>NC_044386.1:103675855-105105726 GCF_006542625.1 Nomascus leucogenys | reverse complement strand
GGCGCAGTGGCTCATGCCTGTAATCCCAGCACTTTGGGAGGCCGAGGCAGGCAGATCGCAAGGTCAAGAGTTCGAGACCAGCCTGGCCAATATGGTGAAACCCTGTCTCTACTAAAAATACAAAAATTAGCTAGGTGTGGTGGTAGGCATCTGTAGTCCCAGCTACTCGGGAGGCTGAAGTTGGTGAATTGCTTGGACCCGGGAGGTGGAGGTTGCAGTGAGCCAAGATCGCGCCACTGCACTCTAGCCTGGCGACAGAGTGAGACTCCGTCTCAAAAAAAAAAAAAAAAAAAAAAAAAAATTTCTTGGAACACAGCCGTGCCCTTTTGTTTACAAATTGTCTAAGGCTGTTTTTTGCTACAACAGCAAAGTTGAGCAGTTGTGACAAAGACTGTATGGTCTACAAAGCCTAAAATCATTACTATTGGAACTTTTATAGGAAGTTCACCAACCTCTGTTCTATAGGATAGGCCTTTTTGGGAGGGGGACCAAAGAGCAACACTTCTCTGCTGGCCAGGTTGTGCACTGTGCAACTTAAGGGAAAACAATTCGCAGAGTCTGATGTCAATGGAATTGTACAATGCGGCATCCCTGTGCAGAAAGAATAAGAAGAGTGACTTACGAAGGCAGGTGAGATCTACTAGAAAGCTTCCTGGAAAATCTTTCTAGGGTCCCAAAACGTCTTATCAAATATACCAACTCCAAGTGTTAAGTGTGTACCTAAAGCTCATCTGAATAAAGTATTGGTGTCTTAATAATGTATAGGATAGCCTCCGACTTTATAATGAGACATTGTACCAGACCTACTAAGATGAAAATGACAACTTGGAAATCAATAACAGTAGCTGTCATTTACTGAGCATCACGACCACTGAGTGGCAGTACTAAAGTCAGTTCTTAAAATTTACACTGGGCTTGGGCAAACATAGGAAGTAATATTTTTCTGTGCGTGATGTGACTGTGGACATCACTAGAAGCATGGGCTGGTGTACCTACTTCCACTTTCCCATCTTCAGTATCAGAGTCTTTGTCCACTTCATCATCGCCATCATCTTCAAAATCCTCTGGATGGGGAAAAAGAGGTGAAATAAGTGAGGTTTCCCCTTTGCCTGGGATTTAGGATTTAGATGTTCACCATACAGTGGTTCTTTCTTCTTCCTCTCTCAAATAAGGGGCCCAATATTAATTGCACAATATCCCACCACACATGAATGCTTATTGGTCGGTATAAATGGTGTGCACGTAGGCATGTCAGGGCACTAAGTCATAAAGTTTAAACAGTTATCCCACATTGAATGCAAAATAAGTGCAGAAAAAATGACATATGCATACCACTCTGGATTCTCCCATGAAAGTTAGACGTATTTATGCAACTAGCATAGCCAAAGTTTAGAGATCACACACAAACGAAATGCGTTATAACCTAAACCTTGATTGAGCCCCTAATTTTTTGATTGAGGAAGTTATTTAAAACAAAAGTCCAGAGAAAGCATCTTGTACCATTGTGGCAAAATTATGCCTATAGAAAATCTGTTTGTACTAGGATCTTTTGACAGGAAGATCTTCCTAGAGATTAAATAATAATACTTTCAAATATTCCAATATGACTAGCCTGGAGTTGTAAATAACAAGAGTTTTATTTCAATTTCATCCTTAGGGCAAATTAATTCCACAATCAGTCAGTATGCTGCAGAGATTCGATCATGGGATTCTAAATAGGCTTTTTTTTTAATTAGCTGAGATGACTGTACAGGCATTTGATAGCTACCAGGCAAAGCAGAGACAGTTAATAATGAAGAACAAAATAAGCGAGCTTGGTTTTTTCTCACCCTGTTTATGAAAATCAAAACTGCTTTTTCATATACGTCTCTAATTAGCTTAATAGACAATTATGGTTGACCTATAAAACGACGAATTCTATTTTCACCCATGTTCCTGGGAAACATGGTCAAAATGCAAAAACTCATCTTAAAGGTCATAGTTACCCACTTATTTTACCTTCAGGTAGATCATGTGGAGGTTCAGTGGTGATGTGCCCAGGGACCGGGAAGGCATAGGCACTGCTGGCTGTGACCAAGGGAAGTGGACTCTTAGGGTAGCACTGCCTCAGGATCTGAAGCACCACAGAGATAACGGGCTCCATGCTCTTGTCATCCAGGCAGTTCTGAGCAAAGGGAAGATTCTATCAGACGCCGACATCTGGGCACAGTCCCCTAGCTGTAACACGGCTAGTAACACTCTCCTAGCTGTAACACAACACAGTCTCCTAGCTGTGTTTCAGCTAATGAATTAAACACATGGACAGACTGTAAACAGCCTTAATGTAGAATGTCAAATTTGAACATTCCAACATAGAATTTTGTCTAATGTAGAATCTGCACTTTCCTGTCTCTTGCTCATTTCATACATCATTGCAATGAATTCAGTCTGAATATAGACTTAAAATTCTTTCGAGGGATGCTGCACCTAAGGCAAGACATTGCTCAGAATAGCTGGCGGAAGAGGAGGCTGGTGTCTTCTCTCGGCCACCCATGTGTCACTGTGAATTATTGCCTATGTTAGGGAATGAGCAGCTGAATTGATGGAAGTTTTGCTTTTCTCTTTCAGCTGTCTTCTGTGGAGAAAAATATTTTTTAAAAAAGATAAAATATGAAATCAGAAGGACAGACTAAGTGAATCCCAAGTACCTAAATTAAATTACATGCCTCTTCTCAAAGCCCACAGTGTTGATCCCTCTTGGTACCTTCCCAAATCAGAGAAAAATTGGGCTTGCAGATGTAACATTTTGATACTGATGGAACATGACAAGACCCTTCTTTTCAGACACTGTGAAAAATATAAGAACAAGTTCACTAAATTGAGAGACAGAGAGTTGAGTGTAGTTCAGTATCTCTTTGGCAAAAACACAACCATTTTCTTCAGTATCTTTGTAAATGTTTTGTCTACTGACTTGGTACAGGAAGATGACTTGTGGGGTCCCCCAGTTTGCTATTCCTAAAGGGTGCAGCAAGCTCTGAGGCCAATAAGTCACAGAAGTGGAGACGGTGGATGCTAGGTACCCACCACAAGGCAGTGTGAATGTCTGTGGTGCTGCTGAACTGTGGCATCTCCAGACTCATCATTACAGGTACTTCCATGTGAAAGAACATGGAGGAAAAAAATTAATAATAATTTATCCATGAATTTAAGCTACCCAAATGACTCCAAAACATAAGTAAGCCAACTTTTTTTTTTAGACAGAGTCTCACTCTGTCGCCCAGGCTGGAGTGCAGTGGCACGATCTCAGCTCACAGCAACCTCCACCTCCCAGGTTCAAGCAATTATCCTGCCTCAGCCTCCTGAGAAGCTGGGATTACAGATGCCTGCTACCACGCCAGCTAATGTTTGTATTTTTAATAGAGACGGGGTTTCACCATGTTGGTTAGGCTTGTCTCAAACTCCTGACCTCAGGTGATCCACCCTCCTCAGTCTCCCAAAGTACTGGGATTACAGGCATGAGCCACCATGCCCAGCCTTAAGTAAGCCAGCTTTCAAAATGAAATGTCTTAATGCAACCAAGAATGCTCTCTCTCCTTCAGTGTGTGCCAGTCATACCCATCAGGTGTCCTGAGTCAACAGCCTCGGAATACACAGCAGGAAATACTCTTGGTGGAAAATGAATTAGTTTTGGCTAATTCATTATGGAGGCTAATGAACAGTTGAAGATATTTCACCCTTTGGTCTGGTCAAATGGTCTCAAGTGTTTCATGAAAAGTATCAGTAATGGGGAAAAAAAATAAAACAGAGTCTTAAGGAGGAAGCAAGAAGGTGAAAGAGAGGGCTTATCAGATATAATGTTCTAAGCTCCAACCTTGGTAGAGATAGAGTCAGCCCAAGCCAGGGAATTCAGTCAAAAAAGCCAACATTTTGGAACCCAGTATGTTTGTGATGGTCCTTGATGATAAAAGATAATCGTGTCTTTTTCTTTGGTGGAATGGAACAAGTGAAAGGATGAAGCCAAGTTCAAATGTTCTGAAAAACTGGGCCATACCATGAACTGAATTTGAAGGCTGGAGGGAGTATTACAATCTATAAAACCCAAGGCTTTAGGAATCATGCTATATTTGCTGTCTGCTGCACTGTAGGGGAAATACTTATGAATGCAAAGATCATTGGTTTCAAGGTAACAGAAATTCTTGAATTCATTTGTCAACATTTCCCTCATGCTAATGGATAGGTGCTGTGCAGGGCCAAGACTAAGGTGAGGAAAGGGAGGTTCCCAGGAAGCACTTGCTCTCAGGCTCCTAGAAGTGTAGGGTTGGTACTTGTGCTATGCATCAAAAAAAGACAAGACTCCAGGAAATAGGATCCTTATGGACCAATGTCTCAGAAATGGAGGCAAAGGTGAGATTTTAGGCTCCCTTTTCCCATCACTCTCAATAACACATCTGCTACTTGGAAGGGATGATGAAATATGAGAATGCATTCAATTAATACATTCAATGCTTCCGTCACAGTTAACATCTTTGAATTAGCTTTGGCATAATAAATACCCTACTTGCATGATACATAGGCAAGGTAAAGTAAGAGCAAACTGCTCAGGTCCTGGAGCCAGACTACGTGAGTTTAAATCCTGGACTAAAGATTACTAATTTCATAACCCTGGCAAATAATACACTTCTCTGTGCCACGGTGTCTTCATCTGCAAAGTGGAGACAATAACACAACCTCTCTCCTAATGTTGTGTGTGAATTAAATGCATTAAAGTAGGCCAAGTGCCTAATAGCAAGCATTTAGTATTAGCCAATGGGAAGAGAGAAGGCATCCTTAGTTTCAGAAAGTCTCCTAGGAGTCTGCAAGAGGATACTAGGAGTCACTGCTACTCAGAGCAGAGTCCTATTAATAATTCCCATGATGACAAAGCCAGGCATTTTAGTGGAAAAGGACATTGACTAAGAGTATAAAGTCCTGGGTTTAAATTCCAGCTCTGGGTGCAGCACACCAACATGGCACATGTATACACATGTAACTAACCTGCACGTTGTACACATGTACCCTAAAACTTAAAGCATAATAAAAAAAAATTCCAGCTCTGCTTCTGTGTAGCCAAAGCCACTAACATCTCCTGCCTAAACTCCTATCAACACTCTAATTCCTCCCCTTACTCTCCTTCCTTCCCCTTGTGCCCTCTGATAATCTCTTTTCCAAATGGCAGCCAGAATGGTCCTTTAAAAGCATAAATCAGTTTAATGGGTATAGAGTTTCAATTTCTCCAGATGAAAATGGTTCTGGAGATGGATGGGTAGTAGTGACAGTTATACAACAATGTACTTAACCCTACCAAACTGTACACTTAAAAATAGTTAAGATGGTGAATTTGGTTGCATGTATTTTACTACAATTAATTTAAAATTTTTCAAAAATAAAAAAATGAAAAGCATAAACTGTATCAGGTCAGTCTCCTGCTTCAGACTTGATAGAAATAAAATTCTAATTTATTTTTATGCCCTAGGAAGTTCTATGTGATCTGGCCCTCCCTATCTCTTTAATTCACATCTTCTCCTCCTTCGTGCCTCCTTACAAGTTGATGGAGGCCAGGCACGGTGCCTCACGCCTGTAATCCCAGCACTTTGGGAGGCCGAGGCAGGTGGATCACAACATCAGGAGTTCGAGACTAGCCTGGCCAACGCGGTGAAATCCCGTCTCTAATAAAAATACAAAAATTAGCCAGGCATTGTGGTGTGTGGCTGTAATTCCAGCTACTTGGGAGGCTGAGGCAGGAGAATCACTTGAACCCAGGAGGTGGAGGCTGCAGTGAGCCAAGATCACACTACTGCACTCCAGCCTGGGCGACAGAGCGAGACTCCATCTCAAAACAAAACAAACAAAAAAAAGTTGATGGAAGTAAAATTCAAAGTCCCCATCATAGTTCAAGGAACTCTAAATGCCCTGGCACTGCCCATGACTCCAACTCAATCTCATGCCTTCCCCCTTACTCACAATGCTCTGCCATGTCTGTATTTCTCAAGCTCACCCACCTCCCACTCTGCTCCCCCACCTGAGGGTCTTTGCACGTACTTTCTTTTTCTCTCCCTGGAACCCTCATCTCCAGACCCTCATGGCACTGGTTCTTTCTTATCATTCAGATCTCAGGTGACACAGCAGCTCTTCGACCCCTGCCTGGCATAACCCCTCTCTCCCTTCTCTTTGCAGTGATTCTTTGAACATAGATGAGAAATTCTAAGCCCAAGGGCAGATGTGGTGTAGCTTCAATATAAAAATATCTTAAATGGAAATGGCTTAATATCTTCCGGATTCTCACTGAGATCTTTCCTTCTGCCTGACCCTCCAAAACATCCTACTTGTCCCACTCACTCTCCATGGCTTCTCCGTGTGTGCCTCGTGGCCAACTCCTGTGCTTCTCTGAACAGTTCACAAACCAAGTGTTTCTCTTAGACTATTCAAAATGTTCTCCTAGCCTCATTCAAATGTGGGTGCCTTCATGGAGGCTTCTCTGGTCAGCGAGACCAAGTAGGGCCTCCTCTGCATGGTTACACAAAGTCTGCTATTACCCCCACCTGCTGCCTGCACTGCATTATCCATATCCCATTTTCCCATATAGGATACTAAGTTTCCTGAAGATGATGAGTCCTCTATCACCTTCATCTTTGAAGAAGATAGAATCCAGCCCCAACATCTTTCACAAAGAAGGAGCTCAGAAAACATTTACTGAATAAATAGTAAATGATCTCAGACCAATCTGACCTTTAGGGTATCTAGCTCCTGATTCCAACCTGGTAATATTCTCTTTAGGATTCAGTCCCTCCTTCCATAGGTCCACAAGGCTGAGGTCATTGGTCTTGGTGGCCAGAGAGGAGCCTGATGAATCAAGGCTTAGCCTACTGTGCTTTCTGAGCAAATGGTGGCAACTATGACTTTTAAAAGGGCATACCATTTCTTATTCCAGTGGTTCTCAAAGTGAGGTACCCAAACCAGTAGCATCAGTATCACTTGAGAACTTGTTAGAAATGCAGAATCTTGCATCTCACCTCGGAACAACTGAATTAGAAACTCTGGGGTAGGAGCCAGCAATCTGTGTTTTAACAATTCCTCTAGGTAAATTTGATGCATGCTCAAGTTTGAAAACCACCAATTTTAGCAAACTTTCAGGCCCCTTAAGCTGTTGTAGCTCCAAAGAGTGGTTCTTTTCTCTGATTATCTTATAGAGGTTTGTTCCTTCTATAGTTACCTATTTCTCCAAATTGATAATTATCCCCAACTGTTTCAGGTATCCTTGTAGGAGTTCTTTTTTTTTAATCTTACATTCAAATTGTCATCCTTTTTCCTCTTTCCTCATGCAAAGCTCCAATAAGATTCCATTATACTACATTACACAGCACCCTTGCTGCACTATGGATGATCTCAGCCTTTGAACTTTCAGGGAATGTTTGCAG
The DNA here is from genome assembly GCF_006542625.1 of Nomascus leucogenys. Lineage (NCBI taxonomy): Eukaryota > Metazoa > Chordata > Mammalia > Primates > Hylobatidae > Nomascus > Nomascus leucogenys. The sequence goes on along the minus strand of NC_044386.1, from coordinate 105,098,293 downwards.
AATCTGTGCAGAAATGTGAGACTCAGGAAACAAAGAGGTAGGGTCACCAAGAGAGAAACAATGCAAGCAGTGGCCTCAGCAGAAAGACAAAGAAGAATATTATGATGGCAAAGATGTGGGAAGGACTTAAAAAAAGTTCTTTTACAGTAAGTCTCATTCTCAGTAGGTTTGTAAGCACATCATAAACATCAATAAAATTGACATAGGACATTGCTTTTCCAAGTGTGATCCTGAATCAGTAGTATCAGCATCATTTAGGAAGTTGTCAGGAAAGCACATTCTCAGGCCCCACCACAGCCCTGCTGAGTCAGAAACTCTGAGATTGGTGTCCAACAGGCTCTGCTTTAGGGACTCCTCCAGGTGACTCTGATGCATGCTCAACTGGGGGAGCTGCTGGTACAGTGAGCAAAAGCATGGGCTCTCAAGTGAGACTACCAGATTCCAATCCTGGCTCCAACACTTATGAGCTTTGTGAACTTGGGAAAATTACTTAAGAGTTACGTGCCTCAGTTTCTTCATCTGTAAAAAGGAAGATAATAATACAGCCTACCTCAAAAGCTTTTGAAATTATCAATATTGGAGAGTCTGCATAAATTGCTAAGACAGCCAAGGGATGTATTAATAGTAAGGGTTCAAAGTAACTGTCTTCTCCTTATCCTACTTCTTCTCTTCCTCCTCCTCCTCGTCTTCCCTCTGCTGCTGCTACTTCATTAACATTATCATCACTGTCACTGGCAGTAGCAATAGCAGCAGCAGCAGCAGCAGCAGCAACAGCAGCATAATTTGCAAATGGCAACTGAAATAACATCACCAAATCCAAGGCCACTGAGTTGGCCATCCAGTGACTCCCATGCCCTCTCTAGCAGAAGGGAAAGGAGGAGTGATGGGCAGTTCTAACTCCAGCACACCTGCAAGGGCATCTGTGCTCACAGCACTCACCTCAGGTCTGGGAGGCTACCCAACACTGGTTATGACTGCCAGGGGGGAAGAGTAACAAGCCATTTGGTTTCTAAGCTAGGACAGCCTATCTTTCACCTGCAATGATCATTTTCCAAAAAACAGGAGAATGTCAAACATCTGACTTTGCACATAAACTTGATAACATTTTATCTGGACGAGCACACTTATTTTTTTATTTTTATTTTTATTTTTTTTTTGAGACAGAGTCTTACTCTGTCACGCAGACTGGAGTGCAATGGTGTGATCTCAGCTCACTGCAACCTCCACTTCCTGGGTTCAAGCAATTCTCCTGTCTCAGCCTCCTGAGTAGCTGGGATTACGGGCACGTGCCACCACGCCTGGCTAATTTTTTGTATTTTTAGTAGAGATGGGGTTTTGCCATGTTGGCCAGGCTAGTCTTGAACTCCTGACCTCAGGTGATCCACCTGCCTCGGCCACCCAAAGTGCTGGGATTACAGGCATGAGTCACCACGCCCAGCCAAGAGCACACTATTTAAAAGACTAAAAGCAAGGGCGAGTGGTGGTGGTGAGGAATTCAACCTCTTGAGGTTGACATCAATACATTCTATACACTCTTCCAGGCGACAGGTGTGTCATGGCCTATTTACTCAGCACTGTCCCATAGACCCCTCCTGAGCTGCTTTTCCATATCATACTTGGAGAGATTATAATATGAGCTAGAGAAACCTCACTATAAAGTGCACACTCTGTGTGCACTCACATTCTGCTTCCATTCCAACAGTAATTCAAGGCTGGAAGCTTCTTGCTAATTGAGCAACTGAAGTCTTCATTGACCTGATAAGGAACTGTTTTGAAGAACCTGTGCACAGGTTCATAGCCCCTCATGCTGGGCTTCATTTGGTGTTTTCTCCACCATCTTTCTATCATAGACATGTCCCTCTGTGACTACTATCTTCTTCCTTTATTGCTCTTGTTTTTCTTGCTTGTTTTGTTTATTGTTTAGTTGGTTTTTTAGCACAGAACAGAGAAATAGCCAATAACATGGAGGACAGAGGAACGTGGTAAAGCACTGGACCAGAGTGGGGGTCTGTTAAACATCGGCAATGCAGAAGGGCATTGCACAAGGACTGGGAGGGATTAGAGACTTGGGTGACCACAAGCTTACAAAACATGGGGGAGCTTGGAAAAATTCAAAGCCCTGCTTCATCCTGAGAAATAGAAGGTAAAATATAGCTATTTCATGACTGAGAAGCTTTGAAAGCTGTAATGATGGAAAGAAACCCAGAGGTGATAGCAGATAGGAAATTAGATATTGGTTTGCAGCACTGTATTTTCTTATTGTTTAGCGGGGGAAAAGACCATTTTTTAATGAGAAATGTCTACAGATACCATGGTTGGAAAACAACACTCTCGTTGGTGGCTTCGTTACCTCAGATGTACTCAGATAGAGAAAAACTGGAGGGTGTCCAGAGAGGAGCAAGAAGGCTGATAAAGGGAGTCCAGAGGCAGCCTAATACAGAGATAATAGGTGTGCGCAATTGTTGCACAATAAAGTGTGCGCAACATGGCTGCCTTGGCCTCAGGAGAAGGTGGGTGAGCAGATGATGGATACTGGAACACTTACATCACCAATAGAGAGGGCATATGTAGCCTCAAACTATAGTATTTAAATTAGCCCCAATCAGGTGAAAATAAGGAATTTATTTAGGTTGAAATCCGGGAATCCCTAGAATGCATATTCCAGTGGGGTGCTGATAAGTAGAAACCCTTGAAGACACCATCCCCTTTCCCTGGGATGCTCTTCCCCTGCAACTTGGCCTGACCAGCATGACCAGCTTCTCCAACAACTCAGGTCTCAGCTCAGGTGTCATCTGCTCAGAGATGACTTGACCTCTCTCTCTAAAAGAACACCTGCTCCCTCTACCTATGGCGGCCCTTGTAGACCTATGCCCTTACTTCATTGATTTCACATTGCAATATGAAATTATCTTCCTCATGGGATTCTTTGCTTACTTAGTGTCTGACTCCCCTGCTAGGAGGTTTTCCCTATAGGATCAAGGGCCTCGTTTGTCATATCCACCACTACATCCCACTGCTAATTATTGCAATAACAGCTCATCCTGAAAACACAGTTCAGTCATGGCAAGCACTCTTCTAAGCACGTGCCATTTCTACAGTAACTTATTTGGTCCACACAACAGCCTAGGTTTTGTTATTTCTGTTTTTGAAGAACCTCAAGGCCCAGAGAAGTTGAGTGACTTCTTCAAAGTTTCACAGCTGTGGGCCCTAGAGCTAGGATTTGAATCCAGTACTCTAGTTTCAGAGTTAACACTTAACACTCTGCCATCCACTGCACCTCTGGTAGTGTATATTCAACAAATATATGTTAAGTATATATGAATGAATCAATGGAATGAAGATTTTGTTGTTGCTGTTGTTGTTTTGAGACAGGGTCTCACTCTGTCACCTAGGCTGGAGTTCAGTGGCACGATCTCGGCTCACTGCAACCTCTGCCTCCTGAGTTCAAGCAATTCTCCTGCCTCAGCCTCCTGAGTAGCTGGGACTATAGGCGTGCGACACCACACTCAGCTAATTTTTGTATTTTTAGTAAACACAGGGTTTCACCACGTTGGTCAGGTTGATCTCAAACTCCTGACTTCAGGTGATCACCTGCCTCGGCCTCCCAAAGTGCTGAGATTACAGGAGTGAGCCACTGGGCCTGGCCTGGAATGAAGACTCAACTCCAGAACATCTGCCCTTAGCAGGCAACAAGAAATAGACTGAGGTGTTCCCAGCTCTGTCTGGAATGATTCCTAAATGACAGCCTTCAGGAATCATCCAGATGGCCTCCAGCTGCAGAGTGAATCCCCATGCTGCCTGCCTGTGTGGTGCTGAAGAGGGTCTCCATGCCCTGTGCTGCCAGGAAGGCCTCCCTGCCGGACCGGAGGGCAGCAATGTGCCTGAGGCAGAGCAGCAAGCCCCGCCGGATCTGCACGTAGGTGTTGGCTGTGTCATGGCTGTGCCAGTCCTGGTGCAGCCCAAGCAGGCTGGTGACGTAGCCTCGGTTCACTGCCCTGCGGCCGTTCGACTCTGAAAACGAAGGGAAAGGCAGAGTCAGTCACAGGCTGTCCACGGCCACACCTCTTCGAGAATGTTCCAGTGTATTTCCCACAAGATACTTACTAATCATCAAGGGAATAATAACGTTTTAGTATGAAAACTGGCAGATGTCACCTTAAACCAAGTAATCAAAGTTAACATCCCCAGTAATGGGACAGTCATCACGTGCCCCCCGGATACGATACACTGAGAAAGATCAGCATCGCTTCTATAGTGTTCCTGCCAAGAATGCATAATCCGAATTGGATCATGAAGAAAATCAGCAAAGCCGAAATGAAGGACATGCTACAAAATACCTGAGCTACACTCCTTGAAAATGTCAAGGACGTGAAAGGCAAAACAAAACAGAACAAAACATGAGGCTAAAGGGGGCTAAAAAGACACGACAAGTCAGCACAGTAAGTAATTATAGTTTAAATCTTGGGCCAGAAAACAATTTTTTCTTTTGCTATAAAAGGCATTATTGGGCAACTGGCCAAATTTGAATAAGATCTGTAGATTAACTAATAGTTTTGTATCAGTGTTTATTTTCAGATTTTGATAAACTGGGGTTATGTAAGAGAACACTTTTGTTTTTAGGAAATTTCATAATTAGAGTGTAGGAAAGTCTGTACCTTATTCTCAGAAAGAAAAAAAAAAACAGAATAATAATAGTGTGGGAGGAGAGACAGACACACAGAGAGATTTCCACCAGATTTCCATTCCTCCTATCTGAATCTCAGTGGACCCAGGAGGTTATCATTTGGGTTGAGCTAACTATCAGGTTAGGTGGGGAAGGAGAGGATGCTGAATGAGATATAGTATCTGAAAGGCTGCCATGTCTAAGAGATATGTTGGGTATCCTTTCTAAAGAGAATGGAAGCTAATTTATAGATAATCAAGACTCATAAATTTGTTTCATATAGTTGTAGCCTCCACATCCATTTTTAGGCACGACTTAAGTTGCTTGAAACCCAGTCGTACCCTGTTGCCTCTGACCTAGAGAAAACTTGCCCTTCCCACGTGGTTTTTTGCCATGTGGCCTGCTTGTTCCTCCTCCCACTGACCCAAAACCCAACATTTCCCACACCTGCTGACCACAGTAAAACCGAATGGACAACACGAGAGTCATGTGAGTAGGACCTGCTCTTCACGTGTGTTTTCTTTAAACTTCCCAGTCCACAACCCCTGCAGGAAAGCCTGACAGATAACGCCATGAACCTTAAGAAAGGCCCCGTCCCACAACAAGACCTCTCTCTCCCCAGACACTGTGTGAGCTCCCTGCCACCTCTAGGCTCCCCAGCAACTCCCCTTATTCTCCTGGCTCTGTAACAACAGAAACACTTCTGTTATTTCACAGGTTTTGCTGTGCTGGCTCCTCCACACACCCCAACTAACTGTACCCACTATCAGTGGCTTACAGCCACTCTTGAAAGAGACCCCAAGACCAAGTTAGAAAGAAATCGCAGGCCGGGCGTGGTAGCTCACACCTGTAATGCCAGCACTGTGGGGGCCTGAGGCAGGAGGACGGCTTGAGGCCAGAAATTTGGAGACAAGCTTGAGTAACATAGTAAAACCCCATCGCTACAAAAAATAAAAATAAGCCAAATGTGGTGGCTTGCACCTGTGGCCCCAGTTACTAGGGAGACTGAGGCAGGAGAATCACTTGAACCCAGGAGTTCGAGGCTGCAGTGAGCTATGGTCCTGAGCAATAGAGTGAGATCCTAGCTCAAAAAAAAAAAAAAAAAAAAAAAAAAAAAGTAAAGAAAAGAAAAAAAAGAAAGAGATTACAACACACTAGGCTGAATTCAGGAAAGGAATTCTTCATAGTCAAGGCTGTTCAACAAGAGGATAGACTCTGCGTGGTAGTGAGCAACAGGGTTCTGAGAATGTTCAGGGAAAGTTCGGAAGCCCACCTAGCAGGGATTTTGTATGGGGCTTTCTCATATCTGACAGGGACCTTTTCAACTCCTTGACTTCTCTGTGTTAGTTCAATATTCCTATTTGGGAAATCCCGTAAAACCCTATTTTACAGACTTAAAACAGAGGGAGAAGAACAGTCCAAGATACCTCTCTCAACAGTTAACATTCGCTACTTTTCAGGTTGAGCTCCTTGGGCTACAGGGTTGGTGGACAAACATGTATCAGTTCAGATCTGCCCAGTAGATGCCTGGCCCTCTCGGCTCCTAGGGACTAGGTGCATTGCAGGGCTCTAACCGGCTGACTCTCAGTCAGAATGCCCAAATTTTGTAGCTCTGTTCTCTCACTACCGCATCTCTCCATCATCTAAACCATTCACACTGGCGTATGAGACAGTATGTGCTTCTGGCTGAGTGTGTGTGAGGGAGAGCCCGTGAGGTATAATCAGATAAGCAAAATTTCATCTCAAAGTCAGATTTCTCCCTAAGACCATGTAAGTGCATATCATTGCAAAGAATAACATGGAAATGTAATGCTTTATTCCAGAGGGGTTTTTTTCATAATATTAATAAAACTCTTTTTTTCTGCTTGTCAAATTCTAAATTGTCAGGCTTGACTGAGTCTCCACTGAAATTTCTGGCCCATTTGCGCAGTTGTTTTTTTTCTTCTTTTCTCTTTACAACATGACCCTAAACTGAGAGTGACGAGCTTTATTCACCTGGTGATATGTTTGTGGAGGGTTTGAATTGCCTTCATTACCTCCTTTAATGAATCATTCTTTTGTATCAAAAATATTTCACTCCCTGGCAGATCTTGGCCATACAGCATGAGAGTTATTTATTGCCTGAAGGAATTTGCAGCCCATTCAATATCTGATGTTTAAAAGAAAATTGATAATTAAGTAGCAGGTATTGAAGGACAATATTGCCTGCTAAAAAGATGCCAGAATAACAGTTCACAGAGGCCCCGTGGGCAGCATAAGCTTAAGGACTTTTGTCTTTTTTCTGTTTTAAGAGTATTAGATTGATAATGGGTTATCCCAGTGACCTTCATCCATGTCTTTTTTTGTGGGGGGAGAAAGATAATGAAAAAAAAAATCTTTAATTTTCTGAGAGAAAAATCCCCTATCAAATCCCAATGATTTTATTCACGATTTCCTGTTAATCCCCAACAAACTGTCATGTTTACTAACATTTAAAATAGCTAAACCTCCTTCCCCCGCGACCCTACACCTGTCAATCTTTCTCTGAGAATGGCTTGGGAAGTTGTGCAGAAGTCGATACGTATCTAAAATGCGACAAGAGGAGATTCATCAAACTGAGAAAGAGCAAATGTGGAGAAGAGCAAAGAATGAAATGAGGGTCACTGGATCCGCAACGTAGAGGAGTTCTGGAAGATCTGAGAGGAAGGCGCTGCTTCGCAGGGCCAGGGCAAACAGAGCAGAGATGAGGTGCATTTTTGAATACCGCTCTGGGTGGGCTTACGGTTGAGAGGTGCAAGAGGGCTTCGAGTCCCCCTCTTTGGAAGAGACCAGCTCTGCTATAGTCTGTTTACATAAACAGCATTTTCGTAAGATTTTCCTTGAAAAATAATTTTTCTGTTGCTTTTTTTTAAGTTTCTAAATAGATTAGTGTCTTTTATTTATTTATTTATTTATCTACTTATCTATTTATTTTAAGACAGAGTCTCACTCTGTCGCCCAAGCTGGAGTGCAGTGGTATGATCTCGGCTCACTGTCATCTCTGCCTCCCAAGTTCAAGCGATTCTCCTGCCTCAGCCTCCCACATAACTGGGATTCCAGGTGCGTGCCACCACGCCCGGCTAATTTTGCTAATTGTTTTGTATTTTTAGTAGAGACGGGGTTTCACCATATTGGCCAGGCTGGGCTCAAACTCCTGACCTCAAGTGATCCACTCACCTCGGCCTCCCAAAGTGCTGGAATTACAGGCGTGAGCCGCCATGCCTGGCCTACGTTAGTATCTTTTAAACTGGTTGGAGGATGGGGATGGGATGGACAGAGAGTTCTGAGGGTCTTTAATTTCAACACCTCACCCACTCCTCTACCCTACCCTAAAAGCATTGACCCTGCTTCCTGGCACCCCCTAGCTCCATCAGGCCCTCGCTGCCAGCCTCATGCTGAAGGTATTTTTTTGGCCAGTTTTCCTTTGGCAAATCCATGAACAACAGGAGATTTATCTTTGTCCTCACCTCCCATTCACCCTTCTATATTCTACTATTTCTACTTATCTCTCCAGGTTCTATCCTCCAAGGGCGTGACTAGTAGCTAATTCTCAGTCTGAAACAGGACCTAGTGATATCCTTATTTTAACCCCAAGTATTTCTTAACTGAGGTTCACATGTGCCTCTTTAGTGCAGATCCCATTGATGCAGATTTTTACACCTAAAAACTGGAAGGGAATATGCCAAGGTAACAAGAATACTTAATGAGTTGGGGATCAACTGATGATTCTATTTGCTTATTTAGACTTTTCTGTAGTTTTATTCCTTACGCGTTCTACAACAAACTTTGACAATCAGGAGGAAAAAAAATGTAGCCTTTTGGTGTTACAAACTGGTAACCTACAGACTATTAGCCACACAGTGTTGTCAAGGTGAGTGAGAAGGGCAAGCAATCCACAGGTTGACATAGTAATCAACTCATTTTTTTGTCTAACCCCAGCTCCTTCAGAAGTGAATTACCTGCCTAGCTCCTGAAGGCATTGGAGATCCCGACCATCTTTATAAAGATGTTTGTGGTCTAAACACGAAAGCCTAGAAACCTTCAAGACTCAAAAAATTGAATTTCTCCTGGGCAATGTGGGGCCACACGACACGCTGGTGGGGAGAAGTGGTTGGCGTCCTGGATAAGTATACCTGCAAGCAGCCCACTGCTCCTCTTACTTGGCAAAACTAAAGGAAGTTGTTATCACTGCTCTTTATTTCACATATTTGGGAACTGCATCATCCTTTTTGGGAGCAGTGATGACCTTAAGCAGAAAAATGTGGGAGCCTGCAGCAAAGTGATGTATTGGATGCTTTAACAGCCACAGCTCCAGAAATGAGACATACAGATGAGTGTAGACTTCTAAACTCATGTACCCCTCACTGCCTTGCATGTCCTGATCTGTGGGCAGACCCTTCAACTTTCTGTCACTGTCTTTCTGAAATCCTTGCATATAGCCAGAAGCTCCACCACTTTCTAGCTGTGTGACTTTGAGCATGTTACTTTACAGCTCTATCACTCAGTCTTTATCCGAAATAAAACCAATAGTAATCATCTCTCCTTTGTGAGACTGGTGAGAGAATTAAATGAGATAATACATATAAAGTAGATGGCTCGATGCCTGGTACGTAATAGGTACAATATCTGTTGCCTGTGGTAACTATCATCATCATGATCAGCATCATCTATTTTTTTTTTATTCCAATGGCTCTCTATTGTTACGGACAAATGTATTAGTCTGTTCTCATGCTGCTAATAAAGACATACCTGAGACTGGGTAATTTATAAAGGAAAGAGATTTAATTGATTCACAGTTCCACTGTGAATTGTGAGGCTGGGGAGGCCTCACAATCATGGCAGAAGAGCAAGGGACATTTTACATGGTGGCAGGCAAGAGAGAGCTTGTGCAGGGGAATTCCCCTTTATAAAACCATCAGATCTCATGAGGCTTATCAACTATCATGAGAACAGCATGGGAAAGACCCACTCTCATGATTCAGCTACCTCCCACTGGGTCCCTCCCATGACACGTGGGAACCGTGAGAGCTACAATTCAAGATGAGATTTCGGTGGAGACACAGCCAAACCATATCAACAACAAGAACAGAAGCTTCAGGGGCCCCCAGTTACTCATTTTACTTTTGGCTCTAGTGTTTACTAGCTGTGTAACCTTGGTTAAGTTACTCAATGTTACAGTTTGAACATGGCCCCTCCAAAGTTCAGGTGTTGTCAATGTGATAGTATTAAGAGGTGGGGCCTTGAAGACATGATTAGGCCAGGAAGGCTCTTCCCTTGTGAATGAGATTAGGGACCTTTTAAAAGAGGCTTCACACAGTGTCCTGCTAGCTTGCCCTTTCACCTTCTGCTATGTGAGGATTCAGCAAGATGGCCCTCACCAGATGCCACACCCTTGTTCTTGGACTTCCCAGCCTCCAGAACTGTGAGAAAAATAATTTCTGTTCTTTATCAGTTACCTAGTCTCAGGGATTTTGTTATAGAAACACAAAATGGACTAAGAAGGACACTTAGACATTCTGAACTGAATTTCCATCATCTGTAAATATTAAAGCAATATAAAAAATATAAAAATAATTGAAACATTCTTACAAGACGATTGTAAGAATTGAAAACATAACTCAGCACCTGACATAAAGTATGTGCTCAATAAATGATCATTCCTTTCCCTACAAAGATGGCATACAAATTTCACATACCCTTCACCGATGAGCATAGCCAAAGGAAAAATTTCAAAATAAGTACAATTTATAACCATTTTCTTCAATCCCCATGGAATGTAGTTGACTTCTCACCCCAAAATGGCCACCAGTCCTACATTGCTGCCTCTTCTGAAACACTCCCATACATACAATGAAACACTCCTCTTTACGCATGCTGAAGTTCACACCCCATTTTATCCTAGGTGCCATTAAAGGCCCTGTCCATGATATAAACCTGAAAATTTCCCTCTCTGGCAAAATGTACACGTATTGAGTCTCATTACTCTAAAGCCTTTTTAAGAAGATTAGTTAATCCTCTAAGATCCATATGACTGATAGCAATTACATGTTTAATATGCCACCTTTACATTTGATAAGACATATATGAGTAAGAATAAATACAAGGACTTGAAGCCCTCTATCATTCCTGAGAACAGAAATTACCTCCAGCTATACAGCGTACTGTGACTATTCTACCCCAAACAATTCTTGCCCAGAAAGATTAAATAGCTCTACTGTTTCAGAGCCTTCCTGAAAATCCATTCATCTGAACTACTGACAATTCAACTAGTCTTTTTCAGGATAGAAACCCCCTTCTCAGAACAGAAGACCACGCAACTGGGGGGATTGAACTCTTACTTACTCTCCAAAGTTTCCTTCCAAATCCCTTCCTCCCAACCTTCAGCAACTATATTGCAAAACTTGCCTGATCCCAAACAAGACTCCACATTGAAACCCTTGCTTCAAACCACTGTTCTCAAACCCTGCAATTTTCCACCTGAGAATTCTCATTTCTGAGACATTAGTAAGAATAAAGGTAGTGGTGTCCCTAACTACAGTATACAACACCCTTGACTTTGCAACAGATTATCTTAGGGGTCTTTTCAGGGAGTCTATTTAGAAGATGTTTCTGGATAAAGTAGTCTCTACTAAGTATTCTAAATCACATTACATGAAAAGTAAGCTGTCTACTTTGCCATCAGAACACATTACGATGTGAATATTTATTTACTAAATATTTCCTATGTGCTCTGCACTAGGCTAATCATCTTATATGGATCATCTCATTTGTCTTATGAAAATGTTTAAAGATAAGTATTACTTTCCCTCTTTTACAAATGAAGACAGAGGCTAAGAGAAGTTAAACAACTTATTTAAGTCTGCAGAGCTTATAAGTGGCATACCTAGGATTCACATGAAATCCTCTCATCTGACTCCAAAGGTTAACATCCCATGGTAGCCTCGAAGCCCCCTTTTAGTTTTATTTTCATTTTTAATTGATAAACAATGATTGTATATATCTATGGAGGTCGATGTGAGGTTTCTGTGCCTATATACCTTGGGGAATGAACAAATTGGGCTAATAAACATATTCATCATCTGACAAGGCTGTCAGCATAGTTCACATTCTTTGCACCTATGTAAAGACCTTTAGTTCTTACCACTAATCCAGCTTCTTGTGGAAGATTTCTGAAAGGCTAATGGAGATATAGCCTGCAGTGATTGAAGAGAGTGGCTTTTAGCCAATCCCCCTCCTCCAACTTCTCTGTTCCCTCTCAGGGCCCTAAATTGTGGTAAGAGTTGGTTTTTCATAGGAAACTTGAAAAGGTTTAAAGGCCCAAATAAATGGCCTATGGTTCTTTGAGTCCCTGGAGAAGATGTTTTCGGGACTTCTTTACATCCAGCCAATGACACAGTGAGGCCAGCCCAGCAGTGTCAGGCCCAGGTGTGAGTGCGGCACCATTGAAGAGAGGTGGAATCAGCTGCCCCCTCCTCCTGCCCTGCAGCTGCAGGAGTGGCTGGTGCAAAGGAGAACAGCCAAAAGCATAAGGATATGTACAAAAGCATAAGGAAACCTAATGCCATCCATAATGGAAATTATACTTCATTATCATTTGCTCAAATAAGAATGATGGTTTTGAATTAGCTTACAGGTACTTTTTTCTCTTTGTAAAATAGATACATTTCAATAAACTTGTCTATAAAGTAAATTTTGGTTTCAAGCAAATCTTGTTTTCTCAATTGACTGCCTTTATAAAATTAAAGATGCTTTTCCTAAGCTCCAGAAATCGGGACAGGTAAGAGACTACACTTCAGACCATTGTTTTAAATCTAGATTAATCTACCTTTTTATAAATCCTCAACTCCTTCTAATAACTTGCCACAGAACTAGTCCTAAACCATAGGAATTTCTCTACTTTCACTAAAGCCTCAGAATCCACACCTTTCTCTTCCTCACACATCTCTGCTCTTCCCCCACCCTCAGCACATACAATGTCTAATGAAGGACCTTAGGTTGCAATGCTGCACCTATTAAGAGAAAGGGGCATGCCTGTAATCCCAGCACTTTGGGAGGCCAAGGCAGAAGCATTGCTTGAGCCAGGAGTTCAAGACCAGCCTGGACAATAGAGTGAGACCCCCCCATCTCTACAAAAAAAAATAAAAATAAAAAATAAATTTAAAAAATAAACATAGAAGGCGCCACAAGACTCGAAACTCTTCTGAGTCAATATTCTACATTCCGTATGAGGAGTCTATCTCACATACTTTATCAATCCTCAGGCATATGTTTATCCACATTTTAGCATTTCTGAAATTAAGGTGCTTCTTACCAAGGGTGATGTTTTCATTGTAACTGACAGCATTTTCTCACTCAGTGGCACATAAAAAATGGCATACACCTCACAGTTGATGATAGACTTGGATTTGAGAAAATATGGTTGATTTTTCAATATTGCTAGTTTGAAAATTCTCTAACATGGTAGACTCTTGGGAGGTTTGCTTCGTAGATGCAAATAAACATACTGGCCTTTGTCCGGAAAGCCAGATTCTCCCTATGGCTAGGCAGAGAGTAAATTATAAACTAAAACCATGTTCACACACCCAAAACCCAAGGTACCACCCTTAATCCATTCAGCAAACATTTATTTAGCAACTACGATATACCAGTTGTTCCAGGCACTATTATTGACAACAGAGATGCAGCAGAAAATGAAATAGACAAATCCTCACCTCTTATGGGGTTTGCAGTCCCATAGGAGTCGCAGGGGGAGGCAGATACCAAACAAGCACACACGAAGAAAACTAAACAAGGCAATTTCACATAGAGACAAGTGGTAAAGAGAAAACAAAACAGTGGCGCTAGAGTGATGGGGTAGGGTGTCTGCTTTAGGTTGGATGATCAGGGAAGACCCTTGAGGAGGGGGCACTGGAGCTGAGACATGAGTGACAGGAAGGAACCAGGATGCAGAGATCTGGGGATAGGAAATTCTTCAAACCTCAAGGGCACACAGCAAGTGGATAAAGCAAAAACTTGGTAAGTACAAATAATGAAAAGTCCAGGAGCTAAAGCCAGGTGAAGAAAGCAAGGGGACAGTAGTAGCAGATGACGGGAAAGGTGAGCAGGGATCAGGATGTGTGACCCCCACCATTTTGAGACTCATCCCAACAGGTTGTGCAAAAGTGGGGGAATCTGTCAGGCTGAGAATTTCTCACTCGCCTTTCTGTTGTTTTTGCATCTCTGCAAGAAGGCCCTTCAGAATAATTGTCTTAGAAATAGGCCTAGAAATTTGTATAAGAGTTTTCCTATCCATCCAAAGTTTTATTTTGAGTCTAGACTGTGGGTGGGGAAGGAAGTACTTGCTAAACCCCAAGACAAGCCATTATCCCTTCCAGGTCTAGAAAATCTTCCACCTGGTTTGACTTTGCTGTGTCCACTGTCAGCTCATCAGAGGATGACACTTAAAGAAGAAAGCCAGGATTTACACCAAGAAGAAAAAAATCAGAGACCTTCCCTCACCTTCCTTTCTCCCCAACTTGATATTTAAGGCACCTGTCTGTCCACCAGTGATGCTGCCTGCTTCTGGCCAGTGTACAGACAACCAACATAGACAGCAGGAAAGCAATTCCGCCCTGCGTTGCAAGCATCGCTCATGAATCGGTTCACACTGCATTGTGCCTCTAGGCGGAGTGTATGAGGAAAAGGCAAATAGCAAATGCTTCTGCACCCCTGAGTCTGCCACCCTTCAGCCTTATGTTAGCCAATAGTGTGTCACTGTTGTTATAGGAGTTATTAAGAAATTATTTTAGGCAGATAGAGAGGAAAGGGGGTCCTTGTTTTTGTTTCTTTTAAAGCAGCTCCAGAACGTTTCTTGTCTAGCAGGAAAGCCCCGGCTTTTAAACCTGGGCTGGCTAGCTTTGATATGCAAATGCGGGCATTAGAAACTGAGTCCACCATTAGAAACTGGGTCCACCCACTTCTTATTGCCCTTGCCCCAACATGTGCCTGGCAACATGGCGCCCCCCCACATATCCCCATGTGTGTGGAACATCATGGCACCCTGTATTTGCATATTAAAAGGCTAAGGTGGGAGGGTCAGTTTCTTCCCCAGGCTATGTGAATGACACTCTTGGTCAAACCAATCCCCTGAGCCCTATGCAAATCAGATACCCCCTCCTCCAGCCTCCTCATATAACTGGCTGATTTCTGCTGCACTCTGGTTTCCTCTCTCGGCTTTGGAGCCCCCCTCCCTCTGTCGCTATGTGGGGAGGCTTCTTCCTTCGTTCTTTACTATTAAACTCTCCACTCCTTAAAACTACTCCATGTGTGTTCGTGTCCTTTTATCCAATTCGGCCCGAGACTAAGGATCCTGGTGTTCCTCCAGTCCTCAGAGCCGTATCACTATGCAATCACAGAACCTTGAGCTGTGTGCACTCTCCTTTTAACTCAACTCCTATCACTCTTGATATGTCCATCCTCTCCTATCACCTGGGCTGCACTGGCAATCAATAGCCTCATATGTGACCCCAATGCTTCCATTCTCTATTCCTCTGTGCAATGCATTTTATTGAAGCAGAACTTGGATGCTTCATCCCCTACTGGAAAAAAAAAAAAAGTACTAGTTCCAGGCACATCTGGAAGGCTGGGGGTGCCAAGAGATGTCTAGTGCTCTATGTGCCTCATGGTCTGTGGGCAGTGGTTGCCATACTGTGTGCCCCTGGGACTGGTGGAAAGGGCTAAGAAAAAGACTGAGCAGGGTCTCTAACTTCCATTGTCCCCAGAGCAGCTACACTGTCATCTGTTTATATATAGTGGCTCTGCAAAGGATTTCATTCGAAAATAAAAATAAACATTCATTTCTTTCAAAAAAAAAGTTTAAAACCCTGCAGTAGTGAAAGGAAGGAGTAGAGGTTAGTCCCAATATGCCAAGTGCATATTACACAGTCTTGGGCAAGTCAGCCAATCTCTTTCAGCCTCAGTGTCCTCTCTATAGAACGCTATTTTTCTCAACCTCACACTACTGACATCTTGGGCTGATATTACTCATTGTGTGGGGCCATCCTGTGCATTTGTAGGATGTTCAGCAGCAACCTGGCCTTTACTTAGTTGATGCCAGCAGCACACCCTCTCCCACCACAGATGTGACAATCAAAAATGTCTCTAGACCTTGCTAATTGCTCCCTCTGGGGGCCAAGTCACTCATGTTGAGAACTACTGTTATAGAATAATTAAATATTTACCCGTCTGACAGGACCATGGTGAAGATTAAATGCGATCGTATATATGAAAAGGTGCTTTGTAAACTGCTATTATTAGAAGGTGCTAGGAAACACCTGAGGTACATCTTGACATAAATAAATAATTGTACAGCCAATCCTGAAAGTGATGAGGAAGCCATGATGTACTTTTTGAGTCATGAAATGTTCATATGTTTGTCTATCTCCTTAAATCTTTGTGATAATTTATCTTTGTCAATCCGTAGCCAGTCATCAATGATGCCAGGATGATACAAGTTCTGAAATTTAAGACATTTAGAACTCATCAGCCTTGGATATTAACCTTTGATTCCCTGGACTAAAACAAAATAAGTGCATGCGGATTGACTGAGCACAGTTCAATCTGCATGCATTCACTTATTCACTGATTCCTTTGTTCATTTAGATAACTTACTCTGAGTGTCCGCTGTATAAAACACATTAGAGTCAATAGCTTAAGAAATAAGAAAGAATGAATAAGGAATAAGAAGAAGAAGAATAGCTTAAGAAATAAGAATAAAACAGAGTCCCCAGATCCGAGGCTCACATAGTCTAAAGTAGGGGGTCAGCAAATTGCCCACAGCCCGTTTTCATAAAGTTTTTCACTTCTTTATATGTTGTCTGTTGCTGTTTTTGTCCTATAAGGGAAGAGTTAAGTAGTTGTGACAGAACCGTGTGATCCATAAACCCTAAAATATTTACTATCATCTGGTACTTTCACAGAAAAAGCTTCTTGAAAAAAAGACTCTAAAGACAACCAGATATCATTCAACCCTCGGGGAAGATCTTGGGAGACAAATTTACATTTCATCAGACTTTATGCCCTTATATCATCACTTCCTGAAACCTCCAGGACTTTTGAAATGGTGATGACAACAAAACAAGAGTTCACCTTTATTGAAATGTACTAAGATCCAGCACTGTACTCCCACTCTTTTAAACATCACCTTGTTTAAATCTTACCAATTATCTTTGGAGCATACTGTTTTCCCTGCTTTGCAGATGAGAGAAGTGTAGCACAGAGTCATTAAGAAACATGCCACAGTGGCCACAGTTCAACTCTACACAGTCTCTCCAGAGCCTGCACCGTGACCACCGAGCTAGTGCTATTCTCCACTGTGACTTACTCTTTTTTTTTTTTTGAGACGGAGTCTCGCTCTGTCACCCAGGCTGGAGTGCAGTGGCACGATCTTGGCTCACAGCAACCTCTGCCTCCAGTGTTCAAGCAATTCTTCTGCCTCAGCCTCCCAAGTAGCTGGGACTACAGGTGCATGCCATCACACCCAGCTAATTTTTGTATTTTTAGTAGAGACGGGATTTCACCATATTGGTCAGGCTGGTCTTGAACTCTTGACCTTGTGATCTGCCCACCTCGGCCTCCCAAAGTGCTGGGATTACAGGCATGAGCCACCGCGCTCGGCCTTGTGACTTACTCTTTCGGAGTAAGAGCTCTGAGCTTACAGAGAACATACACCATTCTGCACACATGTCCCTGAGCCACCATGAGCACTTTTATACTATGGTCAAAGAAACAACATGGCCGAAACCTACAGGCAGATATACAGGCCAGAGGAATAGCCCTTGAGATAGAACTAAGTCTTGACAGGATCTCCTGATAAAAGACAGCATCCTGCATGAGCGTAAGAACTAGGATTAGTGGCAATCGCAACCCAACAATATCTTATGTGACCAAGAGCTTTGTATCAAACAAGAAAAACTCAACCCCACCATCCACAGCTGTGTTGGACCCAGAATGGGTGCCTGGGAACACCCTGGCCACCTTGGGAAGATGGAATTATACTGCCCATCCTGCCTGCCAGTAAAATCCCAACTGGAAGCTGACCCTCCTCACTGAGTCAGGTTCAGTTCAATTGTTTAATTAGGTCTGTTAGTCCCAAGAGACTCAGAATTTACTTGACTAGGGGTGGGGGATGAGAACAATATTTGGATCTTCCTCCAGGTCAAACTTCACTAGTTCTTCCTTATTGCCACTTCGTAGTAAAATTTAACACATTTTCAAACCTCCCAAGGAAAGTGTCAGCCCATTTCTTAAGTTGTAATCTCAAACAACAGACTGGGCTCTGAAAGAGTCCCTTGAGTATATTTATTTCAGAGGTTTCCAAACTTGATTTCTTCTGGCCCCTCAGGAACTTCTTTGGGTGTTTCTCAATGCCTATCAAGAGCCAAGGAAAGGGAGGGGCAAGGGACAGGTCATGCTGTCATTAATTGGGGTCCCCCCTTACCCCCCATTGTTTGCTTTATGCGTGCAATTTCCCTCATAAGATTTTATGTTCAAAAAAAAAAAAAAGGTTTTGCTACTAAAGAATTCCTAATCTCCCCACCTGGGCTAGCCCTCCCATGTTTGAAAAATCAAACTGAAGTCAAGTGTAATGGCAAAGAACTAGTTTAAAGTCACAGAGCCAATCAATGGCTGCACTGAACCCAGAGTCCAGTTTCCTGACTCCATGTGGAAGGCAGGAATAATCTTTGAAATATGAAGCTTTTCTCCTTTGGAAATGGTCACAACTGAGTTCAAATTTTAGCTCTTCATTTACCGTGTGTGGGATCTTGGGCAAGTCACTAACCTCTCCTAATTACACCTTCCTTGCATGTAAAATGGGGATCATAATATCACAGGCTCTAGCGAGAATGAGATGCCGTGTGTAAAGCGCCTAGCAAGTGCTGTGCTCCATAATTATTGACAGTCATTACTCACTGCAGGTACTTCTAATAAACAGTCATTCTCTCCCTACTCCCTGCCCTCCTTCCCACTTCGCTGAGGGCTGGCAGTAAAAGGTTCACAAAATATGCTATGACACGGGATGAGGGCTACATGCAGGGCGGGGAGGCAGAAGGGCATTGTCCTTACGTGGTGTTTTCCTGACCAGGCAAGGAAGGTAACAGCTTATCAAAGAGCGAGAGGGGAAATGGGGAGACGTAACTACAAGATGTTCTAGGATTCACCAGAGGCAGCTCTGAAAAAGCAGCTCCGGGTGCTCCTGCCCTCCGTAAGTCCCGCTCCATCATGCTAACATCACTGAAAATGCAACAAATTCCATCGGCTGTTCTCACCCCGGGCTCTGCTCACCCTGCCTCCTCCCAACTCCCTTAAATAATGGCTTAGCAAATGCCTCTGAGACCATCTTCAGCTAATTTCCTTCAAGACATGCAAGCTGCTAACGCTGGGAAGCACAGATAGTGTGGAATAGCAAATATGGCCAAAATTAGATTAAAATAACCTCCTGATAAACAAATTACTCACCGAAAATAAATATTGGACTAGCGCAGCCAAGTTAACTAAAAGAACAGCACCACCACATGGCCGGAAGAGGAACGACATGCTCTACTGTCTGCGGCTCAGCCCAAGGCCCGCCCAACCTACTGAGTCTGACCGCCCCAAGGGGACAGGGACGGGGGCGACGAGGACAGGTAGTATCCCTTTAGCCTAAACTTCTTAAGCTCTTCTATGGACTTATGCAAAAGACATAACATTTTGGCAGAGAGGACTGAATTTGGAGCCAAGGGAAAAAACCCATGTGCCAAGTTGAACATAGCATGGCATAAGAGGAGTCTGTAATTCTTCCTGCTTCCTTCCTCTCTCTCACCCCACCATTCATCAGCCGGCCTGAGGCTCAGCCTCAGGGCAGCAGAGACCCTGGCCCTTTACACAGCCATGGTGGTGTGCTGGGTACCTCTTGCTGGGTCCCACTCAGATGCCTACAAGGCATGGACCATGTTCTTTTCTAACCTGAATGACAGATACCCCCTCCCACAATAATCCTTCTAATACTTAGACAGTATTTATTTAGCTTTTTTTCAGCTTCCAGTCATATCTTCTTTAGGCTAAATAAACCTAGCCTCGTTAATTTCCTCGGTTCAGCACAGGGCTCAGGTCCCAGGGGTCTGGAGACTGGCAGGTAAGCCCTGAAGCCCACTAACGACGTGAGTTACTTCAGCTTTCCAAACATCAGTTCCTACACCTGTAAAATGGAGATTATAATACCTCCTTGATAGGCTAACTGTGTATAGAGTGCCTGACATACTAAGAACTCTCGATAAATGGTAGATATTTGGGTTGTCATTTCAAACCAACAGCATGATGGATATAGCTTGCTATGCTGCATTCCTACACACTCAATCACAGCCGTCCATCCCAGTGTGACAAATGCAAAAATCTATCAATATTATTTGAAGCAAATTTTTGGCTCATCACAGAAATATACTGCATGCTTCTCCAGAAGTTATGGTAGAAGAAGAGACATCAGCTCTATAATCACACCACAATTTGATTCCTTCTGGGGACGGGAATTAGGCTGGACTCTTCACCAAGGCATAGTGAAAGCAAATGTGTGAGGCTTAAGGCGGGAACCTGGAATTCTTTCTTAGTCAACATTAATGTATTAGCAGCTCCTCTGGGTGAAGCCCAGTATGAGGTATGGGGGATCCAGTAGAATCCCAGTTCCTTTGGAGCTATACCCAGTAGGAAAAATATGCATACACACATAATATGCAAAAAAAATACATGATTCATCAAATACAGTACAGTTAGTTCTCTGAAATATAAACATAAGGTTCTATGAACAGTGCTATTTGTGCTGAGACCCAAAGAAGAGCTAGACATGAAACATTCAAAGTCTCAGAAATCAAGGTGGAGCACGTCCTCTCTCTGGTCCTCAGTTTCCTCCTGTGAAAATAAGGGGGATGGGGGAGGTAAGATCAATAGTTTTCTGGGTTCACAGGAGCCCTGTTTTTTTGTGAATGTGTCTCAGAGCCCGCCTTGGGGGGGAATTGATGGGAGCCAGGCAGACCTGACTCTGAGCTCTCTACTCAAAAACTGCATGTGTCAATTACCTCAATTCAACCATCACAATGTCTACATATTTCAAAGCATCATGTTGTGCACCACAAATATATACATTTTAATTTTTCAATTAAAAATGAATAATAGGAATGAATTTTTAAAAACAAATATTTGAATACCCCTGGATGAGACAGCCTTGAAGTTGTTTTCCAGTTCTCACAGTCTGACTCCATGGCCCTCATCTGGAAACTAAAGGAAGAAATACACTCTCTGGGCAGAACCTTGGGGGCATCATTCTCGTCAAGGCAGAGAAGAGCCCAGAGCCAGGAGGGCAGACCACAGGCAGTGTGGAAACACAGAATTTACATGCAAGTTCAGTGACAGCTGCATTGATCCACTGGTACTTGTGCATGGTCATGAGATCAAAGGATTAACAACGCCAACCATCCTAAAACATACATTGCCATTCCGAGGACTCCTTGGAACTCTTAGATAAAGACCTGATCTGGGTGCATATCAAAGATGGCCCCTTCTTTGACATTTTGTAGTAGAGCAGCCATTTGGCCATCAATCACATTCTCCCGTCTCTGCATTGCTGATTGCCAGGTCACAGCAGACGACTCCTGAGACCGTGAGGCTGTCTGTTCCTGATCCGGCTCTCCGTACTTAGAATGCCCTCCCTTCCTAGCCTCCTGGAGCAACAGGCTGACGGGCTGTCCCTGTGAGCCAGCCAGACAGAGCATTAACTAGGAAGATCTGTGAGAAGTCTCAACTTCCTGCCAAACTTCCCATTAGCTCTTTTACATCTCTCCCTCCCTCTTTTCTTCTCTGTCTCTCTTCCTTTGCTAACTTGCTTTTCTGTTCCCATGCCCCAACTTCTGCAAACTTCCAGACTCCTTTAAATGCTAATTCTTAAATTGGAGAGTGGTCTGACAGAGACTTATCATTCCCTTATTAAGTTTTAGGGCCTGAACCAGAAGGTGTTTTCTTGTTGCAAGAATATGACCTTTAAATCTGGACAGCAAGGCTAATACTAAGACATTATTTGAAGATTCATTTCTGGAGCCAGTACAAATCAGGCATAATCCCATTGTTGCACGCTTACTCAAGTGCCGCTTCCAGGGTCACAATTTTTCAAAAATGCATTTATGCCTAATGCTCATGGAAGGTAATTGAGGAAGCAAAAAGAAAGAGGGAAAGGTGGACAGGGAAATGAGAAACAGTGAAAAGGATGAGGGAAAAAGAGGAAAAGACAGAGATGAAGGTAGAAGTAGAGGAGATGAGATAAAGGCAGAATGAAGGCAGATGATAAGAAAGGGTGATATGGCTTGGCTGTGTCCCCGCCCAAATCTCATCTTGAATTGAAGGGACCTGGTGGGAGGTAATTGAATCATGGGGGCAGTTACCCTCATGCTGTTCTCATAATAGTGAGTGAGTTCTCATGAGATATGATGGTTTCATAAGGGTTTTTTTGCCCTTTTGCTCGGCACTTCTGCTTGCTATTGCCATGTGAAGAAGGACATGTTTGCTTCCCCTTCTGCCATGATTGTAAGTTTCCTGAGGCCTCCTTGGCCCTGCAAAACTGAGTCAATTAAACCTCTTTCCTTTGTAAATTACCCAGCCTCAGGTATTTCTTCATAGCAGCATGAGAACAGACTAATACAGAGGGAAAAACAAAGGACATGTTGTTTTATTATATTAAAAAATTGCCTGAAATAATAAGTAGCACTATTTCCTGACTAAAGCCTTACTACATTTCAGGAATAAAAAGCTAAATGTGTTTGGATAGGATAAAGCATAAAAAGGCAAAGCTTTCAATACAGGACAATTTAGGGTGGGATGTGTGCATGTGTGAATGGAGAAGACGGGAACTGATACAAGGAAAGGCACGGGATTTGGATTAGACCATTCCAGCCGATATAGACAGAAAGGAACCTTGAGTCAGCAATGATTTTTAATTTGTAGGATCCCAAATTGCTGAGATAATTGGAGAAGAGAACTAGGATTTCCAGGTTTATTTTGCCTGCTATTGCCCAGAAAGAGAAAGAGATGGGAAATCTGTTTGCTTCATTTCTCTTTTCCCAACACCCACATATTCTACACTGGCTTTTCATGCAGTGGCTACTTGATGAAAGAGAAAGCTGAATAATGAGATCTTCCAAATGCAACGCAGGTGATCTTTCCCTTGCTTTCTGTGGTTACTGTGGGTAGACTCCAAGTCTCCCTGATCCCTCACTTCTGTTTCTCCTGGGGATGGCCTCTGCCTGTCACTACTTGATAGGGCCTCAGTGGCCTCAGATTTCCAACCCACCCTAGTGTTTACTGTCACAGGACCACTGACTGCCCCCTCTCCCTGCAAAGTAGTGGGTCTTTACTCCTGGCTTTACTTAGATCAGATAATTATTTCCCTTTTGTGATGCAATTACAGAGAACGACTACAATGGCCAACTTTTATACTCACTGACAAGCAAAGATCAAGGTCAGAATAATCACCAGCTAAAAGGAGTGTGCCTTCAGGAGCTAAAGGTTTACATAAACGTTCCCAGATATCAGTGCCAGATGGTGAAGTCTTGAATTTGAGACAGAAACTGACTTCCTGAATTTAAGTTCAGCTGAGGCGAACTCACTCTGGGATCCAAGTCGAAAGATATTCCACATCAGGTCTCAACTGTGCATGACATACAGGCAATGTAAAACAAATAGAAAATTCCACAACACTTGTATGCCCTGCAGCAACCCCTGACTCATCAGAATGGTGGTACCATCTATAATTAGACCCTTCATGCCATCAATACTTTTGATAGGCTTGTAAAACAAAGATGGCAGCTGCCTAGCATGCTGTTATTACTTCTCCCCAAATCCATGACAGACTTTGCTATTTAAATGTAGTCCTCTTTCTTGCTGAGCTTAAACATGATCTCAGAATTCTCCTACCCACACACTGGACTTTCTACTCATTATGAAATCTATTTGCCCTCCTCATTCTCAGACCCTCAAGATCCTGTAGAATCTGTTTCCCTCCAAAGTACTTTGTAAATGCTTACAATGACATTCTGCCTTCAGTGTGCTTACCTCTTATGAACCCATATGAATGATGCTGATACTGAGGAATTTCACATCAACTGTGCAAGAAGCGCATTTCTCGGAAATATCAATGAAGGTATTTGGGAAGGGGTCTTTTGAAACTTTGAATGAGCTTCAGCTCATGTGTGTACCCAAATACACATCAGTGATTCTCAACAAGAGGGAATTTTACTGCCCAACCCCCATGGGGGATATTTGGCAGAGTCTGATGATAATTTTTTTGTTACAACTGAGGCATGATACTGGCATCTGGTGGGTAGAGGCCAGGGATGTTGCTGTATATCCTGCAATGCACAGAACAGACTCTAACAGCAAAGAATTATCCTGTCCAAAATGCCAATGGTACATTGAGAAACCGTGGTACACATCAAAGCTGAGTATTCAGTGTTAGAAAGAATGTTAGAGAACCTCTCATCCAACTCCCTTGTGGGAGTAACACAAGAGATGTATAGACAGCTCAGCAGAATTAGCAAATAGGCTATACATCCTCCTAACGGGACACTAAAACCCGTTTTATATGTGGAGGACAGCAAGCTATTGCAGTTCTCCACCAATCTATTAGAACAGGTAAATAGAGATGAGAATGACGAATGTTTAGATCATTGGTTCTATGCATGGATGTTAGATTCAGGTAGTAGGGGGCAGTATTGCCATTTTTACACATGGGAAAAAATCACAAATCATGTATTCATTTAAAAATTTGGTATCCCAGTACTTAAAATTCTTTAAAAAAGAAAACCAAACAAAAAATTTAGTCAACAAATACTTATTTCAGGCTCTTCATTGTGCTGAGGCAAGTAATACAACAACCAATACAGATGACGCTCTCCCTCAAAAGCTTGCAGTCTGCTGGAAGAGACAGATAATAGCAATTTTGTCACAGTGTAATCAAGTCTGAGTTGGGAGAGCCTGTAAGAGCACTGGGGAGGGGCATCCAAGTTGTGGCAGTCAGGGAAAGGATTTTCAGAGGAGGCAATATCTGAGCTAAGCTCTAAAGGGAAAGAAGAAGTTAGAAATTCTAAAAGCTGAGCCCCAGCACTGCACACTCAGCCTACTAGGCATGGCCGGTGTGTTGAAACCCTAGCTACATGGTCTGAGCCTGAATCAAGCTGTGTTTGCACTGGCTATTGGTTTTTCCTGGGCTGAAGCATTATGTTCCTGATCAACACAGTTAACAACTGACATAAGACTACTTTCACAGTTTTACACATCTAGGTAGGTACAATTTATATCAGGATGCTCAACCCTAAGCTCAAGAGCTAAGGAAAGTGTGTGTGCGGAAAGTAAGCCAGCCTTACTCAGCTCTCTGGGATCCCTTCCCATGAAACATCAAGTCCTCCATGCCAAGGCTGGGCTGGGGGGATTTGAGAGATAGCTTCTTTCCCAAGGCATGACATTCACAGGCTGGCCTACCAGGTTGCTCTCAGCATCTTTTCCTCCTGCAATTCAACACCCCCTCACCTTGCTGCATCAAACACCAGGCATTTGGGAGCAACCGAGGGAGCAGATAAATAATGAGAACCGAGATGCCAAACCTGAAGGAAGTTCAGTCTGAAGAATGAATGGTCCTCTCCCCAGAACCCACAGGTAACACTTCCATCCCTTCCTATCTCCAGGGCTTCATAACCCCTACCTCTTCACTCCCCCATCCTGCTCTTACCACCTCCACTCTACCTGCAGGTCTTTAAGCTGTGGATAGACTTGCGTCTCATATCAAATTCAAATAAACTAAATGAATTCAAGCTTCAATTTGTCTAAGCCTATAAAGGGAAACAGTATGTGATTTGGCTCTTTCTCTGTGCTTACAGTTGACAGAGATGTATGGATGGGGGAGAGAGTGTTTTTATTTTTATTTATTTATTTAAAAGTTTTATTAAAGTTCACCTATTACCCACAGGCCTCAGGCTCCCTATAGAGAAACAAATATCACAATTGAAGCAGCTGGTTTCCAAGGTACCAAATTAAAATAGATGAAGAGGTAAGGAGGAAAAAAATGAGTAAAAACATTAAGCTAAGACTTCTTCCCTCCCAAGTGCATTGTGCCTGCTATTATATTGCACACATGAAACTGACTCCCAATGTAATTAGGCCAGGGCTACCAGGCAAAAAATTCCTCAAATTATTCAGAACCCCAGAGCTATTCTTTTGCAATCACTCAAGTAACTGAGAAAAGAGTCAACTTTTAAATATAAATTTGTTATCAGCATCAACATTGTCCAAGCAATTCCCAACACTCCACCTGTCCAAGAATATAGACTCATGAGCTGAGCTGAATTGAGAACCAAATACAGGAATACTGCTCTCCAGCCAGCCAAAATCTTTTCTTCCACTGGAACCTGGAGTTTATTTCAACAATCTTTAGGGACTGCTGGCTCTGTTAGACAGGGGTGGAGGGTCCACCAGCTCCACAGTAGACAATATACCCCCTTTAGGGTCCATTGTCTTCGTGGCATTATGTATGGATAATGTTTATTTTCTCTTTGTGGTCATGTACCTGGAACAGCCATAATATTCTCTATCTTACCCCAAAGACCCAGGACATGACTTTATCGCTTTCAAGGTCAGAAATTAGCCATAGGTGCTTGAGAAATAGTAGTTCATGAAAAAAAAAAAAAAAAAAAAAAAAGATCGAGCCATGGGGACCAGAGTGTATCTTTCATTAAACCCAGAGGGGAAAGAAATAGCCACCCTTCAAAAGAGGTGCTTACTGGATTTCAGCAATGCTGCCAAAACTTCAGTGGCTGCCCTGGGGAAAGAGAAAGAAAAGTAACAGTCAACGTTCAATGGTCTTTTTGTCAGCACATGGATCCCACAGCCAGCATGCCCATTGCCACCCCATAACAGACCCATGATTAACCAGGTAGCAGGCAATCTATTGATTGCCTCGCTGACCATTAAAGAGGCATAAATGCAGAAATCACGCTGAGCGAAGTGTCCATCTTGTAGATGGGTCTCTGAGGTCCCCTCCGCTGCTGAAAATCTCTTTCTCTCCCCTGCTTGCCTCCCACCTTCCACCAACTTCCTTGCACAGAGTGGCTCATTTTTTTATTATTCATACCAGGCAGAGCTCTTGTCAGTCTCTTGATTTGTTTCTGGAAACATGCAGAGACTCTGGAGGATGGTCTGGGAAGGAGTGGGGCTTGGGGGCTTAGTGAATGTAGCAGCACAGTGCAAACTTCTTGAAACACTCATACCCCTGGGGATGTAGTGGAAAATGTATTCACACATTGGAAAGAGAGGCTGTTTCCTTAGGGTGGAAAATAGTTATGTCGGGATTTTTCTTCCAAATTCATCGCTTTCTTCCATGGAGGAATGTCACAGTCTTTGCAACAAAGGGACGCATATGAGAATGAAAAATACTTTTTGACCCACATCTTAGTGATTTTTCAATCTGTTTCCTGCTTCTGAGAAGGTCACACAAAAATCTACCTACAGGGCAGAGGAAAACTTCACTGGCATTGAGGGCAGCGTGGTATAATTATAGGGAGGAGAGCTGTGCTTGCTTTTTTAAAAAAATAGAAGATTCTGTGTGGCCCTAGTAACTTAACCTTAAGGCCTGCTAAGCAGTGATCTGTTTCCACCACCTCTCTCAGGATTGGAGGAACAGGCCAAAGAGGCTAGATCACACTTCCAAGACTATACAGACATGTCAGTAGAGCTCGGTTCCCAATCCCAGGAATCTCGCTGCACACCTCTGCTTCCTCCCCATCTGTTGTTCTCCAGAATCTCTCACTGGCCCTACCCTGGCTTCTGACTGGTCAATGAAAGTTCACTTTGCAATATATTAGCTAATACTGCACAACAGAGCCAGCAGTAAAAAGGAAGATAAATGAAAGAATAAATATAAAGTAAAATACAATAGAAAAGCAGTACAAGTGAAAGCGTTGCTCCCCATAACCTACGAGGCAGTTCTGCAAGAGCAAAAGCCTGAAATTCACAGGCCCCTATGCAAACCTGCAACTGGGATGACACCCCAGCTCAGGGAGACCAAAATGACCATAGGGCAGTTATAAAGAGGGTGAGGCTAGCTTTCATGGATGGACTACTTCATTTATCCTTCAAACGGTTTTCCTCTTATCAACTTTCAGCTTCTTCAATCCCACTGTTGTTGAATCCCACAGAGTTTTGGCAACCGTGGATTGAAGACGGAACACATGGAAAGTGTTTCTGAAAACTCAAGTTGTGTGAAAAATCCAGGCGCCGTAGTATATGGGGCCTGGCTTGGGCTGGGGCAAAAAGAAAATCAGTGTTTTGGGAAAAGCAGGACAGCCTAATTAATTTCATCAAAATGAATGAGCAGAGAAGAAGGAAACCATAGAAACAGGAAAAGAATAAGGATGTTCCAAGCAAGGCGCCTAACCCAATCCTAGCTCAGAGGCCAGGTCTCTAAGGACCACATTTCTAATTTCCATTGCATTTTTGTTTTAGGAAGTTCACAAATGAGGTAATGATCCATTAGATAATAGTTTTATGAGACAGACTAGTGGTGGGGAGGGACAGGTGGCAGACAGACCAGTTAGGAGAATAAGCAACAATAAGGTCTCAAACCCAAAAAGTAGCATGAAGGAAGAAGGGATGAGTTAAAGCCATATTTGAATCTTGCTACTCAAA
The DNA here is from genome assembly GCF_006542625.1 of Nomascus leucogenys. Taxonomy (NCBI): domain Eukaryota; kingdom Metazoa; phylum Chordata; class Mammalia; order Primates; family Hylobatidae; genus Nomascus; species Nomascus leucogenys. The sequence continues at coordinate 105,069,882 of NC_044386.1, read as the reverse complement.
GTGTGGGTCTCTGACCAGCAGCTTCACATTTTTTGAAAGCCAACTAGAAATGCAGAATCTCAAACCACATCCCTGACCTGCTGAATCAGAATCTTTATTCTAACAGATAATTTATATGCACATGAAAGTTTTAGGATAATTGGTTCAGGGGACAGTATCAATATGGCTTAGTTACTCTTTCGATGTTGAGAGAGCAATTCAAGGTGACTCCCAGATCACATCTCTCTAGAAAGTACCTAATAATATGCTAACCTAAATAAATATTAATCCAAACAGTGACATTATATAGCAGGAAATGCATGATAAGTTTCACATTCATCAAAAAAATTGAAGCTTATTCCTGAGAAACTAGAAAATATTTATTTCTTCCTAGGGCATAAGTGGGAGATCAATGTTTAGTGCAGGAAAGGGCACATTTAGGGCAATGATGGAGATAAGATTTGAGGCCAAAGTCCAATATTCTAAAGAGTTCACATTCAACTCTGTAGGTAATGAGAAGCCATTTGGTTTTTCAAATCGAGATGACGTGGTGTCAAAATGGAAAAGTGAGAGAGAAGTTGTGAGCAAAAAATTAACAACACGCCAGGCGCGGTGGCTCACGCTTGTAATCCCAGCACTTTGGGAGGCCGAGGCAGGCAGATCATGAGGTCAGGAGATCGAGACCACGGTGAAACCCCGTCTCTACTAAAAATACAAAAAATTAGCCAGGCATGGTGGCGGGCGCCTGTAGTCCCAGCTACTCGGAGAGGCTGAGGCAGGAGAAGGGTGTGAACCCAAGAGGCAGAGCTTGCAGTGAGCCAAGATTGCGCCACTGCACTCCAGCCTGGGTGACAGAGCAAGACTCCATCTCAAAAAAAAAAAAAAAAAAAGTTAACAACAGCTGACAAAAGGTGAGCTGTGGAGGATGAAGGAAAGCGAAGAGTCAGTGATGGCCTGGAATAGTTAGGCTAGGTAGTTAGGGGAATAAGAGAGCCATTAACAGACTAAGGAGAGAAGTTGCAGTGTTTAGACAAAACAATGATTTTGATTTTGATGCTGAGTTCAAGATGAAGGGTACAACAGAAGGCTACATGAAACTGTTTGGAATGCTGCTGGAAGCATCATACGGAATTCAGGAATGCAAACACAGTTAGGAATATACATTTATGAATCACTACAGCAGCAATGATCGTCATAGCCAGGCAAGCAGGTGATATCTGCGAGGAAATTCAATCGAGCAGAACAGAGGGCTGCCCCAGGAAAACATTAACACTAGAGGGTAAGAAATCTCTAAAGGAGTCAGAAGATAGGCCAGGCGCGGTGGCTCACGCCTGTAATCCCAGCACTTTGGGAGGCCGAGGCAGGCGGATCACGAGGTCAGGAGATCAAGACCATCCTGGCTAACACGGTGAAACCCCGTCTCTACTAAAAATACAAAAAAATTAGCCAGGCAAGGTGGCGGGCCCCTGTAGTCCCAGCTACTCAGGGGGCTGAGGCAGGAGAATGGCGTGAACCCTGGGGGTCGGAGCCTGAAGTGAGCCGAGATCGCGCCACTGCACTCCAGCCTGGGCGACAGTGAGACTCTGTCTCAAAAAAAATAATAAAAAATAAAAAATAAAATTAAAAAAAAGGAGTCAGAAGATGTGCATTTGAGAAAATAGGAGACCTGCGGATGATTCGTTTGGAAACTGAACATCACTAGACTGTCTAGGCACACTGTTTTTCAAACTGCAAATTTTGACCCAATAGTGCATTGTAAAATTTTACAGGTATCAACTATAGTTTTTAATGAAATAGAAATCAAAATGAAATTCAATTTATCAGAGTCATTTCATGTAGCAAAGGTTAGCAGTGATCTGAGAAATTTTCATTTCAATGCACGAACATACACTTGTGTAGCTACTGGGAATGTGACGTAAGTGCTTTCCTTAAAAAAAAGTTTGTAAAGATGTTGTTTGGGATGTAGTGTCCATATAAGATCTGTATAAAAATAAACATCTGAAATCAACTAATGAGCAAACTGAAAGCACTTGATCTCCCATACGCAGTGCCCAGGATCCAGACATGGAGTCGCTCATGTGCATGTCACCAAGAGGCTCTTTATTTTTGGTTTATTCAGTGGTTACATGTCTGCAGTGCTGGTCCACTCTGAACATTGCTGCTCTGCCACTTGTCTGCCCCCACAGCAAAGCGTGAAGAAAGAAGTAAAACCTATCAGAGCTGAGGCAACTACTCTGTCAACCAACTGCTAAGCCTACAAAAAGCAAAAGTTTAGGCTGCTAAAACTTAAACAACTAAGAAGGCATTCAGTTACTTCCACTCCAAGAGCCAAGCCCATTGTATTGAGTGCATGAACTGGGCCCACAGTTAGTGCCTTTGGAGTGCAAGACTGCCTTCTGCTGGATGTGTGCCTCTGACACCCATGGTTCTGGTAGCTGCACTGATTTTATAGAATAGGACTTCCTTTTTTTTTGATGGAGTTTTGCTCTTGTCCTCCAGGCTGGAGTGTAGTTGTACAATCTCAGCTCACTGCAACCTCCGCCTCTTGGGTTCTAGTGATTCTCCTGATTCAGCCCCCCAAGTAGCTGGGATTACAGGCATGCACCACCATGCCTGGCTAATTTTTGTATTTTTAGTAGAGACGGGGTTTCACCATGTTGGCCAGGCTGATCTTGAACTCCTGACCTCAAGTGAGCTGCCTGTCTCGGCCTCCCAAAGTGCTAGGATTACAGGCATGAGCCACGAGCCACGGTGCACGGCCTGAAGAGGACTTCTCGGGAGGGCACTGTTCTCTTAGAGTTTAAACTCATACCATCATCCCCCATTGTTTGAGCTTCCCTATGGGATGCCCAGGGGAGATAGAAAATAGAAGTGCCAAAATGTCCTCCAACTGGGTGTCCCTGTGTTTACATCAATGAAAGAATCATTTCAGAAATTTTTCAGAACTTCTTGCTCCAAGAGAGTTACAACAGCCAAAGGCAAAGTGGAACGAACCCCATCCTATCTATTTTCACACTGTAGGATAACTCAGTTAAGATTCTAGAGGTCACAGTTCACTTCCACTCTCCTTTTCAGAAAAAGCTAAGCTTAAACTATTGGCAAATTTGTAAATATCCTCTTGTTAAGATTTTAGCAAAACACCACAGAATTGCAATAGTTCAATTTACGTCTTCAAGTTGAAGTAAATTTTAAGACCCATTACAGAAGAGTCTTGAATATTTATCACCCCTATTTAGGGAGCCCCTATAAATGCCAAGCAGCAAGCTAAATGTCCCATATACATCATTATACATCACATTTGATCTTCACGGGAATGCTAGAGGGTGAAATTATTAGTCTTGTTTTACAAACAGCAATAATGAAGTTCACAAAGGGTAAATAATCTTCCCAAGCTTCAGCAGCTAGCAAGAGGCAGTATTCACTGGGCTTGATGGCTCATGCCTGTAGTCCCAGCACTTTGGGAGGCTGAGGAAGGGGGTATCACAAGGTGAAGAGTTCAACACCAGCCTGGCCAAGATGATGAAATCCCATCTCTACTAAAAACTACAAAAAATTAGCTGGGCATGGTGGCAGGCACCTGTAATCCCAGCTACTTGGGAGGCTGAGGCAGGAGAATTGCCTGAACCCAGGCGGTAGAGGTTGCAGTGAACCGAGATTGTGCCACTGCACTCCAGCCTGGGCAACAGAGTGAGACTCCGTCTAAAAAAAAAAAAAAAAAAAGAGGCAGCATTGGCTACAAGTCTACCTCTGGGCGAATTTAAATCTAGTGCTCCTAAAGTCTTCTGTCTACTTTTAACATAATTCTATAAAGAATCTAAAATATCTCTCCGTGCAATATTTTTATCTTTTAAATAAGGATTGTGGAGATCAAGAGGTTAGATGACTGGTGCAGGGTCAGAGGATTCATACATCACAGAGCCAATGAAGCAAACAACTTGTCCAGCTTGAGTCCACTGTTTGATTCAAGATTCTACAAAACACAGTTTGGTACAGCTTAAGTGGGTTTGGATGTTCAATGGTGGTCATGGAGACAAAGAAAAAGAACTCAAGGAGAAGCAAGCCACAGGCATCTTTGAGTGGCAGGACTGAGTTGCTAAATTAGGAGGTAGAGGGCTTGGGTTTGAAGCTTGGAGCAGCCACTTTTCTGCTTCTGGGTTCTGGGTTTATTTGATCTCTCTGAATCTCACAGTCTTTCTCATTTATAAAGTGGGTATAAGATCTAACTGATGGGATGGTGTGAAGAGCGAGATAAAGTAAAATTTAAATTAAATTAAGTTAAAAAGCTTACTACAGTCCCTGAAATGTAATATTATCAGGTTGATCCAAACGTAATTTTTGCCATTAAAAGTAATGGCAAAAACCACAATTACGTTTGTACCAACCTAATAACTTGAATGTCATTGTTGGATCATGGGAGGTGGAATGGGTACCAAGTGAGGAAGTAGGTTTATCTCTGTATATGTGTTTGCCGGCAGTGAGCCTGCAGGGTCATCATTCACCAGTCAGGAGAGGTCACTGGAGAAAAAATATGCTCCTATCCCTGGGTATGTGGAGGAAACATAGGACCAAATTATCTCTTGGAAATCAAATATTCTGTGGCACAGATGGCCTAGATATAGCAGTGCCACCAATATTAGTTATCGATTGCAGTGTAATGTTACCACAATTGTAGCAGCTTGAAACAATATTCATGTATTATCTCACAGTTTATGTGGGGCAGGAATCCGCTTAGGTGGATCCTCTGCTTAGGGTCTGACAAGGCTGCAATCAAGGCATCAGCCAGGGCTGAGTCTTCATCTTGAGGCTCAACTGGGGAAGGATGTTTCCCAACTCAAACAGGTTCTTGGCAAAATACCTTTCCTTGCAGTGCCAGGGCTAAGGACACTGCCGGCTTGCTGTATCAGCAGACAGTAAGACCACACTGCATTTCTACAGGCTAGCTGCAGTTTCTACAAGCCACCAACTGTTCTTTGCAATGGGGGTTTCCCCAACATTACTGCTTACTTCATCAATGAGGAAAGTTTCTATAGAGAGTATGTATGCAATGACCTCTTATAACACAATTATGTAACATAATCACAGGGGTGACCAGGGATGATATGTCCTTACCTGGCCATATTCTGTGCGTTAGAAACAAGTTTCAGCTCTTTCCCATCCTCAAAGGCAGGAAATAACATAAAGGTATAAATAGCAGGAGGTGAGGATCATGGTGGGGGGGCCACCTGAGAGTCTGTCCCCCACCCAAAGCTTCTTGCAATGTTTAGCATCCAGATACCAGGAACCTAACATTCATTTCACTAAGACATGACTCTCCCCAGGCTTCCCCTTTTCAGAGAGTGGAAATACTGTCTTCCCAGAAGCTGAACATGCACCCTTAACACTACCTGCCCTTTCCACCTAGATCTCCATCATTTCCTCAAACACCACTTTGTAACTTCTAGAGTGCTCTTAAGTTGTCCATTCCTTTAGATCTCTGCTGTTGTCACCCTAGCCTAAGCATGTGAGGGTCTGGTACTTTAATGAGAAATGTAATTTCTAGAGCTATTGGTCCTTGGTTGGAATATATATTTTAACTTCGTAGGTTATTCCTTAGGTATATTAGAAAATATAATTAAGCAAAAAGAAATGAAATAAATTAAAATCACCCAAATATCTCTCACCCAACTACTGCTATAGCCCCAAAACTAATCCATCCATATCCACTCTATATCTCCTTCAAGCTCTTCTCCAGTCTGCGCCAGAGAGGTCTTCTCAATCAGAGGCTCTAATTTGAGCACCCTCACATTGCTACCCCACATCCACTCTTGCTCTGGATAAAAATCCAAATCTGAAACATGGACCAGGAGGCCCTACTGAATCTGGCAGATGCCACCCTCTCCAGCTTTGTCCCACACCACTTTCTCTTGCTCTTTATACCTCTGCCCCACTGTCCTTTTTCCAAGACCTAGAGCATGTTCCCATGACTTGTCCTTTGACCTTGCTAATGCTGCAGCCTAAAATGCTCTGGGCCTTTCTCCCCTTCTTTACCTGTATCTCATACTTCATCCTTTTCATCCTAACTTAGGTGTCATTTCCTGTAGAAAGACTCCTTTGACCCCTAGTCCTCTGTTAGGTACATTCATCCTTTTTTCCTCTTTTCTCATTGCACAATTTAGTTTGCAGTTATTCACTCAGTTGTGTGATTGTTTTATTAATGTCTGTCTCCTCTTCCACTCTACAAGCTCCAGAAAATAGAAAACATGTTTTGTTTTGTACTATTCTACCCCTACCACTTAGTCTTATTTGAATACAGATCACCATCAAATGTTTGCTAAACCTTTTTCAAAAGCTAGGCACTGGTCTAAGACTCTTAGTTATATTATTCTTTCATTCAACAAATATTTACTGAGCACCTGCTATGTGTCAGGACAAATTGATAAACCAAAGACTCTTACACCCAAAGAGCTTACATTTGATGGAATTAAAGTGAAAGGAATAGCCAATAGACAAAAGTATTTTTGAAAAGTACACTAAATTAATATTCTTAGATATGATAAATGCCATGGGGATGAAAAGAAAAAACAATAACAAGGTAAAGAGATCAGCTGTACAGGAATGGGTTACAAGATTTAAAAGGTTGGCTGGAGTAGACTTCTTTGATAAAGCAACATATAAATAAAAATATGGAGAGGAAGTGGTTGTCATGCAATTATCAGGAGAAGCATCTGCTGAGCTGAGGGGACAGCCAGTGCAGACACTGTAAGGTGACAATAGCCCTGACCTGTTCAAGGAACAGTGAGATGGACAGGGCTGCTAGAGTTGAGGATGACAGGAGTGGAGCACGACTGAGATGAGGTAGGTACTATAAGGGCTTTGGCTTCACTGTAAGTGGAGGATTCTCTACTGGATTTTGAGCAATGGTTTAGCGTGTTTTAAGAAGACTTCTCTGACACCTCTTTTTTTTAAAAGGACTGGGAAGACAAGAGTAGAAGCCAGAGACCAGTAGAAAGCCATGTGGAGCAAACTAAACACAGCAACAAGTAAAAAGGATTACACACAGGAGTAAATGGGATTTAGTCCAGGAATGCAGGGTTGGCTTGACATCTGAAATTCAGTCAATGTAGTAACCCACCATAATAATAGAATAAAGAATTTGAAAATATCTGATCATCTCAAAACATACAGGAAAAGTATTTGATAAAATCCATCACATTTTTCTTACAAAATTATTCAATAAGATGGAATCAAAGGAAACTTCCTCAATCTGATAAAGTGGCCTACAGAAAATCCACAGTTAATATGATACTTAATGAAGAAAGATTGAATGCTTTTCCCCTAAGATCAGAAATAAGATAAAGACACATATTCTGCTACCTCTGCTTAACATTATACTAGAGATTGTAGCCAGGGCACTTAGGCATAAATGAATAAATAAATAAGTGGCATGTAGGTTGGAAAATAAGAAATAAAACTATGTCTATTTGCAGATGGCATGATCTTGGGCACAGAAAAATCTTAAAGTCACTAAAAACTATTAAAACTAATAAACAAGTTTTGCAAGGTGGCCATGATAACAGATCAACATACAAACATCAACTGTATCTCTATACATTAGCAATGAAAATTCAGAAATGATTTTGTTTAAATCCCACTAATCTTAGCAGCAAAAGGAGTACAATTCCTGGTAATCAATTTAACAAAAGACATCCTTTTATACTGAGAACTAGAGAACACTTGAAAAAAATATTGTTAAAGATTGAAATAAATAGAAATCACACAAGTATCATTTTTCACCTAACTATTGCAATAGCCCCCGAAATGATGCATCCATATCCACTCTAGGACCCCTTCAAACTGTTCTTCATGGTACAATTGGAGTGATCTCAAGAAGCACGTGGATGTTTTAGATTTAGAACTGATGGGATTTCTTGACAGATTGCTGTGAGATTGCTGAGAAAATACTAGCTCAGTTGCTTCTTATAACAATCACCATCTTACAGATGAAGAGACTAAGAAAGGTAACTTAACCTGCCTGAAGTAGCCATGTTAGAAAGCAGCATATCTGGAATTTCACTGGGCATCTGTCTCACTCCAATGTCAGGTACTTAACACCTGCTGTCCAACACCACATTGAGCACCGGCACTAGCAAGCTTTTCTGGGGAGATTTCAGAAAGAAGGAAGAAGGTGGCCCTAGAATTTAATCCTAGAGCCTTACTAGAGTTGGCAGTGGGACAAGGGGTTGTTGCAGCGGAAAAAGAAAGTGAAAAACCAAAGGAGTTAGCCAAACAACAGGTGGATAAAGCAGGAGAAACTTTAAAAGGGATTGAACATGTTGCTTAGAATACCATCTGCTACAGCGCCGGCCTCCTGCCTGGATTGAGAGGGACTAGCAGAATGGATAAAATCACACACACACACAGACACACACACACACACACAGAGCCAGGTGACCAAGAAAAGTGGTAACACATGGATCTTGCTAATCACCATTTTCAAGGGAGAGAGGAGAAAACAGAAACAGAAACTGAGATGGCTTCTGCATGCTGAAAGGAAATAAAAAGCATAAACATATGGTGCAGAAATGGAACCAGATCCTGTGCCCAGGATGGAAATTGTCCATTTTTCTTTGGAAACAAAGCATCTCCTCCCCTACAACTCTATCCAGATGCTGTCAAAGACAGATGCAGGAATCCTCATCAATCATGGGAAATTTTTATAAGAGAAAATGAAACCCAGATCTCAGACTGGTTTGGTTATGAACACTCAGCAGGGAGTGTGACAGAGGATGGCTACTGCCTGAGATGGAACCAGAAGCAGAGCACTGCAATCGAGGCTGGGAGGGTCCCATTCTGCCTAGCTTGTCATAAGCAGAGACTCTGCAAAGGAGAAATGGTTTTGAAGTACTTCCAAATTCACAAGCAACAACATCAGGACAAGGGCTCAGACAAAAGCTTTTGAGAATCCCCAGCACTGGGAAGGAAAAAGCTAATGTCTGAGGGGAAAGGAGCAGACTGGGATTGCAATAAGTTCTCACAAACAAGAGAGTCTCTTTCTACATAGAGGTGTGACTCTCAAGTTAGCACTTAAGGCAAACATTACCCTTAAAATAATTTAACTTCCTTAAACAGTTCAAAAGTACATTCCACATGGATGTACAACTATAATCCTATACCGTAATATGTATATATAGAGGTATAATGAGTAAATAATATAATTAAGCATATATATGCAAAATAGAATTCTACAGAATGTTTGCTATTTGACTATAATAGAATATTTACTATACCACACATTTAGTTGAATTCTTATAAGTCAAATGTACCTATGATATAATCCACTCTTGATATATCTGGCAGCACAAAAGAAAAGATGTGATACCCTATCTCAATGCACAGCACAGAGCAGGCACCCAGCAGACAGTATCTGATTCAATAGATGAACAAAAATGTATCTGATTTTGCTCCAGTTAAAGAGCACATTGAAGACAAACCTGACTGTTATGTGTCCTGTTTGACTGAGATGTAACATGAACATATGCAGTACCAAGGCTTAGCACCTTCCAGCATGAATGCAACTAGCATTTCAAAATGTTGTCATTCATACAAAGACAAATATTGTGCAATTCATTCCACTTACATGAGCTACCCACAAAACGCTGAGGAATAGAGACAGAAAGTAGATCAGTGGTTACCAGGGGCTGAGGGGAAGGGGAGTGGGAAGTTATTGCTTAATGATTACAGACAGAATTTGGGGGGTAACAACAAAGTTTTGACAATAGATAGTGGAGATAGTTCTACAATATTGCGAGCATAATTAATGACTGAATTGTACACTTTAAAAGGGTTTAAATGGCAAATTTTAGGTTATGTATCTTTTATAATAAAAAAGTAACAAAAAGAGTTGTTCTTGTATTTGATGACTAACTAGTCAGCCCTCTTTTTAAAAAGTTGCTTGGGTCTTTGGGAAAGGGGTAGCGTGTGGCAAAGACCTACAAAGTGCTCCCTCACTTGGCAGGACATAGAATAGCAACAGAAAAGTTCACCAGCGATCACTGAGACCAGTGATTTTCAAACTTGAGCATGCATTGTGCATCAGACTCCTTGGAAGAGCTTGTTAAAACACAGAGTTTTAAGCTCCAGCCCTGAAGTTCCTGACACAGGAGGTCTAGGGTGGGACCTGAGAAACTGCGCTTCCAACAACCTCCCAGGTGTTGCTAATGCTACGGTCTAGGAATCTCACTTGTGAAACACTGACTGAGGCAGTGGGTGCTCAGTAGATCTGGCCAAGGGACTTTCTCGGTAAGAAGTGAAGGGAGTACTGCTAAACCATTTTTATTTCAGGTCAAATACTCAAGATCCTCCATGATGCCTCCCAGTAGTTCCATGATTTGTGGAACTCCAAGAAAAGATTTCATAAACATTCTTCTTTCCTAAATAAAACTAAGGACTATCACCTAAAAAAAGAGATCTTTGAGTTTTGAGGAACTGTTTCCTAACTAAGGTCTGCGGTTCCAGACAGGAAGGGCAGTTATTCATTTTTGTACATATCACAAAGCCATGCAATGATTCGGTGATCACTCCTTGATTGACAGGATTTATGATTCCCAGCATCCTTGGAGTGTTTAGAAATTAAGATCGTCATTAAAACTCAGATGATATGGGAAGACTTCAGTAAAACTGTCGGCCAGGTACAGTGGCCCATGCCTGTAATCCTAGCACTTTGGGAGGCCAAGGCAGGCGGATCACCTGAGGTCAAGAGTTCGAAACCAGCCTGGCCAACATGGTGAAACCCCGTCTCTACTAAAAATACAAAAATTAGCCAGGCATGGTGGTGTTTACCTATAATCCCAGCTACTCGGGAGGCTGAGGCAGAAGAAGCGCTTGAACCTGGAAGGCTGAGGTTGCAGTGTGCCGAGATCATGCCATTGCACTCTGGCCTGGGCAACAGAGTGAGACTCTGTCCGAAAAAAAATAAAAAATAAAAATAACTGTCAATCCCACTTCTTTAAAGGATGGGATTTAGTACCAATAAAGTTCAACATTGGCCATAACCTCTCAGAGAACTCCAGGCACGTTGAACTACCTGAAATTCTCATCAACACACATGTTCTTGCATTTCTCCCCAAGGTTGAAAGCAAATTTCTCTCATTCTTTAGAAAGCCTTTTCCCCTTTGACCCTTTCCCAGCTAGCAAACTTTTCCTCCCTTATCTACTCACCTTATGTCATCCAGCTCAATTCCAGCTCCCCTGCTTCCTGAGTTCCAGACTCCATAAAGTTCTTCCTTCTCTGAGTTCTCATCACACTTTCTAATTTTCTTTATTACAACATTGTTTATGGTAACATGGAAATTGCGTATTTATGTATCTGACTTCACGTTAGTCTAGAAGTTCTTTGAGGACAGCAAATATAATCTTTAAAATCTGAGCACTTATCATAGCACCTGCTATACAGTAATTTATAAATACATGTTTGGTGAGTAAATAAACTAATCATTGAAAAGATTGCAACAGTTGTCTGCTAAACTTAAATATACCTCGATGTTAACTCCACACTACTTCTAGAAGCCACGTAGAATGTGTACTGCAAAGGCAAGCCTTTTTTTAAAGAGAAAATAGAAAAGAGTTCCAGGAGACAACTCGTAAAACTCAACAGGATTCTGTTACAAGATGGCAGAATAGGAACAGTTCCCGTCTGCAGTTCCCAGCGTGAAGAACACAGAAAATGGTGATTTCTGCATTTCCAACTGAGGTGCCTGGTTCATCAAATTGGGACTGGTGGGACAATGGGTGTAGCCTATGGAGGGCGAGCTGAAGCAGGGCGAGGCATCTCCTCACCCAGGAAGCACAAGGGGTCGGGGGATTTCCCTTTCCTAGCAAAGGGAAGCCGTGACACACCGTACCTGGAAAATTGGGACACTCCCACCAAAATACTGTGCTTTTCCAATGGTCTTAGCAAATGGCACACCAGGAGATTATATCCCGTGCCTGGCTCGGTGGGTACCATACCCACAGAGCCTTGCTCACTGCTAGCACAGCAGTCTGAGATGACCTGCGAGGTAGCAGCCTTGCAGGAGGAGGGGCATCCGCCATTGCCGAGACTTGAGTGGGTAAACAAAGCAGCTGGGGAAGCTTGAACTGGGCGGAGCTCACCTCGGCTCTGCAAGGCCTGCTGCCTCTGTAGACCCCAGCTGTGGGGGCAGGGCGTAGCTGAACAAAAGGCAGCAGAAACTTCTGCAGATTTAAACGAACCTGTCTGACAGCTCTGAAGAGAGCAGTGGTTCTCCCAGCACAGTGTCTGAGCTCTAAGAATGGACAGACTGCCTCCTCAAGTGGATCCCTGACCCCTGTGTAGCCTAACTGGGAGACACCTCCCAGTAGGGGCCTACTGATACCTCATATAGGTGGGTGCCCCTATGGGACAAAGCTTCCAGAGGAAAGAACAGGCAGCAATATTTGCTGTAATGCAATATTTGCTGTTCTGCAATCTCTGCTGGTGATACCCAGAAAAACAGGGTCTGGAGTGGACCTCCAGCAAACTCCAACAGACCTGAAGCTTAGGGACCTGACTCTTAGAAGGAAAACTAACAAACAGAAAGGAATAGCATCAACATCAACAAAAAGGACATCCACACCAAAACCCCATCTGTAGGTCACCAGCATCAAAGACCAGAGGTAGATAAAACCACAAAGAAGGGGAGAAACCAGAGCAGAAAGGCTGAAAATTCTAAAAACCAGAGCACCTTTTCTCCTTCAAAGGATTGCAGCTCCTCACCAACAACAGAACAAACCTGGATGGAGAATGACTTTGACGAGTCTGACAAAAGTAGGCTTCAGAAGGTCAGTAATAACAAACTTCTCTGAGCTAAAGGAGGATGTTCGCACCCATCACAAGGAAGCTAAAAACCTTGAAAAAAGATTAGATGAATGGCTAACTAAAATAAACAGTGTAGAGAAAACCTTAAATGACCTGATGGAGCTGAAAACCATGGCATGAGAACTACATGACACATGGGCAAGCTTCAATAGCTGATTAGATCAAGTGGAAGAAAGGGTATCAGTGATTAAAGATCAAATTAATGAACTAAAGCAAGAGGAGAAGTTTAGAGAAAAAAGAGTAAAAAGAAACAAACAAAGCCTCCAAGAAATATGGGACTATGTGAAAAGACCAAATATACGTTTGATTGGTGTACCTGAAAGTGACTGGTAGAATGAAACCAAGTTGGAAAACACTCTTCAGGATATTATCCAGGAGAATTTCCCCAATCTAGCAAGGCAGGCCAACATTCAAATTCAGGAAATACAGAGAACACCACAAAGATACTCCTCGAGAAGAGCAACCCCAAGACACATAATTGTCAAGTTTGCCAAGGTTAAAATGAAGGAAAAAATGTTAAGGGCAGCCAGAGAGAAAGGTCAGGTTACCCACAAAGGGAAGCCCATCAGACTAACAGCAGATCTCTTGGCAGAAACTCTACAAGCCAGAAGAGAGTGGGGGCCAATATTCAACATTCTTAAAGAAAAGAATTTTCAACCCAGAATTTCATATCCAGCCAAACTAAGCTTCATAAGTGAAGGAGAAATAAAATCCTTTACAGACAAGCAAATGCTGAGAGATTTTGTCACCACCAGGCCTGCCTTACAAGAGCTCTTGAAGGAAGCACTAAACATGGAAAGGAACAACCGGTACCAGCCCCTGCAAAAACATGCCAAATTGTAAAGACCATTGATGCTAGGAAGAAATTGCATCAACTAACGGGCAAAATAACCAGCTAACATCATAATGACAGGATCAAATTCACACATAACAATATTAAAATTAAATGTAAATGGGCTAAATGCCCCAATTAAAAGACACAGACTGGAAAATTGGATAAAGAGTCAAGACCTATCAATGTGCTGTATTCAGGAAACCCATCTCACATGCAGAGACACACATAGGCTCAAAACAAAGGGATGGAGGAAGATCTACCAAGTAAATGGAAAGCAAAAAAAACGCAGGGGTTACAATCTCAGTTTCTGATAAATCAGACTTTAAACCAACAAAGATCAAAAGAGACAAAAAGGCCATTGCATAATGGTAAAGAGATCAATACAAGAAGAGCTAACTATCCTAAATATATATACACCCAATACAGGAGCACCCAGATTCATAAAGCAAGTCCTTAGAGACCTACAAAGAGACTTAGACTCCCACACAATAATAATGGGAGACTTTAACATTCCACTGTCAATATTAGACAGATCAACCAGACAGAAGGCTAACAAGGATATCCAGGACTTTAACTCAGCTCTGCACCAAGTGGACCTAATAGACATCTACAGAACTCTCTACCCCAAGTCAACAAAATATACATTTTTCTCAGCACCACATCACACTTATTCAAAAATTGACCACATAATTGGAAGTAAAGCACTCCTCAGCAAATGTAAAAGAACAGAAATCACAACAGACTGCCTCTCAGACCATAGTGCAATCATATTAAAATTCAGGATTAAGAAACTCACTAAAAACTGCACAACTACATGGAAACTGAACAACCTGCTCCTGAATGACAACTGGGTACGTAATGAAATGAAGGCAGAAATAAAGATGTTCTTGGAAACCAATGAGAACAAAGACACAACATACCAGAATGTCTGGGACACATTTAAAGCAGTCTGTAGAGGGAAATTTATAGCACTAAATGCCCACAAGAGAAAGCAGGAAAGATCTAAAATCGACACCCTAACATCACAATTAAAAGAACTAGAGAAGAGCAAACAAATTCAAAAGCTAGCATAAGGCAACTAATAACTAAGATCAGAGCAGAACTGAAAGAGATAGAGACACAGAAAAACGCTTCAAAAAAATCAATGAATCCAGGAGCTGTTTTTTTGAAAAGATCACAAAATTGATAGACTGCTAGCAAGACTAATGAAGAAAAGAGAGAAGAATCAAATAGACACAATAAAAAACGATAAAGGGAATATCACCACCGATCCCACAGAAATACAAACTACCATCACAGAATACTATAAACACCTCTACACAAATAAACTAGAAAATCTAGAAGAAATAGATAAATTCCTGGACATATACACCCTCCCAAGACTAAACCAGGAAGAAGTTGAATCTCTGAATAGACCAATAACAGGCTGTGAAATTGAGGCAATAATTAACAGCCTACCAATCAAAAAAGTCCAGGACCAGACGGATTCACAGCCAAATTCTACCAGAGGTACAAAGAGGAGCTGGTACCATTCGTTCTGAAACTATTCCAATCAATAGAAAAAGCGGGAATCCTTCCTAACTCATTTTATGAGGTCAGCATCATCCTGATACCAAAGCCTGGCAGAGACACAACAAAAAAAGAGAATTTTAGACCAATATCCCTGATGAACATCGATGCAAAAATCCTCAATAAAATACTGGCAAACCGAATCCAGCAGCACATCAAAAAGCTTATCCACCATGATCAAGTGGGCTTCATTCCTGGGATGCAAGGCTGGCTCAACATACACAAATCAATAAATGTAATCCAGCACATAAACAGAGCCAATGACAAAAACCACATGATTATCTCAATACATGCAGAAAAGGCCTTTGACAAAATTCAACAGCCCTTCATGCTAAAAACTCTCAATAAACTAGGTATTGACGGGACGTATCTCAAAATAATCAGAGCTGTTTATGACAGACCCTCAGCCAATATCACACTAAATGGGCAAAAACTGGAAGCATTCCCTTTGAAAAGTGGCACAAGACAGGATGCCCTCTCTCACCACTCCTATTCAACATAGTGTTGGAAGTTCTGGCCAGGGCAATCAGGCAAGAGAAAGAAATAAAGAGTATTCAATTAGGAAAAGAGGAAGTCAAATTGTCCCTGTTTGCAGATGACATGATTGTATGCTTAGAAAACCCCACCGTCTCAGCCCAAAACCTCTTTAAGCTGATAAGCAACTTCAGCAAAGTCTCAGGAAACAAAATCAATGTGCAAAAATCACAAGCATTCCTATACACCAATTACAGACAAACAGAGAGCCAAATCATGAGTGAACTCCCATTCACAATGGCTACAAAGAGAATAAAATACTTAGGAATCCAACTTACAAGGGATGTGAAGGACCTCTTCAAGGAGAACTACAAACCACTTCTCAATGAGATAAAACAGGACACAAACAAATGGAAGAACATTCCAGGCTCAAGGATAAGAAGAATCAATAGCGGGAAAATGGCCATACTGCGCAAGGTAATTTATAGATTCAATGCCATCCCCACCAAGCTATCAACGACTTTCTTCACAGAATTGAAAAAAACTACTTTAAAGTTCATATGGAAGCAAAAAAGAGCCTGCATTGCCAAGACAATCCTAAGCAAAAGGAACAAAGCTGGAGGCATCATGATACCTGACTTCAAACTATACTACAAGGCTAACATAACCAAAACGGCACGGTACTTGTACCAAAACAGAGAGATAGACCAATGGAACAGAACAGAGCCCTCAGAAATAACACCACACATCTACAACAATCTGATCTTTGACAAACCTAACAAAAACGAGAAATGGGGAAAGGATTCCCTATTTAATAAATGGTGCTGGGAAAACTGGCTAGCCATATGTAGAAAGCTGAAACTGGATCCCTTCCTTATATCTTATACAAAAATTAATTCAAGATGGATTAAAGACTTAAATGTTAGACCCAAAACCATAAAAACCCTAGAAGAAAACCTAGGCAATACCAATCAGGACACAGGCATGGTCAAGGCCTTCATGACTAAAACACCAAAAGCAATGGCAACAAATGCCAAAATAGACACATGGGATCTAATGAAGCTATAGAGCTTCTGCACAACAAAAGAAACTACCATCAGAGTGAACAGGCAACCTACAGAATGGGAGAAAATTTTTGCAATCTACCCATCTGACAAAGGGCTAATATCCACAATCTACAAAGAACTTAAACAGATTTACAAGAAAAAATCAAACAATCCCATCAAAAACTGGGAGAGGACATGAACAGACATTTCTCAAAAGAAGACATTTATGCAGCCAAAAGACACATGAAAAAATGCTCATCATCACTGGCCATCAGAGAAATGCAAATCAAAACCACAATGAGATATCATCTCACACCAGTTAGAATGGTGATCATTAAAAAGTCAGGAAACAACAGATGGTGGGGAGGATGTGGAGAAATAGGAACACTTTTACACTGTTGGTGGCACTGTAAACTAGTTCAACCACTGTGGAAGACAGTATGGCGATTTCTCAAGGATCTAGAACTAGAAGTACCATTTGACCCAGCCATCCCATCACTGGGTATATACCCAAAGGATTATAAATCATGCTACTATAAAGACACATGCACATGTATGTTTACTGCAACATTATTCACAATACCAAAAACTTTGAACCAACCCAAATGTCCAACAATGATAGACTGGATTAAGAAAATGTGGTAAATATACACTATGGAATACTATGCAGCCATAAAAAAGTATGAGTTCATGTCCTTTACAGGGACATGGATGAAGCTGGAAACCATCATTCTGAGCAAACTATCGCAAGGACAGAAAACCAAACACTGCATGTTCTCACTCATAGGTGGGAATTGAACAATGAGAACACTTGGACACAGGGCAGGGAACATCACACAGGGGCCTGTCGTGGGGTGGCGGGCAGGGGGAGGGATAGCATTAGGAGAAATACCTAATGTAAATGATGAGTTAATATGTGCAGCAAACCAACACGGCACATGTATACCTGTGTAACAAAGCCACACATTGTGCCCATGTACACTAAAACTTAAAGTATAATCAAAATTAAATTAAATTAAATTAAAAACTCAACAGCAAGAAAACAAGCAGGCTTATTTTTAAAATGAGCTAAAAACCCTAACAGACACCTTATCAAGAAGACATACAGATGTCAAAGCATATGGAAAGATGCTTCACACCATACGTCATCAGAGAAATGCAAATCAAAACCACAATGAAATACCAGTACATACCTATTACAATGACTACAATCCAGATCACTGACAATACCGACGAATGGCGAGGATGGAGCAACAGGAATTCTCATTCACTGCTGATGCAAATGCAAAACGGTAACAACCACTTTGGAAGACAGTTTGACAGTTTCTTAGAAAGCTAAACAAACTTTTATTATACAATCCAGCAATTGTGCTCCTTCATATTTACCTAAATGAGTTAAAAACTCATCTCCACATGAAAATCTGCACATGGATGTTTACAGTGGCTTTATTCATAATTGCCAGAACTTAGAAGCAACTAAGATTTCCTTCAGTAGGTAAATGAATAAACTTTGCTACATCCAGACAATGGAATGTTATTCACAACTAAAAGGAAATTAGCTATCAAGCCATGAAAAGACACAGAGAACCCCTAAATGCATATTGCTAAGTGAATGCAGCCAATCTGAAAAAGCTACGTATGTGTGATTCCAACTAGATGATATTTTGGAAAAGGCAAATCTATGAAAAAATCAGTGGTTGCCTGGGGTTAAAGGAAGAAAAGGATGACATTACCCTCAACATAATAAAAGGTTCTGCCCTGTTTGACAGTGGACTGTTGAAGCACAGAGGATTTTTAGAGCAGTGAAATTACTCTGTATGATACTATAATGGTAGATTCATATCACTATAAATTTCTCCAAACCCAGAGAATGTACAACACCAAAAGTCAGCTCTGATGTAAACTATGGACTTTGGGTGATAATGAAGTGCCAATGTAGATTCAGAAACTATAGTCTGGGCAAGGTGGCTCATACCTGTAGTCCCAGCACTTTGGGAGGCCAAGGCAAGTGGATCACCTGAGGTCAGGAGTTCAAGACCAGGCTGGCCAACATGGCGAAACACCATCTCTAATAAAAATACAACAATTAGCTGGGCATGGTGGTGCACGCCTGTAGTCCCAGCTACTCGGGAGGCTGAGGCAGGAGAATTGCTTGAACCCAGGAAGCAGAGGTTGCATTGAGCCAAGATTGCACCACTGCACTCCAGCCTGAGTGATAGAGTGAGACTCCGTCTCAAAAAAACAAAACTAAGTGAACCAATGAACGAACAAATGAAAGAGCAAGCAAGCAAGCAAAGAGGAGAGGAGGGAAGGAAGGAAGGAAGGAAGGAAGGAAGGAAGGAAGGAAGGAAGGAAGGGACCAATGGACCACTCTGATGGGAGACGTAGATAATGGGTAGGGGGCTCTGCATGTGCAGGGTAAGGGGTATATGGGAAATCTCAGGATCTTCTGCTCAATGTTGCTGCAATCTTAAAATTGCTCTAAAAATAATACTGAGTAAAAATTAAAGAATACCAGGAGTGAGTTGGAATGGTGTGAGGAAGGGCAGGGGGCAATGAAGGTACTGAGTTGGCAGGAGAATATGGTGCTAGGTAGTTTTCTTGGCTCCATTGAGTATTGGGACACAGAAAGCATAGAATGAGGATTCCTCTAAGTGGCTCAACAAGCTTAGAGCTCTTCCCAGTGAGGGTTCCAGCGCCACAGGTACAGTCCACTTGCTTTTTTCAGCCTCTCTATAAAGATCTTGGCTATTGTCCCAGCCTCCTCATCCACCATAAGTCTCATCCTTCACTCTTTATCTAGCAGTGTCATGTAAAGTCTAATATCTTGCCAAGAGTGCAACATAAAGAAATTTTTCTTTTATTTTCAGATTTGTTGCTTTTTCCTTTTGAATTATTGAATCATCACATCTATTGGATCCTAATCAAGTCTTTGCATAAATAAATAAAGAATGAATGAATGAATGAATGAATGAACGAACGAATAACGTGAGAGACAGGGACTTCTTATTCAAAGTAAAATAATAACACAAATTCATTTCTTTCCTCCCAATACCCCATTAATTTCAGAATGGAAATACGAAGATGAGTAACTCCGTAACAACGGAGGTAATGGCAAGGGGAAGTCATCGGTCAAACAAATAACCTCAACAAATTTTTGGAAGAAAAGACACAAAGGAAGTCTACTGACAGATTAAACAGAGTAAAAGTAGCCACAGTCCAAAAATAGCTGTGGTCAGGTAGCAAAGATGCTGAAGTCCAAGTAGGAGTCAATCTGTCAGTGAGAAACTCAAAAAGTCTGTGAGTCAAAATTCTATCCAACTATCCACTCCTCTTCTGAAACACCACAGTTTCTTATACTTGAGAAATACACAGATACTGCATATTTATAAAGACAAACAATATTTAGGTTGCCAGTTTCAGAAACAATGACCTTAGAAACTAGCCTTATAAAAATATTTTCAGCTATAAGTTATCAATGAAAAGTTTTCTATATATTTTTGGTAGGGTAGCACATTTGTGACTATATTTAAAACATAAGCATAACATAACATTTAAAAATTGCTATCAAGCTCTCAGGATCTTGAAAATGTGTTGATCTTAGATTTTCAAAAACGAATCTGTACCATGAAGCATTTCCTGATCCTCTATCCAGATGTGAGCTCCCAACTTTTGGATTCCCCTCAGCATCTCAGTGACTTTTATGGTGACTAGCATCATCATCATCATCATCATCATCATCATCACTATCATTATTTTTTTTATTTTCAGAGACAGGTCTCTTTCTGTCACCCAGGCTGGAGTGCAGTGGTGTGATCACAGCTCACTGCAGCATTGAACTCCTGGACTCATGCAATCCTCCAGCCTCAGCCTCTCAAGTAGCTGGAATTACAGGCATGAGCCACTGTGCCTGTCCTTACGGTGATTATTAAATAGTAATTTGTGCAATTGCCTCAGCCTCCTTATGCAATCTTAAACCCCTCCAGAGCAGGGATGTACCCTGATAACTCTAGAAGCACTTAGCACCAGGGCTTTGCCTGTGATAAGCCACTACAATTATCTGAATCAAAAATTTCCAAGTTTCATATGGGTGAGGTGGAGGGCAATTTTTCCAGTATGGTGGCCTAGCTCTTTTTGGATTCTCAGAAATATTCTAGGAAATAAAAGTATTGAAACTTTGGTATTTTAAGGATTGTAAAACATTACCCCCAACAAAATGAAAGCTTCTGCCCTGTTTGACAGAGCATTGTTAGTCAGTGGAATCCATTGAGTATTTGCAATGTGGCAGGTGCGATGTCAAGGACATTATTCACTCATTTCAATTGTTTTTACAACAAATCTGAGGCTGTCTCATTTTACTATGAAGAAACTGAGGCTTAAGAAGATTAACTTTTTCAGTGTAGGTCTTCTGATCTCTATAGCACAAGGATATTCTTACAAATAATTAAGAGAGAAAAAAATAGACAAAAGGAAGAAGTGAGAAAATAGGGTCATATGACAGAGCGCCTTCCTCCTGTGCCTAACACAGGGTTTACCTGTTTTTGTTTTGTTTTTTCAGACAGAGTCTCACTCTGTTGCCCAGGCTGAAGTGTAGTGGCACAGTCTTGGCTCACTGCAACCCCCAGCTCCCAGGTTCAAGCAATTCTCCTGCCTTAGCCCCCAGGGTAGCTGGGATTACAGGCACACACCACCACGCCTTGCTAATTTTTGTATTTTTAGTAGAGATGGGGTTTCACCATGTTGGCCAGGCTGGTGTCAAACTTCTAACCTCAAGTGCTCCACCCACTTGGTCTCCCAAAGTGATGGGATTACAGGATTACAGGCGTGCACTCCCGTGCCTGGCCACACAGGGTTTACTTGTTGTTGAACTTTCCTAATGGGTTAAATGGATGAACTCAAATTGGCCTTCTTTGTCTGCCAGCACCGCCCCCTACATGTGCCCAAACCTATCTGTCCTTGTGTGAGTTGCCTATAAAGGCCCTTTAAAGAGAAGGAACTTCTAACCCATTTAAATCCATGTGGCCTACATGACAGATTCAAAGATTAAATCCATAACTGACATGACAGATTCAAAGTTACTGAAGCTCCACATAAATGATTTTTGTCAATGAAAAGGATGCCCTAGATTCCCAAGGGGTCTTGAGAATTGGGCACATTAGTCTCTAATGCTGCACCACTCCATTGCGCTCCCCTCTCCTCCCTCCAGCTACCAGGTTTTGCACCACGGTGAGGTAGAGGTAAATGCTAGCTGCCATCACCTAATCTCTCAACTAAGCTTTCTCAGTGAAAACAACGTCATAGACTGTATGTTGAGAGGGAAATGATCTGTCAACCCATTGAGTCACAGTGTTTTGTGATAACATCATCTCTGTGAGCTGAAAGGCATTTTCTATTCAAGATAGCTCCTACTCCGCCTTCAAATATCTCAGACATGGCTTCAGGACACTGTGCTTGTTAGTTATATCTAGATTAAAAGACAAGAATGATAGTCAAATGATATCTGTAATCAACAACCTACCTTCCTAAATATGAAACTGCAAGAAACTTCTTTTTCTACTTAAGGGTACAGAGATGGAGAAGATTTGAAAAATGTCGTAATATCCTACGTAGAACTTCCCATTATCTTTCCTGGGTCTTGATTGATCTATAGATAAGTACACAGTCATTTTAAAATACTGATAGCCTGGACTATTCCTATTCATTATTCAAATTATATTAACCAAGTAGAGTATAATGGTAATAATAGACATGACTATTTATTATATATAATTATGCATATTTATGCATGTTATATCATTGAATGCATACTTTAATAAACATGATTATTAGTATAATTGTAATTATACTATTACCATATGCCTTGTACTTTTACTATATGAAAACATTTGGATAGGAGTTTGAATAAGACAACAATTTCATTTTCCAATTTAAAGAATTCATGATCCCTGGCCAGGCACAGTGGCTCACACCTGTAATCCTAACACTTTGGGCGACCAAGACGAGTGGATCACCTGAGGTCAGGAGTTGGAGACCAGCCTGGCCAACCTGGTGAAACCTCATCTCTACTAAAATACAACAATTAGCCAGGCGTGGTGGCAGGTGCCTATAATCCCAATTACTTGGGTGGCTGAGGCAGGAGAATTGCTTGAACCTGCGAGGCAGAGGTTGCAGTGAGCCAAGATTGCGCCATTGCACTCCAGCCTGGGTGACAAGAGCAAGACTCCATCTCAAAAAAAAAAAAGAAAGAAAAAGAATTCATGATTGCTTAAAACAACACCATGATGGGAGCAAAAAAACAAAGCGGGGGACTGGGGTCTATTACTCTAGAGTAGGATATAATGCAAATGAAAAGTGCTGTAGAATAAACACCTTTAAACAATAAAGCATGGGAAACATCTCAGCTTCCAGTATCTGAAATCTGTGATAATTTGTAAGTCACCGTTGTATAGAAAAATGCCATAGATGGCATAAATGAGGTGCTAAAGATTAAGAGGACTTGGGAAAGATCTTTTTTCTTATAATTTGTTGAAATCAGGAAAGGAAGCTCATTAAAAAAAATTTAAGTCTCTGATCCATCAATTTAATGACACTGGTTCTTTTTCTTTTTTTATGTATATGTGCTGTCACCTAAAATAAATCCAAGCCTAAATGAGGCTTTAAACATGAAGAAACGAAAAATTAAATTGTTATAATTTTTAAAAATTAAATTGACAAATCTTCCAAAATACAGCATCTGGACCTTCAAACAACTGAGTCAACAAACTGAGATATGTGTATAACAATTAACAGCGTTTGTATGGAAACTGGATTTACAGAATAATCTTTCTGTTGGAAATCAATTCAATCCCCAATGGTAAACACAAGAATATCCTGGCTCTTGCAGACAGGACAGTTGTGCAAACTCACAGGCATGTTAGAATCACCCATGTTTATCTTCACATCCCCATTAATAGGATTGGATAGCTTTAGGGATTAAATGGCTTTACTAAGGAGGGTTTTTGTCACTTTCAGAGTATCTGTTGATAAATAAAATTAGATTCAAGTAATATAAATTATGAGAAATAATTTTCCTTATAAACACTAGGCAAATTTTAAAAACTTTTAGGGAGGCCAGAATCTTTTATGTTGCCAAAATCCTGCCTGTTGATTCATTAGTCAGATTTACTCAATTCAAGCCACGTAGCTAGAAGGAGAGTTCATCCGAGATGAAATAAGTCAGCTGCTGAGTAATGTCACAATTTCCGTCACAGTTCAGTGTCACAAATGAAAGAACAAAGTACTTGGTCCCCTAAAGAATGGGAAGTTAGCACTTCCGGTGCACGAGGACCAGATGAGGACCATCCAGCACACGGGTATTAATTAGGGCCCTATGTTATCATGGCTTTTGAGAACTATTAGCCAATTACATTCTGCCATGGCCAAATGGCCAAATGTCTTGAGAGCCTCAGGAAGTTACATCTTCTTTTAAGGCAACAAACAGACACAGACAACCTGAAGTTCTAGAATAGCAGGTCCAAAATTATATATTTTGGAGATATATATATAACAAATATGAGATGTTTCATGTTCAGATAAGTGTGGAAACCACTTCACGCAACATTCTCCCATACTGAAGTGGTTGAAGGAATTATAATACATCTACACAATCTATCTATATAACCTTTATAAAGAATGAGATAGGGCTATGTATTTTGTTAAATGGTAATACACAACTTGTATAACAGTAAGTAAAATATCAATGTTAACAAAATAAAAAGTAAACAAAGCATGTGTGTATGATTAATGTATGTATACATACACAAACATATGTGTGCATTTGGTAAGTATTAATGTGACTAGAAAACTACACCACAAATTATTTTTAGCAGCAATCTTCAAGGCTAGAATTGTCATAGAGAGAGGAATCTCATTTTTTTCTAGAAACTTCTGTTTTACTTTAATTTTTATCACATTGATATAGGTATTAGTCTTCTACAGTAATAATAATAAAATATCAAGACTAGGTGGCTTAAACAATAGAAATTTATTTTCCCACCGGTCTAGAGGCTAGAAGTCCCACATCAAGGCCTGGGAGGGTCAGTTTCTGCTAAGGGCGCTCTCCTTGGCTTGCAGACAGCACTTTCTCACTATATTCTTACATGGCCCTCCCTCAACACATGTGCGCGTGTGTGCGCACGCGCACACACACACACACACACACACACAGAGAGAGAGAGAGAGAAAATATTCCTCTTCTCATGAGGCCATCAGTCCTGTAGGATTAAGACCTCACCCTTATGATCTAATTTAATCCTAATTACCTCCTAAAGACTCTGTCTCCAAATACAATCACATTGGGGATTAGGGCATCAACATATGAATTTTAGGGGGACTCAGTTAAGTCTGTAGCATTCTACCTCTGACCCCTCAAAATTAATATCTTTCTCTGGTGCAAAGTACATCCACTCCATCCCAAGAGCTTCAAAAGTCTCACCTCATTTTAGCATCAGCACTAAAATCTCAAGTCCAAATTCTCATCTAATTATTGCCTAACTCAAGTATGGTCGAATACAATTGTATTCAGAATACAATCTATTCTGAGGCAAATTTCCTTGTAGCTGTGAGCTCATGAGACCAGAAAACTTATGTGCATTGAAAAGACAATATTAGGATAGGTATAAGATAGACATTCCCATTCCAAAAGTGAGAAATCAGACCAAAGAAAGAGATGACAAGTCCCAAGCCTAGCAAGGCAAATTCTGTTAGATTTTAAGGCTGGCGCATAATCCTTTCTAGTTCAATGTTCTGTCATCCCCATGACTCTGTCAGATAGGGATCCTGCCCCAACACTCCAGGAAGAGGTGGCTTGGCCTCTTGAAACCAAGGAAGTGACCTCACCCAACCTTGCACCCTGGGCCTGTATACTCTGGGCTGTCATGTGAGTGGTAGGCCTGATCATCTCTGAATCACCTTTGGAGTCTTTCCTCTTTTTTTTGAAGAATAGCTCATGTTTTCAGTGAAATAGCTCTGTTGTTCTGTCCTGAAGCGTCCAAGAATCTGACAGCCGTTCTTCACTTAGTTCCTTTTGCTTTATTCCCTTCAGTCCAAGCTGTTTTCTGCCCATATAATCTCATTATCTCTTTATCAAGTAATAGTCCAGCCATACTCTTGGTGTTCTCTTTCGAACATGCTTCCTCACTTTTTGCAACATGGATAGGCTGAGAATTTACTAAATTTTCAAGCTCTGGTTCCTTTTTGCTTAACAATTCCTTTGTCAATTTCTTTCTTCTCTAGAATTTTCTCTAAGCATTCAGGAAGAACATAGCCACATCTTCAACATTTTGCTTAGAAATCGCCTCAGGTAATTATCCAATTTTAGTGCCTGCCAGTTCTACTTTCCACAAAACACTAGAACACCCAAGTTCTTTGCCACTTCATAACAACGATGGCTTTTCCTCCAGTTTCCAATAACTTGTTCCTCATTTCCATCTAATTCCTCGCCAGAATGGCTTTCGATGTCCATACCTCTACCAACATTCTGTCCATCGCGCTGCACTTATATTCTGTAAGCAGGTGGAGGCTTTCTCTGCGGCTCTCCTCTTTTCTTTTTCAGTCCTCACCAGAATTGCCTTTAATGTCCATATTTCTTTTTTTTTTTTTTTTTTTGAGACGGAGTCGCGCTCTTTCACCCAGGCTGGAGTGCAGTGGCGCGATCTCGGCTCACTGCAGGCTCCGCCCCCGGGGGTTCACGCCATTCTCCTGCCTCAGCCTCCCGCGTAGCTGGGACTACAGGCACCCGCCACCTCGCCCGGCTAATTTTTTGTATTTTTAGTAGAGACGGGGTTTCACCGTGGTCTCCATCTCGTGACCTCGTGATCCGCCCGCCTCGGCCTCCCAAAGTGCTGGGATTACAGGCGTGAGCCACCGCGCCCGGCCTTAATGTCCATATTTCAACCAACAGTCCCTTCACAGCAACCTAGGCATTTTCTGACATGCACCTCAAAACTCTTCCAGCCTCCACCTATTACCCAGTTCCAAAGCTGCTTCTACATTTTTAGGTTACAGCAGCACCCCACTTCTCAGTACCAAAATCTGTATTTGTCACCTCAGGCTGCCATAATAAAATGTCAGAGACTGGGTGGGTTAAGCAACAGAAATATGTTTTTTCACAGTTCTAGAGGCTAGAAGGTCTGGCAGGGTTGGTTTCTGGTGAATTCTCTTTTCCTGGCTTGCATTTAGCTGCCTTCTCAGCATGTCCTCATATGGCCTTTTGTGTGTGTGTACGCGCGCATGCGCATATTCGCATATGCAGGGAGAGGAGGAAAGGGAGAAAGGAAAATCTCTTTCTCTTCTTATAAGACTACCAGTCCTATAGGATTAAGGTTTCATCCTTATGACCTCACTTAACTTTAATTACCCCTAAAGACCCTACCTTAAAATACAGTAACATTGGGGGTTAGGGCTTCAACATATGTGCTTGGTGGGACACAATTCAGTCCGTAGCAGTGTATTTCTTTAGAAAATATTGCTAGTGATCTGCTTGACACTTTATCCCACATAACTCCCTCCAATTTTGTGCAGGTATCACCCACCCCATGTGCATCCAGGTGCTTAAAGGAGAGCTCACCCCTTTTCCTTGCTGTTGATTGATGTAGGAATAAGGCTAATACCCAATTCTGTCCAAAGATACATGAGAAACAGTATGTTTGGGGATTCTGAGACAAGTTTCTTCACACCTAAGGGCTCTAGGAACAAATGGCCACTCCTGTTCTTAAGGATATCGCTATTGTAGATTTGAGGACACTCCTTCTACCACTGGGTATGCAATCAACACTGAGTATGGCAGAGGCAAAGATGGAAAAAACTAAGCCTGTGATGCCATCACTGAGCCACTGAATCAACCAACCCTGACATCCATCCTATATCTGAACTCAGTTGCATGAAACGAGATCTCTTTCTGCTTACATCATTTAAGTCAGAATGCGTGCTACATGAGGCCAAAGTCATCATAAATGATACAATTTATTTGAAATATTTAAACTAGATCTCTGAAAAAAACTTTTAAAAATCACTTTCTTAAAAATGTACAACATATATTAGTATGCTAAAAATCTAATATATCCTATGGTTTTAAAAAAAATGTCTTATGGCATTTGAACTGAAGCTCCCCAAATTTATTTGATCACAAAATCTTTTTATTTTCTCCTCATTAAGTCTTATGATCCTCAACAAAAGAGAATAGTTGTTGAAAGACATCCCCATGGCAGAGCTTGGATAGACTTAGAAATATGGGCAAATGACAAAGCTTGAGTTGAACAAAAAAATAAATAAAACAGCAAAAATTCCGCAGGGGAGGAAATGTTTGAGGGACTTTTAAAATCTTGCATAGCCAGTATCTACATTTTTGCTATCCTGCCCTGTGGTTTAGTTGCCATTTAAACCACGTTTTGCCAAAAGTCCTCAATAAAAAATACTGTATGGGCATATATTGGTGAACACTGAGAGTGACAGGCTGCGGGATTTCCCACCAGATTTGGAGTCAAATTTCACTTTAATCTGAAGACATGGGAATCCCAGCAAGCCAGATGATTTGCAGACTTTTAAGAAGCTGTAATATATATCCAATCTTTTTTATTTTCTAGGCATTATTTTGATAGAAAAATTATGTTTGGGAGCTTTTTATTCCCTGAATCTGATTAACAAAATAATGTTAACTGTGTGTTAAATGCGATAAAAACTACCAAACCCTATGAAAAATAAACACTACAACATGACCTCCCCTTCAGAACAGTTACAGCAAAGGACACACATGTATGTGTGTGTCTAATTTAGTCCAGGATGACTATATGCAAATTCAACCAGTCAGAACACCCCCAACATGCCCTTCACCAAGGTACCCTTCAACTAGGAGTTATCATCACCATGATTTTACAAGGATTTGTGGGATGTTATTATTAACATCTGTCTTTCCTATTGATCTATAAAACTCGGGACAGAGACCATACCTTTTTCTACTCGTCAGTTTTTCCCCAGCACCCACAAAATACCCAGCCTATAGTAAGCTCTCAATAAATGCATGATGAAAAAGTGAATACATGAGTGAATGAGGCATTTAAAAACCCTCATAGATCAATTGAAGAAGTAAATCACTCATGCTTAGCGACTATAATAAAAGAATGAATTTATACCCATCATAAAATAGTGTCTACAAGTGGAAGAGAACTTGTCAGACAGTATATTTTTATCAGGCTCTACAGTAAGACCTAAATGACAAATTGTAGAAATATATCTCTTTCCTTACATATGTCTTTTGCCTAAGACCTTGCTAGCTTGTTCATGTCTAGTTTGATGAGGTTGAGACTACGATTAAATCACCATAGTGTAAATTTTCAGACTCTGGCACTCCTGTTGGAACAGAGGGCTACCTGTTCTGTGCCTGAGTACTGGCCCATCTTCCCTCTCATACTAACTACCCAACACGGGGTCAGGAATTTATCCCATGATGTATCTTGTCTGTTGGCTATCACCAAGGTTATCGTAGGAAAATTAGTTACACAACTGGTGAGTGCTTCAGGAAGTTAGGTCTCCCAGTACACAGACACACAAACACAGAGAGCATCAATTTCCAGAATGCTCTACTTCTAAAACCATCATCATGGAAATCCTAAAGTACATTAAACGGAACAGCATTCTGGATTGGATAATGAAAGTAATGCTATGATCTAGCAAGGATAGTGGAAAGCAAAAGAACAGACATGGGAGAAAAGATCCCAAGACTTCTTCCACATAGACACTGTACTCTTGTAGCAGGCTCTGTTTCTTTGCAAATGCTTAAGCATAGACCCAGACAGCTTGATAAATGAGTAGGATCACGCAAAACACCGAGGAAGATGATTAAGGGAGTGGAATAATTGATGTATGAGGAGAGAGGTTTTTGAAAAATCTAATTATAGAGCAGCCCAGCCAAACGATGAGTTCGCTGAGAAAGTGCAGATGCACTCCGAAGAAAACCCCAGAGCAGAATGAGAACAAAATGAGTCGTTCCAACAGGATGTGAGTATCAGTGAAAGGAAGAAATTAAAAAACGGCAAAGTCAAGAGCAAGTATCAGGACAGAATTCCTCACAGGAGAATGTATGACTCTACAAAGATTCTGCCTCATGCCTGGCAGTCTCATTTTCAGAGAGAGGACTCAGAAACTGACCCTGGTTATACTCTGCTATGCCTCTCCCTTGGCCTGATGGGCTGGCCAGAGAAGCTCTGTCATTTCCAATCAGTGTGATTATTTAATGCAAACAGCCTTGTGTTTATGACAAGAGGATGGTTAGAATAAACATAGAAAATTTTCCAAAATTCAAAGGTTTTGAACAGCCTCCAAAATTTGACTAAAGGAGTGACTTTCTCCAGGGGACACCTTGAGAGAGTGCTTCAGACACCATTCTCCACACACTGGCCTTCTCCACTGAATTAAGAAACATGATCCCTTGTTCCAATGTCCAACCACTTCTCCTCAAGGCTTTCCAGAGCCCTGAATGAGAGACTCACAGATGCAGTCCCCCACTCTGTGCCTGTGTACAAGTCTCAAGCACCCCAAGCTTGACATTAAGCCAAAGCTACAAAGAGTGGAGAGGTGGTTTCATCTCAAGTGGGCTGCGGGGTCAAAATCAGAAAAAGACACAAGTGGGCCAGAGTGACACCTTCAGTTTGCCACCTTCTAATTTGGAAAAATGGATAAATGGGCTCTATTGCATCATTCCAGTCTCCAAAGAAGTGAAAAATTCTTCACCGAAAAGACCACGTGCTCCCATTTCTATAATCATATTCTTTGGTCTCCATCTTTGTGCCTGTACTCTATCAAGTCCATTAGCATTTCATCTGGTCCTTTCGTTTCTTGGAAAACATAATGCTTTGGGGAAGCTGGGCAAAAATAAGGGGCAAGTTCACCCTCCTCTCAGTGACATCTCCAAACAGAACCAAGGAAAGTGTTCCCATCTGGGGTGAAGGGGGTTCCCAAAGATTCGTTTGACACTCATCACAGTATCTGGTATGATCATATTTACTAATAAATTAAGGTGCTATCATTTCTGCATTTATATTTATTTTTCTAAAAAATACATTTTTTTAATATTTAAAAATATTTTTGACTGAAAAATGTGAAATAAATTAAGTACAAAATTAAAATCTCTTTTTTGTGCTTATGTGCGCTTTCAATAGAAATGAACAGAATGGATGCATAATGGACAGATCACTAAATAAGATTATATATGTGTGTATATTTCCATATAGTTGTGATCATACCATACAAAGTTTTATAACCTGTATCTGCATTTTTCACCTATATTTTCAGCATTGTGTTATGAATTGCAAATTTTTTCCTGACATCTGATTTGTAATAACTGAATAGTATTTGATTATTCACATATACCACTACTTACTTCATGAACAGGCACTATGGTTCAATTTTTAAGTTACTTCTAATCTTTTAGTATTAGAAACCATGTTGTCACAAATATCCATATATATAAATGTTTATTTTTAAATAAAAGTTTTAATAGTGAAATTTCTGGGTCAAAGGAGTTAAACACCTTTATAGCTTTCAACATGCATAGACAGCTTTAGTGTATGAACAGATCTGTTTAGTCACAGCCCCAAGTCAGGTTATCATTTTTTTTAGAATGGCCCACGTGATAGACAAAATTTACATGTGCACATACACATATGTATGTACATTGCATTATTGGTTTCATGTTCTAAACTATATGTTTATAAGCTTTATATTTTACTATTTATATATTATTGAAAACAATATATGTAATATATTTATACAAATATATAATAAAATGTTCCATTATATGTAAAATTATATATACAGTATTAAAATGATCTATATTTTAATATAAAATTATAAAAGCATTTTATTATACATTATAAATGTACGTATATTTATATATATATGTGTGTGCATGTGCATGTGTGTGTGTGTGTGTGTGTATTGGGGGTGCACGAGTGGGAGAGACAGGATCTTCGTCTGCCACCCAGGACAGAGTGCAGTGGCACAATCATAACTCCCTGCAGCCTAGAACTCTTGGGCTCAAGCGACCCTCCCGCCTCAGCCTCCTAAGTAGCTGGTACTACAGGCACATGCCATTACACCTAGCTAATTTTTTATTTTTAGAGACAGGGTCTATGTTGCCCAGGCTTGATCTCATACTCCTGGCCTCAAGCAATCTTCCTGCCTTGGCCTCCTAAAGCTCTGGGATTACTGCACCCAGCCCATGTGTTCATACGTTATTATAAATAAAATAAATTACTTCCTCAATATTAGGTAATAATGGAGGAAGATTTCCCAACATATATAAAATTTAAAAATAACAGAAAAATTTACAGCAGAGGCAAGTGAAGGATGCCTGACCCGGGATTTCTAAGGCCACTCTGGTAGAGTTTTCTGTCATTCACAACTGTTGGCATTCTCTCTCTATTCAGAAAGACCAGTTGTTCTTGATAACAGCATCATCCCTGGCTTCTTATAAATTATGGTCATTCTAGTTGCATTAATCTCTTTGACCTTTTCTTCTACATTCAGGGTTATCATCACAAGCCTTTGCTCTCTCTCTCACAAATTAACTCTTTTGCTGTATCTATTCTGCTTCTATTCTGTTAATTTCATTTAAAAGCAGAATTTGTGTTCTCAATTTCTCTTTTTTTTTTTTTTTTTTTTTTTGAGACGAAGTTTTGCTCTTGTCCCCCAGGCTGGAATGCAATGGTGCAATCTTGGCTCACTGCAATCTCCACCTCCCAGATTCAAGTGATTCTCCTGACTCAGCCTCCCAAGTAGCTGGGATTACAGGCGCCTGCCACCACAACCGGCTAATATTTTTTTGTATTTTTAGTAGGGAGGGGAGTTTCACCATGTTGCCAGGCTGGTCTCAAACTCCTGACCTCAGGTGATCCACCCACCTCAGCCTCCCAAAGTGCTGGGATTACAGACGTGTTCCACCACACCGGGCCTGTGTTCTTGATTTCTGTCTTCTTCAGGCATCTTGCTTATCAGCTCATTCTGTTGTTTTGGCATCCTACCCTTTGGATCTGGAGTCATTGAATTCGTGATATCCTGAAATTCTTCTACACTGCAAAGCAGTAGTAGGAAATTTGCATTTGTTTCTTGGGTAATGTTTTCCCCAGCTTAAATTATTCATGTCTTTTGTATGCCTTCTTGCTTATATCTTTTAGAGGGGTTTTGCCCCTACATTGTTACTTTCTATGTTAACTATGTGTTTTATTCATTCTATGTGTTTTATTCATTCTACGTAATGTGTTTTATTCATTCTACGTAAATGTGGTTAAATTATCTGTTAGTCCGTGTCCATGTTCTTTGATACCTTATTAGCTTCCACTCAGATGTTCGGTTGGAGGTATGGGTATTGTAAGTTATGTCTGTCTTTACACAGCCTGAGTAAGTTATATCTGCTTTTATGCAACCTATAGGAAGAGGAGGAGGGAACCCAGGTGGGCCTGGAGCTGGTTATGATGCATTTACCTAGGTAGAATTACCAAGATTTTAGAAAGTCAATCCAAGACACAGCTGTACCAAACAAACAAAAATAATAATTTTTAAAAAATTATAAACATGTTATTACTTTAACATAAAATATGAAGAATAGAAGTTTACTTGAAATCATATATTATTACTTACTATTTACTTTCTATTATATAAATGCTAATATTTAAACAACAAAATAAGACTAAAAGTGGTAGTTAGTAGTAATTAATAGTAGGTGTAAACAAATATATGTGAGAAAAATATAATGATAATTTTATAAGTTTTTTCTATTCTTTAACAGAGCAATTTATTTAAATCTTTTTAAATTCTCTTGGATATTAAAGAGATGCTATATATTCATCATGCTATATTAATATGTATTTTTAAGGTGCATAATACTTTTAAAAAAGAGAACATAAATAGAACTAATTAAAAATGTATTATTACCACTATGCAATGAAAAACAAGTTTCTTTTAGTCCTATGAGACATAGGAAAATTATAATCTTTCTATTTACTTCTCTAATGATACTTCTTTAAAATGCCTGCACCCTTTAGGACATCCTTCTTTTATGTAGGCAAAACTATATAGCAAATGTAACATTACTTTGTCTTGCAGCTCTGCTCTCATTGAGCCTATGTTACATGGGTGCCTGGTGTCAGTCCAGCATGGTAATGTCAAGGTGATATATATCCTCTCTACAAAAGCATTAGCACTTGGACATCTTAGTCTATTTGTGTGTTGCTATAAAGGAAGACGTGAGACTGGGTAATTTACACAGAAAAGAGGTTGATTTTGCTCATGGTTCTGCAGAAGCATGGCACCAGCATCTGCTTCTGGTGAGGGCTTCCAGAAGCTTCCTCTCATGGCAGAGGTGAAGGGGAGCCAGAATGTGCAGAGATCACCGTGCTGAGAGAAGCAGCAAGAGAAAGAGAAAGAGAGAGAGGAGGGAAGTACCAGGCTCTTTTTAACAACCAGCTCTCACGGGAACTGATGGAAAGAGAACCGACACATTACCATGAGCAGGGCACCAAGATGTTCATGAGGGATCCACCCCCATAATCTAAATGCCTCCTACCAGGCCCCACCTCCAACACTGGGGAATCCAATTTCAACATGAGATTTCGAGGGGTCAAATATCGAACTATAACAATGGAATACTTAATATTTTATTTACCGGCAACAGCAGGCTTTTAGATATGTAGGATTAGTTTTCATCCCCAAATCTCCACCCACTTTGTATCTACAGGCTTGTTACCATAGACCAGCTTGCTGCGTCTCCATCAGGTCTTTTGCATCTTTAAACGTGTGCATAAGTTCTCCAGATCGAAAACGGCCATGGTTTTAAAACACGAAGTTAAACCTACCCCAGGGAAAATGGTTTTAAAGCACAGAAGTCATCTAAACTTGTGAAATTAACACTGTACTCTAAATAAATTACAAATTTAGTAAGGAAATGGAGAAAGTTCTGTTTAATTTGGTTGCCCTTTTCATTGACATTTTCTGAATTCTGAAGCTGTCTTATTTCCAAAAATTGAGGCTTTTTTCCATATAATTGTCACAACTTAAAACTATTCATGTACAGTTAATTCATCCTTTTCTAGGATGCTTACTGTCTCTTCAAAGATCAAACAGCTTCAGAGGAACAGCATATAAATCTCTGTTTTACAGTACTCCTTTTTCCCCCTTTCTCATCCTGAACGTATTTCCAAATTACAAGAGATTTCTTCGTCTCACACTTTGAAAATAGTTTACTGCAGGCCAAAGTTTAAAGATCTTTTCTATGGCCAGCAACAGTATATCTAGATGTACCATCTTGTAGGCACATGTCTAAGAAGCTATCACTTCCCGTTTTTATCAAGTCAAACACGTTAATTGCTTCTGCATGTTCTGACGAAACTTCAGAGTGACCAGGAACTTTTATTATGAAAGCCTCGATCCACAATTAAGCAAATCACACCCCTTTTCAGCAGCGTTGTGTTCAAGATGTGCAAGACATTTAGCAGGTAATATCTGTTTATTTCCTTTAGTAAAAAGTTTATAGCCTGAATAGAATTTGTTAAAATCTACATTAGTTATGTCTGCCAAGTCTGCAGATAGATGAGCAAAGTCTAATATGAATTTGGACAAGATTATCAACAATCTTTTATGTTTTCTATAGCTTCATTAAAATCTTTACAGAAATAAAGAAGATGATTTCAAACTCATTTTTTCACATCTAAGAGCTGGGGGAAACTTTTTATTCCTAACACATTACTCAATACTAAAGAAAGCATGATCATTAATAAGAACCGACAGGGTCAGCTCTATAGTGTGAGGGGCCAACAGATCAGTTACCAAAATTTCCCCTTTTTGTCAACCACGGAGTATTTTAATTACAACCTCTGAATCAGGAAATGTAACTTCCTCAGTTTCACAGAAGATTCACAGAAACAACATGATAACTGTGTACACATTCATGCCATGTGCCCAAGCTAATTCAGTAGCCACTATTTTCAAGCATTAGTATCATCTGAGAGATGAAAAAACTTTAAGTTATCTTACAAGTACTTGTATATTTTCCTAATCTGGGCCTTTCTGTACTATATCTATTAGAAATGCCTTGAAGAAATGCATGTGGATGATGCTTTACTTAATTTCCAACCCTGAATGCCTGAGGTTGCAGGGAAATAAAGCAATGTAAAAGGAAGTAGCGTTTTGAGCAAGCCTTAAGGAAGATGGTGACTTCAAATGTCAATACAGATAGCTATATTTGCCAACCAAAGGACAGGATTTGCTACCTCTTGGGATAGTGCATTGGTTGAGCAGTGAAAGTCATAGTCACAAGTGACCCGTATATCATCTGGACAGTTTAGAGGAGGCCTCTTGAGGGACGAAGGGTAGTATTCATTATTAAAACTTGTTAAATTCAATCCATTGTTGGGGGCCCTGATGTGCATCACACCACTTAAATCTCACCACAGCTCCATAGGACAAGCACTATTATACCTGTTTTTAAGGTGTAAAAATTGAGGCTCAGCAGCATTAAGAAAGTTGCTTAGGGTCAATGAAAGAGAGGGAGCCCACTCTTGAACCCAAATCCATGGCTTCTGATCTAATGATATTTTCAATAATTTGAGGGGCTTTCAATATGTCTTCTTTCGAGTCCTGGAATCCCAGAGAAGGTGATGAGGCAGAGAAGTTTCAAGTCAGAACTCTGAAGTTTTAACTATAGCTTCCAACAAGGCGGCTCTTATCTGTGTCGTATTTTGGAATTTCATATTAGAATTCATTTGAAAAAGGAAGCAGGGATCTTCCGCTTTAAAAAACCTTGTAAAGAAATCAGCCTGTAATAATGTAAAGCAGTGTCTTTCCTTCTCCCACATCCTTTTTTAATTGCTGATACTATGTACAACCTTGTTAACTGATTTGTGGATGGGGGTGGGTGTTGGTTTTCATTCCAGTGTGAGAGTTTGCAGCATAGTTTGGATGTTTTTGCTTAAACACAAAAATGAAGAAGCAGTTACAAATGCCTTGACTTTGTTTGCTATAACATTAGTATAAATAATAGACTAATGTCCTCAAATTATTAATGGAAATAAGCATAGCCTGGGGCTGGATGACTTGAAAAACCAGTGTGCATTGTATAATGAAAAGAGTGTGGAATTTAGAGTCACATTCTGCCTTGAACTTCATTTCTGATATGACCTTATGCATGTTACCAAATTTCTCTCAGGCTCTATTTCCTCATTTGTAAAACAGCAGCATAAAAGCCAACTTCACAGTGATGTGAAAATTAAATAAGAGAATGTACATAAAAAGATTTGACACATTTGGGGTTGCTAACTGATGCTCCATTTTTATTGGTATTGATGGATCAAATTCTTGAAAGTAATGATACCCTCTGTGAGATTTACCAACAAGAGGCCTTTATGGCAGCCAGAGGGCTCCATGTCAGCCTGGCCCTTGAGAATAAAACAGCACTCCCACAGAAAGCATTTTGACAGACCCACAGCAGGTTTGCCCTCACGTTTAACACTACACTTGAAATGGTGGCTTGAAAGGCCTGGAGCATCCATACATAGCACAAAAGAACAATCTTTACACTGACATTGACTTCTCCACTGTTCACTTTTACTGATCATGACATGAGGCCCAGAGACTTGTGTTGGAATGCATAACATTCTCTTTTTTTTTTTTTTCTTCAACTTAAGTTCCGGGGTACATGTGCAAGATGTGCATGTTTGTTACACAGGTAAACATGTGGCATGGTGGTTTGCTGCACAGATCAACCCATCACCTAGGTATTCAGCCCAGCATACATTGGCTATATGTCCTGATACCCTCCCTCCCCATGCCCCACCCCCTGCAAGTCCCAGTGCATGCTGTTCCCCCCAATGTGTCCATGTGTTCTCATCATTCAGCTAAGAACAGAACGCATGATATTTTCAAACCCATTTTGGGGGACAGCAAATACACCTTCTCCCAAAGATTTGAATGAATTCAATTGTTCAAGTTTTGGACACCCATAAACCAGTTCTAGTGATGAAATCCCACCCTATAGGAACTACTTAAAAGGTAATTTTCAAAAACAAAAGCTGACCTTGAAAGAGAAAAAAAAAATTTATTTTAGAATTCTCTTTTTAAGAAGCTGGAAATGATTTTTTTTTAATTATACTTTAAGTTCTAGGGTACATGTGCACAACGTGCGGGTTAGTTACATATGCATACATGTGCCATGTTGGTGCGCTGCACCCATTAACTCGTTATTTACATTAGGTATATCTCCTAATGCTATCCCTCCCCCCTCCCCCCACCCCACAACAGGCCCCGGTGTGTGATGTTCCCCATCCTGTGTCCAAGTGTTCTCATTGTTCAATTCCCACCTATGAGCGAGAACACGCAGTGTTTGGTTTTTTGTCCTTGCGATAGTTTGCTGAGAATGATGGTTTCCAGCTTCGTCCATGTCCCTACAAAGGACATGAGTTCATCATTTTTTATGGCTGCATAGTATTCCATGGTATATATGTGCCACATTTTCTTAATCCAGTCTATCATTGATGGACATTTGGGTTGGTTCCAAGTCTTTGCTATTGTGAATAGTGCTGCAGTAAACATATGTGTGCATGTGTCTTTATAGTAGCATGATTTATAATCCTTTGGGTATATACCCAGTAATGGGATGGCTGGGTCAAATGGTATTTCTAGTTCTAGAGCCCTGAGGAATCACCACACTGTCTTCCACAATGGTTGAACTAGTTTACAGTCCCACCAACAGTGTAAAAGTGTTCCTATTTCTCTAGCACCTGTTGTTTCCTGACTTTTTAATGATCACCATTCTAACTGGTGTGAGATGGTATCTCATTGCAGTTTTGATTTGCATTTCTCTGATGGCCAGTGATGATGAGCATTTTTTCATGTGTCTGTTGGCTGCATAAATGTCTTCTTTTGAGAAGTGCCTGTTCATATCCTTTGCCCACTTGTTGATGGGGTTGTTTTTTTTTTTGTAAATTTGTTTGAGTTCATTGTAGATTGTGGATATTAGCCCTTTGTCAGATGAGTAGGTTGCAAAAATTTTCTCCCATTCTGTAGGTTGCCTGTTCACTCTGATGGTAGTTTCTTTTGCTGTGCAGAAGCTCTTTAGTTTAATTAGATCCCATTTGTCAATTTTGACTGTAGCCTTGTAGTATGGTTTGAAGTCAGGTAGCGTGATGCCTCCAGTTTTGTTCTTTTGGCTTAGGATTGGCTTGGCGATGCGGGCTTTTATTTGGTTCCATATGAACTTTAAAGTAGTTTTTTCCAATTCTGTGAAGAAAGTCATTGGTAGCTTGATGGGGATGGCATTGAATCTATAAATTCCCTTGGGCAGTACGGCCATTTTCAAGGTTAGAGAAAAAAAGAGTAAAAAGAAATGAACAAAGCCTCCAAGAAATATGGGACTATGTGAAGGGACCAAATCCACGTTTGATTGGTGTACCTGAAAGTGACGGGGAGAATGGAACCAAGTTGGAAAACACTCTGCAGGATACTATCCAGGAGAACTTCCCCAACCTAGCAAGGCAGGCCAACATTCGAATTCAGGAAATGATTTTAAGACTCCCTTTTTAAGCTGTTTGTCCTCTTGAGACAAAAAAAAAAAAAAAAAAAAAAGAAAGATCGTGCATAAAAAGAAAATCAAAAGCCTCTTAACAATTGCCCTCCAAAATACACTCTTATATTTCTGCTTTAACAAACAGAATTACTATTGACCTTATGACTAATTATTCAATGAACTCATTTCAGCCTTCACTGCAACCCTGATGAGAAAAAGACTACTACTAGGATGCTACTTGGAATGAACATTTGTCCCCACTACAAACAAAATTTAAGAAGTCAATATTTGGGTTCTCCCAACAATGGAAAGAAAAATCAGCAAATTAAATTTTTTAAAAGCAATTTTCTTTGCGTTTCTTGGAAATCACATCTCTCTCAATAAGACATTATAACACTTTATCTCTTTCTGTCTTAAGGAATGTGTACACCAGCTTGTGGCTGTGGCAAACTGGAGCTGTAATACCCACGGCTACCAAGAGATGGCGGGGGGGCACACGTGCGCTCAGGATTAGTGGGTGGCTGCCATCTGGAACTGACTCATGTTTCTCTGCCTCATTGACTCTTGATCTTGTTTCAGAATGATCATTTTCCACCTTCCCTCTTACCCTTTTATATTTTAGTTCTGTCGTTTAATTATTTAATTCCATAATGGCATCATCTAATTGAGGGACTTTGGTATTAGCTCTGAAAAGCATTTTGGGGGGATTCATTTGGCCTGAAACGCCATATAAAATGTGATTTTATTATGTGTGATGAGGATTACTATGATTAGGGTGGACCATTTTCAAAAACAAATTAGTTTATCCTCAAGGAAACAGAGGCCTGAGGCTGGCTCTTTCCTCTTTAGAGCCCTTGGGCTCCAGTAAAACCATCCACTGCACATGTTTTATTTATTTATTCTAGTCATTCAATCATTTCTGTTTTTAAATTTGAGGAAAAAAGTCATCATGCTACAGCATGGTGTGGTGAAAATAGATATGCATAGGACATCAGGAGACCTGGAGAGCTTTTCTACCCACTATTTACTTGTGTAAATTATAGGAAATCATCTATTTTAGACTCATTGTTCTTGTTTATAAAGTGAGGGTATTAAATTGAGTACCTTTTATTTTTTCATTTGCATAAAGCGTTTAAAGATTCTATGGAACTAAAAAACTTACTGCTATGTCATAGAGTGAAAGATTGTTTTATTTACCCTTTAGAAAGTCTCAGGAGATATACCTAATGCTAAATGACGAGTTAATGGGTGCAGCAAAACAACATGGCACATGGATACATACGTAACAAACCTGCACATTGTGCACATGTACCCTAAAACCTAAAGTATAATAATAAAAATAAAAGAAAAAAAAGAAAGTCTCATAGAAATATTCAAACTGCAAAAATTTTAGCAGTCCTGAGAAACAGGAATGGAATATGCCAAAGTAAAATATTTAGAAGACTCTCTGATAGCCAGAGATGGGACAGAGGCACGAGTAAACACTGGAGAAATCCCCTATCCCAGAGAAACAAGAACTCAAAGTCAAAACCACATAAGAATCTTTTGGACAAGCATGAGTTTGATTACCTTCCTCCTTAGTAAACCCGCATATAAGAACTCCTCAAGGTTTGCTCTTAATCACACACACACATGAGAATTAGCCATAATGGGGAGCATCATATCAGTGATACTGAAATAAAATAACAACATCTGTTGCTATGGATATAGACCTGTTCCACTACACTCCTTCTCCAAGGAAACTGTAAACTGCAAACGCCACACGTAAACTGCTAAAATTGTACTAGGGTTTCCTTTTGCTTCTTTTATTCTGACCTTAGAGATTCTCCTATAAAATATTTGAGTGGAGACCTATATCAAACTCCAGCATAATCCAATGTGACTTATTAATTAAAAATAATACCGAGAGAACAGCTCTGCTTCTGCAATGCTGAAATAGCAAAGAAAACTATTGTTTAGTTCAAAAAAAGGAGGTAATCAATTTCCTGAAAATTCAAGGGGTAACTTCTTGTGAAAGAGAGTAAATGCAATTTAGAAAAAGGAAATTAACTTGGAAGTACGTGATTTGCATTCTCGAGAATATTCTAGGGGCCATTTGGGTCTATAACACTCGGCCAAAGCTGTCATGAGACCATTAATCTAAGAATATAAAGAACTGAATGTATACATATAGAAAATACAGTTAGACACTTTGTGGGAGACAGTGAAAAGCAGATAGAATGTAGCAGAAAACTGAATTATTCAGGTTGTAAACAAACACAAGGAATTTCCCTAGCATGCAGAAAACCTAAGATGACAAAGGGAAAAGAAGAGAAGGGAAAGGGAAGAAGAGAGGAAGGGAGGAAGAGGAGCAGAGAGAAAAAAAGGAAACAAGGGGGAAAGTGGACAAGATATAGAGACAAGACCTTGAATTGGTTTATGCCTTTCTCTCCCATTACCACCCATCTCAAACGTTACCTTATATTAATATCCAACCAATTATTTGTCCCACCAAAACCAGTCCACTTCTTGCTTTATGCATTTGCTAATGCTTTT
Organism: Nomascus leucogenys; assembly: GCF_006542625.1. NCBI lineage: Eukaryota > Metazoa > Chordata > Mammalia > Primates > Hylobatidae > Nomascus > Nomascus leucogenys. Next base: position 105,028,003 of record NC_044386.1, on the reverse strand, counting down.
ATTCTCTGCTCAAAAAACCCTTCTCTATTTTATTCCCTTCCTTTCCATCCCCAGCACTGATGAATTAAATCTAGTTCATCTGTCAAAACTCCCCTCGATTCCTTTTTGAACTAATGAATGCATGATCTAATTATTGATGATGGTGTTGTTAGTTATAATGCATTTGCCTGTAGCCACACAATCAAAAAGAATATATTTTAGACTAGATAGTACTGAAATTATTTTCATTTAATTTTAATTTTTATAATTACAAAAGTCATTTCTAATGTTACACAAAAAATAAAGTTAATTATTTACCCTCCACCATTCAAAATAACTAGTTACTGGTATCCTTCTTTAAAGATTTTACTGTGCATATTCTTTAATACAAAGAGAACTTTTTTAGTTTTTTGACTGATGTATTGACTTATTATTGGCATGCAATAAGTTATACACATTTAAAGTGTACAACTTGATGAGATTTCATGTATGTACCTTTGAAACATAACCACAATCTAGATAATGAATATCAATATCCTCCTCAAATTTTCCTCATTCTTCTTTATAATCCCTCCCTCCTACTCCATATTTACCTCCAACCCCCATCTCCAGACAGCCGTTCATCTTCCTTTTCTCACCATAGTTAATTTACATTTTCTGGAATTTAATACAAATGGTATAATACAGTATATACTTTTTTATCTGGCATTTTTCACTCAGCATAATTATTTTGAGATTTATTCATGTTGCAGCATATATCAATAATTTTCTCTTTGTATTGTTGAACAATATTCTATTGCATGAAAATATTACAGTTTATTCACCAGTTGATACATGTAAGGATTGTTTCCAGTTTTCGGCTATTACAAATAAAGAATGAAGCAATGAAGATTTGTAAATGAGTCTTTGTAAGAATATATGCTTTCATTTCTATTGTGTAAGTAAATACCTAGAAGAGGAGTGAGTGAATGATATGATAGGTGTGTGTTTAATATTTAAGAAACTGCCAGACTGTTTTCCAAAGTGGTTGCACCATTTCTTCATTCCCACCAGCAAAGTGTGAGTGTTCATGTTCTTCTTTGCCAATTCTTGTAATGGTCAGTCTTTTAAATTCTAACCATTCTAAAAGTGTATAGTAGTATCATATTACAGTTTTAGTATGCATTTCCCTAATTAATTCTGATGTTGCGCATATTTTATGTGCATATTTGCTATCTGTATATCTTCCCTAGTGACATATCTGTTCAAATCTTTTGTCCATTTTTAATTGTTGTTTTTTATTATTTAATTTTAACTGTTCTTTGTATATACAGAATAAAACTTTTTTACAAGGTACATGATTGGCAAATATTGTCTCCCAGTATGTAGCCTGTGTCTTCATTCTCTTAATAGTGCCTTTTGAGCTGCAGAAGTTTTTAATATTGATAAAGTTCAGTTTATCGATTGTTTATAAATTGTGTTTTCACTGCTGTTACATAAATAATTTTTGCCTAGCTTAAGATCACAAAGGTTTTCCTTTGAGTTTTCTTCCAGAAATGTTATAGCTGTAGGTTGCACATTTAAGTCTATTATCCATTTTATATTCATCTTTGTTTATGTTGTAAAGTATAAGCTGAAATCTATCATTTGCATATGGATATCCAGATTTTCCAGCACCATTTATTGAACATACTATTATTCCTCTATGAAATTTGCCTGTGCCAAAAATTAATTGTTCATGCATGTGGGTTTATTTTTGAAGTGTCTATACTGTTCCATTAATCTATCTTGACACTGATACCCCACTACCTTCCATACTGTAGCTTTATGATAAGTCTTAAAGTATTCTTTGTCCTCCAATTTTGTTCTTTTTTTTCAAATTTGCTTTGGCTATTCTAGGTCCTTTGTCTTTCCTTATGAATTTTATAATCAATATATCAGTTTCTACAACATACAGAAAGCCTTCACAATTTTCACTGGGAATGCAATGAATCTATAGATCAATTTAAGGAAAATTGACATTTTGCCAATATCAAGTCTTCTGAACCATTACCTCTAGTTATCTCTCTATTTATTTCTTTCATTTGTTTCAACATTGTTTTGTAGCTTGCAGTGTACAGGTCTTTTACATCTTTTGGCAGATTTATCCCTAAGTTTTTACATTTATATTGCTATTGTAAACTACATTATTAAAAATTTTCAGTGATGTATTTCCAATAATTTGTTGCACTATGTAGAAATATAATTTTTTGTATGTTGATCTTGCATCCTGGAACCTTGGTAAACTCACTTATTAGTTCTTGTAATTTTTTGTGTATAGATTCTGTTGGAATTTCTACAAAGATAATCGTCTGCAAATAGTTTTACATCTTCTTTACCCAGATGGATGTCTTTTAGTTCTTTTCCTTGCCTTATTTCACTGACTAGAATCGCCAATATAATGTTAAATAGATTTAATGAGAGTAGACATTCTAGTTTTTTTTCTGATCTTACTGGGGAAGCATTCAGTCTTTTAACCATGAAGTATGATATCACTTAACAGTTTTCATAGATGTGATTTATTGAGAAAGTTCCCTTCTATTTCTAATGTATTCAGTTTTTTATTGGGAAATGGTAGATCTTGTCAAATGTTTTTTCTGGGTCCATGGAGATAATCATATATTGTTGGGTTTTTTTAGTTTTTTATATAATAAATTATATATAATGATTTCTACACATGTTAAACCAGTCTTGCATTCTTGCAACAAATATCACTTGATCTTGATCTTGTATATATTGTCGATACCAATTTACTAAAATTGGGTTAAGAATATTTGCATCTCTGTTCTTAAGAGATATTGATTGAAAGTTTTCCTTCTTTGTAAAGTCTTTGCCTGCTTTTGGTATCAGGGTAATGCTGGCTTCATTGAATAAGTTGGAAAATACTGTCTCTTCTTAAATTTTCTCCAAGAGTTTGTACAGAATTGTTATTATTTATTTTTAAGTGTTTGGTAGAATTCACCAGGGAACCCATCTAAACTAGACTTTTCTTTGTGGGGATAATTTAACCATACATTCAATTCAATTACCAAATATAGGGCTATATAGGTTATGTTTTTCTTCTTGGGTGAGCTTTGATAGTTACGTCTCTCAAGAAATTTTTCCATTTCATCTAAGTTGTCCAATTTATTGGCACAAAGTTGTTAGTAGTATTTCCTTATTATCCTTTGCATATCTACAGAAATTGTAGGAATTTTGCCTCTCATTTCTGATACTGGTCATTTGTGTCTTCTCTCTTTTTCTTATCAGTCTGGATTGGAATTTTTTTTTTTTTTTTGGCAGAGTCTCGCTCTGTCACCAGGCTGGAGTGCAGTGGTGTGACCTTGGCTCACTGCAACCTCCAGCTCCCTGGTTCAAGCGATTCTTCTGCCTCAGCCTCCCGAGTAGCTGGGATTACAGGCAGGTGCCACCACGCCCAACTAATTTTTTTGTATTTTTAGTAGAGACAGGGTTACATCATGTTGGCCAGGATGGTCTTGATCTGCTGACCTCGTGATCTGCCCACCTTGGCCTCCCAAAGGGCTGGGATTACAGGTGTGAGCCACCATGCCCAGCCTGGAATGGAGTTTTATCAATTGTATTGATCTCAAAGAACCAACTTTTGATTGAATTGTTTATTGTTTTTCTATTTGTAATTTTATTTATTTCTATTCTGATTTTTCTTATTTCCTTCATTTTACTTACTTTATATTTCAATCTTCTTTTTCCCCTTTCTTATGGTGGAAGCTGTGGTTGTTGATGAAAGATTCCATCTTTCTTCTTTTCTGATATGTGCCTACTGGTCTATAAATTTCCCCCAAGAATGTGGCATCCCAGAGATTTTAATATGCTGTACTAATTTCATTCAGTTCAAGATACTTTCTAGTTTCACTTTTGATTTCTTCTTTGACCTATAGTTCCTTTAGAAGTACATTATTTAATTTTCATATTTTGGGGACTCTTACAGAAACCTTTCTGTTGTTGATAATTTAATTCCCTTGTGGTCAGAGAACATACTTAATACCATTTGAATTCTTATAAATTCATTGTGACTGGCTTTATGGTTCATAATATTATCTATCTTTGTAAAAATTCCATTGCAATTGAAAAGAATGTATAGTCTGCTGTAGGTGGGTAAAGTATCCTATGAATATCAGTTAAGCCACATTGATTGATAGTGTTATTTAAATCATCTATATTCTTAACTGATTTTCTCTCTACTCATTCTGTCAATTATTCAGAAAGGGTTATTAAAATCTCCAACTAAAGTCATGGATCTATTTTTCCTTGCAGTTCTATCAGTTTTTACATCAATTATTTTGAAGCTCTGTTACTAGGTAAACATTTAGGGCTTTTATTTGCTCCTAATAAACTAACCCTTTACTATTATGGAATTACTTTTTTATACCTGGCAATATTCTATGCTCTGAAATCTACTTTATTTGATATTAGAAAAAGCTTCCCAGCTTTCTTTTGATTATCATTAGCTTGGTGTATCTTTTTCATCCTTTTACTTTTAACCCACTCGAGTCTTTATATTTAAAGTGTGTTTATACACAGCTCTGAGTGGAAAGACTTCAAGATGGCTACCTGGAGGCACCCAGGGAATCTCTGAGGCACGGAAGGAGAGGGAAGCTAAGCATCTGGCCTGGTCAGGATTAAGAACAGCTCTGTGTCAGAAGAAACTCCCCAGTGCAGGGAAAAGGTGAGCAAAGGATCCCCAGGACTCCACATTCCCACAGACTCCTGTAATCCTAGCCACAGGAGAGCCCCTCAGCCCTCATGGGCCCTGAGACTAGTATATGAAGCTGCCTAGTATTCATACCATGACATTGTTCCAGAGATGTAGTTCAGGCTGGATCCCACACACTCCCCAGACACAAGCAGCTGCAACACACAGCCATTTTAAGAGCCCAGGCCCCACCAGATGACATCCTGCCCTGGGGCCCAACAGCCCCTGAATTTCCACATCCATGGAGCCCCACTGATATTTCTTCATGTCCACCAAGTAGGCAGGCTGGACCCGGCATTGCAGCCAGGTCCCCAGCACTCTAGCCCACACGGTGTTCTACATCCCAGTGGATGGCAGTGCAGTGCACCAGGGAAGCTTTCTCCAGGACAAAGGGAGCTGAAGCATGCACTCCCCAGAACCTAAGAGCCACCTGACTGGGGCTGCTGCCACTGACAGCAACCTTGCATCCCCAGACACAGACACTCTGCACATGCGTGTGCTTTCAGCAGGCTTGGAGTCTGGTCTGTCTGGGAGCCCTCCTGGGGCCTAAAGACAAGCCTGTCCTCACCACTGCCACCACCATGACCACACCATCTAGGGACATACACATCAATATTGCTTGCCAGTTTGGGTGCTTATGTGCACCATCAGCAGGCTTCAGGACAGGTCTGCCCCACCTGGCATCACTCCCCATGCTAGCACAATCAGGGAACTTGGAGATTAACCTGCTCTACCCACCATTGACCTTACTGGAGAGATAGACTCCAATTCAATAATAGTTGGGGACTTCAACACCCCACTTTCAGCATTGGACAGATAATCTAGACAGAAAATCAGCAAAAAAAAATTGGATTTAAGTGGCACTTTAGAACACATAGACCTAACATTTATAGAACATTTCACCAAACAGCCACAGAATACACATTCCTCTCATCAGCACATGGAACATACCCCAGGACAGATCATATGTTAGGCCACAAAATTAATCTCAGTAAATTTTAAGCATCAAAATCCTATCAAGTATCTTTTCAGATCACAGTGGAATAAAACTAGAACTCAATAATAAAAGGAAATTTGGAAATAAGTGAAATTAAACAACGTGCTCTTGAATGGCCATTGGGTCAAGGAAGAAATTGAGAAGGAAATTTTAAAATTCTTGAAATAAATGAAAGTAAAAATACAACATACCAAAATCTGTGGAATACAGTAAAAGCAGGGCTAAGAGGGAAGTTTATAGCAAAAAAAATGCCTATGTCAAAAAAGTAGAAAATTTCAAATAAACAATTTAGTGATGCACCTCAAGGAACTAGAAAAGCAAGAACAAACCAAACCCAAAATTAGTAGAAAGAAAGGAATAATAAAGATCAGAGCAGAACTAAATGAAATAGAGACTAAAAAAATACAAAGGATCAATGAAATGAAGTTTTTAAAAAATAAATAAAATCAATAAACTGCTAACTGACTAACAAAAAAGAGAGAAGACCCAAATAAATAAAATCAGAAATGATACAGGAGGTATTACTCCAGGTACCACAGAAATACAAAGAATCATCAGATACTATTATGAACAACTATATGCTAGCAAATTAGAAAACCTAGAGGAAAATGATGAATCCCTGGATACATACAATCTACCAAGATTGAACCAGGAAGAAATAGGAAATCTGAACAGAATAATAATGAGTATGAGATTGAATGAGTAATAAAAAGTCCCCTAACAACAACAACAACAAAAACTCAGGACCAGATGTCTTTACTGATGAATTCTACCAAACTTATAAGGAAGTACTAATACCAATTTTTCTCGAATTATTCCAAAAAATTAAAGACCAGCATTACCCTGACACTGAAACCAAACAAGGATACAACAAAAAAAGAAACCTATAGATCAATATCCCTAATGAACATAGATGCAAAAGTCCTCAACAAAATAGAGCAAACAAAATACTAGCAAACCAACAACACATCAAAAAGATAATATACCATGATCAAGGGGGATTTATCCCAGGAGTGCAAGGATGGTTCAACATATACAAATCAATAACTGTGACACATCATATAAACAGAATGGAAGATAAAAACCATACAGTCTTCTCAAAAGATGTAGAAAAGCATTTCATAAAATTGAACAATTCCTTCATGATAAAAAACTCAACAAATTAGGCATAGTAGAAACATAATAAAACATAAGAAACATAATAAAAGCCACATGTGACAAACCCAGCTAGTATCATAATAAATGGAGAAAAGCTGAGAGAATTTCTTCTGAGAAGTGGAACAAGACAACGATGCCCACTATCACTATTCATACTCAACACAGTACTGAAAGTTCTAGCCGGAACAATTCCTAGCAAGAGAAAGAAATAAAAGTCACTTAAATTGCAAAACAGTCAAATTGTCTCTCTTTTTATATAATGTGATCTTATATTTAGAAAATCCAAGACTACACCAAAAACTGCTAGCAAGACTAATAAAGAAGAAAAGAGAGAAGAATCAAATAGACACAATAAAAAATGACAAAGGGGATATCACTACTGATCCCACAGAAATACAAACTACCATCAGAGAATACTATAAACACCTCTATGCAAATAAACTAGAAAATCTAGAAGAAATGGATAAATTCCTTGACACACACACTCTCCCAAGACTAAACCAGGAAGAAGTTGAATCTCTGAATAGACCAATAACAGGCTCTGAAATTGAGGCAATAATTAATAGCTTACCAACCAAAAAAAGTCCAGGACCAGAAGGATTCACAGACGAATTCTACCAGAGGTACAAGGAGGAGCTGGTACCATTCATTCTAAAACTATTCCAATCGATAGAAAAAGAGGGAATCCTCCCTAACTCATTTTATGATGCCAGCATCATCCTGATACCAAAGCCTGGCAGAGACACAACAAAAAAAGAGAATTTTAGACCAACATCCTTGATGAACATTGATGCAAAAATCCTCAATAAAATACTGGCAAACCGAATCCAGCAACACATCAAAAAGCATACCCACAATGATCAAGTGGGCTTCATCCCTGGGATGCAAGGTTGGTTCAACATACAAAAATCAATAAATGTAATCCAGCACATAAACAGAACTGAAGACAAAAACCACATGATTATCTCAAATAGATGCAGAAAAGGCCTTCAACAAAATTCAACAATGCTTCATGCTAAAAAAAACTCTCAATAAATTAGGTATTAATGGGATGTATCTCAAAATAATAAGAGCTATCTATGACAAACCCACAGCCAATAACATACTGAATGGGCAAAAACTGGAAGCATTCCCTTTGAAAACTGGCACAAGACAGGGATGCCCTCTCTCACCACTCCTATTCAACATAGTGTTGGAAGTTCTGGCCAGGACAATCAGGCAGGAGAAGGGAATAAAGGGTATTCAATTAGGAAAAGAGGAAGTCAAATTGTCCCTGTTTGCGAATGGCATGATTGTATATCTAGAAAACCCCATCGTCTCAGCCCAAAATCTCCTTAAGCTGATAAGCAATTTTAGCAAAGTCTCAGGATACAAAATCAATGTGCAAACATCACAAGCATTCTTATACACCAATAACAGACAAACAGAGAGCCAAATCATGAGTGAACTCTCATTCACAATTGCTTCAAAGAGAATAAAATACCTAGGAATCCAACTTACAAGGGATGTGAAGGGTCTCTTCAAGGAGAACTACAAAACACTGCTCAATGAAATAAAAGAGGATACAAACAAATGGAGGAACATTCCATGCTCATGGGTAGGAAGAAACAATATCGTGAAAATGGCCATACTGCCTAAGGTAATTTACAGATTCAATGCCATCCCCATCAAGCTACCAATGACTTTCTTCACAGAATTGGAAAAAACTATTTTAAAGTTCATAAGGAACCAAAAAAGAGCCCACATTGCCAAGTCAATCCTAAGTCAAAAGAACAAAGCTGGAGGCATCACACTACCTGACTTCAAACTATACTACAAGGCTACAGTAACCAAAACAGCATGGTACTGGTACCAAAACAGAGATATAAACCAATGAACAGAGCCCTCAGAAATAATGCCACGCATCTATAACTATCTGATCTTTGACAAACCTGACAAGAAGAAGAAATGGAGAAAGGATTCCCTATTTAATAAATGGTGCTAGGAAAACTGGCTAGCCATATGTAGAAAGCTAAAACTGGATCCCTTCCTTAAACCTTATACAAAAATTAATTCAAGATGGATTAAAGACTTGCATGTTAGACCTAAAACCATAAAAACCCCAGAAGAAAACCTAGGCAATACCATTCAGGACATAGGCATGGGAAGGACTTCATGTCTAAAACACCATAAGCAATGGCAACAAAAGCCAAAATTGACAAATGGGATCTAATTAAACTAAAGAGCTTCTGCACAGCAAAAGAAACCACCATCAGAGTGTACAGGCAACCTATGGAATGGGAGAAAATTTTTGCAACCTACTCATCTGACAAAGGGATAACATCCAGAATCTACAATGAACTCAAACAAATTTACAAGAAAAAAACAACCCCATGGGCAAAGGATATGAAGAGACACTTCTCAAAAGAAGACATTTATGCAGCCAAAACACACATGAAAAAGTACTCATCATCACTGGCCATCAGAGAAATGCAAATCAAAACCACAATGAGACACCATCTCACACCAGTTAGAATGGCGATCATTAAAAAGTCTGGAAACAACAGGTGCTGGAGAGGATGTGGAGACATAGGAACACTTTTACACTGTTGGTGGGACTGTAAACTAGTTCAACCATTATGGAAGTCAGTGTGGCGATTCCTCAGGGATCTACAACTAGAAATACCATTTAACCCAGCCTTCCCATTGCTGGGTATATACCCAAAGAATTATACATCATGCTGCTATAAAGACACATGCACACCTATGTTTATTGCGGCACTATTCACAATAGCAAAGACTTGGAACCAACCCAAATGTCCATCAGTGATAGACTGGATTAAGAAAATGTGGCACATATACACCATGGAATACTATACAGCCATAAAAAATGATGAACTCATGTCCTTTGTAGGGACATGGATGAAGCTGGAAACCATTATTCTCAGCAAACTATCACAAGGACAAAAAAACAAACACCGCATGTTCTCACTCATAGGTGGGAATTGAACAATGAGAACACATGGACACAGGAAGGGAAACATCACACACCGGGGCCTGTTGTGGGGTGGGGGGAGGGGGGAGGGATAGCATTAGGAGATATACCTAATGCTAAATGACGAGTTAATGGGTGCAGCATACCAACATGGCACATGTATACATATGTAACAAACCTGCACCTTGTGCACATGTATCCTAAAACTTAAAGTATAATAATGAAAAAAAACTCTTAGAACTGATCATTGAATTCAGTAAAGTCGCAGTATAAAAAATCAACAAATATCAGTAGTATTTCTGTCACTAATAAGAAACTAGCTGAAAAATAAATCAAGAAAGCAATCCAATTTACAATAGCTACAAAAAAATAACAAAATGCCTAGGAATAAATTTAACCAAGATGTGAAAGACCTCTAGAAGGAAAACTACAAAACACTGATAAAGAAATTGAAAAGGACACAAACCACTGGAAAGATACCCATGCTCATGGATTGGAAGAATTGATATTGTTAAAATTAATCTTGAGACTATACTACTCCAAAGCAATCTACAGATTCAATGCAACCCTCATCAAAATACCAATGACATCCTTCACAGAAACAGAGAAAAACCTCCAAAATTCATATGAAACCACAAAACACCCAAAATAGCCAAAGCAATCCTAAGCAAAATGAACAACCCTGGAGGCATTACACTACCTGCCTTCAAAATATAATACAAAGCTATAGCAACAAAATCAGCATGGTACTATCATAGAAACAGACATACAGACCAGCAGAGCAGAACAGAAAGCCCAGAAAGATGTTCACCTATTTATAGTCAATTGATTTCTGAAAAAAGCACCAATAACGTGCTTTGGAGAAAGGACACCCTCTTCAGCAAATGATGATGGGAAAACTGGATATCCATATGCAGAAGAATGAAACTGGACCCCTATCTCTCACCACATACAAAAATCAACACAGAATGGATTAAAGACTTAAATGTAAAACCCAAAACTATGAAACTACTAGAAGAAAACACTGGAGAAATTCTTCAGAACGTTGGTCTAGTTAAAGATTTTATGGCTAAGATCCCAAAGGCACAGGCAACAAAAACATAAACAGACAAATGGGACTACATTAAACTATAAAGCTTCTGCACTGAAAAGGAAACAATCAGCAGAATGAAGAGACAACCTGCTGAATGAAAAAACAATATTTGCAAACTCTCTGGCAGGGCACTAATAACCAGAATATACAAGGAACCCAATTCAATAGTAAGAAAACAAATAATTCCATTAAAAAGTAGACAAAGATTTCTGATGAAGCCTATGTTGGTAGAGACATCTGAGAGTATTGATGAATGCCAACAGCTTAAATGGGGAAAATAATAATAATAAAGTGGTCAAAGGATCTAAATAGACATTTCTCAAAAGATGACATGCAGGTGGCCAACAGATATATGAAAAAATGCTCACTATCACAAATCATCAAGAAAACACAAATCAAAACCACAATGAGATATAATCTTTAATTAGAACGGTTGTTATCAAAAAGACAAAAAATAACAGATGCTGGCAAGGATGTGGAGAAAAGGGAACTTGTATACCCTGTCAGAATGTAAATTTATACAGCCATTATAGAAAACAATATGGAAGTTTCAAAAAAAAAACTAAAAATACAACTATCACGCAATCCAGCGATCACACTATTGAATATTTAACCAAAGGAAAGGAAATCAGTATATTAAAGAGATACCTGCTTCCCATGTTTATTGCAGCACTATTCGCAATAGCCAAGATATGGAACAACCTAAGTGTTTATCAACAGATAAGTGGATTTTTTAAATGTGGTCTATATCCACAATGGAATACTAGTCCACCACTAAACAAGAATGAAATCCTGTCATTTGCAGCAACATGGATGGATCTGAAGGTCATTATGTTAAGTGAAATAAGCGAGACACAGAAAGACAACTACCACTCACATTTTTCTCAGTCATATGTCTGAGCTAAAAAGTTGATCTCATGGGGGTGAAAGTTGAACGATAGTTACCAGAGGCTGGGAGTGGGGAAGGGAGAAGAGAAATCGGTTAATGTGGGTACAAACATAGTTAGATAGAAGGAATAGGTTCCAGTGTTCAATAGCATAGTGAAGTGATGATAGTTAACAACGATATATATTTCAAAATAACTAGAAGATTTGAAATATTCCCCAAAGAAATGATAAATGTCCAAGGTGATGGATATCCTAAACACTCTGATTTTATCATTACACATTGTATGAATGTATCAAAATATCACATGTGCTCCATAAACATGTATAATTATTATATATCAATAAGAAATTTTAAATGGGTTTCTTATATGTAGCACAATTTTAAATTTTTTATTTCAGTATGTTTTTGGGGAACAGGTGAAGATTATATGAATAAGTTCTTTAATGGTGATTTCTGAGATTTTGGTGCACCCATCACCTAAGCACTGTACACTGTACCCAATGTGTAGTCTTTTATCCCTCACACTCCTCCCACCCTTTCCCCAGGTCTCCAAAGTGCATTTTATCATTCTTATGCTTTGCATCTTCATAGCTTAGCTCCCACTTATAAGTGAGAACATAAGATGTTTGGTTTTCTATTCCTGAGTTACTTCACTTAGAATAATAGTCTCCAATTTCATCCAGGTTGTTGTGAATGCCACTATTTCATTTCTTTTTATGGCTGAGTAGTATCCCATGGTACATTTACACCACAATTTCTTTATCCACTTGTTGATTGGTGGGCATTTGAGCTGGTTCTACATTTTTGCAATTGCGAATGGTGATTCTTATACGCAGCATAATTGAGTCACTGGTTTATCAATATGATTATATATTTGCCCTTACACAGAGTATGCAACATTGACATCTTATTGGTACGGTTAGGTTTAAGGCTACATTCTTGTTAATTTTTTGTCTATTTGTGACACCTGTTCCTTAACTATCTTTGCCTCTTTTCCTGGCTTCTTTTGGATGAATTGAATGTTTTTATAACAATTTACCTTCTTGTCAACTTATTAGCTGTAACTCTTAACTGTTTTAGTGGATGCTTTAGTATACATTTTCAAATTATCATAGTCTACCTTTAATTGTTAATATACCATTTAATACATAAGACACTTATAATAGAATACTTTTCTCTCTTCCTGATCTTTGTGCTTTTGTTGTCACATATTTTAACTTTACAAAAAATATAAATTCCGGACTACATTGTGATTACCTTTATTTAAATACTTAGCTATTTTTAAAGAGACTAAAATAATAATCTAAAATCAAATATATTTACTCATTTCTAGTACTCCTTGGTCTTTTGAATAGATACATCTTTCCACCCATATCATTTTCCTTCTGCCTGAAGTTTTCTTTTAATATTTCTTGGAGTGAGAGTCTGCTGTTGATGATGTCTTTTAGTTTTCGTATATCTGAAAAGTCTTTATTTCATCAGCAGTTTTAAAAGCTATTTTCATTGAGTACAGAATTCCATACTTTAAAGATGCTGCACCATTGTTTTTTCACTTGCATTGTTTCCAACAAGAAATCTGTTAGATTCTTATTTTTGTTTGTGTATACATAATGCATCTTTTTTCCTTTCCTGGGTGCTTTGAATATTTTTTTTTTGTCATTGGTTTTGAGTTTTTTGTTTGTTTTTGTTTTTGTGGAGACAGAGTCTTGCTCATTCGCCCAGGCTGGAGTGCAGTGGTGTGATCTTGGCTCACTGCAACATTCACCACCTGGTTCAAGCAATTCTCCCGCCTCAGCCTCCTGAGTAGCTGGGATTACAGGCATGAGCCACCACGCCCAGCTAATTTTTGTATTTTTAATAGAGAGGGGGGTTTCACCATGTTGCCCAGGGTCTCGAACTCCTGAGCTCAGGCAATCTGCCGAACTCAGCCTCCCAAAGTGCTGGGATTACACGCATGAGCCACCACACCTGGCTGGTTTTGAGAAGTTTAATTACAATTTTCCTTGGAGTCGTTTTTTTCATGTTTCTTATGCACATGGTTTTCTGTGTCCCTATCATTTTAATTGTATTTCAGAGATTTAAGCCTTTATTTCCTCAAATACTTTTTTCTGTCCCTACCTATCTCTCCTCTCCCCAGTGGCTCAAATTATACGTATTGGGCTGCTAGAAGTTGCCCCATAGTTCACTAGTGCTCTCTTCTTCTCAAATCTCTTCTCTGTGTGTTTCATTTTGGAAATGTTCTGTTTCTGTATTTTTAAGCTCATCTTCTCTTCTGCCACATCTAATTTTCCTTAATTCAATCCAGTGTGTTTATCTCTTACACACTGTAGATTTCATCTCTAGAGGTTCAGTTTGGGTTTTTCTTATATCTTCTGTGTCATTAGTTAATTTTTGAACATGTGAAATATAGTTAGAATAGCTCTTTAATGTTCTTGCCTAATAATTATAACATCTATCTCAGTTCTGTTTTTGATTGAATAAATTATCTCCTCATCATTGGTAGTACTTTCCTGTTCCTCTGCATGCCTGATAATTTCTTCTTGGATTCTACACATTGTGACTTTTACCTCATTTAGTGCTGAATATTTTTGTGTTCCAATAAATATTCTGAGGCTTTGACTTGGGATGCAGCTAATTTACTTGGAAGTAGTTTTATGATTCCTGGTCTTGCTTTTAATATTTGTTTAGCAGGACCAGAGCCCTGGTCTAGAGCTAACACTCAGTCTAGAGGTAACAACAGTCAGCTCTTTGTATTCATGGGTTCCACACACATGGATTCAACCAACTGTGGATCCAATATATTTTTAAACATTGCATCTGTGCTGAATATGAACAGATTTTTCCTTGTCATTATTCCCTAAACAATACAGTCTAACAACTTATTTACATAGCATTTACATTTGTAGGTATTATAAGTAATTTAAAGATTTAAAAGTATACAGGAGGATGTGCATAGGTTATATGCGACTGTTGCAATATTTTATATGAAGTACTTGGGCCTCCACAGATTTTGGTATCTACAAGAGGTCTTGCAACCTATCTTCTACGAATATCAAGGGATGACTTTATTCTTCACTACTGAGGAAAAATCCTGTGTAATTTATCCAATGTCCCAGGAGTCATGAGGTTTTCCAGTCTGCCTTTCAGAACCAAGTACTATTTCCAGTCCTGTGTGTGTGTCAGATATTGTTCCCTCCATTTCCTTCAGGTGGTCTTTCCTTGGCTTTGGCTAATTTCCCTATAAGCACGCTTGCATATCCAACTAAATACCTGAGGGTAATCCCTGAAGATCTCCAGAGTGTTCCTTCTGTGCAGCTTTCTTTCTAGTACTCTGTCCTACAAATGCTATGCACCTTGGTTTCTCCAGACCTTCAGCTCTGTCTCCCAAATGTTTCTTTAACTCCGGGAGTCTGCTGGGCTGCAAGTGGGTTCATTGTCCCTGCACTGCAATCTAGAAGCTCTCTGAGACAATGAGCTGGGGGAATTTAAGGGCTTATCTCTCAGGAATCACTTCCCTTCATTGCCTAATGTCCATCAACATTGGTTTATATATCTTATCTCTAGTTCTTTTTTTTAAGGTGGGAACACTCTAATATCTTGGTAGACAATAGAAGAATAGGAATATGTAATTCACGAAGAGGAAATAAAAAACAGAGAAACTCGTAAAAATATTCAACTATCCAATAATCAGAGAAATGCAATTTAGATCAAGACAACAATCTCACAAATCAAAGTAATGAAAATTTAGAAAAATCGTAATATTTATTGTTGGTGAGGATTCAATTAAATGGACATGCATATGCTGCTGGGAATGTAGATTATATCACTCTGAACTTTGAGACTTACTTTTTCTAGTCAATGTTTTATCATAAGCTGTTTCCCACAACAAACATCATTCCTAACCTATTTTTGTGTGTTGCTTCATAATATGATGTGGAAATATATCACTTTTACAAAGCTTTCCCTATTATTGAGCTTTTTCAGGTTATAATATTTCCAATTATAAATAATACTGTGATTGATATTTTTGCACATTAATCTCAGTTCACATTTCAAAGTGATTTTTTAGGACATAGTTTAAGAAAAGAAAAATTGAGTTAAGGAATAGGAATTTTTTGTCTTGATACATATTACTCATTGTTTTCATGCTTTTTTGTCTTTGCTCTTGCTTCTGCCTCTGCCTAGAATGTGGTGCTCTTATAAAATTAACATCCAGAAATTCCTTCCCTATTTCAAATCAAAAGCTGCCCTCTCAGTGAGTTCCTCCTTGCTAATTCCTGAGCAGACTGAAACCCTCCCTCTTAAATATCCCCCCCCCATGATCACATTAATCTTATTTGTTTACACGCTAATGTGTGCATGTATCTATACACTCCTTGAGGGCAAGGACTGTGTCTTTTCAACTCAATGCCCACAAATCTCTGACAATAATAAAAGCCCCACAATACTACTGAATGAATCAATGGATAGTTAAAAGAGGACAATCAGGCAAACCAAAACAACAGTGTTCATTCATTCAACTGGCATTTATTGAATACCTATGATGCACCATATGAAAGAAACTCAGACCTGATTTATACTAATTCACTCCTTTTAAATAACCATTTATTGTTCTCTACCCATTTTTCTCATTAGCTTTGTTGAAGATGACTAATGATCACATAGAAATCTAATATTAAAATAGCACTATAATTGAACTTAGACAGAAAGCTTTCAATCTGTCCTCATCCTACAATCTCTGCCTAAACTCCTAAAAGCAGCTAGCTTTCCATGGCTACACATTTGTGTGATGGCCTCCTTTTTACCCTTTCCTTCCCAGCCAACTGGGTTGGCTTGTCTCTGCTAAGCAAGTACACTTGCTCCAGACACTGCACCCACTCACAACGCCACAGGAAAACCAGAGTGTGTTTTCTTCCCCCATCTGCTTTATAATTTGTGGTGCCTGAGTGTGGAATCCATCCCTGAAGAATTTAGAATTCTATTAGAAATATCAGTTCCCGGGCCAGGCATGGTGGCTCACGCCTATAATCCCAACACTTTGGGAGGCTGAGGCAGGCAGACTGCCTGAGGTCAGGAGTTCAAGACCAGCCTGGCCAACATGGTGAAACCCTATCTCTACTAAAAATATAAAAATTAGCCGGGCATGGTTGTGGGCACCTGTAATCCCAGCTACTTGGGAGGCTGAGGCAGGAGAATCGCTTGAACCCAGGAGGCGGAGGTTGCAGCGAGCCAGGATCATGCCACTGCACTCCAGCCTGGGCGACAGAGTGAGACTTGATCACAAAAAAAAAAAAAAAAAAAGAAAAAGAAAAAAAGAAATATCAGTTCCCTCAAAGTAAAAGGTGAAACCACAAGAGTCCCTCCTGATAAGAGTCTTTCTGTACCTCCCCCCAGTTCCTCAAACTCCCTTTCCTCCGTATTCGTAGGTGGTTACAGTGTTGTGAGGAAGGTGTGATTTACAGGAAAACACAAATTTCTTTGCATAAGCTCCTCACTGAGTCAGGCTGGGCAAGACGATTAACTTCTATGGCAAGTCAAAGTTCCTAGAGCCTGCCTCTAGTCCCTAGAGGGAAAATTGAGGGAAATCTATGGAGAGGTATGAGCTGTACAAGCTTCAGCAGTTAAAGGCGGAAATGCAATTTCTGTAGAGGACCCTCATCAGGGGAAAGCGGTGCAGGTAAGGCCTCCCCAGGATATGAAGGACCAAGGGAAGTTTGTCTTGTTTTGTTTTTGGAGGCCTGTCTGTGTAAGTTATTTGATCCATCCAATATCAACATATCAAGCACCCTTCTCACTGTCCAGCATGTCATCCTCAGGAATAAATACAGAACCAGCAATGGGAAAGATCTGCTCACCAGTCCAACACACCTGAATCAGGACAACCCACATGCATGATGAGTTCCTGAGCTCCTCCTCCTGAAGGAATCTGGTTCACCACCCAGGTGACAGGGGATTACAGAACACCCCAAAGGGGAGAAACAGGGACTAGAGCCCCCCTGGATGGCAGTGCCAGACCAAGACCTTCTCAAGCATCAAAAGAATACCTGAGACATTTCAGGGAAGACTCTCCAAAGTGTAGAGTCGCCTGAGGCCCAGAGCCCAAAGCAGAGGCCCTGTCTGCTCAGCTCTGTGGGCGTTTCTGAGAAAGGCATTATAAAGGCATTTCCACAGGACAGGGAGCTGGTCATTTCACAAGCCCAAGACTGGATCAGAATGCAAGGCCTTCCTCATACACTACATCATTCTTGTTGGCATAGGCTGTCGGCAACTTGAAGTCCCCAAGCAACATTTCTCTAGCACTTAACATTGAGACAGGCACATAGAATGTTGTCAAATAAAAGTCCTAATTCAAGGCATGTTTGTTTTGTAATATGCAGAAAAGTGTCTTGGAGTAATAAATGGTGCCTTCAAGTTAGGGTAGAAGGCTTGGTTCAGCCTCTCTGGGTTTCAGTGACCTCATCTGAAGATGAAGGAGATGATAAGAAGGTCCCTTAAGACCTTCGAACTTTAGATCCTACAACTTGAATGTCTATGGCTTGCCCTAATCAGGAAGAGCTCAGTGGCTTGTTAAGAAGATGAAAGGGCTTTAACCCTATAACTCTAGTTGCCAAGGCTTAATTCATGTGGGAAACTATTCATTCCCCATCAGCTACAGGCTTGGAGTCAGGTTGCAGATGCAATAATCACTCTGTTAGTAAGTTGAGCTCATGGTGCACGTCCCCAGTATCAGTGCTTGCGAGGCTGGGGTGGAATTATTTTGCTCCTGTTCCAAGGTATTTGAATTGGAGTACTCTGGAGACAAGGAACAAGCAGAAAGTGCTGAGACATAGAGTGAAGCCCCACTGTGAGGCCATGCCCTGGAGACCACAGACTCTAATGTTGAATGGGGAGTCACGAAGCCCTTAGTTGGGGCTGGGATGGAATTAAAATCCAGGGGGAATTCAGTAACTATTTTAAGAAACAGAAAAAAAAAAAAATCCCTGTTTCTTGTAACTTGGATTCCCATTGTCTCAGTGAAGAGTAGCTGAGTCACTCACTCACTCATGATCTCATGGAATCCATTAGCTCTGGCTGAGTCTCACTTATCTATCAGCTACTATGATCAGATAAAGTGGAATGGTGTGATGGTTGGAGAAAGCCCAGAAGACCTGGCTTTGGGCAAAGGCAGTGAGTGATTTGGGGGCAGGGAGAAGAGAAGCAGGACATTTTTTCTAGCTCATAAATTGAAGATGAAATCACCAGAAAGGGCTGCCAATAAAGTAATGCCCAGTAATCCTGCACTCAGGCAGAATTCTAAGGCCAGGGAGGCCCTGGAAGATTGGTCCTTTGGAGGGAGAATATCACCTAACACTACTCCAAGCACAAGGAGCTACTAGGACAGCCAACAGCAGACTAAGGTGAAGAAATTGCTTATGAAGCTTGCTTGAAGACCAAACATATCCATCTCCTCCCATTGCCAAGGTGTTTAAGCCCAGGTACTCTGACCTCCACAATCTCATAACATGAGACTGACCCTGAGGGTGAAGAGGTAAATCATAGCATGACCTTCCTGCTGAAAACCTGAGAGGGCATTAAGAAGGTGGGGATACTAAAGATGTTATCCTCTGTGAGGGTGAGACCATCATGGTCTTGAGCAAAACACTTCCTGACTTCCTGTGTCCTTGGGGCAGCTCCAGAGAAAATGAAGGTGAGGGGTGAGGGAGCCATCCCAGCCTGTGGGCAGCCCGAGTCCTCTTTCTGGAAGCATGGAGCAATGGTCAGAGAATACAATTGGCTTCAAGACCCGGTCTCTGCTAGGAAGATCCAACCCATTTCCAATTGGCTATGATATTTATGAAGCAAGGCAAGCCAGCAGAGTTTAAAATCCTAGGAGACACACTGATGATAACATCTGATAACCCAGTTTCAAAGGTTGGGTTCAATATTACACTGTGAGAATCCAAAAGGATCAGAGGGGATGTGGCTGTACTTTGGAAAAGGTCAAGCACGTGGCCACTGGAAACGGTCCTTATTATTATCAAAATCTTCAGGCCCATCCTGGGAATGAGGGCACAAAGGGACAGCCTCCAGCAGAAAGCGTTGAGATGTGGAGTAATCACAAGCTTTCCTAAGGTCACAAGATGAGTCAGTCGCAGACAAGTAATCTGTCTTTGCCTCAATAAATTTCCCTACTTAGTGAGTTTGGACAGCTCAAAGACAGCTTTAGTGCAGATAAACAAGCTTGTCCACAGTGGAACAAACGAGCAAGAGGTAGTACACTCTGGCCCAGTGTCATTTCCTCCTCCCTACTTCTATAAAAAGCACCCCCAGAAAAGTTTAAGCCCCAGCTGAGTTCATTAACAGACCAAACACTAGAAGCCTATTTCAAATAGACGGCAAAGTTTTAATGTGAATGCTGTCCCCACGCCCCTCCAATTCAGATCTTTCCCTTCTCCAATCTCTGTCGGTTCCCCCAGACAACTCTAAACAATAGAAAAGACTCTGAACTTTTTTCTTCCCTCCAGTGAGAGAAACTTTGCTCCCTTTCAAGCTGGTGGTTGCTGCTTCGCAGTCTCTCAGAATGAGTTCTCTCCCAGAAGGCACCTCATTCCCTCATGCAATAGAGCTCTTGGGAGGTGTGCCAACTGATGTTTCAGACATGTTTGGATGGGGCAGAACCCTGCATGTGCAGCCAGCCTGGGATCAGGGGGAAAAAAGGTAACCAATATGAAGTGCCTTGCATAGTACCTACTCAGTACATTCTGGCTTTCATTCATTAATACATAGGAAATTCACCAATAATTTTTTTATTAAAATATTTCTTTTCAATATATTTATTTAATTTTATTTATTCATTTTTTTGAGACAGAATCTCACTCTGTCTCATGGGCTGGAGTGCAGTGGCGTGACCTTGGCTCACTGTAACCTCTGCCTCCTGGGTTCAAGTGATTCTCCTGCCTCAGCCTCCCAGGTAGCTGGGATTACAGGCATCCACCACCATGCCTGGATAATTTTTGTATTTTTAGTAGAGATGGGGTTTCATCACGTTGACCAGGCTGGTCTCAAACTCCTAATCTTAGGTGATCCACCCACCTCAGCCTCCCAAAGTGCTGGGATTACAGGCATGAGCCACTGTACCCAGCCCTCATTTATTTATTTTTAAGACAGGATCTCAATTTGTCCCCCAGGCTGGCATGCAGTGGCATAGCCATGACTCACTGTAGTCTCAAACTCCTGGGCCCAAGCAACTCTCCCACCTCAGCCTCCTAAGTAGCTGGGACTACAGGTGTGCACCACCACACCCAACTAATTTCTTGTAGAGACAGGGTCTATCTACATTGCCCAAGCTGGTCACAAACTCCTGGCCTCAAGTGGTCCTCCCGCCTTGGCCTCCCAAAGCACTGGGATTACAGACATGAGCCACCATGCTCAGCCTCGTTTGAATTTAATTAAGAGCCTATTATTATCTAGGCACTGGGCTAGGAGGAATGGAAAATAACAAGATACATATAATTTGATTTCTACTTTAGGAAGTACAGAATTTAGGGAGAAGAAAGGACACCCAGGCCAATATAGTACAGAATTCAATAGAATGCATGTCCAAAGAAGGTCTGAACAAATCTCTGGAGGATGGTTGAGGAGAGTAGATTCCTTTTCTCTGATGAAATGGAGCAGGTGGCATCCAGTGAAGTCTGGAGACTGGGTAGACTTCTACCACTGCACAAGGCAGCATGGCATTCAAGAGGAAGGGAGAGACCCGAGGAAGAAGAGGGAATGCCACACTCAGGGATAGCTGGCTGGAAAGAGAGATGAGAGCAGGAATGAGAAACCAGTCTGGAAAGGGAAGCTGAGGCACATTCCTGATGGCTTTGAAGTGAAGGGAGACCAACAAGTGGGCTATCATAGCAGTTTAAGTCTGACTATAACTGCTCCCACTAGCATGGGACTCATGAGGAGCCGAAGGAAGGAAGTCGGCACAAGCCAACACAAGTGTGTGCAGCATGGTGGGTCTTTGGGAAGTGGAGGAGGCCTGAAATAGCTGCCTGCCCTGGGCCGTGGGCTGGCACAAAGCCACAGAGGGTTAGTGACATTGCTCTTCATGTCCCTTCTCTCTAGCAAGTATGTGGTTGGAGCTTCTGTTGTAAATCTTGCCCTGAGTACTATCTGGAGACAGGGCTTCATTGGAGGACAGCTGCACATCTAATTTTAGGTTCCTGCTAGAGAAGTAGGGCAGGTCTAATCTCCACAGGAGGGAGGAGTCATCATGACACAACACTGGGCATCTGCTCCTACAAAGGCATCCCGGAATAACTCTCCCATAGCATGCTAGCATTTGGAGGGTGATATTTAGTAGAGTTATCCATGTCCCCTGACATGCTACTTCATCCCTTCCCTGCAAGATCCCCCTTGAGCCCACAGGTTCTGTCATCCAAATGGCTTGAGTAGAATTCATTTGGGTATGTCTTAGTTACTATTCCCAGGATGGAGTTTGTGAAAGATGGAAATTGGCAGGACGTTCTCATCTCCAGACTCTTCCCCAGCCTCTACCATCTGATCTGCAGCAGACAACCAGACATCCCATAGTATTTGTATTAATAATGATTAACAATGTCATAGCATGTCAAAGCACACAATGTGTGTGCTTTATTATTGCCCACAATAAACCTAGGAGGTAAGACTTGACATTCATGCTTTAAGAAATGTCAAAGTTTAGTTAAGAAAAGTTAAATGACTCGCCAAGGAATCTGGTAGAAGGAGGCTTGCAGAGCAGGTCTTCCAATTTCATTACCTTTGTTCTTATCTTGCTGTTGATGAGTAAGGATAAGATAGAAAACAAAGTCGCTTTGGGAAAGAATTCAAAAGCAGAGGGAATAGATATTTAGCCTTTAAGAGGAAATAGCCAATTGATGGAGGTGTAAGACTCCTCTATCATTAAGCAAATTGTTCCATGTGTATAAGCCATTTAGATAGAAAAGAAATTTAAGCAAACTTTAACTGCATATGATTGTCTTACATATGATGGTTGTAGAAATAAAATGCTGGAAATAGACTGTATAAGATACGCCAGTGGTGGCTTAAGAGCTGAGGCTCATGTATCAGACAGGGTTTAAATCCCAGCTCTCTCACTTAAAACCCAGCATGTTACTTAACTTATTTCAGTTTCAATTTGTTTTCCAGTAAAATTGGGGGCAATAATAGCACCTGCCTTGCAGAGCAGATGAGAGGCTCAAAGGAGGTAATGCATGCTAAGAGCTTAGCACAGTGCAGGGCACCTAATAAACACCATGCCAATGACAGCTATATTGTAACTGTTGGCGGAAAAGACTCTTTCCTACAGAGGTTTGGTTTTAATATGGCATTTGACTGAAGAAGAGAACCATCTTGCCCAAAATTTACAGAACAAATCAGACATGTAGAAATACGCCTGGGGTCCCTGGAAGGCTCCTTTTGTGATTGGGAGCACCCTACTCCCACTCCATTAATCCCTGGTAATACTTTCCCACTTGCTTCTGACACTTTGGTCAAATCTGTGCCTGAATTCAACTCCCTTTGCAGGAAGAAAAGGAAGCATTAAAAATGGCAACTAGTGTGAGTCTCTGAGGAGGAGGTTTCTATGCTTTGTTGATTTCTCCCCGCTACCCCACAAGTTTGGCCTGAATGAGGAAGACAATAAAAGCTATGAGCACCCCAGAAAGAAGAGACCTAGTGCCTTGATACCCATGGTTATGTGGGAAGAGCTTCCTAGGGGAGCCTTCCAAACAACATGGTACCCAAGTGGCAGAGGAGAAGACTGAGTGAGACCCGTATGTGGATGAGCCCAGCAGATATCACAAAGATTTTCACATAGTCCAAAGGAAGAAACCAGATATTCCTGACCTTCTGAACAGCTGAATTATGACAGCATCAGATTAGAAGAAGCCTTGTGAATAGGGCAGAAATATAAAGTTCATAGATTGGTAACCAAAGAACATGTTGAGACTGCAGATGTCAGCAGCAAAGGCCTGCACACAATGATAAAAATGAGACATATCCAAGTCATATATATGTCCAAATGGACATGAGATGATTGAGGACAGTCTGTGTTTTTCCATCAACACCCCGGCACTACCATGGCTTCTTAGAACTCAGATGTACCCCAGGAAGTGGGGGAAGAAGAGTGAAATCCCTGGATGAACCGAAGACTCACTAATTTGAGTTAGATTCCTCATAAGACACTGGTTTATATTTCTTGTTTTCTGACATAAATGTAAATTTAAGATGGAGTAAAGTATAATTACAGAAAATAAATTTTTTTGGTCTCTGAGTTTTTTACTTTGAAGTTTTTTACCTACTAGATGAGGGTTCTCAGTAGAATTTAACTGAATTCCACCTTGCAATAAATTCACACCCTGGAGAAGATGTTTCCAAAATGAGAGACATAGAACACTGACCCCCTCCTTCCCCTAAAAAAGGTGATCTCAAAAAAAAAAAAAAACAAAAAAAAAAACACAGTTCCCTGATTAAATCAATTTTGGATCAGGGTATACTAAATAACAAATATTCTCAATATGTATTGGCTTTACAAAGGCTCTGAGAAGTCTTACAGTAAAGAAACCAGTATTCAATCCAGTATTTCTCAACTTATTGGATGAGAATTTTTTTTCACTGAGATATAATGTATTTCACTCTACAAAATGCTTGGTGTAGAGAGCTGCAGGTGAGAATGGATGATAATGGCATAACTGTAGTGACCCAAGAGAAAAATAATCAGGTGGAACATGAGCCTAAGATTGATGCTGGGATGCAGAAAATATCATGGTTGGGCATGGAAACGTTACTTGCCAAATGATCCCATCTATCCTGGAAATTGGCTGAATTTCTTCTAACATTCTTTCAAGGTCCTCGCTGAGTCACTCCCATAAATGATAGATCTTAATAGTCCCGAATATCTCTAAAGCCTTCATGTCTAACCATCTCCCTTTTTAACTTGATGATTCACTCCACTCCAGCAAACAGAGGCAGGGAGAACAGGCTGAGTTTCATTTTCCAATCATAAAAATACATCTCAAGACTAGCACATGACCATGATGGACTATTATAAGGCCCAGAACTCATGCCAGAAGTTCAACTGTCTGTCTCTTTAGAGACCCTGTCATTTCTGAAATGTTTTTTGAGGATTATATTTATTTATGGTAGATTTGCTATGAGTAAAAAGTATATACCTGAGGGCTTCAGGCAAAAATAACATGAGGTTTTGAGTCTGAAAGATCTGGAATCAAATCTCAACTCTACTATTTCCTAGCATGGTGACCTTGGATAAGGCTCTCGACACATTTTAACTTCCTCGTCTGAAAAACAGAATAATAATATACCATTCGGGGTTATCATGAGAATTAGAGGAAATGACTCACGGGTGTGGAGGGATGTAAGCCGCGAAGGGATAAAGACATGGTATCATATTTCCAAGGGAGAAGTGACCACTAAACTGAGCTGGAAGCATCATAAAAATACATGTGGGGCAATCTCCAACTCTCCACCTGTTACAAAAGGGGCAGAAGTATCACATGGCACTCTGTACCTGATGGCTCGGGTGCGCTTTCGGGTGTAAGGAGTAATAACCTTGAAAAGCAGTTCCATGGCTCCGTTAATTCCCAGCATGGCTCCCATGGAGACTAAGAAAGACAAAAGCACAGTAGTTATGGTCACAAGTGGATGAGTTAAGGCTCAATACAACTTGGATTGACTCCTTTAAATCTTTAAGGGGCAACCTGATAAACAAGATAGCTCCCTTTCTTTTCCACTCTGGTTGCATGTTCCTCTATAATGTCATTCTGGGGTCTCCCATGACTAAGGTAATGACTTGACTGTGCCCCATCTAGAATGTCAAATGAAGAATCAGTTCTTCCTGCTCAGCAGTAACTAGACTGGGAAGTTTTTGCCTTTTTGGCCAATTGGGTGATTATCCAAACATTGTCATAGATCTGAATGATAGAAAGAAACTCCAAAGAGGTATCTGGTTAGGTAAATACAACTTTTGGATGTTACTCTTGTCTCCAAGGAGGCCCTAGCATCTCTCCAACATTCCCAGTACCCTACTCCACTTAGAACACTTTAGGTAGAGCTCTGCTCATGTCAGAAAGTAAGAGGAGTCCACAGACACTCATCTGTCTTTCCTCCATTGGACTCATGTTTTTGAGACAAAGACCTATGAATGCCTTGTGCTTTAGGCTAACCTTGATCTGAGAAAAGTGAGTGGGAACAAGAGGTCTTAGAGAAGCAAAGAGAGGGAAACAAGGGTGGCTGATACTGAACGGCTCCAACCCTCAGGAAAGGAAGCTAGATGGAAATCTGAAGACTCCTCATCTCACTACAGTCTCTCAGATAGAGACTGAGGCTGATGTCTTTGCTATTATTGCAGAGTGCATGTTCCTGGAACATCGTCTATGCATATGTCCCTCCTGAGGCTAGTACATGAAGTAATTGCCTGGATCAAAATTCAGAGATTTGGCAACCTAGTCCTGCCCATCAATCTTCCACTCTTGTGGCTACTCACTCAGCTCTTATTTCCGAATTGGGAAAACAGACTAGAGAAAACTCTTGGCAAGTAATTAAAAAAAATTCTGGTATTGAGTAAGGGAGGAGTTAATTTTAAAAGCACTGATTCTAACATGGAAGATTTTAGGCTTGAAATTGGAAGACGACAACAGAAAGAAATCCTCACTGAGTTCACCTTTGTGGATGCCTGTCCGAAGTTAGAGCTCCGACAGCTCTGTGAACATCCTCATTGGCCATCTGAGAACTTCTAAAGGGTTCATTGGATCTCACAGACCCATTAGGGTTCCAGCCAACATCTTGTGAAGATAGGAGCTGTTTAGAAAGCTTTGCTGGAACATTCAACAGTGGCTAACAATTCATGGAAAAGATAGTAATCCACTGGCTTCTTGAACTCTGCTTGCCTCTCATCAGTAAAGTCAATATATAGAGAGTGACAGTATAATTTTTTTAAATACCTTATGGAAAAGTGAGTTGGTACAATCAACATAGGCTTAGAAGATGAATCAGATAGCCACCTCCTCATACCCACAGGAAAATCCCAGAACTTCTCAGAACTCCAGCTGAAGGAATTATTCTAAATCTCCATAACCATTATATTTAAGGAAGGCAAGTTTTTCAGCCTATTTATGCTTTAGGAAACCAGGAAATGCTTCAAATTTTGCTCTGCTGGCACACTGCAAACGTGGGTGGCACACCTTCTGTCTATTCATTAATGAGACTTGTCCTTTATACAAAGCCACAGTTCCTCTTTTCCTTTATTAGAGATGGGTGTATACAAACCTTCTCAGTCTTTCCCTAATGCTCTCTAGTTTTCAGGTCAATATATGGGAGATGGGTGAGTAGAGGCTCCGTCTTCAAACAAGGATTCAAGCATCTATCCCATTATTCCCCCAGAAAAACTTTCTTTTTATGAATCCTCCATGCTTATTAAGAGAATTTACCAACGAAAATCAGGTTATTGTGGCCGGGCACAGTGGCTCACACCTATAATCCCAGCACTTTGGGAGGCTGAGGTGGGTGGATCACCTGAGGTCAGGAGTTCAAGACCAGCCTGGCCAACCTGGTGAAACTCCGTCTTTACTAAAAATACAAAAATTAGCCAGGTGTAGTAATGCACACCTGTAATCCCAGCTACTCAGGAGGCTAAGGCACAAGAATCATTTGAACCCAGGAGGCAGAGGCTGCAGTGAGCCAAGATCATTCCACTACATTCCAGCCTGGGTGACAGAATGAGACTGTCAAGAAAGAAAGAAAGAAAGAAAGAAAGAAAGAAAGAAAGAAAGAAAGAAAGAAAGAAAGAAAGAAAGAAAGAAAGAAAGAAAGAAAGAAAGAGAGAAAGAAAGAAAGGGGGGAGGGAGGGAGGGAGGGAGGGAGGGAGGGAGGGAGGGAAGGAAGGAAGGAAGGAAAGAAAGAAAGGAAGAAAGGAAGAAAGAAAGAAAGAAAGAAAGAAAGAAAGAAAGAAAGAAAGAAAGAAAGAAAGAAAGAAGAAAGAAAGAAAAGAAAAAAATTAGGCATTTTAGTAGTTCTTGGGGTAATTAGAAATAAAAAGTCACGGCCGGGTGCGGTGGCTCATGCTTGTAATCCCAGCACTTTGGGAGGCCGAGGCGGGTGGATCACGAGGTCAGGAGATCAAGACCACAGTGAAACCCCGTCTCTACTAAAAAATACAAAAAATTAGCCAGGTGTGGTGGCCGGTGCCTGTAGTCCCAGCTACACGGAGAGGCTGAGGCAGGAGAATGGCGTGAACCCGGGAGGCGGAGCTTGCAGTGAGCCGAGATTGCGCCACTACACTCCAGCCTGGGCGACAGAGCGAGACTCCATCTCAAAAAAAAAAAAAAAAAAAAGAAAAGAAATAAAAAGTCACCTATTAACTCCCCATATCTGTACTCATTCTACTATTTCAAAAGACTAAGGGAAAAGCATAGGGCAGGGAAAAGAAATTAGCAATTATCAAGCAGTTGCCATGTGACAAACATGCCCATGAACATTCTCCTATTCACCCCATCTACCAAGTCTATGAGCTCCATTGTGGCTAGTTGTGTCCACTCCTAAATTCATACGTTGAAGCCCTAATCTTCAGTCCCTTGGAGTAGGACTATATCTGGAGATAGGACCTTTAGAGAGGGAATTATGTTAAAATGAGGCCATTGAGATGGGTCCTAGTCTTATGTGGACTTATGTCCTTATAAGAAGGGAGAATTTGGACACACAAAGAAACATCAAGGATGCCCAAGCATATAAGAGAGACCTTGTGAGGACACAGGGAGCAGACAGCCATCTGGAAGCCAAAGAGAAGGGCCAGTAGAAACCAAACCCGCCGACATCCTGAGCTCCAATTTGTAGCCTTCAAAAATGTGAGGAAAAAAGGGCATGGTGGCTCACGCCTGTAATCCCAGTAATTTGGGAGGCCAGGGTGCGCAGATCACCTGAGATCAGGAGTTCGACACCAGCCTGACCAACATGGTGAAACCCTGTCCCTACTAAAATATAAAAATTAGCCAGGCATGATGGCAGCTCTCTGTGATCCCAGCTACTCGGGAGGCTGAGACAAGAGAATTGCTTGAACCTGGGAGGCAGAGATTACAGCGAGCTAAGGTCATACCCGTGCACTCCAGCCTGGGCAACAGAGTGAGACTTCATCTCAAAAAAAAAAAGAAAAAAAGTGAGAAAATACATTTCTTTTGTTTAAGCCACACAGACTGTAGTATTTTGTTAAGATATTAAGGCAGCCCTAGCAGAGTAATAGTAATCATTATTACTACTATAATTTTGTAAAGGATGAAACTGAGGTTCAACAGGTTAAGTATTCATGCTTCATGACTCATTAAAAAAAGAACCACAGTCAAACTCAGGTCTTTTTGGCTCTAAGCCCACGTTCTTTCCCCTGTTGACTATATAACCTCTAAATAATTGTCACTTTCATTTCATAGGAAGGGAACTCAGAAAGGAGAAATGAAAGTCTATGCTCATTACATATGAGATAGGAGGTATAGGATCTAATGTATTAATAAAAAGTTTCCATATGGAATAGAATTTAAATGAGTTCTGGAGTTAGAAATTCCACCCTCCTGACTTTTTATCTGTATGAATTCAAGCAATTGCTTCACTTTTTTTTTTAAGACAAGGTCTCACTCTGTCACCCAGGCTGGAGTGCAGGGGCACAATCACTGCTCACTGCAGCTTTGACTTCCTGGGCTCAAGTGATTCTCCTACCTCAGCCTTCCAAGTAGCTGGGACTATAGGCACATGCCACCACATCCAGCTAATTTTTTGTATTTTTAGTAGAGACCAAGCTGGTCTCAAACTCCTGGGCTCAAGCGATCTGACCACTTCATCCTCCCAAAGTGCTAGGATTACAGGCGTGAGCCACCATGGCTGGCCCTGCTTTACTCTTTAAAGTTTCTTTTTCTAAGCTATAAAATTATGGGTCTAAATACAAAATTACTATGATAATTAGAAATAAGTCAAATCAAGAGATAGCAAATAAGTATCAACTGAGCTATGATCTTCCTAATAATTACCTGGAGGACCCTGTTGAGAAGGATCATGGGTTTTTTTAAAATGGTAAGGGATGTTGTAATCAATGAGTAATTTCAGGAATATGGTAGGGAGATTTGTGATGTGAGAGTCATTCTGCCCAGATATAACACTTGAATGTGACAAGGACTAAATAAAGTCTGCCCTTCTCCTGTCATAGATCTTTTTTACCTTGTGGTACTAATAGAAAAGCCTAGAATGCTGTAATGTGTAACTGCCAAGGAGAAACAATATTGAAGTCCATGTCTAGGAGCAGACTCAAGAGCTCTACCCAGCTAAGGAGAAGATGAAGAAGTAACTTCTCACCTCCACAGCCTCTGGATTGTCAGCTTCTTTTATTTATCTGGCTGGGACCACTGTATGTATCTCTCACCCATGCTTTTCTTCCAACCAGACCCTCATGCAGTTTCCATGTGTCCCAGCCCAGGTTTGGAAGCCATCCCCGAGAGCCACAGTAGAGTCACTTACCACTGGAGGCAAACACACGCAGAGCCCAGAGACAGTGGAGGAGGTTCTGGCCATGGGATAGGTTCTTCCTGGCCAGAATCAGTGTCACATCAAGTGCTTCCAATTCCAGGGCCTTCCGTCCAATCTTTTTATCTAAGAACACAAATCAATCTATCTTAGCTGCACTTCACATTGATTCTGGATTGTACAATGAGTGGAGTGGAGGAAGGGGAAGATGGTGAAGGAGAAGGATAATCATAGCCAAAGACATTTTTCAGACCTAGTGACAAATGCTGCTAAATATGTCCCCACTAGAACCAAATGAATCAAAAGAGCTAATTCAGGCTACACATATTTACATGGAAGCTTGTGGGTTGAATAATTCTCAAGACCCTATATTTAGGTTGTCCTCATACATTAACCACAGTTCAACTGGGAATAAAATTTTTCCTTTTAAAGACAATTCTAGAATTAAGAATACTGAATATTCTTAATATTAATATAGTTCTTAATATAACATTCAAATGTAATATGTCAACTTGGATTGGATCTTGCTTTGACTATGTCTATAAAAGACAGTTGGGAACATTTGGAGAAATTGGAATGAATATAAATTACGCATGTATTTTTAATTTTATTAGGTTTGTAATAATGGTATTGTGATTATGTAGGGAAATGTCTCTTTTCAAAGAAATGCACTTGAAAGGATTTAGGAAGAAAATGCTAACCTTCAATTTCTCTTAAAATATTTCAGATAAAAATAAATAGGTGAAGAAAATATGGCAAAATGTTAACAATGGTTAGAACTAAGTTTTAGGTATATAACAGGCCATCTTTCTACATGAGAGTTTTCAAAATAAAAAGGCAAAACACATTTTTAAGAAAATAAAATTTTCACCTCCAATATTTCTTTCTTTTTTAAAAAATAATTTAAGTTCTAGGGTACATGTGCACAATGTGCAGTTTTGTTACATATGTATACATGTGCTGTGTTGGTTTGCTGCACCCATCAACCCATCATTTACAGTAGCTATATCTCCTAATGCTATCCCTCCCCCAGCCCCCCACCCCTCTACAGGCCCTGGTGTGTGATGTTCACCGCCCTGTATCCACGTGATCTCATTGTTCGATTCCCACCTATGAGTGGGAACATGCAGTGTTTGGTTTTCTGTCCTTGTGATAGTTTGCTCAGAATGATGGTTTCCAGCTGCATCCATGTCCCTGAAAAGGACATGAACTCATCATTTTTTATGGCTGCATAGTATTCCATGGTGTATATGTGCCACATTTTCTTAATCCAGTCTATCATTGATGGACATTTGGGTTGGTTCCAAGTCTTTGCTGTCATCAATGGTGCCGCAATAAACATACGTGTGCATGTGTCTTTATAGTAGCATGATTTACAATCCTTTGGGTATATACTCAGTAATGGGATTGCTGGGTCAAATGGTAATTCTAGTTCTAGATCCTTGAGGAGTCACCACACTGTCTTCCACAATGGTTGAACTAATTTACACTCCCACCAACAGCGTAAAAGCATTTCTATTTCTCCACATCATCTCCAGCACCTGTTGTTTCTAACTGGGGTGAGATGGTATCTCATTGTGGTTTTGGTTTGCATTTCTCTGATGACCAGTGATGATGAGCATTTTTTCACGTGTCTGTTGGCTGCATAAATGTCTTCTTTTGAGAAGTGTCTGTTCATATCCTTTGCCCACTTTTTGATGGGGTTGTTTTTTTCTTGTAAATTTGTTTGAGTTCTTTGTAGATTGTGGATATTAGCCCTTTGTCAGATGGGTAGATTGCAAAATTTTTCTCCCATTCTGTAGGTTGCCTGTTCACTCTGATGGTAGTTTTTTTTGCTGTGCAGAAGCTCTTTAGTTTAATTAGATCCCATGTGTCTATTTTGGTTTTTGTTGCCATTGCTTTTGGTGTTTTCGTCATGAAGTCCTTGCCCATGATTATGTCCTGAATGGTACTGCCTAGGTTTTCTTCTGGGGTTTTTATGGTTTTAGGTCTAACATTTAAGTCTCTAATCCATCTTGAATTAATTTGTGCATAAGATATAAGGAAGGGATCCACTTTCAGCTTTGTACATATGGCTAGCCAGTTTTCCCAGCACCATTTATTAAATAGGGAATCCTTTCCCCATTTCTTCTTTTTGTCAGGTTTGTCAAAGATCAGATCGATCGTTGTAGATGTGTGGTGTTATTTCTGAGTCCTCTGTTCTGTTCCATTGGTCTATCTGTTTTGGTACCAGTACCATGCTATTTTGGTTACTGTAGGCTTGTAGTAGAGTTTGAAGTCAGGTAGCATGATGTCTCCAGCTTTGTTCTTTTTGCTTAGTATTTTCTTGGCAATGCGGGCTCTTTTTTGGCTCCATATGAACTTTAAAGTAGTTTTTTCCAATTCTGTGAAGAAAGTCATTGGTAGCTTGATGGGGATGGCATTGAAGCTGTAAATTACCTTGGGCAGTATGGCCATTTTCACGATATTGATTTATCGTATCCATGAGCATGGAATGTTCTTCCATTTGTTTGTGTCATCTTTTATCTCGCTGAGCAGTGATTTGTAGGTCTCCTTGAAGAGGTCCTTCGCATCCCTTATAAGTTGGATTGCTAGGTATTTTATTCTCTTTGAAGCAATTGTGAAAGGGATTTCACTTATGATTTGGCTATCTGTTTGTCTGTTATTGGTGTATAAGAATGCTTGTGATTTTTGCACATTGATTTTGTATGCTGAGACTTTGCTGAAGTTGCTTATCAGCTTAAGGAGATTTTGGGCTGAGATGATGGGGTTTTCTAGATATACAGTCATGTCATCTGCAAACAGGGACAATTTGACTTCCTCTTTTCCTAATTGAATAGCCTTTATTTCCTTCTCTTGCCTGATTGCCCTGGCGAGAACTTCCAACACTATGTTGAATAGGAGTGGTGAGATAGGGCATCCTTGTCTTGTGCCAGTTTTCAAAGGGAATGCTTCCAGTTTTTTGCCCATTCAGTATGATATTGGCTGTGGGTTTGTCATAAATACCTCTGATTATTTTGAGATACGTTCCATCAATATCTAGTTTATTGAGAGTTTTTAGCATGAAGGGCTGTTGAATTTTGTTGAAGACTTTTCTGCATCTATTGAGATAATCATGTGGTTTTTGTCATTGGTTCTGTTTATGTGATGGATTATGTTTATTGATTTGTGTATGGTGAACCAGCCTTGCATCCAGGGATGAAGCCAATTTGATTGTGGTGGATAAGCTTTTTGATGTGCTGCTGGATTCAGTTTGCCAGTATTTTATTGAGGATTTTTGCATCAATGTTCATGAGGGATATTGGTCTAAAATCCTTTTTGTTGTGTCTCTGCCAGACTTTGGTATCAGGATGATTTTGACCTCATAAAATGAGTTAGGGAGAATTCCCTCTTTTTCTATTGATTGGAATAGTTTCAGAAGGAATGGTACCAGCTCCTCCTTGTACCTCTGGTAGAATTCGGCTGTGAATCCCTGTGGTCCTGGACTTTTTTTGGTGGGTAGGCTATTAATTGTTGCTTCAATTTCAGAGCCTGTTATTGATCTATTCAGAGATTCAACTTGTTCCTAGTTTAGTCTTGGGAAGGTGAATGTGTCCAGGAATATATCCATTTCTTCTAGATTTTCTAGTTTATTTCCATAGAGGTGTTTATAGTATTCTCTGATGGTAGTTTCTATTTCTGTGGGATCGGTGGTGATATCCCCTTTATCATTTTTTATTGCATCTATTTGATTCTTCTTTTCTTCTTTATTAGCCTTGCTAGTGGTCTATCAATTTTGTTGATCTTTCAAAAAAACAGATCCTGGATTCATTGATTTTTTGAAGGGTTTTTTGTGTCTCTATCTCTTTCAGTACTGCTCTGATCTTAGTTATTTCTTGCCTTATGTTAGCTTTTGAATTTGTTTGCTCCTGCTTCTCTAGTTCTTTTAATTGTGATGTTAGGATGTTGATTATAGATCTTTCCTGCTTTCTCTTGTGGGCATTTAGTGCTATAAATTTCCCTCTACACACTGCTTTAAATGTGTCCCAGCTATTCTGGTATGTTGTGTCTTTGTTCTCATTGGTTTCAAAGAACATCTTTATTTCTGTCTTCATTTCATTATGTACCCAGTAGTCATTCAGGAGCAGGTTGTTCAGTTTCCATGTAGTTGTGCGGTTTTGAGTGAGTTTCTTAATCCTGAGTTTTAATATCATTGCACTGTGGTCTGAAAGACAGTTTGTTGTGATTTCTGTTCTTTTACATTGGCTGAGGAGTGCTTTACTTCCAATTATGTGGTCTATTTTAGAATAAGTGTGATGTGGTGCTGAGAAGAATATATATTCTGTTGATTTGGGGTGGAGAGTTCTGTAGATGTGTATTAGGTCTGCTTGTTGCAGAGCTGAGTTCAGGTCCTGGATATCTTTGTTAACCTGCTGTCTCATTGATCTGTCTAATATTGACAGTGGGATGTTAAAGTCTCCCATTATTATTGTGTGGGAGTCCAAGTCTCTTTGTAGGTCTCTAAGGACTTGCTTTATTAATCCGGGAGCTCCTCTATTGGGTTCATATATATTTAGGATAGTTAGCTTTTCTTGTTGAATTGATCCCTTTACCATTATGTAATGGCCTTCTTCGTCTCTTTTGATATTTGTTGGTTTACAGTCTGTTTTATCAGAGACTAGGATTGCAACCCCTGCTTTTTTTTGCTTTCCATTTGTTTGGTAGGTCTTCTTCCATCCCTTTATTTTGAGCTTATGTGCATCTTTACATGTGAGATGGGTCTCCTGAATACAGCACTCTGATGGGTCTTGACTCTTTATCCAATTTGCCAGTCTGTGTCTTTTAATTGGAGCATTTAGCCCATTTACATTTAAAGTTAATATTGTTATGTGTAAATTTGATCCTGTCATTATGATGTCAGCTGGTTATTTTGCCCGTTAACTGATATAGTTTCTTCCTAGCATCAATGGTCTTCACAATTTGGCATGTTTCTGTAGTGGGAGGCTGGTACCAGTTGTTTCTTTCCATGTTTAGTGCTTCCTTCAGGAGATCTTGTAAGGCAGGCCTGGTGGTGACAAAATCTCTCAGCATTTGCTTGTCTGTAAAAGATTTTATTTCTCCTTCACTTACGAAGCATAATTTGGCTGGATATGAAATTCTGGGTTGAAAATTCTTTTAAGAATGTTGACTATTGCCCCCACTCTCTCCTGGTTTATAGGGTTTCTGCCGAGAGATCTGCTGTTAGTCTGATTGGCTTCCCTTTGTGAGTAACCCGACTTTTCTCTCTGGCTGCCCTTAACACTTTTTCCTTCATTTCAACCTTGGTGAATCTGACACTTATGTGTCTTGGGGTTGCTCTTCTTGAGGAGTATCTTTGTGGCGTTCTCCGTATTTCCCAAATTTGAATGCTGGCCTCCCTTGCTAGGTTGGGGAAGTTCTCCTGGACGATATCCTGAAAAGTGTTTTCCAACTTGGTTCCATTCTCCCCATCACTTTCAGGTACACCAGTCAAATGTAGATTTGGTCTTTTCACATTGTCCCATATTTCTTCGAGGCTTTGTTCATTTCTTTTTACTCTTTTTTCTCTAATCTTGTCTTCTCACTTTATTTCATTAATTTGATCTTCAATCACTGATACCCTTTCTTCCATTTGATCGAATTGGCTATTGAAGCTTGTGCATGCATCACGAAGTTCTTGCACCATGGTTTTCGGCTCCATCAGGTCATTTAAGGTCTTCTCCACACTGTTTATTCTAGTTAGCCATTTGTCTAATCTTTTTTCAAGGTTTTTAGCTTCCTTGCAATAGATTCGAACATCCTCCTTTAGCTCAGAGAAGTTTGTTATTACCGACCTTTTGAAGCCTACTTCTGTCAACTTGTCAGTCATTCTCCATCCAATTTTGTTCTGCTGCGGGTGAGGAGTTGCGATCCTTTGGAAGAGAAGAGATGCTCGGATTTTTAGAATTTTCAGCTTTTTTGCTCTGTATTCTCCCCATCTTTGTGATTTTATCTACCTTTGGTCTTTGATGTTGGTGATCTACAGTTGGGGTTTTGGTGTAGATGATCTTTGTTGATGTTGATGCTATTCCTTTCTGTTTGTCAGCTTTCCTTCTAACAGTCAGGTCCCTCAACTGCAGGTCTGTTGGAGTTTGCTGGAGTTCCACTTCAGACCCTGTTTGCCTGGGTATCACCAGTGGAGGCTGCAGAACGCAAGTATTGCAGAACAGCGAATATTGCTGCCTGATCCTTCCTCTGGAAGCTTCGTTCCAGAGGGGCAGCTGCCTACATGAGGTGTCAGTCGGCCCCTACTAGGAGATGTCTCCCAGTTAGGCTACGTGGGGGTCAGAGACACACTTGAGGAGGCAGTCTGTCTGTTCTCAGAGCTCAAACGCCGTGCTGGGAGAATGACTGCTCTCTTCAGAGTTGTCAGACAGTGATGTTTAAGTCTGCAGAAGTTGTCTGCTGCCTTTTGTTCAGCTATGCCTTGCCCATAGAAGTGGAGTCTAGAGGCAGTAGGCCTTGATGAGCTGTGGTGGGCTCTGCACAGTTTGAGCTTCCCGGCTTTGTTTACCTAGTCAGGCCTCAGCAATGGCGGACGCCCCTCCCCAAGTCAGGCTGCCACCTTGCAGATTGATCTCAGACTGCTGTGCTAGCAGTGAGCAAGGCTCCGTGGGCATGGGACCCACCAAGCCAGGCACAGGAGAGAATTACCTTGTCTGCAGGTTGCTAACTTTGGGAAAAGTACAGTATTTAAGCGAGAGTGCCCCATTTTTCCAGGTAGTCTGGCAGAGCTTCCCTCGCCTAGGAAAGGGAAATCCCCCAATCCCTTGTGCTTCTCAGGTGAAGCGACGCCCTGCCCTGCTTCAGCTTGCCTTCTGTGGGCTGCACTTACTGTCCAACCAGTCCCAGTGAGATGAACCAGATACCTCAGTTGGAAGTGCGGTAATCACCCGTCTTCTGCATCAATCACGCTGGGAGCTGCAGACTGGAGCTGTTTCTATTGGGCCATCTTGATACGCCCCCTATTTCCCCTCTAATATTTCTAAATTACCGCTCCAAATAACCTGACACCTAGTGTTACAAATAGTCCTTATTATTTTAATAATTAGAAAATAAGCATAAAAAAAGAAATACTTATTTTCTGTTCTTTGTCCCCACTATTATACCTGTCAATGGGTGATGTCTAAATCATCCTGTTTTTGCAAGAATACATCACTATCAGATTTATCGCAAGTAGAAATGAGTAAAACAGAAATAAAATCCTAAACCTGGTTTACTGATATGTACCTCTGGACCAAAGGACACCAGCAAAGAGGATGTAACTAAACCTACGTAACCCATTCCCTTCATCAGAAAAGAGATATCTATCCCATTCCTTCATGAGCAGCCAACCTCATTTCTTTTCTGTTCAGGTCAGCCCATGGCAACTTGGATGTCAGTGTCAAGGACTATAACCCCTTGATGGCAGAAACTGTGGTGATAGTAATCATTACAATAGTAATATCAAGGTGAATAACTTGGAAATCACTGGCCTGGTGTATCTCTCATCTCTCTCTTTCTCCTATAAAACCTGTATGACCCTAGTTTGCCAGGGCCCTGAACATATGATAAGCATGTGACATGCAATACTTTGTTTAATCCTCACAGTACCCTGGAATTAAGTAGAGTCATCCCGCAGTGCCCATGTGGGATTGGTTCCAGGATCCCCACAGATTCCAAAATCCACAGATGCTCAAGTCCCTGATATAAAATGGTGTGGTATTTGCATATAATCTACACACATCCTCAGACCTTACATTATCTCTAGATTACTGTAATACTTAATCTAATGTAAATGCTATGTAAATCGTTGTTATACTGTATTGTTTAGGGAATAATGACAAGAAAAAGTTTGTACATGTTTAGTACAGATACAATTTTTTTAAATATTTTCAATCCAAGGTTAACTGAATCCATGGGTGCAGAACCCACAGAAATGGAAGACCAACTGTATAGATAGCTCTATTTCATACATGAGGGCACAATGCTCAGAAAGTTTAAGTACTTTGCCCAAGGTCACACAGCTAACAAGTGTCAGGGCCAGGCTTGAAACCCAGGTCTGACTCTCCAGCTTATACCATTTATGACTGAGGTATATATCAAGTCTCTGTGGTCCTTTCCAGGAGTCCACCTGGCTCACTCTTTGCTTTACTGACTTCTCATTCTTCAAGTTTTAGCTCCAATGTCACCTCTCCTGACCACGCCAGTCTAAAGTAGCATCACTCTTGCTTCCTCTTACAGCCCTCATCATAGTCTGCTATCATCAAGTTATTTGTTGATTTGCTGGCCTTCTCCACTTGAACATAAGTTCCATGAGAGCAGGTCCTTAACTGCCTTGGTCATCATGGTGTTCCTAGTGCCTAAAGCACCTGGCCCTAGGAGACATGCAGTAAACATCTGTTGAATATTCACTGAACGAATTGTATTGATTTTTTCTGGGACACGCTCATGCAGGTGTTGGCAAAAGCCTAGTTCTCCATCATTATCAGCAGAATGTTGAATGGACTCAGAGTGGAGATCCAAATATTGAAAGGAAGAGTGCTCCAGAACCCCTGGGCACTTGGCTGCCACTGATAGCACTGGATATCAAAGGTCGACTTTTCAGAGGATCTGAGCTTCTCAGCTGTGACCTATATAAGACTCAGCACACAATTAGAACTTAACACTTGCGACTCGTTTGCAATGTCTGCATGAGTCCTGAGTACCCATGCTTTTGAAATGTGCTCCAAGAACTTCTAGAGTTTTAGGGAAATGTTTCAGGGTTTTCCTTGGTGAAAGAGAAATGACTCTGGAGCCTAAATGGAAAGAACTCTAGGCCCTTCCTCCATCTTCCCTTCAACTAGGAATGTTCCACTTCTGTGTGACTTGTAATGGATTGAATAGTGGCCCCAAAAAATTCATGTCCACCCAGAAGCTCAGAATGTTATTCTTTTGGGAAATAGAATCTTTGCAGATTTTATTACAAATTGGAGTGGGCCCTAAATCCTATGACTGATGTCCTTACATAAAGAGGAAATGATACAGAGGAGAACATCATGTGAAGATGGAGGCAGAGATTGGAGTGATGCATCTACAGTCCAAGAAACACCAAGGATTTCTGGCAACCCTCAGAGGACAGGGGCATGGAACTGATTCTCCCTCAGAGACTCTAGAAGGAACCAACCCTGCCAACACCTTGATTTTGGACTTCTGACCTCCTAACAGTCTTCTAGTATGTTAAGCTAATCAGTTTGTGGCAATTCGTCATGGCAGCTCTAGGAAACTAGTACACTTATATGATAGACTTTCTTTTTTTAACTTTTATTTTAAGTTCAAGGGTAAATATGCAGGTTTGTTACATAGGTAAACTTGTGTCATGGGGGTTTCTTGTACAGATTATTTCAGCATCCAGGTATTAAGCTAGTATCCATTAGTTATTTTTTCTAATCCTCTCCCTCCTCTTACCCTCCATCCTCTGACAGGCCCAAGTGTGTGTTGTTCCCCTCTATGTCCATGTGTTCTCATCATTTAGCTCCCACTTGTAAGTGACAGCATGAGGTATTTGGTTTTCTGTTTCTGCTTTAGTTTGCTAAGGATAATGGCCTCCAGCTCCACCCATGTCCCTGCAAAGGACATGATCTTATTCTTTTTTATGGCTGTATAGTCTTCCATGGTGTATATGTACCATATTTTCTTTATCCAGTCTAGATGGGCATTTAGGTTCAGTCCATGTCTTTGTAATTGTGAATAGTGCTGCAATGAACAAATGCGTGCAGGTGTCTTTATAATAGAATTATTTATATTCCTTTGGGTATATACCCAGTAATGGGATTGCTGGATCGAATGGTATTTCTGTCTTTAGGTCTTTGAGGAATCACTGTTTTCCACAATGGGTGAACTAACTTATACTCCCACCAACAGTGTATAAGTGTTCCTTTTTCTCCACAACCTTGTGATGCAACTTTTAGACATGTTCCATTTATTTTTAAAATAATTAAAAACTGCATTGGAGTATCTCCCCTCCTTTCCCCCATATGATCCATGCCCCATGTAGCCCATGTTCGTTCTGGGCTGTGTCCTGAGCACCATACCTTGGATGAGCTGACATCAAAGTCAACAAAATGGCCTCTCCTATGGGGCTGGTCCTGCCATCACCATCAAGGTGTCCAGAACCTCCCTGCCACTTTCTCCCTGTGCTTCTCCACCAAAGCTTCCCAAATTGCACTCATGATAACAACCCTAGAAGTGCCCTTTCAGTCAGCTTTAGGTCTTGGAGTACCAGTACCTCTTAGGCCAACTTTGGCCAGCAGCCGGAAGAGAGGCAGGAGGATGTCATAGTCTGGAGGAGCTGTCCTCGCTGTGTCTACCAGGGTCTGCAGAAGAGCCTCACTGCCACCCTTGCTGATCATGTAGTGAATTCTCCGGTCTGTGCCTGAGGGGAAGCCAGAGGAAAGATGAGCCACAAGTAATAATCCCCATTTTCCTTGGAGCAGAAGACAGACCTCACAGCCACAGACAGAGCAAGAATTAGTTCATTTCAACTACATAAAATTATGTAGTTCTTGAAGCAACCTGTGTTAAAGTTGTACTATCAGTTAAGGAAAGAGGGTTGTGAAATGGGAAAATAGTGGAATATTTACAAACCTAGTTGTGTTCAGCTGCAACAGCTGTAATAAATAGAGCTTATCTGAGAGTCTGTTGAATATTCGGTATATGTATGTACACATGTGTGTACATGTATGTAAATATGCATATAGGCTTTTGAATAATCATAGAAGAGAGAATATCAGTATCCCTCTGCTATACATTTGAATCTTCTGTAACAAGGATTGGGATGATGGTCTAATCTGGAATCATTGTATTGATGGCATAATGATTTTCTGATGCTAGCCTTCAGAAACTGATGGGAAAAAATTACAGAAACCACTGGAGTAGTCCCTTGAGAAGGAAACATCCAATCATCCTATCTAGGGAATTTTGAAAGGAGTCTAGAGCTATGACAAACTATTGGTCTTTCTACGTAAGAACAATTTTGAACAGGGATCTCCTCCACCTTGCCCAAGGACAAACTCGAAAGCAACAATTCATTACAACTTGGCCTTGGTTGATTCTCTCTATGCATGGGGCAAAGTTGACTTAACCAAGGTGGCCAACAGGGTGGTATATTATCAAAGACGACCATCTGAATTTTTATTCTAATGAAAAGTAGCATTCTCTGCAAGAGGCACAGTAATCACCACCTTATCAGAGGGAGAACTTTAAGGTTTCATCTTAAGAGTTTCAGACACCTCTGGACACATGTAAGACAGCACTATCCCAGAAGACGAGTGACTTCACTTACACAGGCCCCATGCAAAAGACTAAATGTAAGTCATCCTGCCAGTGGAGCACAGCACAAACCATGGTAACACCCCAATATGATGGGTCCCTTCCTCTTGAAACCATAATCCTGAGGATCTATGAGTCTGGAGTGTCATTTATTTCTGATATCGCCTGTTCAGTGTTAATATTTCTTTCTAAAGTAATGAGACCAGCATAGATAAAAATGCAAATTGAGTGAATGTTGGAATGTTCAAAAATCTCAGTAAGAACTTGAGTGAATAGAAGTATGCTCCAGTTAATCCAATTGATTCCAATGTAGTCGACTCTGTTATCTTATCTCTGAAAACGTGATGCTTACATGCTTTCAAGTTCAGTCCTGCCTGATATTCCTGCCTCTACTTGAAATAACCAAAGCAGCTTCTGATACTCAGCTCTCTTAAATAGGTCACAGTGGAAGCAAGCAGAGTGAGAAGAGGGATAGAACCACAGAGGGTTACTACTAAATCTAATTTCCTCCTCAGTGCTGGGTGAGAAGACTGAGGAGTGCAAGTACAAACAGTCCAGGTTACTTGGGTCTTATTAACCTTAGAGAAAAAAGATGGGCTAGTGATGCTGCCTCTCATAGGAAACTGAAGCAAGAGCAAACCCCCAGGTCACAGAGGTGCCTGGGAGAGATCACAGCCAGCAGGCTCCACATCCACCATATGAAAGCACGAGGGCATGGCCTACTCACCAACAGAAAGCAGATCTCCAAGGACCTTGAGGATGGTCAGGATGGACTCCTTGTCCGAGGAGCTCTGCAATGAGAACACAGGCAGCCATATTTAAGAATGCAAGAGGAAGGAGTTGGATGATCAGGGATACACACGGAATGGCAGAGCTCTACTTCCTGCCATGGAGAAAGACTAACTGCAGCAAAAGGACAGGCAAGGGGATTCACTTGGTAAGGGACATTTAGTCTTCAGAATTCATCTTTGGAGACCTATCTTGTGGTAACATCTGCAAGATGAACAAAAGAATAAGCAATAATTATTTATACAGAAAACAAGGAAGTAAAAGGGGCTTTGTGGGCCAGGATAGCACAGATCTGTTATTTCAGTAGGTTTGGCTTATTTTTATTTTTATTTAAGACGAAGTCTTGCTCTATTGCCCAGGCAGGGGTGCAGTGGTACGATCTCCACTCACTGCAACCTCCACCTCCTGGGTTCAAGCGGTTCTCCTGCCTCAGCCTCCCGAGTAACTGGGGCTACAGGCATGTGCCACCACACCTGGCTAGTTTTTTGTGTTTTTAGTAGAGACGAGTTTCCACCGTGTTAGCCAGGATGGTCTCCATCTCCTGACCTCGTTATCCGCCTGCCTCAGCCTCCCAAAGGGATTACAGGCATGAGCCACCATACCCAGCTGGCTTATTTTTAAATACAGCACAGAGGCAGGAAACAGAAATTCACTAAAATGTTCTGATGAAAAGACTTCCCTGACTGACAAGAATGAACTCCTCCTTTTCTCAAGAGAATCCCAGGGTGGTGCCAAATCCTATTATGAAAAAACTCTAAAGGATCTCTGCAATGCTTGACACTCTATCCTCTGTTATACAGAAGAGAACCCTGAATTCAGAGACAGTGTGGACTTGCTGAGTCTCCTAAAGTAATACATACAGCAAAGCCAGAAGTACCACTCAGTCCAGGCTCCCAAAATCAGGCCAGTGCTCTTTGCACTGTAAGATATTTGGAGGAGAGGGGATTTTATATAAGGCAAAGCCTTAATCTTCCCATTTATAAGACTCATGCTCCTCATCTGCTTCAAAGCCCTCAATAATTCCCCATCACATACAGGATAAAGTCATAGCTCATTAACAGAATTTCCAAAGCTCTTTATGATCTT
This sequence comes from Nomascus leucogenys, assembly GCF_006542625.1. NCBI lineage: Eukaryota > Metazoa > Chordata > Mammalia > Primates > Hylobatidae > Nomascus > Nomascus leucogenys. The sequence continues at coordinate 104,984,459 of NC_044386.1, read as the reverse complement.
GTCCTTCTTATGTCTTCAGCTTCATTATTCATTACAACACCCCTGCCTGAAATATATGCTTCATCAACACGGAACCCCTTGGAGTTTCCTGCTCAAACCATGCCATTTCATGCCTCTGTAACTTTGATCCCACTCTTCCCTCTTCCTGCAGCACTTTTCCTTACCTCTCAGCCTGGTCAATGCCAGCTCATCCTTCAAGTGTACTCCAGCTCCATGAGATCCCCATCCAACCCCCAAGCTGGGTCTGGAGTCCCTTCTATCTCCACATCACTCTGGGCTCAGCTCTGACATTGCACTTACCACATGGTGTTGGTATCACGGTATAATCTTGCTTCCCACTCCACCCCCACTAGGTATGAAGATATTTAAAGAAGAAATCAAGTTTTGTGTATATCTCTTTCCAGCACCTGGCACAAGGGGTCTTCCATAAAAGGTGGGCAAATATTTGTTGAATGGAACCAAACCGAAACAAAAAGAACGCCAAGGAGACCATGAAGTCCAACATCCCCAAAGGCAGATGGTACCTACACTTTCTTCAGTCCCAGCTTTAAGACCCCCCGGGGTCTTAAAGAGTTAACATCAAACTACAAAACCCCAGCCAGGGCCACTTGCTTCAGCACAAAATTTAAGGGGGCATAAAAAAAAACCCACAGTAATCAAGATTAATATTTTTACAAATCAAAATTAATTAATTGAAAAAATCAACTAATTGATTAACACCTGTGGGCAGGTGTTTGAGAAGTACCCCCCTGAGGGTGAAGAACTTGGCATCTGACTGCGCTGTGACTCCGGGAGGGGCACCCACAACATGCACGGGGAATACCAAGACCTGACTACCGGGGCACTGTCACCCAGTGCTACCCAGACATGGGCTCTCCACACCATGCCCCGCCCACTCCATTTAGATCATGAAGGTGGAGGAGATTGTCCCCAGTAAGTGCCACCGGCCCACAGTCAAGCAGTTCCACAACTCCAAGAACAAGTTCCCGCTGCCCCACTGGGTCCTGCACTGTCAATTCAAGCTGTGTTTCACCACCAAGAGATCCAACACCTTCTTCTAGGTGCTGGGCCCTCTCACCCAGGTGGGGCCCACTTAAACTCAGGAATGCCCTGGTTCTTTTAAAAAAAAGTCAATTAATGTATTTTTCAATTAATTTTGATTTGTAAATTAATTGATGAACAAGATATCAAAATTTAACTTTCTAACTCCTATTCTGAGAGGGATGAGACCTCTAGGGATCCCTAGATACTTGATGGGATCCCTAGACACTTACCCAGGAGATTGATTGCGTTTTTAAAAGAGACGGGTTTCCACCATGTTAGCCAGGACGGTCTTGATTTCCTGACCTCGTTATCTGTCTGCCTCAGCCTCCCAAAGTGATTACAGGCATGAGCCACCACACCCAGCTGGCTTATTTTTAAATACAGCACAGAGGCAAGAAACAGAAATCCACTAAAATGTTCTGATGAAAGACTTCCCTGACTAACAAGAATGAACTCCTCCTTTTCTCAAAAGAGTCCCAGGGTGGTGCCAAATCATATTATGAGAAAACTCTAAGGGATCTCTGCAATGCTTGACACTCTATCCTCTGTTATACAGAAGAGAACCCTGAACTCAGAGACAGTGTGGACTTGCTGAGTCTCCTAGGGATCCCTAGACACTTACCCAGGAGAAAGACTTGGGTTTACTCTAACATCTTCTCCACTGGGAGCTTTGGGCTAACAAGGGCAGTCTTGGCATATGCTTTGCTAATGCCTTTCATCACAGCTGCACTGAATGTTAATACACAATATCATTCTCTGAATCTCCAAGTCCACACCATCCTCCAGCAACTGTGATATATACGTGTACCAGTGTGGGTGCCTCTCCCTCTGTAGTCTATGAAAAACTAGAAATAAGAACCGAGGAGCTGTCCAGCAACTCATCTATTATTTGGGGGAATGTTTAGGACTCTAGCCCTTTGAAAGTGGACCCAAAGATGGCTCACAGGAGAAAATGAAGTCTCTGGAATTGGTTTCCTGATCAACACTGACATTTCTGGATAGACCTCTAGCACAGCTCATCTTTCTATGAAGAGGAGGGGCATAAAAGCCTTTGGAAAGGCTGTGCAAATGTTGAATATCTTTTAAAATGCTGAAGTCATTAGTTGATTATAAATCATAAGCAAGGAAAAGGAAAATAGAGAAAATGAGGAGATGAGAAAAACAGGAAGGAGAAAAGGGAAAGAAGAAAACTAATAAGGTAAAAACTGATTAAAGGGGAATAAAAGGTCCAGATATAATTTATTTTCATTCAATGATTCACACATTCATCTCGCAAACATTCATTGAGAATCATCTATGTTCCAGCCACCAAGCTAGGCACTGAGGATAAAAATGGATGACAGCACAACCTTCCTTTATGGGGCTCCAGGCCTGGCTGAGATGAACAGCTGGCAGACAGGACCCAAGACAGTAAGGGCTGTGACAAAGGTAAACTGAGAGAAGTAGAGAGAATCCTGGAAAGGAACATTGAACCCAGCCAGATCTATGAATGATAACTCTTGAGAAACCTCTCAGAAGCTAAACAGGGTCAGGCCTGGTTAGTACTTGGATGGGAGACTCTTGAGAAACCAAGTTGAAAGGGGAGAAAAGAGTGTTCCCACTATGATGTAGCCCTGTGTGTTCCAAGGGCAGCATGGCAGAGCATGGGGAGGCTGGGAGATGAATCTGTCTGCAGTATGACCAGAATGAATAAAGCAGATGGTGAAGGGAATTGCACATTATTTGTGGGCAAGAACTAGGTCTTATTCATCTCTCTATTCCCACCTCATGAGGTATAATAGATAATCCATATATTTTATTAAATTAATTTCTCAAGCTAAGGAATGGCCTGCTTTATTACAATGCCCACTGATACTCCCTGAGAACAAGCATTGTCTTCTATACTTCTGTTGTATCTGCCAACAGGGATATAGAACTGGGCATATGGTATATATTAAATCAACATTTAATATACGAATCAATTAAATTGATTTGACCTGTGGCCAACATCATATGCTGCACACACTTCAGCCATTCCTCTGGAGTTGCCTCCGAGAAAACCCCATTTGCTTCAAATACAGGATGGTTGAGTGTTGATGGAGGATGTGGGTCCCTCTCCCCTGCCCAAGGAATGGGCCATGGTTCATCTCCTCTAAGCTTTTTCTCTTTCATGTGGTTGGTTTAGAGGAGGATATGAACCCAGATCAGAAATAGAAAACCTGAGAGGACATCTGCAAGATTTTGGAAAAAATTTTTCTCCAGAAGTTAAAAAAAAAATTTAAAACAAAACACAAAAAATATTTCCTGTGTTTGGACATTGTCGTATGAAGACACAATTTTGGGTCCTCAGTGACTGGTAAGCCACCAGATCAACTCTATGGAGCCCCCCACCTGTGGGCTTTCAGATAAGTGAAATAATGAATATCTTACTTATAAAAGCCACTTTTAGTAAATTCAGATGTGACAGAGAAAAGAAAATTTTACACCTCCACGTGCTCTCTTCCCAAGCACTGTGGTCTTGAAAAATAGGAAAGAAATTGGTTTCACAAACAAACCAGAGAGCCAGCTCACCAACAGAATCCTGCCATCCCATATAAACTAAAAGACAGTGTTGTCCTACAGACGTGCAGTTCATAATGCCCTCACTGAGCGCTGAGCCAGAATGGAGCAGCACAAATGGTTTTACTTTAAGTAAAAATTATGGCGATCAGTGGAAAAAAATAATCTCAATTGGCATTAATTTATATACTGCTACATTTACCAATAAATATTTTACACTATTTAGAAGAAACGCAAAGCCATTATCTCACCCACAGTAATAATAAATGAGCAGTTAAAGAAGGCAGGATGTGATGTGCCTTGATTTTCCTTTAATGATCCTTTGAAATGAAACATTGAGTAATCCTCTGTTGTTGAAGACATTCCTATAAAAAAAAAATGTATCTACCAAGCTTTCAGGGAGACTCAGGGAGTTAGAAGAACAGCGTCTTTCGTAGTCTGTGGGGTTTTGAACTGCAATTTTCTCAAATACTGTTTCGAATGTGTCACTCCGTGCTTTAAAATCTTCTATGTCTCCCTGTTGCCTTCCTCCTCCCAGCTCCTCATCACAGTATGAAAATGATGCCCTTTACATCACTCTGCCTTTGCAGGCTCAGCTGCAGCTACTCCTCCTACCCCAACACTCCATGCCAATGGTAAAGAACCAGTTATTATGTACCAAGAGCATCATGGGTACCTCTGCTCTCAAGTCTGGGCTCATGCTGATGCAGGCTTAAGCGTCATTTCTCCCCACTCTTTGTAGCATATGTTAATTCTCAGCTCCAGTTCATTTTCTTTATGGTTTTCCCAGCTAACCTGCCTTCCCAGACCCCATTACCCACAATTGCCACATATGTCTGCTCATGTTGGGGTCTGCACAACTCCAGGGGTGCTGTTCACAAAGACTGCAACGTAATTAGTGCCCCCACCAAATGGGGCACTGTGGTGGCCTGGCCTCTCCAAGACCAGAATTATTTGTTCTAATTCGTTGTCCAACAACACTTTGTACATACCTTTTATTAAAATTCTTACTTGATGCTGGTTATTTTCTTATATCTCTGTTCTCATTGTCTATTGTGGGGGTAACAAACTATCCCAAAACTTACTGCCTTAGAACAATGGCCTTTTAATTCTAGCTGTGGGTTTTTTGTGGGTAGGTAAATTTGGCTAGAACTTGGCTGGGAGATTTTTCTGCCTCCCATGGTATTAACTGAGGTCACTGAATGCCACTCAACTGGCAGATGCACTAGACTGGAGGGTCTATGTTGGTTTCAATCACATCTGGCACCTTGACAGGTATAGCTAGAAGACTGAGCACACCTGGACTATTCACCAGAATGCCCACATATGTCTTTTTCAGCATAAATAGTCTTAAGGTACCTGGATCTCTTCCATGGCAGCTGGCTTCCCCCAGATCAAGTATTCCACAAGAACTGGGTGAAAGTTGCAAGGCTTCTTTTGTCTTAGCCTCAGAAGGCCAAACATCACTTCTGCCACATTCTATTGATTAATCAAATCAATCTGGACGCTAGTCCAAATTCAAGGGGAGGGGAGTTAGACCCTACCCCTCAACTGGAGGAGTAGAAAAGAATTTTCAGCCACTTTTGATCCCTCACACTCACTTTAGACTGTGAACTCCTCTAGAGCAAGATTTTTGACTCATTCCTCTTGCTCTCCCCTGATCCTAGCATGGGGTCTTTCACAGAGTAGGCTTTCAGGAAACTATGGAATGATATGAGATGGGATTCAGACTTAATATGCAATCTGACAGAGCCTTGCCATTCTGTTCTCGATGTCAGGATGTAAAGTCCATCCCAGTGAGAACATTGTTACAGAAGTTTGCAAGGTGCACAGCTCAATTTTTCTGTCAGTCTAGCAACTGAGCAAGCAAATATAGAGTGCCAACTATGTGTCAGTGTTTTAGTCTGTCTTTTGTGTTGTTATTTTTTAAAGCTTGAGATTGGGTAATTTATAAAGAAAAGAAGTTTATTTGTCTCACGTTCTGCAGGCTGTACAAGAAGCATGGCCCCGGCATCTGCTTTTGGTGAAAGTGTCAGGCTATTTCTGCTCATGGTACAAGGCAAGAGGAGCCTGCACGTGCAGATCACAGGGTAAGTGAGGAAGTGAGAGAAGGAAGGGAAGTGCTAGGCCTTTTCAACAACCAGCTCACATGGGAAACAAGAGTGAGAACACACTCGCTCCTATGAGAATGGCACTCAGCCATTCATGGGAGATCTACCCCTACAATTCAAACACCTCTCATTCCATAGTTTCCTGAATGCCTACTCTGTGCAAGGCCCCAAGGCCCCATCAGGCCCCAACTCCAACACTGGGGTTCAGATCTCAACATGTGACTTGGTAGGGGCAAACAAATCTTATTCGAAACATAGCAGTCAAACACTGTTAAAAAATAGGCACCATTGGCTGGCACAGTGGCTTACGCCTGTAATCCCAGCACTTTGGGAGGCTGAGGCAGGCAGATCATGAGGTCAGGAGATCGAGACTATCCTGGCCAACATGGTGAAACCCCATCTGTACTGAAAATTAAAAAAATTAACTGGGCATAGTGGCATGTGCCTGTAATCCTAGCTACTCAGGAGGCTGAGGCAGGAGAGTCGTTTGAACCTGGGTGGCAGAGGTTGCAGTGAGCCGAGATCACGCCACTGCACTCCAGCCTGAGTGACAGAGTGAGACGCCATCTCAAAAAAAAAAAAAAAAAAAAAAAAAAAGAGGCACCATTGATCCATCACAGTCTTAAAGTGGAGGGGAAAAAAGGATCTTGTAGTCCCCCTCTCAATTTTCTCCATGAGTCTAGATCCAATTTTACTAGACTGGTCCATCCCATTGCACTTTGAGTAGTGTCCCTGATCTCACAGAAATAGAGTGCTTATGCCCTGCCAGATTGAAAGAACAGCCCATAACATTCTATTTCTTAGCCTCTAAAGAATAAGACAGAACCTTTCCAAACTCATAAGCCAAGAGCATAGGACACAGCTCATAGCCCAAGAAAACCATATTGCCAAAAATAAATTTGTTCTTCCAGTCATGCAGTTTGAACACTCACTGGAGATGGTCCATTGGTTAAATAAAAGACATTATTAAATTTGAAGTTGTTAATGAACGACTGAAGGGAGAACTAATCACAAACTTCAATTACTAAAAATGGTTATATAACACCAAAAATAGTGACCAGCCGCTCTCTGTCTTCACACAAGATGAAACAGGCAGAAACTGCATGATTAGAAATTTAGTCTAAGTTGAAGGAAAACATTTCCTGGCAAGGTTGAAATGGGTTCGTAAGAAAGAAGTGTTTTAAAAGACTATGGGCTGAATAACCATGATATTTGTTTCAATAATGATGGGGGTTGGCATGGAAATAGTGAAGACATATAAGAAAGACGTTTGCTATCACTACAGAAGCTGGGTGGTAGGTAATGTCGTTTTGTAACAAAATGTTAAGATATAAAATAAAACAAAATAAAAAACTGAATGGCATATACCATTTTCTGACTGGAGTATCTTAGATGGAATCTTGAAAACAACCTCACCAAGATCTTTGCTGATAGTTCTCCAGCCCCTGAATTTGACAAATGTCCCAACCATACATTGAGTCTTATATAATGAATTGTCAAGGATATCAATGATCATCCTCGGTAAAAAGGGTATTCACGGTCTAGCACAAGGTAAAGATAGAATGTGGTCTGTTTCTCATTTATCTGGTAGATGTTTGTTGAGCATTTACTACGCACCAGGCACTGTGCTAGGTGCTACAAATACTTAGATAGCATGTATACATACAGTTCTTGTTCTCACAAAGCTTCGAAGTTAGTTGGGGAGGGATGTATTGTGCAGAGTCACCCAGATATAAAAGTGCAACTGGGAATAGGTGCCGGGTTTATTGTGACATGTGAGCATAAAATAGAGTTATTTGATGTGAATCAGAAAAGGATCCCTTAAGAAGCAACACTTAGCCGGGCGCGGTGGCTCACGCTTGTAATCTCAGCACTTTGGGAGGCCGAGGCGGGCAGATCACGAGGTCAGGAGATCGAGACCACGGTGAAAGCTCGTCTCTACTAAAAATACAAAAAAATTAGCCGGGCGTGGTGGCGGGCGCCTGTAGTCCCAGCTACTCGGAGAGGCTGAGGCAGGAGAATGGCGTGAACCCGGGAGGCGGAGCTTGCAGTGAGCCGAGATTGCGCCACTGCACTCCAGCCTGGGCGACAGAGCGAGACTCCGTCTCAAGAAAACAAAACAAAACAAAACAAAAAAGAAGTAACACTTAAGCTGAGAGCTGAAAGATAAACAAAAGTAAACTAGCAGAAAATGGAAAAGAAAAATGCTCAGGGCAAAAGAGGCTAGTATGCAAAGTCCTATGGCAAAGTTGAGGGACATTCAGAAGGCTAGTGAGGCTGAGGCACAGAAAGAGGTAGAGGGAGACAGGGAGAGAAAGAGAGAAGAGAAGGGGTTAAAAATGTAAGTTTAATTCAGATCAAGTTTAGGCTAATTTCCGTAACCTCTGTAACACCCAATTTCCTCACCCACATTATTGGACTAATACTTGTACCTAACTCATGGACAGTTGGGTTAGAAATACCATAATAAATGTAGAAATGTTTAGCTTACTGCCTGGGTCACACTAAATGCTCAATAAAATGTTGATAAATAAATAGGCTATGGCCATGACAGACAAAAGGTGAATAATCTAAAAATAGGTCTGAAGATCCTTTGAGATACATCTTACGAGATCAATTTGTTCCCAATTTAGCAGAATACTCTTAAGGAGAAAGAAAAAAAAACAAAACATCTAAAGAGGGTGAGATTGTATCCTCTGGGCAGAAACAATTTTGAATCCTGTGCTTTGTCAACAGTGCCCGGCACGTTCGTGGTCTCTCTATAAATTGCAAAGTCTCCAGTCATCAATAACGACAGCAATCAACAACCTCACATGCCTGAAAGGTTCTCTGTTTTCTTTTAAATGATGCTGATTGGAAAGCAGGCTCCATCTCTATTTCTAGGAAGTCTGTGAAGTCTTTCCCAAGCACAGTTGACAAATTATAGCACAAAACTTGCAGGTTAGAATTAAGGATTTCTGAAAGGAAGTGGCAAACAGTTTTCAGCTTTTCTAAAAGGATTCTAAACATAGCAAGTAAATAACACTTTCAGGTGTCTACCACCCAAGGCTCACACTGTCGTCAAGGAAATGGGTTGCCGCCTTCTTCCTTCAACCAGCAGCTGCCACTTGCTACCTTCATCCACTCTGAATCCACCACCTCCAAAACATACATGGACAATTAAGAGCATTCAGGACAGGGAGGCTCCTCCCTGCCTCTACAAGTCACCTTCATTCCAAAAACACGGGGAAGATGCCCTTTTCCATGTCCTCTACCCAGCTCATTCTCAGCAAGCTAGTCTAAAGCAGAATTATGAAGCAGGAATGATTTGACTCTGATGTCTTTGTGCCTCTCCTTTCAGGGACTCCTGTTATCTTGTAGGTACTCCACTACTTGGGTACTCTTTAAAGTAGTGGGTAATGGTCTTCCCTACCCCAATCTGAAGCACTGTTTTCAGAGATGTTCTGTACTATTTGAGGGTTAAGAAATAGGCATCAGGATATGAACTGGCATCCCATGTAGACCACAATGTAATGATTTTTTTTTTCAAGACAGGGTCTTGCTCCGTCACCCAGGCTGGCATGATCACAACTCACCGAAGCCTCAACTGGACTGCAGTCCACCTTCCCAGGATCCTCCTACCTTAGCCTCCCGAGTAGCTGGGACTACAGGAGTGCACCACCACACCTGGCTCATTTTTGTATTTTTGGTAGAGACAGGATTTCCACCATGTTGCCCAGGCTGGCCTCGAACTCCTGAGCTCAAGCAATTCACCCACCTCAGCCTCCCAAAGTGCTGGGATTTACAGGCGTGAGCCACCCCACCTGGCCAATATTATGATTATTACCATTCAGTGTCTACTTTGTTTCAGACACCATTTACTGCTTAATTCTTAAAACAAAATTCTCACCCTAAAATTTAGATATCATTATTCTTATCATAACGGTAAGGAAATTGAGGCCAAGAGAAGTTGAATAATTTACTCAAAAGCAAACATAAACTTTCTTACTATTTTACAAATTGAATTTTGAAATATAGCAAGTTTTAAAAAAAATAGGACATTGTAAAATAGCCAAATTAGTATTTATTTGGTGGAAACTTTTTGACTCTAAAATCCAAACTGTGATGATTTTAAAACTTGTCTACAAATGCTTTGTCATGTGTACCACCAAGAGATGGTATCTATGTCAACTACTCTTAAATCTTAGCCAATTTCAGTAACTCTCTTATTACCAAACAGAATGCAATGGAAGTAACAATTTCAAGACTAGGTCATGAAAAGCAGTGCAATCCTGGGGTACAGTCTGAGGATTAAGAAATAGGCATCAGGTCACTGGGATACCTGCATCTGAAGCCCTAAGTCTCTATGTAAGAGAACTGACTACCATAAGGAAGCCATGCCATAACAAAGCCCAGGTCATACGGAAAGACCCATATGGTGGTCCAGTAGACAGTCAATTAAGCTCTCAGCTGAACTGGGATCAATTGGCATTAAATGTCAACCAAATAATGGAAGGGAGCAATCTTAGCTGTCCAGACCAATTGAGGTTTCAGATAATTGCAACCCCAGCCAACTTCTGACCGCAACCATACAAGAGACACCAGGAAAGAACTGCCCTGATGACTTATTTCCAAATGCCTGACCACCAAAATGTGAGAAAAATAAAATGGCTGTTTCAAGCCACTGAGATCAGGATAATTTCTTACCAGCAATAGCGACTAGAATGCAAACCAATCTCAACAGGAGATCAATAAACAGCATTGAAAATCTTGTTTCTAAGAACTGAATTTGGAATACGTGACAGTGAAAAAGAAAAAAATCTATACCAAGCGTTTAAACTGCAAAATCGCCCAAAGATTTTAGTGAGTTTCTCTCTTACTCAGGTGTTTCTGCAAAAGATTACATGATAGAGAATAGAGAAACATCAGACTTGGAGGTGGTAAATCCAGTTCTAATCCTCATTTTTCCATAATGATTTTAGATAAGCCATTTACTTTCCCTGGACCCCACTTGCTTTCTTCATGCTTCAATTAACAAAACAAGAAGACACGATTTTTCAGGCCCCTTCCAGTAACATAACCTGATGATGTTCTATGATGTCAAACTGGAGTCAATAGAAGAAGATCTTCATGCTAAGCAGCCAACTTTCCATTTTTGACAGTGTGTCAGACTCTGAAGATGAAGAATGAGAGAGAAAGTGGTAGCGTATGTTCATCTGCTGGAAACATGCCCAGGAGTCTCAAAGGACAGGTGTGCCCTCAGAAAACTCAGGTAGGGCATGAAGCTCTTCTAAAGGTGTCCCTCATGCTCCAGGATAGAGTGAGGCATATAAAAGAGGCCAGTGTGGACTTCAGTTCAAGATCCCTGCCCTTTCCCCTACCCACACCACTGCTGACCTTGGTTAACTTAAGACAGCACCATGACATTTTAAAAGAACAGCTCTACAGTTGGCATATTTCCCAAGAAGTAGTAATTTTTTCCCTTTCAATTCACATATGTTAGCCAGGAGCCTCTGGGGTGTAAAGGTATCCCAGCATTCATCCTCCCATTCCACAATTTTAAATTTATGCCTTTCTGTCCACCCCACCCACTCTGTCTCAAAACCTCCACTCTGTTAACTATCGTCTCAAAAGAATCTATCAACGAATTAGTTCACCCTAATGCAGGGTTTCTCAAGCTCAGCACTATAGGTATTTTGGGGCAGATAATTATTTTTTTTAATGGGAAAGAGAGAGCCGTCCCATATATTGCAAGATGTTTAGCAGTATTCCTGGTCTCTACCCACTAGAGACAAGTAGCATAACCACCCCACCACTCTCAGCCCCAGCTGTGACAACCAAAAATATCTACAGATGTTGCAAAATACAAACTTGGCCCTGGTTGAGAACCACCACACGAATGCATTAATTACTCATACCTATGTAACATACTATTCCTCCCAGTAAACCTAATGGGGATAATGAAATAAATCAAAGGAATAAAAGTCTCCTTGTTTCAGGGATCAGTTAAAGCCAAGTCGGGGAGATACTTTAGGGCTTGGAGCTTTATGGAGCCTCCCACAAATCATTCCTCCAAGACAACTGCCTACCTTCCATTTTCACTCAAAGCCAGGACTAGATTTTTCTGAATCAGATACAAGACCAATCAGATTCCTATACACACAAACGCACAAACACAGAAGGTTAAGTGACAACTTAGTTAAATTTAGCAAGTTTCATTCTGTAGATATATCCAGCATCTGCTCAACTATTTGAAAATAAATCAACAACCAGGAATTAAATTGAGGGTGTGGCTTTGGTCTAGAATGAGACAATATATTCATTTTTGAATGATTATTAATTCATATTCCTGCTACAGTATTTGGTTCTGTTATATTGAAAGAAAGCATCCACCACATTCTAGGCGATAAAGACTAAGATTTTCTGTTCATTTTATTGTCAGTGTTCTCCCCAATTTATCCATGATTGTCTTCGTTATTGGAAGCACTGTGTTAATATAATTGGAAGATATTTATTGGGTGGCCACTTCATGGCAAGAACTGGAGATGCGGTTGTAAACAGGTCAGTAAGGTCTCCGTTCTCACAGATATCTCGGCTTAGGAAGTATCTGCTCAACTAATGTTTTGGGTATGGTAAGATTAATAGCTATAATTGTCATATGCCCCAGTTCCCTTCATTCTGCTACATAAGTACAAATTAATTCCCCAGATCTAGTAAATGAGCTCTTTTGGCTAAAGAGATAAAGAAAGGGAACGTAGATAAGTTAGCATAACTTACATACAAACTTCTTGCCTCTATTAATAAAATAAGGCACAAACACTGTAAGGTTGAACTGGGGTGGAAGGAATGAGGTGTCACCATGTGAGGTGGTGCACCTGTATCTCAGAGACTGACTCTCTGCACCTGGTGATCCAGCTTCCTCCTAAGCTACTCATACAGTAAGTTAGAACCAAGACATAAACTTTTCAAATATCTCCAGAATTCCAAGTTTTACCATGACATGTAATGTGGTTTGGCTGTGTCCCCACCCAAATCACACCTTGAATTGTAATAATCCCCACCTGTCAAGGGCAGGGCCAGGTGGAGATCATTGAATCACGGGGGTGGTTTCCCCCATACTGTTCTTGTGGTAGTGAATAACTCATGAGATCTGATGCCTTGATAAATGGGAGTTCCCCTGCACAAGCTCTCTTGCCTGCCGCCTTTCCTTCTCCTTTGCCTTCTGCCACGAGTATGAAGACTCCCCAGCCATGTGGAACTGTGAGTCCATTAATCCTCTTTCCTTTATAAATTACCCAGTCTCAAGTATGTCTTTATTAGCAGCATGAGAACAGACTAATACAACATGAGACTAATTGGTAAATAGACAAGCAAGTTTGTAAGGTATACAGGTAAGTTAAGATAATGTTACCCACTAAAACAACCCCCCCAAAAACATATGAATGGTCCAATCACAAAAAGAGGGTTTTTAAAAATTCACAGAAGATCCTAAAGAGATATTCTTAAATGATGGGCAAGGCTTCTGTAAGTGGTTATTCAATAACCCAGTTCCTTCTATCTTGTGGCTTTCCTTTTCTCATGTACCCTCCAAGATCAACATGTTCATCTGCCTTAAGCTAACTGAAAAAAAAATACAGAGGACCTCTCACAGGAGAATTTTATGTGACAGGCCTGAAAGTGGCACATGTCATTTCCAACCCCATCTCATTGATCAAAACTCAGTCACATGTTCACACATAACTGCAAGGGAGGATGGAACTTGTAGCCCAGCTATTGTGTTAAAAGTAGAAATGGCTCTGGAAGATAGCTAGCTTGGCTCTGCCATAATAGAATTTTCTCCTTTTCCAATTAGGGTTTCCCAAGAGGTATGATTTCCCATGTGCCCTCGGCCAGCCTGCTTTTGGTGGATGCCATCTTTCCCTTGCCACCTGGGATCAGCTTCCATTGTGTCCATACTCGCCACACTATAGGCCAAAGTAATCAAGATCCACAGAGACTGGATTTCCTATCCTGCAACAGAAGGCAATTTTCCAAGTTCTTATTTCTATAGGAGGACCCTCGTCATTTATAAAGGATTGACTCTGATATTGATTACACTTTTTGGGATGAGCCAAACCTTTAATCTCAATAATAAACACAATGTTATATATGAAAAGAAAACTCAAACAGTAACAAGAAGAGTCAGTAAATCATACAACCTATGTCCAAGGTTGAAAACACAAAGCCCTTATACTTCTGAGTGAAGGGTACTTCATAAACATAATCATCAACAGCTAAGGTCAAACATACCAAGGATCAGAGAGTAAGTATTTCAGTAGTTTTCCCCCTTGTTTGAAGGCCAGATTACTGGGGACTACAGCTTTAGAGATTACCCATCCTGTCTGTATAGTGTAGCCTCCTCATCTCATGAGGCACATCTCAGAAGTATTTAAGCCATATCATGAGCTCATTGGACCAGCTGGTCCACACAAGCACCTCTAAAGGACTTCAACTACGATTTTCATCCCAGCAAATCTCATCTTCAAAGCAGAATGTTTCCCACCAAATATATCCAGGAATCTCAGTGCTATGTGGCCAGCTGCAATGAAAATTTGTTGCAAGATTTGGTATATCAATTATAACCACAGTGCAACAACTAAACAGGAAGCAGTTTGGAAGAAAATTAGGCCTCCTATTTATCTTTCCCTGTGCCCTAGGTCTTCATTTCCAAAGAATCAAATGCATTTTTTATCTGTATCTCCATTATAAATCCCACTAACTCCTTCTTCAGTGAATATGTTCAAAATTTTATCATCACTAGGTAATACGTATGGATAAGAGTGGATGGATAATGTCATACAACATTCTCCTAGAGAGGTCTCATTTCTCATCAACAGGAACTTGTGCTTGAAGCACTGTTCAATTCATATAGACTCTACCATCTATTTATGAATATTCTGTATATCTCTTTGGAAATATAAACATTCCATCCTGGAGCAACAAAGACCCACAGATGTCACCCTAGAACTCTGCCAAGGACAGTGCACCTGCTTCAAATGGATTCTTGGTTGTCAATAATTTTATACCAGGTTCTTCAGTCTTTACCCAGATTATATTTCATGAAGTAGAGGAAGCAGGTAAGAGTAAACTGTTTTCATGTGAAAATAAGGCTAAATAGAAATTGATGATATTTTGTCTTTTTTATAGTTCACACCCCCCAAAAAACAGAGGATTCCAGAAAATCAATGTCAGCAGGCTCAGTTATAAAATTAATTAGTTAAGAGGGTAAATAAATGGGAAAGATAAAAGAAAAAAAAAAAGAGCTTCCAAGGATGAAGGCGGTAGTTCCACTATGGATCAAGTCTTCAAGGATCAAAGATCACAACAGGACACTGAGAGGAAAATAGTCTATTAAAAGCCATGAATGTTTGGCAATTAGCCAGTTGAGTCACAATTTTCATAGGCCATAAAAGCATCTGCAGCTGTGTAGGATCACATAATCCATAAAGAGGACATCAGGCATCTCTTCTCTAATTGCCAGGGCTGAATTCCAAAAACTAAGGAGATATTCAATGATCTCTTAGTTCAATGCTCCCACTTAAGGAGTACAAATTTGTTTCATGCCTTTTTTCCAGAATTCCACTTTATGTTGAATTATCAAGTAAATGTCATGATGATAGAAGTTGCTTTTGACTTTGATCCTTTCCATGATTCTGGGACACATGGCTGGGACACTAATACTCAGAGATCCCTGCCTAGGTTGAAGAGGGATGAATTTAAAATTATTGATTGCAAGTCACCAGGACATACAGTCATGGAGAGTTGTGGCTTCCCTCATAAGCAGTCACTTGACAGAATGTCCACTGTCTGTCCTTCTATACATCTATTAATCAGTTGTTTATTAAAACTATTAGATGCTCATCAATACATTTAGCCATGGATGAAGGGGATTCAGAGGATGCCAGCAGAATGGGAGTTCTCAACGCAGCTGCAAAACAAGCCAAAAAGGACACAGAAATATTGACAAGTTACCATGATCAAGTGCAAACTGAATTCAGTGGATGAGAATGGTTAACGGAAGTTGAGGGAGAGGTATGAGAGAAAGGGAAAGTCTAGTCACAAAGGGCTTCATCATGGAAATAAGATTAATAGTGATGGACAGTGAGGAGGTGGAGGGTCTTTCCAAATACAGGCAAAGTTATCTTGGTTAACCATGGCTATCACAGGGTAGAAACCTCTTTCAAAAACTTTATTGATTATTTCTGACTCTGTCTTAAGTTTTGGCTCCCATTTTCTTCAAGGAAGTCAACCAATCATGTAAAGTAAGCACACATTCACCACGATTGAAAACCAAAGTTCTTTCCTCTCACAAAGTGGATGTGGGTTGGCTAGACAAGCACAAGCAGGGAGCCCCCCATGAGTCAGAGATGCTGCAAAGGCATTATTGCACTTGGAGAGATATTTGAACAACTGAATTCTACAACCCCTTTTTATTAATTCCTCCACAAAATAAAGTCTACCATTCTAACATCAATCAGCTTTATGCCCATTTACTGAGAGTAATTATAATTGTGCCCTGCCATTATGTAGACTGTTGCGAGTGACTGTATACACAATTACATAATTAGGTTAAGCATTATGACCTTCTTCTGTTTGTCAGACTCTATGGTGAATTGTTAAGCAGTTGATAATGAATGGCTACTCTATCCATTTACTCTTAAGAATTACATCCGAAATCTGGTGCTTGAGCCAACAATCAAAAATGTAGACTCTCCTTGTGAGGAACATGCTGATTTCCTTAAAACCACCTGATGGGTCAGTATCAGAGGCATGAACCAAGTCCCTTAAGGAAACAGAAGAGAAATCCGCATGGAGAGAAAAAAATCTTTACAATATTTTTAATAAACTTTTTAATTTAGAATAATTTTAGATTGAAGGAAAAGTTACAAAGATAGCACAAAGAGTTTCTATATAACCTGTTGTGTTATTGTCAACATCTTATAATAGCATGACACATTTGTCAAAACTAAAAAACTGACATTGGTACATTATTGATTTTTTTGGTATTTTGTTTTTTTGGGGTTTTTTGTTTGTTTTTTTGTTTTTGTGTTTTTGAGACAGAGTCTC
The DNA here is from genome assembly GCF_006542625.1 of Nomascus leucogenys. Taxonomy (NCBI): domain Eukaryota; kingdom Metazoa; phylum Chordata; class Mammalia; order Primates; family Hylobatidae; genus Nomascus; species Nomascus leucogenys. Next base: position 104,967,681 of record NC_044386.1, on the reverse strand, counting down.
ACTCTGGTGCCCAAGCTGTAGTGCAGTGGTGCAATCTCAGCTCACTGCAACATCTGCCTCCCGGGTTCAAGCAATTCTCCTACCTCAGCCTCCCAAGTAGCTGGGACTATAGGCACCTGCCACCACACCCCGCTACATTTTGTATTTTCAGTAGAGATGGGATTGCACCATGTTGGCCAGGCTGGTCTTGAACTCCTGGCCTCAAGTGATCTGCCTGCCTCGGCCTCCCAAAGTGCTAGGATTGTAAGTACGAGCCCCTGCACCCAGCCTGGTACATTATCGTTAACTAAACTCTGGACTTTACTAGATTTCACCAGCTTCACTAATGTCCTCGTTCCATTCCAATATCCCACCCAGTGTACCATGTTGTATGTAGTTGTCATCTCTCCCCGGTCTCCTCTGGTCTGTGGCAGTTTCTCAGTCTTCCTTTGTCAATAAAAAGAGTCAAACATTGTAAAATATTTGAAGGGATTTACTCTGAACCAAATACAAGTGACCAGTGGCCCATGACATAGCCCCAGGAAATCCTGAGAACCTGTGCTCAAGGTGATCAGGCTACAGCTTGGTTTCATACCCTTTAGGAAGACATAAGACATCAGTCAATACATGTAAGATGTACATTGGTTTGGTCCAGAAAAGTGAGACAACTAGAAGCAGGGGCTTCCAGGTCATAGGCAGATTCAGACATTTTTTGATTGGCAATTTATTGAAAGAGTTATTATCTAAAGGCCCGGGATCAATAGAAAGGAATGTCTTAGTTAAGACAAAGGGGTTCTGGGGTGGGCGTGGTGGCTCACGCCTGTAATCCCAGCATTTTGAGAGGCCAAGGCAAGTGGATCACTTCAGGTCTGGAGTTCGAGACCAGCCTGGCCAACATGGTGAAACCCCATATCTACTAAAAACACAAAAATTAGCTGGGCGTGGTGGCAGGCACCTGTAATCCCAGCTACTCAGGAGGCTGAGGCAAGAGAATTGCTTGAACCTGGGAGGCAGAGCTTGCAGTGAGCCGAGATTGTGCCACTGCACTCCAGCCTGGGCAACAGAGCAAGACTCTGTCTCAAAACGACAATAACAAAAAAAAGACAAAGGGGTTCTGGAGACCAGGGTTTTCTCATGCAGACAAAACCTCCATGTAGCAGGCTTCAGATCTCTTATCAGACCTAATAAGGTGCCTGACTCTTAGTTAATTCTCTCCTGGAACAGGGAAAAGATCTAGAAAGGAATAGAGATTCTCTATAGAACGCAGATTTTCCCCACAACAGACAGCGTTGCTGGACCATTTCAAAATATGTCAAATACATATATTTTGCAGTAAAATACTTTGATTTCTTTCAGGGCCTGCTATCTGTTATGTGATGCTATACTAGAGTCAGGCTGGAATTTGGTGTCTTATTGCTATGAAAAGTCTGCTTTGTCAGTCTTAAGATCTGTTTTAATGTTAATGCTGGTCAGCTGTGCCTGAATTCCAAAGGGAGGAGGGTATAATGAGACATGTTCAACTCCCACTTCCCATCATGGCCTGAACTAGTCTTTCAGATTAACTTTGGAAGGCTTGTAGCCAAGAGGAAGGGTCCACTCAGTTGGTTAAGGGGCTTAAAATTTTACTTTTGGTTTACACCTTTTTTTCACAACCTTAACAGTATTGAGGAGTAGTGAAAAGGTAACCTGTAGAATGGCCCCCAATTGGGTTAGTCTGATTTTTTTTTAATTAGATGAGGATTATGGATCTTCAGAGGGCCTTTCCATTATATATCCAGGGTCAGTGATAAACACATGATGTAGCTGATGATGTCTTCACTTGGTTTATCACTTAAGTGATGCATGCCATGTTTCTGCACTGTGATATTATTTTTGCTCTCCATACTGTTTCTTGGAAGCCAGTCACTGTCTAGCCCACACTTGAGAAGAAGGAGTAGAATTAAGCACTATCTCTTGGAGGGGTAGTATCTACACATATTCTTTAAATCCTTGAACTTTAAAGGAGAATCACATTTCGTTCCTTCAGCTTTCATGGGAATATCCACATTCTCCTCCATCCTATTTTTCATGATCACATATGCCCATTACTTCGTTTGGAACAGGACCCTGTACAACATTCAATCTGTCAGAACCTCCTATGACCATGTCAGGAAATGGACAATATCCTGTTGCTCCAATGACTATTTTCCATCAGCAGTGGATTCTGGCTGCTGAGAGGTGAAAGGGAAGAAACTTGGAGACAGTTCCTTGGAGGGAGAGCGCACATTCAAACGCAAATGTGTGTAGTAATTAGGTATGATGGGCTGTAATTTTCCGACTTCCTTGTGCAAAGCAAATTGCTTTCTGAATTGAAATGTTCTCTGGCTTTCTTTCCCTTAAGTTTGGCCTTGTATGAAAGTCCTCCTTTTCAATAACCCAAATTTGTTTCATTTTATCTTATAACTAATTTAATGCTAATTGCACAATGACTACATTAGGCAACACTGAACTATACCACATTGTGGAACAAAAATTCATCTGTCAACCTGAAAAGCATAAGTAAACCTAAGAGTGTGTTCAAAGATTAACCTCTGAGAGGCTGCCTTTCAGGATTACAATGGTTGAGACAGGGCTGCAGAACGCTAGGCCTTCTTGCTCTCAACACAGCAGACACTTTTAGAAATGTGGGTTCCTCTTAGAATCCATGAGGGTTCTCCAAACAGATCAGAAACTCAGACTTTAGTTCTTTAATATGACTATTGTCAAATACATGAATCACCCCAACAACTTGCAAATGAAGAAGTTTCTAATCTTTTTGGTTTTTTAAATACATCCAGGGACAAGGAACTTAGCATCTCCCAAAGCAGCGAGCACCACTGTTTGAAACTCTGATCTTAAATAAGGTCCCTCTTAGACCTATTTCTTTGTGATTTGTACATTTACATATTTGCCTAATCTCTATTTAAAGGGGATGATTAAATTTGTTTTAAAAATAACCCACATTGATGTATATTTTTGGCACAGAAAAATATCTGGGAAAGTAGATATTAATAGTTGTTATTCTTAATAGTAAAATGACAAATTACTTTTGCTTATTCAATTTCCAATTGTTCTAAAATGACCATAGACCCTTTCTATAATAAAAAAATGATAAAAGCAGGCTGGGCACAGTGGTTCACACCTGTAATCCCAGAACTTTGGGAGATTGAGGTGGGCAGATCACCTGAGGTCAGGAGTTCGAGACCAGCCTGGCCAACATGGCAAAACCCTGTCTCTACTAAAAAATATAAAAATTAGGCTGGCATGGTGGCGCATGCCTGTAGTCTGAGCTATTCAGGAGGTTGAGGCAGGAGAATCACTTGAACCTAGGAGGCAGAGGTTGCAGTGAGTTGAGATCATGCCACTGCACTCCAGTCTAGGCAATAGAGTGGGACTCCATCTCGAAAAAAAAAAAAAAAAAATCCATAAAAGCAAACAAGAACATAAAGGGAAAAGGAGACAAAAGTAGGCAGTAGGAAATACATGAGCCCAAAAGTTTCTTATATCCTTGGGGTAGGAACCAAAAACACATTTATTATGCCAAAGAGATATTTCTAGAGAAATTAATGCTCTTGTCTTATATTTTACTCATTTTTGCATTGAACCAAAAGACCTTTATTGAGAACCAAAAATGTGCCAAGAGTTCTGCTAGTCACTAGGGATCCACAGTTAGTGAGAAACAATTTGTGCCAGTGGCACAATGGTGGAGATAGACCCACAAACAGAGAAGTGCAGGCTGTTCTGCAGTGGAGGTGGTTCACGGCCACTGCATCTACCCATGCACCTTGTGCTCTTCTCTATGGGGCCAGGTCTAAGAGGGCACATCTACCATCACAATCAGTATTGATTTGCACACTTAATACAATTTTTTAGCATTTGACAAAGTGTCTCCAGGAGGGGACACCATGTTGTCACTGACAGACAAGTACACTGTAGGTTAATGGGCATCCTGAAGACAGGCTCACTGAGTACTATAGGAACATTAGGAGTGACTTAGCTTTGCATTAAGAGCAAGGAGAATGTTGCAAAGACAAGGCTGGGGAGAGAATGCTGGAACTTTGCCTTAAAGCCAATAGGTGTTCATCTACCAAGTAAATAAGGCAAAAGAACATTGCAACATATCTTCCAGCCCCAAGTACATGCAGGAGAAAGCAAAAGATGACCCAGGAAGGCAGGCCTTAATGGGGAGTTTAGATTTTATCCTATAGGCAATGGCAGCCTCTATATTTGAGGCTTTGTTTCTTGTGTTCAGTATATCAAATGAAAAATGAGTACTTGAATGAATGAGTAGATGAATGAGTGCAAGAATGAATGAATAATGTGTACATGAATGAATGGAAATCGAGTTAGTTTATAAATAGTTAGCAGACATTTAGATTTGATGCTAAGAACAGATTATGGTCAAATTCTTTTCTTCCTTGGCTTTCTTCAGGCACCACTCTCTCAAATCCTTCTACTTTTGTCCCTTGTGGGGAGCCATCCACAGGGATAGAATTAAAAGTGAAGTGTGGCAAGCTATGCAGCTACTAGGACCCCACAACCAGGAGGTTGCAAAGTCATACTGGACAATTTTGTCTACTAGTTTCCACATACAGACAAACATGCAAATACACACACACACATACACATATACACACATAAACTACTTTTCTGAGATATGCTCTTCCATTTCTATACCACCTGGCCATTGTGGGGGCAATCATGTTTCTATAGTTTTAACCTCCCCACTGGCCCTAGTTGATGGGTCCAGGGGTGGGCAGCTCATTTAAGCTGGGCCAATGAATCCACTTATCACGACTATTGAATCTGGTGTCTCTTTAGGTGCCTTGACTGTATCATGCTGAACTCAGCAACTGTTGGCAGTATTTGCAGGATATGGGAATAATTGAGAGAGGAGCCAGAAGAAGCCCATCTGCAGCAAGAAGGAAAAGTGAACTGAGGTGTGCAAAAAAAAGCAAAGACAAAAATCTGCATGGGTCCTACCTACACTTAAGCACTGTTCCAGTTCACTCAGGAGACACAGACTCACTTTAGCATCTGGTGAGAAACCTTTGTATCTCTGTAATAAATTCTTTTATATGTAAACTGAAATCGAATTATATTAGCTTTACTAAACCCAGAGTGTGGTTTAAGTTGAGTTGGTTGAAATTCAGAACTAGGCTTTAGTTACTTGCAACCAAATGAGTCCTAATCAAGCCAATAGTCTAGAGAAAGGAGCAAGCACTTTGGACCCTGTGGGTTTAAATCTTGGTATTGACACTTACTAGCTATGCATCCCTTGTGTGCCCTCTCAGAGACTCTCAGAGTATTACATAATACTCACCCACAATTTTGCTGTGGCAGCTTGAAATCATGTCTATAAAGTTCCTGGTACCCTGTCTGGTAAGTAGTGGATGCTACATAAATGGGAGTTGCTATTATTATGCTTATGCCAAGGGACACTTTTCAGCACAATACATGAGAAATTGACAGGCTCATGGTTAATTATTAGTACAAATTTGCCTTCTAGTCCCACCTCCCCACCCCGCCCAAAAAAAGGTTTAGCTAAGCCTCCTTACCCTTGTTTGACAGCATTATAAATACAATCCAAGAGAAGAACTCCCATTTCCTGCCCCATCACCTCCCTTAATGGCTGAGTCTCCAGGAAAGCATTCTTATTTATTATGAATGTAACAAAAAGACACTGGGTTCTAGATTTTTATGAGTGTATTTTTAACCTCTGCACCTGCTCTTCAATGCTGTACTCAAACAGATGCTCCTAGAGCGACCAAATAAAGGATATTTAAGATGCAACTTCTCGTTGCCTTTGTTTTTGAAGTGTAATTATAATGTTGTCATTGGTGCTGATTTGCAGAGGGCCAACAGTGTACGTGGTGCTGTAGAGTTCTTGCAAAGACAGCCTTTTGTGAGCATAAACATAGGGGAGACGTGTCTTGAATACAATTACTTTTGTTCTTTGAAATCCTACCTGCCAATTTGGACTTTTAATAGTTTTCTTCTCATTCTACTCTGCCAGCCTTTACTCCAGAGAGAAGCAAAGGGAGAAAGACAAGATGAACTAGGGCTCCCCAGCACCTCAAATGAGAGTTTGCTTTTAAAGCCCTTGGCAGCACCTTTAAAAATGGAACTGAATCCACCTGGGAAAAGGTGAGGACCATCTCTTGAAAGAGAGAATTTTTGAGAAGAAACATTATACTGACACCCAGGAGAATGGTAACAATGTCAGTGTAACAAGAAATTCAGAGATAGCAGTTTAATATGACAGCACAAACACTGAAATAAGCAGAGACTTTTCAAATCAAGAAGATACCAAACTAAGATCAGCAGAGCAAATCTTGACAGTTATTCTTCTTGTGCCAGAAGCTCACTAATGGAGTTATACATAACCTTTCTAAACTACAGACTCCCACACCCATCCAAATCACCAAATCACAGGTCCTGGGGTTGGATTGCAGGCACAATTTGTTAAAACCATGACATTCTTCTATCATGTCTAATTACATTAAGCTTAGTTGTTGTTCTTTTTCTGTGAAAACCCAGATAAAGAAAAAAATGAAGGATGACATGTCCCATTTGATGATCAGGAGGGAAACTTTTGATTAAAACAGGTCAAGAAGAGTTTTGAATACCTCTTGTGAACACATGAAGTGTTAATCATTGCACATTATACATTGTTTGATATGCACTAAAAACACGTTCCGAGCCTTGGTTTCCTCATCTGTGAAATAGAGATAATTCTTACCTTGGAGTATTTAGTGAGAATTAAATGAGATAATTGAGTAAAGTATCTAGGTCATAGAAGTTACAAAACTTGCTCAACAAAATAGTCACACAGGGAAAATTGGAAATTATAGGTAAGTCAATCAGATGCCAAATAGACCTCATTTTAGGCTTTATTCCTTACACACTCAGACTTCTTCTGAAAAACAATTCTCAAATACTGAGAAATAAAAGAAAACAAAGCCAGTCAGGAGAGCAGACTGCTGGTTTCTCCCCATTTTCCTTAGTAACAGACCAATTTTAGTGGGGATTCCCAGCAGCCATCCCAGAGCCCGGGGTATTCTCAAGGCAGGTAATCATGCATCAGATCAGGATGGAGGGAAACCAGAGCCATGAGTGTGGAGCCCCAGAACACTCGCCTCCAGATTTCTTTATGTAAAAAGGAATAGTGATTTTAGTTCCCATCATCCATAGCCAAATCTAATTCTAATCAATACGATCACACAGGAAAACTCTTCAACAAGACTTTGATGATGACCATTGATAGATCACTAAGCAACTGGCCTAAGTAACACGAAAACATGTTTAAAAAAAAAAAAAAAGTGTTTCTGAGGCCAGATGAAGAAAGATGCTTGGTTACCAGCTGTATTAGGGTTGTCTTGAGAATCAGAACCAGCGAGAGAGATTTATTGTGATAATTGGCTTATGTAATTATGGAGGTTGAGAAGTCCCATGACCTGTCATCTGCAACCTGGAGAACCCAATATAATTCAGTCTAAGACCAAAGTTCTAAGAACCAGGGAAGCTGACTGTGTAACTCCTAGTTGAGTATGAAGACCTGAGATATTGGGGGTAGGAGTTGCTCTGCTTGTGTAAGTCCCAGAGTGTGAAGGCCAGAGAACCAAGAGCTCCAATGTCCCAGCTCAAGAACAGAGAGTAAGTTCATCATTCCTCTGTCTTTCTGTTGTATCCGGGCCCACAACAGATTAGACTATGCTCACCCACATTGATGAAAGTGGATCTTCTCTACTCAGCCTACTGAACCAAATGCTCATCTCTCCCAGAAACACCCTGCCAGAAATAATGCTTTACCAGCTACCTGGGCATCCCTTAGCCCACTCAAGCTGATACATGAATTAGCCATCACATCAACAAAGTAATTGGAAAAAAACAAACAAATAATCCTTTGGCTTTAGCACTAGAGAGAACTAAGATTCAAACCCAGCTCTAATACTTAACTGGTTGTGTAATCCTAAGCAAGTTATTTTAATCTTTCTGAGCCTTACATTTTTGTTCTCGATTGGTTGGTTGGTTGGTTGTGTTTTGCTTTAACTGAAATCACCTAGAGCAATACTCACAAAACAGAGTTGAAATGAAGTTTAAATTAAATGAGAGAACAAATGCAAATAACATAGCACAATGGCACTCAATAAATTCTAGGTTCCCTGCCTATTTTAGTGATACAGTCCATTTTATTATTGTTCCCAATTGTTTACTTTGCTTCCTATAAGAGAATTTTAGTTGGAAAAGTGACATGATCTGACTTAAATACCAACCTCATGTATAGGCTGACATGACTGAAATCTTCTGAGAGAGAAATGAGTCCTACTAATAATTATAACAGGAGAGTAGGTATAAAGCAGAGCTGTCCCAGAAGGCTGAAATGTTTGGTCATCCTGGAGAGATGAGTCTGGAGTTTCACGGAAAAGTCAGGACCAGAGATATAGCTGGGGCATCATTGCCCTTGACATACACATGTATGTGACTGAGGAAGATGCCCTAGGAAAGTACACAGAGAAGAGAAGAAAGAGAACCCGAGAGATAGCCTTGAGCTTTCCAGTGTTGACAAGTCAGACAGAAAATGAGGCGCCAATGAGAAGACTGAAGAGGAGCAGTAGTCCTCATCCCAGAGCACCAGTTGTTGGAAGGTGACTAAGTGGTATCTGGGAGTAAGTATAAATAATTCTGAGCATTTCACTACCTCCAGCCTTTACAAAAATAACAATATTGTCATTCAAAGGTCCTTCATTTCAAACAACAGTGATCACAATGATATTTCTGATATGTTCTTCTAAGTTACAGAGAACAGAGAATTTTTTTTTCTTAAGAAAAAGAAATAGCCAATAAAGTAAAGATTTGCCAGGAAATGCACATCATGCTATATTTATACTCTAGCACAACCTAGTGGTACTGTTTTTTAACAGGCAGGTCTAGACTAGAATAAAGTGGATGTTGCTGTTAAAATTTCATCTTCACAGCCACAATCCACCACTGTGACTTTATGGTACTCCCCTGGATCATGGAATTAGAAGCAAGATGGATGTCACCATGCTACCTAGATGGCTCAAACATCCTTCAAGAGGGATATTTTTAGGAAAACAAAAGTGGTCTCATTGTGTCGTTTTGAGATCCCAGTAGCTATTTTTTAGCAGTCAAGATATTACCTCAGGTCTTCCTCACTTGAGGTGCCAGGCAGTGTTTATCCATAACCCAATGGTGAACAGTTAGCGCCACTAGCAGCCACAATTTTTTCAACCCTTTTCACATGAGCGCATATCATGAAGTTCAATAAAGACATTTTAACAAAAGAGTCAAATTCACTGACAGCTCAGGCTACTCTGACAGTGAATCTCATCAGAACGAGGCTCCAAGTGAATTCACTAAGAAACAGACTTGTAGCGTTGGACCTCAGCATCTCGTGACAGAATACGAATTGGCATGCATGTAAACAGTTCTGAGGTGGGCAAGCGTGGTGTGGGTTGTCATTTGCACCAAGCTCAGCTAGCATACAATTGTTTTATCGGCCACATTCTATGTGGAACCCTTAAGCCAGCAAGGCCTACAACTTCAACAGGATTCATATGCATGGAATTGTGACATTGTGAAACCTTCCTGGAATCTCCCAAACTTCTTTTTGTTTTAGAGGTTAAAATCTTGGAAAGGGACTCCCATCATGGAAGTACAATATCTACATCATATTGATGTTGAGTCAGCATTTGGGTCATAAGGAACTAAGCTCCTGTTGTTTTTCACAAATGCAGGGCTCTAGGAGTCCCACTAGATCTACAACAGAGAATGTCTTCTGCAGACAGGAACACATGAACAGACCAGAGTAGAAGATGCAGGCCACCTCCCACAAGTTCAGCTGGAAGTGACACCTCTGAGTTCTTCCTTCTGGACTCCTTGCAAAGGCAGAGTGCAGACTCACCTCCCCCAAGGGTCCAAGGCTGAAGACACAGAGCCACTATCAAATAGCCAGTTGCAGATTTTAAATATAACATCATCCTAATATTTCAAATGGGAAAATGGCAAACATGTTATATATAAAGAGTCCCTTAATTGGATTGTTCAACAAGACTAGAAACAGCTATTGGATTCCCATTTCAGGCAAGTTTATAAATAATTTCTATTTGTTAAGCCTCAGTTATTAACAAATACAGTCCTTGAAATGTCACTGGTAACTCACATATTTTATTTCAAGTGTAGTTAATGACTTATGTGTAGAATGCTCTTAATTATTTTTTAGCTCCACAGTAATTATCAGTATTTTCAAAGAACCAATATAACACACAGCATCTTATAAACAAATATTACCAATCTTTCCTTTGGGGCATGGAGAATAAGCACTGTAAAGTTGGGTCATTTTTCTTAGACTACCTAGCAAGTTTGAGAAAGGGCTAGAAAGCTCAAACTTGCCTAGTAGTAAAATGGTACTATTGGGAAGTGGCATTCCCTATTTGTTCACTTCACATAGTGAGCACCTGTGATGGACAAGTGACTGTGTTAGGTGTGGCACGGCATTATAAGGTAAAGAAGAAACTTTCCTTGCCTTTTAGGAGCGTAAAACCTAAGATAGGGCATGGTAATGCAGGTACTCAAATAGCTCTACTGAAAGGCAGGTGAAAGAGGTGAAAGGTGGGCCAGGTGCAGTGGCTCACACCTGTAATCCCAGCACTTTGGGAGGCCAAGGCAGGTGGACCACCTGAAGTCAGGAGTTCGAGACCAGCCTGGCCAACATGGTGAAACCCCCATCTCTACTAAAAATACAAAAGAGCCGGGCATGGTGGTGGGCGCCTGTAATCCAAGCTACTCCGGAGGCTGAGGCAGGAGAATCGCTTGAATCCAGGAGGCAGAGGTTTCAGTAAGGCAGGATCGTGCCACTGCACTCCAGCCTGGGCAAGAGAGTAAGACTCAGTCTCAAAAAAAAAAAAAAGAAAAAAAGAAAAGAAAAAGAAAAAAGAAAGAGGTGAAAGGTACTGAACAGAAACTAAGAAGGCTGAGAGCCAACTGAGGTAAGAACTAGGAGCTGAAGCAGGAAAGCTAAAATCTGCCCCAGTCCCATTGCTGATAGACTCACCATTTACTAACAGAAACACCATTCCTCCTTTTAGATCGTTTCTTCATTTTTCCAGTGGGAGGCATGTTTTTGAAGAGTGAGAACAAAAGATAATGTTTTTAAAAATCTGACCCTAGTGTTTAAAGGGGAATTTTCCTAATGTGAAACTTTCCCTTACCCAAAAGAAATAAACAGGCAATTTACAAAAGTAGAAATTCAAATAGATAATAGGCTTATTTTTTTAAAAATTCAATTACATTAGTAATCAAAGAAATGCAAATTAAAATGAATTACCTCTTTCTCCTCTCAAATGGGGAGACATTTAAAAGCCTGATAAAATCCAGCCCTGGTGAGGGTGAGAAGAAATGGGCATTCTCCTACACTGCTGAAGGAAGTGTAAATTGCTACAACTTTCCTGGATGGGCAATTTAGAAATACTTAATCAAAAGCCTTTAAAATGTACAGACCCTTTGACCCAATAATTTTACTGTAGTTATTCCCAAGGGATGGAGACAAATATCTTATTTGCAAAGATCTTCATCACTTCATCACTGTTGCTAATCATGAAAAATTGAAAACACTCTAAATGTCTAACATTAAATAAATTGCCATAATACAATGGAATAATGTTCAATCATTGATAATAATGTTGTTGTAGGACATTTTTATTAATGTGAGAAGATATTCATGTTATAGTGTTAAATACACAAATATGTATGTGTAGCATGTCATTTTTTGTTTAAACATGCATATAAATGGATAAATGCAAAGAACAAGATGTGGAATGACAAACGCCCATACATCATTATCAGCCTTTCTATCAACACAGAGCTCCCCAGCCTTTTTGACACCAGGGACTAGTTTTGTGGAAGACAATTTTTTCACTGACAGGGTAGGTGTGGGGTGGTAGTTGTGGGTTGATTGAAGTACATTACATTTATTGTGTACTTTATTTTCTATTATTATATTATAATATATAATGAAATAATTATACAACTCACCATAATGTAGAATCAGTGGGAGCCCTGAGCTTGTTTTCCTGCAACTAGACAGTTCCATCTGGGGGTGTTGGGGAACAGTGACAAATGATCAGGCATTAGATTCTCATAAGGAGAGAGTAACATAGATCCCTCACAGGTGCAGTTCACGACAGGGCTCATGCTCCTATGAGAATCTAATGCCACTGCTGATCTGACAGGAGGCAGAGCTCAGGCAGTAATGAGAGAGATGGGGAGTGGCTGTAAATACAGATGAAGCTTTGCTTACTTGCCTACTGCTCACCTCCTGCTGTGCGGCCTGGTTTCTAACATGGCCTTGTTCCTACCAGTCTGTGGCCCAGGGGTTGGAGACCCCTGTATCGGTGGACAGTCTCTATTTGCAGCAGTTCCATGTTAACAAGTAAGAGCATGCCTTTTGATATTACACAAGTGTTTTCCCCAACTTGTTCTCCCAGGAAACTTCTACTGGGTCTTCAAAATGTAACTCAAATGTCATTTCCTTTCCGAATACCTCTATCCCACTCACACCAAAGGTAGCAGGCCAAGGGAAACAGCCATGAGGCTTCAGCTTCAAGAACAGTTGTTCCTTGCCTGGGTGTCAGCCTCTGTGCTTGGAAAGGCAAAAACTCTCCCTATCTCTACCTTGACACCCAAATTCCAAAATAGATACAAACATTCAGAAGAAGAAATTTCCTCTCTGGTCACTCTCCTAGCAGCTGAATTTATTCTATGTAACACACACACATACACCAGAATCTTGGCTATTCTCAGGACTTCCTTAAAGCAGCATTCAAAGTACATACTGCCCAAGCAGGACTAGTCACTACCCACCTTTCTCCCATTCCCAGTCCATCCATCAAAGGAGAGGAATCAAAGGCCAAGAGGTAAAGAGAGAAGGTCATGGGATCCTCCCAAACTTACAGTCTGACTTCTAGGGACCTCAAAAACAGGAGACACTCAGGACCAACCAGAGTATTGGCCTGAGCCCAGCTGCCTCCAGGCAATTCTCCTCCTGCCCTGATGGCTTTCAAAAGAGAAATGACTGGGTAAGTCATTCAGACAGCTCAGTTCACTCCTCATGCCTCGCTCCTGGGAGAATAAAAGATAGGCCTGTCAGATTAGTAATTGTAGCAGTACTGGGTGGCACAGAGCTTTCATAGCTTGGCTGTATTGGGAAAACTCGGGATTTGTTTGCTAAACAAACCTCTGCTGGAGGAGAAAGGGCGGGAGGGATGGTATTTAATGCAGGAACAACTATTTCCTCTGGCTCTTCCCCATCTGCCCTGACACTGCTAGGCTTGTTCAGAAACTGTTCACCCAATCACACATCGTTGTGGGCATCAGGAACATTACACATCCCCTAATTTGAACTTCTCACCTCAAAGATGGGAAATCCAGGTCCATAAAAAATAAAATGATTAACCTTAGGTCACACAGCTAGTTCTTGAGCAAACTGGTGGCCCAATTCTACTAGAACTGGCCCTCAGACAGAGTGGGTATGAACTGTGCAGGTCCACTTATACATGGATTTTCTTCCTCCTCTGCCACCCCTGAGACAGCAAGACCAACCCCCCCTCTTCCTTCTCCTTCTCGACCTACTCAAAGTAAAGATGAGGATGAAGACCTTTAAGATGATCCACTCCCACTTAATGAATAGTAAATATATTTTTCTTTCTTATGATCTTTAATAACACTTCGTTTCCTTTAGCTTACTTTATTGTAAGAATACACTATATGATACATATAACATACAAAATATGTGTTAATCCACTGTTTACATTATCAGTAAGGTTTCCAGTCAACAATAGGCTATTAGAATTTAAGTTTGGGGGAGTCAAAACTTATACATGGATTTTCTACTGCACACGGGTCAGTGCCCCTAACTCCAACGTTGTTTAAGGGTCAACTGTAATTTTCTCCTCAGTGCTATTTGTCACTATCGGAGGTAGAATTACCATAAATCTTATGCAGCTAAAGCTTTGGAGTCCCTCACTTGCATGGGATTCTTTCAATACCTGATGGGGTCCCAGTCATGTGTTTACATAGGCATATGATTTTGTACCACTAGCAGGAGGAAGGTATTTTAACCACAATTAAGATTCCTGTTCGGGTGGCTTTGGAGTTCGAGTTGAGGATCTATTTAGCTTGGGTTTAGCGGAATTTATTTGTATGATTTGCAGAAACTTTTGTGGATAGCTAAGTTACTGCGGGCCATCTGATTGCAGCAATGGCTTCTGGGAGCATCATGACCCATGCAGACTCACCAGCAGGAACTTTTGTGGATAGCTAAGTTACTGCTGGCCATCTAATTGTAGCAGTGGCTTCTAGGAGCATCACGACCTGTGCAGACTCACCAGCACCATAACAGGAAGGTCCCATGATCATGAGCACATTGCCTTCAGCATCTAGCACTGAATGTGAGTCATGGAGGAGAAACGTGGCATGCAATGGACAGAGCTGGAATCTGCTTTATAAAATGCTCTTTCAAAACTCGCAGTTCTTGAAAGAAGCTTGATAGAAGTTTTCTCAAATCTGACAATAATCCCAAATGTTTACTTGATATTACCCCAAAAAACAAATTGTGGAGCTGAAAGAAATTTTTCTTTGTCAGTAGTAAAAAACAAATTTTGATCAACCATGCTACAGAAGAAGTTGAATTATCCTTATTTTCTCTATAGAAAATGGTATTATATAAAATGTCATATGAATAGAGCAATCAAAGAAAATTCAGCCAAAAAAGATATGAGAAAAAAGGATTATAAAGCAATGCCAGGAAGTCAATTTTAAAATATATTATTTTTCTGATTTTGTGAAGCTTGTGGTATTTGTCAGCTTTTTAAAAATCATTGCTTTCTAAAAGTTTCTTATTCCAGATAAGTATCCTTATTCATACTTAATTTTGTATTTGTAGTTTTGTATTATTCTCCTTAAAGAGAGATCCAAAGTTGTATAAGCTTCAGGCCCCCCAGAACCTAGATCTACCCCTGATTATTATTACTGTCGTACTGTATTTTACATTAATAGTAATATTTAATGAGTACCTACCACGTATACCAAGGGGTTGTAGTAGATATACTAACTCCTTTCATTTTATACTTTCAGGCAACCAATATCCATTTTACAACTAGAGATGTTTAATCAAAAAAGAGAAGGACCTTAAATATGATAGATATTCTCACTTCAACATGCTCTCCTTCCTTGATTTTGTTTGTTTGATTGTTTGTTTGTTTGAGATGGAGTCTTGCTCTGTTGCCCAGGTTGGAGTGCAGTGGCGCAATCTCGGCTCACCGCAACCTCCACCTCCCGGGTTCAAGTGATTCTCCTGCCTCAGCCTCCCGAGTAGCTGGGACTACAGGTGCATGCCACCATGCCTGGCTAATTTTTGTATTTTTAGTAGAGACAGGCTTTCACCATGTTGGCCAGGATGGCTTCAATCTCTTGACCACGTGATCTGTCCGTCTCAGCCTCCCAAAGTGCTGGGATTATAGGCATAAGCCACTGCGCTTGGCCATGCTCCCCCTCCTTGTTAGCTATAGATCTCGGAGCATTTTCCAATCATCTCTCTTGACCTCAATTTATTTGCATTTTACAAGAAGAGAAACTGGAGCACCTAAATGTATCCACTTGAAATTAATAGTGAGCTTCTGAGCCCCTGACTTCCTAGGTTAAGGATGCACCAATGTCCTGGGACTACAGAAGGTATTTGTAGGGTGCACTCTAATCTCCCATATTCTAGCATACTAAATTATTCCTCAATGATTAGTCTAGCCTATTTCTTTATGTCTTTAAGCAGTAAAGCTATAGCTGTATCTATCTATCTATTTATATAAATAGTTTGAAGAGAAATTCCCTATGCCCTTAAACAGAAGACACTCAAAATCATCTCACCTTTCTCAGTGAGAACGAATGTTTATTGCTATGAAAATTACTATTATGCTCAACCTGTTCTATGTGAAGTATGTAAACTTAAATCTCTCCTCAAGAGAGCTGCTATTCCTTGCTTTTGTCAAAGAAGCATCTTTAGTATCTTCCCCTTATTTTAATTTGCTGGTTGCAGTGAGATAATTGGCTTGCAAGTTAGATCAAAAGGTTTAATTGTATGTAAAATAGGGTTGTAAGGCAGCCCTGATTATGGTAGCATGAGGCTCTCCTCACATGGTGTACAGATTTTATAGGATGACATCCATCTGGGCTCTCCCTATGCATGAATTGGTTGTTGTCTTGGTTCTTACTCTATTTTAAGAGAGCTGATCTTCCTATAAAAAATAAGGTAATACTATGCAAGGCACAAATTGGAACCCATATGGATGCACCAGGCTTTGAGAAGCTCTCTGAGAGGGCAAAATAGCAGCCAGTCTGTTCCTAGAGATCCCTGTTTCCGAATCCATGAACCTCTTGAACCATGTTTGCCACTCTTCCTCCTCCCGTTTCTCTCCTCACTGAGCCCTACGCAACAACAGAAAAACCCAGAACACTGTTAAATGTGAGTACAATTGTTTATCCTCCCATCCCCACTGAGGAATTCTGGATGGTGAATTGCACTCTGAAGAGCTTCCTAAGCTTATAAGAAAGTGATTCTGAAAAGCTCAACATTTTGGTAGAACGGAGAGATTTGACATTGCTTCTGCTCCAAAAGCAAAAGAGTTGGGTGAGTATTCATCAAGCACCTAGGGCATGCCAAGACTGTGTAAGCACATTCACAAACTCCATCTCCTTTCATCTTTACAACAGGTAGGTATCATTTTCCTCATTTTATAGATGAGGACACTAAGGTTTAAAGAAGCTAGATAACTTGCCGAAGAGCACATAGTTTATATGCAATAGAACCAGGATTGCAACTCAGCTTTCTCCAAAGCTAAAGCCAATTTCTGGCCACTATATATGAAAATTAAGTTCTAAAATCTTTAGCTATGCTGCAGAAGAAATAGGAACAGAACAGAAACCATGGAGGATCACAGTTGTTTGTGAAATTCTCCCGTTCCACGTTGTCCTGTGGTCGCCCATGAACTTGTAAACCACAGGATGCCATATTCATCTTCAATGGATCTTAGTGTGCATACATCAGCTTGCTGGATGATTTTGTGCCCTGAATGTTTCCCACAGTATGTTCTGTTTTTAGTCTACTCTAATTGGTCTCTTTCTCCCCTTTGTGAATTATAATACTCTTCTCCTCCAGGCATGTGTCACTCATGTAGTTCAACAATCCCTCCAGCCTCAGGAATACATCAAAGCAAATAACATTGATCACTGCCAGTTGGTTCTCAGGGCTCCACAGCACACTGCCAGCAGGGAGTTAGGAGATGGCTCTGGAGAGAAAATGTTTGTCCTGAGATCCACTAGCCTGATCTTTCTATGAGCAACTCCAAGAACTAGCAAGTACAGCATCTCTGTCTCTATCTCTCTTAGAGAAATTATTATCTAGACAAAATTACACTGTGCTATCTGGTATTCTGCCATTTTAAATTTCAGCCTAGATCAGTAAAATGGATAAATGACTGATTGAATCGAGTGGGGTTCTCAACTTTGGCACTGTTGACATTTTGGACTGGGGATGAAGGAAGTGTTCTGTCCACTGTAAGACAATTAGCAGAGTAGGACGCTAAGTGTTGCAAGATGTTTAGCCAGTAGCATCCCTCGCCATTATGAAAACCAAAATTGTCTCTAGACATTGCCAAACATCCCCCGGGGGCAAAATTGCCCTTGGACAGCCACTGGAATTGAGTGAAAAGAACAAGTATTATCTGAAAATCAGACGGAGGCTTCCTCCCATTAGGACTCAAGGTAAGTCTAAAAATCTTCTGCACTATATCAACGCTCCTTCTCCATGCACCCCCAGAATATTATGCATGAAAATTGCTTTGATCATAGGTACAGTGGGTACATCCAAATGCATTTTGTTCTAGGTAATGGGGAATTTAGCTTTCCTGAAAGCAATTCTATGGATCACATCTTACAAAGACCAAGCGCATGTAATGTAAGCACCACATTTACTACCCTGTTATCTGTATATCCAAGCACTTGACAAATACAACAGCATACTAGGTTATATCATACCAGAGAGGTTGCCCACACATCAGATGGAACACACATTTACTTGCACATTATTAGTCATAAAAATGTTGTCCCAGTGCCATTTGCAGAATTAAATAACCACATGGAAGCACAACATTTAGAAGCAAAGAGAAAAGTGATTTTTCAGATGTGATTGGAAGAAACAAAGGGCTGAGTTATCAGGTCACTCTAGAAATACTAGTGTAATTCCATATATTCCATGTAACTTGTAAGGCACACCAAATAAAACTGCATGTGTAAAACTAACTCACTTTCACAGACCTTGTTAAATTGGCCACAAAGTCTGTACACCAAGAAAAGATTCAGAGAGTTGTGAAAAGAACTGTGATTGGGTTGGCCTAGAATAGAAGACACTTATTTGTGTAATCAAACCTGGGCTTTGTAACTGAGGGATCTATTAACCACATAGAGGTTGTATTCACAGATGTTTGGCCCTGCCCTGTGACCCGGGAAATAGAAAAAGGGCTGAGTAAAGGCCTCTCTTTCCTGCTGCTTTCCTCTTCTTTCCCCTCACCTTCTTCCTTCTCTGTTATTCAGCTGATGGTTGTCATCTTATCACTATTTATTTATTGACATCAATTGGTTTTATGATAGAGGCCAAGAGGCCTCATGGTCCAAATTCCTCAGGAATATTAAGAACACAGATCTAACTAAATTAGTGATGGTGGCCCCACTAACATGACTTTGTGCCTTTACTAGCCCCAGGTAAGGTAATTTGTATATGTCTTTCTAATTTACTTATTAGTACTGATATAAATTGGTACTTACATAGAATTCAGTCATCCTCTGGTTACCTAGCTTCAGCAAGAGATGTCCAGAGTCTCAACATTGGGTGATTGAAGAACAGAAAGACTGGGATGAAATATCTGTCAACATAGCTCAACAAGGAATCAGGAACAGAGAGTCTTCAAGATGGCTGACTAGAGGCATCTGGTACTTGCCTCCTCCACAAAGAAGAACCAAAATAGCAAGTATATTATTACACTTTGAATAGATCATCTAAGAAAGAACACTGGAATTCAACCAAGAAGTGGCAATAAATACCTAAGGCAAGGAAGGAGAGGGAAATCAGGCAGCTTTGTTGGCCAGGATCACCTGGGATCCTGGAGGGGCTCCCCAGTGCAGGGAAGGGTAGGCAAGGGGCTCCCAGTGGTCCACATTCTCACCATGGACTCCTGCAATCCTAGCCATGGGATAGCCCCTTGACCATTGTGGGCCCTGAAACTAACATAGGTAGCTACCTAGAGACCATACACTGGCATTACTCCAGAGAGGGAGCTCACACTGGGTCCCACAACCACCCCCACAAGTCCTAAGAAGCTACAGGAAGGTGCTATTTTGAAAGCCCAGCCCTCACCAGACTGCATCCTGCTGTAAGGCCCAACAGCCCCTGTATCTCCACATTCTTGGAGCCCCACGGGCATCCCTAACCTTTAGCTATCACCACTTCTGGCTGCTGCCTCCAGGGCAAAAGCACAAGCCATTGGCAACAAGCCTGCCACTCCCAGTAGGACCTCTGTGTGTTTTCATGTGCCCTGAGAGAAGACTCCCCCACACACAGCCACTGCCACTACTGGCTGCTGCACCCAGGGCCAAAGCACAAGCCACTGGCAGCAACCCTGCCGCCTCAGCAGCAGAGCCACTGTGCACTTACAAATGACCTGAGGACAGGCTACCCTACCTGCAGCCATCAACTGGGGTGAAAGCATATACTCCCCAGCTGCCTGTCTATGGCTGCTGCCACTAAAAGCAACCCACCCAAGAGCAGGGCCATGACACAGCCACTGCTGTCCTCACCCCAACATTCCACTGGGGCCCTAGGGATCACCCCATCCCTGCCTACCACAGCCAGCACCTGTATGTACTACCAGAAGGCCAAAGGACACACCCGCCTGGCCCACCTTTATCTTCTCCAATACCAAAATGTGTTATCTGGGAGCCTTGGGTTCACCCTGCCCCATTTACCACCATTGGCACCTGAGCACTCCTCTCATGGGATTGAGGACAGTCCCACTCAATCTGCAGCTACCAGCACAGCAGGCACCCACCTGCATGCACCACCTGTGTGCCTCAAGACTGGCCCTCCTCGTCCATCACAGCTGCTGCCAATACCAGCACAGGCCACTTGGAAGCTAGAGGGTTGTCCTGCTATGGCTACTGCCATTACTCATGCCATGCCCACTGTCCAGGGTCCTAAGGACCCACCTGGCCCACTGCTGTCATTGCTTGCGTCTGAGCAAGTCAGCAAGCCACCTGACAACCCAAGAACCAAATTGCCTAGAATAGCTAACACCAACGCCAGCATATGCCACCCTGAGGACCAAGGAAAGGCATGCTCAGCCTGCAACTGCCTTCACTGGGGCCTGAGGATTGGACTGTCTGGTGTTTTCATCCCTGGCAAAACTTCACCACAGCCTCCACTAACAACTGCAACCTAAGTCACTGAGAAAATCACAGACACCACTGACAATGTTTACAGGTGAAGAAATTACATGGAGACTATACTACTGCACACACCCAGAAGCAAAGCCAAAGTGTCCTAGCTAACCAACACCATTGGTATGTCTTCAGGAAAAAGCCCTCCCCTACAAAAGTAAATCCAAAAAAAATGGGAGAAGTGACTGTTTTACCAGATGCGCAGATATAAACGTAAGGACAAAAGAAACATGAAAAAGCAAGGAAACACGACACCTCCAAAAAAAGTAATAATTCTCTAGCAACAGATTACAATAAAAAGGAAATTTACAAAATCCCAGAAAAAGAATTCAACATATTGATATTAAAGAAGCTCAGTGATTTTTCAAATGTACAGTTAAATTATTTTTTACTATAATCACCCTGTTATGCTACAGAACACAGATGAACAATACAAATATATCACAAAAACAATTCAGGATATAAATGACAAATTTACCAAAAAGATAGGTATAATTAAAGAGAACCAAACAGAAATCCTGAAAATGAATAATTTATTAAATGAAACAAAAAATACTTCAACAATACACAGGTAGAACAGAAGAAACGATTTCAGAGCTTGAAAACAGGTCTTTGGAAAAAAACCCAGTAAGATAAAAATGAAGAAAAAAGAATGAACAAACCCTACATGACATATGAAACACCTTAAAGTGGCCAAATATTTAAACATTCAGTGTCCCAGAAGGCAATAGAAAATAGAAAGACAATAGAAAAATGGAAAACCTATTTAACAAAATAGTGGCTGAAAATCCCTAATTCTAGTAAGAGTTTTAGACATCCAGATACAGAAAGCTTAGAGATCCCCAAATAGATACAATTCAAAAACGTCTTCTCCACAGCACATTATAGTCAAACTGTCAAAAGTCAAAAACAAAAAGAGAATTCTAAAAACAACAAGAGAAAAGTGTCTAGTCAATTATGAGGGAACCTCTATTAGACTAACGGGGAATTTCTCAATAGAAACCTTACAGGCCAGGAGAAAATGAGATGATATATTAAAAGTGCTGGTGGGGCAGGAATATTATGCAAGAATACTATACACAGCAAAGTTATCCTTCATAAATGAAGGAGAAATAAAGTCTTTCCAAGACAAGCAAAAGCTGAAAAAAGGTATCACCACCACTAGACTGATTCTGCAAGAAATACTTAAGGAAGTCCTACAATTGGAAATGAAAGAACAATATCTACCATCATGAAAACATGTGAAAGTATAAAACTCACTGGCAGAGCAAACACACAAATAAAGAAGAGAAAGGAGCCCTGGTATGGTGACTCATGCCTGTAATCCCAGCAATTCGGGAGGCCGAGGTGAGCGGGTCACTTGAGGTCAGGAGTTTGAGATCAGCCTGGCCAATGTGGCAAAACCCCATCGCTACTAAAAATGCAAAAATAAGCTGGGCATGGTGGTGCATTTCTGTAGTCCCAGCTACTCAGGAGGCTGAGGTGAGAGGATCGCTTGAACCTGGGAGGCGGAGGTTGCAGTGAGCTGAGATCACACCACTGCACTCCAGCCTGGGCAAGAGAGCAAGACTCCATCTCAATTAAAAAAAAAAAAAAAAGAGAGAAAGAGAAAGGATCCAAATGTTACTGCGACAGAAAACCACCAAACCACAATGATTAACAATGTGAGAGAAAGGAACAAAGGTTTCTTCATCTATACAAAACAACCAGAAGTAAATTCATAAAATGACAGGAATAAGCCCTCACATATCGATAACAATCTTGAATATAAAGGCATTAAGTTTTCATTTAAAAGATATAGACTGAAATAATGAATTTTTAGAAAACACTGAACTATATCCTGCTTACTAGAAATTCATCTCACCTGTAAAGAAACATATAGGTGAAAGTCAGGGGATAGAAAAATATATTCCACATGAACAGAATCAAAAGCAAACAGCAGTAGCTACACTTATAGCAGATAAAACAGACTATAAGTCAAAAACTGTAAAAAAAAAAAACAAGACAAATGTCATTAGACAATGATAAAGGGATTAGTTGAACAAGAGGACATAACAATTCTAAACATATGTGCACTCAACACCAGAGCACAAAGATTTATAAAGCAAATAGTATCAAATATAAAAGAACAGGTAGACTCTAATATAATAATAGTTGGGGACTTCAACACCCAACTCTCAGCATTAGGCAGATCATCAAGACAGAAAATTAACAACAACAACGAAAAAAAACATTGGATTTAAGCTACGTATTAGACCAAATTAGAACTAACAGACATTTACAGACCATTTCATTCACAAGTTACAGAATATACTTACTTCTCATGGGCACATGAACCATTCTCCAGGATAGACCAAATGTTAGGACAACAACAAGACTCAACAATTATAAAATTAAAATTGTATCAAGTATCTTCTCAGACTACAATAAAATAAAACTAAAAATCAATAACAAACGAACTTTGGAAACTGTACAAATATATAGAAATTAAACATGATCCTGATTGACTATTAACTCAAGGAAGAAATTAAGGAGGAAATCAAAAAATTTCTTGAAACAAAGGAAAATTGAAACCCAACACACCAAAATCTATTGCACACAGCAAAAGTTGTGCTAAAAGTTTATAGCAATAAATGTCAAAAAAGTAGAACAACTTCAAATAAACATTCTAATAATGCACGTGAAACAACCAGAAAAGCAAGAGCAGAACAAACCCAGAATGAGTAGAAGGAAATGACTAATAAAGATCAGAACAGAGATAAATGAAATACTGACTAAAAAATAATACTAAGGATCAACAAAATGAAAATTTCATTTTTTGAAAGATAAGTACAATCAACAAAATGCTAGGTGGACTAACCAAAAAAAAGAGGAAAGACCCAAATGAACAAAATCAGAAACAACAACAACAAAAAAAAAGCTATTACAATGGATACCACAGAAATACAAAGATCATCAGAGACTATTATGAAGAACTATGCAGTAAGAAACTGAAGAAGTTAGAGAAAAGGGATAAATTCCTGGACACATACAACCTACCAAGATTGAACTAGGAAGAAATAGAAGACCTGAATAGACCAAATGCTTGATGTATTCTTGTATGTAACCCAAAATACATAAAATGAGATTTTAATTTCAAAAAAAAATGTAAAAAAACTAGAGATTAGCTTGTTGATTATCAGAGGCTGGGAAGGGTGTGTGTGTAGCAGTCAATGTGGAGGAAGAGTAAAGAGAGGTTGATTAATATGTACAAGCATACAGTTAGAAAAATAAATTCTAGTGTTCAATAGGAGAGTGGGGTGACTATAGTTAACAACAATATATTGTATATTTAAATAGAGCTAGAAGAGAGAACCTGAAATGTTCCCAACATACAGAAACGACAAATACTCAGTGATGGATAGTCCAAATACTCTGACTTGATCATTCCACATTCTACATATGTAACAAAATATCACATGTATCCCGTAAATATGTAAAAATATGATGTATCAATTCTAAAAATAAACATCAAAAAGAATCAGGAATAGCAATCCCAATAACATTTAGAATACAGCTGAAGTCCTAGAGAAGACTCGAAGCTCTGCTCCTGATGGTGACCTACATATGCAGAGGTCATAGAATTCTAGAAGTGAGTCTGCAGGTTTGAGCATCTCCGTACAGGGTCTGATATCTTCCAGGACGACCACAAGAAGGACAATGTTCTAGGTCCCTCCTATTAATGCCTAAATGTCCCAAGATAAGTGGGCTAATGCCTGGTCAGCATGAAAAAAGACATCTGATTAAGAAACTGGTGATTTCACAAAGAGGGGATCTTACAGCATTTGACTTCAGATCAGCCACTTCAGAGGAGGGGAAGCTGGGACATAGGGTAGGACTATACTAGGTTACTCAAGGAAGGAGTGTCTATTTTCTATGAAAAGCTCCTTCTTCCAGGGATATTGAAAGAATTGAAGCATTGAATTCTCTTTACTATTCATCATGGCTACATTTCAAATATGGCATGCTCATAATATTAGGAACCTCAGCCAATAAACTTAATTCCTCAAGCTTCTGGATGGTATTTAATTTAATAGAAGCATGACCTGGAAAAATTATAATTCCTATCTTTTCCCCAATACTCTTCTCACATAAGTAGTGAATCATGGAACAATATAATTTTACCCAAAAGACTGCCTAATCCAGGATTTTTTGGAAAGGTCAAAAACCTCCTACTGAGAGTATATGATCTAAATTTAGATGCCACAGGAGACACAGCATTAAATATCACTGTATCACATAAAGAAAAATGTTTATTCTCCGTAAAGTGTTTATTCTTCTTTTGGGAAATGTCTGCCCAAGTCTCAGTTATTAGTCTATTTCCAATACCTCTTCAATATTTGCTAATCTTTTTAGAAAACAGAAAGCCGACCTGAGGCTCAGAGACGGCACAGGCAACAGTATCTAGCTGGATTTAAATAACATTATGTGTTTATGTTACATTTACTTTTTGGCTACTTCCTGTATGTGCTAAATGCTACTGCTATACTATGGCTATATAAAAGTTTCACCTTAAGTAATGTTAAGTTACAATGATTACATTTTTGACATGCAGTTCTAGAAAAAGAAACAAAAAAATTTTAACGTATAAATTTACTGGAAATAATAATGTTAAGTAAACAATAGTTTAGTTGAACCAAAAATATGAAAAAAATTTTAAAAGTAGTACGCAAAAGATTAAAGTTTAGGAAAAACTGATCTCATCACTACCACTTATTTTACAGATGAGGAAATTGTTTCCTAAAAGGTTACATGGCTTGCCTAAGGTCACAAAGCCAATTAATAGCAAAGCCAAGATTTGAGCCCATGTCTCATGATGCTCAGTCTTATCAGTAATCATATGTAGTAGATGCTGGGCATGTTCCTCCAAGGTCTCCCCTTCAGAACTGAGGCAATTATCCCCCCAACCACAGAGAGTATTAGTGACCAACATCTCTCAGCAGTATCTTCTGGGAATTGCTGTAAGATAGAAAAAAAAGTATCCAAGGTCATGTGACATTATGATATGGTAAACAATATATATTTGGTCTTCATCCCCAGTTCCTGGCACAGAAAAATCCTTCTAATTTCCTGAAGGATAGGAGTATCTTTTGTTATATTTGGTCTTAGTCCCTGGTCCCTGACATAGAGCTTCTAAGACCCTTGGAATTTCCAGAGTGCTAAGAGTGTCTTTTTGTATGCTAATGAGATGGCTGGTGACTGGAGGACCCTAGATAGATTCAGGATGGACTCTGGTTGCCAGAAAGACTAAGACATAGTTGGAGGGTTAGAACTTTCAGCCTCACCTCCCAACCTCCAGGGAAAGGAGAGGGGCTGGAGATCAAAGTAACTGCCAGAGGCCAATGAGTCAATCAATCAGGCCTAGCCTATGCAATGGAGCCTACATAAAAACCTTAAATGATGGGGTTCAGAGTGCTTCCAGGTTGTTGAATACATCCACCTGCTAGTAGGGTGGTGCACCCTAACTTGCTGGGACTAATGTTCCTGCACTCAGGACCTTTCCAGACCGCCTCTACGTACCTCTCCATCTGGCTATTCATTTTTATCCTTTATCATAAACTGGTAAATGTAAATAAAATGCTTTCCTGAGTTCTGGGAGCTGTTGTAGCAAATTATCAAACCTGAAGAGGGAGCTGTGGGAACTCCCTGGCTATGAAGCCAATTGGTCGGAAGTTTCAGGTGATTGGCATCTGAAGTAGAAGCAGTCTCATGGGATTAAGCCCTTAACTTGTGAGATCTGACGGTAACTCCAGGTAGTCAGTATCAGAATTGAATTTAAAGGTAGGATACCCAGGTGGCATCCAGAAAGTTGAAGAGTTGGTTGTTGGCGTGGGAACCACCTCACACATTTGATATCAGAAGTGCTATATTGATACAAACAGATCATAGTAGCCATGTCCCATATCTGGAAGCAGCCTTCATCCGATGACTGGTCAATGATGCAGGGGAGAAGGTATACAGCCTCAACCCCATTGCTGTAGGATGAGACAATTGCTGAAGGACCATCTAAGTTCCAGAGCTCGGTGTGGAATCATCTGGAGTCTTTGTTGTGACTACATTGCAGTTCAATCTCCCCTCTGCCCAATCCTACTTCCTTCATGATCCCACATGTGGATCCAGGCACTCCCCCAGTAAACTTCCTGCATGAAAATCTTTGTCTCAGAATCTGCTTCCCAGGGAAGCTATAAAACATCATTTTTCTTCTCTATTTGAAATTAAAATAGAAAGTTATCAAAATACCATGTCATTAAAGAGGACAAGGCAAAAGCAAGTAAATATTAATGTTTTAATTACCTGTGACCAGGTTAGAATATTTAACTCAATGCCAAAGGCTGCTGTAAAATTTACATTGTAAGAAATCAAATAGAGTATTATCATAGATAACATATATGAGTTTAGGGAGAGCTTTGGTCAAAAATTAATCACAAGATTATAAATGAGAGCTTAAACTTTATAGTGTCAATTACAGATTTAGCTCTAATTTTTGAAGTAACAACTGCAAATATAGAGATTCAAATATTTGAACACATATCCACATCAGACAGTAGTTCACATTGCCTAAGATTATTTTAAAGAGTATACCATTTTGAAAGAACTTTTGATATAATTTCAAAGATACAAAACCAGATTAGAACGTAATAGGAATGTTTCCTTACCTAACGAAGTCAACAGACACTTAATAAAGGCTATATTTCAGGGAATATAGACTTCAGTAAGATGCTGTTGCTATTATCATAGAATATTATCAGTATATTGAAGGGCTCTCTCTTGTCTCTTCAAATATTGTTGCTGCCTCATTCTCTGCTCTCCTTCCAGAACTCCAATTAAATGTATGTCCAACCTTCTCACTCTGTGTATCTTACCTGCCCTTCAGCATGTTCAATTATTTTGACTTTCTCTGCTTCCTTCTGTATAGTCTCTTATGACCTGATTTCCAATTCTTTCTTTGGCCAAGTCTAATCTGCAGTTAAACCTATCTATTGAGCTGTTCGTTTTGGTTCTTTTATTTTTTAGTTCAAGAACTTCTACTGATTAATAGTTCCTCTTCGAATCTACTGTATCACTTCTTGTAGATTATAGTTCACTGTCAAAAATTTCAAACTTGGCCTCTATCTCTTTGACCACAGTAACCAAAGTTCTCTTACATTCTATGTGCAGTATTTTCAGTTTCTGGGGTACTGGTGGATCTAATTCTATCATGTGTTATTTCTTCTGGTGTTTACCCATATTAGCTTATTTCTCTCTAATGCCTGGTTTTTAAATTACTTGCAGAATTAATACAGGGCCTCATATGACATTTTCTTCCACCAATGATGTTTTTAATTTGCAACTAGCAGATACGTAGGATTTTTAGGCATCTGAGACCACCTTTTCAAGTCTTCAAATTTTCTGGGTCACCCAGAGAGTTGAAGAATGGCTCTATGTGAAGAACTAGCTTGTGTGTGGTTCACTTTAACTTCTAGAGAGCAGTCCTTCAGGTCTCAGCCCTAAAGCAGGGAGTGGATCACTAGGGTCTCCATTCTTGGAAAGCTCCATATTGTTCTTGTTATCCTAGATGAGCAAGGTCACTGAATATACAATTCAACCTTTCCAGCCACACCTTCCAAAACAGTAAATGCTTCCAAAGCTGCTATTATTTGAATGTGTTCCCCAAAAACCACGTGTTAGAAACCTAATCCCCAATGCAATTGTATTAAGGGGTAGAACCTATAAGAGATAATTAGGCAATGAGGTTTCTTCTCTCATGAAGGAATTCATGCCATTACTGGGGGAGTAGGTTTATTATCTCGGGAGTGGGTTTCTTAGAAAAGGAGGAATTTGACCCTCTCTTGCTCTTACTCTCCCTCTCTTTGGCTTTCCATCATGTGATGCCTTCTATCACGTCGTGATGCAGCATGAAGCTCCTGGTCAGATGCCAGCCCCTCGATCTTGGAATTCCCAGGCTCTAGAACTATGAGCCAATAAATTTCTGGTCATTTTACATTGTCTAGTTTTTGGTAATCTGTTACTGCAGCACAAAATGGACTAAGATCAAGGCAAAAATATCAGAGTTTTGCTCTTTTCTCTGAGTTTCTCACCTCTCTTGACTTCAATCCATTACAAGCTCATTATATCATTAGAACATTGATTTTTAGAATAAAAATTTTATATTTTATCCACATTTTTTAATTATCTAAAGTTCAATGGTTGGTCTGAAATATCTAACCTAGCATTACTCAAGAGCAGAGGTTCATGGAAGGTTAGAGATCAACTGAGATCCCCCCCTCTTTAAAAAATACACTGTGAACATTGCTACTGCTTCATTTATAACAATGCTTTATAATTATTTGTTCATATATTTACTCAATCACATGGCATAGGTTCTCAATCTAGTTGTGGACAAATCTTCTGAGATTCAAATGTTTGGTTTCAATGCATACGTATGCCTATCTAGGGGGAGAGTTTTTAATTTTCTGGAGACTCTCAAATGTATAACTGATTCTTCATCTCTGGGAGGGCAAGAACCATGTTAAATTTATTTTGAGGTTCTCAATGCCTAATAAGGGTTTGTTGAATAGATGAAGGACAACTATTTTTATAACCAAGTAAATCATAGACGATTCAAGAGAGAGGTACAAATGCTTGGGTGCAACTTTGGAGAAGGGAAATATACCATCTACTTAGATTGTCAGAAAAGGCTTTTTTTGAAAAGTAACATTTTAGTTTGATCCATCAAAGGTACTTATGACTTTCACAAGTATAAATCAAGTATGAAAGATGTTCAAGACCAAGTTGGGATATGGACATAGGAAGAATATTGTGTCCAGTACAGATGCATGAGAGATATATAATTGGAAAAAAAATTGTGAGATTTATTTACTGGAAGTTGCTGTATTATTGTGACCTTTAAGAGCTTCATTTGCTAAGACAAAGCCCAAGTAGTGTATACCTGGAAAAACTTAAACCTGATCAAGTGGCTTATTGCCCTGAATTGTTCACAAGTTTTTATGTATATCTATCCGGAGAAAGTGTCTTTAGCTTTCAAAGTGAATCTGTGGGATTTAAAAACAAAAAAAAAAACTAAAAGCTTATGACTCACTACCTTGTAGTGTATAAATTGATAACTGCATAGGCCTAGGCATAGCTGCATAGGCAGACAGAAATGCATAGGCATAGCTGAACATGTTACAGCTGCTGAGTGTTCTCATCTTCCCCAAGAGACTTGGAGTAATGATGCTACTGTGTTCTCAGTTGGTCACCACAGAATAGAGAGGTCATAGAGCAAAGGGGGTCAAGAGTGACCACAGCATTCTGGATCTCTTTCTTCCTGACATCAGACATTAGCATTTGAAAGAATTTCGGTAGGAAAGTGTCTGCCGATAAAATTCTGAAAAACTTTCCACCCGCTACTTTCCACTCCCTGGCACAGGGAGGCATTTAATAAACATATGAACAATAACAAGAAAATAATAAAATGCCAAAGAAACAGATTATATTGCTAGGCAAATCTCCTAGCACTGATGTCAAGACAGAGAAGATACTGACCCATAGGATTCAAGACAACCAGAAAGTCAGTGGCAGTACCCAAAATCAACTTTGGCCTTCCTAAAGCCCAGCCAAGAAACCTATGTATGTTAATTTAAATAAATATGTACATCAGATTCCAAACTTTCAAATGTTATCATGCAGAGCTCTATTGGGTGGCACAGAAATGAGG
The DNA here is from genome assembly GCF_006542625.1 of Nomascus leucogenys. Taxonomy (NCBI): domain Eukaryota; kingdom Metazoa; phylum Chordata; class Mammalia; order Primates; family Hylobatidae; genus Nomascus; species Nomascus leucogenys. The sequence continues at coordinate 104,937,386 of NC_044386.1, read as the reverse complement.
CCTTCCAGTGAAAGAAATTTTAAAGCTATAAATGTGTTAACTCTTGGCACAAGCAAGTGAATAGTAGTATAGCAGAGAAGCTCTATGAAAGCCACAAGATATAAGAAAAAGGAAATGATATGGTGTGAAACTCAAACATCATTAAGTATAAGAGTTAGATCATGGGGGAAAAGCTTTGCAGCAAAAATAATCCATTAAAGAAAAGTTTGGTAAATTTCACTGTTAAAAAGTAACATATATAATATCAAAAGATAAAGAGCATAAACAAAGTAAAGCCCAAGTGAAATGCTAGAAGAAAACATACTTCTGTTTATTTAAATTATGGTACAACCATGAACTAAAAAACTATATAACTATCACACAAGATTAAGCTGGCTATATGTGTTGGCATGAAAAATGTTCACGGACATTGGTATGTAGGAAAAGCAAATTGAATAAGAGTGTGTAAAAATGATAAAGATATAGGTATATAATGATAGAAACATCTCATTGCTATATGTACATAAACATCTAAAAGAATACTTAGCAAGTGCTTACCAAGTTGTCTTAGGAAGTAGAATCTAATAGAGGGATTTTTCCTCCCTATAATTTATATCTACATATTAATTAAATTTTTTACAAATAGTGAACAGGTATTACCTTTACAGAAAAATATGTTTAGTGGAGACAGGACAGGTAAAAACAAAAGGGATGCTGTAGACTTGTGAATGGAACGGAATGGAATCTGGAGGCAGACTGCCAGTGTTTAAATTGCGACTGCTACTTAAAGACTGCAAGAACTAAAGCAAATGCCTCGTGTTCTTTATCTATAAAATGGAGAAAGTAGCCATATATTCCTCATAGGATTATTGTGAGGTTACATAAGAGAAGACAGGAAAAATACTTAGGCTATTTCCTGGTACATAGTAAGTGCTCAACAAATGTGAGGGGTTCTTGACAAAAATACTTCTTGAATTTTAATGCCAATTTTTCTTCAAATATTATCATCTTAACCTCTTCTGCAGTGCAAAAATTTAGTTGTCATTTGGGGCATTATTTTTCCTTTAGAACATATTAGTTTGGTGCAATTAAAGTCAAAGAGAAAGTGGGATTTGCTTATAGTGTCCTCTTAATCTAAATATGAAAAGTTAAAGGTATCTGCATTATCCTCAGGACTGGTTGGCTTAATTCTGTCTTTAGAGGGCTGGGATATAGATGCTCTGGGTTGAAACTGTAGGGCATTGAGCTAGCACCGATTGGTGGGACCTGGAGATTAGAAATGTTAACATGCATTGTTTGGGGGGAATTGGTCAGGGGAAGGGTGAGGGGAGAATTCATTGCTGACCATTCATTAGAAAAGCTGCTTTTCTCCAAATCTCCTAGGAAAAGCTTCATCAGATGCTGTGACTGTGAAATCCGACCCTGCCTTTAATGTGAAACCTGAAGCTAAAGCTATCCTTACCGCCATATGGCCTCCTGATCAGAATCAGAATGGCTCTCTTGAGCCTCTAGAAAGAACTCTTCTCTAAACCTCCACATCTATTGCTTATATTATTTTATACCAATCAAGTAAGGACCAGAATTCATGTCAACGCAAGGCCTGCAGACTGGTTGTAGGGTCATTAGCTGGTTGTATTCACCAACTAGAGGAATGACCCTAGGTTTCCCATAGAACTAACTTCAAATCCACTCACATCAGAACAGTTATAACATGCTGAAACCAGTTTCCAAACCAAGAGAAAGTCAACAGTCACAAACCAGCAGAGATACAACATGGCATTGGTCTAAAACCATTATTTGCCAAATGTGTTCCATGGATCCCTAATGTCCCATGAAATACTAGTGGGTTTTGCCAAAAAATTTTTTATCTTATTTCCAAGATGGTTTAGAAATGCCATATATTATGTCTCAAACTTACTAATATACTATGCACATTTTATTAGTCAATCAACAAACATTTATTGAGCACCTACCATGTACCAGACAGTGCTTTAGGTAGTATGGAAAAAGAGTAAGCAAGACAGATAAGCTTCCAACCATGATGGAAGAAGAAAAGGAGCACAAAAACAAATATTAGAGAATATACAGACAGGTAAATGAGAGAGGTGGGGCATACATTGACCCGGTAGCTACTTGGGCTGTAAGAGAAATCCTCTCTGAGTAAAGGGTACTTAAACAGAGAATTGAAAGACATGAGTGTCTTTAAAGATTTTTTTTTAAATGAAGATTCTTTAGTAAAGAAATATAGTAAATTTATTTATCCTGACATTTCAAATCCATCTGTTTCCACAACCCTTTTTGAGTGGAACACCCACTGGCATCCCAGGGAACACTAGTGTTCTTCAGAACCCAGTTTGAGAAGTTCTGGTTTTATCTTGGGATTCTAGCACTGTTGAATGCAGACCATTATCTTGCATAATAGTCCCCCATTATACATAAATGCTGCTGAAATAAGCTGAAAGCCCACCCCCAGTGGGCTAATGGATACAAGCACATTCTCCACCACTAGCCAGAAAAGCTGTGGCAGCAGCCAGAGACTCAGGACTCTGAACTGCATATTTCAGGTTCTCCAAGACTTGCACCCAGAGGCATGGTTTGATCTGTTGCTTTTACAGGAAGGGCAGCCTGGGAGTTGAGAACATCCACCACAGACAGGTAAGTTCCTACTTGGCAGTTTGCCACAGCAATTACCCCCTCGTGCTCCATCACTACCTTTCCACTCCATCTCCCACCCTTACACCAGACTTGTGATTCAAAGACCTTCAGGCCAGGGGCAACAAACTATGGCCGGTGGGCCAAATCTAACCCACTGCCTGTTTTCCAAATAAAGTTCCACTGGAACACAGACATACCCATTCATTTGCATATTGTCTACAGCTGCAGTGGCAGGGTTCAGTAGTTGCAACAGGGGTCCCCTGTATGGCCTACAAAGCCTGAAAACTTGCCATCTGGCCCTTTGCAGAAAGAATGCTGATCCCTGCTCTGGGCACCTGTTCTGCACCCTTTTGGCCAGTCCTTCCAGCCTGTGGAGACAGCTACTATCCTTGCTGACTGTGCTAGGTGAGGGTCACCATCTTTCCCCTGCAGACACTTACACCTGGGGAAATCTATTGACAATCTTCTAAATGCCCCTCCTTTTCCTTAGAGAGTTAATGCACCTGGTGAGGGCACTTCTGCTGGTATGAGATTTCCTCTGCTCAAATTCCAGCTATACCACTTGCTCACTCTGTGATCATGGAAAATTCACTAACCTCTCCAATCTTCCATTTTAAAGCTTTAAAATGAGGATAATATTAACTGCCTTAGGATTGTTGCAAAGATTAACTGAGGGCAGGGTGCAGTGGCTCACGCCTGTAATCCCAGCACTTTGGGAGGCTGAGGAGGGCAGACCACTTGAGGTCAGGAGTTCAAGACCAGCTCTGGCCAACATGGTAAAACCCTGCCTCTACTAAATATACAAAAATTAGCTAGGCATGGTGGTGCGCGCCTATAATCCCAGCTACTCAGGAGTCTGAGGCAAGAGAATCGCTTGAACCTGGGAGGCAGAGATTGCAGTGAGCCGAGATCATGCCACTGCACTCCAGCTTGGGTGAAAGAGCGAGACTCTGTCAAAAAAAAAAAAAAAAAAAAAAGCCCATTAAATGAGATGACACATGTGAAAAACTTTACATAGCTTCTGACTTGCGGAAGCTGTTTCATAAATGTTAGTTATTATTTTAGCTATTATGAAAAGGACCAAGAAGGGGGAACTGAACACACAAGACATAAATGCTATGAGTAGTCCCTTAATGCAGAGCATCTCAAATCACTTTCAACTAACAAATATGTGTTAAGCAAGTTTTGGCATAACATCCGGTGCTTTCACTAGCTAATGGTATCTATGTGGCTAATAGATGTTTGTTTTGGAGCTGCCATTTTTGAAAACCATTTGTTGTTATCTATAAAGCTGAACATATGTGCACCCTAGCATCCCACAACTTCACCCCTAGATATATACTCAACAGACATGCATGTATTTGTTCACAAAGACATGTACTGGAATGTGCAAAGCAACACTATTTCATTATAGCCCCAAATTGAAAACTACTCCAAATATCACCAACTCCAGAATGGATAAAGATATTCACACAATGGCATGCTATTGGGCAATCAGAACGAACCATCTACAACAATTTACGGCAACATGGAGGAATCGCACAAAGTTAAGCAACTTAAGTTATTTGCACAAATTTAAGCAACTTATTTGCTTAACTTTGTGTGATTCCTCCATGTTACTGTATGTTACTCCACAGAAGTGGGAGTGAGGGGGCCCTTCTGGGATGCTGACAGTGTACTACTACTTCATCTGGGTGCTGGTTACACAGATGTATTCAGTTTGTAAAAAGTTACCAAAAAAAACAGAAAGGAGAGAAAAAAGAAGGAAAAGAGGGAGGGAGAGAGGAAGGGAGACATATTGAGCACATACTCTTTGCCATTCTGTTTTCTTTCATGCCCTCTTTTATATTCATTCTTTTATTCCTAGCTCTTGACCTTGACTGCTCCCTTGTCTCATATCATCTTTCTCTCTAACAAGAACTTGATTTGCAGACCTGTGGCTTTGAAGGAACCATGCAGTATTTGCTCAGTGAAAATGCACAGACCCCACAAACCCTCCACTTTCTTTATTTCAAGCCTGGCAAAAGGAGATGGGACTCACACCCAAGAGGATGCATTTCCATACACCCATTTCTGAAATATGAAGAGGTGCCCAGTCTGTTTGATTCATAGCTGCCTGTTCCACAGTTGCAGATACAGTAATTGATAACCCAGACCAAGTTCTCTTCCCCATCTCCCAGAACTGGAACTGGGGCTGTGTTTGGTTCTCATAAGATCAGTTCCAGTTCTAGAAACTGAGTAAACTCTGGAGTAAATATTGCCAAGTGATGGATTTCTGCTGTGGGTCTCTGTTGGCCATTTGCCTCAGCATATCACCAGCAATGCACCTCATTGTATTACTGCATTTCCAATTACACCTCAAGGCCCCACTGGCCCCCTGTCCACCCTCTGCCCTGCAGAGGTGGGTGTTCCGGGAGACAGATCCAAAATCTGGGCTCAGAAGATGGAAATGCCAACTGCTGTCAATTTGAGAGTGGGGATGAGACTTTTTGACTCAACTGGTTAATTCAGCCATGCTGTCAGAGCTGCTTTGATGCAAGGACATCTGAATGCTGCCCCTAAAATAACAAATTAAAAACAACAACAACAACAAAAATCAAGTGTTGTAGAACAGTTCTCCTGCCCCAATTCCCGAGCCTCAGTTCATCCCAGCCCTTCCTCCTAGGGTTAAAGGCTCAGGATGAGCTGAGATACTAGGATGAGGTAAGTGACAGGAGGGGCTGAAGGTTGGGAATAAGAGTTGGGAACAGGCATAGGAAGAAGTCCAGTGACAAAAGCCTGGTCAGGAATGGGGAATTAGGACAGATCACATTACATCTGCAGTCATGTCAAATGTTCCTAGTCCAAAGAGCTCTGCAATTATCACCTTCGTTGAATGTCTTGCAACTCCACCACTCACATGCAGGGATAGGCAGCCATTACCAAGGGCATGGTTGGACCTGAAGCTTGCCACTCAAGACCCTCCAGCATTTGGCCAAACTTCCGTCTCCATCTCATTTCTTCCACTTCATGAACTGTCATTTTAAATCAAACTCCATGCCATGACAAATCCCCACCCCCGCCGCAACAGGGGGAAGATCACTAGGCACCCTCCTCATCCTGGTAAATGTACCTCCCCCTACTGAAATTAGACCCATTTTCCAAGGCCTTCCCTGAATCTCTAATCAGGAGAGATTTCTTCCCCCAACTTCCATAAAATTTTCTTTTGATGTTTACCTTTACCATGGCATCCATCGCATGCAAACTTGCTTTATGAATAATTTTCTTTCTTCCTCCTAGCTCCTATACCGCATTTTCATGAGGGCAGTGACTGTATTTCACTATAATAAGTGCTCCTACTTATTGGGCATGTACCAATATGCTTACCACTTCTCATAAATTTTCTCTAAACTTATAAAAAATCAATAAGTAGGTGTTATAATTCTCATTTTTACACATCTCTTCCAGCACATAGAAAGCTATGGCTAGGTGGATGAATGGATAGATGGATGGGTGGATGAACAAGTAAATGGGATGGATGGATGGATGGATGGATGGATGGATGGATGGATGGATAGATGGATGGATAAATGAATGGGTGGATGAATGAATACATGGATGGATAGATGGATATTGAAAACATCCAATTGACCCAAATCCAAAATATTACCTTCCTTCATCAGGAGTTCCTTACCCCCACACCAAATTAGGATGTGGAAGAGGATATCAGTTAAAAATAAGCCTCCCTCTATTGTAGAAAATTCATATTCCCCCCACCTTCAGGTTTAGTCAGATGAAGTTAATATCCTCAAAATAAAGAATAAGTGAATATTCCGTAGGTTGCTTAAGCAACGCAAACCAGTGAAAAGGCTTTAGGGGAACAAAACCTGCCTCACATCTCTTATCTCAGGATTTACTAAGTTTCTGTCCTTAAGCCCCGAGCAGCTTATCCTTTCCTTAACCATCAGTGTCCTCATCTATACGACAGGAGAACAACCACATCTTCCTCACAGGTGGCAGAGAGAGGAAAGTTAGGTAGTGGAGGTAAAAGCCTGGCACAAGTGGACCCTTAATAATTGTTCATTTTCTCCAATCTCTAATTCCAAGAAATGTAAGAAGCTGTGAAAGTAACGAGGTCTTGAAAAACAAAACACCAAATAAAGGGTTCTCCCCACTTAAAGCTCAGCATACGCCTATACACCGTCATCATCCCTTCTCTACCCAGGTTGATTGTCACAAAGCCATTCCTTAGGCACTGACAGATGCATTTCTTAGGCACTGACAGATGTAATTTCTTGCCAGTTTTGTCTCTTGTCCATTTGGCCCTCATCCTCGTAGGGTTTCCTTATTCTTTGCTTCTACTAATGCTTGAAATTAAGACAGTTTTCGTTTGGTTCTATATTTGAGTTGTGGTTGAAGCAGGCATCTCCAACAAACCCAGAAAGCCTCAAACTTCCTAGGGAACCTTAGAAAATCTACACAGCGTTTGCCATCTAAAGGAAAATTCTTCCCTTGATTGTCCAAATCCTTCTGTTTAAATCCAAGGGAAAAGCTCAGCTTCTGTTCCACCTGGCCCTATGGATACAATAGATGGATGTTCCCACGTCCTCTATGGAGAGTTCTACAAGGGAAAATTTCAAACACATGTTTTGAAAGCAAAAGTCCCAAGTGCTATGAATGAAACATATCAGTCATCATTTTTCTACCCTTCCTCTATTTGCAGTCCAGAAGCCAAAAATCACCTGTTATCTTGGAAATAATCCCTGCAGGATCAAGTCCAAGGTGTAAATGTGGACTGGTCACCCCAGCCGAGATTATCTAAGTGCCATGGCTTACTCGAGACAGGAAGCCCCACATCCTGCAGCTTCATTCATAATCCATAATAGATGATGTTCTTGGATCCCAAGTTGAGAAAAGAAGTTAACTATGCACATTTTGGCAAAGATGCAGTCCAGGGTTTGATCTAAGCAACTATCACATAAAATAAAGTACAAACGGAAACGGCAAAAATATGCCCATATCACAGCGCAGAGTGTGCCAAAGCTGACCGAAAAATTATACACTTTTCATGTTTCAATAAAGGTACTTAACTGGCATTTTGTGGGACACTGCTGGGTGACAGCCCACGGCATCAGAGCTGTCAAGGAGCCCACATCCTGCAACCCTGGCAGTTCCCCATCTTCTCCATTAGCTCAAACCACATGGAGAGATGAGAGCAGGACAAATGAGACACCTCTTTTTTTTTTTCCAAGTATATTAGAGTCCACCCAGGAAAAAAGCCAGGCAGGTGGATGAAAAGTGTAGGCAAGTGTTCCCAGCCTCTCCACTGCATACTCAACAAGGGAAATCATAAAACCACAGTCATTCAAACAGCCATTTAGAGTTCACAAGCGCTTTTCAAATGTATTCTCTTAATCCTCACAGAAATGCTGAGGAACATATTTTTATGGCCCTTCTTTTACAGATTACATAAATGGAGGCTCAGAGAGGTCAAGGGACTTTCATAAGGATAAACAGCCTGGTAAGTGCCAGAGAAGGGGCTGGATCCAGTCCTTTCTGCCTCTCACACCTATGCTGTGGGCTGTCTGCCTCCTGCTTCACCCAGACCCATATCAGTCAGTCTGATTTTCTGCCTCACACCCAGGCTGTAAAGGCCAGGAAGTTGGAACACGTCTGGATGGAAATCTGATTCTCAGACCTTCAGGACAGAGATAAAGAAGCTGTTTTTAAATTGTGGTAGGAAAAACCACTTACCCCTTCCTCATGTGTGCAGGAAAAAGTTAACACGCAGAAAACTGATGTATCTTAGTGGCCCGGTTTATTTTATGCCCCTAGTCAGAAATGGTGATATGCTTAAGTAGGGGGACATCCACAAACATAGCACAGGGATATTCTGTTATGCTTGCGTTTGCCTTTTCTGTCCCTCCGATCTCCTTCTTCCTTCCCTTGGCAACCTTTTGGGGCACTTCTAAAAGACATGGGAACTGAGACCTAAGCTCACATTTGGTTCATACCTATTCACTGGTTTCCCCAAAGGTTTGAGAAGCATCCAAAGCCTTCTGTCTGTCACCTTGTGCATAAGGAGAGACAGACTGGTTTGAATTGGTAAGATCTTTGGGATCCCCAACTGAGACAGGTTCAGCTAATCCTTTCTCAGAAACAATGTGGGCTCACCTAGTTTAAGTCCATGGGGAGCAGGGATGGGGACAGGACATCAAATCCATCGTGAAAGATTATTCCACAGAATATATGTTCTGGGTTCTCTTTTTTAAAGTGTTTCAGAGTTCTGACTTCCACCGTAGAGACAGAAACAGGGCTTAGGGAAGCACTTGGTGCGGGCCAGGCCAGGAACGCAGGTCAATTCTAAACCAAACTCTGATCAACTGAGGTGTATACAGGAAGCATGCTCCTGTTATCATAATGTTCTGCTTAATTGGGAACTAAGTAGAGTCTAGTGAACATAATTAAATCTTTCTTTGATAATTGAGAATCTTGCAGTGCCCCGGGGTGATCATGCTAAACATCAATTATCAATTCTCACTGGTGGGAATACAGGCAACTGAGTTCAACCTGAAGTGACTTTGAGGCCAACTACAGGACATTCATTTTTACTGAACCCCTATTACCAACTTATTATTTTCCCTCTTTCTAGACAGCTAGTGCAAGGAAAATTCTGTCCATGAGACATTTTCAGTTGTTTGAATCACAGTTAATCAAGATCTCCATGTGACTATTCAGAAATTAGAAGGGCTCTCAGAATGTCAGCTTATTGTACCTGGTTATTAAATCAAATCAATCTAGCCAGATACAAATAAATCCTTGGATTTATTCTGCAAACTTATTTTGAGGTCCACTCCCGCCTCCAACACCCCTGGCCAGATACATTCTCGCCTTGCATGAATCAGACAGAATGAATCAAAGGACGCCAAGTCAACTGAATATTGAAGTCCCAGTTCCCCTACTATGTAGCCATATGACATCAAGGAGCCTATTTCACTTCTGAGATTCCATTTCTTTATCTGCACACCTGAAGGTTGGATTTATTGGTTCTTAAGCTTTCAGGAACACAAATCTTCTTAAGAATCGGAGAAAAATGGCCAGGTACAGTGGCTCACACCTGTAATCCCAGCATTTTGGGAGGCCGAGGTGGGTGGATTACCTGAGGTCAGGAGTTCGAGACCAGTCTGACCAACATGGCGAAACCCCATCTCTGCTAAAAATACAAAAAATTAGCCGGGCATGGTGGCGGGAGCCTATAATCCCAGCTACTTGGGAGGCAGAGGCAGGAGAATTGCTTGAACCCGGGAGGCAAATGTTGTAGTGAGTCAAGATCACACCATTGCACTCCAGCCTGGGTGACAGAGTGAGACGCCGTCTCAACAAAACGAAACAAACAAACAAACAAAAACAATCAGTGGAAAATTAAGAACATTTTTCCCAACAGGGAAAAAGGAAAATACGTACAAAATGTTTATATTCTAAACGGGGGAATGGGGTCATGGACCCCCCAAGCCCATCATCTTGTGACCCCTTCCATGAACTTCAGGCTTAAACTCCTGGGGTAGAAGACCCCTTGGGCCTTTTTGAACGCTGACATCCTCTGAATCCAGCTAATTACAAGCATAGAGAGTAGTGGTTCTGGGCCTTAAATCTACATGGAGACCCCTGGGGAGTTTTCAAACTCTAATGCTCAGATTGATCCCTAGACCAGTTAAATCCATATCTTTGGGGGTGGGTCCCAAGCATGAGTATTTTTTGACCCTCTCCAGGTGATTCTAATGTGCAGACAAGTTTGCAAACCACTGCTCTAGAACAAGAATTCTCAAAATTAGGAGTGAATAGCATGCCCCACGGAGAAGGCAGTTTCCCAGGCTACTGCCCTACATGATTCAAACACCTTCTAGTCAGATCCTGCCTGGGAAAATGCACTGATAGTCGACATCCCAGGCCATGCTGATGTAACTACAATTTGGGAGCCCAGTAAGATAGCCATTTAGCAGGAGATGCCCAGAAGGGTCCTCTGCTCACCCACCCTGTCCTCCCAGACAGCTCTGCATGCTCTCAGCAAGTCTCCAGCCTTATTCAGGAAGAGCTTCAACAGGTCTCTTTCATTTGCCAAACAGGCTTTTTCTCCACCTTTCCCATTTCTAGCAAACTTGGATCTTTTACCCAGAGCCTCTGATCCCACCAGGATCAATAATTTAAGCAGAACAATCATCAACATCGTCGTGTTTAATATTTGAACTCCATAGCATCACTTAGGTCAGCTTCAAGGTGAGAGCTGACTCCTGTTCTCTTGCTGTTAGCAAACCGGGCCAGTGACTGCCAGAGGGGACTGTGTGCATAGCTCCCAGGCAGGCCAGCCCAGGCAAAGACCCAGCCCGCTGGGTTCTGCACCCCCTCTACCCTTTCCTACCTGAAGCGTGTGCAGCAGGACCTGTAGCCCACTAGCTTCTTGTTCGGCCATCCTTTCCTCAGGTCCTAGGGAACCGCTGCCTGTGGCCAGATCCAGGCTGGAGAGGCAGCGGCTGCCAAGCTGACCTCGCTGCCCGCCTCGCAGGAGACGACTGCCCAGAGGCCTCAGCTGCACATGCTGCTGAGTGTGAAGTCAGTGCGGTGCAACCCTAGACCTCGGCACAGGCGTGAATACCCACCGACTCCCACTGTGGGGATTAGGTGAGCCCCGGCTGTAGGGAGGGCTGAGCATTTGGGTGCAGGGGTGGGGAGGGCACCAGCATGAGTCACTCACCCACCTCCAGGCCCATGCAGGAGCAGAGCGAAGGAGAAGCCACCCTGGATGGCTGACAGGCATTCCCAGCTGACCTGGTCAGACTCCCTCTAGAGGCTCGCTCAGCCCGCCCCGCTACCCCACCCCACCTCTTTATTTTGGTCTGTTGCCGGCTCCCGGGTAACAGGAGACCCAAGAGTGCTTGCACAACTGTGGCAGTTCAGGGCACAGAAACCCAGGGCCCCCTGAGGTCCCAGGCTTAGAAACAGGAGCTCTGGCTGAAAAGGAAAATAACTATTCTGGACATTTTTTATGGACCACGTCCCTTACGTAATCTTTTAATTTTTACAGTAACCTTATAGAGGTGGGTACTATTATGACTACCCCACCCCTGTTTTACGAGTAAGAAAACTAAGGCACTGAAATGTTAAGCCACAAGAACACAGAGCTTAGGATTGCATACCAGACCTCAAACAGGCAAGCTGGCACCAGAGCACAAGCACTACCCATTACACCATGCTGCCTCTTGCTGCTGCAAACACTTCAGTCAAAGTAATGGAGGGCTGAGAGCCATGTCCTCGGCCTCAGGGACAGCAGATGCCCGGGGCAAGTTTCCTTCAAACCAGTGTAGAATCCATGATCCCTTTCTGTGTTTTCTGCTGGGGATGTGTGAGCAGAGTCTTAGCGACTAGCTTCTCCTTCTCAACATACCAACACCCTTCAATGCTGGTTTCTCAAAGCATGGTGATGGGGAGTTACCTGGAAGCTTGTTAGGCCCCTCCCCAGAACTACTGTGTCCAAAGCTGCATTTAAACCAGATCCCCGGGGGATTTAGAGCTGTTTAACAAAATGACCAGAGGATTAAAGTTTGGAAATCTCCAATTTCGACTATATTGATTACATTGCCTGCGTGTTCAACAATTCCGACAATGTTTGACCCAACAAACGAGTGCCCAGCAAGCTCAAAGCACAACTTTACTGTGTTGAAAGCACACTTTATTGCGTGAAATTGGAGCGCTGAGCTCAGTGGAGATTCTGACTGAGAGCACAGCCAGGTATTATAGAAAAGCCTCAGTCACTGGGGGGAGTGAGCTCCCAGCCAACATCCCCATGCAGAATTTAGGGAGATTCTGTGAGCATCAAAAGCATTCATCAGGCAGGTACCAAGTACATTGGGGTGACTGAAGAAAGAGCATTTCCAGATCCGGCTTGGCCTAAGTGTTCTGAAGTCCCGAGTCACAGGTCAGGCCTGGCCAAACCCTCGATTCAAGGGCAAATTCATGTAGACTTGCCCTCAAGAAATTTCCACTTAATGGCTTCAAATATGAAGGCCTCCCATCTTGGGAACTGACTAGAAGTGCTCATATTTATGAAGCTTGCAGGGTGGGGTTGACCCCGTCTACCCCTACCCCCATTTCTCTACATCTGGTGCCAGGAGGGTAGAAATAAAGGTTCCCCATGGATTTCTATGGGAGGGTGACGCATTTTAGGGCATGTGCTCTCTTGATCGTCTAAGGCCCAGGGTGAAGGGAAGACAGAACTGTCTCATGTGACTGCCTTAAGGGGAGATCATTTCATGGTTGCCAACTGGAAGATAAAGAAAAGAGATGGGGGAAGATAAAAACAAAACCATTTTTCCAACATAGACCGAAAAAATAGTTTAAAGATAGAAAGTAGTGAGCAGTCATAAAAATGACCTCAGAGGAGAGAACTAAAGGTTTTGCGGTCACACTCCCTGACATTAGAATTTAAGCAAAATTGTCTCCATCTTGAAGAGTGTCTTGGTTAAGCTCCCTGGAATTGCAGAAGGCAGAAGTGAGATTAAAACCCTGTATGTAAAGGATTGCTCTCTTCTACTTAACGACGCCTTTTCCCCCCTCAGTGCCAGGAACCTGGTTTCCAGTAAACCCCTTGTGACATAAGGAGTGGGCTCGCTCTCTCTCTGGTGACACATCTGCCTCCCCTGCCCAGCTTGGCTGCTCTCCCCTTCATCCTCTGGAAAATTACTGCCCACTTGGCCATGTGGATACACGTGGATGCCAGATAAGGAACAAAGTGCTAGTTTTCACCCTCTAATTTCTCTAACAAAACTAGGATGCAGGCCAGCTTATTGTCAGCCCTCCGCCGCACCTTCAGCACACTCCTCCCTTATGCCTCAACGGAGCCCTGTGGAGACCCCAGCAACCCTGTTTCCCTGCCTAGCAGAACCCTCTTCACTCTCATAGTTAGGGAAAGCCACAGAAGTACCCACACCCGAACTCCCCTCTCCTGAATTCTATCTTTTTTTTTTTTTTTTTTGAGACGGAGTCTCGCTCTGTCACCCAGGCTGGAGTGCAGTGGTGCAATCTCGGCTCACTGCAAGCTCCGCCTCCCGGGTTCACGCCATTCTCCTGCCTCAGCCTCTCCGAGTAGCTGGGACTACAGGCGCCCGCCACCACGCCCGGCTAAATTTTTTGTATTTTTAGTAGAGACGGGGTTTCACCGTGGTCTCGATCTCCTGACCTCGTGATCCGCCCGCCTCGGCCTCCCAAAGTGCTGGGATTACAAGCGTGAGCCACTGCGCCCGGCCCTGAATTCTATCTTAATGACAGCCCATTCTGTTAGTGGACTGATTACTTTAGGCTGAAGCATAAATGGGTGACAGCAGGGAATTATGCTCTTCCCCAGTTAACATTTGGATTTTATCAGGGACTCTCCTGAAAGGCAGGTGAGTGTGGAGTCTGCCTGGACAATACAATATCCTACCCAGAGTAGACTGAAGCAAGTACTCATTAAACCACATGGAGCAGGCAAGAGGGGTTGGTCAGTGCCTAGGACAGGCCACGGGGGAGGAGGCTTCTTTGTGAAGCAGAGAGAGGACTTCCTACTCATTTTACATAGTATCTTCTGAAGAAAGGGTTTAGGGAAGCCACAGAGGAGGTTCAAGCAGAAGTTCAGAGAGATCTTAGTTCTCTGGCTTTAAAGAAAGATGCATTTAATGTAATCCAGAGATTCCTGTTGCAATTCAGGCCTCCCCCAGACCACCTTCTGGTTTAGTGATTTGCTAGGACTCACAGAACTCAGAAAAGCCATTGTACTCACAATTACAGTTTATTACAGTGAAATGATACAGATCCACATAAGCAAAAAGAGAGAGGCACATAGAGCAGAGTCCAGGAGAGACCATACATGAGCTTCCAGTTTTCCTTCCCCTGTAGAGTTATGCAGCCAGCACTCCCAGCAACAATGTGTGCAACACACACAGGGTATTGCCAACCATGGAAGCTCACTTAAGCCTTGGTGTCCAGGGTTTTATTGGGAGTTGGTCATGTAGACATGAATGGCCTTAGTCTCTATCCCTGCCAGAGGTCAAGCTTATACTGTATTGCCCAGGGCCCCCAGGTAAACAAAGACACACATGAGGCAGGACGTTCCAAGGATTTAGAGATTAGCTCCCAGGAGCTAGACAAGGAACAAACCTTCCTTTAGGCAAGATTAATCCTTTGCCGCACACCTGCCCTCTTATCCCATCATCTCAGACTCAAGACTCTCATATCTTATGAATAAGATAGAGAAAGAAGTGCTGGCTTCTATAATTAGAAGGATTCAATAGTGAGCAGAATGCCAAACTCAAAGAGTAGTAATTAATAAATTGACACTGACATAGAGGGTTTTCTAACAGCATTTAGAGTATTCAGTCCCCTTGCTCTTTCCTATTCAACATTTTTATCAATGACGGGTGAAAATAAAGGCTACACGCTCATCAGATTTTCGGATGACACCCAGTTAAGAAAGATAAGAATATGTCAGATGACCGAGTTGGAATCCAAAAAGATTTCAACAGCCTTGAGTAATGGACCAGATCCTACAGGATGAAATATAACAGAGCCAAGAGTAGAAATTCCCTACCCCAGGTCTTCACTACCACCTGACAAAAATAAGGTTGGGAGGCTTGGCTAAACACTACTGGATGTGAAAAAAGCTTGGGGGTTTATCCGGAGGTGAGACCAATATGAGTTTTCAGCACGACCCCATATCCCCAAAGCATCTTTTCAGTCTAATGTCATCACCTTTAAAAGGGGGATAAATTTTGTATCTGTAACCAAAATAGCCATGAGGCTGAACTGAGATTTTTCCAATGAGAGTAAAGGTCCCTGGAAGATAAATTCTCCATAGATCTTTTTTTTTTTTTGAGACAGAGTCTCACTCCGTCACCCAGGCTGGAGTGCAGTGGTGTGATCTTGGCTCACTGCAACCTCCATCTCCTGGGTTCAAGTGATTCTCCTGCCTCAGCCTCCTGAGTAGCTGGGATTACAGGAGTGCGCCACCACGCCCGGCTAAGTTTTGTATTTTTAGTAGAGCTGGGGTTTCACCATGTTGACCAGGCTGGTCTCAAACTCCTGAGCTCATGTGATCCACCCCGCTCGGCCTCCCAAAGTGCTGGGATTATAGGTGTGAGCCACCGCACCCGGCCCATAGACTTAAATTCATAAATGGCAAACAAGATTTCTTTCCTGAGAGTAGAAGAGAGAGGGTAGGTAGCAGGAGACCATGCCCTGCCATGAGGATGGGAGCACAACTTCCAGGAGTCTTAGCTGTGCCTTGAAGGATGCAGTGATTTAGCGCTCAACAGCGCAGGTACCACAGGCAGAAGAGGAGGCATGAAAGCAGGGAGTTCCTCCACTGCTGCACCTGGAACCAGACCCGCTCCGCGCTAAACACAGAACACGTGGTTTCAAGCTTTTGCTCCCGTGTCTATTAGCTATGTGACTTGGAGCCAAGTTACCTAAGCTCTCTGTGACTCTGTTTTCTCATCTGTTAAATGGGGGGATGATAATGCTTACCTCATAGGATTGCTAAGAGGATTAATTTGAGCAGCCCTTACAATGTTTTCAGCGCAGTGCTTGTCATCTGAAAAGCACTCAATAAATGCAGTCGTTATTGATATTACTGTCATTATTATTACATTTCAGATTTGATAATACCTACTAAAATAATTGGTGAGAGGGTTAAATGAGCAAATGCATGTGGAAGTGACTAATGGAAGTTGATGACAGGGTGGTAAATTATTGAGCAGTGATACCCTAGATTCCTCCTAAATAAGAGGGTACTGGGTGAGGGAAGTGACTTGACTTGACATCCATATTTCTGCCCAGCAACAAATAGGTTTGGAGTTCTGATCATTCCCAAGCATCTCTCAAATGAATTGGCCACAAGGCCTGTGCAACTGAAGGTGCCACAGAGGGCCTGCTGAGATACCAGACAAAGCAAAAAAGGACGCAGATGAGAGCTCAGCCTCTTTCAAGCTAGAGAGACAGAGAGCAACAACCTGACCCACCATGGCCAGTGGCCTGTGCAGCAAGCTGAAGGCAAGCCAAACTGCAGCAAGGATGGGCTGACCAACACGAGGGATTTTGCCCTTTGAAAAAGAACTAACTTGAGACTTAAAGTGAGAGATCTGAAGCAGCTTAGTCATCTCCACCACAGTGAGATCTTGTAACAAGGGCAACACAGGACACAACAGAGAGGGTACAGAAAGCATCTCCAGGCAATACCAGAATCGAGACTGCGCTCGCAACAGCCCTGGTTAGGAAGAACTACCTTCTCATGTGGTGTCCTATGATCTGACTGTATCACCACAAATTCACATATTGAAATCATAATCCCCAATATGATGGTATTGGGGGTGTGGCCTTTGGGAGGTAGTCAGGGCATGAGTGTGGAGCCCTCATGGATGGGATTAGTGTCCTTATAAAAGGGCCCTTATATATAAAGAGCTATATATTAATATTAGTGCCCTTATGAGCCTTGCTCCTTTCGCCACCTGAGGATACAGCTAGAAAGAGCCACCTGTGAACCAGGAAACAGGCCGTTAACCAGACATTGAATTTTAGGCTTCCCAGTCTCCGGAACTGTGAAAATAAATTTATTTTGATTATGAGCCATTCAGTCTAAGGCATTTTCTTTTAGCAGACCAAATGGACTGAGACAAGGAGGAATTGAATCTACTCTACTCTCTTTATAGTGTTACTTAAGTTGTTTTTTAAACTGTATGTTGTTCTCAAATGAAAGTGAATGTACTCATTTTTTACTAGCAGATAGACTCAAAGAACAATTCAAATATTTTTATATCTGGATGACTTTGTATCTGGCTATTCCATTCTGGGGTCCAGAGTGTACAAAACAGGTGAACAATCATTCTTGCTAAATGTTACAATTCAATCATTTCTGGCATAACTTTGGGGCCCAATAATAATAGGAAGGCTTCCCTTGGTGTTGGGAGAACATTCTTGACCACCACTCCCCAAGCTTAATTATCAGAGTCTTAGTCATACTTGTCCAAGTTTCAGAAAGCTCATCACCCTGCCTTTTCTTATCTCTAAATCCTGATCTATTAAACAGGTGTCCAGGTGATAACTTACTCTCCTTCACTGTCTTGGAAGGTTTTTCTCCTCCTCCTCGTTGATGTGAAGCAAAGCCCACATCCTTCAGGACCTATGGAAAGTGGTAGAATACAAAAGTCACACAAAGGGGAATGCCTAGAACAGTGAGGGGAGGTTTCAGTGGCAGTTGATTTATCCTCCTTCTCTCAGTAGTGCTCGCCTGCCCCCACCCGACCACACACCACCACCACCCAAACCTCCTACCCCTTTGACCTCTAGTGTGGAGTGATAAGGGTTATAATTAGGATGAGTTCACACAGGGAGAAGATTGTGTGATGCTGTGGTCTCACGAGGAGTTTCTTGTGAACTATGGAAGCTTTGCTTTCAAATGCAAACTTTTTAGATGGGATCAAGGACCATATTGCTTGTTTATATGTAAATTGTATTTTCTGGCAGAAAAATATAATAAAGCATTTTTTAAAAATCTTCCAAACTTTTCACACAGACTTAAGTTATTCCAGAATCCCAAAAAAGTATTATTACCACAAAAGGGATCACTGGTCCCAGGAGGAAATACATATTAGCATTCCAGGACCAACAGTTTCCTATGCCTGCTGTGAAGTAACAGACCAACACACTGAGACAGCTGGGTGTGCAGCAAAAGAAGAGTTGAATGATCACAGGGCAGATGGGTGAGGAGATGTGAGGAGACCCTCAAATCTGTCTCCCTGAGGAGTTCTGGGTTGAGGTTTCTAAGCGGATCATGGAGGGTGAGGGGCTGGAAAATTAGGGGCATTGACTGGTTTGGGTAAGGGGGAAGAAATCATCAGGATGTGGAAACTGCCTTCTTTGATGAGTCATTTCCTTCTGGGGTCTTTCAGACCAGCTGGCATCAGTAGTTTCACTGATATGCATGACCAGAAAGAATATCTCAAAGGGAAAACTCAATGTTTCACAATAATTAAGTTGTTATCTACAGAGCATTTAAGAGGAACTATAATCTTGTTTCAGGATTTCCATGATTCTGGGGTGGTAGGAAGCAAACAACTATAAGGAAGCAAGTCAGAGAGAACAAGCTGAGCTAGTAAATGCTGAGTGCACTGCAATTTGGTTTATTTTCATTTCTCCCCCTCCTGTCTTTCCTGATAAATTCTATAATGTTTATTGAAATGGTTTCATTAGTTTAACTGAATTATTTCTATCAGAGAATACGAGAAGGGTAATTGGCTCTGGATTAGTCTGTATTGTTTATTTCTTTACTTCATTAATATCTGCTCTTTATTATGTCCTTTCTACTTATTCTGGATTTAAGTTGTTTCTATCTTTCTAACTTCTTGAGGCACAAATTTAGATCACCAATCTTAAATTTTTCTTCTCTTCTAATATAAGCACATAAAGCTATAAACTTCCGTCTATGTACTGCCTTTGCTGAGTCCCACAACTTTTCATTTGTGTTCATTATCATTTAGCTGAAAACATCTTCCAATGTTTGACACATGGGGTATTTAAACATGAGTTTTATAAATATGCAGATATTGGGACTTTGCCAGATGTCTTGGTCCATTCAGTGTTGCTTTAAAGGAATGCCTGAAGCTGGGAAATTTATAAAGAAAAGAGGTTTATTTGGCTCATAGTTCTAAAGGCTGTACAAGAAGCATTTGTGTCTGGTGAGGGCTTCAGGCTGCTTCCACTCATGGCGAAAGGCAAAGGGGAGCCAGTGTATGTAGAGACCATGTGGTAAAAGAAGAAGAGAGAGATAGGGGAGGTGCCAGGCTCTTTTTAACAACCAGCTCTCACAGGAACTAACAGAGTGAGAACTCACTCACTCTCCCGCTTCATGGAGGGCATCGATCCATTTATGAGGGATCCACCCCCAGGACCCCAACACCTCCCACTAGGCCCCATCTCCAAACACTACCACACTGGGGATTAAATTTCAACACGAGATTTGGAAGGATCAAACTTCCAAACCATGACACCAGAGTTCCTTTCACTAATTTTCAGTTTAATTCCATTACAGACAAAGAACGTATTCTAAATATTGGAAGATTTGTGTCATTTCAAATTTACTGAGACTTCATTTTTGACCCAGCGTATAGTTAATCTTAAAGAAAATTAAATGTGTATATAAAAAAGAATGTATGTTCTGCAGCTGCTGGATGTAACATACTATAATTGTCAATCATATCAAAGCAGTTGCAATGGATTAGATGTTTATATACCTCCAAAATTTGCATTGAAATCTTAATCCCTAATATGATGGCAGTAGGAGGTGGGGCCTTTGGGAGGTGATTAGGCCATGAAGGCAGAGCCTTCATGAATGGAATCAGGGCTCTTATAGAAGAGAGCCCAGTTATCTCCCTCATCCCTTTTTCATATATAAAGATGCAGTAAACCTGACAAAAACAAGAAATGGGGAAAGGATTCCCTATTTAATAAATGGTGCTGGGAAAACTGGCTAGCCATATGTAGAAAGCTGAAACTGGATCCCTTCCTTACACCTTACACAAAAATTAATTCAAGATGGATTAAAGACTTAAATGTTAGACCTAAAACCATAAAAACCCTAGAAGAAAACCTAGGCAATACCATTCAGGACATAGGCATGGGCAAGGACTTCATGTCTAAAACACCAAAAGCAATGGCAACAAAAGCCAAAATTGATAAATGGGAACTAATTAAACTAAAGAGCTTCTTCACAGCAAGAGAAACTACCATCAGAGTGAACAGGCAACCTACAGAATGGGAGAAAATTTTTGCAATCTACTCATCTGACAAAGGGCTAATATCCAGAATCTACAGTGAACTCAAACAAATTTACAAGAAAAAAACAAACAACCTCATCAAAAAGTGGGTGAAGGATATGAACAGACACTTCTCAAAAGAAGACATTTATGCAGCCAAAAGGCACATGAAAAAATGCTCATCATCACTGGCCATCAGAGAAATGCAAATCAAAACCACAATGAGATAGCATCTCACACCAGTTAGAATGGCGATCATTAAAAAGTCAGGAAACAACAGGTGCTGGAGAGGATGTGGAGAAATAGGAACACTTTTACACTGTTGGTGGGACTGTAAACTAGTTCAATCATTGTGGAAGACAGTGTGGTGATTCCTCAAGGATCTACAACTAGAAATACCATTTGACCCAGCCATCCTTTACTGGGTATATACCCAAAGGATTATAAATCATGCTGCTATAAAGACACATGCACACGTATGTTTATTGCGGCACTATTCACAATAGCAAAGACTTGGAACCAACCCAAATGTCCAACAGTGATAGACTGGATTAAGAAAATGTGGCACATATATACCATGGAATACTATGCAGCCATAAAAAAGGATGAGTTCCGGTCCTTTGTAGGGACATGGATGAAGCTGGAAACCATCATTCTGAGCAAACTATCACAAGGACAGAAAACCAAACACTGCATGTTCTCACTCATAGGTGGGAATTGAACAATGAGAACACATGGACACAGGAAGGGGAACATCACACACCCACACCGGGGCCTGTTGTGGGGTGGTGGGAGGGGGGAGGGATAGCATTAGGAGATATACCTAATGTTAAATGATGAATTAATAGGTGCAGCACACCAACATGGCACATGTATACATGTGTAACTAACCTGCACATTGTGCATATGTACCCTAAAACTTAAAGTATATTAAAAAAAGAAAGAAGAAAGAAAGAAAGAAAGAAAGAAAGAAAGAAAGAAAGAAAGACAGAAAGACAGACACAGTAAAAAGATAGCTGTATATGAACAAGGAAGAGGGCCACCACAAGGGAATGACTCTCCCAAAACCTTGATCTTGGACCTACCAGCCTTCAGAACTATGAATAATAAGTATTTGTTACTTAAGCTATACAGTCTATGGGGCATTTTTGTTATAGCAACCTGAATGGACTAAGATAGTGGTTGACAGCCTTGTTGAGATCTTCTGTCTTATGATTATGGGATTTGTCTCTCTCTCCCTTTAGTTGTCAGTTTAGGCTTCATGTATTTTAAAGCTCAGTTATTAGGCAAATACACATTTACAATTTCCATGTCCTCCTAATGAATTAAAACTTTTATCATAATGAAATGTCCCTCTATGTCTTTGGTAATACTTTTGTCTTAAAGTCTATTTTGTCTGATGTTAATATAGTCACTCCAACTTTATTATGCTTATGGTTTACATGCTACATCTTTTTGCATCCTTTACTTTCCATTTATCTGTCTTACACTTAGTCATTTCTTGTACAAGGAATATAGTGGAGTCTTACTTTTTAATCCAGTCTGACCATCTCTGCCATTTAACTTGAGTGTTCAATTATGTTTAATGTAATTACTGATATGATTGGTTTTGAGTCTGTCATTTTGCTGTTTTCCTGTTCGTCTCATTTGCTTTTAGCTTTTTTCCTCCTCTTTTTTGTCTTGTTTTAGGTTCATCAAATATCTTTAGTATTCAATTTTAATTCTGCTATTGGCTTTTCAGCTCTATGTCTATGCATTATATTTTAATGCTTGCTCAAAGGATTACATTATGCATCTTTGACTTACCACAGTCTAGTTGGAGTTTATATAATAACATTTTATGTAAAAATATAATAACCATGCAACAGAATAGCATTATTTGCCTTCCCCTGTATTTTTGATATTGTTGTTGTATTTATTACATCTATGTTTGTTATAAACCTCACACTATACTAATTTGGAAAAAATTATATAATCTTCTATATCTTGTTACATGGTTACCATTCCCAGTACTTGTCATTCCTTCCTGTTGATTCTATCAAGAATCTATCAAGATGATAGATGATTCTATCAAGAATCATTTTTCTTCTGCTTGAAAACCTTTCTTTAGCATTTCTTGAATTTGTGATCTACTGGCAATAAATCCTCTAAATTTTTATTTACTGACAAATGTGGTCATTTTGCCATCATTTTTGACAGAAACAGAAAAATTCTGAGATTCTGAATTGACAGGTTTTTTTTCAAGCACCTTAAAGATGTCATTCTGTGCCTTCTTGTTTCCACTATTTTTATTTATTTATTTATTTATTTTTGAGATGGAGTCTCACTCTGTTGCCCAGGCTGGAGTGCAGTGGTGCGATCTTGGCTTATTGCAACCTCTGCCTCCTAGGTTCAAATAGTTCTCCTGCCTCAGCCTCCTGAGTAGCTGGGATTACAGGTGCCCATCACCACACCAGCTAATCTTTGTACATTTAATAATAGAGACAGTGTTTTGCCATGTGGTCCAGGCTGGTCTCTAACTCCTTACCTCAGGTGATCTGGCGGCCTCAGCCTCCTAAAATGCTGGGATTACAGGTGTAAGCCACTGCACCCAGCCAGCTTCCACTATTTTTAAAGAGAAGTTAGTCATGATATGTATTGTTGTTCTCAGTACGTGATGTGTCCTTTTGCTCTTGCTGCTTTCAACAATTTTTCTTTCTCTTTGACTTAGTAGTGCCTGTGGTTTTATTTATTTTATTATTTGTTTATCCTGCTTGTGTTTAGTGAGTTCCTTGGCCTGTAAATTTTTGTTTTTCACCAAATGTTGAACATTTTTACCCTTTATTTTTTCAAAATTTTTCTCCCCCATTTTTTCTTCCCTCCTTCTTGAACCACAATTACATGTATCTTAGATAACTTGATATGGTAACGCTGGTTCCTAAGACTCTATTTATTTTTAAGCCTTTTTTCCTCTGTTCTTCAGATTGGACAATTTCTATTAATTTTACGAGTATACTTACCTGTCATCTCCCACGTGATATTAAGCCCATCTAGTAATTTTTTAATTTCAAATATTTTAATTTTCAATTATACAATACCCATTGGCTTCTTTATACTTTCCATTTCACTGCCGATGTTACACATCTGTTTATTCATGATGATTATATTTTTCTTTAAATTCTTGACCATGTTTTAAATAGATGCTTTATAGTAGAGTCTATTGATTCCACTATCTTATAGTTTCTATTGCCTTCTTTTTCTTTTGACTGTGGAATACGTTTTTCTGTTTCTATACATGTCTGATCCCTTTTTATTGATTGCAAGATATTGTGAGTGAGATATTGTAGAGATTAAAGATTCTGTTATTAGAAGGGCACTTGGGTACCATGCAGTCCTTTTTTCTATATTTATAAATTATAAAAGAGACTCAATCCATAGGGAGAAGGCAATTTACCAAATGCTCAGTTAGTATAACTCACTGTAGCAGAACTGAAACTACAATTAAATTTCCAACCCTGAGTTCAGTGTTTTCCCAACTTTCCAACTTCCCAACTTACTGTTTTTTTCAATACTTTTTCCAAACTTACTCCATGGAAATAATATTTTCTCCTTTTAAGGAGGGAATGCTGATCCCTTTCCTGATTTTTGTGCCTGAAGATCACTTATTCACTCTTCTAGATCTAGGGATGCCACTACTGTTGCTGCTGACAGTGATATCTGAGATCATTGGACACCTACTGCTTGCCAAGTACTATGTTTACACTATTATGTTTCAGTGACCATGCAGGAATTGTACTTACTTTATCTCATGCTAAACCATGTCTTCCTCTTTTGGCAGCTTACCATACACCACTTTGTCTACCAGCAGAATTAAATACTCATTTTTTTATGTATCCAAAGCACACACATGTATAGTAAAGTACTCATTGTAATATATCACAATCGTTAATACATATGGATATCTCTGACATTAGGCTCTAAGTTTTTCAAGGGCCAGTGGAGCCCTCTAGGTCCATAACTCCCAGCATAGCACCAGGAACATATGTTGGGTTTCAGTTGCCTCCAATGAAAGAGGAAAGCCCCCTCTCTGGGCTAGTATACATGCCAGTATTGCCAGCCTTGTCAGCAAGTGGCAGCTAAGAGGTCATCCTATCCTTGGCCCTATGAGGCAGAGGGCCAACTCTACTCAGCATCCACTCAGGGCTTTGTTGCCATGGACACCTGACAAAGTTCTTCAGGGAAAGCCAAGACAATCGCCACCCTCCCACCCAGGCTGTTTTCATCCGTGGCCAGACCTGCAGTGCTGACACTTGTAGAATGTCCATCAGACACTTGCAGCTGGGCCAGCCCAGAGGCTCATGGGTTCTGGGCCCTAAAGCTGAAGTATCAGGTCACAAACAAGCTGGAACCAAGGGCTTCTCAGGTCAGGCTGCCCAGAGTAGGGAGGAGGAGGAATAGAGATATCAGCCATCAGGGCCGCCAGTCCAGATGCTTCTATCTGCTTCATTGAAGGCTGGAGGGACTGCAAGCCAGAACTACAGGAACTAAATGCCAAGCTGAACAGGAACAGGGATCCACTGGGGAGGGGCTGTGAGAGCAAGGCCACTGTCTAACATGTGACACTTTCATTCAGTCAGTTGCTCCATAAACATGTATTAATCATAGTTCTATAGTAAGGAGTATGCACAAGACAATAACGTAGGAGCTAAGACAAAATCTCTACATCAAGAAACCCAGGTTCATATCCAGGCTCTGCTAATTCTAGTTGCATGACTTTTAAAAAGTTACATAAATTCTCTGTGCCTTAGTTTCTCATCACTAAAGCAGGAATAGTAACATGAAGACTTGTAAAGATTAAGTGAGTGATACATTTAAAATGTATAGCCCAGTGTCTATCATATAATAAGTGCTCAATAAATGTTAGTAGTTAGTATCATCAGGTCCTAGGATGGCATCAAAGAGATTATAATAAGAAAATATAGTCCCTTGCCCTCAAAAAGCCCTTAGAGTAGTGAAAGAGATTAACTTTCATGTAACCTTTTCCAGTGTGATTTGATGCTACCAACTGCAATGTGGTAGCCCCAAGGAGAAAGCAACTTCTCCTCCCTAGAGAAGTTGGGGAAATCTTCCCGAAGCATATGGTCATTGCACTAGATCTCTAAGAACTCCAGACTGAAGAGAGCAGAGAGGCAATCCAGGTAGGAGTGTGTGACAGGAATACCTGCATAAAAGAGTTTGGGTTGTTTGTTATAACAAAGGGTTGGCATGGTATAAAAGTAATAGAGCACTCATGATAAAGCTGTAGAGGGAACTCTGGCCAAATAAAATAGTTTTATTTTTTATAATGTGGCATGGGAGCCCAGCGAAAGTATGTAAGCAGGGAAGGGACATACATAAAGGACATTTTCATGTTAAAATGTTTTCTCTCTCCATGAAAATGTGAGCCTTCCACAACTCCACGTGCAGTGGAGGATATGGCAAATCCATCTCCCTCTCCCCTCATTCACACTAGGCTGTGAATAACTAATAAAGCAGGATGCAGTGCTTCACCAGGAGAACTTACAATTTACTAGGACACAGTTGATGAAATCTGGGGCATCGTCCAGAGAAGGAAGGATTTTGAGATTCAAGGGACTTCCCCTAATCCCCTCCCTCTCTCCTCTTTTCAGGCGGATGTCTAGTAAGTTCATGACAATTGGAGGCTCTCTTTAGCAGTTAAACGATTGGTCAACAACTTCTAATCGATCTATCTGGGGATACTCGTACTTTGTGAACCTATAAGACACTATGGATTTCCCTTCTGGGATGTTATGACCAACTGCTTCCACTGAGCTATCCGCCCTTGCCATAGTTCAGGGAGGAAACACCATTACTCACAGCCTAGCTGTTGGGTAAGTAGAAAGCAAGATCCATGGAAAAGGCAGAGTGTTTTAACCCCCTTCTTAGTTTGTATCTCACACTTCACCCAGTGAGACCTTTTCTTTTCTCTCCCACATCTTGTTTCCCATACAAACACATAACGATCAGATGTTAGCCAAGAACAATGGCGACCAGTTCAGGTGACTAAATTCAGTCAAGAATAACTTCAGAGAAGCATTTGAAACTTAAGTCTTCTATCTTCTATCAATTTAACGAAAGATATCAGTTTATTTTATAACAGAAGATTATTAAATACCTGAAAGCAGGCAGAGATATTCGAAAGGTAAGGAGGACCAACTTTCCCTAAGCTTGGTATAACTTAGGATGTATCTCCAGGGTGACTTGAAAGTCGACGTGATTTAACCCTTTAACGATACTTGGGAATGGAATTCATAAGGAATGGTATGACGGACAGCCCCCTGCCACCTGGATCCCCACCTCCTGGTGTTTATGCTTTTGTGTAATTCCCACTCCTTGAGTGTTAGCAGGACCTAGGACTTGCTTCTTCTAACCAATAGCATACGGCATGGGTGTGGATGTCACTCCTGTGATTCCACTGCATTGTACGAGATGCCACCTTGATACACACTCACTCTAGAGACTCTCCTTGCTAGCTTGATGAAGTAAGCAGCCACGCTGGGAAATCTCATGTGGTAAGGAGCTGTGGGCACCTCCGGAGGCCTGCCAGCAAGAAGCAAAAGCCCGGCATACACCCCCAAGCCTGCCCCTGCCCCTTCCCCATGTCCCTTGCTACTATGCTACCACTGGAGGATTTTATTTTTTTTCTGATACAGGATCTCTTTCTGTAGCCCAGGCTGTAGTGCACTGGCTCGATTACAGCTCACTGTAGCCTTAACCTCCTGGACTCAAGTGATCCTCCCGCCTCAGGCTCCCAAGTAGCTGGAACCACACGCGCGCACCACCAAACCTAGCTAATTCTTTTTAATTTATTTTTTGTACAGACAAAGTCTCACTGTGTTGCCCAGGCTGGTCTCAAACTCCTGGACTCAAACGATCCACTGGCTTCAGCCTCCTGAAGTGCTGGGATTACAGACTTGAGCCACCACGCACGGCCAGAGGAGGATTAGACTGAAGCCTCTCGGAGAAAGCCGTCGTCATGAACAAAGCTTCCAGCCCAGCTGCTCTCCCTTCTGTACCCCTCCTCTCTCTCCCGCCCCCCACCCTCCAGCAACCTACCCATCCGCACAGGAATCCCAGGGAAATCATCCGCATGCCTGCACATCATTCACACTCAAAAATAAGGAAGCAAAAAACTGCAAAATCTGATCTGGCTGGTTGAAACTGATTCTCATTACAGTGATTTACATGAATAGGAGCTCAAATTTGCATACCATTAAGTGTTTAAGATTAACTTGTACAAGTTTTATTTGATTTCAGCCTTCAATTCTCCACGGAAGCTGAGCCTCCATGGTTTTCTCCTCCAAGTAACAGAGCTTTAAAACAAAAATTAAAAGAACTGCCACGTCTAACAGATTTCTTCTCACTAGTTCACTTTGGGGGAGGGGAGCACAGTTGCGCTTGGGATGCTCCCTCAACACTGAAATGGCAGCTGGTGCAAAGATCAATACTCACATAGAAGCTTCTTTGAATAGGAAATAGAATATTAATAGTAAGCTCTGCAGAGCTCAAAGAAAGAGTTTGCAGAATACTCATACCGCCTGCCAGAACCAGAAGAAAAGTGGTTTCAGGGGTCTGTCATTTTCCACAAGCAGAAGGAATTTAATGTTCACTTTAAGACGGAAAGAACCTTGCCTCTAGGATTAGGCCACACCTGTCCACCGAACTTGCAGTGCCAAAACCTGGATGGGTGTGTCTCATCGGCCAGCTCCTATAAAATCTAATAGCAGGACTTTACATAAGGGCCAAGAGTGGCACCGAATATGTCCTCACCCTGGAAAATGATCAGGAAAAACAAGTTTTATGAGCTGCGCTAGCACGCTGTGTCTGGGTGTGATTAATCCATCTCAAGAAAATGACTTTAAGAGCCAATTAAAGGCAGCTTAGAGGAACTATTTTGCATTGTCTCTTTATTCTGTTTCTGGCGACAATTGTACCTGTCAGTAAAGCTGTGAGAAACTATCAGCTTCAGCGGCATGAATTTTCAGAGGAAAATAAGAACTGCTGCCCCGGGAGAGACTGGTTGTTTATCTCAGAGTGGAAATCCCAACCACCAAGATGGAGACCGTTGGGTCTGTGTGGTTTCCAGCTCCAGGTGACGCTTTGCAGGTCCTCACCTTGCCTCCCTGTGGCCTTCTGCTCTGGAACATGGGAACATAAGCACCACCACCTCCAAGTTCAGATAAAGCAAGTACATTCCATCCTAGAGGAATGTCTCTGATCACAATGAAGTGGGAGCAGGAGAAGGAAAGAGGAGGAGGAAGAAGAGGAGGAAAAGGAGAAATGCTTTCTATACACCACACAAAATTATGTTCCCAGTTTAAAATGGCAACTGCTTAGAGGCAAATGAGCAGAACAGAGCTTTCTTTCAAGGCAATGACTTTACCTCCACTTAATCAACTCTTGTATCCAAAGCATTTTTAGTAGGGAAAATACCCAAATCCTATAATCCTTCCACTTAATGCCTCCCCCAGAAAACAGGGACTGCCCCAATGCGAAGTATTGTGAAAAGAGTCAAACTGAAAAAAAAAAAAAAAGACGTGCTCCCAGCATCCAAGCCTGAAACGGAGTCAGATTGCCCAAAGTGGGACCAAAGCCCAAGGCAAAAGTAAACACTCCTGGGCTTGGACCAGGGAGAGCCTCCTGGCTCCTTAGATTACTGCATCCCAATGCCATACAAAAGGGACAGGGCTGGCTCCGCCTGCACCTCAGGTTCTGTCACTCGGGTAAGGTTGCAAGTGTGTTTTGATGCCTATCAGCCTCTGGTCAAGACAAGCACCTACCAGTTTACCTATCCAAGAGCTCAAGTCTTTGCCAGGTAGCCAGGTCAGGCAGAGGCAAAACCGGGAAGTCAAGAGGCTAGTTCTGCAGGCCCCTACATTGTCCTTCTGGGAATGACAGGCATTTTTCAAAGCAGATATGGCTCCACTGACATCATGCTCTGCTTCAGGATTCCAGAAACTTGTGTAGCCCCACCCGGCTGAACAGGTAAGCTATGCAGCTGCAGCCCCATTGCCCGCCCTGAGAAACATGCACAATTTAATTAGGCCTTAAGAAGATAATGTCATAATCCCAGCTTCCCTTGCTAGGCTCTTCCTGCAAAGCCTCTGGCCTCAGTGAAGCAACTATGGGCTCATTTTCCCAGTCTCTTGCCCAATGCTACATCACAAATTCTTGCTCACAGAAGCACGCAAGCGCACACACACACACTCTCCATCTTCTGTGCTTCTGCAAGTTTCCATCAGGAATCAGCTAAAATGCCAACTCCTTCACAAAGCATTCCCGGAGGCCTCCTCCAAGGATGAATCTGTTTCCCTACTCAGCATCAAAAGCACGCCTTCTCTTCATTATATAGTTTACCACAATCTCCCACACCGGACTGTACCCAGTTTAGCATCCCAGAACAGATCACGGTCATCTGTGTGTCGTCAGTGCCTAATCCCAGGCCTGGGATACTGGAGATGTTTAGAAAATGTATGTTGAGGAAAGGAAGAAAAGAAGAGAAGAAAGGAGGGAGGGAGGGAAGAAGACATTTGACATGAAGGTTGGCTGGCTTCCTTAGGTTGTTAGAGATAGGCAAAGGAAAAAGTAAAGAGAGAAACTCACATTTCTTAAGCGCATATATGTATCTGGCATTATTCTAAGCACTTTATTTTATTATAAGCACTTTCATTTCCTTCAATATATTTTATATATTAAAAAATCAAGGGCGGTTAAGTAACTTTTCCAAGGACTCACAACAAATGAGGCTGAGAGCTGGAATTCTAAATCCCAGCTCATCTGACCGTGGCATGTGCACCTTTTTTTTCTCTTACAGCATTGTCTTCTCAGGCTCATAAAATATTAGAATAAAAATGAACCTTAGCGATAATCTAGTCTGAGTTCTTTGAGGCCCAGAGAGGTTAAGTTGTTTGCCTCAGGTCACCCAGCTGGACCATGGTAGAGCCAAGAACTCCTAACTCCCATTCCAGTGTTTTTTGGCATCATCCCTGGCTCCTTGGAAGGGCTACAAGTATGTGTGACATTACACTATCAAATTCTATCATTAAGAAATGCAGAACAATATTTGGGGAACAAGGCTAGCACATTGTCTTCCCAAAGCAGCTGTGGGACCATAATTACACTTAGGAAACACACAAAGGAGACACTCAGCCCCAAAGACTCCCAGATGCTGCTCACATCCCCTGGAAGAGATCTGTACCTCGAGGGGAACAGGAACTCTTGGGAAATTTTCTGTTAATCCTGTCAAAATCTGCCCTCCAGACAGGAGGATTAAATGATACCAGTATCAGGCCAGAAGCTGTGGTTCACACCTGTAATCCCAGCAATTTAGGAGGCCAAGGCCAGCAGATCACGAGGACAGGAGTTCGAAACTAGCCTGACCAACACGGTGAAACCCCGTCTCTACTAAAAATACAAAAATTAGCCGGGCATGGTGGCATATGCCTGTAATCCCAGCTACTCAGGAGGCTGAGGCAGGAGAATCGCTTGAACCCAGGTGGCAGAGGTTGCAGTGCTGCTGCACTCCAGCCTGGGGGACAGAACGAAGACTTCATCTCAAAAAAAAAAAAAAAAAAAAAAAAGGATACTGGTATCAGGACATCCATTTCTTTCCTTGTGAAACTATTCATTCCAATGGCTCTGATGTGCAGGTCTTCACACCTCAGTAGTTTTACTGCCCATGAGCACCTCTCCATCATCCCGTGAGGTGGGCTGCTTTGCTGTCAACGTTTTCAAGATGAGCACACGGACACTGTGAGAAGATAACGTACTTGCTAGTTAACAGCAGTACTTTAACAGCCACGCAGAAGCCATCATCACAGCTTTCGAGCCACTGGGTTTGATCAAGAATAGGTTGCTTGGCTCAGGTCTGTCTCCTGGGCGGAGTTTCCTTCTGTCTTCTCATCTTTGACTCTTCCCTCTTATGGTGTCCCTCTCTCCGGCAATGTCCCCTTGCTTATGCAACTCCTTCTAACCAGAAGACCTTCTCAAGATCCCCGCCCTGCCCCTGGGAGAAGGCATCACAGTTGAATAAAAAGAGCATTTGGCTCAGGCTCAGGAGAACTTGACATCCCACACCTGCTTTGCTCTTTTATCCTCAGCGAGTGGCTTCAGTTCTCTGCACTTCTGTTTTCCCCTTTGGAAACCAGGATGATAGTCAAGGTCTCCTTCAGCTATGACATTTGGTGATTTATTCCAGGCCATTCTGGTTGGTCCACTCTCTGACGTCCAGCACTTCACAGCCTTCCTGTGCAACTTAGAAATTCACTTACCCAGCTGGGTGCAGTGGCTCATGTGTGTAATCCCAGCACTTTGGAAGGCTGAGGCAGGAGGCTCACCTGAGGTCAGGAGTTCAAGACCAGCCTGGCCAACATGGTGAAGCCCCATCCCTACTAAAAATACACAAAAGTTAGCCAGGTGTGGTGGTGTGGGCCTGTAATCCCAGCTACTCAGGAGGCTGAGGCAGGAGAATCATTTGAACCTGGGAGGTGGAGGTTGCAGTGAGCCGAGATCTCACCAGCGCACTCCAGCCTGGGGACAGAGCAAGACTCCATCTCAAAAAAAAAAAAAAAAAAAAAAAAGAAATTCATTTATCCAATAACTATTTCACATACACAGTCTCATCTCTCTAATAAATGTGCAGCTGCTTAAAGGCAAGCACTAAGGTAGTGTTTCTGGTTTATTCTCTGCAGAAGAACCATTTGGAACTCAGTAGATGCCTGGAGATGAATTAATCTGTTGGGTTCAAGCAGGTCATACCTCAATGGTAACATCACCACCACCATGTAGGACAGGAGAAGAACAAGCATGTGGAAGAGGAGGAGTCGAGTCAGCTGTTCTGGAATGTGACCAGAAAATAAGTCAGGCTGAGCCCCTCAAGGGCGGTATGTACCTAGGCATCCACAACACTTGGGCTGTGCCTAGGTGTGGACACATGGGACCAAGAAGGAGCAACTCAGTTGCCATCCAGGAAACGATGCCAGAAGGCTGCAGAGGGGAGCTGGGCAGCAGCAAGGGAGGGTCAGGTGCTGGAGGAGAGACGGTAACCCCAAGTCTATGGAGGTTGAAGGCCGGTCCAAAAATCAACTCTGAAAGCTCAGCCTACCTTCCAAGTCATCCTCAGTTCAAGTGACAAGCTCTACTTGGAGGGGTTAGAGCCTGCTTCTGTGTAAAGGAGAACTATGCAAGGGTCACAGCTCTTCTCTTCCTTTATCCTAGCCAGGCACTTGTCTGTCTCACCAGTTGCATTGGTTCCAGCTTTCAAGGAAGGCTTTTTGAATGATGTACTTTCCCCTCTGTATTCCTTTAGAGGATGGGCTCTGGAGCCAGACTGCCTGAGTTCAATCCTGGCCCCCTTCTTACCAGACTGACTACCTGTGTATCCTTGAGCAGGTTGCTTCATGCCTCTGAGACTTGGTTTCCTCATCTGTAGAATGGGCATGACAGTAATGCCCACACCCATGCGATTGTTTTGAGATGTAAGGAATTAGGACTTAACATAAAGTCCTTCAAACAATTTCTAATGTGTAAGCATTACTGCTATTTTTTTGCTCCATTTTAGCAAAATATCCCCTCAAATAATCAAGCACCCATCCTCTGAGGTACTTGCCTTTCAGAACAAATTGGACTTCATGCCTACAAAGCAAACTTTTTCTAAGATACAACTGAGTGATTTGCCTGCAAGCCTTTGGTAGATGTTTTTCTCTTATGTCTCACCTTTAGAATGAATGGGAAATTAATTTAGCTTAAAATCATTTCATTCTATAAATGACTGTTGCTCTGGGTATGATTTAGGCACTGCAGTGGGCCTACATAAAGTACAGTCCCAGCCAGGTGCAGTGGCTCACGCCTGTAATCCCAACACTTTGGGAGGCCGAGGCAGGTGGAGCACGAGGTCAGGAGACCGAGACCATCCTGGCTAGCACGGTGAAACCCCGTCTCTACTAAAAAATACAAAAAATTAGCCGGGTGTGGTGGTGGGCACCTGTAGTCCCAGCTACTCGGGAGGCTGAGGCAGGAGAATGGCATGAACCTGGGAGGCGGAGCTTGCAGTAAGCCGAGATTGTGCCACTGCACTCCAGCCTGGGCGACAGAGCATGAGACTCCATCTCAAAAAAACAAAAACAAAAACAAAACAAAAAAAAAGTACAGTCCCGAACCTCGGTGCACTTAAAACCTTGTGAGGGAGACACACATGTGGCAAAATAGCATAGAAACAGAATACAGCATGTGCTGTAACAGAGTTACAAGATATTATGGATACCACATGGAGAGAGAGGACCTTGTATAAGACAGACATCATCCTGTGGCAAGAAACAAGACCTACTCACTTTAAGCTGAGTGAAAGGGAATCTGTTATGAAGATACTGAAGTATCTTCCAAGCACCAAAGGCAAGAAGAGAGTCCAGTTTACTCATTCATTCAACAAATGTTTATTGAGGGCCTACTGTGTGTCAGGCAGTAGGGATTGAGCAGCAAACTATGCAGACAAAATCCCTGCCTTCTTGGAGCTGGCATTCCAGTGGAAGGAGACAGAAAATAAACAAAATGAGTCAAATACAAATTATGTGAGGAGATGAGAAGACCAAATAGCAGGGGAGCAAAATGGGGATGAGTGAGAACTTGCAGGGTAATGATCTTAAACAGGATGATGATGGAAGGCCTTGCCTGGAAGGTTCTATTTCAACTAAGTCTTAAAGGAGATGAGGGGGTAAGCCTTACTGACACCTGGGGAAAGAGCATCCCAGACAGAGGATGCAAAAAGCAATGTAAAGGAACAGACCAGGCCTGCTTGGGAACAGTTGGGAAACTTTGTGGCCGAGAACAGTGAGCCAGGGGAGATTCATAGGATCCAAGGTCAGAGACAAAGGGAGGCCAGACCATAGAGGGCCTCCAAGGTCAAGGTGAGGACACTGGCCTTAGTCTGAGGGAGAAGGAACACCATCAGAAGGTTTTAAGCAGGTTTCCTGTGAATTAGATGGGGAATGTGAGAGAAAGAGAAGACCCAAGAATACTCCAGACTTAATGTATCCAACTGGTCCTACTGCCTTTTTGTAAACATCTCCATTTATGTCGAATGGGCAACTCCAACCTACCACAGACAAAGCAAGACTCCTGATTTTCACCCAAAACCCTCATCTTTCCAATTTTCTCCACCTCAAGAAACGAAATCCCATTCTTACAATTGCTCACCTAGACTCTGCCCTTTCTCTCACACCCACATTCAACTCATATCCACATTTTCAAATCCACCAGGAAATCTGTCTTCTCTGTCTCAAAAGACACAAACCCAACTCTTTCTTGCCCGGCCCCTCACCCCGCCACTACAACTACCTTGGCCCAAACCACCATCACCTCTTGCCTGGAGGATAATAGTGGCCCCCTAACTAGCCTCCCTGCTTCTGCTCCTGGCCCTCTAGGTTATCCTCTACATAACAGCCCAAATGCCTTTTAAACCAACATCACGCCATGCTGTTTTAGTGGCTTCCCCCTCCTACTCAGAGTGAAAGCTGAAGCCCCCGTAATAAATTCCCTTTGCTCTACCCCAAGTAAGCACTCGGTGTATGTGTGTCCCACGAATGAATGAATGGATAGAAGGATGATGGGAACTGAGAACTTGAAAACCATCAGGAACCAAGACAATCATTCTGTCACTTTCTCTGCATACCTCCTCCAACTGCCCAGTTTTGTCCCTCTGAAAAGAGCAAACTGTTATCGACCACAATATTCATTGTTTATCCACTTAGCTGTGCCTGGATAGGAAAAAAATCATACTTTGTGGAAACTCTCTGGGTAGACAGGAAGGCAGGGAGGAAATGGGAAGGATTGCTGGCATAGGAGCAATACATAAAGGCCTTGGCATAAAATTCAATAAGAGAGATGAACAAAGAGAATCCTGAAACAAACAAGGGGCTTCAAGAAAGAAAGTGCAGAGGGAGAGATCAGGAGATTGCATAATTGTAATGCTTCATTCCATTCTACAGTGTAGGAGCCACAATTACATAATTGTAGCAATAACTGGGGCAAGCCAACCCTGTGGGTAGAAGACTAGCAGCAGCTTTGCATATGGCTTGCCCAAAAGTACTATTAATAAATACTGGACCAAGACTGGAGAGGCTCCTGTCTCATAACCCAGACAAGAGGAGGTGGCTTATCCAGACACCGGGACCAGGTGGTCCAGTTCACTCTGGATTAGGTAACAACTGCTTAGGTCCAAATTCTAGTTCCCCAATTGACAACTTAGTTATTTAGGGTAGTCTTCTTATTTCCATCTCGGTTTAATATTTAAATTTTATACATACAACACACTGCATCACCATGTAAGGATATTCATCCAAGTTAGGTTCTACACAAGGATTTTTGACTGAGAGAGGGAGTGAGAGCTGAAATCCTACCTGGGAACAATTCACCAAGCCTTGCACGTGGCAGATTGCTGTGCTGTACAGATTCTCTGTACTGCCCAGAGAAAAAGGTCTTGTGGGCTAGCCACCACTAAGGATAATCACTTATTCAACTAAGGGATATTCTCTACTTCCTCTGCTAAATACCCCGTCTCTGAACCCATAGCTGATATGCCCATCCAGCTGTTTTCATCAACTGTTAGCTGCATTTGTTTACAAACCTGGTTTGCCAATTAACATAACTATGTCCTCTTATTAAATATTATCTGAACCAGTGAAATGTAAATGCAAAAAGATTTTCTGTCTATGGAAACTAAGTCGAATACTGAGGAAAATCACAACAAAAGCAATAAACCTTAAAAATTATTGTCCAATTAGGTATGGATGAAACAACCGCAAGTGATTGGGGGAATTTATAATATCCAGAAGGATTCTTGGAAGTGCTTTAGGTTTTGATTTCACTTTGAAGAAGCTAAATCTAGAAATTACAGATGATGCATTATGTATGAGGTTTGTGTAAGGAAAACAACGTACAATTCCAATCAGTGGGTTCACACTCATAAAAGGCTACATCAAAGTGTTGGTAAAACAATGTGCATTTAAGTTAAAATTAAAGGGCCAAGTTCTGTGTTATTTTATTATCAACTCATTCCATTGATTTCCCAATAGCTGCAACTTTAAAGATGAGTCTTCCTTGCTTTGGTTGCCTCATAAGATTTTTTTTCAAGGTCAGATGAGAATGATGAGTAAGGAAGTATTTTGCAAATAAGAGAAGACTACACAACTTGGCTTGGAAGGAGTTATCTTGTTTTGTTCTTTGATGCTCAGTACAATGCCCTGGGCATAGTAGATGACCCATGAATTGTGATAGGAGTGTGTCTCAGCATCACCAGTTTCTCCCAAGTACCCTTTTCTGCCAGTACCACCCTTCCAGATCTCGAGAATCCCTCAGTCCTCTGTTGGAGGAGTTATTCATTAAGGGAATGCTAGCAGCTGCTACAAACAAAAGGGGCTTAACACAGAAGCAGCTTATTTCTCACTCCCTGTAATAATCCAATGCAACACTTTTCCTTGATGTGGTGCCCCAGGAACCCAAGTTGTCCCAAACCTAGAGCATCAGTGCTCTGCAGCCAGTGTGCAGATGAGAAATGAGAGAAGAGGGTTTCCTATAGGGAGGCAGCCACTCATTGCTTCTGCTCCTCACGGTTGGTTCTGATGTGGCTGGACCTGGATGCAAGTGTTCTGGAAAGTGTAGTCCCAGGCCAAGCTACTGCCTGCCAGCAACAGCTGCTAGCCATCTCAGCCTCCACAGGCTGTAACTCCCTCGGGGCAGTCCACACAGGACTTGGCAAAGTTTTAAGCACAATCTTTTGTCCAGTTGGACAACCCATGAGCAACACATAAGTAGGTATCAATGCAAAATCCACACCCTACATTAGTGAGGCAAAAAGCTAAAATCACTCCTCAACCCAGGCAAGGGGCTTTGTTCTCTTGGATGGTGACAGTTTTGCATGCATTGACAGCATCTGCGTGTTGGCTTGCTACGCACAAAAATCAGATGGGCAAAGGAAATGTAGTGTCTTTCATGCATAACTGATCTGATTTTTTTCCTTAGCCCCCACGCACTTGGTAACACAGTTTGAGCAAGCACTCTCTTCTAGCATCCATGGTGCTCCCCAGCTGAGTGGGCTTCCCCTCAGCTCTGGGTCCTTCCCTGCATCGCTCTGAGTCTCTGCCACATCCTCCACTTGCCCCTGGCCTTGCCCCCTGCCAGAGCCTCTGCCTCACTCATTGCCTTGGTAGGATGCAAAGAGGCCCAGGGGGTGCCAACACAGTTATTTTCTGTAATTCCCACTCTTTACAGCACATATGGAAATTTCTGGGATGCATCTATGGTGCATGGGAACCTAGAGCAGTTCAAGAAAGCACTGGCTAGGTTAGCAGGTTTACTTTACAGGGTGGGGCAAGGGGAACTTGGAAGGTAATGTCCTTCCAGACTCCCAAACTCAGCAAATTTCTTGCCCTCAGAATTCCCCTTCCTATATGAAGACAGAGCCCGCTGAGGTGATCTAAGCACAGAGTCAAAGCCCGTACTCCTACAGCTTTCTTTCTTTCTTTCTTTCTTTCTACAATCTACTTGGCTAAGAATATGTATCAGCTGTGTTCCTGCAAATGACCAGGAACTCTCTTACATATAACTCATCGCAACCAGGATTGCCCTTTGCTTGTTAAAGCTGCCAGGAGTATGACATGGGGATGGTAACTATTTTCTTGATTCTAAAAACAACAACAACAACAACAGAGATCTAATTTGACAGTTGAAGCTAAACAAGTACTACATCGTTTTAGGGGTTATCTGCCCTCATCTGAAGCTCTGAAACTTGTTCCTTCTAAGTTGGAAAGCCCTAGGGCAGCCAGATTTGCAGGCTATGGGAATTCACATAAAATTATTTCAGGCCAGGCACAGTGGCTCACACCTGTAAACCCAACACTTTGAGAGACTGGGGAAGGTAGGTAACTTGAGCTCAGGAGTTCAAGACCAGTTCGGCACCATGTTGGATAACCCATCTCTACAAACAATAAAAAAAAAAAATAAAGAATTAGCTGGATGTGGTGTCACACTCCTATAGACCCAGCTACTCAGGAGGCTGGAGTGGGAGAATCGCTTGAGGGAAGATCAAGGCTGCAGTGAGCCAAGATCTAACCACTGCACTCCAGCCTGGGTGAAGAGCCAGACCTTGTCTCAAAATAAACAAACAAAAAAATATATTTGAAATAAGTTATTTCTATGACAGAGGTGAAGTGATGGGAGTTGAAGTGAATGGAGTAGAGGACTTATTATTGAGGGACTGGTAGAAGGAAGGGTTGGTTAAAAATGGTGGCAACAAATGATGGCAGAGTGAAAAAGCCTGAATAAGGCCATTAGACTTGATTTTACACAAAGCATGAGACTTGGAGTTGGACAGACCTAAGGCGGGCTCTTGTTTCTTCTACTTACTACCTAGGGAAAAATCACTCAACTTTGTGAGTTTCTGATTGTCTCTGGAAGGCTTAACTTAGGGGATAATTAGGATTACTTTCCCTACAGAGTTGTTGTAAGGACCAGATTCACACAAAGGTATACTATGTAGCTCCAAAAGATATAAGGAAGCTCTTCATTTACTAATATGAAAACAACACCAAGACATATTGCTTAAATGTGAAGAAGCAAGATATAACCTACTATATATATATATATTAGTTTGCTAAGGCTGCCAAAACAAAGTACCACACAGTAGGTGGCTTAAACAATCAAATTTCTTTCCTCAGTTCTAAAGGCAAGAAGTCCAAAATCAAGGTATTAGCAGGTTTGGTTTCTTATTCGGAGGCCTCCTTTCCTTGTCTTCCAAATGGGTGTCTTCTGTGTCCCCACATGCTCTTCCTTTTGTGTTTGTGTCCTAATCTCCTCTTACAATGACACCAGTCATATTGGATCAGTCCTACCCATATCATCTCATTTTACCTTTAAATTATATCTAGAAATTACAGAGGATGCATTATGCATGAGGTTTGTATAAGGAAAACAACATACAATTCCAATCAGTGGGTTCACACTCATAAAAGACTACATCAAAGTGTTGGTAAAACAATGTGCATTTAAGCTAAAATTAAAGGGTCGAATTCTGTCTTATTTTATTATCAACTCATTCCATTGATTTCCCAATAGCTGCATCTTTAAAGACGAGCCTTCTGGCTCTGGTTGCCTCATAAGATTTTTTTTCAAGATCAGATGAGAATGATGAGTAAGGAAGCATTTGTAAATAAGAGAAGGCTACACAAATTGGCTTGGAAGGAGTTGTTATCTTGTTTTGTTCTTTGATGCTTAGTACAATGCTCTAGGCATAGTAGGTGACCAGTGAATTGTGATAGGAGTGTGTCTCACATTGCCAGTTTCTCCCAAGTACCCTTTCCTACCAGTACCACCCTGTCCTACCACCATTCCTACCCATAACATTTTACCTTTAAATTATATCTTTAAAGACCCTATCTGCACATATAGCTGCATTTTGAGGTACTAGGGTGCTATGTTCTGAATATTTGTGTCCCCCCAAAATTTCTATGTTGAAATCCTAACTCCCAGGATAGTATTAGGTAGTGAGGCATTTTGGAGGTGTTGAGCTCATGAGGGCTCTGTTCCCTTATGAAAGAGACTCCAGAGAGCTTCCCTGCCCTTTCTACCACGTGAGGACACAGCAAGAGGTGCTGTCTTCGAACCAGAAAGCAGGCCTGCACCAGGCATGGAGTCTACTGATGAGTCCCAGCCTCCAAAACAGAGAGAAATACATTTCTATTGTTTATAAGCCACCCAGTTTATGCTATTTGTTATAACAGCTTGAGCAGACTAAGACATGGGAGCGAGTACTTCAACATAGATAATTTTTCCCATAGCAGTGTTTATAGAAAACATCCACACAAAGGCCTGTACTCAAATGGCCATAGCAACTTGACTCATCATCACCATCACTGGGAACACACAAGTGTCCATCAGTTGGTGAATAGGGGTGTAAATGGCGATGCCTTCATTTATACACTGTGAAGGGAATGGCAGAAAGTCTATTTTAAACTGAAAACGTTTAGACAATCCATAGCTGCAGAGAGAAGTCTTATCTGAACTTCCTATTAATTATTAAAGCAGATTTTCCAAGAATTTAGCTGCCACAAACACCCCTCTGTGGGATTTTCCTATAAATTAGGAAGCTGACTTCTAGCACTGGGACCTAGCACTGAGACATCTAAGAAACTGTGTAAACAAACCTAATGAAAACATTTTATACCTTAATGCTAAAGCCCCACCTCACCACCTTAATAAGCTGATATTTAAGCCCTTATCCTTAGGTATTTGCAGAACCTCTCCTTAGAAAGTGCTCCCAAACACATTTGTAAGAAACCTTTTCTCCTGTTAGTATCTTTATCAGTTAATTCACAGATCAACCACTCAAACCTAAATCGGCAGTGGAAAAGTTTTTCCTCCAAACAAGCAGAATATTACTAAACAATAAAAATGAACAAGTTTCTTATACACATATCTCAAAAGCATTATGGCAAGTGAAAGAAACCTAATAAAGCAGCCCACATATTATATAATTCCATTTATTCGGCATTATTTTTTAAAAGGCAACACTAGGCCAATGCTTGCCAGGTGCTGGGGTGGAGGGAGAGGTTTAACTTAAAGAGGGGATGAGAAAACATCGTGGAATGGTGGGGCTGCTCTACATCACAATTGTGGCGGTGGTTACCTAACACTGTTAAAGTTCATTGAGGCCGGGCATGGCAGCTCACGCCTGTAATCCCAGTACTTTGGGAGGCCGAGGCAGGTGGATCATCTGAAGTCAGGAGTTCGAGACCAGCCTGACCAACATGGTGAAACCCCATCTCTACTAAAAATACAAAACTTTAGCCGGGCATGGTGGCAGGAGCCTATAATCCCAGCTATTTGGGAGGCTGAGGCAGGAGAATGGCTTGAACCCAGGAGGCGGAGGTTGCAGTGAGCTGCAATGGTCCCACTGCTCTCCAGCCTGGGTGACACAGTGAGACTTTGTCTCAAAAAAAAAAAAAAAAAAAATTTCATTGAGTTGTATGCTATAAAAGGGTGGATTCTATTCTGTGTAAATTATACCCCAATAAACCTCATATTTTAAGGTACTGTGAAATTGTCCTTTTCTATTAAAAACTTGGAGGCTGAGAAATGATGTTGTATTTTTCTGCATTTATATACATGAAGTCTGTATGGAAACTGAATAGTGTAACAACAGCAGCTGCTTGAGAGTAAGGGAGGAAAATGGAATCTGAGCATATGGAAGACAAAGATGACATGATAGAGACTTTATACTGAATACCTATGCACGATTTCTGTTTCTGAACCAGGAGAATGTATTACCCATTCGAAAGATTAAATTTAGCGCAAATTAATCATTTTAATGAGCCAATGAATGTGGAAGAACTTTGTAAACGCTAAGCACGCAAAGGCTGTTTATTATAGGGAGAAAGTCTTTTTTAAACGTATGAAAATAGGAGTGGATTTTTTTAAATAAATGTTTCTTTGCTGCTTAATATTTGCTAGATGAGCATTTCCCAAAGTGGAATCCATTCTTCCACATGCTGCATGACAAAGTGTTCTAAGGTCAGGAATGTTTGGGGAACAGTTTTCTGTACCAACTTTGGGAGTTTCCCAATCACATTAGCTTTTTCACTGTCCTCGGGGTCCTACAGTAAGGAGGCCAGCTTGATTTCATTTCACCCAAACTTCACTAAATGTATTTGATGCTGCAATGCTTTTTTCCTGGCACATTTCTCTGGGCTACTTTTTCCACAGAGCATAGTTTGAGAAAAGCAACTCTGGGCCTGTGTTGGTGACATTTTGGGAGGGAAGCCCAGGTCAGGGTCTACATTCTAGGTCACGGCTGGCAGAAGCCTGGGTTACTTGAGTAGGAGGGGCCAGGAGGAGGAACAGTAGGTATGGCAGGGAGGTCACCTGAGCCTCTGGGAGGGGACGCATACCACCCCACATAACCTGCTATCCACAGAGCATTTGGCATTCCCTCCTTAGCTTCCTCCCCCTTCTGCTGAGAAATCAAAAACAAAGCCTTTAGGATAAGTTCTCAAAAAGTAGAGCCATCAGAACATTGGAGGGCTGGACATGGTGGGAGGACATGACACATTGGGACTGTGTCACATGCAGTGGTACTCCAGAGGGAGGGGAGAGCTTTCAATAACTAAGAGATGGTGTGGACAGGAAGACATAAATGGAGATTCTTCAGCATGGAAGAATGAGAGTTTGCTCCAGGAATTCCAGCATTGCAAAGAGGAAGCATGGTTGGGACACTTCCATCTGAGCCGCTGTGGGTAATGTATTTAAAACCTCCTTCCATGCTTCAGAGGGTCACAAGTGAAGATGAGGCTTATTACTCTTTGGGCTCTGCATCTTGGAATGGGAAATGGCTTTGGCCCCAAGATACCTGGATTCCCATTATAATATTTTGTAAACATTAAAGCTAGAGTAAGTCAAGTGAACATATTTACTTAGTGTCTCGCCTAGTAAGATAAATTTGCCTAATAAGAAGGGCAGAGGCTGGGAAAGGAACAGGAGAGGGACTTTCCACCTTTCATAGAGTGTTCTGAAATAGAATTTGAAATTGAAAATTTCTGTCCCACAGTGGCACCTATGAAAACTCAAGGTCTCACGTTTTAGGAGCTCTGTGCCAACATGTATATGCAATATGCATCGTAGTTTCAATTTGCATTTCCCTGACAATTAGTAATACTGAGGTTTTTTTTTTTTTTTTTTTTTTTTTTTTTTTTGAGATGGAGTCTCACCTTCGCCCAGGCTGGAGTGCAGTGGCGCAATCTCAGCTCACTGCAACCTCCGCCTCCTGGGTTCAAGTGATTCTGGTGCCTCAGCCTCCCAAGTAGCTGAGATTACAGGCATGCACAATGATGCCCAGCTAATTTTTTGTATTTTTAGTAGAGATGGGGTTTCGCCATGTTGGCCAGGCAGGTCTCAATCCCCTGACCTCAGGTGATCCACCTGCCTCAGCCTCCCAAAGTGCTGGGATTACCGGCATGACCCCCGGCACCCGGCCTCTGTTGGCCATTTCTGTCTCCTTTTGAAAAATGTCTATTCAGGTCTGCTGCCCATTTTTAATTCAGTTATATTTTTTGTGGTTGAGTTTCTATTTTAGATATGATCCCCTTATCAGATACATAGTTTGCAAGTATTTTCTCCCATTCTGTACGTTGTTCCTGTGCTCTGTTTCTTTTGCTGTGCATAAGTTTCTTAATTTGATGTAATCCTATTTCTCTATATTTGTTTTTGTTGCCCCTGCTTCTAATGTTTTATCCAAAAAAATCCTTGCCTAGACCAATATCATGGAGATTTTCCCATATGTTTTCTTCTAGTAGTTTGGTAGTTTTGGGTCTTAAATTTAAGTCTTTAATCCATTTTGAGTTAAGTTTTGGGTATGGTGAGAGGTAAGAGTCTAGTTTTATTCTTTTGCATGTGGATATCCAGTGTTTTCAGCAACATGTATTGAAGAAGCTGTCCTTTCCTAATAGTGTGTACTTGATACCTTTGTTGAAAATGAATTGGCTGTAGATACATCAGTTTATTTCTGGACTTTCTATTCTGTTCCACTGGTCTATGGTTTCTTTGTTGTTGTTTTTTTCTGTTTGTTTTTAATGCTAGTACCA
Organism: Nomascus leucogenys; assembly: GCF_006542625.1. NCBI lineage: Eukaryota > Metazoa > Chordata > Mammalia > Primates > Hylobatidae > Nomascus > Nomascus leucogenys. The sequence goes on along the minus strand of NC_044386.1, from coordinate 104,893,276 downwards.
TACTGTTTGGTCACTATAGCTCTGTAGTATATTTTGAAGTCAGGTAATATGACGCCACCAGCTTTGTGATTTTTGCTCAAGTTTGCTTTGGCTATGCAGGGTCCTTTGTGGGTCCGTATGAATTTTAGGCTGCTTTTTTTATTTCTGTGAAGAATGTCATTGGTATTTTGACAGGGATTGCATTGAATCTCTAGATTGCTTTGGGTTATATGAATGTTTTAACATTAATTCTTCCAACCCATGAACACTGCATATCTTTCCATTTTTTGTGCCTCTCCAATTTTTTAAATCAATGTTTTGTTTTCAGTGTACAAGTCTTTCACCTCCTTGGTTAAATTTATTCCTAGATATTTTTTGTAGCTATTATAAAAGGAATTACTTTTTTATTTCTTTTTCAGATAATTTTCTATTCCTGTATAAAAATGCTACTTATTTTTGTGTGTTGACTTAGTGCCCTGCAAGTTTACTAAATTCACTTATTAGTTCTAATAGTTTCTTGGAGGAGTCTTTGTGGTTTTCTATACATAAGATCATGTCATCTATAAACAGGGACAATCTTACTTCCTTCTTTCCAATTTGGGTGCCCTTTGTTTACAAATTTCTCTTGCTTGATTGCTCTGGCTAGGACTTCCAGTACTATATTGAATAAGAAGTGGGGGAAGTGGGCATCCTTGCCTTGTTCCAGATCTTAAAGAGAAAGCTTTCGGCTTTTCTCCACTTATTATAATGTTAGCTGTGGATTTGTTATAAACAGCCTTTATTATTTTGAGGTTTGTTCCTGCTGCTATACCTAATTTTTGAGAGTTTTTATGATAAAGAGATGTTGAATTATGTATTTGTTCATAGTTTTACATGGCACAGGAGACTTCAGATTGAAGGCCCAAAGATACAGGGAAGACTACCCATTTGTATGCTTAGGTTTAATAATGAATGGACAGTCACGAACTATGATTGGACAAAACGAGTACAATCTAATGCTAATAGACTGAGTGGGGAAACTCAGCAAGGCCTCTCTGTTCAAATTCTTCTTCAGGCCTCTCTGTGCTGCACTCCTTCTTCCCAAGTATAGGGTAGCACCCTTTCTGGAATGGGGGTCTTTTGACCTACAATCAAACAAGGTATGCACAGAATTTATTTATGGTCAGTTCTTACACAGAAAGGCAAGGGAGATTTAGAGTAATATTTTTATGTTTTATTGCTGGCTTTAGAGAAAAGGGGTGCTGATTTCTAAGACCCCGCCTTAGGAAGAGGGATACTAGTTTCTATGGCTAGCCTTGGGGGACAATAAGAGGTGAGAGACAGGGAGGCAGGAGGTCAGAGAGAAACTCTACTTCTGAGGCTGGTCCTAAGACCCTTATTTTTGGGATCATTTTCATGAGCCCCAGCACTGTACCCTCTTTGCAACTCTTCTGTACATATAAAATTATTCTAAAATAGAAACATTATTTGTATATCCATATCTGTCCTATCTTCATCCAAATCCCATGTACCAAAGCAAGTGACACCTTCACTTTCCTAAATGTGGCAAATTCCAGGCATTCAAGAAATACACCTTGACCTTGTACACAGCACCCACCTTTCCATTCTCACTCTTCTTGAATCACCACAGCATCAAGTTTTGGATCCTTCTTCCCTTTCTCCTACTCCTGATAGGATTGAGCTGAAAGCTCTAAAGTGGAGATCAGCAAACTATGGTCTGTGGGCAAAATCTGGCCCACAGACTGTGTTTGTAAATAAAGTTTTATTGGAACATAGCCATGCTCATTCATTTACATATTGTCTATGGCTGCTTTCATACTATGATGGCAAAGTCAAGTAGCTGCAACAGAGACCAAATGGCCTGCAAAACCTGAAATATTTACTATCTGCCTTCCAGAAAGTTTGCAAACTCCTGCTCTAAACTTAGAATTCTCCCTCTTCAACCAGGCACTACTCTAGAAAGCTGAGTTCCATAGTTCTCTCTGGCTGCACACAAGAGAATGGTGCCCGAGGAAGATCTCTCTCTCTCTCTCTGTCATACACACACACATACAGCATTCTATAAAAATAACAAATCAGTTTGATTTGATCTTCCTGAGCACCCACTCAGCATCAAGGGAGGCTTCTGAGCTGCAGGAGAGCTCCCACCAGTGGTTGGTCACAGTTTGAAAACGCCTTAATGAAACTCGCTTTTAAACATACCCCGTTGAGTACCTCCTTCCTTGCGGGGGTGCCTGGTCTGACTCTGTCAGATGCTTCCTGTCTTTCATGCAGGTGTCTGTCAGCAACAGGGTTTTTCTTTGTCTTCCTATGAAGCTGCTTTGGTTTTTGTTTCTTTCAGTGCATTTTTCCAAAAAAACAAAAGAAATCTCCCCACCAGTCTTAGACTACTGTCTGAACACAGACAAAACACAGAATCACTTTTGGCCAAAAGCTCCTTTGCAGAAAATGTCTGGTTTGTTCTTTGAATCCCTTAAGTTTGTGTGATAACTGAAAAAGGGTAGGAGTACAGTAACAGTTTGTTTGTTGAATTAGATTGAATTTTGATGAATTATTGAATCATATTTCATGCCTAATGTAAGCCACGTCATGACCCCTTTTACCACCTTCAGGGACAGATGTGGCTACTTCTATTTTCCCAATTAACACTTTAATCTCTGACTCCAGTCTCCATAGATTTGAAGGCTTGAGTGAAAATTTACAAGCTGTGTGACTTTAGGCTAGTTGCTTAACCTCTCTGTTACTCCATTTTCTCATCTGTTAAATAGAAATGATGACGGCACCTCTCTAAAATGAATTATAGTAAGGATTACGTGTAGAGTAACTGTAATGTCTGGAAAATATTATTAATAAGAAAATCAATCTCTTATCAGATACTCACCTCACTGCCTATTGAAACATTTAAAAAACTAGGGCCTTGTTCGGTTCAGAGGGATTAGTCAGCCCTCGTTCCAAATGCCAGGTGGATGGATGCAGATGGTCAGTGATCAATGCACTAGAAGCTATCTTTCTTTTTTTTTTTTTTTTTTTTTTTTTTTGAGATGGAGTTTTGCTCTTGTTGCTCAGGCTGGAGTACAATGGCGCGATCTCAGCTCACCACAACCTCTGCCTCCCAGGTTCAAGCGATTCTCCTGCCTCAGCCTCCTGAGTACCTGGGATTACAGGCATGCACCACCACGCTCGGCTAATTTTTGTATTTTTAGTAGAGATGGGGTTTCTCCATGTTGGTCAGGCTGGTCTCGAACTCTCGACCTCAGGTGATCTGCCTACCACAGCTTCCCAAAGTGCTGGGATTACAGGCGTGAGCCACCGCACCCAGCCAGGTGTTGATTTTTAATGACCAGTTTCTTAGGGCTTCTGAACAGTTTCACTGTTGAAAGCTGGTCTTTCCAGGAAGATGAGCTCTTGTCCACTGTTGCAATCATGTCCTTGCTGGTTTGGCTCCTTCTGAAGCTCCTTCTTGTGGCCGTGCCTTAGCCCAGGAGGAGGAGGATGACATTCTAGACAGAGGCTGCATTTCGTACAGGCAAAGACAAAGTGCCCGTGTTGCAGAATGACCTGCAAGGAGCGTGAAACAGCTGGTGCCAAGTGCCAGACGACAAGGCAGCTGAGCTGGCATGTCTAAGAAAGGGCTCCACATGTCATGATAAGAAAGCTGGACTTTATCCTGTAGAACACAGGTTGAAAATCGATGACCCATAGATCTATGGTTTTTTAGCTTTCACTATATTTCCAAAATATGTTTTTAATTTAGTAGATGTATTCATCAGCTTAGGCTAAATTATCACAGGAAGAAATGGCCTGCAAACTTAGTGGCATTCAACAACATTGAGCTTTCTTTCTTGCGTTTACATCTGTTGTGGGCTGACTTCAGCCCTGAGACAAAGGCCAAGGGAGGGAGCAAGCGCTGTCTGGGATGTGCATTTGAAGGAATCAAGAGCCAACCAAAGTGATACGAAGATTATTTTAGACTAAAAAATCTGAATAGACAGCAGTCGCAGGAAGAACCATTATTTAAACTTAAGCAGAACCTTCTAAAAATTCATCTGCCATTAAACTACTCCCAGGGATTCTCCTGTTTGAAAAAGACAGGCTCTTAGCCCCAGGAAGTGTGAATTCAGCTGCCATAAACCTCCACTACTGGGAAACTTCCAGCCAGCAAGAAGACAGACTGCCCATTCCATTCACATCCGAAAAACCAATGGACTATTACATTCTCTCCCATGAAAGCCCTAAAAACCCGTTTTGGTTGAAACATAACCTTTTCTTGGGATTCTTCCTCAAGTTTCCCATTACTGGGAGCTCCACTTACGCATGTATGAAAATAAACCTCGTCTTTTCTCTTGTTAATCTGTCGGCCCTCTGATCATTTCAGACCTAAATTGGTAGAGGAAATTTTTACCTTTTGTAACAAAGGGAAAAGAAGGGTGGAAGAACAATTCATTGGCTCTAGAACTTCTGCTACTCACATGTCATTGGCCATAGTATATCATGTGGCCAAGCCCACCACAGTAGCCAATATTTACAACTTGACACTCATGGAAAAGCCAGGATTTCTAGATTTTCTTGAAGAAAAGAAATCCAAATACCACATGAGGCTCTGTTTCTATGTGGCAGCCAATAGCCGGGGCTGGGCTTCAGCCATGACTTTTAGGCAAAGTGTGCTTCTTCCTCACCTGCCTCAGTCCCTGCCCTCCTGCTCACTCATCTGGGTTACCTGCCCAGCTCAGATAAAGCAAATGAGCTTGTAACCCCAGACGAAGGAGCAGCCACTGGAGAGAGAAAGGAGAGGGTAACAACCAGCTCTACTTCCCAGACAGTTTAAGAGTCTGAACTTGAGAGAAAGCCCAGGACACAGCCCTGACACTGGGTAGGAAGTTACTGCAATAATTCCTAACCCAGCATGAGAAGGTACTTTACAAAAATAGGGACAAAACACTCTGTCCACTGTTCTTCACCTGTGGAATGGCCAGCCAGAAGCAGCCTGCAAAAGCCCACAGAAGGATGCTCTGTCACAGTTGCCTTGAGGCAATTAAAGCATCCTGGAGTGGGCTGGGGACAGCGAAGAGAAAAGAAAAGAAAAAAAAAACGTGACATTAGAAAGCTTGGGTTTAAATATTAGGTTGGTGCAAAAGTAATTGTAGTTTTTGCCATTATGGCAAAAACCGCAATTACTTTTGCACCAACCCAATATTCTCTCCCCGCCCCACCCCACCCCCTTAAAACAAAAACCTACATGTTTCCCAGTGTCATCCAAAAGAACACCAGGAGAGCTTTATTGGTGATATTGGCTTGCGCACCAGGAAGAGAGAGTCTCCAGACCAGAGGTGCTCTCTTTTTGAAGAGGTGAAGGGCAGGTTGGGTTTGATGCCTCACAGGGTCCATATTACACAACAGAAGCATACATATTTAGCAGGCTTGGAGGAAAAGCCACACAAATTTATGAGAGATGGGTGGAGTGCAGGCACAATGGGTTAACAGATATGTAACATAGATCCCTTGTTCACTTTGAAGCAGGGTTTCAGCATTAAATTGAGGTAGAATTTGGCTCTTTCTGTCAAAAGCTGAACTATAGGACACAAAGATAGCTTGTGTGTAGCCTCTATCAGCGGGCTGAAACCGGCTTGCGGTCTGCAGTTGCTTATCAGGAAAGAATGTTTGTAAGGCCAGTCCTCTGTCCAATCAGAGTTGCAATGGTCTAGGTTGTAAATCAGAGTTAGGAGGGGTCTGATAACTCCTATTGCTAAGGAATTTAGCAAGAGTGTGGTTTTTCATATAGCCGTAGGAATTTAGGAAACTGCCATGCCAGCCGTCCTAAACCCTGGACCCACAGGTCTAACTTTTGTTTTCTTCGCCTTGGAGCCCATTGTAGTGGACAAAGGGACATCTATTTTGGTCTCTCAGATCACACCAGGGAATTGAAGCTGGACCCCAAATGGTACCTCTCTCCAAAGCTGAAGGGGAGGGTGCCATTGTAACCAGTGTGGTTAAAGAGCCAGTCCCCTCTCTGATCCTCTCCCCCCACACCACCCCCACCTGCTGCCCCTTCCTCCTCTAACCCGCTATTGACCTAAATTAAGTTTTCAAAGGCTCTGTGCTGATTTTTGCTGAAGAGCATTGAATTCAATAAAACATAATTATTGATTTAATTAAAATAGTTGCTGTGTGAGGAGCAAAGCTTTTTTAATAGCCAGTAAAGATGGAACAGCCCTCATTCATTTCCAGTGTAGCTTCTGAAACAAATTGGGCTGCTTTTTTTAATAGGCCAATTCCAAGTGCAGCTTTGAAATGGATCCTCTAGCCATTCATATGCAGTAATTCAACCAGCGAATTAGGTGCCTTTCTCATTGACTGCCTTTCAGGATGGGGGAAAGAGGAGGTGCTATGAGCCTAGAGCCCAGACTATGAGATGAATAATTCATAACCCTTCTTCTGGGGCTCCTCTGTGTTCCTTTCTGCTTCCTTGTACTTACATTTGAAAGGAAACTAGAGCCGGGGACTGTTACACTGTGGGGCTCCACATCCTCTCTTGATCTCTGTGCAGAGGAGCTGTCCGAGAGGCCCAGCAGCCTTCCAGGAAGCTAGGACCCTGGATCCTCACCATCCGGCAGAATCAGACACCTCGAGGGCTGAACACTTAGCACTGCAAAGAAACAGGAACACAGAGACCAAAGGGAGAGTTTCCACTCCTGGGCACATGGAAGCAGGGCCTGTAAGGGTACAACGAAGCAGGCCCCCTCTCCTGCTCCACCCGCCTTCCGCACCTGCCATTACAGGCTAGCCGGCCTCTGCATGGGCACACATACACATCACTTCTATTAACGAAAGAGAATAATGATGCATCCTTGGAGAAGACATTAATGAGGTGATGACACATTTTTAATTAAATGCCTTATGTAGATTATTAATCCATTTCTCCTGGAAAGATAGACAGTGCCACATTATAAATGTGAGACAAGCCAGCATATATCTGAAGGCACACATGGACGCACACACACGCACACACACACACACACACACATGCCCACACAGACCCCGTTTCCCCAGGTCCTGATGAGGCTCTTCAGCACCAACTGCAGCCCTGAGACAGAAGCTAAAGCCGTCTTTTCTTACAGCCTGAGTGTTCATCTCAAAATCTCTGTTAACTCGGGGCCTTGTTAAAGAAAATAATTATTCAATGACACTGGTTAAAGTATGGTAAGGAAGACTTTATTCAGGACCATCATGATAGGTACCAGGACCTATCAATAGGGTCCTGCAGTGGGGGAGAGAGAATGGACTCAACTGCAAATACAGCACTGGAGAATGGAAATTTATCGCCAAGGAGCAGAGTGAGGTGAGTGAATGGACAATCCTTAAGACAAAACATCCTCACGGGTAAGGGGGATTCTGGCTAAACTGACCTCACAGAATTCTGCTGAAGATGGGGCAGGGTGATCAGACATTACCCAGGGGATGGTGAAGGATGAGGAACTTGATCAGATATCAAGGATGGGGGGTTCTTACCAAACCAACTTAACAGTGTTCTTTGTTAAAACTGGATTTTACAAGGAAATGCACAGATGAATTTGGAGAAGGTTCAGGAGCCTGACTAAAGTTTGGTGAAGTGAAGAATATTGATCAGTCTCAAGCTGGAAAGGAAGTCTTTATGCAAGACAGACCACCATAATGTGAGTTTTGCAGTAGAGGAGAGAGATCAGGCTCAACACCAAATACAACAAAGACAAGTGGAGATTTACAGCCAAGAAATAAGGTAAGGGGCAGTGGATGGAAAATTACTAAGAGAAAACATCAAGGCTCGGGAGATTCTTGCTAGAGCAACTCAACAGGATTCTTGCTGAAGGCAGGCCAGGGTGATAAGATATGGAGGGTGGGGATGGGGAATTTGACAAGATATCAAGGGGGGAAGATTTTCACCAAACACAGCAGGATTCTTGCTAAAACTGGAGTAAGCAGGCCAAGGACAGAGTCCTCATCAAAACGAGGGCTTGGGCCAGAGGCTCACGCCTGTAATCTCAACATTTTGGGAGGCCAAGACAGAAGGATTGAGGCTAGAGTTCAAGACAAGCCTTGACAACATAGCAAGGCCCCCACTCTACAAACAATTATCTTGGCGTGGTGGTGCACACCTATACTCAAGGAAGCCTACATTATCCACAGGACTAGATATGAAAGGAAAAAAAAAGTCAGTGGTCACTGGTGTAGAGGCGGCATATGCATGGCAGCCCATTTATAGTCAGGAGGCAGCATTCAACAGACACTGTTAATCTTCATAGCAACTGCCCGTCTCCTATCCCAGCACCTGTTCTTCATTTCCCCATTGCCTGCAGTAGCTCCTGTATTTTACTAAAACTAGAGGCACCTCCTCCACTGGGCTTCCAGTGTTGATACTCCTGGTATCAACACTGGATGCCACTAACATTCTTGTCTATTTAAAAAAAAAAAAAACTAACACAACAATGATATTTATTATAATAAAATGACCATTTATTGAGCACATATATGCCAGGCATTATCCTAAGTATAGAGTATATATTGTCTTTATCAGTCCTCACCACAAGCCCTGTGAAGTAGATACTATTACTATCACTATTATTGTTATTATACATACACATATATTATAGATAAAATAATATGTTCAAGTTCAGAACATTAATAACTGGCAAAGATAGGATTCTATTCTGGTCTGCTTGGTTTCACCACACTGCTTGCTTGGGACTTTCTAAAACTAAACCTATAATTACTATTCTCACTTTGGAAATGCAGAAATTGAGGCACAGAGAAGTTAAATTGCTCAAGATGCCACAAGAAGAAACTAGAAGATGGAATTTGAACCCAAACCATTGAAATCCAGAGTCCAAGCACATACCCACTGCAACACATTGACGATAGGCAATCAAGCACTTACATCTCCATCCGCACTGCTGGAGAGGACATCAGAGGCCATCTGTTCTCAATTATTTTCTCCATAGAAACAAACAATGGATGTCAAATCAGGATCTTGGTGGAGAAACAGGGTGTCATGTTTTTCCTGCAGAGTCATAATGAAACCTAATCAGTATTTGGGGAGAAGGCTTCCATTTCTTTCCATCACCTGAACTTTATTCTGGGATGGCTTCATTGGGCCTCTGCCTTCACCTTTCATTCCAAATCTCCTTAGGAAGCAAAACATATTCTGCTTTAAGGAGTTACCAATTACCACAGGGAGCAAAGGTGCCAATAAAACAAAGGTATATGATGCTATTCTGCTTTATAAAAGGCAAACTCTCATCCACCTACTCACACTTTACAGTAAAAGTAACCAATGAGGTGGAAGACAGCTCTTCAAATGTTCTAAAAACATAATTGGAGCCAAAGGAAATACACCAAGACCAAGAGAATGAGATGTTATGGAGACCTTCACCCTAACATCACTGTAGGCTTATGTCAAACATAGAGGTGCTAAACGTATAATTATTATATATAGGAAACCATATGCAATGTCGTTTCAAGAGCAAGTGTTATTGCTTCCATAAAAAGAACTCATGTCAACAACCTTAAAGGATCCCCAGCCTTTCCTCCATAAGCCAATTTGTCAATATGTGGGAAAGACACCCTCAAAATGATTCTCCATTAGGGTCACAAGATAGTAAAAAAGCATATCCCACAGAGATGGCACTGGAAGCATGTATAATTGACAAGTCCATTGAAGCCATGACAGGTGTTTATAAGATATTTGGAAATGTACTGCACGAAGAGTCATTTCATGTTTCACGCAGTCTGCCAGGCCACAGCCCCTAAGGAAGCTTACGAAATTGGTTGTTACCACATTTAGGTAATATATTTAATAAAAATCAATAAGCCTGCCATTTTCTTTTATAAAAGATTGAGCCATTCCCTGGATTTACTGAACTTTTACCTCTAAAGGAAATTTTTAAGTGAAGTGATGAAGTAATTCCTGTAAAATCAAATTGCATTCATTTTCCTCAGTTGGCCCCTCTCTCTCCTTTTCCTATAGTTTTTTGGATATTTAATAATGTTCATTCTCGGACTTTGGTGGAGGGGGATTTCATAGTTGCTTGGAATTCAGAATGTATCTCAGACAAGAAGCAGACAGGTATGGGGCAGTGGGGTTACAGGCAGGGGCACAGAATTGGATCCCTGAGCCAAGCCTCTCCTCCAGGCTTTTCTGCTGAGACAGTGAGTTTGCAGGGACCTGAAAAGGATACCCTTGTTCCTGCTCAAGTTCAGAACAATTGGGTGATAGGCTCAGCCAACAGGCAGAGGAAGATCAAACAACAGTTCTTGAGAAATGTCACCACCAGGGCTCATATCTTGCAGTTCGTCTTAAAAGCTGTGTAACGCTGGGCAAGTTACTCAATAATTGCACTTCTTCTCAAGGTTATTGTGAGAACAAAACAAGAAAATATCTGTTAACATGCTTTGCACAGTTGGGAGCACACAGTGAGTACTAAACACTTGTTGGCTCCTATTATCTTCTTGCAAACAGAGTCAACAAAAACACAGTGCAGCTGAACCCAAATCACAATTCAAAAAGTAACATGGATTTTAAAGGGTTGGTGCTCAGAACACAATACCCCAAAGTATGGCCCGTTGCATGCTGAGTACTTTGAACTAAAGGGGATAAGGCCTCAGAACCAAGGTCTCTCTGACCACCTCCTGCCTTTCTGTTTCTCGCCTCTTTTTTCTCCTCTGAAGTGAGCCATAGAAGCAAGAATTCCTCTTTCCCAAGATGGGTTGTAGAATCTAGAACTCTCCCTCAAAGTAAGCCATAAAACCTAGAAAGGTCACTCTCTCCCTTCTCCTTTTTTTCCTGAAGACTCTCATTCCAGAGGGGTCCTTACCCCATATCCAGGAGGAAGGAAGGCTATGCAAAGAGGCCAAGAAGAATCTGAATGGACAGGCCTTGCTGGGTGTCTGCCCTCAGTCTATTAGCACTTCATCACACCCTTTTGTCCAATCACATTTCTACACCACTGTCCATCCTTAATCAAGGTTAAGCATAGAAACTGATCTGTAGGCCTATATTTCTGAAGGCTCCTGTGTCACGTAAAACTTTGATTAAACAAATTTGTCATCTTTTAATTTTGTTAATGTGTCTTTTTTTATAGGAGTGTCAGCTATGACCCTTATGATGGTTGAAGACCTTTTCGTCCCTACAAAACATTGAAATTCTAATTTAGGAGCACAGAGATAACCACGCCCCTTGTGAAGTCAAGGAAAAGAAAACAGAAAAAAATAAAACTTGAATCCGTAATTGTTTTATGATGCTAATTTCACTTTTATAGACATGCTGGAGTGCTCTTTTTCAGAGTCTGGTATTGATTATTCCTGTATTGTTAACTCATAACCAGACCATATTTGCACACATAAACTTTAAGACAGATAATAAAGAAGAGAGACACTCTCACATACGTCTCATGTCTCCTGGTTGAGTGGAATACTTAAACACTTAAGAGATTTGTGAAGTTATGTGACCAGACATTAAAAATGGATTGTGGTGATTTAGAGATGGCTGAGCTTCAGTTAAACTACTCTGCACTGATCAGATCACATCTGGACTATCCTAACAAGTTCCAAGGCCATTTGCAAGAGTGTTATTACCAAACTGGAGTTTCTCCAGGTAAGTGAGCCCAATGTAAAATGCAAACCTATAGCCGTATTCCATGAGAAATGATACAGGGGTTGGGCACCTTCACCTGGGGAAAAAATTCTCAGAGGGTAGGGACTTGAGATAATTAAAAAGTTGCCACATGCAAGGCTTTTGTATTTTTGTTGTACGACCCAGAAATAGGACATCTATAGGAAGAAAAAACACAGATGGCTTGGTGTACTAGAAAGCATGTGAGCTCCAAATTTAGAATGTCTGAAGTTAAATCCTGTTTCCACCTTGTTTTTTTGTTTTTTGTTTTTCTCGAAATGGAGTCTGACTCCATCACCCAGGCTGGAGTGTGGAGTGCAGTGGCGTGATCTCAGCTCACTGCAACCTCTGCCTCCCAGGTTCAAGAAATTCCCCTGCCTCAGCCTCCTGAGTAGCTGGGATTATAGGTGCCCACCACCATACCTGGCTAATTTTTGTATTTTTAGTAGAGACAGCATTTTACCATGTTGGCCAGGCTGGTCTGGAACTCCTGACCTCATGATCCGCTCGCCTCAGCCTCCCAAAGTGCTGGGATTACAGGCGTGAGCCACTGCGCCCGGCCTGTTTCTACCATTTTTAAGTGAAATGTCCTGAATTCAAATGGTTTCCCAAGGTCAGGCAGGTGACAGAAATGTGTGGAGTAATTCATTAAAAGGATAAAGAATGATGGTAGCAATGGCATGATGAAGAAAACTGAAGTCATCTGCTATGGTTTGAATATCTGTCCCTCCAAAACTCATGTTGGAGTTTCGTTGCCATTGTAACTGTATTAAGAGGTGGGGATGACTGAGAGGTGTTTAGGTCATGAGGGTTCTGCCTTCATGAGTCGACTGGTGCCATTATAAAAAGGGCTTGCAAGAGTGGACTCACCCCTTCTTCCTTCCACCATGTGAGAATGCAGCAGGAAGGCCTCACTAGATGTCAGCACCTTGATCTTGGACTTCCCAGCCTCCAAAACTATGAGAAATAAATTTGTTTTTTATAAATTACCCAGTCTCAGGTATTCTAATATAGCAGCACAAAATGGACTAAGACATCATCCCAATTCAATTTTTGGTTTTGGGGGTTTTTTTGGTTTTAGTTTTTTTTTTTTTTTTTTTTTTTTTTTTTGAGACAGAGACTTGCATTGTCACCTGGGCTGGAGTGCAATGGTGCGATCTCCACTCACTGCAACCTCCGCCTCCCGGGTTAAAATGATTCTCCTGCCTCAGCCTCCTGAGTAGCTGGGATTACAGGTGCCTACAACCACGCCTGGCTAATTTTTTATATTTTCAGTAGAGATGGGATTTCACTATGTTGGCCAGGCTGGTCTCAAACTCCTGACCTCATGATCCATTCGCCTTAGCCTCCCAAAGTGCTGGGATTACAGGCATGAGCCATGGTGCCCGGCCTCAATTTTTAAGAAGATGCATTAGACACATACATAAAAAATGATCTGTGGGGCAGTCTGGTTTATAAGCCTCTAACGGCAATTCCTTAAGTAATCTTGGGAAAGTTGCTGATAGTCTTTTATGCTCATGGAGTTGCTCTTCTGTAAAATGGGAATATTAATAAGATTTGCTTTAGCAAGATTTGATGGTACTCAGGAGAAATAAGATATACAGAAATGCTTTGGAAAGAATAAAGAGCTACATAAATGTTGGATATTATTTTTGAGAACTTTCTAATTATTAGAAATGTTGGGGAGGGGGTGGAGCCAAGATGGCCGAATAGGAACAGCTCCGGTCTCCAGCTCCCAGCCCCAGCGACACAGAAGGTGGGTGATTTCTGCATTTCTGCTTGAGGTACCGGTTTCATCTCACTAGGGAGTGCCTAACAGTGGGTGCAGGACAGTCGGTGAAGCGCACTGTGCGCGAGCCGAAGCAGGGCGAGGCATTGCCTCACTCAGGAAGCGCAAGGGGTCAGGGAGTTCCCTTTCCTAGTCAAAGAAAGAGGAAACAGACGGCACCTGGAATATCGGGTCAGTCCCATCCTAATACTGCGCTTTTCCAACGGGCCTGGAAAACGGCACACTAGGAGATTGTGTCCCGCACCTGGCTCGGAGGGTCCTATGCCCATGGAGTCTCGCTGATTGCTAGCACAGCAGTCTGAGATCAAGCTGCAAGGCAGCAGCGAGGCTGGGGGAGGGGCGCCCGCCATTGCCCAGGCTTGCTTAGGTAAACAAAGCAGCCAGGAAGCTCGAACTGGGTGGAGCCCACCACAGCTCAAGGAGGCCTGCCTGCCTCTGTAGGCTCCACCTCTGGGGGTAGGGCACAGACAAACAAAAACTCAGCAAGAACCTCCACAGACTTAAATGTCCCTGTCTGACTGACAGCTTTGAAGAGAGTAGTGGTTCTCCCAGCACGCAGCTGGAGATCTGAGAATGGACAGACTGCCTCCTAAAGTGGGTCCCTCACCCCTGAGCAGCCTAACTGGGAGGCACCCCCCAAGTAGGGAAAGACTGACACCTCATTCAACCGGGTACTTCTCTGAAGCAAAACTTTCAGAGGAACTATCAGACAGCTGAATTTGTGGTCTCACGAAAATCCGCTGTTCTGCAGCCACCGCTGCTGACACCCAGCCAAACAGGGTCTGGAGTGGACCTCTAGTAAACTCCAACAGACCTGCAGCTGAGGGGCCTGTCTGGTAGAAGGAAAACTAACAAACAGAAAGGACATCCACACAAAAACCCATCTGTACATCACCATCATCAAAAACAAAAAGTAGATAAAACCACAAAGATGGGGAAAAAACAGAGCACAAAAACTGGAAACTCTAAAAAACAGAGCACCTCTCCTCCTCCAAAGGAACGCAGTTCCTCACCAGCAACGGAACAAAGCTGGATGGAGGATGACTTTGATGAGTTGAGAGAAGAAGTCTTCAGACGATCAAACTACTCTGAGCTACGAGAGGAAATTCAAAACAATAGCAAAGAAGTTAAAAACTTTGAAAAAAAATTAGAAGAATGGATAACTAGAATAACCAGTGGAGAGAAGGGCTTAAAGGAGCTGATGGAGCTGAAAGCCAAGTTTCGAGAACTACGCGAAGATTGCAGAAGCCTCAGTAGCAGATGCGATCAACTGGAAGAAAGGGTATCGCTGATGGAAGATGAAATGAATGAAATGAAGAGAGAAGGGAAGTTTAGAGAAAAAAGAATAAAAAGAAATGAACAAAGCCTCCAAGAAATTTGGGACTATGTGAAAAGACCAAACCTACGTCTGATTGGTGTACCTGAAAATGATGGGGAGAATGGAACCAAGTTGGAAAACACTCTGCAAGATATTATCCAGGAGAACTTCCCCAATCTAGCAAGGCAGGCCAGCATTCAGATTCAGGAAATACAGACAACGCCACAAAGATACTCCTCAAGAAGGGCAACTCCAAGACACATAATTGTCAGATTCACCAAAGTTGAAATGAAGGAAAAAATGTTAAGGGCAGCCAGAGAGAAAGGTCGGGTTACCCACAAAGGGAAGCCCATCAGACTAACAGCTGATCTCTCAGCAGAAACTCTACAAGCCAGAAGAGAGTGGGGGCTGATATTCACCATTCTTAAAGAAAAGAATTTTCAACCCAGAATTTCCTATCCCGCCAAACTAAGCTTCATAAGTGAAGGAGAAATAAAATACTTTACAGATAAGCAAACACTGAGGGATTTTGTCACCACCAGGCCTGCCCTAAAAGAGCTCCTGAAGGAAGCACTAAACATGGAAAGGAACGACCGGTACCAGCCACTGCAAAAACATGCCAAATTGTAAAGACCATCGAGGCTAGGAAGAAACTATAGCAACTAACGAGCAAAATAACCAACTAACATCATAATGACAGGATCAGATTCACACATAACAATATTAACATTAAATGTAAATGGGCTAAATGCTCCAACCAAAAGACACAGACTGGCAAACTGGATAAGGAGTCAGGACCCATCAGTGTGCTGTATTCAGGAAACCCATCTCACGTGCAGAGACACACATAGACTCAAAATAAAGGGATGGAGGAAGATCTATCAAGCAAATGGAAATCAAAAAAAGGCAGGGGTTGCAATCCTAGTCTCTGATAAAATAGACTTTAAACCAACAAAGATCAAAAGAGACAAAGAAGGCCATTACATAATGGTAAAGGAATCAATTCAACAAGAAGAGGTAACTATCCTAAATATATATGCACCCAACACAGGAGCACCCAGATTCATAAAGCAAGTCCTCAGTGACCTACAAAGGGACTTAAACTCCCACACAATAATAATGGGAGATTTTAACACCCCACTGTCAGCATTAGACAGATCAACGAGACAGAAAGTCAACAAGGATATTCAGGAATTGAACTCAGCTCTACATAAAGTGGACCTAATAGACATCTACAGAACTCTCCACCCCAAGTCAACAGAATATACATTTTTTTCAGCACCACACCACACCTATTCCAAAATTGACCACATAGTTGGAAGTAAAGCTCTCCTCAGCAAATGTAAAAGAACAGCAATTATAACAAACTGTCTCTCAGACCACAGTGCAATCAAACTAGAACTCAGGATTAAGAAACTCACTCAAAACCGCTCAACTACATGGAAACTGAACAACCTGCTCCTGAATGACTATTGGGTACATAATGAAATGAAGGCAGAAATAAAGATGTTCTTTGAAACCAACGAGAACAAAGACACAACATACCAGAATCTCTGGGACACGTTCAAAGCAGTGTGTAGAGGGAAATTTATAGCACTAAATGCCCACAAGAGAAAGCAGGAAAGATCCAAAATTGACACCCTAACATCACAATTAAAAGAACTAGAAAAGCAAGAGCAAACACATTCAAAAGCTAGCAGAAGGCTAGAAATAACTAAAATCAGAGCAGAACTGAAGGAAATAGAGACACAAAAAACCCTTCAAAAAATTAATGAATCCAGGAGCTGGTTTTTTGAAAGATCAACAAAATTGATGGACCGCTAGCAAGACTAATAAAGAAGAAAAGAGAGAAGAATCAAATAGATGCAATAAAAAACGAAAAAGGGGATATCACCACCGATCCCACAGAAATACAATCTACCATCAGAGAATACTACAAACACCTCTATGCAAATAAACTAGAAAATCTAGAAGAAATGGATAAATTCCTCGACAAATACACCCTCCCAAGACTAAACCAGGAAGAAGTTGAATCTCTGAATAGACCAATAACAGGTTCTGAAATTGTGGCAATAATCAATAGCTTACCAACCAAAAAGAGTCCAGGACCTGATGGATTCACAGCTGAATTCTACCAGAGGTACAAGGAGGAACTGGTACCATTCCTTCTGAAACTATTCCAATCGATAGAAAAAGAGGGAATCCTCCCTAACACATTTTATGAAGCCAGCATCGTCCTGATACCAAAACCTGGCAGAGACTTAAACAAAAAAGAGAATTTCAGACCAATATCCTTGATGAACATTGATGCAAAAATCCTCAATAAAATACTGACAAACCGAATCCAGCAGCACATCAAAAAGCTTATCCACCATGATCAAGTGGGCTTCATCCCTGGGATGCAAGGCTGGTTCAACATATGCAAATCAATAAATGTAATCCAGCATATAAACAGAACCAAAGACAAAAACCACATGATTATCTCAATAGATGCAGAAAAGGCCTTTGACAAAATTCAACAACCCTTCATGCTAAAAACTCTCAATAAATTAGGTATTGATGGGACGTATCTCAAAATAATAAGAGCTATCTATGACAAACCCACAGCCAATATCATACTGAATGGGCAAAAACTGGAAGCATTCCCTCTGAAAACTGGCACAAGACAGGGATGCCCTCTCTCACCGCTCCTATTCAACATAGTGCTGGAAGTTCTGGCCAGAGCAATCAGGCAGGAGAAGGAAATAAAGGGTATTCAATTAGGAAAAGAGGAAGTCAAATTGTCCCTGTTTGCAGATGACATGATTGTATATCTAGAAAACCCCATTGTCTCAGCCCAAAATCTCCTTAAGCTGATTAGCAACTTCAGCAAAGTCTCAGGATACAAAATTAATGTACAAAAATCACAAGCATTCTTGTACACCAATCACAGACAAACAGAGAGCCAAATCATGAGTGAACTCCCATTCACAATTGCTTCAAAGAGAATAAAATACCTAGGAATCCAACTTACAAGGGATGTGAAGGACCTCTTCAAGGAGAACTACAAACCACTGCTCAATGAAATAAAAGAGGATACAAACAAATGGAAGAACATTCCATGCTCATGGGTTGGAAGAATCAATATCATGAAAATGGCCATACTGCCCAAGGTAATTTTTAGATTCCATGCCATCCCCATCAAGCTACCAATGACTTTCTTCACAGAATTGGAAAAAACTACTTTAAAGTTCATATGGAACCAAAAAAGAGCCCGCATCGCCAAGTCAATCCTAAGCCAAAAGAATAAAGCTGGAGGCATCACGCTACCTGACTTTAAACTATACTACAAGGCTACAGTAACCAAAACAGCATGGTACTGGTACCACAACAGAGACATAGATCAATGGAACAGAACAGAGCCCTCAGAAATGATGCCGCATAGCTACAACTATCTGATCTTTGACAAACCTGACAAAAACAAGAAATGGGGAAAGGATTCCCTATTTAATAAATGGTGCTGGGAAAACTGGCTTGCCATATGTAGAAAGCTGAAACTGGATCCCTTCCTTACACCTTATACAAAAATTAATTCAAGATGGATTAAAGACTTATATGTTAGACCTAAAACCATTAAAATCCTACAAGAAAACCTAGGCAATACCATTCAGGACATAGGCATGGGCAAGGACTTCATGTCTAAAACACCAAAAGCAATGGCAACAAAAGCCAAAATCGACAAATGGGATCTCATTAAACTAAAGAGCTTCTGCACAGCAAAAGAAACTATCATCAGAGTGAACAGGCAACCTACAGAATGGGAGAAAATTTTTGCAACCTACTCATCTGACAAAGGGCTAATATCCAGAATCTACAATGAACTCAAACAAATTTACAAGAAAAAAACAAACAACCCCATCAAAAAGTGGGCAAAGGACATGAACAGACACTTCTCAAAAGAAGACATTTATGCAGCCAAAAAACACATGAAGAAATGCTCATCATCACTGGCCATCAGAGAAATGCAAATCAAAACCACAGTGAGATACCATCTCACACCAGTTAGAATGGCCATCATTAAAAAATCAGGAAACAACAGGAGAAATAGGAACACTTTTACACTGTTGGTGGGACTGTAAACTAGTTCAACCATTGTGGAAGTCAGTGTGGCGATTCCTCAGGGATCTAGAACTAGAAATACCATTTGACCCAGCCATCCCATTACTGGGTATATACCCAAAGGACTATAAATCATGCTGCTATAAAGACACACGCACACGTATGTTTATTGCGGCACTATTCACAATAGCAAAGAGTTGGAACCAACCCAAATGTCCAACAACGGTAGACTGGATTAAGAAAATGTGGCACATATACACCATGGAATACTATGCAGCCATAAAAAATGATGAGTTCGTGTCCTTTGTAGGGACATGGATGAAACTGGAAAACATCATTCTCAGTAAACTATCACAAGGACAAAAAACCAAACACCGCATGTTCTCACTCATAGGTGGGAATTGAACAATGAGAACTCATGGACACAGGAAGGGGATCATCACACTCTGGGGACTGTTGTGGGGTGGGGGGAGGGGGGAGGGACAGCATTAGGAGATACACCTAATGCTAAATGACGAGTTAATGGGTGCAGGAAATCAACATGGCACATGGATACGTATGTAACAAACCTGCACATTGTGCACATGTACCCTAAAACCCTAAAGTATAATAAAAAAATAAATAAATAAATAAATAAATAAATAAAAGAAATGTCGGGAAAGGAGTTTGGGAATTATAGAAGGTAGAGAGCATTCTCTGTCTCATGAGGGTTTTGGGGCTTGGCTACTCAGTTGTGAAAATGATTCACATACTGAATGGGATAAATCTGTGGGACAGACTAAGGTTCTGAAATTTTCATGCAAGAAATTTATAGGAGGGTATTCTCAAAAACAGCACCTATGAGGAGTGAGGAGGCAGGCTGCATCCATGAGGTGTGAAGGAAGAAGCCATGCAAAGCAAGGAGTTGGTTGCAAAAAGATGAGGACACTGAAGTTGTAATAGATGCCTCAACCCATGCCACAGAGCGCTCTGGAGCTGGGAGGACCCTGCAGAGTTGTTCCAATGGGATTGTTACCAAACCAAACCAGGTCCATTTTTCCACATAAGATGGAAAGTCAAATACTTGTTTGCAGTGAGAGAGGTTTATTGCAAGTCAACTGGCAAAGAGACAGGAGAAAATACTCAAATCTGTTTCCTGAGCTGGGGGCTGGGGCAGGTTGTTTGTTTGTGACCGAGTCTTGCTCTGTCACCCAGGCTAGAATGCAGTGGCACGATCTCTGCCTCCCGGGTTCAAGCAATTCTCCTGCCTCAGCCTACTGAGTAGCTGGGATTACAGGCACATGCCACCATGTCTAGATAATTTTTGTATTTTTAGTAGAGATGGAGTTTCACCATGTTGCCCAGGCTGGTCTCAAACTCCTGACCACAGGTGATCCTCCCGCCTCAGCCTCCCAAAGTGCTGGGATTACAGGCATGAGCCACCACACACAGCCACGGGCAAGTTTTATAAGCATACATTAATGAGTCTTCATCTGATTGGATCTTGCAATGACGTGATACTAGAAAGCACCGTCTGACTCGTTCCTGCCGTGGGGTGATGCCAGGGCTCAATCTGACTGGATCCTGGATCCTGCCATGGGGTATCCACTTCTTAATTCAGTCCCTATTCCTCAGGCTGAGCATTTAGGTTCTGCTTCTGGTTGCACACTTGGTCCGTTGAAGCATGCTTAGGTTATGTGACCTTCAACCTAGGGGGTCTATGGCAACGAAAAAACAACTCACAACTTTGTTACGTAAAAGTTGAATCAGATTGGTCTGGTGTGGTTACAAGACGATGAGGCTGGGCTTTTGTATCTCTCTATGGACAGGTCATTGGTGACAGCCTGCCTCAGGGAGGGAGTGTAACCTCGGGCAGAGAGCAGCAGGACTCAGCTATGAGCCACCAGTAGCCCATAGCCCTGGCAGCAGGAGAATGCGATCCTCCCTCCTGAAGAGGCTGACAGGGTACCATGGTACCACAGCATCACCATAGGTTGGATAACCTTAACAATTCTTGCAAGAGAAATAATGACGACATGAATAATTTAATGAATTAGCACTTACTACCTTCTATGTACCAAATTCTATGCTAACCCCTCTCATACATTATTTCATTTTCTCACACTCACCCTAAAAGATAGTTATTCCTATCTCTAAATTACCCATAAGAAATTTGAGAGTCAGAAAGGTTAAGACATTTATTCAAACTTCCACAGGTCGTTAATAACAGATGTAGGATTTGATAAAGGTCCATCAGGCTGGGTGCGGTGGCTCACACCTGTAACCCCAGCACTTTGGGAGGCTGAGGTGAGCAGATCACTTGAGTTCAGGAGTTCAAGACCAGCCTGGCCAACATGGTGAAACCCTGTCTCTACTAAAAATACAAAAATTAGCCAGGTGTGGTGGTACACACCTGTAATCCCAGTTACTCAGGAGGCTGAGGCAGGAGAATTGCTTGAGCCTGGGAGGCGGAGGTTACAGTGAGCTGAGATTGTACCACCACACTCCAACTTGGGTGACAGGGAAACTTCATATCAAAAAAAAAAAAAAAGAAAGAAAGAAAAGAAAAAAGAAAAAAGGTCCATCAGACCCCAAAGCCTGGGCTACTAGCCTTCAGGAATGATCTTGTGATTTTCCATATATGATTCCTGACATCCCCACTCTACTGGGAAGGACTCATGTCCCCTGTTTCCCAGATGAGGAATCACCCAGAAATCTCAGGTCATTACGAAACATGATCCAGATTTGATTCAAACCCAGGTCTGAATGACTCCAGAATCCATGTGCTTCCCCAAAAGCCACACTGCCTCTTCTAAAAGACACTCATCACTCTAAAGGAACCAACTTTCAGACCCCAGAAGGCAATGTACAGTGAAGGCCTGGTGTTACCCTAATGGCCCATAGCGGGCCGTGAGTAGAGCAAGAAAAATCATTGCAGGTTACATGAGTTCCTGTGGCTCAGATTGTCAAGAACCTCTGGCTGAGAGATTTGAAGAAACTCAAGAGAACAAAAAGGGGCACTCTATCCTCAAACTTTCTGGGGAGTTAAAGCAAAGCAAGCCCAAGGCTACAAGCAACTAGAATTTGTCTTCCATTTATCATCATCACTGCCTCCGAGCAATTGCCTAAGTTGGGCAGGGTGCAGGTGGGTGGTGAGGATTGAAACCTCTCATCCCTTCATCACAACAGAATCCTGCATATTAAGAAATGTATTGCTGGGCACAGGGGCTCATGCCTGTAATCCCAGCACTTTGGGAGGCTGAGGCGGGCAGATCACGAGGTCAGGAGATTGAGACCATCCTGGCTAACACAGTGAAACCCCGTCTCTACTAAAAATACAAAAAATTAGCCGGGCGTGGTGGCAGGCACCTGTAGTCCTAGCTACTCAGGAGGCTGAGGCAAGAGAAAGGCGTGAACCCAGGAGGTGGAGCTTGCAGTGAGCCGAGATCGAGCCACTGCACTCCAGCCTGAGCAACAGAGCAAGACTCTATCTCAAAAAAAAAAAAAAAAAAAAAAAGAAATGTATTGACCTCCTAAGACCTGGATCTCCAAGTCCGAATGTGACAATTGCCAGGCCCATTCCTCACCTGTGTTGTCACAGCTCTCCATGGCAATTCATACAGTTCAAGTTCACCTGCAACTTAGGTTATCCATGAGATAAACCTAAAATATGAATCACTGAGGCTGTCAGGAGAAGGTAGAGCGTGCAGAGATGACAGCTCATTTTACAACAGCCCTGAAAGGGCTTTCAAAATCTTCAGGCCAGTTGACATACAAAATCTGAGTAGATGATATCCCATTTATCCCTCATTTCCTGCTGCCCCCACCTTGGCCTATTATGATTTTGGTGAAGAAGCACCAATTTTAGAGGGAAGTGACCACAGTCTCAATACTGCCTCAGTTGTATGAACTTGGACATGTTTCTTAACCTCACTGGTTCTAGTTTTTCATGTCTGTAAATGAGAATAACAATAGCAATGTTTGCAAAGGTGCCTAGTAAAGTGGGCTGGTTTGTAGTACGAATTCAAAACAAAACAAACAAACAAAAAAGAGTTCTCTTCTCCTTAACCCTCCTGCCTCTTCATTTTCCTCAAATAAAATCTAGGTACACACACACAAAAGGAGAGATTTCAACACCTATCAAGCTAAAGCATAGAGAAAGTATATTATCCAAGCCATATTCTTACATCAAGTAGCCCTTTCCAATCTTAAAGCCCTAGGAACTTTTCATTTTATTTCCATAAATATCTACCAGGCATCTATTAGATGATAGTACCCAGAATGCAAAGATAAAAAAAGGTATCAGCCGAGTCCTCAAGGTGCTCACACAAGAGCCAATACTTACGCTCCTGTCCCTTTCAGTCATTTCACGGAACTCAGAATGTGTCAAAGCTTTCTATGCATCTCTCCAGGGTGCTATATATGCTCGTCACTTTTACTATTAATTGAAACCAAGCTAATTTGATTTTTAAAATTTTGGTCTTCCTATCTATCCCGTATTTGCATATCCAAAAGAGCCACATTGTCATGGCTAACTAAGGAGTGTAGCAAAGGCAGTTGTTAATGACTCCCTTGAAAAAGTCTCTCTGGGGACTGAATTCAGTACTTTAGCAGGCATGTAGGGAACTGATTCTGCACCCCCACTTGTGTGAAAGAACAGAGGTCTGTGTTTTGTCCTAGAAGGACCTTCCCCGTTTAGTCTGGCTGAAACAGAATTCAATCGTTACCCCAACCACAGATCCTACTGAGAATTTGAGGAAATTATGTTCCCATGGTCCCTAAATGAGGGAAAACCAATTAAAGCACAATTCATTATTGCATTCTAAATATAGGCCAAGTCGGGTCCCCTGAAATCTATTAACCTATTAACTACATGTACTAGAAATTTGCTATGTTCTTCTGGAAAGTTAGTCTATACTGAAAGTTCAGTGGACCAGGGAGACAAACAAGGACCATATTAAGAGTCCTGTAAGTAGAAAAGGGTCTGTGAGTTCTGAGAAACAGAGAGAGAGGCAAATAAAAGCAAGTTATTAGATATTCGTGCAAGAGCCTATCAGAAAACAAGGTAAAAGAAGGAAAAAGAGAAGATAAAAAGAATAAAATGGAGGAAAAAATGGAGGAAGAAAAAGGGAAAGTGGTGAAGAAGTATCTATTGAGTTCCTGCTATATGTCAGGCATTGTCCTACTGCTTTACACGCATAGGTGATCTCATCCCTATTATGATGCCCATTTTACAGAAAATTGAGCCCATGGAAATTAAATAATTCCCCAAGGTCACATAAACTAGAAAATAGCTGGGGTCCACAGTTTCAATTTGACCATTTAGGGGCAGAGCTCATTAAAGGTAGTTTTTATAGACCTTTCTGTGCCTTTAGTTTGTTTGTAGGGTGGGGCTGATCCTTAGCATGTCAGCTGCTTTATCCCTACCCCATCTCAACTGTTCTTTAAAACCAGAAGATAAAAGAATCTTCTTTAGGATTCATCAATTCAAAGAAGAATGGGATTGTCAGATCGTCCGCTAAAGGAACCTGAACTGTCTGGCCCCAGAGATTGGACCTCAGGATGCAACCAGGCATGGCCATAGACTTACAACAAGAATGGCCAGACTAGAAGCCACCTGAAATTTGGCCTCCAATTGGGATTTGTCCATTTAACAAATACGCATAGAGCACCTACTATGTTAGACAGGTTCTAGGTGCTGATGTATAGGGCTGTCTGAGAGCACAGTGCCCTCACTGAACATACAACTCGGTGGAAGTAAATGATAATACAACTATAGTGAGTCCTAAGTGCTACAAAGAAAATAAAGCAGCATAAGGGGCTAGACAGTAACTGGTGGGGTCGGAGATCACAGATACCTGGGGGGAAAGATTCTGGGAAGACAGAACAGCAAATGTAAAGAGGAAATTTGCATGGCACAAAGAAAACCCAGAAAGCTGGCATGCTTGGGCATCATGAATAAGAAGGAGAGTGTTTGGACACGAATTTGAGGCTCTGTCTAGCTCTCCAAACTGACTATGTGAACACTAAACTTACTTCCCCTGGACACACAGCTAAACTATGTTTTCCAGCCTCCCTTGCAGACAAGGGATCTCACTATAGAGTGCGTGTGATGATCACTATCATTGGAGAATGAAAAAATACAATGGGAGCTCAAAAGATGTAATCACGGTCTCTGCGAGCACAAGGAAGTCTTCATAAAGGAGGTGACATCTAACTGAGGCCTTGAAGGATACATAGGGGTTTTCTAGGTGGAGAAGGAGATGCAAGGCCATTCAGATAGAGGAAACAGCTCACACAATGGATCAGAGATGTATACCCTTTAAGCATCAGGGAGTCATGAAGAACTGCATCATTTATATAGTTAATACTTCATCTCCATAATGATGCTGTAAACTCCTAGAAAGCAAAGGATACCTTCAATTTATTTTGTATCACTCAAATGCCATGCACAAGGTAGGAAGGAAGAATAGAAAGAGTGAGGGAGGAAAGGAAAGAGGGACAGATGGAGGGAGGAAGGACATATAGTACACGTGGGTACAAGCCATACACTCATCCTTAGTTACCTAGGGCTGGACTCACTGCTAAGAACATTAAGGGTTCATTTGAGTTTTATTTACCTTGTGTCTATGTTCATTTCACACCATCTGACAGCTGTTTTAGGCCATTTCGCTCACAGTTGGAAGCATGATCAGGCCTGAAATGCAGGTTGTAAATAGTGTACATTACATAGTAAAGCTGGATTTAGTGGGTAGTATGTTTTATTAATGTTATAACATTTACTGTGTATTTTAAGTTGTTATTGATTTTTATTAAAAGGGGCATTTTTGTTACAAGTACATGATGCCAGGAAAATAAAACTCTCCCCTCTCCAAAGCAAATTTGGGTTAATTTGCTGTTAAGTGACCATGAAAAACCCAGCTAGATTTGGCTGGCTCAGATTATGCTTCCCCAGTGATAGCTTGTCTATGTACTTCTGCATGAAGGGTTGGAAGGGAAAATGCATAGCGTCCTCACCTGGACCAGAGTGGATGCCAAGGAAACTGAGAGGATTTCTGATACTTAGTTCATTTTTAACTATAAAACTAATGAAAAAATAACTCCAGCTGCAAGTCAGCTAAGATGTGAAGGACACGAGAAACAGTATTTGGATACTGTAATTTTGTTTCTTCTCCACCAAGTTTGTGCCTACGTGAACAGCCCAAACCTGAGATTTCACTGTGGGACTTCCTGCTACTATCATCATTGTCTTCAAAACTGTCATTTGGCATATCAATACCCTTACTGCCAATTTCTCCCCCATCATTTCCCTGGGTCCACAAAATCTTTCCTTGCATTTTGGAGATTTTAAAGAGCATTCTTCACTGTCCAATATGGTAGCTGCTAGCCACATGTGGCTATTTATGTTTAAATACAAATTTTTTAATTAAAAATTCAGTGCTTTGATTGCCCTAGCCACATTTCAAATGCCCAAGGGCCTCACAGATCTAGCGGCTACCATATTGGACAATGCAGATATACAACATTTCTATCACAGCAGAAAGTCCTATTGGAGAGTGTTGCTCTACGTCAGAGGCCCCTCCAAGACCATAGAAATGTGTGCCCATCTTGCTTGCAAGAAATGTTCTGCATCCTCCCATTTTTCTCCTTTCCAACGGCCACACAGTCCTGTTTGGTTGTTGGTTGTTTTAGAGATGGGGTTTTACTCTGTTGCCCAGGCTGGAATGCAGAAGCACATTCATAGCTCACTACAACCTCAAACTCCTGTGCTCAAGCATTCCCCCTGCCTCAGCTTCCCAAGTAGCTAGGATTACAGGTACACACCACAGGACCCAGCTCCCACAGTTCTTTTTTTTTTTTTCAAGACAGAGTTTCGCTCTTGTTGCCCAGGCTGGAGTGCAATGGCGCAATCTCGGCTCATGGCAACCTCCACCTCCCAGGTTCAAGCGATTCTCCTGCCTCAGCCTCCAGAGTAGCTGGGATTACAGGCATGCACCACCACACCCAGCTAATTTTGTCTTTTTAGTAGAGACGGGATTCTTCCATGTTGGTCAGGGGGGTCTCGAACTCCCGAACTCAGGTGATCCGCCCACCTCGGCCTCCCAAAGCACTGGGATTACAGGCATGAGCCACCACTCCCAGAATTCCATCTCTTTACATTTGGATCCTCCTGGCCTTTTGTTTGAGTTCCTCTGGCCTCTTCTCCTAACTCTGTCCACTTCCAGCTTTTGGTTTATAACCTCTAACTCTAATCCCAATCCTGCCTGCATTTGCCAACACTCTCCTTCACACTCATTCATTCATTCAAGATGTATTGAATAGCAAATAAGTGTGTGGCATTTGCTTGCTAACTTGCTAGGGATACAAAGGCAAAGGCCCCATTCTTTATCCTTAAAGGCATCACAATCAAGCAGAGAGCATGAATGATAACCCTTAGTTGTTGAATAAGAATTCAGAAAGCAAATCGTATTTTTTTCCTGCTTCAATATCGTCAGTAGATCACTATTTCCCAAGGAAAATGGTTTTTTTAATGCTGTAAATTATTCAATCTATTTACACACTTTCAGGGACTAATCTTTTGCACACTTCATGTATGAGGAATTGAAAAACATATGTGATACGTTTCCCTTTTCCTTAGGAATAATATTGCTTCTTTTTTTTTTTTTTTTTTTTTTTTTTGACGATCTCCTTTTCACCCAGCTGAGTGCAGTGGCGCGATCTCGCTCACTGCAGCTCCGCCCCCGGTTCACCCATTCTCCTGCCTCAGCCTCCGCTAGCTGCTACGCCCTGCCCCGCCCGGCTATTTTTGTATCTTTAGTAAGATGGGTTTCACCGTGTAGCCAGATGGTCTCGATCTCCTGACCTTGTTCCCCCACCTCCTCCAAATGCGGATTACAGCGTGACCACCGCCCGCAATATTGCTTCTTTTAAACCCTTATAAATTGAAACTTCTGAGAAATGTATTTACCCCCTTATAAGCAATTGGATGCCAAGACATAATTTGAAAGGAAGAGGCATGAGATTCTTCCCAGGGAGGGCTGGGGACACTAGGAAAAACCAATGCTTAGGCCACTCCCAAAAGTAGTTTGTGTAAGTTGAGCCCCAGAGGGCATGTTGGGCTGTGAGGCTCTTCCATTAGTTTATACTCCCTTGACTCACCTTCACTCAATTGCCAGAACACATCCACATACAGCTGTGCTGCAAGGCCACATCTGGGCAGAGAGGATGGAGAAACTCACCCAAGCCCACTCAGGCCAACAAATGAAAGCCCTTTAAGTTTCCTGCTATGGTGATGGTGGTTGTTGTTCTCTGTGGGCACTTGGTCTACTTGGCATTCTAGAAAGATGAGCATAGAGATGAAGTAGCTGCCCTCCAGATGAAAACAACCTCAACAAAGCCAGGCTCCATTGGCTCCAGTCCCACTCACCAATCTCCAGTATTGTCCACCCTAGGAGGATCAACTACTCCCTATCCTTCCCCAGTCCATAGGGAGCAATATCTGGAAATAACCTGCTTGGAAGCCTCTGTACCTCAAGCTCCCTGAACAGAAGGTGAGAAGCCTAGCACCTCACCTGGTTCTTGTCCAGACCATCTCTCTGTGGGTTATGCTTCCAGTATCCCTTGCATCAACTCAGATGGTTCAGATGCAGCTATTCTACATCCAATTATATCTGGAATTACAGCCACCTAGAAGTCTTTTTCCTGCCCCTTGCCACATGTTTAGAATGCCCAGGAGACTGAAGCTAGCTAGCAATGGATTGTGGCAGAAGGAAACTGCATAGTGGCTAAGAATATCCCCTCTGAAACCGAGTGGCTAGGCCTTGGATCATGAGTCCACTCTTCTCTGACTGTGAAAGCTTGGGCAAGTTAATGCCCCTCCTTTCCAATTTTCAATTTTCCCAACAGTAAAATGTGACACTTGTAGTACCTAGTCCACAAGGCTGTTGGGAGGATTCAGTGAGCTAATCCCCCTAATAATCCACACACTCAGCACACTGTCTGCATCCTGTGTACTAGTAGTTGTTAACTACTCATTTTATTCAACTAGCACTCCTCACTCTGTTGGACTTGGTAATACGGATAGCCAGGGCCTGGAGGACAAGGACCTTCTGTCTCTTTAGCCCCCTTCAATTTCTCCCTTCCCCACGGGGGAGGTAGAAGGACCATTTCACCACTACAAGAAAGAAATGAAAGTCCTTAAGACCTCAGTAGATCTGAAGGAGCAGATTGGGTGAGAAGCAGTAGACAGAGGGAGCAGGGAGCTCCCCTACTTGCAATCATCACTTAAGCTTGAAGGTCTCACTCTCATCCCAAGACAGAATCTTGGCAGTTTCTTCATGGCAAAACTTGAGGGGCAGTACTTCTAAAACCAGGACTTTTCCTTGAATGAGCATTATCGTTATTCTTTCATCACATTGAGGGGCCTAAGTGCTATGGCTTCTCAGGGATGCCAAGGAAGCCTGGGATTGAATGAAGTCACCTCTCCCAGACAGATCTTCTCTGCAACTTAATGTTTGGTTATCTAATAGGCATCACAGCATAGAATAGTTAGATAATGCTGTTACAAGAGCATAATGACATCTTCATACCCATGATCTGTCCCTGTCATTTGTGCTACATACTACTCTTAAAGTGAGTTGAAAGCTCCCAGTTGGCCAGAGTCAAAACCTGAAACCCTTCCCTGGAAAACAAATTATTCCCCAGTAACTAGTGAGAACAGAATAACTTTGCATGTAAGTTAGCCCAGAAAGGCCAGGGACCAAGAGTGGTAGGAAGTCCCAGAGAAGTCCTAAGTGTAGCTAGCCAAGAATAGCTAGCCAAGCCGTGTATTTGAGATGGGGGCCTCTACTTTATCACACTCAGCTCTTCAGATTCCATTGTCCTCCGAGTTGCTTTACCACCATGACAATTGGACTCAAGTGATGACCCTCTGCCCCCCCAACCCCGAGCTAGTAATGACCTTGTTCAAAAGATAACCCTGATGCAATGGACACAGAAAGGAGTTAGCATCTGGAGACTTGACTTGAGGTTAAAGCCCAAACCCCTTAGTGTTCATCCAAGGACACGCCCCAGTGATAGGACCCCAGCCTACCTTTCTAGGTACATTTCTACCAGCGCCCTCTGCTCCAGCCTCCCTTCTCTCTGGGCTGCAGGGATATCACATTGTGCTTTTCCAGAACTCTGAATTTGTGTATATGAGACCCCAGTGCTAGAATCCTCCACCTACTCCTTTTGGAGAACTCCATCTCCCTTCAAGGCTGAGCCCAATGTCACTACCTCTGTGAAACCCTCCCTGACCCTCTAAGTCAGAATTCTCTTGCCACCTTTCTAACAGTTTTAATCCATCTTCGAATGTTTTTTTAAAAATCATCTTTGGGTTGTGAATCTCTTAAAACGTTCATGAAGGAAGTAGACCCCCCACCCCAGGAAAATGCTCATAAGACAGGTAATTTTAGAGTGCTCAAGGATTTCCTGAGTTCATCTGTGGATCAATTACAAATTCCTCCTCTTGTTATTTTTTCAATCACTTGCTGTCACTAACATTTAAGCCAGACAGAAAATTCTGGATAACTGGATCTCCTCCAAGGCAAATATTCCTCAAATGCTGCCACTATAAAAGGGTGGTGAAAGGAAGGGGCAAGCAGCCAAATGATTTTGGCTCTAGGTGAGACAGGAAGTTTCTCCTGGACCAAATGCCCTTAGATAGTTCTTTCCTGACACTAGAAACCCTTCACTTGGGTCCTGTTTCTCCTCTTCCCCTATGAGACATTTCCCTGGCCGCCCAGACTGATTGAAAACTGCGTGTGTCCATGGCAGGCTGAGACAGCTGTCTGGAGAAGGGCAAGAGGAGCTGTTTAACTCCCTCGTGCCCACTTACTTGTAGGTTTAAAAAGTTTTGGAAACTGTGGAGGGCTGCACAGAAGTTCAATGACTCCACTGATGGAGACTGTGAATGGCTTTGGTGATGGCTGCATCCCTGGTATTCCCTTAGGGCTCTGAAGCAATGGTCAGCCATCTAATCCAGGCTCTGTAGACCACACACCAGACACTCCCTATGCCCTGTCCAGGAATGTGCCCTCCCCACTGGGATGCAAGTTTCATCGCCTTCTGGCTCCAGGCCCGGGAGTCTGACTCATACACAATCCATCTTTTAGGGCACCTAGACTATTGCCATTAAAAGTAATGGCCAAACAGCTATTACTTTTGCACCAATCTAATACTAGAAAGAGGGAAGGGACAGGTGGAGGCTGAGAAACCCCGTCCATATCCCATCTGGACCACCCTTCCACCAGGGCCTGGCTCCTGTCTGCACACCCAGATGAACGCTGGAGCTCATACTCCAAGGAAAGAAGGGATTTGCTCTCTTGTTTCAAATGTGTTGCTGATTGTGTTTATTGGCCTATTAATTATCTGTGTCTTTTAACAGTCTCAGTCCTGGAAAAAATAAAGATGCAGACGATGATTCCAGTGTGACTTTTCAGGGTGACGGAAATTACAAAGTTGTCCAGCCCTAGAGAGCATCACGCAGTGTAACCATGTTCCAATGTAAAGCACAGAGCAATTAGCAGGAAAATTTACCTTCCTGTCTTAAAAGCATTTTTATTACTTAATCAATCACAAGCAATTTCTAAACAAGGTTTGGGTTTTACAAGGAACCATAAATCTCTCCCATTTGCTTCCAGGGGAAAGAGAAGCAAAAACAGACATAACATTCCAGAAGGGACACTTTATCAATTAAAACAAAAATTGAACCCAAGTCACACGGGAAACAAAAAAGTGGGCAGGAGGTAACCACAGGGTCACAGAAGATACAGGGAAGAAAGAAGATTAGTTGGGGGCAGGGGATTGGTCCTGAACACAGGTCCAAGTTCAAACCCACAGATAGAGCAAGAAAGAGCAAGAAACACAACATGGAAAAAAAAAAAAACCCAGAGGCAGCCGACAGATTTTCCTCGTTTTATTTCATGGCCAAGGGCTTCCAAGCTGTAGCCTTTCTCTGGGCCTCAGTTTCCTCTTTTTTGTTTGTTTTGTTTGTTGTTTTGGTTTGGTTTGGTTTTGGATTTTTGTTATTTTTGAGATGGTGTCTCACTCTGTTGCCCAGGCTGGACTGCAGTGGTGCAATGTTAGCTCACTGCAACCTCCATCTCCCAGGCTCAAGCAATTCTCGCGCCTCAGCCTCCTGAGTAACTGGGACTACAGGCATGCACCGCCATGCCCAGCTAATTTTTTGTATTTTTTGTAGAGACGGGGTTTCACCATGTAGCCCAGGCTGGACTGCAGTGGCGCAATCTCGGCTCACTGCAACCTCCACCTCCCAGGCTCAAGCAATTCTCATGCCTCAGCCTCCTGAGTAACTGGGACTACAGGCATGCATCGCCATGCCCAGCTAATTTTTTGTATTTTTGTAGAGACGGAGTTTCACCATGTAGCCCAGGCTGGTCTCAAACTCCTAACCTCAAGCAATCCACCTACCTCAGCCTCCCAAAGTGCTGGGATTACTTTACTTTTGAGAGAATTTAGACCGGATAAAATCCAAATGGTTTTTAGCCCCGACAACGTACCAGAATCACCAGGGGAGCGTCTTAAAAATGCCATTGCCAGATTCCTTCCCAGACCAATTAAACCAGACTTTCTAGGGCTGAATGGTCTTTAATCTTGTCTAGCCTCAGCTCGAACATCCAAGCAGAGAATCTATTTTGAAAATGAAATGCTTAAATTCCTCACTGCAGTGAGCTCAGCAATTAATGATAGAGACATTCAGCTTGCATTCACGCATTCATTCTTCCCTTCAGTCAATAAACTTTTCCCGAGCTCTTCCATGTACCCCATCCTGGGCTAGACCCATGGACATGTGTCTCAAGGCTCAGGATGCTTCCATAAGAAATGTATCATTAGCTCTCCTTTAAACCAGAGAAAGGGTTCCTGGAGGCCTCGGTGAACAGGTGCGGAGGTAGAGAAATGCTATCCACAGGTCAACACCTATTAGCTCTGTTGGTTTATTACTTCCAGGTTCTCCAAGCCTCTCTGAAGAGTACTGTGGAATAATAATTTTTCTATCACAGGACTGTACTGGGCACACGCTAGGCAGAGAGGGGCAACCAGGACCTAACTCTGGTACAAATGCTGCAGAGAACAGGTAAGTGTGACAGCCAGAGAAAGAACCCTACTGAGGTGATGATGGATGCAGCTTGGACGTTTCCTCGGGCCCATGATGGACCCATCCTTTTAAGGGAGTGGTGACTTTAGTTAACACTTAAAACAGTGACATCTGGGTCCCTCCAGACAGGCAGCCTGCAGCAAAAACTGACTTGGCCCAGCCCTCCCATGGCCCAAAGTCAACTCGCTTTCTTCAGTCAAGTAAAGATTGTCATACACTTCCCAAATTTTGACCCAACATATTCAGGACTGATTTTATTTTCCCCTAATTTTGCCTAAGGCCTCAGATTCAGAAGAAAAACCAATTTTCTTCTCCTGGTCATATGGAATTAAAATCAAATGCAAATGTTTTCATCTATATAAAGTTTCCCTTTCTTCTGAATTCTTCTAGTGTTTATGGAACTCTTTTATGATCTATATCTCACCTTGACCTTAATTATAATGTTTGTACCGTGGCATTCTTTCTGCTAGACTAGTGATTGTCTAGTGCAGTAGAAACAATAAGCTTTTTGAGTCACGTGGACCAAATCCCAGCTCCAGTCCTTATGTGGCTATGTGGCTTTGAGAAAGTTATTTGACCTTTCTGAGGTCTAGTTTCTAACCTATGAAGGGAAGATAATAAGACCCACTCAGAGTGTTGGTGTGAAAACGAAGGGAGATAGCACATATCATGTCTCTAAGTTTACCAACATCCAGCTTAAAATGCAGTGCTCAGAACCCAACAAGTACCCACACCATGGTTCATCAACTGGAGAGCATGTGATGGTGCTTTGGTCAGCAGAATGAATCAGAGAAACTAGGTTTCACTTAGGCAGTGTGAAGAGTGCAGATGGAAACCAGGGGCAAGCATCGGCCATGGGGAGGGCCCACACACTGCTGGGAGAACCCAGGCACCAAGGGAGGGCCAGTGCCATTGTTTTTGGGTGAGTAGACACGTTGAAGAGACTCCTACCTACAATGACCTTCATTACATATTTCCACATATGACACTATTTCATACTGCTTCCTCTGGCACCTCTCATCATTGCTCAGAACAGTCATGCCAGCAGTACCTATTACAAGTACAGAAAACTTTGCTCAGGGAGAATGACCACTCCACCAGCCAGTCCTCTGGCTACATACATACACACACACACACACACACACACACACACAGAAGGATGCACATACACCTGGATGCTGACATACACACAGGCACACACACATGAGCACACACAGCACTTTCTATTTAAGTATCTGCTGCTCTGTAGAGCCCTTCTACTTGATGTAGATGAAATCATCTTGCTGGCCTCCTTCCTCAGTGTCCACCAAGATAGCAGGAAAGAGAGTAATAAGAGGACTATCCTTTACCAAGCACTTATGTCACCAGTACAGAGGGTATTGGGCAGGGTGTGGATTCAAATCCAGGACTTTCTTACACAAAACTGAAAGCAAACTTTCTGTAAAGGGTCAGATAGTAAATATTTTCTCTTTTGCGGCCCACTTGATGGCTGCCACAACTATTCAACTCTACTATTCTAATGCAAAAGCAGTGAGAGCTGATACATTTTAAAAAGGGGGCATAGTTGTATTCCAATAAAAACTCATTTACAAAAACAGTCCATGGGCAGCAGCTTTCTGACTCCTGGTCTAAAGTCTTAGTTCTTAACAACTAGGCTCTAGTACTGGGTCTTGTTTCTGTTAATCCAAAATATGATCCCTACAATAGGTACTAGGGACTCCAAAAGGGAGGGAGGGAGGGAGGGAGGGAGGGAGGGAGGCAGGCATGGGAAAAAGGGTTTAAAAACTACCTTTTGGCCGGGCGCGGTGGCTCATGCCTGTAATCCCAGCACTTTGGGAGGCCGAGGCGGGCGGATCAAGAGGTCAGGAGATCGAGACCATGGTGAAATCCCATCTCTACTAAAAATACAAAAAATTAGCCGGGTGCAGTGCCGGGCGCCTGTAGTCCCAGCTACTCAGGAGGCTGAGGCAGGAGAATGGCGTGAACCCGGGAAGCGGAGCTTGCAGTGAGCTGAGATTGCGCCACTGCACTCCAGCCTGGGCAACAGAGCTAGACTCCGTCTCAAAAAAAAAAAAAAAAAAAAAACTACCTTTTGGATACTATGTTCACTATTTGGGTGATGGCTTCACTAGATGCTCAAACCCAACATCACCCAATATACCCATTAAAAAACCTGCACATGTGCCCTCTGAATCTAAAATTTAAAATACATATATATTTTTTATATATTTATATATTTAAATATATATATTTCTAAAATATGTATATTTCTAAAATTTAAAATATATATATATTATATATATATTTATATATATAATATATATATATATTTCTCTTATGAGTTAGAAATCACTGCCTTATGTCAGAGTCCAGCTTTATTACTTACTGTGTGTCCAGGGGAAAAATTGCTTAGCAGCTTCCTACCTCAGTTTCCTTACCTCAAAATGAAGACAAAAATATGACTCATCGCACGGGGTTACTGTGAAGGTAAAAATATATATATATATATATATATATATATATTTTTAGTGGTCACCTTTATTAATATACAGCAATTGTCCTAAATATTTTGATACCACTTGGCCTAATAATTTTGCTTCCAGGGATTTACCTTATTATCAACAGTTATTGAGCATTTTATATTCAGTATCTATTTGACCTTCACAGTAACCCCATGCGATGAGTCATATTTTTGTCTTCATTTTGAGATAAGGAAACTGAGGTAGGAAGCTGCTAAGCAATTTTTCCCCTGGACACACAGTAAGTAATAAAGCTGGACTCTGACATAAGGCAGTGATTTCTAACTCATAAGAGAAAAAAATACACAAAATTAGACAAGTACACAAAAATACCTGTTGTTTGAAACAAAGTTCATAACAACATAAAAAAAATCCAAATGTAAAAGTTAGAAAGTGGATAAAGAGTTATGGTACAGTAGACTATAAGGCAGTATTTGAAAGTGATGGGGAAGAATGCTGTTTGCAAAAAGGGCTGCAGCCATTCCTCTCATCCCCAGATGCATGTCCCTTGCAATGCCACTTTGCTGCTCCTCCTAACTAAAGTTAGAGCCCATTTTTGGAGGATTGAATGCGGGCAACACTGTGACTCATTTGACCAAGAGACTGAATGGGAAGTGACATTATGTGTGTGACATCCAAGGCTAGGTTTTTTTTTTTTTTTGAGATGGAGTCTTGCTCTGTCACCCAGGCTGGAGTGCAGTGGTGTGATTTCAGCTCACTGCAACCTCCACCTCCTGGGTTCAAGTGATTCTTTTGCCTCAGCCTCCCAAGTGGCTGGGTCTACAGGCATGCACCGCTGCATCTGGCTAATTTTTGTATTTTTTAGTAGTGGCCAGGTTTCACCATGTTGGCCAGGCTGGTCTTGAACCCCTGACCTTAGGTGATCTGCCCACCTCGGCCTCCCAAAGTGCTGGGATTACAGGCATGAGCCATGGCACCCGGCCGAAGGCTAAGTCTTAAAGGGTGTGGCAGCTTCCATCTTTGCCCTTTTGAAATGCTTTCCTGAGCCCACCATACAAAGAGGTCCCATGCAGCTTACTGAAGGACAAGGGTCACATGGAGGAGAACCAAGGCCCTCCACCACGGAGAGACTCCAGATGAGGTTTGCCAACTAAAACTCACAACACTCAGTTAAATTTGCATTCCAGATAAGGAGCAGTTTCTTAGTATATGTCCCAAATATTGTACAGACATGCTTATACCAAAAAAAAAAAAACAAAAAAAAACTAGTCAGTGTTTACTTGGAATTCAAATTTAACTAAGTGTGCTGGATTTTTATTTAAATCTGACAACCCTACAGGTGAGGCCAGCAGAAGAACCATCTAGCTGATCCCAGTCTGAATTCCTGATCCAAAGAATCACAAGAAATAATAAATCATCGTTGTAAGCCACCAAGTTTTTGAATCATTTGTTATACAGTAACGTATAACTGCAGGATCATCCTATTTAGTGATGTGGACCCTGTTTACCACGGGATTGGTAGTCAGGAAGAGAAGAAGGATGACATTCAGACAGGGAAAGATTTGCAAATAAAGAGTAGAAGCTGTCACGGCCACCCTTCAAAAACACTGAGTAGCACTCTATGACGAAAGTAGAAAGCATTAAATGGGGATCAGTGGGACATAAAATTAGAAAGTTAATTGGGTCCAGGTTACAGAGGATCATGAATGCCAAGCTAATACTTTTGGACCCTATCCTATAAGGAAGAATTATCAAAAAGAATTGAGCAGAGAAATAACAATGAAAACAGTAAATTACATATAATCTCTATGTTCAACCAAAGTATTTATTTTATGATAGGATGTTTTGAGAATGTGTGTTGATGTGCATAAGTGTTAAGTATTAGAGTAGGGTCTACAATCTCTCATTTTGGACTTCAAGACCCATCTTTGAGATATCTTTGCTAATGATTTCGTAGTTAAAACTCTGTTTAGGACCTAATGCTAATTTTTTAAGATAATGGAATTTGCTTATGATCTATTGCCAAATTGTAAAATGCAGCTATAAAAGAGTATACACAGCATAATCCCATATTGATGTAAAACTGCACAAACACACACACACACATGCACACACACACACACACACACACACACACCTGGAACTGGTAGTTTTTAAAGGATAGGGAGTAAACATAGGTGGTTTTCATTTTTTTCTCCTATTTGAACTTTCTCATTTTCCTGCAGTGTACACATCTCTCTTGTGTGCAAATAATGTGTGAGTGTCTGTGTGTTTACTGTGGCCTTTAATTCCCTGACCTAACCCCAATCGTTAAGTATTTACTGAGTTCTTGGTATTTCCCTAGCTCTGTGTGTGGAAGAAAGTATTGTGAGTGATCAAAAAGTAAATAAAGGACAGAGCCTGGTTCTCTCCCCAAGGTGAGAGTGGAATAACAGAAGAAACAGGCAGCTGTTTAAATTATGTGGTGCTTGGGGATGAGGTACAAACCAAAGTGGTGTCAGAGAAAGTGAGCTCAGGTCTGCAGGCTTCTTGGTAAGCTGTAAAGTGCTATAAAACATAGCCATTCTTAGGTCCCATCAAGAGACATTTCAGAATTACTTAGAAAACTTGTTTTAAAAATACATATGCCTGGGGTCCTCCCCTCCAGCTTATAATTTTAACAGATCTGGAAAGGGACCCAGACGTCTGTATTTTGTAAGGCTCTCCAGTTGAGAAGTGCTGGTCCAGTGTTTCTCATGGTTATTTCTCTTCCATTGAGACTGTGGGTGATGGTAAATGTCACAGGAAACTTCCTGGTTGAGGTGGCCTCTGGCTGGGCCCTATAAGATGTGGGATAGGAAAAGCCACCTCTGGCCTGCACAATAGACCAGTGTGTTCACTAGCCCAGGGCAGGTGAGGACACCTTCCCTGCTGCTCTCCACCGTGGCTCGCCCACCCCCGTGCATCCTGGAAGGGGGTCCTGCTGCGACCCGCCTTGGCAGGTCTGCTCTTCAGTCTGGGCTGTGATCACAGCTCCATTCCTGCTCCAGCCCTTTGAGCTTAGCTTCGCTTCTGCTCTAATTCCTCTCCACCCCTGTGCCTTCTCCAGTTCTCCTCCTCCAGACAGCCCGCAGGACACAGAGCTCTATCAGGTCAGCTTCTGAGGAGCCTTCCCCCAGGGTGTTCCAGTCATGGCTATGCCAGCACCACCTCCCAAAATCAGAAACAAAAGCCTCTGCTGAAGCAGAGAGTGTATCTCAGTTTCCAATGCAGCTGTACTATGCAGCAGCCTCAGACAAGCCACTGCAGCTGGCTGCTCTGGGCCATGTTACTCTCCCCACCAGCAGCCTCCACACCAACATTAGATCAATAACTCCTCCGAATGGCAGCCACGTGGAAAATGAGGTACAAGGCCAAGCTGTGAGGTGGGCTCTTTGTTGCTGCAGTGTGAGGGGAGTGGGCAATATAATGGGCAGCTAAGAGAAAACACAGAGGCAAGAGCTAGTGGGGGCAGAGAACCTCCTGCCAGTGCAGGGCGCAGGGTGGTATGGGGCATGGTCCAGCCAGAGAAGAAAGTTCACTGGCATCCCAAGATGACTTGGAGGAGTCCGGGCAAAGGACTCTGATTTTCTTCAGAATTCACATGATTGTGGCAGGCTGTGTGGGGGACAGAACAAGGCAGGGGAAAGAGGTTCCTGAATGATGGGGTGGCTTTAAGGAGGGTAGGCTTCGGGACCTGCCACAGGTCTATTTAACAGGTCCTGTCTCACTTTCCTTCAACAGACACCCCCACCATAATACCCATTCTTAATCCCAAGCACACAGTGGCCATGAGGCCAATCCCAGCTCCCAGTGAAATCAACAAGAGACAGAGATTGCCCATTGTCCTAGGCACAAGGTGGCAGAGGTGGGGCTGGAACTGCACCTGTTAATTCCTAGTTGGAAGTCTCTTGCTGTACCACACTGACTCTAGGTTCTTCCATGGAAAAGTTCTCCTCTCAGGTGCTGGGGGCCTCCTCCAGCTACAAGAAAGAGCCTGCTCAAGGACATCATGGTATAAGAAGTATATACACATAAGTTCCCTAGGTATCTAGATAACTATATATCTCTCTCTGTAGGTATATATATACATATATATATATATATATATAGTTCCTATCTTCTTGACAGGGTCTCTGTCTTCCTGATAGAACTCACACAGCACAGTTCTACACTCGATTTTGCTGCAGCAAAATCCTTGGAATGGAGTGGAGATCCACCATACCAACATCTGAGCGGGGGAGAGGGGTAGGGAGAGATGGGGGAGGAGACAGAGAGAGAGGGGGAGGAGAGGGGGAGGAGGGGGAAGGGGGGAGGGGGAGGGAGAAGAGGGGGAAGAGCAGGAGGAAGGGGGGAGGGAGGAAGGGGGGAGGGGGGAGGGGAGAGAGAGGGAGAACAGGAGATGGGGGAGGAGAGAGAGAGGGGGAGTGGGGGAGAGGGGGAGAGAGAGGGGCAGAAGTGGGGGAGGGGAGGGGAGGGGGAGGGGAGAAGGGGGAGGAGAGGGGAGAAGGGGAGGGAGGGGAGAAGGGGAGGGAGGGGAGGGGGAGGGGAGAGGGGGAGGGGGAGGGGGAGGGGGAGGGGAGGGAGGAGGGGGAGGGGAGAGAGAGGGAGAACAGGAGACAGGGGAGGGAGAGAGAGGGGAGAGAGAGGGAGGGGGAGGGGGGAGGGGGAGAGGGCAGAGAGTGGGAGAGGGGGAGGGGAGGGGGGGGGAGGGGGAGGGGAGAGAGGGGGAGGGGAGAAGGGGGGAGGGGAGAAGGGGGAGGGGAGGGGAGAGAGAGGAGAGGGGGAGGGGAGAGAGAGGAGAGCGGGGGAGGGGAGAGGGGGAGAGGAGGGAATAAGAGAGGGGGGAAGAAATAAGAGAGGGGGAGGGGGAGGGAGGGAGGGATGGGGAGGAAGGGAGGGGGTGAGGGAGAGAGAGGGGGAGGGGGAGGGATGGAGGAGGAAGGGAGGGGTAAGGGAGAGAGGGGGGAGGGGGAGGGGGAGGGAGGGGGTGAGGGAGAGAGAGGGGGAGGGGGAGGGAGGCAGAGAAGGGGAGGGAGGGGGAGGCAGAGG
Source organism: Nomascus leucogenys (assembly GCF_006542625.1). Taxonomy (NCBI): domain Eukaryota; kingdom Metazoa; phylum Chordata; class Mammalia; order Primates; family Hylobatidae; genus Nomascus; species Nomascus leucogenys. The sequence goes on along the minus strand of NC_044386.1, from coordinate 104,852,764 downwards.
GAGGGAGAGAGGGGGAGGGGAGGGGGAGGGAGAGAGGGGGGAGGCAGAGGGAAGGAGGGGGGGAGGAAAGGAGAGAGATGGGAGGGAGGGGGAGAGAAAGAGTGGGAGAGAGACAGAGAGGGGGAGGGGGAGAGAGAGGGGGAAAAGCAGGGGGAGGGGGTGTGAGAGAGAGGGGAAAAGCAGGGGGAGGGTGTGTGAGAGAGAGGGGGAGAGAGGGGGAGGGGGGAGAGAGGGAGAGGAGGGAGAGAGGGAGAGAGGGAGAGAGGGGGAGAGAGGAGAGGGGGAGAGAGGGAGAGGGAGAGAGAGGGAGAGGGAGAGAGAGAGAGAGAGAGAAATCTGCTCCTAGTTCCTAACATACAGCTTCCAAAACCCTTGTGGATAGGGGTGCTAGGTGAATCTTTTGTTCTAATGTTTGATCTGTGACCCCAGCTCCTGCCACAGAGTTTCTAGGAGCTTTATAATTTTGAAAGCTCCTAAATCCTGTGAAATTTCCAGGGTGATAGGATAGGAGCATTTTTTGTTCTAATGAGTTAACCCTTGGTGGACTCCTGGATAGCACCAGGATAGGAGCTGGTTGCCAGGGAAACCAACCATGTGATTAAAGGGTTGGAACTTTCATCCCCACCTCCCAATCTCTAAGGACGGGAGAGGGGCTGAATGTTGAGTTGATCACTAAGGCCAACAATATCATTAACCATCCTACATAAGAAAGCCTCCATAAAAACCCAAAAGGACAGAATGCTGACAGCTTCCAGATTGCTGGACCTGCAGAGGTTCCTGGAAGGTGATGCTCTCAGAGAGGACATGGAAGTGTCACCCCTTCCCACATGTCTTGCGCTATGCATCTCTTCCATAGGATAGAGAAAAAAAAGTTTGGTTTTTTGTCTTCAGACTATCAAGGAGGGCAACATATGTGGGATGGTCTGTCTCAAACCTGAAAGTAAGAAAGATCAGTGCCTACTTACAAGCCAGCAGGATTCCCTCTCCATCACTCACCTTCCAACCAATAAGCAAGGGTCCCTGTCTTCTTGATAGAACTTACACAGCACAGTCCCAAACTAGATTTTGCTGCAGCAAAATCCTTGCAATGGAGTGGAGATTCGCCACACCAACATCTGGTGGATTCTGCCCTAGATATATATGTAGCCAATACCATCAGTAAAATTGACTCAACACCAATGCTTTATAAGATGGCCTTTCTGATGGGGTCACACGTGGTGCCAGCTTTCAATTATCCACACAGGGAGGAAAAGAGGGACTGAGCAGAGCCAAAAAAAAGAGAGAGAGAACAAATTCAAGATAATAAATAAAAACCAGTCTGCAAATAATAGGCTGGGAGGATCATCTGTATTTGGATAATTGAGCTATGACCACAGGCAAGCCATTTATTCAACAAACTGTATGTAAACCAGGACTCCTATTTATTAATTTAAGCTGGAAATAAATGCACCGTCATGTGGCCCAGACACTCACATCAGTCTGACCGAACACATATTCACTCCATCAGCGGGAGCTGCTGGGGAAGTCAAATTATCCAAATGTTGCTTGGTGAGCGTGGAATCAGTGCAGCAAGAACTTGCTTTGTGATTTAAATTCAGCAAAAATGTATTGAGCTTATATGTCAGGCATCATCCTGGGCAATGAGGACACAAAGATGTGATGCCCAACTTTGAAGAGTTTGCAGCCAATAGAGAAATGTGGTTAGATGGTAATTCGATGCGCTCAACATCGTAACAGAGTCATTAAACATATGTGCTTGGGCCCTGGAGGCCTGGAAAAGCATCATCCTTCTACTGGACCTTGAAGGATTCATAGGAGTTTGCCAGGTGACTGGGGATGTGTGGTAGGGGTGGATTTCAGGCAGGTGAAAGAGTATGTGCAAAAGCACAAAGGCAGATAAGGGTGTGAAGGTTCACTGCGTCTGGTCTAGGGTGTGACATGGTGAAGTATTAGGCAATGCCAGATCGGGGTAATGTTTGGATGTTAAGGAAGTTAGATATTATTATGAAGTTTGGTAGCACTCAATAGCAGACTTACCTGGGACACATTTTAAAGACTATGAATACTCAGTGCCTGCCCTGAACACTGACCCAGAATCTCAGGAGAAACAGCCCAGCATTTGTATGATTGACAGGCTGCAAAGCTGATTCAGAGGTGTAGCCCACGAAGAGATTTTAACCAGGAAATGGTGGGAGCACATTTTCAAACTCTTGATAGAGTTAATAGGGGTGTTATTTTAAAGAAGGAGGAACTGATGATGCAGAGAAAACAACATCCGGGCCAGGCAGTGGCTTACGCCTGTAATCCCAGCATTTTGGGAGGCTGATGCAGGCAGATCACGAGGTCAGGATATCGAGACCGTCCTGGCTAACACGGCGAAAACCTGTCTGTACTAAAAATACAAAAATTAGCTGGGCATGGTGGCATGCACCTGTAGTCCTAGCTACTCGGGAGGCTGAGGCAGGAGAATCGCTTGAACCAGAGAGGAGGAGACTGCGGTGAGCCAAGATCACATCATTGCACTCCAGCCTGGAGACAGGGTGAGACTCTGTCAAAGAAAAGAAAAGAAAAGAAAAGAAAAGAAAAGAAAAAAGAAAAGAAAAGAAAAGAAAAGAAAAGAAAAGAAAAGAAAAGAAAAGAAAGAAAGAAGGAAGGAAGGAAGGAAGGAAGGAAGGAAGGAAGGAAGGAAGGGAGGGAAAAGAAAAAAGAAAAGAAAAGAAGAAAAGAAAGAAGGAAAGAAGGAAGGAAGGAAGGAAGGAAGGAAGGAAGGAAGGAAGGGAAAAGAAAAAGAAAAGAAAAGAACATCCATTGGTAGAGGTAGAGTCATGGGAAACCAGGGCTGGTATATCAGTCAGGATTCTCCAGAGAAACAGAACCAATAGCATATACATATACATAGAGAGAGAGAGAGAGAGATGAAGACAGAGTCAGAGATTCATTTTAAAGAACTGACTCACACAATTGTGGGGCAAGCAGGTCCAAATTTTTTTTTTTTTTGAGAGGGAGTCTCACTCTGTCACCCAGGCTTGAGTGCACTGGCACGATCTCGGCTCACTGTAACCTCTGCCTCCTGTGTTCAAAAGATTCTTATGCCTCAGCCTCGTGAGTAGCTAGAATTACAGACGCCCGCCACCGCGCCCCACTAACTTTTTTAGTTTTAGAAGAGACGGGGTTTCACCATGTTGGCCAGGCTGTTCTCGAACTCCTGACCTCATGTGATCTACCTGCCTCAGCCTCCCAAGTGCTCACACCTCACAGATGTGAGCCACCACGCCGGCCAGCAGGTCCAAATTCTATAGGGCAGGCTGGCAGGCTGGAAAGTCAGGTAAGAGCTAATGTTGCAGTCTTGAGCTGCATTCCACAGAGCAGCAGACTGAAAACCCAGGCAGATTTTCCACGTTGCCACCTTGAGAATTCATTCTTAGGGACACCTCAGTCTTGGCTCACTTCGGCCTTCAACTGATTGGATGTGGCCCACCCACATTATGGAGGGTAATCTGCTTTATTCAAAAGTCTACTGATTCCAATGCTTATCACATCTAAAAAATACCTCCACAATCACATCTAGACTAGTGTTTAACAAAAAAAAAACTGGGCACTGTTAGCCAAGTTGACACCAAATTAGCCATCACAGCTGAAACCCCAGCACGTGTGATACGGAAATGGGGAAGGGAAGTTCTGGGTAGAGAAGGGTGTGGTCCCTGGCTAGGGCTCCACCCCTGGGCCTGTTCCCCACGGACCTAGGTGAGGACAGGCATTTTTGTTTTCCTGCCCAAGACCACCCTGGCCTGCCACGCCCACATCCTGTGCCTATAAAAACCCTGAGACCCTAGCTGGCAGACACACAGGCGGCTGGACATCAAGAGGAACGCACATCAACGGAGGAACACACAGGTGGCTGGACATCAAGAGGAACGCACCCACGTAGGAGCACAGTGGCACGCCAGCAGGCCACTGACCCACGGAACAATGTGGAGTTCGGCCTGGACGGTCGCAGAAGATTCGGCCGCCAAGCAGCCTGACTTCAGGGGAAAACCATCTCTCTTCTGGCTACCCCATCTGCTGAGAGCTACTGCATTCAGTAAAACCTTGCACTCATTCTCCAAGCCCATGTGTGATCTGATTCTTACAGTACACCAAGGCAAGAACCCGGGGATACAGAAAGCCCTCTGTCCTTGCGATAAGGCACAGGTCTCATTGGGCTAACTAACATAAGCCGCCTAGTGACAGCTAAACTAAAGGAGCCCCTGTAACACACGCCCACCGGGGGACTTCAGCTGTAAACATTCACCCCTAGACACTGCCATGGGGTCGAAGCCCACAGCCTGCCTGTCTGTATACTCCACTCCCCTAGAGATTGGAGCAGTGGGGCACCGAAGAAGCAAGCCACACCCCCATTGCACGCCCTGCAAGGGGGAAAATGGAATTTTTCCCTTTTCACTTGTACCACTGCCCTCCTTTCTAGTTGAGAGAAGAATTTGGAAATGGCAAACAGTTTCTTGTGGTAAACAAGGCTCCAACTTCTAGGCCATTTCCCACCTTGAAATAAGGGTGTTGAATCCACCTTTGTGGGCAACAGCTTCTTGACCCAGAAAAAGGGGAACTGAACAGAGAATGAACAATCTTGATGCACACTCCACGTCACCAAGAGGGGCCAGGCTGTGTGGTCTTTCTTAAGGAAACTTGCTAAGTTGTATTTCCACCTTATTGGGGCTGGGTCCCCTGGGCAAATGCAGTGACAATCACTGGGTACTGCCATTTCAATGCTTCATAAGAACAAATGTGCTGGTGCACAGTTCACTGATTTAACAACGCTGAGGCTTTGATAAATGGCCCCTTTATAGTTTCGTCTCATAGACTTTTACATCACACAGTGAAAGATAGGAACGTGCTGCTTCATGGCGCAAAACTTACCCGCCAAGGAGAAGCCTTCCCGCAGGTGCGGGGGAGCCTGGGCAAAGCCTGCGGCAGCCCCACTCACTCTTCCAACTTGCACCCCTAGCCACATGTCTGCCATGGGGGAAGCAGCAGGCTGCTTCCTGGAGCCTGCTGGCGCAAGAAAAAAATACATTGTATTTTTATTAGATTGATCTAAATCAGTGACTATGGTCCCATCTAAATCTTATTCCACCTTTTTGATGGCAAAAAATAAAAACTCAAAGTAAATGTCATACAGACATTGAACTATCACATTGTTTCAAAGGACATTTAAGCCCAAGAGGCCTTAAATCCCCACTAATACTATATGAATTATCTAGAGATCGAGAATGGGCAGTAACTTGCCCAAAGTAACTGCCCTGCTCTAAAACCAGAGCCTTCAGATTCCAATTTATTGGTCAGCCTTTCTATATCTTCCTTCCTTCCTTCCTGCTTCCTTCTTCCTTCCTTTCCTCCTTCTTCCTTCTTTCTTCCTTTCTTCCTTCCTTCCTTCTTTGCTTCCTTCCTTTCTTCATTCTTCCTTCCTTTTTTTCGGTCTGTATTTTTAGCACAAAGCATTTTAAACACACTGTGTCAGTCATGCTTTTTTTTTTTTAAGTTCCGGGATACATGTGCTGAACATACAGGTTTGTTACATAGGTATACATGTGCCATGGTGGTTTGCTGCATCCATCAACCCGTCATCCAGGTTTTAATCCCCACATGCATTAGGTATTTGTCCTAACGCTCTCCCTCCCCTTTCTCCCCACCTGCCAACAGGCCCCAGTGTGTGATGTTCCCCTCCCTGTGTCCATGTGTTCTCATTGTTCAACTCCCACTTATGAGTGAGAACATGTGGTGTTTGGTTTTCTGTTCCTGTGTTAATTTGCTGAGGATGATGGTTTCCAGCTTCATCCATGTCCCTGCAAAGGGCATGAACTCATTCCTGTTTATGGCTGCCTAGTATTCCATGGTGTATACGTGCCACATTTTCCTAAGTATCTAGAAGCAACACTCAAAATATAAGCTGTAGGTCTGACCTGATGTGAAAACAGCTTCCATGGCTGCTACCCAGCACTGAGTTCAATGAAACACCAAGAAATTGACCTTATCGCCCCAGCCCCCATGTCCTGAGCAGGCAAGCCACCTCCAAGTCAGGAACTTGACCCTGCAGCCTCTGGGAAACCACGCCTGCAGAATCTGAAATCCAGATGCCATAACAATCACCAATAATGGGTCCTACTTTCCTCAGATTGCTCACATGAAGCATTGAAATCCCACACGGCTGCATTCCGGCTGCAAGGGAGGCCGGGAATGTGAGCTCTGGATTCTATGGTCAGATTCTAGGATCTTGCAGATCTGGTCACCGAGTCAGGGGCTGAGTTCAGCTCTAGGTGGGAGGCTGTGCTGGTCCTCAGCGCAGCCTCAGGGTCTCCTGTATGATTCTCCGTCCTGCTGGTTGGGAATTAGCGTAAATCTCAGAATGAGATTTACACAGTTAGGGTGCTTGAAGAACCGAAATGCTTTGGGATCCACTTTTGAATTTCTCTCCATTTCTTCCTGGAAATAACCTAAGTTTCAAGAGACACAAACACTGTTGCTCCCAAATCTGACCTGTCTCCAATGTCCTGCCTTGCTGGCTTGTCTAACTTACAATCTCACTTCTGTCTTTCCCACTCTGGTAGAAAGTCCACACCCACAGAACAAAGTCTATGACACAGAAGAGGGCAAATAACACCATATTTTCTAGCTAAAGATTCCACCTATTCAGAGCTCTGAAATACTTACTTCGTCTTTTTTCATAAGAGATTTAGAAACAACCATGGTATCCTTAGTTCCTCTCAGACTACAACTGAACAGCAGAGGTGAAAGCCATTTTTGAATGAACTTTCAGAGAAACGTGGAGCCCTGGGCCTGGCTGGAGAAGCTTAAATGGAGCACAAAGATTTTTATAGAATGTCCTTAAAACCTCCCTATATAGCCAGCGGGATGGATGTTCAAACACCACATTCAACTTCTTTCTCTCCATCTTCCTTATTCTTTCTTCTCCCACAGGAACCTTTAGGCTTAAAAGGTGTTGAATTGTGTCCCACAAAAGTTCGTATGTTGAAGCCCTAATGCCCAGTACCTCAGAATGTGACATTATTTGGAAATAGGCTCATTACAGTTATATTAGGATGAGGTCATTATTTGAGTAGAGTGGGCTCTAATCCAGTATGACTGGTGTCCTTATAAAAAGGGAAATTTGGAAACAGACACAGGAGAACATGATATAAAAATGAAGGCAGAGATGGGTGACCAGGTGCAGTAGCTCACACCTGCAATCCAAGCACTTCAGGAGGCCAAAGTGGAAGGATTGCTTAAAGCCAGTTCGAGACCAGCTTGGACAACAAAGTGAGACCCTGTCTCTACAAGAAAATTTTAAGAATTAGCCGGGCATGATGGCGTGTGCCATTGGTTACAGCTACTCGGAAGGCTGAGGCAGGAGGGTGGCTTGAGCTCTGGAGTTCCAGGCTGCAGTGAGCATGATCACACCACTGTACTCTAGCCTAGGTGACAAAGTGAGATCCCCTCTCTAAAAAAAAAAAATAATAAAAGAAGACAGAGACTGGGTTGATGCTTCTATAAGCCAAAGCATGCCAGAGCTTCCAAGAAACCCACCAGAAGCCAGGGGAGAGAGAGGCCTAGAAGAGATTCTCCCTCACAGCCTTCCGATGGAAGCCAGCCTGCTGACACCTTGACCTCAGACTTCTGGTTTCCAGAACTGTGAGATGATAAGGAAGCCATCAAGTTTGTGGTGCTTTGTTTTGGCAATCCTAACAAACCAACACAGAAGGCTACAGCTTGGGACAGTAAATCCCATAGTTTCTTAAGCAAGTAACTTAGGAGAAGTTACTTACTCTCCTCTTAAAGGGGGAGGTGGGCAGACAGCCACATAGACCTTCAGTTTAACTAGTATGACTGCAGGAATAAATCAAAACACCCCCACCTTGGCCTCCAGAGTTCTCCCACATGCCTCCAACATCATCTCCCACTGCTTTTCCCCAAGCCTTACAGCCCAGCACAACTTCTCATGGGTCCCACAATATGCCAGCCCCAGTGGGTCGTGGTGCTCTGCCTTCCCATGTGCCATGGCTTCTGCTGGAGGGCCTCTTCCCCTTCATCAGTCCTTCTCCTTATGCTGGAAACACACCTACTCATCCATGAAAACACAGCTCAGATGGCGTCTCCTGTATGCAAACTCCAATACCCTTGGCCAAAGCCAAATTATTCCCTGCCACATTCTCCTCACAGGTGATTTATCTCACTACTATCACCCTTCCACCCACCGTATAATTTATCAATTTGCTCATCATCTTCCCACCACACTGAGAACACCTGGAGGACAGAGATGGCACTTAAGTTATCTTCAACATTTCTATGGCACCTGGATCATGTGTCCAGGAAACCAGCCCGTCTGTAAATTCAGATCTTGTGCCACCTATTCTAAAAGTTATAAAAGGGCTGGGCATGGTGGCTCACACCTGTAATCCCAGCACTTTGGGAGGCCGAGGCAGGTGGATCACGAGGTCAGAAGATGGAGACCATCCTAGCTAACACAGTGAAACCCCATCTCTACTAAAAATACAAAAAAGTAGCCAGGTGTGGTGGCAGGCACCTGTAGTCCCATCTACACGGGAGGCTGAGGCAGGAGAATGTCATGAACCCAGGAGACGGAGCTTGCAGTCAGCCAAGATAGCACCACTGTACTCCAGCCTGGGTGACAGAGCAAGACTCCATCTCAAACAAAGTTTAAAAAAAAATCACTGGCAAATAGATCCTGAATGTTATAATTTTGTATTCCCCTGGCTAAACACTGTGATTCCTTTATAGACGACCCTCATTTTATTCCCTTCACAAATATAGTAACCTGTTATGATCCTAAATGTTTTTCAGAACAAATATGGTTGCCTCTTTCAAATATATGTGAAATACAGTATGTGTCAAATACAGTACCCCTACCAACTAGACTTTTTGAAGCTTGGCTGGTGACCCCAAGGCCCTCCTCCTCCTCCCCTGGGAGGCATCTTCATGTCCCACCCTCCCTACCTGTGGGTCATGGGGCTCCTCTTCCCTGGTGGGTGACAAGGCAAATCTTAGAAGGGGTCTTGGATTTTACTCAAGTGTGAAAGAAAGCCTTGCCTTTTAACGTATGAGGTTGCTGGCTGGTGTGGACAGTCCCCCTCCTTTCCAGAAATGCAATTCTTAAAAACAGCAAAGTCTTGTTTTTGAATTCCAATCTGTGGTCTTTTTTCCTACAGCATTTGGGCTATGCACCATGAAAGTCTAGTGAGACAGTGATGAGAGAATAAAAACTAAAAGAGGAATGCATATGAAAAGACAAAATTTCATACTATATTTAATAACATCATTGATGGATCTCGTTTTCTCTTTTCTTTCCTTCAAAATTGCTTTTTTTCACAAACCCATAGTTTTCTTTTCCTTAAGCCCACCTATTTTTCCCCATTCTCCCCTGTTCTGCCCCTGCTGTGTAATGGAAGGTAAATATTGGCACAGTTCTCAGTTTGCCCAGATGAAGAAATTCAACGATGCTGACACGAGGAAGCACCAAGTCAGCTGCAGCACCTCTAGAATCCAATGACATTTTGGGGGAATCTGAATGAGGTAATTATTGCGTGAAGGTAAATTTGCCCAGGGAAAGAAAAATAATGGAGGAAAATGGTTGAACATTTCCACTGGAAAAGCTTGCTCACCCTGAGCTGGTGTAGAAGCAAGGATCCCCACGACTTGACTTACCAGCATGCCAAGGGCCATCCCCTGAGGAAGAGCCACATTCACCAGGGTTCATGTCTCACTCTGGTTTTCCCCACACTGCACCTACTTGGGAGAGCAAAGGCCACAATGAAGCCATCTTAGCTTCAGTTACAGAGGCTGACATACAAGGTTTATCGCCATGCCTTCTTCCTCTATTCTTTTACCGATCTTCCTTGACTTCTTTGTTCAAAAGCTAAAGCCTCCTTTTGCAGTCCCCACTCCTGTATAACAGGTATTATGCTAGCTGCTGGGGATATCAAGATGAAATACACATATGCACATCAACACACAAAAACATACACACAACTGCATACATGCACACACATATGCATGCACACACACAACCAATCACATGCACAAACATGCACACAACAGATACATATACAGGCATGCATCACATACACACACACACATGCACACACACAATCACACACATACCCTGCTCCTGAGGAGCGCAGTTGAGGAGTGGAGCTAGTCAGCTGAGGAAAGTCAGCAAGGGCTTTGCAGAGGGCTAAGGTGCTGAGTTGAAATCTGAAGGGTGAGGAGGATGACAAACAATGGGAGAGAGTGCTTTGGGGAAGAAAAAGAGCACAGATGAGAGGGCTGAAGGAGCCTGGCACATTCGGGGGACTTGTATAGCTCAGTACTTCTGGAGAATAAAAGCATCCAGAACTCCAGCTTCTCTCAGCTTGGGCCAAGGTTAAAGACTCAAACTGCAGCCCAGGCATTCTCCCTGGGTCAATGGGGCTGGAGACAGAGAAAATAAACTGTGGCTTCACTATATATTTAGACATCCAGAGTCCCCGGAGCAGAAGATCAGGTGAAATTGACATGTGTTTCTATACCAAGCCCTCCCCTGCTCAGCAAAGATGTAGCCCTCCCTCGGTGGCATAAAGACATTCACATGATTGTATGAGTGGATAAGCCAAGAACACCAGCAAATTGGTCTCTCCAAATAAAAAAATAAATAAATGGCATTTGATTGGACCACTTAACCATAAGCTTTATGAGGGCAGAGATTCAACAGCCTCCTCTACAATCTAAGTCATATCTGATTCCTCTCTGCTCTCACCAGACACATCCAGTGCATCTGAAGACACCCCAAATCTCTCTACTCTTCTCCTTCTTCAGAGCCACCACCCTCACCCAAGCCAGCTATTGTCTGGATTCTCGAAGCAGCTCCTACCCGTTCTCCCTGCATCTTCTCCTCTCCCATCACGTATCTCAAACTTTGAGAAATCTAAGGCAGGTCATGTCACCCTGCTTGAAACCGCCCAGTGGATTCCATTTTATTATACATATGGTGGCTGAGAGCACAGCTCTGGAGCCAAGTCCTGGATTTAGCTCTGAGTTCAAATCTTAATTACCCCATGCCTCAGATTTTTGCTCTGTAAAATGGGGTTGATAATTGTACCTATCTCATACCATTTTGTAAGGACTAAATGAGTTACTACGTGTAGCATTTGCTGATACTAGGTTTTTATTAAAATAAAATCTAATCTTTTTACTGTGGCCCCTGACTATGTCTGTGACCTCATTATGACCCTCTTTGCCCCTCACTAGGTAATAAATAGCCACACTGAACTTCTTCTTGATCTTTAAATAGATCGAAGTTATTTTGAGCTCAGCGCTTTTGCCTTTGTTGTTCTCTTCCAGACACCCTTCGGCCCAGATCTTCACATGCCTGGCTCCCTTGTCTCATTCAGAGACAAGCAGAGAGGTCACCACCGAGTTCCCTCTAGCTTCTCTTCTGCCATGTCCTCCACACACACACCCCCACCCCCCGCCCCCAAACACACACACTCATGATTACCCTATTGGTTGTCTTCATAGTGTTTATCATGAGCTCCATGCATGTTACTTATTTGTTCGTCTACCTAATTATTACTCACCTTTCCCCAAATAGAAGGAAAGCTTCAGGGAATGAAAACCTGTAGAACAGTGTCTGGCACATGGAGGAAACTGAGAGCATGTGTGCATGATGAATGAATGAGTGTATTAGCACCCTGTATGTGCTTATTGAACCCACTGAAGGAAGCTCTAGCCCACTCCTGGAAATGGAAACAAACTGAAGTTAAAGGAAACTCCATCTCTGCCATGTGACAGATGTGAAACTCTTATGCCACGTGATCCAATTAGCATCGCTCTTGAAAGGGCATTATTCTCGGATATGATTACACCATCTGCCCTAAAAGCTTTCATGATTCATGATCAGATAAGCACTGAACCCCATTTGGCAGGTCTCATAAAGAGACTCTATCTTCTCCACTGGGTTCTGGCCATGTGTGGGCAGTGTTTTGACATTTTCAGATGAAATATGGGCTCAAATGAAAAACACATAAGTATTGAGATGACATGGGCAGGGGACGAATATTGCACTCTGTAAACTCTCAGAGTGTAACCAGGCTGAGGAGGATAAATCCAAGTATAGAAAAATGTGGAGAAACATCACCCAATGGGAAACCTTGTTAAATTCTGGTTTTATCTTCCTAAAGAAATTGCTAGAGGCTATATTGCATGTAGCAGGACAAAGACTTGGAGCACACAACACCTGGATGTTGTAGAAGGTCCCAGAAGCACAGATTATGAGAGAAGAGGACTTGGAGCCAACTACTGAGCCTAGGGAAGTGACCACTACTCCATTTTAAGGATCAGGAAAAGGCACTGTATGTGAGACACGATGGCTCACGCCTGCAATCCCAGCACTTTGGGAGGCCGAGGAAGGTGGATCAGGAGTTTGAGACCAGCCTGGCCAACATCATGAAACCCCGTCTCTACTAAAAACAAAAATTATCTGGCGTGGTGGTGGCCGCCTGTAATTCCAGCTACTTAGGAGGCTGAGGCATGCGAATCACTTGAACCCAAAAGGTGGAGGTTGCAGTGAGCCGAGATCATGCCACTGCACTCAAGCCTGGGCAACAAAGAGAGAGTCTGTGTCCAAAACAAAACAAAACAAAACAAAAAGAAAAGAAAAAAAAAACACTCTCACCTGGGCAACATAGTGAGAACCTGTCTCTCAAAACAATTGTTTTTAATGAGCTGAGCATGGTGAGTATACTTCCGGCTAGTTGGAAGGATGAGGCAGGAGAATTGCTTGAGCCTGGGAGGTTGAAGCTACAGTGAGGTATGATCATGCCACTCCAAGCCTAGGCAACAAAGTGAGACCCTGTCAGAAGAAAGGGAAAGAGAAAGAGAAAGAGGGAGGGAGGGAGAGAGAGAGACAGAGACAGGAAGGGAGGGAGGGAAAAGGAAGGAAGGGAGGAAGGGAAAGGGGGTGTGAATAACTGTTGATTTTGCCTGACTGTTCACCATTTCTCCTCCTGCTGATGAGACAAACTCTTTTTTCCTTTCAGAAACCACTCACTCCCCATTCTTGGGTCTTGTGGTTTGGGTAGGGCTCATGCTAGATCCCAGGGTTTAGTGATGATTTGGGTGGAGCTAATCAGAGTGTTGCACCCCCTGGCTAGGTGATTAACTCAGCGATAAACATGTGACCCACACCAGACAAAAGAGAAATTCTGGGATTTTCTTTTTCTGAAACTATTGAGAAAGAGCAGCTTTCTGTCTGTAGAGGTTGCTAAACTCTAGGAATAAACACATCTCGGGCTGCCAGCAGTCAGTTTTATTCTCTTGAAGACAGCCTGCCTAAGAATGTAGCCAACACAAAGGTAGGCTAAAGCCAAGTAGTGGAGGAAAACGAATTCCAGAACAAACCGGGTCTCTGGCTAAAACAAGCACTGAATATTTCAATTACGTGAGCCCCAAGTGCCTGAAACCCCTTATCATAATTAAACTCTGTGGTATAACAACAATATGTATTTGGTCTTTGTCCCTGGTACAGAACTCCTAAAACCCTCGGAATTTGCTGAGGGGTCACAGCATCTTTTGTTATTCATAATGAATCCCTTTTGATCACATCTGAGTTTATAATCATGAGTTTACTTAGATTGGGGTTTCTAGATAGCTTCAGGATGACTGGTCACCAGAAAGACCAAGTAATGAGAGGATTGGGACTTTCAGCCCCATCCACTGACCTCTGGGAAGAGCAAGGGGGCTGGAGATTAAGCTCTATAAAACTCTCAAACAACGAATTTGGGGAGCTTCCGGGTTGGCGAAGGTGCTGGAAGGGTAGCAAGCCCTAAGAGATCATGAAAGCTCTGCACCCACCACCCCCAAGACCTGGCTCTCTGCATGTTTTCCATTTGGATGTTCCTAATGTATTTCCTTTATAACTCAGTAACAGCAGGCAAAGTGCTTTTCTGAGTTCCGTAAGTCACTCTAGCAAATTATCAAACCTGAGGGGGAGGGTCCTAGGAATCCCCAAATTTATAGGTGGTCAGCCAGAAGTACTGGTGGCCCCTAAATCTTGCAACTGGCATCGGAAGTGGAGGAAGTCTCGTGAGACTGAGTCTTTAACCTAAGGGATCCACATTACCACCAGGTCGTTGATGTCAGAATTGAATTGTTGGACACCCAGTTGGTGCTGGAGAACTGGTTGTTGGCGTGGATAAAAGACGTATATTTAGTATCAGAAGCAGCATCAGAAGAAAACGCCATGTAAACCCATTCCCATGGGATTTTCTATCACTCGCAACCAGGAGTCCTGACCAGTTCAAGAATCCCAGGCTTAGAAATTTGCAGTAACTCACCCAGGGCCGCACAGCTTAAAAGCAACAGAACTGGGCACTGAACCAGGTCTCTGGTAGTCCGTAAACCCAGTGTCTTATCTGCTGACCTGCTCTTTCCCTGGCAGAGGCACCATGGAAGCATTTCCAACCACAGGTGGTAGGTGGCACCTAACAGTTTCATCAACTCTTGAAACTCCAAGTTTCTATCACTGTAACAATCTCCCCCACAGATGACTGTAAGAGAGTTTACACACAAACTCCAAAGAAGCAGTATCCTCCAGGGAAGCAAACCCAGCACTGCTCTTGTCCTGACACTCTGAGCGCCCTACACAACGTCATCTGTGAGTGTGCATTCTAAATTCAGCCCATGACATACTGGTCAACTCTATTTCCTGAACAAAGTTCAACAGTAGGGTTGAGGAAAATAACATCTCTTTAGCTTGGACTCAAGTAGTGAGAAGGAACTCAATGAACTATCTAAAATATTGGCTACTTGCTCTTTTTATTTTCTAATTTCCTCTTATCGCTCTAAAATAGATTATAGCATCCTTCTGGCAAAGTCCACATCTTAGACACTTCAGTGTCTCCCTCAGCCTCCAACACTGTGCCTTGTGCATAAGAAAACATATTGAGTGCTGACTAATTCAGGACCTTTGCTGGTCCCGATTTGATTCCATTATCTCTTGTCTCCTTCCAGACCCAATGCTTCTAACTCTGATTCTAGGAAGCCTTTTTCCAAGCCTATTTAACTTGCCTAAGATACTTGTTTTCACAGATGTTTGTCACATGTGTTGTGCTGATGGGCTGTGAAATTAATCTTGTTCAATATCAGCTCACCCCACATTTAAAATAAAATGGCAGCTGGGAAGAGGCAGAGCACTGAATGGGGAGGGTGATCATAAACAGGGCTAGAAATAGAACAAATGTGGGTATTTAGGAGAGAGGAGGCCGTGCAGGAGGGGAGGCACATACCCCTGCGGCTGGGCATATCTGAATTTAATGGAATAAGACGAACTTACAGCAAGGATTGAAGTGAGGTTAGAGTGCTCAGCACGAGAAAGGCTGAACAAAAAGGGGTGCAGGATGCCTGGAGTAGATAGTTAGGGTGAGAGGACTCTCATTCATCAACTGCTTACATAGGCAAGACCTAGAAGTTCAAAGCCATGAATTTCAGGGAGACCACTGTGTAGAAGGGAGAACACGATCCAGTCACGCTGGTTCTCTTTCTGAAGTCCTGTGTGCTTTCTTTTCCAGCTTTGCACATGCTCATTCCTCTGCCAGGTGAGATTTCTCCTTCCAATCTTACCTTCGATGTTATCTCCTCTGGGAGCCATCCCTACAAATCATAACGCCCCCTCACCGCCAATCTTACATGGTCACATGCTATGCCACACACAGTGAAGCATTTTACTCTACGTCAGGGATCAGTCTCCCTTATATTATATTGCACTTTAACTTTTATAGGATGTTTTCACCCTGTTATTCAAGCTTCCTGGCTATCCTGGGAGACTGTGTTTTATTCACCTCATTCAATATATGATATAAACTGAAGATCAGAGAAGCTGAGAGCATCACTAAAGGAACAGGCTCATGATGCTCAGGACAAAACTAAGCCAACTCTCCAGCATAAGTTCAATGTCTTCCCACTTCACCAAGTTGCCCAAAGGATTAGCTGGGGGGAGAGTTTTGTGGGCACAGCTGGGAGCTCTGTGTGTATGTAAGAATGAAGCTCTCCAGGTTTCTTTGTCATAGTCTTTTGGGGGGAAAAATGGGCTTCCTGGTATTGATGGTCATATTGAACAGAAAAGTTATTTTTATTCTATTTCTTTCACCTTTGTGCTATATTACAAAATGGGCATATGCCAGATTCTGGGATTAGCACCCTTATACCATTGAAGGCAAAAAAAAAAAAAAAAGACAAGAGTGTCAAAATAGAAGACCCTAGAGCTGCTCCGTATAGACCACTGACCTGTCCTACCTTGATGCACATGGAATAGAAATGGCAGAATCTAGGCACATATCAGATGTGCTTAGCCACCATCCTAAGGCAGTGATGAGGAGACACCATTCTCTCACCAAACATCCACTAAGTCTTACTGGGTTCTGGGGGTACGAAGTGAATGCGTAAGATGAGACCCTGTCTCAAAGTGTTCAAAGTCTTATGGGGAAAATAGATTTGAATGTCCTGTCTTTTATTATGATTCTCTTACTCTTGTTCATTCTTTTTTCTTTCCTTCCTGTTTCAAACATATTTTACGGGAGTTTTTTCAATGTATTTTGTAATTTTTATTTCTTGGGGTACTATTTTGCTAAATAGTACTAAATGTGCTAAACATGCTCCATTTGTTGTTTTAGCTGACTCTACCTCTTTGTGGTTGGTTTTCTTACGTGGTTTAATTATTACTGCTGCTGCTGTCGTTAGGTCATCTTTAACAAGTGTTGTATTCCCTATAGGATTTTAATGGACTCTGGGTTGTAAAACGTAACAGAGCAGCATTAGGTTTGCTTTTGTTAGGATCCTGGTACATAAATGGTCTCGAACCACTTTTATGTTAATCCCTTGCCTTTCAGTAATTGACGCCCAGTTTGGATACAGACCTGGAGTTGCAATTTCCTTTTAATAACTTTAATGTTGGTTGGCAGGGCTTTTCTAGGCCCAAGACCAAGGGGCACTTTGAGGCTCTCCTCTCCCTACTCTTCATAGGCCTCTGATCAGGTCTCTGGCTGCTCAGTAGGAAATAAAAAATCAGTCTCTAGGACACAGAGCCTTTATCCAGCCTAAAACCCCAGCCAGCTGCAGCTGTAAAATCCCTCTCTCATTCTCACTCCTACCATCCTCTGTGTTTATGGCACCTGGGGGCTTCTCTTTTCTCTCCTTTGAAGCTCAGTCACATTTTAGTGTTTGATTGTATACAGAATATTTGTCTTGTAGCAAACAAACTGTCACCATGTTGCTGGAAGCCCCAAATAGAGACTTAGACACCATAATAAAGAATTTTGATTTCTTTCTGAGGAAAGTATCGGAGCTAGAAGGTTCCACAGCGACCTCCTTCGCTGACAATGTTGATGACTGGAAAATCTGCTCTGGAGCCAGCAGCTGCCTGGAGCCCTGGAGACAGAGGCTGGTGCCAACTTGGCTTTGAATGCACCTGGGACTCTTAGCAGCTCACCAGGCTTCTCTAGAGCTGACTCCTTCTCCCTAGTGAACAGCATCCCTCCTCTGTGTGATCCAAGCAAGGGCAAAGGAGTTCAGAGAAGTCTCCGGAAAGGAGAAAGGCCAGATGCTGGGAGTGATCTAGAGTAGTCCCCCTTATCTGAGGTTTCATTTTCTGCAATTTCAGCTACCCGTAGTCTACCACAGTCCAAAAATAGCTAAGTATCATACAGTAAGATATTTTGAGAGAGCAAGCTCACATTCCAAAAATTTCATTTTATAATTGTTATATTTTATTATTTATGTTAATTTCTTACTGTTCCTAATTTATAAATTACATGAACATAGGTATGTATATATATTTTTTTAAAAATGCCAGGCACAGTGGCTCATGCCTGTAATCCTCACACTTTGGCAGTCCGAGGCGGGTGGATTGCCTGAGCCCAGGAGTTCAAGATCAGCCTGAGCAACATGGTGAAACCCTGTCTCTACTAAAATACAAAAAAATTAGCCAGATGTGGCAGCATGCACCTATAGTCCCAGCTACTCAGGAGGCTGAGGCAAGAGAATCACTAGAACCAGGGAGGTGGAGGTTGCAGTGAGCCGGAATCACAGCATTGCACTCCAGCCTGGGCGACAGAGTGAGAATCTGTCTCTTAAAAAAAAAAAAAAAGAAGGAAAGAAATTTTTAAAAACACCCTAGTAGATATAGGGTTTGGTACTATCCATGGTCTCAGGCATCCACTGGGGGTCTTGGAACATATCTCCCATGGATAAGGGGAGGCTACAGTACAGAGGGAACTGGGTACCAGGGGGAGGACCCCAGGAGGGTGAAGTGAATAAGGATGGCACCGCCCATGACATCCAAAGACCAGCAAGGCATGGAATTACAACAGATGGAATGAAGGGAGAGGACCCGAAGTTTACATGGGAACTACTCAGTGGACTCCTCCATGAAGTTCTTTTTTTTTTTTCTTTAATTTCAACATTGATTTTAGATTCAGAGGGTACATGTGCAGATGTGTTACATTGGCATATTGCGTTATACTGAGATTTGGAGTTTGATCCCCATCACCCAGGTAGTAAGCATAGGACCCAATAGGTAGTTTTTCAGCCCTTGCCCCCCTCTTTTGGAGTCCCCAGTGTCTATTCTCATCTTTGTGTCCATGAGTACCCACTGTTTAGCTCTCACAAGTGAGAACATATGGTATTTGGTTTTCTGTTCCTGTGTTAATTCGCTTAGGACGATGGCCTCCAGCTGCAGTCTTGTTGCTGCAAATGACATGATTTCACTCTTTTTTATAGCTGCATAATATTTCATGGTGTATATGCACCACAGGTTCTTTATCCAATCTACCATAGATGGTCATCTAGGTTGATTGCATGTCTTTACTATTGTGAATAGTGCTGCAATGAACATACAAGTGTGTGTGTCTTTTTGACAGAATGAGATAGTAATGGGATTGCTGGGTCAAACTGTAGTTCCATTTAAGTTCTTTATACTCTCTCTTTTAAAAAAATATTAATAGACTTTGTGTTTTAGAAACAAAGCTTTTTCAGAAAAGTTGAGCCTAAAGTACAGAGAGGTCCCATATACCCCCTCTCTCTCCCTCTACTCTAGTTTCTCCTATTACCGTCTTGCTTTGTGTGGTACATTTGTGCTGGATGGATATTGATACGTTATTATGAACTAGTGTCCATCATTGACTTCAGGGTACACTTCTTGCACTGTACACTTAATGGATTGTGACATATGTACAATGGCATGTATCTACCATTGCAGTGTCATACAGAATAGTTTCACTGCACTGCTGTCTCATTTTTAGAACATTATATATTTAGAAACATAGGATTAACATATCATTCGGCAATTCTGGGTATATACCCAAAAGAATTGAAAGCAGGGTCTCAAACAGACATTTGCACACCCATCTTCATACCAGCATTCTTCGCAACAGCCAAAAGAAGGAAACAATCCAAAGATCCATCTATGGACGAATAAACAGAAGGTGGTATATACATACATGTGCTGAAGTGTGTTATATAATACGATAGAATATTACTCAGCCTTGAAAAGGAAGGAAGAACACATGCACATGTATGTTTATTGCAGCACTATTTACAATAGCAAAGACTTGGAACCAACCCAAATGCCCATCAATTATAGACTGGATAAAGAAAATGTGGCACATATACACCATGGAATACTATGCAGCCATAAAAAAGAATGAGTTCCTGTCCTTTGCAGGTACATGGATGAAGCTGGAAACCATCGCTCTCAGCAAACTAGCACAGGAACAGAAAACCAAACACCACATGTTCTCACTCATAAGTGGGAGTTAGTTGAACAATGAGATCATGTGGACACAGGGAGAGGAATACCACACACCAGGGCCTGTCAGGGGGTGGGAAGCAAAGGGAGGGAGAGCATTAGGACAAATACCTAATGCATGTAGGGCTTAAAATCTAGATGATGGGTTGATAGGTGCAGCAAACCACCACAGCACATGTATAGCTATGTAACAAACCTGTACATTCTGCATATGTATCCCAGAACTTAAAGTAAAATTAAAAAAAAAAGGAAGGTGGAATGGCACATGCTACAATGTGGATGAACCTTAAAGACATTATGCTGATTAAGCCAACCACAAAAGGCCACATATTGTGTGATCACACTTATATAAAGTACCTCAAATAGTCAAATGCCTAGAGACCAAAAGTAAAGTAGAGGTTACCAAGGGCTGGAGAGAGGAGGGAATGGAGATGTATTGTTTCATAGGAACAGTTTCCATTTGGAATGATGAAAAAGTTGTGGAGAGGGATGGTGGCAACAGCTGCACAATAATGTGAATGTTCTTAATGCCACTGAACTGCACACTTAAAAATGGTTAAAATGGTAAATTTTATGTATATTACACCATGGTACAAAATAAACAAACAGAAAAATATATCTATAGACCTTATTCCCAAAATGTTTTAAAGAAGCATGGTGTCTTAATTCTCACAGAGGCCATATAAGTTGACTACCATACTCAGTTTGTAGAGATATTCAGTAACTCTCCGGCCAGGGCCATTAGTGTCACCCAGTATGACCAACACTGCCATCCTGTGCACTTTTTTCTACAGGAAGTTCTAAGCCAGTCATGACATGGAACAGCAAGTGCTCACCATTCTCTACCAGGAACCACACAAGAGAAGGGCAAGAAGAGACATAGGCTATTGTGGCCACTGCCAACAAAGAAAAATCCCTTTCCTGGGTCCATGAACTCACTGGTTGGAAAATCTGGTTTGGATGACCCTTTCTCCCCTAACATCCCACTGTTTTGCATTTTTTGGCTTAAATGTACAATCAGCTGTTGACATTCTTCATCAGTGGTAGAACAAAGACAACACCATTCTCCCACGTGTTTGAGTTTTAAGCTTTGACAATTGGAACCGAATTGGAGGAATTATTTATCTCATTGCTCATTCCTCCCTCTAACCCAAAGCAAATTCTCAGTCTGTGCCTGCCAACCCATAATGACACTCTTGTGCATTCCTCTTGTACTGCCTGCCTTTTCCCTCTCCCTTCCCCACACCCCCAACACACAGGTGGAAATTAAAAGCCAGGTTTGCCAATGCTGGAAGTCGTATATTGAAGTTGGAAATAAATTGAAAATGAGCAAGCTGGAGCAACATAACAGAGCCCTGTGGCCAAGGCCTGATAAGCCACCCACACCAGTTCTTTCTGCTCCTGACAATGTGTTATGATTGCATAGCTGAGTCACCTATACCAAATGATAGTAATTCAGCTCAATCATGTAAAAAATCAGAAATGCACAGCCATCTGGCCACAGGCTTACTCACCTATCCAGGCCACCCATTGACATACTGTTGGTGGAAAAGGGCATAGAAGGTGGTAGGTAAAAGGGAGGGCATGAATAGAAGGATGGCACTAAATGGCTTGGGGCCATGGGTCTAAAACTTTGCCTCTGTCCCATCTTGTTGAAGTAAGCATTATGACACATGGTCATAATAGACGTTCAGACAAGAATCTCCCTCATTTCTTCTGTTCATTGCTGGAGATCTTTAAAAGTGAAACAAACTTATTCTAACTCTACCATTTTTTTCTAATGCACTTGGAAAAGATAAAGACAAAAGGCAATATTCATTGGTAACAACTTTGCAATAAAACCTTCACTTTCATATATTGTTTGTTAGGGGATAAATTAGTATTACAGGGAAGCATGTTGGCATTAATGTATCAGGATCTTTAAAGTTATTCCAACCTTTAGACAGCCTTCTAAGGTAATTATCCATTATATCCTAAGGAAATAATCAGAGATAAGCACAAAAATTAACGTTACAAGAATTTTCATTTCTGCATTTCTTACAATAGCAAGAGTAAGGGAGAGAAAGAGAGAGGGAAGGGAGGAAGGAAGGAAGGAAGGAAGGAAGGAAGGAAGGAAGGAAGGAGGAAGGAAGGGAGGGAAGGGTGGAAGGGAAGGAGGAAGGGAAGGAGGAAGGGAAGGAGGAAGGGAGGGAGGAATTCAAATGTCCTATAATAAATGGTTTAAAAATTATGGCCGCACAACCAATTTACTAGAAAATAGCCATTACAAACCTCACCTTCAAAGAAAATTTAATGACATAGGGAAATGTTTATGATATAACAGTATATTCAGAGGAGGCCATAAAACTTGATATACAATGTGAAATGTATCCTGTCAAATCATATATAAAATTGCCTTTTTATGGGTCAAAATGGTTGAATTTCATCAATTTCATATGATGCAAGTCAAAAAAGAAAAAAATACTACAAACAAAAAAATATCACTATGGTAAGAATGGTTTGCTCAGTTGATGTTTAAGTTTTTTTTTTAAATCCCTCTCTCCTTATTCCAGTGTTCTACCTCAGGCCTTTTGCAATTAGAGGAGGGAAAAAGTATAATTTAAAAATAAGAAAAAGTGGCTGGGCACAGTGGATCACGCCTGTAATCCCAGCACTTTGAGAGGCCGAGGCAGATAGATCACCTGAGGTCAGGAGTTCGAGACCAGCCTGGCCAACATAACGAAACCCCGTTTCTACTAAAAGTACAAAAAATTAGCCAGGCATGGTGGTATGCACCTGTAGTCCCAGCTACACAGGAGACTGAGACAGGAGAATTGCTTGAACCCAGGAGGTGGAGGTTGCGGTGAGCCTGGATTGTGCCACTGCACTTGGGCCTACGCAACAAGATGAGACCCCATCTCAAAAATAATAATAACAATATAAAAATAGGAAAATGTAAAAGTTTAACAGCCCACCCCTAGCAGAGTCCAATTCAGTCCAGGGAAGAGATGTGGTAGAACCAGCTTGTACAGGCTTATAAGAGCATATCAAGTGCTTTTCCCAACTCTTCTTTCTTGGTGTGATTGATACCACATCAGGTTGGTAGCACAATCTGAAATTTGCCACAGTGAAACTGGCCATGAGAATTGGTAAATATTACAAATCTAGGCCTCTTTTTCCAACCCACTAGCATACCACTGGTCCAGGGGTTTTATCGGTCCAGGACAGGACCTGTCCAGCCACAGGATACCCCTGATTCCCTGCTGCTGGACTGATGAGTCAAACAACTCTTAATCATCTAACCCCTATTCTGAAATTCCACAATCTGAGTTCATGCTCACCAAATGAGCTTCTAATTCATATGACTTCCCATGGGTCTCTCCCACAGGGACAGGACTATGTGATGGACAGGCCCATCAGGGGATACACAGACACAGTGGTTACAGTTCTCACTGTTATTTAATAAATTAGAATTACTCAACGGGAATGGGGGCATTTGCTCCTGAGACAAATTCAGGCTCCATGTGCTGCTGAGTCAGCTTTCAGAGCCTCTGATACCAAGGGCGAGGTCGTGGGCTATGCTGAATTCTTCTCCCTGGGAGAATGCTTTGTCAGCTGTCAGCACACTTACCACAGGCTGCTTCCTAGGCATTTCCACATTTGCTCTTAGCAGTTAATAATAGTTAGCATTTACTGCTTGCTTATTGTGCCAGGCACCATGTTAAGTGCTTGACACACATGATATCATTTAATCCTCAGGAGAAGCTCATAGCTACGTTGTAGGAATGCTAGTCATGCTTTTGGCTCCTGAAACCTTTGAATATCTTTCGTGCATTCAGAGATTTTCCTACCTTCTAAAGTAGAACAGTGGAGCTCGATTTCCCAGCCTCCTTTGCAGCTAGGGCACAGGCATGCGACCCAATCTCTGCTAAACAGATGCACCCAGAAGATCTCCTTTGGGAATCTGGTGACCTAAACCACCACTGGAAAGCCACCACGGAAAGGGTGGCCTCAGGGACATCCACATCCAGTAGCAGGGATGCAGGTGACAGTGCCCTGTACAAGCAGGGAATGCGGCAGTGTCTGGCCCAGCAGCAGTGGCAGGGGGCGTCTCTCCTGAGGCAGTCCTGCTGCTGTGTAGCCTGCATGCCTTCCAAACCTGGCTCGGTGGCCCTCCTGAAAAAGCCAGACACTAATGAATATCCTTTACCCAACTCCTGTGAGGTTTAACCTCCAGCATAAGTTTCTGTGAATCTCAAAAACATTAAGAACCCTGATGGTTTTATAGGTAAAATTATAACATATCCAAGGGCATATAATAATCAGGATTAAACCCAGGTATCTTTGACCCCAGAACACATGCTTTTAAGATATTGCTGCAATGCACCATACCTCTACCCTCTAGGTCAGTATTATTGCTCCCATTTTAAAGATACTTCTGAGATTCTAGGAAGTTGAAATATTTTCTCAAGGTCACACAAGTGGTTAGCAGTGAGTGGAGCCAGGATCACTCCCAGGGCCACTCACTTCTCCCCCTGCCCTTTCCTGATAGATATACCATCGTGACCTGACTCAGTGGTCCCCATCCCACCCTCGCATTCCCTAGACCAGTCCCTCACCCTCTCCTGTGTGGGTGATGCCCTGTGCCATATCACCTCCTTCCTCAGCCTCTTCCCTGACCTAGAATGACCTGCTCTTCTCCCCACTTTTCATTCAAATTCTATCACCTTTTCAAGGCCTACAAATTAAGTGCCACCTTCTCTGTGACACAGTGACCCACAGCTCCCGTGAACTCACATTCTATCTGAACCACTCATTTGGGAGTGTCACCCTGTGCTGCCTGGCATGGTTACTAATTCTGTCTTTTCTTCCTTATCACATTGACAGCTCTTGGCAGGCAAAGACTTGTAGTTATTTAGCACCAAGCCCAGTGCCATGCATACAGTAGGCACTTAAGAACTATTGCTCAACAAACAAGTGAATACAATAGCAGCCAACTTGCCCTAATTAACAACATGATCTATATGAGATTTTTTTTTTTTTTTTTGAGATGGAATCTTGCCCTGACGCCCAGGCTGGAGTGCAGTGGTGTGATCTCGACTCATCACAACCTCCGCCTCCCGGGTTCAAGCAATTCTCCTGCCTCAGCCTCCTGAGTAGCTGGGACTACAGGCACACGCCACCATGCCCAGCTAATTTTTGTATTTTTAATAGAGACAGGGTTTTACCACATTGGCCAAGCTGGTCTCGAACTCCTGACCTTGTGATCTGCCCGCCTCGGCCTCCCAAAGTGCTGGGATTACAGGCATGAGCCACCGTGCCTGGCCGAGGTATTATCTTAATACTTTTGTTCACCTCCTTCCCCTTTCCCTAGGAATGCAGATGTTTAAGATGGAAATTGGAAGTATCTTTAGCCCCTACTCAGTGTGGCAATTCTGTGGGAACTCAGCTACCGTGCACACAGGCTAAGTAATAGCAACTGTTCTCCCCAAAAGGAAGGTTCGAGAACATCAGAACTGCCTGTGGTGGGGCGAGATCTGAGTCCACAGGGCCCTCAAACCCAGCTCCACAGCCCTGCTACACACACATTCTCTCCCCTCACCAACAGACAGCGTCATGCAGTCCTGCTGTGCCTTGCCTCGGCTTCCTTTTCTTCCCCCAGAGTGCAATGCAGAGTCAGCTGCTCCTGGCTCCACCCTCAACTCCATTCCGAATGCTCTCCACTTCCTTATTAACCATGCCTCACACTGTTCTATCTTCCCTCATGCTAAGCCCCCCACACACAGTTATGGACTGTGTGTTTGAGTTCCCAAAAACGTCGTACATTGAAACCCTCATCCCCAGTGTGATGGTACAGGAGGTGGGGTCTTTGGGAGGTGACAAGGTCATGAGGGTGGAGTCTCCCTGATGGGATTATAGGAGTCCCCCCTCATCCATAGGTGATAGACCCCCAGTGGATGGCTGAAGCTGCAGATAGTACCAAACTCTGTATACACTATGTGTTTTTTACCTAATAACCCAGATTGCTACTAAGTGTCTAAGCAAGAGTATTCTATAAAGTGTGGAGACTTTATAAAATAAAGGGATGATTCACGTCAGAGCAGGATGGCACAAGATTTCATTATGCTACTCAGAATGGCATGCAATTTAAAACTTACAAATGGTTTTTTTCTGTTCTGGAATCTTCCATGTAATGTTTTCAGACCTCATTTGACCACCCATAACTGAAACAGCAGAAAGCATAATGGCAGATAAAAGGGGACTATTTTACTGCCCTTAGAGAGACGGAGGAGAGCTCTCTCCTTCTCTGTCATGTGAGGACACAGTTAGAAGATGTCAACTTTAAACCAGGAAGTGGGCCCTCACCAGAACCCAGTCATGCTATCACCACAATCGTGGACTTCCCAACCTCCAGAACTGTTTCTATTGTTTACCTCACCAGAACCCAGTCACGCTATCACCACGATCATGGACTTCCCGACCTCCAGAACTGTTTCTATTGTTTAAGTCACCCATTCTATAATAATTTGTTACAGCAGCCTAAACTGATGAAGACATACGCACACACGTACCTGACGAAATCTTCACCCATACTGTAGCCTCACTGCCTCCTGCCTCCTCCAGTGTACCTCTGGCAGGCAGACACCATTGTTTACCCAAACCCCACTCACAATCCTCTCCTCCCGGGTACTTCCAACTAGGGCTGGCCTGTGACACCGTTCTGGCCAATAAGATAAAGTCAGAAGTCTGCAAAGAAGGGCTTCCATTCCATAATTTAAAATAAAATAATAATAATAAAGTTCTTGAAAAGGGGCCTTTTTGTTCCTTCGCCCTTCCCATTTCCTTCTTCCAACCTGGAATGTGGACTTGAGGTCTAGAGATGAAGCAGCCCTCTTGCAACCACAAGGCAACAAACACAGCACCAAGCCCTTCACATTAAAGGTGGTAAAGTGGGAATGCTAGGAAGAGCCTAGGTTTCTGGGGCCCTAGAGAGTCACTGTGCCTGCCTAGACCACATACCCAAGACTTCTCATAGAAGGAGACAACTCAGAGGTTTTTGTTGAAGTCAGAGTCACAGGGCTCGCTGGGCTTTGGAGACAATCACATTCCTATTTAATACACCACCTTTCCAGGTGTCCTTCCAATGAGACAACCACAAAATAGTGTCACTTGTACCTCTCCCTCATAACTTTATCACATAGTTCTGTGATGTATACTGATTTGTACACTTTCTTATTCCATCTTATAACAGCTTCAAGTTTTCTGAGGCCAGAGCTTAGTTCCCTTGTCTTTAAGTAGGGTCTCCCCTGTCCTTAGCCAAGTATATTAACAAACTAGGAACTCTACATGTCTGCTGATCTAAGGTAAAGTGTGTCCTTTTTTTTCTGGCTCTATCTTTTAGCCAATGTCTCCTAATTAAAAGGAAGAATCCACCCGCCCTCCCATGTTCATGTACCGAAGGAAGCCATCTTCCGAGCAATCATCAGAATATCATGTATATTTTTCCCTGCTGCAAATTTGTTAGTTACATATTAAAGTGGTTATTAGAGGAGAGAAGTCACTGATGCAAATTTGACATTCAGATGTCAGCCACTCCATAAATAAGGTCAACTGTGATGAGGACACATGTTAATCTCCAATTAGAATCGCTTAATGTCTAAATAATGCTGATGTGAGGCATCTGCCAGCCCCATCTAGACTCATAAACAAAGACACTGATGAGAGTTAACCTAATCCAATGCTTCTTTCACGTCTCGCCATTTCACGGCTCTCAACTACTAGGAAACAAGCCTTCTCTATCTGGGAGTTGTTCTGGTGCAGTCAGTTAGTGAACAGCGTGGCCAAGTCCTGGCAGCACAAATTCTCCCAGATCTGTGAACCATCACAGCCAAGAGCTACTTCCAGTTGTTCTTCCTGTGGCCTCAACTCAACTCTTCCCAGACGAACATGGAGGCATGCAAAGCCTCAGAGTATACAGAACATGCCGTCTACACTTTTTAATTTTAATAAAGTGTTATTCAAAGAAATCCATTTCATTCAAAGATTTGGTTTTTAAAAATAAAATGATTACATTTTTTACCCAATGATCATTTCAAACATGATTTGATATTCAAACAGATATGAACATAAAATGCAAAATTCACATAAATAGTTTTCAAATAAAACATGGAAATATTCCAAGAAATTTCATGCCTGGGGCCAACTTTGCAAGACACTTCCCATAGGGTGGCACCTTTGATGGAAAAGCCTGAGAAACACTGGCTTCAAGGAAATCATTCTAAAGCCGGGGAAGCCGTCCTTTGGCCACAACTTGGAAGAGCTGTACGCAAACTGGAGTAGGAGGAAAGACTCTTTCTGGAGGGAATGCCAGCTGCAGTCATAAGAAAGCTCTCTCCCCTGCCAAGGGAATCCAGATGACTTCCTTTAACACAACTGGCATGTTCCCCAGAGTCAACACAGCTTCCCTGATGTCCCAGGCCCCATGTTCCTGGTCTCTTCCTCATGGCTGGTCTTGACTTGCTCTCTCTGTACTTCTCATTCATTAAACTCCAGATCTCCCCTCCATGGCTC
Organism: Nomascus leucogenys; assembly: GCF_006542625.1. NCBI lineage: Eukaryota > Metazoa > Chordata > Mammalia > Primates > Hylobatidae > Nomascus > Nomascus leucogenys. The sequence continues at coordinate 104,824,368 of NC_044386.1, read as the reverse complement.
GGATAATCAGGTCAACCTCAGACGCCCTCTTTGAAGCATGGATTTCCATGCCTGAGTTCCGGCCTGGGCACTGTAGGTGAGAGGCATGTTGCCTCATCACTCAAGCTTCTTCCCCTTGTTCTGCCTCTTCCATCAGAAGGAAATCGTGCATGATCAAAAACAAAATGTCTTAAAAAGAAAAAGGGTCCTTCCAATCAAGATTCATAAGACATTTTTAAAACACTGATAGCAGTTGCCTCAATTCCAAAATAATATAAACCTTACTCTCACGGGTTTAATGCCTTTGCCAAAAAAGCACTTCAGTAAATCCAGCTAAAACTCTTTAGCCTGACATTTGAAGCTAAGGCTCTGCCCTACAATGCCCTCCACACCCAATTCTGGGACCTGCTATTTAGCGTTTCACTGATTGATAGCCATCTATCAAGAGCAGACCATGAGCTGGGACTGCCCTAAGTGTGGTATAGGAGACAGGCCGGGTGCTGCCCTCGTGGGACAGTCATTCTAAAAGGGGGTGATGAAAGAAAATATCTGGAGATGATATGTGCTGGGAGGAAAATAAAACATGGCCTAGACAATTAAGTATAACTGGAGACTCGGGTGGCCCAGCAAGGCCTCACTGAGAGGGGGTTTAGAGGTGAGACCTGCTAGGAAACCACTTCATACCGATCTGAAGGAAAAGCATTCCAAATAAAGCAAAGGTGCAATGCAAAGGCTTAGGTGAAGGGCATGCTTGGTGGGTCTGAGAAACTGTAAGAATGTGAGAATGGCTGGAGCATGTCAGCTTAGGAGGAGATGGTGCAGATAAGGTTTGAGAGGCAGGCAGGGCCCTGGTCATGCAGGATCGTGTAGTCCAGGAAAAAGAATTTGGATTCTATTTTGAGTGGGAAGAGACGCTAGTGGAGGGCTTTAAGAAGAGAAGCCACATGACCCCAGGTGAGAATCCCACATCAGCCCCTTACTCACCCCGTGTCTTTGGGTAACTCACTTAACATCTCTAATCTTGCTCAGCCTTAGTTTTAGAACCTACCTCTTTAGGTTATTATGATAAATAAAGGGATGATCCATAGAGAAGCCACAACTCAGTCTCTGGCCCAACAAGAATACGGCAGGTCTTAGTACCAAACGTAGCTGCCTGATTCTGTTCAGCTGGAAGGGTTGGTGCCAGCCTCCAGCCTCCCCTAGTAACCTACTTGTTTGCCTCACAGTCTGTATCACTTTCCATCTTTCTGTATATTTTTCCTCTTCCCCTAGTCGTCAGTGACTACCTTGTGAGTTAAGATGATATCTTCCTCACTTCTGGGGTCTTCCACAAAACTAACTTCAGTGTATTCCACAGAGTTAAAAAGTCGTATTTATTGAATGAATCTATGGATTTAAAAAAAAAAAAACAGCTAACAATGGTGCTTGGTACCCTTACATTTTTGCATGGGGAAAAGACGTGCACATTCACATGTCAACTGTGAGCTGGAAATCTATTTTCTTGGCAAGGAGAGATAATGAGAGAAGTGTGTGCAAAGGCCTTCAGGGTATGAACCTTGGAGGCCCATGTCATAATTTCAAAATAAAGAGCCAAAAATGGAGAGCAGTGATTTCAACTTTTCTATCTGATATGTGGCTCGGCTAAATGAGGGTGTCAGATCCACCCTCCCTCCCAGTTCTCCTCCCTCCTAGGATGGGAACCAGCACTTAAACCTCAGTCCACCCAGCCAGTGCTGAGTCAGCCCAACCTAGACGGAGCAGACAGGAGCCATCCAGGCCCCACTAGAGGCAAAATCTGGACATAGCCTTGTCACTATTTTAAAAATAGAAATAAATAAACATTAATAAAAGATATCAGTCAAGTTCTTGCTGTGCACCTATTACTGTACCAGCACTTTTTTTTAATTCTCTTTATTTAAGAATCATTACCCACAAGACAGTTTTCTGAGTATAGGCATTTGTCCAGTTTTGCACTGCAGGTGAGTAGAGAAGCTAGGGATCAAACACAGGCCCAGGATGTAAAACTGGGGTGACCTGGGTATCTGCTTTGCCAGCCTAACTGCTGTGTGTGTGTTTTGTTTTTTTGTTTGTTTCTTTGTTTTTTTTGAAATGGAGTCTCACTTTGTTGCCCAGGCTGGAGTGCAGTAGTGCAATCTCAGCTCATCACAACCTCCACCTCCCAGGTTCAAGCAATTCTCATGCCTCAACCTCGCGAGTAGCTGGGATTACAGATGCCTACCACCACACCTGGCTGATTTTTGTAATTTTAGTGGAGACGATAGGGTTTCACCATGTTGGCCAGGCTGGTCTCAAAGGCCTAATCTCAAGTGATCCGTCTGCCTCGGCCTCCCAAAGTTCTGGGATTGCAGGCGCGAGCCACAGCGCATGGCCACTGCTGCCTTTTCTAACTCCTACCTTTTGACCCCACACATGTGCCTGGGTTTTTGCCCATATTCCTAATTAGCCCAAACACACAACCAGGGTCTCAGGCTGTACCTTGGAAGCTATAAAGCTGACTATCTCTGCCTATCTCTCGGACATTTTTTATGCTAAGAAGCAGGACCCTGGCTCTCTTGGCCTTGCCTTTGAGAGTGCAGCCAGAGGGTGACATTGTACTTGAGGGTGATGTAGACTGGAGGATGACAGGTTGGTTTCCCTGGTCCAGCTATGCTACATAGGACTCCTTTTTCTTCTATCACAACCTCTTCCTGAATATTCCAATTAAGCCACAGGCTTCCCCGACCTAAGCTGAGACTCTTTTTAGGACAAGGCAAGAGCACGTGACCATTAGCACATCTAAGTCCACGTTGTTCTGAATGATACCTGTGTGCCTCTTAGACTACTGTACATGGAATGTTAGGGTATCCTAGTTCTCCTGTCTTGTGCGTCAACTTTTTGCATTTCCAGATGTTAGAACAGGTGGACATCTGAGTAAAGCATCCTTCCTGCCATCAAAATCTTGCAAACTTGTCAAGGAAACATGGAAAGTTACATAATAACAAATGGTTTCACAAGCCAGCCAATAGAGAAGTAGAGAATGTGTGAGAAAATATTCCTTGGGATGAGCCCTTGGGTCTGTTAGCTTGTGAGACTTCCTTTATCCTCAAGGTTTACCAGGAATTTTACCAGATTATGCATAAATCTGTCTCAATTCTATATCCTTGTCTGGCGTTTGGTGAAAACTCTTGATTTGAAGATTCAAAGAATTTGCTTCCATTTAGATATTTTTATTTTTTATTTATTTATTTATTTATTTTGCTATTTAATTCTCTGTTTTTGTTTTGTGGAACTAATGTCAGAGCTCCTGGATCCATCCTTCAAGTCTCCTATCTTGTCATATGAGAGTTCCCTCTTTTCATATTTTTGTTCTGTTCAAGTTATTTCTTCTTGATCTTCCAAGGCCACCAATTCAGGTCTCATCTTCTCATTTGATTCATATATCAGATTTTTTAGTTGGAAACTACATGTTTTTGGTACCAAAGAGTCTTTTTCTTCAATACTTAAATCTCCTCATGTAGTGCAGTAGATTGGAAGTCACGTCCACCCAGAACTTGAAATGTGATCTTATTTCAAACATCAAATATGTTTGAAAAACATCTTTGCCGATGTTTAGAAGAGGTCCTACTGTATTAGGGTGGGCCCTAATCCAATGACTGGTGTCCTCATTTTTAAAAAGAGAGAGAGAGAATACACAGATATACACAGAAATGAAGGCCATGTGGCAATTGAGGCAGAGGTTGAAGTGACACTACCACAAGCCAAGCAACACCAGGAGCTACCAGAAGCTGGAAGAGGCAAGGACAGGTGGGCCCCTAGAAACTTCAGAGGGAGCATAGCCCCGTTGACTCCTTGGTTTTGGGCTTCTGGCCTCCAGAACTGTAAAAGAATAAATCACTGTTGTTTTAAACCACCATGTTTGTGATGATTTGTTACAGCAGTCCTAGGAAATGAATACACGTTTTTAATTTTAGCTGAAGTTGTCTATTCCGGCCACTCTATTTCAGGTACTCCTTCTGTATGTTTTGTGGATTCCTCCTCTCCAGCTCCTGGGTTCCTTTGCATGTGTTTCTATTCTCCTTTCCTCTGCTCGCTAGGGTTAAGGCAGAGTTACCATGGTACCCTGCGCAAAGACAACCCTGAGAGCAATGACAGACACAGCCATCTCCTCCTCTGGTGTGGACACACAGTGTGCATGTGACTGCCAGTGTCTGAAAGGCAAGCAGAAGCCGGCACTCACCCAGAGAAGACCCAATGCCCGTGACCTTACCAGGAGCAAGAAAAACAGCCGATCCTATGCACAGGTAGGAGCAGTTCCATCCACCGAGGCCACACACCTCTGCAGACCAGGCTCCCTCCAGAATTCACCGTCCTCACAGCAGTTCTCTCTCCAGCATCTCAAACTTGCCTTCTCAGCCTCTCGCCAATCTGGAAAGTAAAATCATACAGAGTAAAACCCCTTACAGAAGAGCCTTACAGAAGAAACAGCCCAAGCGGCCGGGTGCAGTGGCTCACCCTTGTAATCCCAGCACTTTGGGAGGCCAAGGCGGATGGATCACCTGAGGTCAGGAGTTCGAGACCAGCCTGGCCAATGTTGTGAAACCCTGTCTCTACTAAAAATATAAAATTAGCCGGGTGTGGTGGCGCGCACCTCTATTTCCAGCTACTTGAGAGTCTGAGGCAGGAGAATCACTTGAACCCTAGAGGCGGAGGTTGCAGTGAGCCAAGATAGCTCCACTGCACTCCAGTCTGGGCGACAGAGCGAGACTATCTTTAAAAAAAAAAAAAAGCCCAAGCCCCCTCTCCCCCAGAACTTCCTGGAGGTCTTGGAGATGTCAGAAGAGCCACCGTCCCCCGCTCACCCTCCACACACACACTGTCTGACTTGGAGGTCTTTATTAGGACACACCAGCGTGAAAGAAAAAAGAGGAAGCTTTTTTCTAATGTGCTTATTCTAATAGAGGGTTCAGTGCTGGAAATGTCTGGGGCATTTCTCCTTTTTCCTCCTGCAATAACGTGGGGCAAGCATGAGCTTGCAAACCTCTCCAAGCAAGGTAACAACAGTAAGAGGAGAAGCCTATGCTGTATAAATACCTCTTATATGTTTACTTCTCTTTCATTCTCCTCTAAAACTGAATAAAGCCTGTCTTTCAAGATCTAGGCTACTCTCAGCTGGGTCATAGGGAACCAGAGGGAGCTTTGTTCACACTGGGCCAGAGCATGAAAAAAGGCTCAGGGCCTCCCAGGAGCCAGTTTGGAGGCCACAGTGTCTGTCTGGGGCCCCCCGCAAATGAAAGATCAAGCTGAGGGAAGTCAGGGCAGCATGGCCTTCCACCCCTACCACTAGGCAATTCCACTTTAAGAGCTTTAAAAGGTCTTAGGTTTGACTTCACTGAGGAAGTCTTCCCTTTCTCTTTAGCCTCTCTTTCAACAGATAATTTTAGATCCCCGACAATCAGGATGACCAGCTGATACAGTTTGGATGTTTGTCCCCTTCAAGTCTTATATTGAAAAGTAATCCCCAGTGTTGGAGGTGGGGCCTGCTGGGAGGTGTTTGGGTCATGGGAGTGGATCCCTCATGGATGGCTTGGTGCTCTCCTTGCAGTATATGAGTGAGTTCACTCTTAGTTCACACAAGATCTGGTTGTTTAAAAGAGTGTGGCACCTCCCCATGCTCTCACCATGGGATGTCAGCTCCTGCTTTGCCTCTGCCTTGATTGTAAGCTTCCTGAGGCCCTCACCAGAAGCAAATGTTGGAACCATGCTTGTACAGTCTGGGGAACTAAGCCATGAGCCAATTAAACCTCTTTTCTTCATAAATTACCCAGCCTCAAGTATTCCTTTTTGGCAATGCAAAATGGTGTAACACACCAACTATCCCACTTCACAAAAGATTCAGATTTTTTATTTGTTGTTGAAATAAAATGCATATAACATAAAATACATATAACATAAAAATAAAATGCATATAAGATGAAATACGTATCACCATTTTAAAGTGAACAATCCAGTGACCTTTATTTAGTACAGTAACAATGTTGTGCAACAGTCATCTACTTCCAAAATATTTTCATCATCCCAAAAGGATACTCTGTACCCCCTTAAACAGTCACTCTCCATTTGTCCTCCACCTCTCAGCCCCTGGCAACCTCCAATCTGCATTCCGTCTCTGTGGTATTGCCTATCTGGGCATCCCATATCAACTGAATCATACAAAATGTGACCTTCCATGTCCAGCCTCTTTGATTTAGCATGTTTTTGAGGTTCATCCACAGTGCAGCATGTATCAGTATTCCATTCCATTCTTACTCAGCCATAACAATGGCTGAATAAGATTCCATCATGTGGTTGTACCATATTTTGTTTCTCCACTCATCCACTAATGAACATTTGGGCTGTTTCCACCTTTTGGCTATTGTGAATAGTGCTGCTGTGAACATGAGTGCACATGTATTTGTTTGAGTACCAGTTTTCAATTCTTTGGGGTATATACCTGGGAGTGGAATTGTGAAGCTTTGTTTTAAAAGCAGGAAAGTCCCAGGCAAGCCAGAACGAGTCATTCATCTACATTCAATGTGTCAAGCATTAGGATAGAGGTGCTCGGGTACAAAGACAAGGGAGGAAGGTGCAGTCCGGATGGAGACCCCTGAATAGATGATCCAATCTGAGGTCAGTACCGTTGAGGGAAAACCTAGAAAAGAGGCATCTGACCCAGGCAGGGAGTGAGCGGGGAGAAGGGAAGGATCTGGCTGGGAAAATCCTCCTTTAAAGAACAAGGCATAGTCCTGCCCTCAAGGGGGTTACAGACTGGTTGTTAGGGGAGACAAGCAGAAATTACAGATGAATTAATGCTAAATAGAGATAGACCCTAGCACCAGAGGAACACACAGGTGGAAGGAGAGCAGCACCACAGTCAGGGAGGTTTCTTGAGCAAGGGCACGTAGGCTGACTTTTGAAAGACAAATAGAAGTCAGCCTCATGCAGATGGAGGGAGGGAATTGTAGACAGAATGAATGGCATGCTCAAAGGCACAGAAGCTAGACAGAAAAGGTCTTCCCTTGCACATTCCAGAGAAATGAATGTCCCACTCCCATGGATTTAAGCAAAAGACCTTGCTGATATAGTACGATGCCAGAAACCACCACTTCACCTACAAATTTCAAAGCGTCATCAAAACTCAAAGTTTCTATGAGAAGAAGTCCTGAGTATGTGTTAATAGACTAATCAGATACAAAGCTGGATACAAAGCTGCCTAATTTAGGCAGCTTCCAGAAGAACAACTGGCCTGAGCCAAGAAAGAGTTTTCTGCTGGCAAAATTCTGTAAGATTTTGTCTAATCTCTCAGATAAGAAAGCCCATTTCTTATTTTAATATTATAGATACTTTGAGCACTAGCTCCTATGGTAGAGCCCTGTGAGTATAACGAAGGTCTCCCTGGCAACAATAAAACAAAGGACTCTCATTGTGTATGGGCCGCCCTCTAACCAACATGTCATGAGATTGTTCTCCATGGAAGTTCTGAGCAAAGGTGGCCCATGAACTGAACATTTCCCTCCACCTGTGAATCTCCAAACTCTATGTTTTTGGCTTCTCAGTTAATCACTTCAGAGAGCCTGATGGAGCTCCCAAAAAAACTCAGAGCAGGGTCTTGAGTCGCACAACCCAGGACTTGTTTATTACAGAGTGAGGGAATGTAAGCCTCTAAATTCACTGCTCACTGGCTCCAAAGAGGCTGCTCCACACCACACCCATTAGGAGGAGGCAGCTCTCTCCCTTAACTTGCAGAAGAGAGGTGGGCAAAGGAGTCTGGGGAGGGATGTGGTAGAATCATCACAAATGTGGGCACTCCATCACTTTTCCTTCACAGCATTCAATAACAGAATTGTATTTGCCTTGAAGTCATGAAATTCACGTGATCGTCTCCCAACCAGTCTCCCATCTCTAGCCTTGACTGTCTCTAGTTGGAAATCTATTGTTGGAATCAGTCTTCTCACTCACCATTCCCATCAGGAGACAGCCCATGCAAAATGTCCCTCTTTGATCTAAAGCAGAACAAGTTTCAAGGAGCTTCACTTCAAAGATTCCTCCACTTTTTCCTGACCTCACCTCTTCCTCTGTCTCAACCACCCACTTATTCCCCACCACCCCCCACATTCCCTTTGTCCCTATCCAAACTTACTTGGGGGTTGAGGGGCCTAGTAACTTCCAAGCAAGTTCTGAATTCTCATCTATAAGATATCTCTTAAAACAGGGGTTGGAAATACGAACATCCACAGAAGTCAGGCAGCTTTCATAAATGAATGAAATGCACCAACCATGAGAGAAAGGAGTTGGGGCTGCAGAGGGTGGGGTGGGGGGAGCAGGTGTGGTGGGGACATTGAGAAACTGGAGACCACAGATCCCACCTAAGAGAGTTGCTTCCATTCATCTTCAGCAGGTGGAATAGATTCATTCAGGGATGCAGACTCAAGTTGCTGGCTTTTGTGATTTGTTTCAAAATAAGCCAGAAATCTAGATACTAATGTGAAATTCCTAAAGTATAAAACACCATGAGGACAAATAAGTCTGAAGGTCAAACTCCATCTTTGGCCCACCTGTTGACCACCAAAACTTTCCTTTTTATCATACCACCATCAGAAAGTTCAACCTGAAAAAGTGGCTTTATCAAGGATTGAGCTCCTAAATTATCATTCAAAGAACACAGGCATTGCTGCAAAGATGAGAGCAATCCCAAACTGCAAGAACATTTTAAACTGATGTTAGGGAGAAAAGTTAGGACAATATTAGGTATGATTATTGCTTCAACATCTCAAATACCTCCATTTCAAATGAATTATAAGATAACGTTTCATCCTAAAACATGTATTGCTTTCATAGTCAAAAATATACAGAATGAGATGGAACTGCTGGGTGAGACGGCACTTTGGAATTTGCAGCCTTACGTAAATGTGAGGCATTATTATTAAGCTGTATCTGTTGCATCTTTGGTTGGATCTGACTTTACCAGAAGGGAATTAGTCATGGCCTTCACAAACCTACATAGCACTCATCCCTTTGCTTGTGTACAGAAAACCAAAATTCCAAATTTTTCCAAATCCCCAGATACTTGTCATCTGGGCACCTGAACAAGTACATTTTTCCTGACTCTACTATTTATAAATTGTGTGATTGTGATCTTGGGGAAGTCTTAAATTCTCTGCACCATAGTTTTCCCATCTGTAAAATGGGTATAATAACGGGACATATGCCCCCATAAAATTGTCACAAGCAATAAAAGCGTTAAAATACTTCAAATGCTTAGCACAGAACCTCGTTCATAAAAAGTGCTATAGAAAGTTTGCGTCTTGGTGGTTTAGGTTTTGTTTCTGTTATTACTACTATTTGAAATCAAATACACATGGCTTTAGTCCCCATTATGAGAAGTAGCCATCTTGAAGCATGCATTTCTATGCAGTTTAGGATGTGCACCATAACGGAATAATCAGTGCCAATGGAACCAACACTCAGGGCATAGTGAGAAGAGCACTGAGTGTCAAAAAACCTGCTTTTGGCCTCAGCTCTGTCTTATGTTGACTGCAACCACATCTTTCTCAGGAGTAAAAGATTGGTGAATATCAGATATGCTACACTATTCACAGTATAGTAAAATAGACATAATAAGGCAGCATCCCATTTCAGAGTCAGAATCACCCTGAAAATTTCCTCAAAGCCATCCTTCACTTATTAATAGGGTACCTACTGTCTGTCCAGACCTGCAAAGCCCTTGTGAAAGGTAGAAAGGCAGGAGATGAAAGGACAATGAGATGCCACTATATTCCCATCAAACTGGCAAAAACTAGAAAGATGTATAATACCAAGTGCTGGTGATGATGTGGTGACAGAGGGGGCCCTCATGCACTGCTGATGGGGTCCAGCCATTCTGGAAAGCAAACTAGAAGAGGTTCCTAAAACTCTGCACTTTTATGACCCTGGGAGTGAGTGCTTCCTTAAATTGTACCTGTAAATCTCTGACTTCAAAACGAGGCTTTGTGCTATGCACCTTGCATGCTTCATCCTAGTCACAGCCCTGATTAATATGTCCCTACCCTGCAACCTGGCAATCCCATTCCTGAATTTATATCTCAGAAAAGCAATCACAGAGACCTTTAAGAGACATATCCCACCCTTAAGAATTACACAAATCCTTGTCCATAAAGAACAAGGAAGCTCCTTGTGGCATTGTTGAATCAAGGAATTAGGGACCAAGTATATGTCTATCACCAAGGGATTCAATATATAAAGTGTGGCAATGTATATTAAGGAATTATCTGTACCATTTAGAAACATCAAATAGATGTGCATATAGCCACATGGATGGAGTTAAAACATGGCATTTAGAGAGAAGAAACCAGAATAAACAAAACTTTTTAGCATACCATTTTAGATAAATTAACAATATTAACAAAATCATGCAACTTTGCATATTTCACAAGGATAGAAAGCATATTAAGGACATGCCAAACATATAAAAGTGAGTGCCTATGAGACATGATAGGAATAGGAAATAGGGATACGGGAGGAAAAATAAAATAAGGGCTTCCTGAGGACCAAAGGCAATAATGGGCTGCTAACTGGCAGAAGGAGTAATGCAGCCCTCCACATCTGAGCACTGTCAACAATCCCATAAAGCAGGCATGAGCTATGGTAGATCCCTGCAATAGAAGGCAATGATACAAACACTTGCAAATCTGATTAATAACATGAAGCAATATACAAGCAATGGCTGAGTTAGTTCTACAGACAAATGCTTTCCAAGTTAGGAGGAGGGAGTTTAGATCAGGGAGAGACAAAATCAGAATGGTATCCTAGAGTTAGTCCTTGAAGAACAAGTGGGATTTACACTGCTGATTAATTAGGTAAATACCCATGAGGCTAATGATAAGTCACCGACTGAGTTCCTAGCAAGCAACACAAAGCACTTTATATCTACTGTATCATTTAAGCCTCCTAACACGATATTGCCAGGTAGAGGTTGTTATTTTCATTTTACAGAGGAGAAAACTGAGGCTCGGGGATATGAATAGATAACTTTCCACAGGTCTGACAGCTAGTAAGTGACAACGGTGAGATTTGTACCTTTAAATCCCTGACTCCAAAGCCAGGCTTTGCACTATGCACACATATGCACAACTTTCAGGAAAAACTGACAACAGCATGAATCAAAGGCCAAAGGCTCAGCTTAAGGTACGATGGACAGAAAACTTGGACTGCAGAGGAGGGGGATGTGAAAGGAAGGGAAGGGCCCTGAATGTCAGGCTATGGATTGATGGCTTGGTCTTCTCTAATAACATCTTCACATTTTTTAATCATAAACCTTTGTCAATTTTCCAAAACTGAGTATGCCTTCCAATATAGCAGTTGTTTTCTACATGCACGAGTTTATTAACATGTGATGCATTTTATAAACCACAAACAAAAAGTAAACCTTTTAAAGAGACAAGACGGAAATCTAATTCAGAGTTCTGTTATTGTCTTCTTGCACTCCAATGGATTACCTTACAAATGCCGCCCTGGCTGCATCCAGTTCAGATCCTTCCCTCTATGACTCACTGTCTTCTCTTCCTTTGGTTGCTGAGGGTGATCTCTGACATGCGCATAAGCCTCAGCTGAAATCAGGAGGACTCAAGAAGTCAGTTTCTTTGGCCTTCTCTGTCTGGTCCTATCCTTCCCTCCTCCAGGGACCTCTCCTGGGTTGCAGCCCTGCCACTGCTTAGCAAAGGCCTCCTGCAGTTCCTGCAGCCTGGGAACACAGATGCACCAAACCCCTGCACGCCGGAAGGGACGTCCCCAGAAATCAAAGCACGTCCTCCCCGTTGCCGCAGAAACTGGAAACAGGGGAAGACTGGTTGTTTTCCTCCAAGGGCAACCCTGTAAACAGTAACCTAACAGCCTGGCCAGTCTGGAAGCCCGTTTGCAAAGAGCATAGCCAACCCTTCATGGACAGGCAGTGGGAATCAGGGCCTATTAGTCCCTCTCATATCACATTAGCAACACCTGGATTAGGTTTAATGATCCTGACACCGCCACATAGCAGGTGGATTTGTTTATAGAGTCATGTCCTGACCACAAGGGAATTTGAAACAGAGTAGCTCCCCACTGTTCTGGAGTCTGCCTAAAATATGCCTTCCAGGAGGCTGAGGGGTCACCAAATGCCCAGAATTGGGCTTTGGCTTCCAATCACTTCACCCACTTCTGATTCATTGCCTCCTCCCACCAGCTCTAAGGAAGGCCTGGACCTCTGACTCCATTGAAGGTTCACGGGCAGCAGTCACTGAGTGACAGAGCTGAGCTAGCTTGAGGTTCAAGGTTAGGCCATGTTAGGCTACATTTCTGGCTTTGGCCCTTACTGGCTGTACGAGTCTGCTAGGGCTGCCATAAGAGGGCATCACAAACTGTGTGACTTAAGACAACAGAAATGTGTGCCCTCACAGCTCTGGAGGCGAGCCATCTGAAATCAAGCTGTTAGTAGGACCACCTCCCTCCAAACCCTCTAGCAAGGATCCTTCCCTGCCTCTTCCAGCTTCTGGCAGCCCCAGGGAGGGGTTCCTTGCTTGTGGCAGCATCACTCCAATCTCGGCCCCTGTCTTCATATGACTGTCTTCCCTGTCTCTGTGTCCGAGTCCAAATCTTTCTTTTTTTTTTTTTTTTTTTTTTTTTTTTGAGACGGAGTCTCGCTCTTTCACCCAGGCTGGAGTGTAGTGGCGCGATCCCGGCTCACTGCAAGCTCCACCTCCCGGGTTCACACCATTCTCCTGCCTCAGCCTCCTGCTTAGCTGGGACTACAGGTGCCCGCCACCTCGCCTGGCTAATTTTTTGTATTTTTAGTAGACGGGGTTTCACCATGTTAGCCAGGATGGTCTCGATCTCCTGACCTCGTGATCCGCCCATAAATCTTTCTCTTTTTATAAGGACAGTAGTCATGTTGGACTTAGGGCCCACTGGACTCCATGTGACCTCATCTGAACTAGTTACATCTGCAACAACCCGATTTCCAAATAAGGTCATCTTCTGAGGTACTGAGGAGGGAGTGGGGGTTAGGGTTTCAACATGTCTTTTGTGGGGAGACAATTCGACCCATAGCACTTTGTGTGACTTTGATGAAGTTGATTAATCTCTCTGAGCCACAATTTCTCAGCTGAAAGAGACAGAACCGTAACCCGATTCTCATGGCTGCTGTGAAGCTCAGATGAGATTCATGGGGAAAGCTCCTACTCCTAGAAGATGTTCAGTACATATTAGTTCCTCTTTGTGTTTCCGTCATGCCTCCCCCACCCCTCCTCTTCCCACTTCGGGGAAACTTTGGACCCCTATTCAGATACCAACTATTTGCCTGCTGAGCTATGGATCTGCTATAGGCATTATGCAATAAGAGCTAAAATTAGGAGAAGAGGCAGGAAATGTATGGAGGAAATGACCTGGTTGTGAATCTGGGAATGGATGGGTTTGGTGTCCACGGCATTAAAAATCATAAGGTTCAGAGGACAATTTGGCAATATTCTAATTAAAAGTTAAAATGCCTATGCTCTGTGGACAGGAAGTCTGCTTCTGGGTAGTTATCCTAAATATTTGGTCTCTGTGCCAAATGACACATGAAAGGCACAGTCATCAAAGCAACAGTTGGAAACAGCCTACACTTGATGGAACGAAACACTAAGCAGTTAATAAAAAATGACAAAGGGGATATCACCACTGATCCCACAGAAATACAAACTACCATCAGAGAATACTATAAACACCTCTATGCAAATAAACTAGAAAATCTAGAAAAAATGATAAATTCCTGGACACATACACCCTCCCAAGACTAAACCAAGGAGAAGTCGAATCCCTGAATAAACCAATAACAAGTTCTGAAATTGAGGCAGTAATTAATAGCCTACCAACCAGAAAAAGTCCAGGACCAGAAGAATTCACAGCCAAATTCTACCAGAGGTACAAAGAGGAGCTGGTATCATTCCTTCTGAAACTATTCCAAACAATTGAAAAAGAGGGAATCTCCCCTAACTCATTTTGTGAGGCCAGCATCATCCTGACACCAAATCCCAGCAGAGACACAACAGAAAAAGAAAATTTCAGACCAATATCCCTGGATTAACATCAATGCGAAAATCCTCAATAAAATACTGGCAAACCAAATCCAGTAGCACATCAAAAAGCTTATCCACCACGATCAAGTTGGCTTCATCCCTGGGATGCAAGGCTGGTTCAACATATGCAAATCAATAAACATAATTCATCACATAAACAGAACCAGTGACTAAAACCACATGATTATCTCAATAGATGCAGAAAAGGCCTTCAACAAAATTCAACAGCACTTCATGCTAAAAACTCTCAATAAACTAGGTATTGATGGAATGTATCTCAAAATAATCAGAGCTATTTATGACAGACCTACAGCCAATATCATACTGAATGGACAAAAACTGGAAGCATTCTGTTTGAAAACTGGCACAAGACAAGGATGCCCTCTCTCACCACTCCTATTCAACATAGTATTGGAAGTTCTGGCCAGGGCAATCAGGCAAGAGAAAGAAATAAAGGATATTTAATTAGGAAAAGAGGAAGTCAAATTGTCTCTGTTTGCAGATGACATGATTGTATATTTAGAAAACCCCATTGTCTCAGCCCAAAATCTCCTTAAGCTGATAAGCAACTTCAGCAAAGTCTCAGGATACAAAATCAATGTGCAAAAATCACAAGCATTTCTATACACCAATAACAGACAAACAGAGAGCCAAATCATGAGTGAACTCCCACTCACAATTGCTACAAAGAGAATAAAATACTTAGGAATACAACTTACAAGGGATGTGAAGGACCTCTTCAAGGAGAACTACAAACCACTGCTCAAGGAAATAAGAGAGGACACAAATGGAAAAACATTCCATGCTCATTGATAGGAAGAATCAATATAGTGAAAATAGCCATATTGCCCAAAGTAATTTACACATTCAATGCTATCCCCATCAACCTACCATTGACTTTCTTCACAGAACTGGAAAAAACTGCTTTAAATTTCATATGGAACCAAAAAAGAGCCCACATAGCCAAGACAATCCTAAGCAAAAGGAACAAAGCTGGAGGCATCATGTTACCCGACTTCAAACTCTACTACAAGGCTACAGTAACAAAAACAGCATGGTACCGGTACCAAAAAAGATATATAGACCAATGGAACAACACAGAGGCCTCAGAAATAACACCACTCATCTACAACCATCTGATCTTTGACAAACACAACAAAAGCAATGGGGAAAAGATTCCCTATTTAATAAATGGTGTTGGGAAAACTGGCTAGCCATATACAGAAAGCTGAAACTGGATCCCTTCCTTACACCTTACACAAAAATTAACTCAAGATGGATTAAAGACTTAAATGTAAGACCTAAAACCATAAAAACCCTAGAAGAAAACCTAGGCAATACCATTCAGGACATAGGCATGGGCAAAGACTTCATAACTAAAACATGAAAAGCAATGGCAACAAAAGTCAAAATAGACAAATGGGATCTAATTAAACTATAGAGCTTCCACACAGCAAAAGAAACTATCATCAGAGTGAACAGGCAACCTACAAAATGGGAGAAAATTTTTTCAGTCTATCCATCTAACAAAGGGCTAACAACCAGAATATACAAAGAACTTAAACAAATTCACAGGAAAAAAACCAAACAACCCCATCAAAAAGTGGGCAAAGGATATGAACAGATACTTCTCAAAAGAAGACATTTATGCAGCCAACAAATATATGAAAAAAAGCTCATCATCACTGGTCATTAGAGAAATGCAAATCAAAACTACAGTGAGATATCATCTCATGCCAGTTAGAATGGTGATCATTAAAAAGTCAGGAAGCAACAGATGCTGGAGAGGATGTAGAGAAATAGGAACACTTTTACACTGTTGGTGGGAACGTAAATTAGTTCAACCATTGTGGAAGACAGTGTGGTGATTCCTCAAGGATCTAGAACTAGAAATACCATTTGACCCAGCCATCCCATTACTAGGTATGTACCCAAAGGATCATTAATCATTGTACTCTAAAGACTCATGCACACGTATGTTTATTGTGGCACTGTTCACAATAGCAAAGACTTGGAACCAACCCAAATGCCCATCAATTTTAGATCGGATAAAGGAAACGTGGCACCTATACACCATGGATTACTATGCAGCCATAAAAAAGGATGAGTTCATGTCCTTTGCAGGGACATGGATGAAGAAGGAAACCATCATTCTCAGCAAACTAACACAAGAACAGAAAACCAAACACCACATATTTTCACCCATATGTGGGAGTTGAACAATGAGAACACATGGACACAGAAGAGGGTACATCACACACCAGGGCCTGTTGGGATGTGGGGGTCTAGGGGAGGGATAGCATTAGGAGAAATACCTAATGTAGATGACAGGTTGATGGGTATGGCAAACTACCATGGCACGTGTATACCTATGTAACAAACCTGCACGTTCTGCACATGTACCTCAGAACTTAAAGCATAATTAAAAAATAAAAATAAAAAAATAAATACCACACAATCCTTAAAAATAATGAAGTAATTCTCGGTATGAAATGAAATGATCTCCAAGATATAATTTTAAGTGAAAAAACAAGGTTTGAGAAAGGAGGGAGTAACCAGTGGGGCAGAGGATCTTAAGGTGGTGAAGCTACTCTGTATGATGCTACCATGTGGATGCATGTATAGGCATTGGTCCAAACCCATAGAACGTACAGCAAACACCAAGAGTGAACTGTGATGTAAACTATGGGCTTTGGGTGATAGTGATGCGTGGGCTTGTCCATTGTAACAAATGGACCACTCTGGCACAGAATGCTGATAACGGAGGAGGCTGTTCATGTGTGAGGAAGGGGTGGATGGGAAATCCCTACATCTTCTGCTCCATTTTGTTGTGAATCTACAATTGCCGTATTTTTAATTGTTCTATAAATTCTATTTTTAAAAAAGCAATGTTCAGAATAGTGTTCCAACTACCATGGTGGGGAGGAGAGAAAACATACATGTATTTGTATACATGTCTACACACATATACACACATGTATACATGTAATATATAAAGATATCTTAAAAATTAATAATGGTTGCCTTAAAGAAATTGGCCAACTGGGGCTGAAGACAAAGGGAGACACAATTTTCATTGTATATCCCTCTGTGCTTTTTTTTCTTTTTGAGACAGAGTCTTGCTGTGTTGTCCAGGCTAGAGTACAATGGCACTATCTCAGCTCACTGCAACCTCCGCCTCCTGGGTTCAAGTGATTCTCTTGCCTCAGCCTCCCGAGTAACAAAGATTACAGACACCCGCCCTCACACCCAGCTAATTTTTGTATTTTTACTAGAGATGGGGTTTCACCATATTGGCCAGCCTGGTCTCGAACTCCTGACCTCAAGTGATTTGCCTACCTCAGCCTCCCACCTCTGTGTCTTTTGAATTAGGTACTGTATCTACTGTAAATAAATCAAAACTTTTAATAATAAAAATAACAGGTTTCAAAGGCTTGTGACCAATTAGGCTTCACCTAGACTCATGAGGAACCCCAACGAGGGTTCCAATCTAGTGGAGAGGAGGAAGCACGTCAGGTAGCTGATGGCGGCGCATAGCCTGGCAAGGATGTTTTCATTTAGGGACAGATGCTAACCATAGCTGGAAATGTAAGAATCAGAATCTGACCTTCAAGAAGAGAGCATGGTGTAAACTACATAGGTAGGCCAGCCATGTGAGCTGAAAGCAGAGATGGGGTTCTGAGTGGGAAGGGGAGAGAGATAGGGGAAAGGACCAGGGACCCCTCTCACACTCAGGGCACACAGCTGGAGGGGTGCCTAGAAGAGATAGCTAAAGCTCCTGGGCACAGAGGCCCACTCAGGCTCCACAAACACACACACCTTTGCACCTGCTGGGGAAGACAAGGCTGTAGAGGCAATCTCCTCCCTCTCCCCAACAAAGCCAGGAAAGAAAGGAAGGCATCCGGGAGCCAACAAGGCCCCACCACAGTGCGTGCATGTCACATCCTCTTCCTCCACCTCATCCAAGCTCTCAGGGAGTGTCTTCTTCCCTTGGGTTCCTGCAAAGGGACTGGCTAATTTAGTAAACTAATCAAGACACACCATCAGGCATTATTTCATAAGCATCTCATGGGGCCACATGGGATGTTTCCTCTTGAATCAACTTGACATTGCAATTTTAATAGCTGTTAATTGTTTAATTTGTTCATCCTTCCCAGGGGCAATTGCATTTTAACTGGCACCTCAGACTGTGTCTACAGGAATGTGTGTCTACAGGAAATTATTTCAGAACTGTGACAGCATGGTAGAGGACAGCTATTTGGGACTGGAGGCCTTCCCCGTACCCTCCAAATTCTGTGACAAAGGCAAGAACCAAATTAATCCACCTTTTATCCCAGGCCATCCCTGGAACACTGAGGACCACTTTAAGAGGAAAAAAAAAAAAAAGCCACTTGGAGTGGAGCCCGCCAGCACTGCTCTATGATCTATGGCTAAACAAAAGGCCAGTGTCACCTGAATGGCTCAACAAAACACAATTGACTTGGGGTCTGTCAATCAGACATATTTCACCGACATAATTTAGCTGCCACTGTATGTCACGTCTGTAAAGACATAATTGCTGGGTCCTGAGAGAATTGATGCTCAACACAAGGCATTACAAGTGGGCCCAGGAGTGTCCTTTTCGTCCCCTGACATGAAACTCCAAGAACTTCTCCAGTCCAAGACACATAAAAAATTCACTACTTTTCAGGGACAAAGGCCCTTCCTTTGTGTTGCCACAGACAATGAAAAAATCAGCCTGTCTGGTCCACCCTCAGAGAAAAAGCCAGTCAGTGCCATTTACCATGACCACTGACAATTCAGTGGGACTTACCAACTCTCTTGGGGACTGCATTCTTTTAGTATGCAGAGTATGGAAACTCTGTAAGCCTCTCTATTGCCCTGGTGCAATTACTGTATTGATGTGATGCAGCATTAGCTCCGTGTTTAAGGTAGTTTATGGTTTTCAATTTGCAATTAAGTCAAATGATCCCTGTTTGTTAAAATGGCTGACATTTGTTTATATTCTGCAGCAAGCAATGAAGGCGACTTTCATTTAGCATCACAAACACACGGAGTAGGGAGCTTGACATTTCAAGCAACTCAGTTCCTTGCCTGGCTCTTCAAACTAGTAAAAAAATAATTAAACTTATATCCATCTATTATTAAAAAGGCCCAAGTAATAACTGGTGCTTTTCAGTGATAAGCTAATGAAGCCACCAAGCAACATTGGGAGGATACTAACTAGGAGAGTAGCAAGAATAATGGATTTTTGTCACTTCTTCCTTTCTGAATAATCTCCAAGCACTTGACCTACTCTATTTCTTTCCAACCTCTGATGTAGCTACACTGCATCTACTCTTTGTGGTGGTTGGTTTTTGGCATCACTTTTGTTGTTGTATTCTGTTTCAACATAAATCTCAGAATTCTTCTTTCTCTAAGAAGAGGCAAGATGGTAGCTGACAGGAGTTTGCATCTCAGGAGTGCATCCCATAATCCCAGTGTCAGAGCAATATCTGCATGCCATCACTGAGCATGTCATGGTTCTGCACAAATATTGTATCTCATGTGAGGACTCTCAAATACTCTCAAATAGTCCCGTTTCCATGTCCCATTCTTAGCTCTTTCAATTCTGTGTACCCACCAACTTACCTCATGACAGTTGCAACATAAATACCAACTGCAGAAAAGAATGCCTGCTTTTTGAACCATCCCAACATCTAACAACTCAGTAGAAGAGAATGAGCCTGCAACAGAGATAGAGGATAGAAGAGTAGAAGATCAGAGTGTCACAGAAGATAAAGGAAGAGTGTGTTTCAAGAACATCAATGCTGCTAAAGAGGTAAAGGAAGAGGAGGACTGCATGGGAGGTAGGAAAGAAATGATTTCAGATACCAAGTGGCACTCAGGTGACCTCAATTATAACTGTTTTGACAGAGTGATGGGGGCGGGAGCCAACATAGGGCATTTGGAGGAAGGAAGAGTTGTCACTGCAAGGCAGATGCTTCCCTGCTTTGCACACCCCAGCAACCAAGGCTGTGACTACACAGGGAAGATTCATCAGTTTAAGAGCCTCCTCATAGCAGTATTCCAAGTCATGCTTTTAATTTGCCATTTACTAAACTACTAACCTTCTTTTTTAGAGATGAGGTCCTGCTATGCTGCCCAGGCTGCTCTCCAACTTCTGGGCTCAAGGGGTTCTCCCACCTCAACTTCTCAAGTAGTTGGGATTATAGGTGTGAGCCACTGCACCTGGCTTAAACTACTAACTTAAGCATTGATTTACACAAAAAAATTCAAATACTGAAGAGCCATAACTACCATATGGGTTTGCTATTAACTGCCTCCTCATTTTCCAGGTAATTCATGAAATCCAGCCAGAAGTAGCTCAGAGAGCAACTCTGGACTGGCCTTTGTCTGGCTTTACTACTTCCTTTGTAGCCTGATGGCTTCATCATCCCTGCTCCATTTCCATGTCCTTTTCCAGTCCAAGATCCTTGCTGATCCATGACAATCTATGTTAGACCAGCCACTTGCCCACATCAGCGCCAAACCAGCATGTACTGAGAGTTCTGTCTCTACACCTGTTTATACATAGCTCCAAGTTCATGCAGAGATTTCAGTAACAGCAGGGTTTTGCTCTGTCGTGTCCCATGCAAGTGTTGAAGCAACTAGAAATGAAAGTTCTGCAAACATGCTCCAGAGAAACCCTATGAATATGACCTACAGGTACCATCTCCAGTTGTGATGGGTGAGTAGTTAAGATCTCCCTGGTTGTAGGAAGAAAAGAAACCTCGAGTACTGATTGTCACCTGGAAGCCCCTCCCGCTACTACTCCATGACCTTTGATACCGGTTGGCAGCTTTTTCAAGTGAGTTTTCCTGCCATAGTCTCCATTACTCTAGGGCATTGCAGATGAGACAAAGTTTTGTGGGGAACACGTGAGACAGGGATTATACAGAAAGAGAACCCCCTGCAGTGATGTAATCCCCTCCTCTGGAAACAAAAATGGCCCTGTAAACTACGGGGACGCAGTGAGGGGATGGTTTTTGACATCAGGAGGCACTAAGGGTCATGAATACATCCTGTATCAATGACAAATTTAAGGGGATTGTGTAATTCAACTGTTAATTAAACTATTCAAACTATTTGGGACTAGGAAAAACCAAGGCAACTGAATCAACAGGCATTTTCTAAACTCAATTTAAAAAAAAAAATGATAGTGACACCCAACAGTCTCTTCTAGCTAAGTGACCATTCAGAAATAGTCAAGAAAGAAATGGAAAGAAAAGGAAAAGATACACTATGTTATGGGTCAAATTGTGTCACCCAAGAAAAAATATGTTGAAGTCTTAACCCCCAGTACCTAAAGACATAACCTTATTTGGAAGTGGCATCTTTGCAGCAATCATCAAAATAAGGTCATAGGGTGGTCCTAATCCAAAAGGACTGGTGTGCTTATTAAAAGGGGAAATTTGAACAAAGACACAGATACACACACAGAGAAAAAACAATGTGGAGACACAGGGAGAAGACAGCCATGTGCCTAGAGGAGGCATAAGCTGAGGAACACCAAGGATTGCTGGCAAATCCTTGAGGCTAGAAGGGGGAAGAATGAATTCTTCCCTGGTGCTGTCAGAGGCAGCACGGCCCTGCCAACACTTCGATCTCAGGCTTCTGCCTCTAGAATGTGAGAAAATAAATTTATGTTATTTTAAGCCACCTAGTTTTTGGTACTCTTCTATGGCAGGGACACTAATACATTATCTCATTATATGTATGTATTAAGTGTAGATTTATCCCATAAAAATTAAGGTGTGAAAGAGATCTCCATTCTATGAATGAACCACCATGGCGGGCAGATCAACAAAGCTCCATTTGGCACAGCAACTGTGGGAATGTAACAACAGTAGAAAGGGACAGAATAAAAAGAATCCTGAAGTAAAATTAGAAACAAAACACATAAGGCTCTTTACAATTTGCTTAAAATGTGTAAATTTTGTTCTGGGCTTCCCACTGGCCAATTTAAAGAAAGAAATTCAATCAGTTACACAACACAATGTCCACATGGAGGGAGAAAAAATGGCTATCAGGAGAAGCAAAGCTATTTATGAGAATGAATCCTGAAAGAAAGTTAACTAAGAGACTGGTCTGATTACTGAATTATATCTCTAGCAATATCAACTATTCCATGCACACTATTTAATTCTGAATTATATATGGGTCTGTCTTATAATCTCCTTCATTTTCAGCCAGTGGACACACAGGATGGTGAAAGTTGGGATTTTCAAAGCTAAAATGATGTCATTGATTTCCAGCTGTCTATTGATGTGGCTTAATCCAGAGATAAAATCTAGAACGTTTTATGCAGGGGTTCCCAAAAACTAGTCCACAGACTAGATGCATCAGGGTCACCTGCAGTTTACCTTTAAGAACATACAGATGCTGGATTTCAACCCTGCGGAATCTGATTGATTGGACAATTCCAAATGAATTCTAGATGAGAACCACTCATCTAGAGGATGATAAAGTGCCTCAGCCAAGCCTTCTGATATGTAGGCATTATTTCTCTCAGTCCAGATTTTAATAACTTTTGGATAGAAGGTGAGACTCCAAGTCAATTATGGGTTCCCTCAATGTGACAATGTAAACCACCAAACTCATTGCTATGGTCTGAGTATGTGCCTGAAAATTCATGTGTTGGAAATTCGATCCTCAGTGAAGTGGCATTGGGAGGTGGGGCCTTTGGGGAGGTGAAATGATTGATGCTGTTTGCTATGGTTTGGATGTGGTTTCTTTGTTCCCACCAAAGCTCATATTGAAATTTGATGCCCAGTGTAGTGGTGCTGGGAGACGAGGCCTACTGAGAGATGTTTGAGCTGTGAGGACAAATCATGAATGGCTTAGGGCAGTTCTTGAGGTAGGAAGTGAGTTCTTACTCTTGTGAGAATTAATTAGTTCTTTTAGGAATAGTTTCTGAGAGAGTGGGTTGTTATAAAGCCAGGATGTCCCTCAGGTCTCCCTCTTCTTCACATGTATTTGCTTCCCCTTTGACCTTCTCCACCATGTTATGATGCAGCACAAAAGCCCTCTCCAGAAACCAGGGCCACGCCCTTGAACTTCTCAGCCTGCAGAACCGTGAATTAAATAAACCACCTTCGTTTATAAATTACCCAGACTCGGGTGTTCTTTAATAGCAACATAAAACAGACTAAGCCACCATGACAAAAAAAAAGCTTGCTGGAGTAGATTCACTCTCTTCTTCTCTTCCGCTATGTGAGCACACAGCAAGAAGGCCCTCACAAGACACCAGCACCTTGATCTTGGACTTTCCATCCTCCAGAACTGTGGGGCAAAAATTTGTTTTTTATGTTACCCAGTCTCAGGTAGTCTGTTGTAGCAACCAAAGGACTAAGACACTTATCACCTCAAAAAGATTGTGTTCTGGAGGGAAAGTGATTCATCACCCACACTTCCATGTGCCACGTGGGCTTGGTCTGAATTCCATCACCTCCATTTATTAGCCACATGGTCCCTAGCTGGGACAGGGACCTCTCTAGCTTTACTTGGCTTAGGGAAATGAAGATGACAAAGCCAGTCTCATACATTTGTTGTAATGGTTAAATAAGAGTAGTGTGAAACTCTTAGCAAAATGCCTGTGTGTTGGAAACATCCAATAAAGGAAGCTTATTGTTGTTTGTTATTCCTTTAGGAGATATCATTTTCTGAGACTGTGCACCAAGATATCACCCTGCCTGGCTGGAATTGTCAAGCTGCAAGATAAACCATCGAGATGCTCCACAGATCAAAATTGACCACCAAGGTGCAAAACTGTGAAATAAACCCAGAAGGTGGGCCCTCCCTGGCTACCTCCAACCCTTGGTGAGGGTGTCCTCTACACAGCCCAGTTGGGAGATGGGAGGACAGGTGTGCAGAATGCCATGTGTAACTAAGCAGAGAGTGTTGTTACAGAAATGAGGAAGGCTGTGAGAGCAAACGACTCAAAACCCATAAAAATAAACCAGACTCCACATGCAGCACTTAAATGCAACAAGGACTCAGGAGGCCTCCTGGAGAATGGTTCATGTTATTTTTATTTAGTGAGGGTCTTTTAAATCCTTTATTGGTTAATCCTTCTATTGGCTGGATAGCTCCTTCTTGCAGGATAATAAAGCTAGGTGCAATCTTGAATGGATTATTTTGGGACCTTATTGTCTCCAAACACTTTTTTATCTAAACCTGAGTGCCCAAGGTACCCAAGGTGTATATGCAGGGTAACTAATTTCTATGCCTTCCAAAACTGAGCCCACGGCAGGGCGTGGGGAAAGGGAAGTAGAGGATACCATTAAAACTCAGAGGTAGGGTGGTGGAGGGACTGCATAATTAGCAGTAAGCTCGATAAGCGACTCTAGGGAGACAATGTGACTGTTGTCAATATCAGTTTCATCTCTGCCACATCTATTTGATGGTCTGTGATGCAGCCATTTACAAACCCTCTGTGGAGGGTTCATAACATAGGAAATGCTTATTTTACTCTGCCCTGTACATCAGTATAAAAATAGCTACACTTGACTGAGCACAAACTCTCTTTCATTATGTACACTTTAAAAGGATATATATATATATATATACACACACACACACACTCTGCTACATACACACACACACACGTACACACACTCTCATGAAACTAACACCCTACAGGATAGGTTTTATTTTCCTTGCCTGAAAGATAGGGAAACAGACTCAGAAAAACCACTTGTCCAAGGTCATCCAGCTACTGTGTGGTAGAAACAGGTTTTAAATCCAACCCCAAAGCCTGCACTCTCATTTTTGCCAACTAGCTAGGGTCAACACAAAAGATTCAAAGGAAGTAGACTAATGTGATTCTATCTTGATCCTGGGGGTTTGGGCATTTTTAAAAACAGTTTTGCATTTTTCCAGAAGGACCCCAAAACTTCTTTCATAAGGAAGAACATTTTTAAACCTGGTTTTGTGTATTCCCTTCCCATATGACATTCCAGCAAACACAGGAGCCCTCAAATGGACCTAGCAATGGGCCCTGCTTCCTGCCTGCCATCTCTGAGTTTGTGTCACTGCTCTGTGGTCTACTGAGAACTGCTCTGCTCACCACACAAGATGAGATTTGGCTTGTGCAAACTTTTCTTCCTTCTATAGCTGTTCCTTAACCCCAGCCAGGGACCCCTGCTGCCCCACAGCTCCTTAGAGACTGTATCAGTTTCCTGTAGCTGCTATAACAAAGTACCACAAGCTGGGTGGCTTAAAACAACAGAAATACATTCTTTTTCAGGCCAGGCTCAGTGGCTCACACCTGTAATCCCAGCACTTCAGGAGGCCGAAGCAGGTAGATCACCTGAGATCAGGAGTTCAAGACCAGGCTGGCCAACATGGCAAAACCCCGTCTCTACTAAAAGATATAAAAATTAGCTAGGCATAATGGTGGGTGCCTGTAATCCCAGCTACTCAGGAGGCAGAGGCAGGGAGAATTGCTTGAAGCCGGGAGACAGAGGTTGCAGCAAGCTAAGATGGTACCACTGCACTCCAGCCTGGGCAACAGAGCTAGATGCTGTCTCAAAACAAAAACAAAAAATTATCCTTTTTCACCTCTGGAGGCCAAAAGTCCAAAAGTACAAAGTTTTGGCAGAGCCAGGCACCCTCCAGTGATGCTGGGGAAAATTCATTCCTTGCCTCATCCAGTTTCTGATTCCAGGCATTGCTTGACTTGTGACTGCTTCACTCCAAGCTCTGCCTTTGACTTCACAGTCTTCTTAATTTTGTCTCCTCTTCTATATCTTATAAAGACATTTGTCATTGAAGTACAAGTGCCTACTTGGATAATCCAGAATGAGCTCATCTCAAGGTCCTTAATTCTAATACATCTGTAGAGACGCTTTTTCCAAATAAGATCACATTTGCATGTTCTGGGGATTAGGTGGTGAACATAGTTCTTTGGGAGCCACCATTTAACCACTATGGAAACCATCCCTCTTGCTAGCCCAGGGCTCATAACAAGAGGCAATGGGATGGATGTTGTATTTACATCTTGTAATGTCAGTTTCAGGATCACGTGTTGAGCTCCCCACATCACCACAGCAGAAGAAAACTCTGCTGCCAGACAGAAAAGGGAGGAATTTGTAAGCTCTTCTCTATCTCCTCCCTAACCAAGCACCATCTCTTGCATAGCAAGCAATGATTGATTTGAAGATGAAGCACTGTCCCTTTAAGATCCTGAGGCCCAAATTCTTGAAATCTCTTTTTAATTTTATGGTAACCATTAGGGGCTTTGTCGAGGAAGGATGACAGGAGTAATCACCCGAAAACAGATTTCTAGGTAATTTATACTTAGTCAATCCAAACCTAATTCCTGGGTGACCTATACTGTGCCTAAGGAGGCTGAAATAATCATGTATTTACCCTTTACCCTGAAATTAGATGGTACTTACTATGCAATTACCCAGCCACTAAGTGACAATTACCATGTAATTAAATGGTCAGTGGTTACCATATTATTAAATAGCATTGACATGATATTCATTCCACAGAACCTTGTACAGTGGTCACGGAATTAAACTCCCCACCAAAAAATTACAGCCATTCCCAGGAAGATCTGTTCTTTGCTTGGGTGGCCTTCTAGCTGGCAAAAATCCCAGTGCCACATGCCTCAGAGGGAGCCTGGAAGTAGTGAACATTGAGCTCAGATATAACATGATCTCTTAGGCATGGACCTCTCATTAGACCAGAAGAGCACCTCTGTAGCCCAGCTCCAGTCCAAAGCTAGGCTATCTGGCCAAATTCCACCATCCTTCTCCAAGAACATGGTGCAAAGGAGTAGAAGACGTCATATTCATTCTCTCCTGGATGTGATACCTACCCAGGGGCAAAAGATGCTGGTAGAGCTTGGAGCCCTGAGTAAAGCAAAGCCCTTGGGATGAGTGATTCCACCTGGGAGAAATAGTCACCAAATCTTTAATACAAACATAAACTGCCTCCTTTGTTCCATAAGGACAGGACCTTTATCTGCCTTGTTTACTGCCTTATCACCAATACCATTCCTGGCACATTGTAGATGCTCAATATTAGTTGAATGAATTGAATTATTACGCATCTACTACATGCCAGGCACTCTGAATTGAAACATTTTAAGGACACTGTGAGGTCCTCATGGAGTCTCAGAAAGGCTGAATCACTTGCCCAAGATTGTAAAACAACCAGGGTGTGGCAGGTGCAAGACTAAACACTTGACACCCCAACCTCAACCACATACAGCTTCAAACCACCCTGGGAAGCTAAACGTCTTTGGAAGGCAGTAGGTGCAGAGCAGCCTGGCCGGACATGGAGGCCAGCCTGCATATGGCTGCAGCCCAGAAGCCTGAGTTGAGGGCCGAGTGAGCCACAGACAGAGTGGAAGGCCAATGGCCACCAGCATGCAGGGGGATGTGATGACTGTGGCCACAGCGGACACTATCCTTCTCTTCTGCCTCTGCGGCAGAATTTGACGCTGTGGTTGAATATTTAGACAACGTTATCATGGATAAGTTCCAGTTATTGCAGAGAAATTCCAGGGACAGTACTACCAAGAGTTTAACGACATGAAAGAGAATAAATTCACCCACACACCTATTTTTAATGAATGGATTTCTTTGGTAGAAAAGTATCTTGAAGAACAGCTGCTGGAGTGGATTTCTGGATTCAATATGGTGGCCCTCACAGCGAGGTTACCCACAGTACAGATGAAGGGGTGGGTCACACGTTCCATATGCTGCTCACATTTACAGATTGTCTGACTTTTAGAGAACTATTTCTGGACTACAACGCAGAAAAAGAAGGCCAGGGACTGGATTTAAGCAGTGGTATAGTGCTAACTTCATTGTACAAATCATCCTGTATGCCAGCCTCCCAAAAAATCTGTGGCACCAGATCCCATCTCCAGGCAATGAATGGGATCATTCTAATGTCACCAGCTGGATAGGCTCAGAGAAGTTTCAGCTACTGATGACTGAGGAACACATCTTGGAAAGACTGCCTCTGTTCTGCAGCTCTTCATTAAGTATTAATGTATCAAAACTAAAATAACCTAATCACCCAGAACAGTTTCTCCCAAAATACCTTCTTGTGTTCAGTAACCCTAGTACACTTCCCCAAGTGCTCAGTAATCCTAGTACTCCTTCCAAGTAGCACTTCCCTCAGGTGCTTCTGGGTCAGAATCCTTTGGGGGCCCCTTTCCCCAGCATACATATTAGCATGTCAATAATGTGGAATAATCCACCATCACAAATTCTCTGACCCAGGCCTTGCATGAACCTTTTTGTGAACTTACAGCTATTAAAAAAAAAAAAAAAAAAGATGGAGTCTCACTCTGTCACCAGACTGGAGTGCAATGGCACAATCTCAGCTCACTGCAACCTCCACCTCCCAGGTTCAAGAGATTCTCCTGTGTCAGCCTCCCAAGTAGCTGGGACTACAGGCGCATGCCACCACACCCAGCTAATTTTTGTATTTTTAGTAGGGTCGGGGTGTCACCATATTGGCCAAGATGGTCTTGATCTCTTGACCCTGTGATCTGCCTGCCTCAGCCTCCCAAAGTGCTGGGATTACAGGCATGAGCCACCGAGCCCAGCCACAGCTCTTTTTCACATGGGTCAGAGTTTCAGTCCCTCAGCTTCAGTGGAGTTTTTTTACTATTTGTAGGAGATTTATCTAGGGTGTTACCAAGCCAGCTGACTATCTTGAGATTTCTGGATCTCCTGTGATCCCAGTTTGTCTTGGCTGTAGGAATCTACAAAGAGAGTGACCCTTTACCTAAAAACTACATGTGAAAAATCAACTCCTAGTCTTACATTTACAGTCCTGTATACCATATCTTCTGCTGGTCCTGATGTAGTCCCACTGTTTCCAGAAGTCTTTTTTAAGCATTATATTTCTAAAAAATATTTTGAGACAGAGTCTCGCTCTGCCGCCAAGCTGGAGTGAAGTGGCACGATCTCGTCTCACTGCAACCTCCACCTCCCAGGTTCAAGTGATTCTCCTGCCTCAGCCTCCTGAGTAGCTGGGATTACAGGTAGGTGCCACCACGCCCAGCTGATTTTTGTATTTTTTTTTTTTTTAAGTAAAGACGGGGTTTCACCATGTTGGCCAGGATGGTCTTGATCTCTTGATCCGCCTGCCTCAGCCTCCCAAAGTGCTGGGATTACAGGCGTGAGCCACCGTGTCTGGCCCTAAAAAATATTTTTATAGATGAAGAATCAGGTTAACCTAGTGAATATGATCTTGCAATTTCCATGATCACCCACTTAAAGATCAAAATACGCACTGTGTGCTTTTTATAGTTGTTAGTGCTATGAAGGCAAAAATGCCTTCTATGTTAATTCCTATTTTACTAGGCACCAATGAATTCATGCTGTGTGTTGGAAATCAACTAAATCAGTATCCTGTTCTTAGAGCACATTAAATGTGTCTATGCACATTTGCTGAAAATCGTTTCTGTATAAACCAGTTTAAGTTTTCTGTAGGGTAGGTAAGAACTCTAACTTCCCCTTCCTGTCAAAATTCTCTCCTACTGAGATGGTGTTCCACTGGTTGAGCTCTGCATGAGGAGGAAGTTGTAAACAGCTTTACTGGTCATCTGTCTGCTTTATGTGTGATATACTATTACTTACCAGAAAATATGTATATCACGTCTCTAGAAAAAAAAGAAGAAACAGTCATTCAATTTCAATGTGTACTTTTTATTTAAGTAAAAATAATTTGTACTGACTTTTCACTTGTCTATTCTAGTTTCAAAGGATAAGCTACAAGCAATGTGTTTTTTCTTTACTGCTATGTTGATTGAACGCTTTTGTACTATGAGTAAAATGTGAGGCATTTTGCAAGAACCATTAAAAAAAAGGACTTTGGAAAGCTGATGGCTTTCCCAGGATAAATCACTCTGGGGTCTAAGATTTATTTACGTAAAGGAACCATAATAGTTTATGTAAAGTGTTATTCACACTTATTAAAGAAAATGAGGCTCAGAGAGATTAAGAGACTAGTCCAAAGTCACACATCTGGTAAATTACTGAGTTGAACTTGAACTCAGAAGCCATTTTTCTGCTTAGTATAACTAAAGACAGACAGATCACCTGCCTCAGGCCTTCACATTTTCACCATTAAAATGTTATGTTTGGGGATCAGCATTGTTTCTAAATGTTGATGGTAAAATGTAATGTCTCACTAGCACTCTCTAATACCCTAAATCAAATTACCTAGCCTCCAAAAATAGATTCAGAGGAAAACATGAGACCAGAGAGGATAAAGTTTGAGGTTGTATAGATGAACACAGTTTTCATCTTAAAGTCAATTCTGATCAGTTGATAGTGGCTTCCTGGAACATTATATTGTGAAGCCTTCTGGGGTTACATCAGGGCTCAGCAGTATAAAGGATCATGATCGACTAGTGATGTCTGTCATGGACACTGTTGAGGGAGTAGCAGCATATGAGTCAGGTATTTACCATCTCTGATCGAGATTGTGGGATTCCACAAAATAAGGTCAGGCTTGGAAATTGTTAGGGCTGGGAAGAAGACAATGAGTGAGGCTGGAAAACCAGCTAATAAAGTAAGCAGCCAAAGACATTATTTTCTTCAAGTTCATATGCTTGAAGGAGAAAGTGAAAAATAAGGTCTTAGTAAAATGCAAACTACAAGTTAGGAAAGCTTGCTTCTAGTTTCAGCTCTGCAGTTAATTATCTTTACATTGTTAATTGACCTCATCACTTCCCCTTTCTAGGTCTTGGTTTCCTCACCTGTAAAATGAAGATATTTGAATAGCAAATCCCAAACTACTTCCACAACAAGGATTCCATAAGTCTATGGTGCTTGTTACTGAACTAAGTAAAGAAAAGGGAAAATTATGGGCAGGAGAAGTGAGTAAAATCTGGTCACACTCTTTTCAATTTTCTATCGGAGGAGTATGAGATACAGAAGTAGAAATCAATACTTTCATTTTGACTGTGGGTCTTAGACATTAATTCAACATTCAAGTAGAAATGACATAAGTCTAGAGCTCAAGGGAGAACCCTGGGTAGACAAAATAAACTTGGGGGTCATCAGTAAATAGATGGGACTGGATAAGGCCTCCTGGGGAGAGAATGTTAACTAGAGAAGAAAAGAGGGCCAAGGGGTGTTTCATCATTTAGAATTTAGACAGAAAGGGAGTGTTCACTGAGGCAAGGCGAGAACCATGTGACTGTCATGGAAGCATAGGAAAGAAAGGATTTCAAGGAATGAGTCATCAGCTCAGCCCAATGCTGAGAAACTGAGTCACATGGGGAAAGAGAATTAGCTTTGGTAAGTCATAGCATTTGTGGCCTTGATTTTTTAAAAAATGGTTCACAGGAGTGGTAGGGACAAAACCTGATCAGAGTGAGAAGGGGAGGTGAGGAGGTGGGGAAAGCCATGACCCACAGCCTATTGTTGGCTTATGTTTTTGTGAGAATCTATGTAAAGGGTCTATCATTGTGCTTGATACACCAGGCGCTCAAAAACACAAATTTCTGTCCCTAAAGGGGATTAAAATCCACTTGCATTTAATCTGTCTGCCATTTTCCACAGAGATGGGTTTCTGACAACCTGTCAGATTCTAGTATTAAAAGTCTTTTATCTTGACCTTGGCCCTGGGGGAGCACTGATAGAGCTATAAGGCTGGCCTGTCATCCTTTCACCTCCCATAGTCCTATCGAATAAATATCTCATCAGGCAGGCCACCGCTAAGGTCAGAATGATGGCTCATTCCAGGAGAGGAAATTGATCACATGCAAACAACTCCTAAGAAATCCTGCCAGGAACAGTACGTGAGAGGCCCATAAATAATGCAGTGAGAACTGTCATCCTCAGCCCTGAATTCTACTGACCCTCCAATAGGAACTGTATAGTCAATATCCTAGTGCCACCAAACAAGTGTGGTTACTGATCACTTATGCATCTTGCCCTCCTACAGCAGAGACATTAGGCTATCCATGATAACTGTGAGGCTCACACTGGTCAATTCATCCATAAATTTGTTCAACACGTATTTCCAAGCACCCATCTGCAGAGCACAATGCTCCACATTGTAGGACATGCAATGGAGTCTATGACATCGATGCGAAATGTATAAACAGATACCCATTGAGCATCCGCTAAGTGCCAGGGCTGTAGGCTCCAGGGTTCAGCAGTGAACAAGACAAGCCAAATTCCGAGCCCTTATGGAGTTTACCTCCTAGTGGCTATGGGCTCTGAGCTCAGTAATCTTACAAATCAGGTCAGGGAAAGGAAAACACCTAATGTGAAGAATGAAATACCTATAGACCAGAGGAAATAGTTGAATGTCCACCTGTCAGTTCAAGTGCCAGGGGATTAGGGCCCATTCTAGGCACAAACCCAAAGGAGCAAAAGTCTCAACGTGGACATGAATAAGAATGTCCGAAACATGGAGTTCTATAGACTGAGGAATGATTACGGAGGACCTTCAAACCAGCCTGGAGAGTTTGGGCTTTGTTTGTGGGAACTCATGAAGGGACTCTAAGCATGGTAAGGACATGACAAAAGCAGGGCATGAGGAAAATCTTGAGCTACCATGTGCAGGACACACAAGGGAAGATGAAAGGAAAATGTACCTGTGTCCTGAATCCCAACTCTAGGCCAGATGCCTTACCTATAGGACCTTGATTTTCCTTCTCCTTAAATTTTTAAATATTATTTTATTTGGAAATATCACAACCTTATACAAAAGTTACAAGTAGAGTTTTTTTCTTGAACCACTTGAGAACAAGTTGCAAATTGGAGTCCCCATCACCTCCAAATTCTCTTGTGTTGAATTTTCTACACAAAATGACATTCTCCCACATCAATATAATAAAATTATCAAAATCAGGAGCTTAACACTGATCATTAGCACCACTTGGTCTTCTCCCCAAATTCAAGTTTCATCAGTTGTCCCAACAATATCCTTTAGAGTAAAATGGTCCAGTTCATAGTCTGGCATTGTGTTTAGCTCCCATGTCTCTTTAGACTCCTTCATGACACTGGAACAGTTTCTCAGTCTTTACGGAATCTCATTTGAATCATTCAACAACCTTACTATGTGGATGCTGTTATTATACCAATGTACAGAAAAAGAAACTAAGGTTCTAAGAGGTTAAGTAATGAGCCAAGGTGCCCCAGTGGCTGAGCTCCAAAACATGTGTGGTTCAGAAACCCAGCATCTGACATGAACAGGTGAGCATTTAGGACTCATTCCAGTGATGGCAGTGTGAGAAGGAAAATGAACCAGTCCAAGGACGTGGCAATAGAAATGGAGAAAGGAGGCTGGGCGTGGTGTCTCACGCCTGTAATCCCAGCACTTTCGGAGGCCGAGGTGGGCAAATCACGAGGTCAGGAGATCAAGACCATCCTGGATAACGCGGTGAAACCCCGTCTCTACTAAAAATACAAAAAAATTAGCCGGGCATGGTGGCGGGCGCCTGTAGTCACAGCTACTCAGGAGGCTGAGGCAGGAGAATGGCATGAACCCGGGAGGTAGAGCTTGCAGTGGGCCGAGATCACCCCACTGCACTCCAGCCTGGGCGACAGAATGAGACCCCATCTCAAAAAAAAAAAAAAAAAAAAAAAAAATGGAGAGAGGAAAGTGGATGTGAGGGACCACACCAAGGAGCCAACCAGTGACTGGCTTTTTTGATTGACTCCCACAGCAAAGGTTAAAAGATGACTGAGGTTTTGTGCTTAGGCAGCTGTTGAGGATTGGATGAGTGGGAATGACAGGAAGTAAACTCTTGTCTAGGCTGCAAACATTTCTGCTTGATGGGAGGTTTCAATGAGCTATTGGAATGGAACCTCTCCATGGGAAGTGGACCACTATAGGAAGATCTTCATCTCAGAAGTGAGGAGAACCTGATATTGAAAGCTGAGGGCATCCCCCAGGACTGTAATGCCATTTCATCTGCTTTCTGCAGATGAATCTTTTTGAAAATGTCATCTGCAGGTAACTTCTTTTAAAAATGCAATTACCATTTGGAGGGGTAATTTATTAAATCTGTGTAAACTTATTTTAAGTCATCATAAACTTAGTTTAAATCATCAGTTGCCTGCACAATAAGAACTTTAAAACATTGTGAGAGCTTTAGTCACTGGGGAGATTGTGGAGAAAGGACCCTGAAACTGAGAGGAAAGAGTTTTACAAGGAAGAAAGAGGCACCGAACAAAGACACCAACTTCTCAGGGTGGCCAAGCCAGAGGAGAAAGCAATACCAATGGAGCCTCTACTGTGTGCCTGGCATAGTAATCCAGGCTTTTTGCTGTCAGTGTCTCATCTGCCAACCCTCATGTCAGTGGCACTGTTCACGTTTCAGAGATGAAGAAAACAAGGCTCAAAGAGGTGAAACATCTTGTCCAAGCTCTTCTTCCCGACATGGTTGTGATGGAGCTAGGATTCAAACCCAGGGCTCTTCAATCCCAAAGCCCAGGCTGTCTACCAGGCTACCTGCCTCCAAGACCCCTGGAGACTCAGTAGTATTGGGTAGATTAAGCTTATGGCTGAATTTGACCACAAGAGGCCAGAAGGGTTCAACTGTGGCTTGCAGTTCTACTTGGAAAAGGGCCTGGTTGGTGTGAGGGAAGCATTGGCAGAGCAGATGGATGGGCCATAAACAGCTTGCTGGTCTCAGGCCATCTCTCTTCTTGCCCTCTAAGAGCTTGTGGATTGGACTGGAGCAAGTGGCAGAAACTTCCCACTTCTCCTCACACATACATTGAATGGGTAAGGTGGTTCTGCACATCACACAGGTGCTGGAAGAAATGAAGACATGCACTCAGAGGTAGCAGAACTCAGGGGCAAATCGTATCAGCCCTATGGGTTTACTTCTTCATGAGACCTGCTGAGCCCAAACCCAAAGATGTGCTGGATCAAAGAGCCACCTGTGTGTTAATTAAATGACAGGCAATCTCACCTAGATATCTGAGTTATTTCAGTGATCACTTGCCTTTGGACAACACTTACCTCCCTCTGCCCCAAGTCACCACACCCTCTTCTTTATCAGGCCAGCTTCCCTCCGAAGGCCCAAGACATTGTGGATCATCATCAGGCACGAGGGAGTACAATAGAAAAGACAGACAGACTTTGGTTCTAAAATCCCTATAGTGGGTCACCTTGGGCCTTATTCTCCATTTCTAAAATGCAGTAACAGTAAAGACACTAGCATACAGTTTTATTTTAATAATTAAATGAGATATCATCTACTAAGTATTTAGTACAGACCCTAGCCCTAAGTAAGTGCTCAATTAGCTACTGTCAAAAATAAAAATAAAAATAAAAACAGCTCTGGACTTGGGCAAGGGCAGACTTTATTTGAAAGGATTATTTCAAGAGAAGGGTATGAGACTATTGCAATAGGGGTACAAGGACTGCTGGAAAAAAAAAGAGTGGAGGGGAATGCTCCAACCACCAGATCTGCAAATGCCTCAAGGGTTAGGAAGAAAGGGGCTTTTCTTTTTAAGGAGGAGTCAGCAAGGTTAGGAAGAAGCTGGTGTGGGGAAGTAGGATGGACAAGAGGCACAGATGGAGGTATTCTGATCTGACAGTAGATCAAAGACAAAAAGGGAAAGAGGAGTTCTTTAATCTTTGCTATTTTCTAGGACCACAGGGCTGGGGTGAAATTCAGCCTCACTACAGTGAAAGCTTGTTTAATCTCCCTAAGCCTCTGTTTCTTCCTCTGTAAAATGGGGGTAGTAATAGCTACTTCCCAGGACTGCTGTGCAGATTAAATGAGACAAGATACGCTAAGTGCTGACCAGGGCTCCTGGGCACAGTGAAACTAAATATTGTTGCTTTTTTTAATGTTGCATATCTACTATGTATCAAGCACTGTGCTCAGCATTGTAACAAATAAAAAATATTTTGAGAAGATTTGGGGATGCTGAAGCAGGAAAGGCCTGGGACGGGTGCGGTGGCTCACAGATAGCTTCTACACCTTCCTTACTGCCCTTTTCTAGGGAATGAGAGAGACACAAGTTTGATGATCTCCATTAACCCTGGACTTCACAACTGTAAACACAGGCAGTCTGAAATGAACACAGCATGGTATCCAGGAGATTCCCCCTAGCAGCAGTTTCATTAGTCTTCCCAGATGCAGAATACTGGCACTGTACTAATTCTGCTCTCTTACCTGGGCTGGGTGCACGCTGAGTCCACCTTTTCTACAGATGGTGATGGCTGAGCAGGGCCATGCTCTCCATGTGAACCCAGCTTAGGACCAGCGACCTCAGATACCCCCTCTGAAGCCCTCAGTCAGCTAGATGTCTCCTTCTGGGGCCAGGCAGAACTTGCCCTGTGAGTGCTGGTATAAATATAGTTCCCTCTGGGCAGCCAGCCTGAGCCGCGCCAACTGACTTTCCCTTACCACCTGCTCTTCACACGCTGCTTGGTTTCACTACCCGGAGCTGCTCAGCCACTCAGGGTTCAGTATTCAAGAGCTCTGGGAAGCAGGGCCAACTTGTATTTTGATGATTCTTTTTCTGCCATCTCAGCACTGTAGGCACCCTCCTTTCTGAGTGCTAGGAAAATGCAGCTGGACCTGATCCGGGTTGTACCATGAATACTTTGGTATATTTTCACTCGGTATTCAGCTCCCACTAGACCTGAAGTACACAAAACCCGAAGCTTTTTCATGGAAGTCACAGGAAAACATGCTTTTGGGATGCTTCCCTAGTGCCTTTTTACTACGGAAAAGGGGACTTAAACAGAAAATGGCAATAAAAAAAAAGCCATTTTCTGGCAGGTCGTCTCTGTAACTTGATGAAGGCCCCAGATCTGATCCACCTTTGGCCCGTGGACACATTTATCAGGTCAACACACAATCGCCTACACATCTTAATTTGGTCGACATTTTTTAAACCTGGAGATTGCACCTAAAAGTCAAGATGTCTGGCTTTCCTTGAAGAAAAAAATAATCAGATGTGAGAACTCTTGGGCCCATATTTCTATGTAGCAGAATTGACTGGAGCTAAGCTGCAGCTGCTCCCATTACAGGGCGTCACTCTCCAGCTCACCACTGTCCCCGGATCTCACTCACTGATGGATCAAAGTTATCGAACACCTGCAATAGCCCAGACTGTCCCAGGTCCTGCTGCTACAGTGGTGAACAAGGGAGAGGAGTCCCCGCTATCTCAGAAGGTGCATGCTAACCTTCCCCTTGTTTCCTGACACTGAGGTAGGTGGCAGCTGACATTCATCATCACACTTGTGCCTTTGTTTTCCTTTTAGTTAGGAGGACAATATTGCTCAAACAGGCCCACACCACTCTTGCGTTACTAATGGGCCCCTGTAGATGTCTGCGTGGTAATACCAGCTCTAATCTTTACCTGTCCAACCCGCTAAAGCGAAAACGCTGGAAAGGGCAGGAATGTAACATGCATTTTTGTATTTTCAGTGTTTATGTTAGTATCTGCCATAAGTAGTTTTTCTGTTTTTCATTTGTTTTGAAACAAGGTCTTGCTCTGTTGCCCGGGCTGGAGGGCAGTAGCACACTCTTGGCTCACTGCAACCTTTGCCTCCTGGGCTCAAGAGATCCTCCCACCTCAGCCTCCCAAGTAGCTGGGACTACAGGGAAGCACCACTACACCTGGTTAACTTTTGTATTTTTGGTTGAGATGGGGTTTCACCATGTAGCCCAGGCTGGTCTTGAACTCTTGGGCTCAAGCTATCTGCCTACCTTGGCCATCCAAAGTGTTGGGATTACAGGCATGAGCCACTGCACCTGGCCAAGTATAGTCTCAGCAAATAGAAATATTGATATAGAAAGATGTACATGAGGAGTTGGTATAATCAAAAGAATTAAAAGGAGAACTTGGAGTATGTATAGGGGATCTTGGTTCAACTAAGGAAAAGTGACCCCAGGTTGCCTTAAGCTGCAGTTAACTTGACATCTTTCCATGTCTGACCAAGTATAACTACCAAAGCTGTTTCTTCTTTGGTGCCTGTCTCAATTATGAGTCCTCTGTTGATGTACCACCCTAGATCATGGCTATTGCAGGTCTTAGGTTTAGAAAACAGGATATGAGGATTCACCTGTTGCTGAGCTGCATCAGCAGGAGGTGTGGAATAAGCCTTTGGGTCAGACAAACCCCTTGATGCACGCTAGATAACCCCACAGTGTCAGGACAATAGACCACCATGGTACCTCTTCAACCAATAGTTTAATTGGTGCAAGTCTCTCCAACAGGACAGACACCTACTCATCCTAGATGGCAAAGTTTAAATGGCAATGACCAAAAGATAATGACTCAGGGCAGAGGAGCAAATGCTGAACACAAGGCAGGACCCTGCAACCTGGGTTCCAGCAAGGGGATGGAAGCAGCAAGTCAGCTCTGCAAACTGAGAAAGCCGAGAGCAGCAGGTGCAGCCTCGCTTCATTCATCCCGTCCCATCCCTGCAAGGCACTGATGCTCTTCAGGGCACTAGAGGCTCCCAAATGTTCTAGACAGAAGGACCGCACTCGACTCCAGATGGACCTGGTTGGCTTCTTTGATAAGTCATTTAGCACTGGGTTGGGAAACTCTTAGCTGACAGAATGGCCCGAAAGATCCAAGACCAATAAAATGACCACTTGTAAAGCCATCTGGTCACCAGCCTGAGTCACTGCTGCCCCTCTTCATTCTATCATTACATCTTACTGCTTTACACAAGAAACAGGGGCAAGGATAGAGAAAAGGGGAACAAAGCAGTCCAGCTGAACACTTGCTGGAAAGGGTAGGAATATTTCAGTATCTGCCATAAGTAGAGTGTTTTTTTCCTTTCTGACACAAAGCCTCATTCTGTCACCCAGGCTGGAGTTCAGTGGCTCAATCTCAGCTCACTGCAACCTCACCTCCTGGGCTCAAGCAATTCTCCCACTTCAGCCTCCCCAGTAGTGGAAATACAGGTGCATGCCACCACACATGGCTAATTTTGTAGAGATAGGGTTTCCTCTTAGCCCTCTGAGTGCATTTCCTCATTAACCCTCTCTCCAAACCAGTGAAGAAGATGCTTTTATCCTCTCCACTTTAGACAGGCAAAGATTAAAACTTGGAGGAGTTTAGCAGCTCACCGCAGTCACACAGCCAGTAAGGGAGTAAGGGGAAGGGATTTGAAATCAGGTTGATCGAATTCCAGAGATTAAGCTCTTCACCATCAGACTAGCCTCAAACATGACAATGTCTAAACTATGAACCACTCCAGCAACTATTTTGGTGGGTGAAGTCTACAAACAGTCAAAATTAGGCTTAAAGAGTCTCTGAGTTCACACTTTCTTGTGATCCCTCCCCCTCCCACGAACTCCCAACATAACAGATGGAGAGGGGATAAAATCTGCTTAGAGCTTTCCAAGGAAATCCAAAAGCTGCCTCCCTCTCCTGGGTTCTCCTAATGCCTCCTAATCCCAGGAGATAATCAGAGCACCAGAAGATGAAATATTGAATTCCAAGGGGGCAGTGCCAAGCTCCCAGGGCAGAGGAAGACCGTGAAGGTTCTTGGAGCTGGAGGCAGTTAACCAAGGCCACATCATCAAGCTCAGGGCGTGGAGAGAGGCTGCTTAACTGGGCCCTCGCCTCTCTACACACTTCTGCCCTCACAGCCAGTTCCATGGCTTAAAATACCAGCTGACAACTGGGATTCTGTGTTCCAGACCCACGTATGCAAAGTGGGTGGTCTACCTGTGATATGGGTTGGCTGTGTCCCCACCCAGTCTCACCTTGAATTGTAGCTCCCACAATTCCCACGTGTTGTGGGAGGGGCCCAGTAGGAAGTAACTGAATCATGGGGGTGGGTCTTTCCCAAGCTGTTCTTGTGCTAGTGAATAAGTCTTATGAGATCTGATGGTTTTATAAGGGGGAGTTTCCCTGCACAAGTTTTCTGTCTTGTCTGCCGCCACGTAAGACGTGTCTTTCGCCTTCCACCATAATTGTGATGCTTCCCCAGACTCTTGAAACTGAGTCCATTAAACCTCTTTTTCTTTATAAATTATCCAGTCTCAGGTATGTCTTTATCAGCAGCATGAAAATGGACCAGTATAACCTGGCATCTCAATGTAATGTTTTCTGGACAGAATTCTTAGATTCCCCAACCAAAACCTGTCCCTGCTCCCCCTATTCTCCCCATCAATAAATAGCACTACCGTCTACCCAGGTACTAAAGCTACAGTCTTCGGACTCAATCTTTTCATTAGCTCTTATTATAAAAAAAAGTTCAATACATATAAAAATAAACAGAATAGTACAGTGAACCCCTGTGACTCAACTTCAACAATGACCAACTCCTGGCCGCTCCTATTTCATCTAGATATCCCCTCCCCTTCCTCCCTCCTGGATTATTTTGAAGTAAATCCTACACTCAAAGTTGATCAGTAGACCCCTAGGGATCCCCAAGATACTTTCCGAGAAACTTCCAGGTCAAGTATATTTTTATTCTATTACTAAGACATCATTTGCCTTTTTCACTGTATTGACACTCGCACTAACAGCACAAAAGCCATGGTGGGTAAGTGGCTGGTGCCTTAGCTCTGGCCAGGGCAGCATGACAGCACTGTGGTCTCCACTACCACTCACTCACATTGAAATAAACACCAGCGAGCTGGGCACGGTGGCTAATCCCAGCACTCTGGGAGGCAGAGGCGGGTGGATCACCTTAGGTCAGGAGTTCAAGACCAGCCTGGACAACATGGTGAAACCCCATCTCTACTAAAAATACAAAGATTAGCCAGGTATGGTGGTGGGCACCTGTAATCTCAGCTGCTTGGAAGGCTGAGGCAGGAGAATCACTTAAACCTGGGAGGCGGAGGTTGCAGTGAGCAGAGATCGCGCCACTGCACTCCAGCCCTGGGTGACAGAGTGAGACTCCATTTCAAAAAATAAATAAATAAATAAATAATAAATAAATAATAAACACCAGTGCCCCTTAGGATGTGCTTGATAAAGCAGTAATAATTATTAATTTTGTCAAATCTCAACTTTCAGGTACACGTCTTAATACTATGAGCAACCAAGTGAAAGTACACATAAAGTGCCTTATACTGCATACCAAAGTATAATAGTTGCCTCCTGGAAAAGCACTTGTACAAATGTTTGAGTGACAAGCTAACCTAGTTGATTTTTTCATGGAACATTATTTCTACTTGAAAGTTCAACTAACAAACTCTGGTTATACAGACTCAGGTATTTGGCATATATTTTCTCAAAAATGAATAAAATAAGACTGTCATTTCAAGAAAAACAACTGACAGCGTTTTTGTTGTCAATTTGTTGCCAATGATACGCTTCAAATTTTAAAGTAAAATGTAGAATTTGGGGAAAATTATGTCTGCCACCATAAGTATGATAGCTTCCCAATACTTAAAAACTTTTCTGACAATATCAGTGATGAAATTAACAAGTGTAATACTTTAGATTGTATAATGAAATCTGTCAAGATTTGGAAGATGTGACTATTTAATAAACTAATATTTATAGGCCAGGCACAGTGGCTCATGCCTATAATTTCAGCAATTTGGGAGGCCGAGATGGGAGGATCATTTGAGCCCAGGAATTGGAGACCAGCCTGGGCAACAAAGTGAAACCCTGTCTCGACAAAAAATACAAAAATTAGCTGCGCACGGTGGTGCACACC
Source organism: Nomascus leucogenys (assembly GCF_006542625.1). NCBI lineage: Eukaryota > Metazoa > Chordata > Mammalia > Primates > Hylobatidae > Nomascus > Nomascus leucogenys. The sequence goes on along the minus strand of NC_044386.1, from coordinate 104,782,621 downwards.
TGTAGTCCCAGCTACTCAGGGAGTTGAGCTGGGAGGATTGCTTAAGCCAGGGAAATCCAGGTTGCAGCGAGCCAAAATCACACCACTGCTCTCTAGCCTGGACAACAGAGTGAGACCCTGTCTCAAAAAAAAATAACCAAAACTAATATTTATAAGTGACCAATGAATAATACAAAATCATGCATGAGTAAAATATTCATTTAAAGCATAAGATAGACCAATGGATTATAATGGAATGGAGTACAAAAGTTTGACTACAGATAAAAACTACCACTTATCAAGTTTTGATGCAGTATCAAAGAAGAATAATCACAGTTATGTGAAAAAGGCTATTAAAATACTCCTGCCTTTACCAAGTATTATTTATATGAAGCCAAATTTTGTACACTCCAATCAAAACAACATATTGCAGATGATTAAATTCGGAAGCCAATATGTGAATCCAGCCATCTTCCATTAAGCCAGAATATCAAAGATATTTGCAAAAAAAAAAAACAAAAAACAATAGCACTCTTCTCATCAATTTCTTTAAAAATGTAGTTATTGTCTTTGAAAACATGTCATTTGTTATAAATAAATGTATTTACATTTTTTGTTTTAATTTCTAATACGGTAAATATTAATAACTACAACTCACATTTTAAAATGCCCTTTGACTTCAGTGTTACGCAATATATTCATGTAACAAAGTTGCACTTGTACCCCCCGAATCTAAAATAAAAATTGAAATTATAAAAATGTATATAAACAAAATGAAATAATGCTCTTTGGGGTCTTCAATAATTTTTTAGTACATAGACGTCTCGAGACCAAAACATTTGAGAACTGCTGTCAATATTTCAGTTTGTATCTCTTAAAGATAAGGAGGCTGTTTTTAACAAAATCACAATTTCACTCTTAAAAGTAACAGCTGGCAGCAAAGCTGTTGAACAGAATTTAGAATTGAAACAGAATCCACATCTTGCAAAATGTACCCTGACTCACAGAGAATCTGCGCTAGACTAAGCCATGAAGCACATCGTAGACTATTTACAACAAAAATTCTTTTTATACCAGTTCATTCAAACCCATATGTTCCAAGTAGAGCAGACAAATTGACCTTACTGACAAATTAACAGAGCTATATACAGATTCTAAAGTCCTAAAGACCACTCACTATTGCAGCAGCTTCCAAGATAACAGAATTCTGGTCAATTCCTGCCAAGACTATCTATAACTAACTCCAGCCCCCAAAACCTTATAAGCAGCCATTCCCTGACTCCTCTCTTTTGAGATACCCCATGGTTCCCCATAATGTACACGCTTCCTTGCTGCAGCAAATAAGCTTAACTTTTTTCTTCTTTACTACAGCTGTATTCTGGTATGATCTATATACCTCATGGGAACTGAGTATATAGATCAACTTGAATCCTAAATTCAAGCCATCATCTTCTCCTGCCCAAACCACTGCAGCAGCCTCCTGCCTATTCTCCCTGTTCTCACAACTGCTGCATAACAATTATCTCCACACTTAGCAGCTTACATTTATTTATTATTTATTACTACAATTTGCTCATGATTCTGTAGATCAGTAATTTGGAAAGGACACTAGTGTCTGTTTTCTGATGTCTGGAGCCTCAGATGGGAAGCCTCAAAAACTGAGGGTGTCTTGATGGCTGGAAGCCAGACTCATCTAAAAGCTTATGCACTCACATGTCTGGCACTGGGCCGGGAGAACGAAAAGTCTGGGGCTGCCAACTGGAGAACCTACATGAGGCCCCTCCATGTGGCTTTGAGTCCTCACAGCATGGCGGCCTGGGGGAGAAGGGAGGGTCGACCTCTTTCATGACATCCCAGGGCTCTGAGCACAGGTCCCCATGTGGAAACTGCCACTGTTTTTTATAACCTCACCTTGGGAGTCACACAGCATCATTTCCAGTGCATCCTATCCATTACAAGCAAGTCAGAAGTCTGCCTAAGTTCAAGGGGACGTCAATTAGACTTCGTCTCTTGATAGACCCCTTGAAGGTTCAAGAATATGTGGGATGGAAGATGTTCTTTGTGGCCATCTTTGGGAACCATAATCTAGCCCAATTCCTTTTAGTTTTGTTTATCAACCACCTTGTATTCAGTGGACAAAGTGTTACTTCTAAAATTAGCAAAGCCATGCCACAGCCTTGCTGGGAATCCTTCAAAGATTTCTCATCACACTTGAGGAAATCCAGGCATTTTACTACAGCCCAGCGGGCCCTGTATATCCTTATTCCTCCCTGCATTATTTCCCACCAGCCGGTCCTGCCCACTCCAGCTGCAATGTTTCTCCCCAGCTCAGAAACCTGGATCCTTATCACTCAAGGTTCAGCTTCAAGGGAACTTCCTCAAAGAGGTCCTCCCTAACAATGCCCTGAAAAGTAGCCCCACAACCCAGAGTTAAACTAAGTGATTGACTGAGGGCAAGATAAATAACAGATATAGTTGCTGCAGAATTCAGAATTCTCCAAGCAACTTTCAAATTTTGCCCTGTGAAACATTAGTTTAGCCCAGTGTTGAACAGATATTTTAAAATATGAATTCATAGCAAATCTCCGTCTAAGAACTTGAGTAAAACAAAGTTGCAGTTTGTTTTTTTGGTTGTTTTGTTTTGTTTTGTTTTGTTTTTTGGGAGATAGAGTCTCACTCTGCTGCCCAGGCTGGAGTGCAGTGGCACAATCTTGGCTCACTGCAACCTCCGCCTCCCAGGTTCAAATGATTCTCCTGCCTCAGCCTCCCAAGTAGCTGGGATTACCAGTTCCTGCCACCACACCCTGCTAATATTTGTATTTTTAGTAGAGACAGAGTTTCACCATGTTGGCCAGGCTGGTCTTGAACTCCTGACCTCAGGTAGATCCATCCACCTCAGCCTCCCCAAATGCTGGGATTACAGGCATGAGCCACTGTGCCTGGCCATTTTCTTTACAGCATGATCACCTCTAGTCCATAATATGCTCATCACATGCCAGATCTCCATGAAAGCGATGTAACAGGCAGTGGTCCCCAACTTATGCAACCATAAGACTCTTTTTTCAAGTAGTATCTCCAGGCTCCACTTTGCAAAACTCTAGTCCAAGCTATTAGGTTCTACCTGCATCCCTGACCCACACATCCTTGAAGGTGAGTTACAAATAACAGGAAACCTGTGGAAGGCCCATCTCCCCTAGGAATGGCCTGATTGGCTGCTATTGAGGTCATACTTTTGACTAATGCTTATGATTGGCTGTCAGCAACACTCTACTCGTGGTAACAGTGTCCAGCAGATATATGAGCCTCTCATCTAGACATGTGAATTTATATTCTTTAGAGCAGTGAGTCATTGAGGCCAGGGACTGCTGAGGATTGCAATTTTTTACTGGGCCAGGAACCTCAGAGGCTGGCTCCAGGCCTGCTCCCATATAGGAAAAGCATGTCTACAGCTTCCCAGAAGCAGGCTGGCTGGCTCTGGGAATGGGAGAATGGGTTCATCAAGGGGCTATAACCTGGAGAGCTCAAAGGAGGTGATTTGTCTCTGATGTGCCTAACACTCAGTTCCCAGAATATATCTCCGAGACTACTGACAGGGAAAGAAAGGTTACATTTTTAGTAACTGCCTGTCTCCTATAGTGCTTGCTGGAAATTCTTTGGGGGTTGATCTTATCAGAAAAGTCAAACAGAATATTGTTATAGATTAACTAAAGTTGGTCCTCTCTCCCATGCACCCACCATATAATTGCCAAAAAAAACAAACTAAGTTTGATTTTTAAAATCCCTCAGTCCTTCTTTTCTCAAAAGCTGGTGCCATAAAGAAAAAAATAAAATAAATCCTCTAGTCCTAAGGGTGGAATCAGCATACCTTCATAGTAGTAATGACAGCTAACACATTGAGCCCTTGCTATATGCAGGGCACTGTGGCAAGCAAATCATGAGCCATTTCTCTTCACAGCCAACCTATAACACTACTATTACATATGTCCCCATTTTATGGATGGGGAACTAAGGTACCAAGAGGTTACTGACTTGTCCAAAATTGCACAACTAATAAGCAGAAGAGCAAGGGTTTGAATCCAGGTATAGCTGACCTCAAAATATGGCTTTTTTTTTTTTTTTTGAGACAGATTCTCACTCTGTCACCCAGGCTGGAGTGCACTGGCACAATCTCGGCTCACTGCAACCTCTGCCTCCCAGGTCCACACAATTCTTGTGTCTCAGCCTCCTGAGTAGCTAGAATTACAGGCGCACGTCACCACATCCAGCTAATTTTTGTATTTTTACTACAGACGGGGTTTTGCCATGTCCATGCTGGTTTTGAACTCCTGACCTCAGGTGATCCACCCTCCTTGGCCTCCCAAAGTGTTGGGATTACAGGCGTGAGCCACCACACCTGGCCAAAATATGGCTTTTCATTAGTATAACAACCTAGCAAAGCTGTTGGCAGTCCCACCTGCCCAGGTACAGGGGCTCTAAGGCAATGCTTCTAAGCCTTGTCTGTGTGCGTGAATGACCGGGGGTCTTATTAGAATGCAGATGCTGATTCAGCCTGGGCTAGAGCCTGAAATTGACCTTTCTAACAGGGCCCCAGATGCTGCTGGATGCTGGCTTACCCACCATACTGTGAGGCTCTAAAGCAGCAATGATCCAATTTTGCTGCACATCACAGTCACCTGGGGAGATTTTAAAATCCTGATGCCCAGGCCTCACCCCGCACCACATAAATCGAAATCTCAGCAGGGCAAAGTATCTCATGCCTATAATCCTAGCACTTTGGGAGGCCAAGGCAGGAGAATCACTTGAGCCCAGGAGTTCAAGACCAGCCTGGGCATCATGGTGAAATCCCATGTCTACAAAAAAATACCAAAATTAGCCAGGCATAGTGGCGTGCACCTGTGGTCCCAGCTACTCAGAAGGCTGAAGCAGGAGGATCACCTGAGCCCAGGAGGCCAAAGCTGCAGACAGCCAAGATCATGCCACTGCACTCTAGCCTGGGCGACAAGAGTGAGGCCCTGTCTCAAAAAAAAAAAAAAATCTCTGGAGGTTGAGTTCCAGGCATCAGTATTTTTTTAAGCTCCCCAGTGACTCCAATGTGCACCCAAACTGCAAACACTGCTCTAAGGATCATGAGATGCCCTAAGAATAATTAGAAGGGGAAAGTCAGGTCTCCATATGCTGATGAGATGAGTGAATTTCATAATGATGGCATCTTTGTTGGAAGTTTCAGAAAATCATTACCCACACTAATAATTCATGACAGCCTGGAAATGATGGTGGCCAAGCCTGCTTTCAAGGTAACCATCTGGCATAATCCCAGATAGCAAATGATTCCTCTGACTCCCCACTTCTCCCACTGATGCACACACTCTGTTCACCACTTGCACCTCCCTAGATCCCACCATGTTTTAACTTGAACTTGGAGAAGGCCATCCCCATCCTGGTCTACCCCTCCCACAAAGGCTCAGAACACCAAGCTGCTTTCCCTAACACCCACCCCACTCATCGGATGGAAAGTGTGAACATAAACACCCTGGTGTTATTGAAGCAATGAAGGCTGCACCAGCTGTCTGTTTCTCTTGACTCAAACCAAAATACTCACAACTGACAAATGAAAGGAAAGGAAGAGAGGGGAAGTGTGTCAGAGTTAAAGGCTTAAAAAAGAAGAATTAGGGCAAAGAAAGGATGCCAAAAGAGTCTTATGATATGGATTTGGGCTGTGTTTCCCAGAAGCCTGTGTCTGCTTCCCGCCCACTGTGAGGTCCCCCATGCACACTCATGGGAGGAACTTTCTTTTGCTTTTCTTCCTCAGTCCCCCCAACCCCCAGTTGCTTTTCTCTCAACATCCCCTTTTCCTCTGGGAAGTCAAGAAAAATAAATCTTTTGATCTCCAAGGCTTAAATAGATGTTCCCCTCTGTAAAGGACTGGAGGTCGGTGGAGATAAGGTCGCAAATACACCGGCATGGAGAGAAAAGGATTTGAGAGGCAACAGTCTATTCAAATAGTGAAAAACTATGAGGATGCTTGTTGAGAAATGCCCAGCAATACATCTCATCCACAGCAGCAATCCTTTCAGAGGAAGGCGGCAAATCGATGCATTCCAGAACATCAGGTCCATAAACAAATCAAACTCTTTTAAAGATGAGACATAATTTTCTCTGGAAAACCGAGTTGAGTCTACCACGCTTTGCAGCAAAGTGCTCCCTACCCACAAGAGGGAGGCTTCCCACCTTGGCCAAGTGGTGTGTCCCATTACCCTGGAGTTGATGAAGCATATGAGTCCCTTAGGGTGACCAACTTGTCCCAGTTTGCCTGGAACTTTCCTGGTGTTAGCACTGAAAATCCTGCACATCAAGAACCCCCTCAGTCCTAGGAAAACCAGGATGGTGGGTTACCCTGGTCTCTTCCCTCAGCTGGGCCTAGGTCCTGGCCAACTATTTCAGGCCTCTCTTCCTGAGACTGGGTTCCTCAATCCTCCTTCACAGCTGTAACCCCCACAAATAAGCAAGTGAGAAGGCCAAAGATTCCCTTAGCTTCCTTGGTATCCAGATTGAGGGTTTCTAATAAGTGATTTGCATTCCAGGTTCATCAAAGTAAGACAGTCCTACATCTTCTCCCTGATGCTGATTAAATAGTTACCTTTGTGCCAATTTTGAATATTTAGCTTTAAATAACAGATAGTCAAGACTGGACCTTGCAACATGCCGGACAAGACGAAGCATTTCTTTTTACTTCCAATATGTAGCCAATGAGCAACTCTGTTAGGCTAGAGCAGGTCTCTGCCAAGACCAGATGCCCCAAGAACTACACTTGGAGAGGCAGACATTCATGATGGACACATGGGCACCTTCAGGCAGAAACAAACAGGAAACAATTGCATGGGCCATTCTGTCCGCATTTCTCATTCATCCCAGTTGCTCTTGTCCTTTTACTTCACCCTGACTTCAAATTCCTTCAGATGTTTCACCTGAGTACTGACGTGACCACTCACCTGGCCAGGCCTTAGACCCATCAGACCCACCTGTGAGCCTAAACAAACCACCAAGAGGTTGGGAAATACTTGGGCCTCTTTCATTTGGAGGGGAACAGAGACAAGGCAAGCTGCTAAACGATTAAAACGAGGGTAACAAATGTATAATACTCTAATCACAAAGAAAGTATTATGTGTACAATCTCCTTTGGGGATCATATCAAAAGTCTAAATGTGAAACCGTTTGTGACAATGACCAGGACCAAACAGCATCCCCTTCCTTCTCCCTCCCCCATCGGCTCCCTGAAATCTCAGGGGATCTGAGATCAGCCCATGGGATTCATTTGGAGCTTCACTACTTCTAGTCTGGCACTCACTTTCCAATGCCACTTGCCTCTCCCCAGGGCACAGATGGTGCCAGAAAATTTCAGACATCAAAAATAGGAGAGACCTGTAAACTATGGGAGATGAGAGAGAGGAGAGGCTGGGGTGATACTGAACCTAGTTGTCTTGAAATTAGTAAGGAACAAAAGCCAGGTAGGCAGCCAAGACAAAACAGCTGAAGGGCAATGAAGTGGGTTCACCCCTGCATGTGGGGTCACAGGCTCTGAAAGACAATGGTGGAAAACCAAGTGCCAATCATTCATTTGTTTGTCCCAGAACAAAGAGGAAGGGTTACAGGTATGTTTTACATAGATGCCTCTTCCAGGGTCTGGGAGGAGGTCACAGCTACTGGGAGCTCAGGAACTCAAGAGTGTCTTGGTTCTGGGCCCTTTAAGGGATGCTCCACCTTCCCCAGCGTTGCCTCTATGCTATGGAAAGTGTGGCCAAAAACACTGATGCCCAAGACATAAAACGGGAGCAATGCAGAGTGTTACAATAGCTGCATTGCATTCCTCCAACACCGTCTCCAACCCAGTCCCTCCCACTCTCCAGTCAGCTGCACCAAACTGGACTCCCAAACATGGCCCACTTACTCACACTCCCCAGCATGCTGTTGTTGATAAAATAGCCATGGTCATCGCTACCAGTTACTAGCAAAGTTGGGATTTGGAGCAGGCGTGTCTGATTTGTAAGCTGTATCTGCATTTTTGCTCCCCTTCCCCAGGCTGTCTAATTTCTTCTAACTCGGCCTGCAGTGATGTCCTTCTGGGTCTAGAGCAGCTGCCTGACCCTCCTCTGCCTGGGTTCATTTCCTCTCCTCGGCACCCTCACTTCACCATGTGCTCACTCTTCCTAGCCCTATCTCACAGCAGTGAAATCATGCGTTAACTCATGTGTGTCTCCCCCTACAACCCAGATAGTGAGGGCCAAGGCGCTGGAACATGCTTTATTCATCCGCATATGCCCAGGGGCAACAGGGGCCTAGTACATCATAGGTGGTCCATAGCAAGCCCTGTTGAGGTCAGGACTATGCCTGCATCAGTCACCCTTACATACCCCATGCAGAGGACACAGAGTAGGTGCTCAAATGTGTGTCCAATGCATGCCTATCGATTGATTCAATAAATAATGAACATTCCATTCCACTTGGGACTTTATTATTCAAAACCCACATATTCTTATTAATAATTGAAACACATCTCAAAGTTGTTTTTTCCACTTCTCTACTCTCTGTTTCTCTGATATATACCACAAAAATGTTTAAGGATTAGATCAAAGACTAACTCCAAGTGACTGTAACAAACCAGACTCATTTTTTGTGTGAATTGCCCCTAGAAATCTGAGTTGCCACCCTAATTTGGCCATGCCTTAGGACAATGCAAATTCAGATGCACTGCATGGTCCAGGCCTCCTGATTCATTATGCAGTGAGTTTTCACAGCTGGGGCAAAATGAGTCAACTAAATAGATACGTTTCAAGCACCTACTGTAAGGAGAACAATGTGCCAGATACTCTGAGAAAAAAATATAAATAAGATCAATAGCTATTTTCAAGGACTTTACAAGTAGAAAGTAAGACAAGACATATTTACTAATAACCATGACCTATGGAAACAAGTTCCATGATGAGAGGACCAGAGTGCCGGGGCCAGTGGGGGTGGGAGGGGGGCGGAGGCGGGACACACAGACACCTGAGGGGCTCCTTCTGGCTGGCTGGAGGTGGGCTTTGATGGTGGAAGATCTTAGGCTGGGGCACTCATTGGAGGAGTAGGATTTTGACAGATGGGATGGGAGGGAGACAGTTATTCTAGGAAGGAAGCACAAGAGAATAATTATAAAGGGAACAGAGGTGGGGAGGCACAGTACACTTTTCTGGGTACCATGTGTGCAGAGTGAGAGAGTGTGAAAAGGAAAGCCCCATAGAAGTGAGATGAGCCAAATACTGTAGAACTGGAAGCCAGGCTGGGAAGCCATCACATATTATGCAAGCAGTGGAGGAACGCTAAATGTCTGGAGAGTTTCTAGGATTGTTTGTACAAAGGGGAAAATATGTTCCTTTTTTTCAGTGGTCTAGTCACTTAGCTCAGTGACACCCCTGAAACAAGAAAGGCCCGGTCACCACTTGCCCAGGTCCATGTGTGCCTGGCCTAAAGGGCCAACAGAAGTGAGATGTGGTGCTACTCCAAAGTGAGCATCCACAAAGGAAGGACTGGCCTTCCAGAGCCTGGGAGTCTTTTAAATGTTACACAAACACTCTTACTTCCTTCTTCCAATTTCCTTCCTCCTCTTTGGGGTCTTTCCAACCCAGCACTTGAGCATCAGTGAAGAGAAAGCAGGAAATGCTGTCCCAGATCCTGGCTGTAGTTGGCCCTTCAGATCAGCTCTAAAGTCGGCTCACAAGCACATAAGCTCTGGCAAAGGTAACAACAGCTGCTTCTGCCCACTCCATACCTGCGTTGTTGCTTATTGCTCAGTAAAGCTTTCAAGCACCCTTAGAAAGGATGAAATGGAAAAACAAATTGTGCCATGAGAGGGGCTCAGCTTGAACTGAAGCTAACCTTGAGCTTCAAATACGACTTGGAAGGTCTGTGCGGCCGGTGGAGGAGTCATCTCCAGATGTACCTGAGGGGTGGGGAGCCCCCTTGGAGGAACTCACTGTGGGAAGGGACAGCAAGCAGACACACAGGCCGTGTCAAGGGTGAAGACAGAAATGATTCAAAATGTTCCTGTGTCGGCCACTTGAAAGGCCCCTTGGCCCAGCCCCCTTGAGGCCTGAGTCATCGAACACGAGGCCTGCAATAAAGGATTATATAAAGCAGATGGAATGGTTTCATTTATATTTCTGTGAAAAGCAGCAGCAGAGGGGTCTCTTTTGGTGTGAATAGTGACAAGGTTCATCCTTACAAAGTGCATCAGCAAGAGAAGAAGAGAATGCTAGGCCTCTCAGATTATCAAGCAAACAACTTTCCAGGGTAAATGTGGACACCCCAGGACTCCTTTGACCATTTGAAAGGAGTCTAAATAGGGCTGAATTCCCCAGTGAGCAGAGGAAGGCAATCCAGAGGAACCCTGTTTTAGAGCATAGGTGTGACCCCACATTTAGCCTTAGTTTGGGGTTCTCAGGGAAAAGTTTTTGTGGCTATTTGATCCCATTGTTTTTCAGCAAATACACATCCTTCTCCTACCCTTTGCAATCCCTTCTCTCCCTGACCCCATTCATTCTGTATGGCACCCCCCAAAAAAACTGGAAGGAAGCTTACCTCTTATGTAACTTTTTTAAATGTGCTTTACATCTTGCTTAGCTCCAGTAGAAGTAATATCTGAAGTTAAGGGTTCAATTAAAATCATTTGCTTTAGCACTCAAAGTATCTTTCTCCCTGATTCCTAATTCCCTCCCTTAAAGACTGCTGAAGATTATCCTTCCATTTCTCCAGGCAACAGGATTATTTGGCGTCCTTCTGGCTTTTCCTGTCTCTTGTCACTAAAACTTTCCATCCGTTTTATGTGCCCTGTGATTAGTGATGATTGAAGAGGAGAGTTTTTACAAATATGAGCAGCTTGGCCCATTTGGATTTAATGCCCAGAATCCTGGGAAGGTTTTTTACCAATTACCACTGGATGGATGATCACTAATCTTTGTGCCAGTCCCAGAAGATCACAAAGATTGTCTTGGTAATTTTCAACAATAGTAAGAAAGGATTCTCTGTGCACATGATGAGGAAAACAGATGACGGTATGGGGGGATGGACAGGTCTCCTCAATATGATGTTCTAAGAACATTGTAGCTCCAGTGCAGTCAATATGACAATCCTCAGATGCTATTATTCCAAGGAGGTCAACGACATGTAAAAGTTTGGGCTCTGCCCCAGCTTGACAGCTCGTTCCCCTCTCGTGATTTGCTCAGCTCTGTAGGATGGCTGTTGTTCAAAGGCCTGCCATTCACATGGAGGCTGAGACCCAGAAAGAAGAAGTAGTTTGTCTCAGGTCACACAGCCCACCAGGACAGAGCCTGGAGAAAAACACACTTCCCACCAAATCCTCCCACTGTCCCGTTACTGGACTAGATTGCAAGCTCCTTAAGGACGTGTTATATGATGATCGCTAACTCCATTTACACATGTTTAATGAGCACCCACTTTGTGCCAGGCACTGTGCTGAATACTAGGGACACAAAAAGGGCAGAGCCCTGCTGTCACACATTATAGGGGAGGATTGGAGCCCCCCCCGCCAAAAAAAAAAGAATGTGTATAATTACAAAACGTGGTGCTAAAACAAAAATCTTCTAGGGGGCCAAAAGGAGGAGCACATGAAGTAGGACCTACTTCACGTGCAGAGATAACAATGAAATTGAAACTTACAGTATGAGAAGGAGCCACTTTGGAAAAATGTTTGAAGAATTGATGAATGAGCCTTCCAGGAAGAGGGGAGAGCATGAGAAAGTCTGAGCTGGGAGTGGGTTTGAGTGTTGCGTTCCCAGACTGGAAACAAGGCCAGTGTGGCTGTAGCATAGGAAGCAAAGGTGAGGGCAGCCATGAGGTGTCACACTCTCTAGCCACGCCTAGCAGTCCAGTGTGGGGACCATGATGGTTAATTTTATGTGTCAAGTTGCCTGGCCCACGGTGCCCAGGTATTTGGTCAAATATTATTCTGGATGTTTCTATGAGGGTGCTTATTTTTTGGATAAAATTAACATTTAAATTGGTGGACTTGAGTAAAGCGGATTGCCCTCCTTTATATGGGTGGGCCTCAATCAGTTGAAGAATTGAATAAAGCAAAGACTGACCTCCCCCATGTAAGAAGGAATTCTGCCAACAGACAACCTGAGGAATTAAACTGCAACAACAGCTCTTTCCTCGGCTCTTGATGGCCTGCCCTGCCAATTTTGGAGTTGCCACTCTCCATAATTGCCTGAGCCAATCCCTTAAAATCCCTCTACACACACACACACACACACACACACACACACACACCCCTATCCTATTTGAGGGGTTGGGGGAGACAAGAGCTTAGTGCAGGTGATAAGAGTAGACAATCCTCTTTAGTTCTCTGAGCCCTGCGCAGCCCTTGTTCATGGGATACACCCTCTGGATTCACAAGGACCATGACTCGCTGTAAGGAGAACACTGGACTGGGAACACTAAAGCCAGTCCTGAATCATATCCAGGTACTGAGCAGAGAACGGACTAATTTCTCTCCACCAATGACATTCCTTCCACCATGAAGGACTTTCTCCCTTATCCTCAGGAGATATCATCCCAATCTCTGGTAAGCTTGTTCTAGGGGTTTTGTGGCTCTCTGGAAAGGACAAGAGAATACAAAATGGTTAAACACAACTCCTCCTAAGGTTCATTTGTATGGTTCCCATGTTCAAGAAGGCCACAAATTCAGCCTTTTAATATTATCTGCAAGTGGGGTCATGTACAACATAACACCAGAGTGTTGAAGGTGACCAGTGACAACAGTAAATCACCTTAAAATCCTAATATCAAACCTCAAAATCTGCTGAGTCCCTCTCTTCTGATCACTTCCTATCCACCTTGTTTGTGAAGGAGAAATCCCCCACCCTAAAATAGTACGAGGTAGCCAAACACACAGCAGCCGACACTGAATCCATGAGACTGGCAACAGTTTAATTAGCACACAGACTCACAGCCTGGGAAGGGTGGACACTGCACGGGGCAGGGCCACACAGGTTTGTGCTCAGGAACAGACTGAACACCCAGGGTCTGTGGGAGGCAGGCCTAGTAGTGAGGGTGAGGGGACCATTGATTCCCACAGGAAGATGTGGTCGTTTTGTCTGAGCAAACTCCTTGGGCTAGCAGGGAGGTGAAACCACCAGGCTGAGGAGCAGGTGGGGTACAGCTGAGAGGGGAATTATCTGGATGGGGAACTTTTCCTTTCCTGTATGGGTACGTTTGTTGAGAGCAGAGAAACTCAGGTGAGGACTTTGGAGCCCACTGAGACTCAAAGATGTCAAGGCAGCACCTGAAATTTCATTCCTTACAATTACAAAGCTCTGAATTCATATTTTTAAATGTTGTGGTTATCTTGTGAAGAGCAAATTTATAGCAAAATATGTTGTAGGTGCTAAAGGAATTAATATGGGAAATGTAATTTTTCTCAAAATACACCAAAGTAACTTTTAAAAAATTCTATCCATATGTCGTAGTCAGCTTGGACTGCTGTAACAAAATATCATAGACTGGGGGGTCTTAAACAACAGACATTTATTTTCCTACAGTTCTGAAGGCTGGGAAGGCCAAGACCAGGGGGCCAGCATGGTTCCGTTCTGGTTCTGGTGAGGAACTACTTCCTGGCTTACAAATGGCTGCCTTCTGTGTCCTCACACAACAGAGGGGGAAGGAGAGGGGGGTAGAGAGAAGGCAGGAGAGGGGGGTAGAGAGAAGGCAGGAGAGGGGGGTAGAGAGAAGGCAGGAGAGGGGGGTAGAGAGAAGGCAGGAGAGGGGGGTAGAGAGAAGGCAGGAGAGGGGGGTAGAGAGAAGGCAGGAGAGGGGGGTAGAGAGAAGGCAGGAGAGGGGGGTAGAGAGAAGGCAGGAGAAGGGGGTAGAGAGAAGGCAGGAGAGGGGGTAGAGAGAAGGCAGGAGAGGGGGGTAGAGAGAAGGCAGGACAGGGGCATAGAGAGAAGGCAGGAGAGGGGGGTAGAGAGAAGGCAGGAGAGGGGGGTAGAGAGAAGGCAGGAGAGGGGGGTAGAGCGGGATAGAGCGGGTGCTCTGCTGTCTTTCCTTGTAAGGACAATAGTCCCATCATGAAAGCTTCATTCTCATGACCTCGTCTAAACATAATTATCTGCCAAAATCCTCATCTCCAAAACCCATCACATTGGGCATTAGTTCTTCTGCATGTTTTGGGAGGACATAATTTAACCCATAGCACCTTACAGTAGGATCCTTCTCAATAAAAAGGAACAAACTACTCTTACACACAACCAATGTGGATGAATCTCAAAAGCATCCTGCTAAATCAAAAAAGCTACGCCAAAACTATATATTTGGAGACTCAATTTATACAACATTCTACAAAAGTCAAAACTATTGGGACAGAAAGGCAGTCAGTAGTTGCCAGGGTTTGGATGTTGGGCAAGAAAATTTTCCACAAACGGCCATGAGGAAATGTTTTGGAGTGAAGAAACTGTTCTGTGTCTGGACCACAGTTATGGTTACACCACTGCAGGCATTTGCCAAAACTTATCTAACTGTACACTTTAAAAGAGTGAATTTTATTGCATGTGATTCCTCAATAAACCTGCCATACACACACACACACACACACACACACACACACACACAAAAATCACCTTCCACTTGGATAATGCTTTACAGTTAACCATGCACCTTTCTCATCCATTATGCTGTTGATTTTCACAACTCAGTAAAGTAGGAAAAGTTGTTTTATTATCTCCATAGGAAACAGGGCTTTGGGAAGTTAGTGACTACTGAGCTCATTCAGCCTGAATGTCTTCCAAGTCCTAAACAAAGGCTCTTCCTTCTCTGCCCAGAAAATCTGCCGGGGTCAAGCAGATGTGAAGGCAGCACCCATCACCCACTCTGGGTTGTGCCCTGGGATATGTGCTTCCCATTCACTCTTTAGTTTTTTTCTGACAGCTAAGCTATAATGGAAGTATAATCATCCCAGTTTACAGATTAGAAGAGAGAAAGATTAATTATTTGGCTTCAGATCAAATGTCAAGACAGTGACAGTATCATGATTTTTAACCAGGTCTGAATGGGTAAATAATCCTGTGCTTTTCATGACCAAGCCCTGTGCTTCTCGAAACTTAACTTTAGTTCCAAATAAGAGCCCACAAAATAAAAAATCTATAACAATCATGGGAAAAAAACAATTATGAGCTTCTTCAATTGGGCAGAGTGAGCAAAACAATGCTAACCAGCCTTTTAGGTATCTTTTTAACTCATCAGCTGTTAAAATTCATCCGTGTGCACATGTATGAATTAAAAACAAAAAAGTCTTCAAATTCCACAGACACTTCCTGAAAGACTGTGTCCAGCAAATTAGCCACCTTTCTTGATGCCCTGTCTCTTCACCAAGACCTTCCATTTTGCCAACTCTGTTGCCCAAAGCACAGTCCTGAATCAACTGCAATTTGACCTGGAGAATCAAAAGGTAAGAATGCCAGGCAGGACCAAGAGGTGCTTGGGAACAGCAGAGGGGCCCAGCAGTGTGTGCCAGAGGTTCTTCTGCAACTGTCCCAAATAACCACAGGGGCCAGGGTGCAGCATCTCGCTGTCCCTTATGGCAGGGCCATCTGTAAGAACCTTTATACCGGAAGAAGCAGGTCCTGATTTGCCCTTGTCATCTGGGCAACTGCAGGCTTTACCCACATCTCCATGGTACCTTCAAGTCCTGAGCATTAAGTTAAGCAGACTCTGCTTTGCAGATGGAAGGTCAAGGGCAGATGACAGAAGTTTCCCCTTCCCTCATGCATGCCTCATTTCTTGCAGCAGGAAGAAGGCGGGGGGGGGATTTTTTTGAGTGCCTCGTATGTGTCAGGAACTGTGCTATGAATTTCCTGTGTCATACTATTGTCAGCATCCATGGAACATTTTCTACGTGCCAGGAATTGTGCTATTCACTTTTTCTATACATTATTTAATCCACTCAACAACCTATTTGATAAGTACCATTACTGTCTCCGCTTCACAGATAAAGTGGAGTTTATAACATTTGAGCAATGTGTCTAAGGTCACCCAGCTACCACATGAGAGGGAGATTTCAAGCCTAGGGCTGCTGGCCCCAAAGTCTCAATTATTTGCATTACACCCTATTGCCTATGATGCTTAACTCCCCATAATCTAGTCTGTTTCCAGAATCAGCCCTAAGTTGCTATCTAACTTAAGAACAGAGGTGAGCATTTTTAAGAAATCAGCATTTTTCCCCTAGAAACGGCCCTGTGAGGTCAAATATTTCATAAACACTTTCTGAGCTTCCTACTCCACCCAAGTCAGTGATAGATGCCTCCTGCTGTGGTTTAAATGTGCCTCCTCCATAACTCATGTTGAAATTTAATTGTCATTGTAACAGTATTAAAAGGTGAGACCTTTAAGAGGTAATTAGGCCTTGAGGGCTCCACCTTCACAGGTGGGATTGCTGCTATTATAAAAAGGCAAGTTCAGCCTCCTCTTGCTCGCACTCTCTTTGCCTTTCCACCACATGATACCCTCCCACCATATTCTGATGCAGCAAGAAGGTCCTTGACAGATGCTGATCCCTTCATCTTGGACTTTCCAGCCTCCAGAACTATAAGAAATAAATTTCTGTTTGTTATAGATTACCCAGTCTGTTATATTCTGTTATAGCGTGCAAAACTGCTAAGACACTTCCACATTATGTCACTTAAGAGATTATATAGAAATTTGGGCATGGCAAATGCTTGGCCCAAGTCTTCCCTCTCCACATTTAGCAGACATCCCTAATCAATCAGGACATTCACTCTACTTGAGTCTAAATGCATCCTCAGAGTCCTTCTCAACACAGAGCTCAAACTACCAAAATCAGCTAGTTTTAGCCCACAATTTGAAGCCTATTAGACTTCCCTGCTGGAGTATATAGGCAGAAATGGCAGTGAGATGGCAATAAGAAAGGATAAAATATTTTGAGTAGAAATGCTAGGCTCAAATCCTTGTTTTACTTCTCCTGTGTGTGAGCAAGTAAATTAAACTCTTGGTCTACTTGTCTTCATCTAAATGAAAATAATAATACCTCACCTACGTCACAGGTCTCTTGGACCCAGAAATTGTTTATGAGAGTGAGAAGAAAGAGGCCACAAAACCAAAAGCCTAAAGTAAGGGTATTTGCAAGAGATAAGAAAATTAGAGAACTTAGAAAGTGAGTTTTGCCTTGGAAATAGCCTAAGATTTTCTACAAAGGAGTTGTGTTGGGGGTCAGGATGTCTTCCAGGTCTTAATGCCATGTATTACACAATAGAATTTATTATGTATAACAGTGCTGTCCTCATGGGTAAACATAGGGCTAAGCCATAGCTCTAGAGCTACCCAGGCAGGAGAACATGAAAGAAACATGCAGGCCAAGGTGCTGGCTTCCTGGTCAATTCCTGGTGTGATCACACATCAGCTGTGTGATCTTGGGCAAGTTCTTTAACTTGAAGCTCACTTCCATCATCTGAGAAGGGGAAAAATCATTTCTACTTCATAAAGATTAAATGAGATAGTTCCTACACACAGTGGGTTTGCAACAAAAGGTTTTTGTTGGAGTGTAAAGACACAGGGATTGGGAGATGACAGCAGAGATGACAGCAGAGGCTCGACCATGTGGTAAAGGGATGATGTAAACAGGGGATGGCGATTGTCCATTGTGGTACAAGGAGGAGCTGAGGACGGGCTTTGCATGTGTCTTGTTCACTGACGTCACCCATGGCAGCTGGCACATAGTAGGTGCTGTATTTATAGGTTGGTTGTTTGGTGGATTGCATAACAATCAGGAAAACATTAAAAGGCTTCAAGCAGGGAAGAATGTGATCTGATTTGCATTTTTAGAACATTGTTCTACCTGTTTCATGAAGGAAGACAGTGGGGGGACAAGCATGGAAGCAGAAGTCCACTTTGTTTCTCTCATCCAGGATAGAGACCATGTGGATGGGAGGTCCTGAGCCAGTTGAAGAATCATGGCAGCCAGGGCCCTGAGCAAGCCAGAAGAGTTGGAAGAACGCCTGGAAAATGAGATGTTTCCAATTAAATTTCTAATTAGGTGCCCTCTCTGGTGGTAACAAATCAAGGGCATATCCAAGGCAGACGCAGCTGAGATTCTGTGTAATGAAACACTGGTTCTGATTAGAAGATGGAGAAACTGAAAGCCAGAGTGCTAGATGCATTATCCTTCACTGGCAGTGTCTTATTTCATTCTCATGCAAAGCTGCCACGTCTGCATAAGTGTCCTCCTGTTACAGATGATGGAGAGACTCAAAGGTTAAGTGATAGGTCAAGGACAGGATAGTCACCAAGCTGGGCTTCAACCCAGTGAGGTCGGACTTTACAATGACCATGGCCTTTCTCCTGTTTCCCTGTTGCCCATCAACTTAACTATAATCTGCACTCCTTTAACTTCACTACACCTAGCTAACATCTCACAGCTTGCATTCCTCTGATTTTTTTTTCTGCAGTTACTGCACTAAGAATGCCCCATGGAAGGAAAAGGGTGTGAGAGGGAATCAGAATTACAAAGATGCAAAGTCACAAGATGAACAAGTGAGGGCTACAACCCAGCAGGCTATTGCCTTTGGCTACTCCAAGAGGGGAGCCACTGTTACCCTCCAAATTGCAGGGCTGTGCCCTTTCTGCCACCAGGTCCTGCAAAACAAAGCAAAGCACTTGGTATTGCTAAAATATCCATCATTTTCCAAATGCGGTGCTAAATGGTGTGTCTGGACCATAAATACAGTACAAGCACTGGGCAAATAGGTGTATTTTTGTCACCATTTCATTTCTTATACATCATTACCTATGCAGACCATTTAGAGCCAACTATTTGAGAAATATGAGTGCAGCCCAAAGCAGTTGTCCCTCTTGCATTGTCTATTTTTTGGAAGATTTGCCAAGGTGACAGTGGAAAGATGGGGGCACATATTTATCATCTCAGATCTACTCACACACCAGTCCAGCTTGCCTGATCAACCTTTGCCCAATTTGGAACTTTATGGACTTTGAGCCTCACTGTGGCCGTTGGGCATCTCGCTATGAATCAGGGATTTAAAGCTTCGTGACAGGAGATGCAATCACTCCCTTAGATAGCCAGCTCTGCCTGGAGACTGCATTGTAAAACTCCTCCCAATGCTGCTGGGCTAGAAGGCCCAACACTAGAGAAATTGTGCCTGTCTTTCTTCATGTAAAGAGAATGCTGGCTGTTGCAAGCTCCATCACCAAGCTGCCAGTGTAATCTGGCTGCAATCAGGAGAGGTTTCAGAGGCACAGCCTAGTTTAAGGAAGAGCATCTAGGGAGAGGTTAATCTCTCAAGTAACTCAAGTTAAGGTTGAAATTCCAGGTTTGGTTTCTTTACATCCTAATAGAGGGAATTTCTGCTTCTGGTAAACGTGGATCATGACATAGCATACTGAACATCCTGCTGGAAACAACTAGAGTTAACTGAATAAAAGATGTGTAAAATACCTGTTTGAAGGCATCAGAGCTGCTGAGGCAGCAAGGACTTGAGGGACCAACAGCCAAGAGGGAAGAGATGCACGGAGGTGAGCCATCATTTGAGCCTACTTCTTGCTCAAGGCATTTGTCAATTACAATGCAATGACAGGAGACTGAAAGACCGAACAAAACTTAGGCATATTAAGGGCTTCAAAGGACAAAAGTTGGAGTTCAGAGTTCATTGAGAAGGAAAGGCTCTGTTAAGCAACTCATGCTTTTCGTTGAGATCTCCATGGGGCTCCTTACTAGGAGTCAAGTGAACTTGATACAGATCAGGCTCAAAAAGACTGAAGCCCATCTTCAATTCAGCCCAGTCCCCAAAGCACTCCATGCAGCCACTACCAACCAATTGGAGCTGGGCTGGCACACAAGGGGTAACTTTGCATATCCCAGAGAAGATCCCAGACTTTAGAATTAGAAAAACTTGAACATTCTACTAAGGACTATTGTGTGGCTAGGTCCCTTAACCATTCTGCACCTCAGTATCCTTAAAACAGAAGCTGACTAAGGCAATGTGAGAGAAGTGCTTAGCACTATGCCAGGGCACACACTCAGTGCTCAGGAAATGGAAGCTGCAGTGAGTAGGGGAGAGCAGCGTACTGGGAGTCAGGAGACCTGGGGCCAGTCTAGCTCCACCACTACCTGGTTGTGCAATGCTGGGCAAATCACTTAGCATCTCTCAGCTCTGGTTTTCTAACTTATTAAATCAGGAGGTTGGAATACAATCTCTAGGGTCCTTCATGACTTTATTTCTCTGCTATCTATCCTGCAAAGTGATAGAGTGTATATAGACAAATATATGCACACATGCAAATATACACAAATACAAATTTTGATATATTTGTTTATATTTTGTATATATGTATATGTGTATACCTATGTGTGTATATATATACTTTTTAAAGTTTTACATCTTCTCAAAAAATATTTTCATTAAGGGCCTCCTTTTTCAAAGGATCTCTAACAGCAAGAGAGCATCACATAGCATGATGGGGGCCAGGGAAGTGGGGGAATATTTCTGCCTACACTTGAAGAACTTATTCTCCCAGGTACAAAGCCAGGAACAGGTAGGTTGACCAGGACCTCCCAGGTCATCTCAACTCCAGATCCGATGTCTTCCCCCTACACCACAGCTGTCTCTTGCCTCAAGCTGTAGAGGGCTAAGTGAAAAAACAGATCAATAACAAGATCCTAAGAGCCTCTCCAGCTAAATTTTCCAACAAAAAGCACTATCCTTGAACCTGTAACTTTTCCCTCAGAAAATTAAGGAATGCCCAGCGGCCGGGTGCAGTGGCTCACCCCTGTAATCCTAGCACTTTGGGAGGCCAAGGAGTGGATCACTTGAGGTTAGGAGTTCAAAGACCTGCCTGGCCAGTGTGGTGAATGAAACCTCATCTCTACTAAAAATACAAAAACTAGTTAGGCGTAGTGGCATGCACCTATAATCCCAGCTCCTTGGGAGGCTGAGGCAGAAGGATCACTTGAACTCAGGAGGTGGAGGCTGCAGTGAGCCGAGATCGTGCCACTGAACTCCAGCCTGCGTGACAGAGCAAGACTCTGTCTCCAAAAAAAAAAAAAAAAAAAGCAGCGGAGTGGGCTTATGCCAGTGCTCCTGTTTGCAATGGTTGGAGGGGCCCATGAAGAAGCATTTGAGACTTGGGCCAAGGTCTCCAATCACCCGAGTCTGGGATTGGCCAGGAGGAAGGATGATAGCCTTCCCAGCACAGGCCTTTGGGAAAACACACCGAGAGGATAGGGGAGTTGTTGCCAAGTGAAGGGCAAGTCAGGGACTCAGTGCACTGCCTCTGGGTGGATTCTGAGAGAAGAGTGGGGCCTGGATGAGTTTTTCCAGAATCCTGGCTTCCTTAGCAGAGTTCTGGGAGAGACATTGAACATCTTTCCTCCACAGAACTGTGTAATAGCTTTGCTGCTAGCGGTGCATTGATTAAAAGTGTGAATTCTGGAGCCAGTCTGCCAGTGTTCAAATCCCAGCTCTGCCACTTTCTATCTACCTGTGTGACCTTGGGCAAGTCACTTGACTGCTCTATGCCTCAGTTTCCCCATCTGTAAAATGGATGTCTGCTTCATAGCATTGTGGTCAGGATTAAATGAGTGTTAGAACAACGTCTGGTGTTGAGTAAGCTCCATACCCATGTAAGTTATTATCATACAGGTCCTGCTTAAAGATGCTCCAGTACCCTTGATGTGGGCAAATGCATCTTCTGGCTAGTCACTTACAATTCTTCCCTTGATTCCGTGGGATATCTTCAGACTTTCTTCCAAGGTCTTCTCACCTCTCTGGGTGACAACCCCTTATCAGCGCACTCTCGCTCTCTCATCCACAGGAAATACTCTTCTCCGACCTCAGTCATTGGGAGTGGAATGACTTCCCAAAGGCAGCTTCTGTTCACTGAGTCACCTGCAGGCAGCTCCAGCCACAGCCTTTAGTTCTGCAGATTCCCCAGGATAAGACAGATATCAGTCCACTGTGGGTTTCAAGAACCAGAGGGGGCATACCAAGATCTGCGAGTATTCCCATTAACATCCCTCTCAATAGACTTAGGGTCAGAAAGTATCCTTTGCTCCTCTTCCATCAAGGACAAGGATTACAGCACAGCTCTCTCCAAAGAAATTCTCCAGCTTCTAACTGCCCATCTCCACTGTCGCAATTTTTTATGTCCTCTCTTTATTGGCCTTTTAATACCCTCCAGTGGACAAAGATATAGGGTTCTAAAAACAGTTTTCAACCACATTTTCAAGTCCTTTAGCAGTGTAGGAGTCTGCAGTGTAGGAGTAGTTGGCCCTTACTGTCTTAGGATTTCAACTGAAAAGTGAAGTTCTATTTTTTTTATTTTTCCGTAAGTTATTGGGGTACAGGTGGTATTTGGTTACGTAAGTTCTTTAGTGATTTGTGAGATCCTGGTGCAACCATCACCCGAGCAGTAGCTCGGGCTGTTCTCAGTTCTTCTAGGATCCAGCAGCTCTTCCAGAGAGACCTGAATGTCAGCTATCCCAGGTTCAAATGCTGGCTTTCCCACTCACCAGGACTGAAACCTTTTGTGAGCTATGTACCTTCTCTAGACCTCAGTTTCCTGCCCTCATAATGGGAGTTACACCTCCTTCCTTGGAGGTTTCAGCATGTATGTGACATGCTATTGTACACACGGTGCATTAGTCCATTCTCATACTGCTATGAAGAAATACCCAAGACTGCATAATTTATAATTATATATTTATAATTATATATTTTTGTCTTTTATCCCTCACCCCCCTTCTACTCTTCCCAAGTCCCCAAAGTCTATTGTATCATTCTTATGCCTTTGCGTCCTCATAGCTTAGCCTCCACATATCAGTGAGAACATACAATGTTTGGTTTTCCATTCCTGAGGTACTTCACTTAGAATAATAGTCTAATCTCATCCAGGTCATCGCAAATGCTGGTAATTCATTCCTTTTCATGGCTGAGTAGTATTCCATCATATATACCATAGTTTCTTTATCTACTCGTTGATGGGCATTTGGGTTGGTTCCACGATTTTGCTATTGTGAATTGTGCTACTATAAACATGCGTGTGCAAGTATCTTTTTTTGAATAATGATTCTTTTCCTCTGGGTAGATATCCAGTAGTGGGATTGCTGGATCAAACGGTAGTTCTACTTTTAGTTCTTTAAGGAATCTCCACACTGTTTTCCATAGCAGCTGTACTGGTTTACATTCCCATCCTCAGTGTAGAAGTGTTCCATTGTAATGTCCTTTTGAGAGAAAGGGAGTTCATGAGCAACAAGCACCTGCTTGGTATAAATACTTAAAGGAAAATAGCCTGGGAACCTCACTGAATGGCCATAATTACTCCCACTGTTCTGGGCTGGAGGAAAATGGATATTTCTTCCTGAATGTGAGGCACTTGCCTCACCAGCAGAAACAGGCTGCAAGGGGCATTGAAGCTGACTAAATCTGCACAAGGACATTTTCCGCCAGCTGCCTGCTAACTCCCCTGCAAGGCCCAGTTCATTATCTTCTTAAAAGCTCGTTTTCCCGTGCAGGCTTGCTTGGCAGGCCAGAGGGTCCGTGGCTGTTTAGTCATGGCCTGTTGCTTCCATGAGAACTTTTTTCAACAGGACACTGCTCAAACCCAAGGCAGCTCCCACCTTGTGCACAGCAAGCATGTGGCTGTTCTCAGTTCTTCCAGGATCCAGCAGCTCTTCCAGAGAGACCTGAATGTCAGCTATCCCAGGTTCAAATGCTGGCTTTCCCACTCACCAGGACTGAAACCTTTTGTGAGCTATGTACCTTCTCTAGACCTCAGTTTCCTGCCCTCATAATGGGAGTTACACCTCCTTCCTTAGAGGTTTCGGCATGTATGTGACATGCTATTGTACACACGGTGCATTAGTCCATTCTCATACTGCTATGAAGAAATACCCAAGACTGCATAATTTATAAAGAAAAAGAGGTTTAATTGACTCGCAGTTCCACATGGCTGAGAAGGTCTCACAGTCATGGCAGAAGGCGGAGAAGCAAAGGCACGTCTTACATGGCAATAGGCAAGAAGAGCATGTACAGGGGAACTCCCCTTTACAAAAACATTAGATCTCGTGAGACTTACTATCATGAGAACAGCACAGAAAAAAACCTGCCCCAATGATTCAATTACCTCCTACCAGGTCCCTCCCATGACACATGGGGATTATAGGAGCTACAATTCAAGATGAGATTTGGGTGGGGGCACAGCCAAACCATATCACACAGCATACAACAAAGTACATGAAACATAACAGGGTCTCAGGCACTGTTAACTCCCTTTCCTCTGGAGTATGCTCTAATCCACGATTTTTTTTGGAGGGGGAAGTGCTTGGGGAGTCGGGGACAGAGTCTCACCCTGTTGCCCAGGCTGGGATGCAATGGCACGATCTCGGCTCACTGCAACCTCTGCCTCCCAGATTCAAGAGATTCTCCTGCCTCTGCCTCCGGAGTAGCTGGGATTACAGGCACCCGCCATCATGCCCGGCTAGTTTTTGTATTTTTATAGAGATGGGGTTTCACCATGTTGGCCAGGCTGGTCTTGAACTCCTGACCTCAGGTGATCCACGCCCCCCTCAATTTCTTATATTGCTCTTCATTCCAGGTCTTTAACACTATATTTCAGTGCCAGTAACAACTAAAAATAAAAACGTTTCCTATACTCAGTAATAATTGTTATTGTCTTTATAGGGACACAAAACTACATAGACTAATGGGAGCCAAATACAGTACTAGGCCAACAAACTTTTTATTTTACAAATGAAGAAACTTAGGGCATAGAAAAGATATACGGGTTAGTCTACCGAGCCACCTGATTGAAGATCTAGCCCAGAAGGCAGGCTTCCTAGCATTTGCACCTAACCTGGGACTGGGCAATCTTAGTTCTGGGAGGAGCCAGGCACAGCCTGATAAATCACCACAGCTGGAAGGAAGGGGCAGCAAAGAAGGGATCAAACAAAATCAACCAACTAGGGCAGGGCAGCCATGGACAAGACAAAGCCAGATGTGACAATAAAAATAAACTGATCATCATTACTGGGCATTTACTATCCGTCAGCCCAGAGCCATGTGCATTATATATGATCACATTTAGTGCTTAACAATTCTATGAGATTATTATTCCTGGCCAAGCACAGTGGCTCACGCCTGTAATCCCAGCACTTTGGGAGGCCAAGATAGGAGGATCGCTTGAACCGGCCTGAGCAACACAATGAGACCTCATCTGTACAAAAACTCAAAAAATGAGGCAGGAGGATCACTTGAGCCCAGAAGGTCAAGGCTGCAATGAGCCGTGATCATGCCACAGCACACCCACCTGGGTGACAGAGCCAGACCCTGCCTCAAAAAAAAAAAAAAAAAAAAAAAAGATTATTGCCTTTCTTATTTTTCAACAAAGACAGATTCCTGGAGGTTGAGGAATCTGACCTATATTTTATGATTGTAAGATAGTAGAGCCAGGATTTAAACAAACAGGTCTGTCTGGTTCCCAGTTGTAATGTCAAGAGAGTCCAGTCTGGCAACATCATATCCAAAGCATCTGGAGACAATCCAGGCAGGATCATAGCACTGAGCCTTCAAGCTGAAGTCACCAGGAGATCTCCAGAGAACAGCACACCACAGAAGGTGTTCATTCATTCTTTCATCCTCTTTTTTGCTTTCTTGCATTCACTGCACAAGCACTAACCCGTGCCTTAGCTGATATGGTATTCAGAAACGCCATCCAGCATCCTTGCACCTCTGCCCGTGAGAACACCCCATCCCCACTTCGTCCCATGAAAGTCATGGAAATGTCCAAAACGTTCAGATAAAAGCTTCTGAGGATTGGTATGGGATGAATTTTGCTCCCCAAAATAAGATGTGAAGTTCCAACCCTGGTACTTCAGAATGTAACCTCATTTGGAAATAGGGTCTTTGTAGATTTAACCAAGTGAAGATGAGGTTGCTTGGGTGAGTTCTCATGTGACGAGATTGATGTTGTTATACAAAGAGGAAACATGGACACAGAAACACACAAAGGGAAGCTGACGAGAGGAAGAAACACACAAAGGGAAGAGACAGGGAGAATGCCACGTGAAGGCAGAGGATTGGAGTGATGTATCTACAAGCTAAGCCTCTTAGTCCATTGTGCAGCTATAAGAAACTACCACAGGTTAAGTAATTTACAAAGAACAGACATTTATTTCTCACAGTTCTGGAAGCAGGGAAGTCCAAGATCAAGGTGCTGGCAGGTTTGTTTCTGGTAAGTTCTGGTAAAGGTCTGGACTCTGCTTCCAAGATGGCACTGTACATACTGCATCGTCCAGAGGGGAGGAATGCTGTGTCCTCATCTAGCAGAAGGCAGAGGGGTAAGAGGGGAAAAATTCCCTCCTTCAAGCCCTCTTATAAGGCACCTAATCTGATTCATGAGGATGAGATTCAGTCAGTCACTGTATTAGTCCACTTTCACACTGCTGCTAAGGACATACCTGTGATGGGGCAATTTACAAAAGAAGAGGTTTAATGGAGTTACAGTTCCACGTGGCTGGGGAAGCCTCACAATCATGGTGGGAGGCAAGGAGGAGCAAGTCACGTCTTACACAGATGGCAGCAGGCAAAGAGAGAACTTGTGCAGGGGAGCTCCTCTTTTTAAAACCATCAGATCTCATGAGGCTTTTTCACTATCATGAGGACAGCACAGGAAAAACTTGCCCCCATGATTCAATTACCTCCCACTGGGTCCCTCTTACAACACATGGGAATTCAAGATGAGACTTGTGTGGGGACACAGCCAAACCATATCAGTCACCCCCCAAAGGCCACACTTTCCAATACTGTTGCACTGGGGATTAAGTTTCCACATGAATTTTGGAAGAAACAAAAACATTCAAACCAAAGCACCAAGAAACACCAATGATTTGCTGGAAATGCAACAAAAACTAGGAAGAAGCAAGAAAAGATTCCCAAGTAGGTTTTAGATGGAGTATGACCCTGCCGATGCCTTGATTTTGGACTTCCAGCCTCCAGAACTGTGGGATAATAAATTTATCTTGTTTAAGCCACCCAGTTTGTAGTACTTCATTACAGTAGCCCTAGCAAACAACCACAGAGACGCTCCACACACCCCACTCTCAGCCCTCAAATCTCCCCCTATGAAGCTGAGAAGCAATATATGGATATTGCTCTGAGGACTCTCAGATGACCTTTGGTAGTAAAGGTAACCCAGCCCTCCATGTCTCATTCATTTATTCATTCATTCTCCCCAGTTTTTCAAGTCCCAATTTCATGTCAGACACTATGCTGAGTCATAAATGTGAGAAAAAATGCACCTCTGTCATCGGGGAGCTCATATTTGAGAGAGAGATGTGCTATTCAGAGATTCTGGCAGGCAGGATAAAGAGGGCATCCAGGTGGTTGGAATCCACTGAGGGAGGGGTTGGGGCCAAAGCCTCGCTTCTAAGGAGCTGGGGTGTTAGGCATGCTAGCCAGATCCAACAGAGGTTCAGCTAGCAGGACAAGAGTGGTCTAGAAGTCTAACATGAGAACCAAAGCTTTGGGAGGACAGAGCTGCTAAAATTCCTCCTAAAAATTGCTCTAGAGACCAGGGAAGCCTGATCCTATAGTGAAGAGGTAAACAGCACCAAGGTTTTGGAAAGAAAAGTCTTACTGTGAAAACTGGACTAAATCTAATCCACTCTAAGTGGTTACATGAAGTAGGAATTTTATAGCCACCCACCAGGCTGCTCAGAACTCTCATCTGCCATGGGCACATGGGGCTCTTCTCTCCCCTTGGAGACTGTGCTCCAGAGGCTGAACGGAGGCTGAAGAAAGGCTCATAGATGGCAAAAGCTTGGCAAAGGTGTCTCAAATTTGTGAGCCATCCTGAAAATTTACATGATATTGCCAATGAAGAGTTGCAAAGCAAAAAGGATCTTTTACTAAGCTCTCAATAACAAAAAAAAAAATTGATCAATCATGCTAGAGGGAATACTGAATCATCTTTACATGTGATTTTTATAGTCTTTCTATAACAGTATCAAAAAATCATTGTCATGTGAAAAGGAAGTCAAAGAATGCACAGCCAAAAACTTGTAGGATGAAAAGGCATACTAGACAAATTTGCAGGTAGTTAATGAACAAATTACGTTTTTTTTCTGGTTTGTGTGCTATCTGAGTTATTTGGTAACTTTTTTCAAATTAATAGACTGGGGTTTTTGTGGGTTGTTTTTCTTCCCCAGATGCAGTCTCGCTGTGTCACCCAGGCTGGAGTGCAATGGCGTGATCTCAGCTCACTGCAACCTCTGCCTCCCAGGTTCAAGCAATTCTCTAGCCTTAGCCTCCCGAGTAGCTGGGGTTACAAGCACGTGCCATCGTGCCTGGCTAATTTTTGTATTTTTAGTAGAGACAGGATTTCACCATGTTGGCCAGACTGGTCTCGAACTCCTGACCTCAAGTGATCCACGCGCCTCAGCCTCCCCAAGTCCTGGGATTACAGGTGTGAGCCACCGCACCTGGCCAACTCTGGGGTTTGTTTTTGTGGGTTGTTTTTGCATGGTTTTAGGTTTACAGAAAAACTGAGCAGAAATTACAAAGTCCCCATATCCTCCCACATATGCACTCCCATCCCAATTTACTTGGGAGTTTTTTGTAAATTTGTAAACTGTTGTGATTCCTTAATCTAAAGAAAAATTTACTTTGTATCAAATTTTTATGTTTGCGATTTTGTATTCTTTTTTATGAAAGGGCCCCCCAAATCTTACAAGCTTCAGATACCCCAAAACCTGGACTGACTCGCTCCTCCCATTACGTCCTAGCTTGGTGCATTCTTACTACACCACCATGAGTAGGCATATTATAGCCAAACTGCAGACTGAGCTACAAAGAGGCTAAACAATGCAGCCAGAGGCCCTGACCAGTGAGTCACTGGGGACCCAGCACTAGTGCCCAAATCCTTCTTGAACAATATTCCACCATCCACCCTCTCCTGACAGGCAGCTGCCAGGTCAGGGCTTTGGGCTTCCACAGGTTTCCTTGGCTAAGCCCTGAGCTCACCCAGTCAAGTTCATCCCTCTCTCTAGGTGGGTGCCTGACTTCTTGTCCTCTAGAAACAGAGACAATCGTGAAAACAGGCCTGTAATCCCTCAGCCACACATCCGGAATTCAAAAACTCCAAAACCCAGAAGTTTTTCAAAACTCATCAGCAACAAAATCTGACCCAAATAGACAAAAAGTTATTGCTTATCTTTATTTATCTAGTTTTGTGTGAATACGAAGATGTTGTGCTGTTGGATTTCAAAGCTGCCCCAGACCCTACAGGGATGTTATGTAATAAACACAACATATACTATCATTACTTTTCTCAAGTCCGCACGGTTCTGAATTCTGAAGTACATTTGGCTCCAAAAGCATACAAAGGAGTTATAAATTTGTGTATACCCCATAGGATTTTCAGAAGGTCAAAAATGGTAATGCACAGCTGTGCATGGTGGTGCGTACCTATAGTCCAAGCTACATGAGAGGCTGAGGTAGGAGGATCTCTTAAGCCCAGGAGGTGGGCAACAGAGCAAGACCCCATC
The DNA here is from genome assembly GCF_006542625.1 of Nomascus leucogenys. Taxonomy (NCBI): domain Eukaryota; kingdom Metazoa; phylum Chordata; class Mammalia; order Primates; family Hylobatidae; genus Nomascus; species Nomascus leucogenys. Next base: position 104,753,028 of record NC_044386.1, on the reverse strand, counting down.
TACAAAAAAAGAAATAAAAATGGTAATACATGTCAGCTTGGAGAATTACAAAGTACTGACCAGTTGTAAGTCATGGGGACAGTGGTTGTAACTGTTACTATTGGTAGCAGATTCTGGTGTAGAAATTCCACCATCATATTAAGAGCGGTTACACGAGAAGGAGAAAAAGACCCTCATTTCAATCTAAGTGACTTGTCCACTTGAAGTGTTACCTGAGAGCCAAGCATCCCACCTGGGCTGGGATAAACACTGCTACATCACACACCTAGATTCTGACAAAGCTCAGTGACCTGTAAGTGTAGCAAGAATCTAAGGTCCATTCCCAGTCCTCCACTGATTAACCAGGCCACCCCCAAAGCTCTCTAGGCTTCTGTTCCCCTTCTCTAAAAAAATGGGGAATAATAGCTCATCTGGATCTGTGTTATGAGTTGAATTGCATCCCACCAAAACTCATGTGTTGAAGTCCTAAACCCCAGTATCTTCAGAATGTCACCTTATTTGGACATAGGGTCTCTACAGAGGTAATCAAGTTAAAATGAGATCATTAGAACAGAACCTAATCCACCGTGGCTGGTGTCTTTAAAACAAGGACAAATTTGGACTCAGACACATGCATAGAAGGAAGAAGGTGTAAAGAGACACAGAGAGATGGTGGCCTTCTATAAGCCAAGGAGAGAGATCTGGAATAGACGCTGTCCTCAACAGCCTCTGAAGAAACCCACCCTGACAACACCTGGGTTTTGGACCCCTAGTCTGCGTAACCATGAGGCAATAAATTTCTGTTAAGCCGCCCAGTCTGTGGAACTCTGTTACCGCAGTCCTAACAAACTAATACAGTCGGTGTAAAAGGAGCATCTACGTTGTGAATGTATCACTCTACCTTTATCATTACTCCCATGATAATGCAAGTCATGGCTGGGCGTGGTGGCTCACGCCTATAATCCCAGCGCTTTGGGAGGCCGAGGCAGGCGGATCACTGGTCAGAAGTTCAAGAACAGCCTGGCCAACACGGTGAAACCCTGTCTGTACAAAAAAAATACAAAAAAAAGAAAAATTACCCAGGCACCTGTAACCTCAGCCACTCAGGAGGCTGAGGCAGGAGAATCGCTTGAACCCAGGAGGCGGGGGTTGCAGTGAGCCAAGATCACACCATGACACTTTAGCCTGGGCAACAGAGCAAGATTCCATCTCAAATAAATAAATAAATAAATAAAGTCACATGTGTGTCATAGCATATAGGACCATCTCAGTAAATCCAGCTTCAGGCTGAACCTGCTGTTGACTGGCAGATTTTATAATTCTGCATGTTCTTCTAAAAAGTTAGCTTTGCATAAGAACTCCAATTTACAGCAGAACGAAAGCAGCATAAGGATATCTCTGCTGTTATCTGATTTTGGATCTATTTTACTAAGTCAACGGGTTTGAATTTCACCTCCTGTTCCTGCCCATCTGTCAAGTCGACACATTTCAAATGAGTTGAATGAGTATTTACCAAGCTGCTCTAACCACAGTAATCATAACAGTTACTGCTTACTGAGACCTACTCTGGGCCATGCACTGGGCTGTGCACTTAGAGACATCATGTAACTTAAAGCTCACCACAGGACTAGGAAGTAGTGGTCTTATCTCCATTTTATAGATGAGAAAGCTCATCTGCACCACTGAGCATACCACTGAGACAGACTGTTGCCAACCAAGGGGCTGTGGTCTCCACTTATGAGGACATAGAAATCCTGTTGCTGATGGAGTTTAAATATACAAAGTAAGAGAATTACATGATTGGGTGCGTATAACAAGCTGTTAAACTGAATATAAGTGGATGTCAAAACTGCGACATTATGAGCTCCTCGAAGTGCAAGCCATGTTATAACTTGAATTTTTGGTCCTGTGGTTGTCACAGTTCTTGGGATTCAATAAAGATTTCTGGAAGGAAAGGAAGGGAAGAAGGGTGAGAGACAGGAAGATACAAAGAGGTTGGTTCTCCACAAAAAAAAAGAGAAAGTGTCAATATTCTATCTTGACCTCAAAGCAAAATGGTAGGATTTGGAGCTATCAGGGCAGAAATGAGAGTAGCACATCCAGAGATGGGGGAAAGACAAAGGACAGACACTGGAAAGAGCAGACAAAATCCATATCCCAGAGAAAGACAGAGGTAAGGACACACCACCCATACAGCCGCACTCCATATGTGCTGATTCTCATCCATGAATTCAACCAACAACAAATCAAAAATATTTGGAAAAAATAATAAATGACAATGCAAGAGCCAGTACTTGGGAGACTTGAGGCAGGAGTATCACTTGAGCCCAGGAGTGCAAGACAACCCTGGGAAATCTAATGAGATTCCCATCTCTAAAGAAGTTTAAAATATTAGTTCAGTGTGGTGGTACGCACCTGTTGTCCCAGATAATTGGGAGGCTAAGGTGGAAAGATGACTTGAGCTCAGGAGTTCAAGGCTGCAGTGAGCTATAATCACCCCACTACACTCCAGCCTGGGTGACAGAGCAAGACCTTGTCTCTAAAATAACAATGCAACCACAAAAAAAATACAAATTGTAAAATAGCTATTCACATAGCATTTTCGTTGTATTGGGTAATCTTGAGATGTTTTAAGGTAAACAGGAGGATGTGCATAGCTTATGCAAATCCTATGCCATTTATATCAGGTACTCGAGCATCTGTGGATTTTGGTATCCATGGGGATCCTGAACCTAGTCCCCAAATGATACCAAGGGAGAACTGCACTCCGTGAACAGGAGGGAAATGCATTCCTGATCCACATCCAAGGGCTCTTCTGCCAAAGCCCTCTGCTGGGGTGGCCTCACAAAACACATTTTAAAAGCACATCTCATATCAGAATCTCTAGGGCTGGCAGAATGAGAAGGCCAATCCACACATATGTATCTCTTTGAGTACATTTTGCTGTGTCTTTTTGTGGCATGCTTCTGCAGGTCTTAAAAGCACTATCTACCATACACCCAGGTTCTACTCTGTCCTACTGATTAGGGGAAAAAAAACAATTTATTACATGTGCATACATACATGTGTACACTTCTCTTTAGAGCAGACATGACTTACTGGATTGGAATATCTTTGCTTGGTGGGGAGGTGGGCTTGCCCATATGCAGTAAAGCGATCTAAAACCACCGAGAGCTATAAAATCCTCAAGCGAGGTCATCTGTCTTTGACTACACAGGAGCTGACTCCAGTGAGCTGGAAGAGCACCACTGCCCAAACCCCTTAAAAAGAAATCATTCTCTCAAACATCCCCACTGGTATTCAATGGGAATTCTAGGTGCCCAGGAGCCGTAACTTGATTAGTTTAATGATATGGAATGGAATAATTTACTAAATCCTCTCAGAAGAAGAAATTGACTTTTTTAAAAGATGAAATCTTTGCCTCTGAGAGCCCCAGCTAGGTCTGCAGCTTACCTTTCCTGGGCAACAAGTTTCAGCATACTTGTCTGAACTTCTAAGAGTCACCCCTACCTTCTGTGACAGAGACAGAGAGTGAGACATCAGATAAAGTTATCCGGATTTATTTACATAAAAAGTTTAGAAATCTCACTCAGAGGTAGGAATTGAACAATGAGAACACTTGGACACAGAAAGGGGAACATCACACACCGGGGCTTGTTGTGGGGTGGGGGGAGGGGGGAGGGATAGCATTAGGAGATATACCTAATGTAAATGACGAGTTAATGGGTGCAGCACACCAACATGGCACATGTATACACATGTAACAAACCTGCAGGTTGTGCACATATACCCTAGAACTTAAATTTAAAAAAAAAGAAAGAAAGAAAATCATCGCCCACCTCTGGCCAATGAGTAAGTCCGCCAGCAAAGTGGATTATGCTAACTGCAGCCCTAGACAGATTCACCGCTGCCTTTCAGTGGGCCTGCCTGAGCTCTACTTCCCAGTCTGGGAAGCCAGCTTCTCCACTGAATACAGAGCTTTCTTTCTCGTTAAGCAAATATCAAAGCACAAAGGTTATTAATGGCAAGAAATTCCCAGGAAACACTGATGTCAGAGCTCCGCACATGAGGCTTGTTGGCAGGGTCTATGATCTTACTCCCAGTGCTCTGAGCTGCAGTTTGCCCTGAAGGTACGGCACGCAGATTAGCTTCCTAGGCTGTGTAATAGACTCTGCTCATCCAAACGACCCTGAATTTGTTTCCAGGGATTGTCTGGACACCTGCTGTGTGTTTTATTCTTTGTTCTTTATTTCAAACGTGGCTCCAAGTCACCTATCCCAGCTCAGACAGAGGAGGGCATGTCATCTCCTGCTCACATGTGATCCTCAGACCCACAGCACCTAAGCTCTTTCCCCTGGTCCTGCAGAGTATGTAGTGACAGGCTCCCAAAGAGCAGATAACTGTAGTTCCACGTTCTTGGGGGATGATTCTAAATAAATGAGACTTGGACTGGCCTGCTTATGCTCTTTACCTGAGCCCCAATCTGCTAAGAAAGACATTTTCAGCAACCAGGTGTCCACTTGGTTGAGAACAGATGACATGACAGACAAGGCGCCCACCTGGTTGAGGCAAACAGTCTGCCAAGCAAGGGCCTGCTGGGATAAGGGGTATATGACAATCAGCTTCCTACGACTGGGATGCCAAAAGATTCAGCTGTTCCTCCACGTAATGCTGAGCAGTACTCTGAAGAGCCAGAGGAACAGAGCGACACCACCACAGAGCCAACAAATAGCTGCTGAACGCATGAATGACCTTTCAGCATAACCAGGTCAGCAATCCATGTTTGCCTAATTATTTCCTTGTAAAACCTGCTGCCCCATTTCATGCAAAATTTAGCTGAATGCATCAAGTGGTTAGTGGAATAAGCCCTCCTACGTGAGGTTTCTAGTAACGGAAGAATTCATGTGGTCACTAATATCTAGTTTACCTTCTCTGAGTGCTGCAGATCAACACCCACCTCCCCCCAACCCCCACCACTGCCTGTCAAACCCTGCCTCCTCTGACCCCCGCTCTGCACACCAAACAACCCTCTCCTCTAGCACATCTTAGAACAGAACAGAGGTGATGGTTTGTAATGTGCCTACTTAAGCTGGACTTCATTTCCCAGAATTCCTTTTTCTTGTATGTTTCCTTTCAGGGTGGACTACAAGAGATACCCTTGTGGCTTCCACAGGATACCCTCATTACCAAGGTCAGAGGCAACCAGAACAGACATGGGATTCTGTTTGCACTTATGGGGTTCCAGCCTGCATGTGATCTTCTTCTTCTGACCAGTCTGCCTGGAAACTTCAAGCTCTAGCATTAGGCTGAGAGACAGCCTTGCAGAGCCCACTTATGCAGCATCCATAACTTCATAAACTAATTCCCAATGAAATCGGAATTCCATACAAAATTATGTTCATGAGTCTTTGAGTGAACCCTGTCTGATACAACAAGTAAAGGATTTTAGAGACAAAACTCCTTAAAGAAGGTATAGGTAGAGAGGATTACTAAAGTATAGAAAGCACCCGATACAGATTATGGCATGCAATAAGAGCTCAGTAAACATCACCCAATTTTAAATGGCCAGGGTGTGTGTGAAAATAAAAAAAAGTGAAAATGTTTTGAAAGCTATGAAATACTATTCAAATGCTGCTTTTATTATTACTACAGTTGGTGATATTGCTTATACTATCAGTAATAAAGAATATTGGCTGGGCACAGTGGCTCGTGCCTATAATCCTAGCACTTTGGGAGGCCAAGGCGGGTGGATTGCCTGAGCTCAGGAGTTCGAGACCAGCCTGGGCAACACGGTGAAACCTCATCTCTATTAAAATACAAAAAATTAGCTGGGCGTGGTGGCGTGTGCCTGTAGTCCCAGCTACTTGGGAGGCTGAGACAGAGTTTCTTGAACCCGGGAGGCAGAGGTTGCAGTAAGCTGAGGTCACACAACCGAACTCCAGCCTGGGTGACAGAGCAAGACTCCGTCTCCAAAAAAGGAGGAAAAAAAAAATATTGATGTAAATATTTGAGGAGAAAATACCTAATTCTTTTGGATTAGTGACACAGCATTTGGAATACATATTTCTATACTGAATAGCACCTATATCAACCACACCAAAATGGCTATGCTGTGATTAGAACTCCTTCCCCTAAGGCTCACACAGGTTCCCAGGCCAGTCTCAGCAGAGACAGGGGATATGCAGATTACCACCTTCCTACTTTTCCCACCCAGTGGAAATGTCAATTAAGCCATGTTTCCAGAATTGGGATCCAATAGCCAGATCCCACTATTGGGCTTCTACCTTATGAGCCAAATAGTCATATGTCCAAATACACTCAATATTTAAGTGTCTTCAAAGAGTTGAACTAGCCACATACATCTTCTTCTCTCCATCTGGGGATGAGTCCTCTCCCTCACTTCCATTTCTGCTCTTTAATTATTTGCCAACTACTCCTTTTCCTATAGACACAGCTAATCGACTCGGGTGCTAGTACCATCCTCCCCATTCCACAAGACCTGATGTTTTGCTGCCTTCTTAGGGTGGATCTCCTGAAATGACTGCCATTACCCACCAAGCCCCAGAGAATTTCACTGATGTCTGTGCAGCTACAGAATGGGATGGCCTGGAACAGACCACTTCTAGAAGTAAGAATCAGGTATCTCTGCCTCTTTAGAACTGTGGCTGGTCTATTCAGGACCCAGTTCCAGGACAGCCAAACAGGTCAAGTTAGTCTTTCCTGGTTAACTCCCCCTCCCCATGGTGCCACATAGAAGACAGAATCATAGTCCCTTACAGCCTAAGTGTATCTTAGTTGCCTCGGTTCTGGTCTCACAACTGAAAGACCCCTGAGATAGGATCAGGGAGGTGTCTGTGCTTCAGGAAAAACCTTCAGTAATTGGATCTTAATTCAAACAAGCCAACCGAAGAAGACACCTTTAAAACAATCAGGAAAATTTTAACATGGGCAGTATATTAGATGCTGTTCAGGAAACTACCATGAGTTGTTTTGGGTGTGTTAGTTACTATTTACTGGTGAAATAAAGGATTTGCTCTAAATAGTCCAGAAAATAAGGGAGGGCAAGAGATAAACAAGATGGGCACAATGATGACAATCACTGGATCTGGGTAAGGATACGCAGAGATTCATAAAGTTAGTCTCTATGTTTTATATCTTTGAAAGTTTCCATAATAAAAGTTTTGTTTGTGAAAAACATACAGAGACTTTCTATTCCAGGTGAATTTCTACCCTGTCAGTGCCAGCGAGGATCCCAACTCCAGTCGGGAAATGAGACTCCAACATGGAGAGAGAAAACCTGGACCTTCTCCACCTAGAGGAAGAAGGGACCAGCAGAGAAGGGACATGGAGCCTGAGGTCCTCTCTCAAAGCTTCCTCTCCCTGGATTCTCCAAGCTGCTGCGTATTGACCAATTTTTAGTGGCTGCTTCCAGGACTATCAGACCCTAAGTGAAAGTAAGGAGTAGAAATAAGAATGCATAAAGCTGTTTGGAATTCTTTTTAACAAATTTTCTTTTATTATATCTTGAAATATAGGTGTAATATCATAGATGTATTTAAAGTGAGAGTGGTTACTGTTAGAGGAAGCAATAAAACATGCTATCAAGTTCAAATTGCACTCAAATATTAATAAACATATAGGCAACAAAAACTACTATCCACATTAGATTTGACTATTAATATGAAATAGAACCACCATCTGTACTGTCAAACAGAGAATTTTTCACTTTCAGATTATATTATTACCCAATAAAAAAGCTAATATATTTTGAGTCCTAATGGAGTTCTCAATGCATCTAAGCCAAAGTTAAGATTTCCACGAGGTCAGGAGATCGAGACCATCCTGGCTAACATGGTGAAACCCTGTCCCTACTAAAAATACAACAAAAATTAGCCAGGCGTGGTGGCGGGTGCCTGTAGCCCCAGCTACTAAGAGGCTGAGGCAGGAGAACGGCGTGAACCCAGGAAGTGGAGCTTGTAGTGAGCCCAGATCTCGCCACTGCACTCCAGCCTGGGCGACAGAGCAAGACTGTCTCAAAAAAAATTTAAAAAAAAGATTTCCAAGGGAAAACATTCCTGCAAAATCTCACGTCACCTTTTTTTAAATATGTAACTTCAGCTTTCTTTCAGAGTGCAGTAGACTCACCCTGCACAGTGGATCGTGTGCATGTATATAAATCTTCATCTCTCTCTTGCTGTGAGATGACAGTCCCATTAAGATGCCATCAGCCCCTCTTGTTCAATGGTCACCCAGTCTTTCAATCAACAAATATGTATTAAGTTGCTATGTTTCAGGCACTCCCAGAGGCAAAGGCTGCAAGGAAATGGTCTTATTCAGTGATGCAGTGAGGAAAGTAACATTTGAAGAGTTCTTTGTTTTGTTTTTTGGGTTTTTTTTTTGCAGTTTACAAAGTACAAAGAACAGAACTCTCTTTTGTCTTGAGGAAGGCTCTGAATCTGTGTCCTCGTTTGAAAAAGAAGGATAATACCATCATCTAGCTGAACAGCTGTGGTTTACTTTTTGTTTTTGTTTTAACTCAAAAGATATTTGTTGAGTAACCACATTGCATCAGGCACTGTATTTCGATTGATATCACAGACAATTGCTATAATAAGCCAATGAACTGTGATAGCACCTAGCACCCAGGCTGGCAGAGTGGAAGCTTCCTAAACACCCATTCCGTTCCCATTCATTTGTTTCACTGGATCTGTCCGGGGACCTCCTCCGGGCCTACTTTCCCAGGCTGCGTCTTTGACAATGATTCAGTCTCTCTTCCACCTCTCTGCCTTGGGCGTCACAGCACAGGCCAGCATGGGAAACATCCAATATCCACACAGCACCCTGATGGGCAGGGCTCCCACCCATCTCAGCCCAGCCCTGCCAGCACCTCCCCGACAGGATGGTAGACCAGGGACTGGAGTCAGAAGGAGCACCGCAGGCCTGCCATATTGAATTCGATAAATGAAAACTTCTGTTTCAGATGCTGCTGAATTCTTGGGAAACACTTGAATAAGCAATACTTTGTGTTTTCTCACAACGAGCAGGACTGACCCACAGAAAAGACTCCCTCAGAGCCTGCAGGGGTGCTGGGCAGGCTCTGAATGGCAAGGCAGGCTTTCCCACTGGAAACCAAGGGCTTCCCGCTCCCCAGCCATTAGAAACACCAATCCCTTTTTCCCTGTTGCATTGTGTCAGCGTTCACTTCTGACCAAGAAACCCCATTAATTTTCTGTGATGTACATCCCAAATGACATCACTTCAGTTCTTTGAAATTCAAAGTGCTGGATTAATGAACCACAGACTTCAAGCAAATTGGCTGCACAATCCATCACATCTGACTGCAGCTTTACCACTACCTCGAATTCCAAAGAGCGGCATAAATTTCCCAGGCTGCTTTTGAAAATGAACACAGAAGTCCGAAACAGCAGCCCACACTGCGTTCATCCTTTCTACAAATGTTGTGTCTTCTGTGTGCTGCAAATTAAATGGTTCCATTCTTCACCTGGTATTTTATTGATATAAATTTAACCTGTTCAAATGTTGTATTAAATTCCAGTCTTTTCCAGAATAATCTACATTTAATTCCTCATTCCACCAATCTATTGAAAATCTCCCTCTTGGCAGCCTTTCAGAAAAGCTATATGAATTGCAAACTCTTTGAAATTTTGTTGAAGTATTAAGAACACTACTTATCCACATATTCAACTGAGGCCCTTTTAATTCCATTCCATTTCCCCAAACTCCTTTATATAATGTCAGAGCCACAAAAACCAGAAGCAGTGACTGGGCACAGCCATTCACCTTTCCTTCAGCAGTGAAAATGGCATTAACGTTTGCAAATGAAAAAATATAGATCAAACTAATTACCTCCTTTTTTCCCAAAGTAAAAGACAATCTAACACCATTCTTTTAGACATAATGCCATTTATTTCACATAAGGGGGTTTTTGTGTGCTCAGAAAAGAGGGTATTTAATACGTGTGAATCAAAATCCAGATTAGCTAATTAACTGATGTCTGAGAATGAGATGAAGAATCAATATGCTATGATAATTGTCAAAAGCACAGAAGAAAGGTCATGCCAGGTGAGACTAGTCCATGGGGTCCAGAGTTTTCTCTGCCAGTGAAACAAAAGATTTTTTTTTTTTTTTTGAGATGGAATTTTGCTCTCGTTGCCCAGGCTGGAGTGCAATGGCATGATCATGGCTCACTGCAACCTCTGCCTTCTAGGTTCAAACAATTCTCCTGCCCCAGCCTCCCGAGTAGCTGAGATTACAGGTACCCATCACTACGCCCAGCTAATTTTTGTATTTTTAGTAGAGATGGGGTTTCACCATGTTGGCCAGTCTGGTCTTGAACTCCTGACCTCAAGTGATCCACTCACCTCTGCCTCCCAAAGTGCTGGGATTACAGGCATGAGCCACCATGCCCAGTCCTGTTTTTTTCCCAAAAGTACAGTAGAATAAAACTTTGGTTAGTTGAAATCACCAGAAAATGAATCATTGCCAGATAGCCAAGTTTTCCAGATAGCTGAAGGTAATTTCTTTAAATCACAAAAATGTTTTATTTAGCTTAAATGTTTCTCTGCCCTCATAGAGTGCATTTATCCAACACTGGTTGGTCATTCAGTCATCACTATGAGCATCAAAAATTATTTACTGAAGGCCTAAGGACTTGGTGAATTGTAGTGGGTTATTTGCCCCTTCATTAAATTGCCCCGAACTATTGCCCTGGATGTCACCTGTCAGTGACATCTGGCTTGAGTTCAATATTTCCTGACTCTCAGGTAGACTCCAGAAGGCTCATTTTTGGAAAGGTGATGTTGGGGTGGACTACCAAGGTGTCACCTTTAATGATGAAGGATTTACCTCACCCAAATCCCCAACCCTCCGTAAGAATTGGCTAAGACATTCATCATGTAGAATTTATCCAATCTAGTGGTTCCAATTTTTTTTTTTTTTGGTAGAAGCAGGCAAATGAAGAGTCATTCTTGAATAGTCATGGTCACCTACAAGATGTGATGGTGAAACCCAGTCCTAACTGACCCAGTGTTGAGTTACAGAGGAGGAAGGGCAAAAAACTAGATTCTTAAGAGTTTGCTGGCTGTGGCAGTCAAGTGCCTCATAGAAAAATCTAGAGAACCATAGAAAAAAATAAGCCATAGAAAAAATCCAGGCTAACAGAGGAAATGGGAAACAACAATATCACTGAAGAATTTCCAGGTAATACTTCAAGATAAACCAATTCATTAATTTAACTACTGCAGTAACATCTCCATCTTTCTGGCTTGTAAAATGTTTTAAGAGTACCAACTTCCAAACGTTCATACCTGTACGTCAATGCATATAAATTTTCTAGAAACTCGAGCCATGTAAAGTGATTAGAAGCTTATTTTTCCCATTTCATGTGTAAGTCTTTTCAAAATGGACCACGTTTTCTTGCCTACTTAGACAGGAGTTGAAGAGTCTCAACCACTCTTCTCTCAGTGTCCACGAGTACTTGACTGTGGAGCAATTGGTCAACATTCCTTGTGATTTCTCCCCAGCCGAGCCACTTTGGGAACATGTATTAATGTTTCTTTATTTGAAAAATACAGAACATAACAGTACCTACCCTCATAAGTTTGCTGTGATCATCAAATTAGATCAAGTAACTAGACAAGCATGTCATATTCACAAAGAGGAAGATTCTTGACATCCATATCGACTTATTCTGGATTCTGTGCCTTATTTCTTGCTTTTGCTTCTCAATTTTAGTCTGTGTTCTGCCTGAACATGTAGCTGTCATCCATCCCTTTTCATGTTTTCAGACTTTTTTTGGGGGGGGGGGAGGTGGGGAGATGGAGTCTCGCTCTATCGCTAGGCTAGAGTGCAGTGGCACGATCTTGGCTCACTGCAACCTCCGCCTCCCGGGTTCAAGTGATTCTCCTGCATCAGCCTCCCGAATAGCTAAGGCTACAGGTGTGTGCCTCCATGCCCAGCTAATTTTTGTATTTTTAGTAGAGATGGTGTTTCACCATGTTGGCCAGGACGGTCTCCATCTTGACCTCGTGATCCACCCGCCTTGGCCTCCCAAAGTGCTGGTTGTTTCTTATTTTCTACGGGTTTTCAAAATGAACTGAAGGCTCTTAAACTTGCATGTAAAACAAGATAAAGTAGGTCCTAAATTAGGGTCTCCTCTCTGGCCTAAAACCCCTCATGAGATTTGGTGGTGGTTATTTCTGATACCCAGTGGTCTTCTCTCATTACTCAATGGTAGTGATTTCCAGGAGTGTGACCCTGGATATGTGATAGAGGACTGTGTCTCATGTCATTATCTCAAAATTATTCCTCATGTTATCAGTTTTAGCCAACAATTAGGACCTGGAATAAATGGATATTTATGAAACAATTTTCAGAATGTTGAGGTTAAAGAAAGTGCACAACTTTATTTACAAAATATTTTTTGTTTCGTTTTTTGAGACAGTCTCACTCTGTCACTCAGGCTGGAGTGCAATGGCATGATCTTGGCTCACTGCAACCTCTGCCTCCCAGGTTCAAGCAATTCTCCTGCCTCAGCCTCAAGTAGCCAGGACTACAGGTGCACACCACACCTGGCTAATTTTTGTATTTTTTAATAGAGACGGGGCTTCACCATATTGGCCAGGTCTCAACTCCTGACCTCAGGCGATCCACCTGCCTCAGGCTCCCAAAGTGCTGGGATTACAGGTGTGAGCCACTGTGCCCAGCCTTACAAGCTATTTTTTATTTAAATACTTGAATCTAGTCAAGCCTCTAGCCTTAATTCTCTGTATACAGGGGAGGAGAAACTATAGTAGATAAAAAATGGATTAACCAAACACAATGTGGAAACTGTGTAAAATCTCATGTAAAGAATCTAATCAAAAGAACACGACTTTAAGACACCCATGGAGCATTCAGCGTGGAAGAGGCCTCCTATGATATTAAGAAATAATGGCTAATTGTGTTGTGGTGATAAGGCTGTGTTTTTTTTTAGTCTATCTATTGGAGGTACATACAGATGTATTCACAGGTGAATGACATGATGTTTGAAATTTCCTTTATGGTACTTCAGCCAAAAAAAAAAAAAAAAGTGGGCACCTGTAGTCCCAGCTACTCCGGAGGCTGGGAAGCTGAGACAGGAGAATGGCATAAACCCAGGAGGCGGAGCTTGCAGTGAGCCAAGATGGCACCACTGCACTCCAGTCTGGGTGACAGAGCAAGACTCCATCTCAAAAAAAAAAGGTGTGTGTGTGGAGGGGGGTGTGTTAAGGGAAGTAAACAAAGATAGCAGAATATTCATAAGTATTGAAGCTGGCATAGGGTACCTAGGGTTTATCATACTATTCTATTTAGTAAGGTTGAAATGTTTCCAAATGAGTCTTCAAATTTATAGATCGATTCATTTTTGGAACATGATGCCATCTAACACATTAGAGCATCTTGCTCCCCGGGATGGAAGGCTAACGGAAATCTCAGTCAGTCAAGACATCCATCATTACTCATTGAATACCTACTGTGCACACAGCCAGGAAGCTCTGAAAGGTCAAGCTCATTAGCAACCATTCCCAATGCAGCCTTTGACACTTGAATGCATTTATTTCCATTTAATCAATTTTACAAAATCGTGGTCACAATGAGATTCTCATTTAGGGTTAGCGCAGGTTGAGAGGCAAAGTCAATGGCTCATTTTTACCTTGCAGCAAATCAAGTATTTTTAACATATAGCAATGAGTAAATGTGGCATCAATTATTAACAAAGTGAATAGAAATTGATACAATGAAACAGCTCCCCTATCTCAGTCTTCTCTGGCTTCAGTTCCTTTGCTCTTTCAAATTTGTTAAGCACTGCTAACACTATTTTTGGAATCCCTCATTAATTCCAAATGAAGAGTTTTGGTTCTTTAATAGATTGGTTCTAGCAAAAGCAGCATGTACCTGGAAATCAGGAGGTAGGACTCCTGCCCAAGACTCTGCCAGCAATACAACGTGTGACTTAGGAGAGTCGCTTCTCTGCTCTGAGTCTCAGTTTCCCCACATAAGAAATTAGGGCCAATTGTACCTGGCACACGTCTTACAGGGGTTATACAAAATTATGCCTGCCCCCATGTTATAGAGATCAAGCAAAAATACACAAGACAGGTGGGAAATAATGTTTAATAACTTAAGAGATGGGAACTGAGTAAATTCAAGATACCCAAGTCCTAAGTTCAAGGCTTCCTAGTCTTCATTGTCCTAACAGAAATCCTTGTCGAGCCACCTTCACATTTCACTTGGAACCTGGAGATCTGTCCATTCGCCCTTGTACCCTGAAGTGTGGATACAGTGGCAGCATGCCCTAGAGGATCCAGGAGTTATACAGGAATTATCTCATCCGCAGTTAACCCCAGAGGTGGCTGAGCAATATGATGCCACCGTATTCAACCATGTTCAACATATTCTTCAACTCCCCCGCGGGTGACTGCGGCTCACTGCAGCAGGGTAAGTAGGGGGAGACTGCCTCGCTCAGCAGGGCACATCTGAGTCTCCAGCAGTGGCTTTTTCATGAGTTCCCCTTGGCAGCACGCTTCTCTAGGACTCCTTTACTGTGTACCATATGCGACTGCTGCAAAATATCAGAACCAGATCCACCCTAAGTATATGGGAGTGGCGTGTGTGTTCAAGCAAGAGACACAAGCAGTTACCCTGTGACCAATCTCCATAGACAACGAAATTCTCCATAGACATAGACACAGTGATCCAGATAAGGAAAGGAAGACAAGGAAATGAATTTCATCTCTAACAGGATCATTAAAACCTTTAAAGTGGCACCTAGGAGAACTGGGAGGCTGTTCAGGGTAAAGGTGAATGGTGGTCCTCCCAATAGTGTTGAGGAGTGCAGTGGTCAGGAACCACCTCTAATGACTTTCCCTAGAAAACTGAAGCCCTAACAGGACAATAGGTAGGAAAGTGGCCTCAGACTTTCCAGTAGATGGGTCTGAAATCAGAGGCAATGCCTTTGAGCTCACATCTGTTGGTCACCCCTGCCTTGTGATGAGCTCTCGTTTGCCCATCCACAGGGCCACCCATTCCCCTCCCTCTCCCACCACTCAGCCCCTACTCGACCTTCCAAGCTTCCTCATTCCTCCTTTCCCAGGCATCCTCACAGACTGAGGCCACTGTGATCTGAGAACATTTCATGACTCTGATTTTCTATTATTTCTAATAAACAAAAGCAGATCTTTACCACCTCTGCCTGCCCCTTTTGCTCTCATTCTGAATTAGACTTAGAAAATCACAAAGCTAGCAGCTGGGTGCAGTGGTTCACACCTGTAATCCCAGCATTTTGGGAGGCCAAGGTGGGTAGATCACATAAGATCAGGAGTTCGAGACCAGCCTGGCCAACACGGCAAAACCGTGTATCAACCAAAAATACAAAAATTGCCCGAGCATGATGGTACATGCCTGTAATCCCAGCTAGTCGGGAGGTTGAGACAAGAATCGCTTGAACCCAGGAGGCAGAGGTTGCAGTGAGCCAAGATTGTGCCACTGCACTGCAGCCTTGGTGACAGAGTGAAACCCTGTCTCAATAAATAAATAAATTTTTAGGAGACCACATGGTCCATTTGCGTCCCTTGGTTCTGGTTTACTCAGATCTTGGGCAAATAACTCACTGCCCCTACCTCAACTGTTACTAATTCCATTTGTTAATAACTCCAAATGTTTCCATTTAGCTTCTCTCCCTGGATTTGGGGTACACAATGAGCAGAATTGAAAATACCTCAGTGACAGCTGCGATCCAGGCATTTGGAGAACTCAAGGCTCTGCACTACAAGATGGGGTGATAGATGGGCCCTGAAAATAGAACCCATCTGATGACCTGGAATGAAATGCCAGCAGCAGCCAACACTCCCCCATCCCACTTAGATGGCACACGCCGGGCTCCTGGGTGGAACAGACTGAACTGTACAGTCAAACAGGCAGATATGAGTTGGAGGCAGCTTTCTGCATGGACAAGCCTGGCATCCACTTCTGTCCAGACACCCAAATGCATATCACGTGGCAGAGACCCACGGCGAGATTTTGATCCTCAGGCAGATAGCCAATGAAAGGCTTATCCGATGCAAAGTAAGTATGGAGCACAGGAGGATGCCGCGGAAGGCAGGTCCAGAGCCTCCCCTCAGGCTCCCGCTCACACCCCAGCACTCACCCATCCACCCCTCACTTTAGCATGAGAATCAGTGGCTGCCAGAGTTAATTACAGAGGGGGCTCAGGAGGCTGTTCCCACTGTGGCCTTTTCTCTCTTCTTTTTACATGTTGGGAGGGGCTTAGAAAATGATTTTTTTCCTGCATCAGTCCCAAAATAGATATTCTCTATACAAGTTATCATTTTTACCATGGCAAGATGCTAAACAACATTTTTCCCTTTTACCTGTGTTTTTGAAGTTGTTCTCCAAAGATAAAAAGCCCCTGGGAAAAGGTTTCCCCACTGTGTGCCACAGAGAGCAGAGGACAGCCAGTGAAAGTGCCCGTTGCTGAGTCTTCACCAGGCCACAGTGAATCACGGATGGCAAATAAACACGCAGACCACGCTGCAGAGCCAGCTCCCCTTCAGGTTTCTCTGAGGGTAGCTTCTGTAGTCCTGAGCTTCTGACTGGCCATTCCCAAACTCATCGTTGAGTTGGGGGATGCAGGTACCGCCTGGCCTAGAGGTGGAGAAAGACAGCGCAGCCAGCCAAATCCCAAAGCTCAAGACTCCTTGGGAGTCCGAATGCCTGACAGGATGAAGCATCAGCATAGAAACAGGCACAGAGGTGAGGCCTGGGAAGAACAATTTTACCAAGCTTTGGGTGATCTCTATGAGAAATGCTCTGCTATCATCTAATTAGTGCTAACATTTAACTGCCCCAAAAACATTGTGCAAACATTTTATCTGGGTGCTGTGGAGAAGACACGGAGGCAGGAACCACCGCTGTGGAAGGGGTTTACATTCAGCTGGCCAAGGAAAAAGACCCATGATTAGCTAGAAACCAAATTCCAAACCATGCAGTCCTATAAGATCACTGGGAGGTCAGCGTGTACCAGATTTGAAAAAGCTGCAGGAGTTCAAGGCTGCTGTGAGCTTTGATTGTGCCACTGCACTCCAGCCTGGGTGATAAAGTGAGACCCATCTAAGAGAGACAGAGACACGGACAGGGGGCGAGAGACACGGACAGGGGGCGAGAGACACGGACAGGGGGCGAGAGACACGGACAGGGGGCGAGAGACACGGACAGGGGGCGAGAGACACGGACAGGGGGCGAGAGACACGGACAGAGAGACAAAGAAAAAGAGAGAAAAAGAAAAAAAGAGAAAAACTGAAGGAATGTTTGAGCTAGACATTATTCAGAGATAACATTTATTTAGGTACTACTACATGCCAGACTGTAAGCTAATATTATCATCTCCATTTTACAAATGAGTAAAAGACACTTCAAAATTTTCAGTCAAGGGTTAGCTATGCATCACCCAGACCTATTTGCTGCTAGTGCCTGTTTCCTAATTGCTGTTTTATTATTACTCAGCTTCTCCCAACATCAGCCATTCTGCAAGAGACAGAGAGAAGAAGGGGCAGAGGGAACAAAGGATGGACTAGAGCAAGAGTTAAAGGTAGAAGAGAGGGAGAGACATGTAGAGATGTCGTGCTATCATCATCAAAAAGCAAGCATTGGCCGGGTGCCATGGCTCACACCTGTAATCCCACACTTTGGGAGGTGAAGCAGAGGATCACCTGACATCAGGAGTCCGAGACCAGCCTGGCCAACATGGTGAAACCCTGTCTACTAAAAAATACAAAGATCAGCCAGGTGTGGTGGCACACACCTGTAATCCCAGCTACTTGGGAGGGTGAGGCAGGAGAATCACTTGAACCCCAGAGGCAGAGGTTGCAGTGAGCAGAGATGGCACCACTGCACTCCAGACTGAGCAACAGAGCCAGACTCCATTAAAAAAAAAAACCCAAGCATTTTCTTCAATAAAATAGCTTTCATGTGTCACAAACAGCAATATTGTATTTCAATGATACATAGGGCACATTTGGAGAGCATTTAAGCAGAAGAATCATAGTTCTTAATGTTCTGCTAGGTGCATGATTTCATATTACCTAGACAGAAGCTGAGGCATCAAACTAGCCACTTGCTCAAGGGCACTGTGAGATTAAGGCAAAAGTGGAAGAGAAATCACGTCTGTGCCTGGTGGGTGCCGTCTTCACCATGCTGTGCACAGCTGAAGTTTTCCAACAAAGGAAGCATCAGGATGCAAGCAACAGTTTAGGAAGCTTAGTAGATGGGCAGGGAAAAGGGCAAAAGGAGTTGAGAGAGGGTGCCAGGGTACAGACTCCTGCAAGAAGGTGTGGGCAGGCTCCAGACTTCACTGCAACCAGGAGTTTTAGTAGAAAGCAGCAGCAAAGAGGAGGGAACCATGACATAACCTGAAGACTAGTCGTATCAATCAAGAGAAGAATTAAAGGGAAATCTGTGTTCTGGAAGAAATACACAATGGTGTGCTATTGACCTTCCTCACTCAGGGTCTATGGCCCTGAGTCAGAAGCCCCTGCTCCCTCAACTGCCTCTGAATCAGTCCATGGACACAGATCAGGACACTAAATTGGCAGTTCTCAACCTTTTTCTTTTCACAGCAATACCCCTGATGTTTGTTATTTGTATGCAGCACACACTCCTCAAATTTTGATGATACTCAAAATTTTCTGGTGAAAAGTAAAGTGCTTTACAATGTTTAATTGTTGCAGCTATTGATGGGAGTCTTTTGCTGTGGGAAATGGCATGTGTAAGATCATCCCTGTTTTTCCCCAAAAGCTATCTGTAACCCTGACTCTTTCTCCTAGTTAAGAAAGCACATCAAAAGCAAGTGAATATTGGCCAAGCATGGTGGTTCATGCCTGTAATCCCAGCACGTTGAGAGGCCGAGCAGGGGCATCACTTGAGGCCAGGAGTTCAAGACCAACCTGGCCAACATGGCAAAACCCAGAATCTACTAAAAATACACAAATTAGCCAGGCATGGTGGCATGCACCTGTAGTCCAAGCTACTTGGGAGGCTGAGGCAGGAGAATCACTTGAGCCCTAGAGGCAGAGGTTGCAGTGAGCTGAGATTGCGTCACTGCACACCAGCCTAGGTGACAGAGCAAGTGAATATGTTTTCCGAGAGAAATCATCTTGATCTACCAGAGTATCAAAAAATCACAGGCACTGATTCTTTTATTGTTGTTATAATGAATTACTTGTGAGTTTCCCTCCACGATGTCAAGGCACTGTGTCCCAGGGAAGTCAACTAGACCTGTCCACTTGGAGATCCTTAATTCCCAAGCCATGCTCTCAATTCCTGACCATGAGAGTGCAGAAGCCTCACCGGACACTACTCTGACCTGTCATCTTCTGACTTCCCACCTGCCAACAGACAGATCCCTGATGCTGTCGTCCCAACACCACCCCCGGCATGCTGGATATTACATGGACCTCCTTCCTGATCAGACACCGAGTTCTTCAGTCTACTCATTTGACCTCCCTGATGCTCAACTGCTCCACACATGCCATCTTGGACAGGGATTGTGCAGTGGAAAATTTTTATGATGTGCCATTGATTATTCAGTGTCATTAATAAAATGACAAGGAGAAGTAGTGAATGGTGAAAGAAAGATGCAGGGACAAGGAAGCTAAAGCTACAAAATGACTATCGGGAGTGAAGATGAGAGAAGACAAACACCAGAGCCTACAGAAGAAGGTACACAGAAACTGCTGCTCTCCCCTCCCCCCACCCTCTCAGGGGTCATCCTCACACATTGCATTCATGTCCTGCCCATTACAACGTCTCATGTGGACCCCAGTGTGCCGTATTGTTCTCTTCCAAACATTTCTGCTCCCACTTTACCTCCCTGACAAAAAATGACAACGTGAATGATGCACAGCTCAATTCCTTTTGTCCAAACACATCTTACCCCCTTTCACAAGGCTTTCTACTAACCAACAGCATGACAGCCCCCCAGTGCTGCTCCTGTCCAATAGCTCCAGACTTTTTCAGATGCAACACAGAGACATGGGATCCCAAGTAAGAAGATTCTGGCCCGGTACAGTGGCTCACGCCTATAATCCCTGCACTTTGGGAAGCTGAAGCAGGTAGATCTCCCGAGGTCAGGGGTTCAAAACCAGCCTGGCCAACATGATGAAACCCTGTCTCTGCTAAAAATACAAAAAATTAGGCATGGTGGCATGTGCCTGTAATCCCAGCTACTAGGGAGTCTGAGGCAGGAGAATCAGTTGAACCCAGAGCAGAAGTTGCAGTGAGCTGAGATTGCACCACTGCACTCCAGCCTGGGCGACAAGAGAAAACTCTGTCTCCAAAAAAAAAAAAAAAAAATCGTTTCCCAGAAAAACTGACTTTGAAGTGTAGAATTTGATGGCCCTCAGGTATAGATATCCCACGAAGAACTGGAAATACACAACCAGAAGGAATTTAAGAAGTCCCTGCTGTTGTAAGTTTTATTCTTATAGGCAAGATCAACCTAGTAGAGACTTATTGAAACCTTACAAAACCTTTTGATGCAATGACCATATTTTCCCAATTGAACTGACCAGCATGAATACACTTCTTGGAATAAGAGGACAGAATATTTAAATTCAGGAAGGGTCTTGGGGGGAAAAGTATGTGGCTCCTTTACCTGTTGTCTGAGCATATTTTCCCAACCACTGCACAAAGAGAAATTTCCTGGCATAAGCATTAATGTCACTTCTCTCAACTGTTGAATTAACACTTCAGATTTCCACCTTCCATAGCCTTTAAAGGAGGAAGCCAGATGTACCTGCCCCGAGAATTATATAATTTGTAGCTCAAAAGCATTCTTGCTTTTCTGTTATTGATTTCTACATCTAAGCAGATTTTCCAGACACTCTAGCTTGATTCTGATTCATGCGCCTAGGGCCATGAAGTCTGACGATGTGGGTGAAAAACAGGCTCATGAAGTCTGATGATTTCTGTGGACGACAAGCCCAATCGGGTGATGAAAAAGGTCAGGGTCACACCCCAGATTAGAAAACTTTTTGGGTGTAATCTGCTGAATCAGCAATAGCCCATGTCTACTTCAAGAGAAAATGAACATTTAGCTCACCTAAGAAACAAGCTAATATAAAAATAACATGTTTTAATGAGGAAAGAGTTATCTCTGGCAAAGTAGCCCCCAAATCACCACAACTGAAGCTGCTTAATTGTGAAGCAAATGCAAATAAATTCAGAGGGAAATGGGTTTATGACTGGACCTTAGAAATAAAATCATGCCTGTCGGCTGGGCACAGTGAGTCACACCTGTAATCCCAGCAATTTGGGAGGCCGAGGTGGGGGGATCACTTGAGGTCAGGAGTTCAAGACCAGCCTGGCCAACATGGTGAAACTCCATCTCTACTAAAAACACAAAAATTAGCCGGGCATGGTGGCAGGGACCTGTAATCCCAGCTACTCAGGAGGCTGAGGCAGGAGAATCACTTGAACCCGGGAGGCAGAGGTTGCAGTAAGCCAAGATCACGCCACTGCCCTCCAACGTGGGCGACAGAGCAAGAGTCTCAAAAAATAATAATAATAATGCTCGTCATTTCACAAGTACATAAAGAGGGTCAGAGAGGGAAGGCCTGTCACTCACAGCAGGACATTTGCAAGTTAAGGATTATGCAACATCTGGCAAGCAAGTTGTTTAGTGCCACCACCTGCCCTGTGAAGATAATGGATTTGCACCTAGCAGACCGCACACAGCAAGGAACTCAGCTGAAGCTGCTGTAGAGACCTCTGAGGGCAATAAGGAGGACCCAACCACTGAGTGGATACTTACAAGAGACAAGAGATGGATGCCAGAAATATCTAGCAAGTAAAAATCAGCAGAATTGCTCATGGATTGGATGTGTGGGGTGATGCAAAGGAAAGTTCTGAATGCCTTCCAGTAACCAAATAAATAGGATGTAGTGAGGAAAATACGCAAGTTTTCCAAAATGCAAGTGAGAAAAGTAAGAGACAGCCACACACAAATGCTCTAAGAGGGCGAAGGAAGAGAGATTCTTCCCCCCACTGGAGAAACAGGGATTGCTTCATTCACAGAAGTGACATCAGAACTAAGCCCTGAATATTGAGTAGGGTTTGAAGGGGTGGGAATGGGAGGGTAAGGCATTCTGGGTGAGGGGCTGACGTCAGCAAAGCAAGAGGAGAAGTGTTTTGTTGCGGGTCGGGGGAGGAGGGTGCAGAGTTGCCCAATGTGGCTAAAACAGAGGACTGGGAAGGGATGGACTGTGGGGGGCATGGCTGAGAAGGTGACCCACTTCCCATGCTGGGCCTTGAATACCATGAGCAGGGCTGTGGGTTGCCACCCAGGGTAGAGGAAGAGTGAGGGCTTTTGAGCAGAAGGGTGACAAGATCAAAACAGAGCTTTAGAAGACACTTCCCCAATTTTTCTCAGAGTTAGTGAAACATATCATTTCCTGAGCCTAATTCTACTGCTTTGGAGACTTGGAAATGAATAAAAATGAGATGGAACTAAATCCCCTCCACATTTCTCTGGTTGGCCTCTCTCCAAGGAAGGCAGATGGAAAGAGGTGGGCACGGATAATGCTTGACCTTTTAGACTCCACAGCCATCAAGCTGCCCCACGGAGCTTCCAAGATGGATCTCAGATCAACTGATGGACACTAAGGAGTGCTTAATGAGCAGAGGAAATGTCCACCCCCAGAGGAAAGGGAGAGATTTCCGGAGAAGCTGGGTGAGAAGTCAGCCTTCTGGAGTGGTCGAGGCAGGGAGAGAGTGGGAGGCAGCAGGACTGAGGGCTGCGTTGCCTTGCTCCTGGCAGACCCGGCTCCCTCTCAGGAGGGAGCTGGCCAGCAATCAGGCACCTGAAGCGGCTGAGCAGACCTTCTTCCACTGTCCCCAGCAACCTCATGGCACTGAAATGGACCCAGCCAGTTGGCACTGGGTTTGTTGTGCAAGTGAGATGGAAGGTTACAAAGGGGAAAAAAAATGAAGTCAAGGGAATAAGAACATCCCCAGGACTTCTACCCAACCAAATGCAATAAATGCGACAGAAACAAACCCTGGAGCCAGCAGTCTGTGGTGTTCTGAAACCGGCTGCACCCGCAGATCCAAAGTCTGGCATCCTTAAGGTCACAGGCCAAATGGAATTTGTCTACTTACATGTGGGTCTCTCTTCCTTGATTTAGTACTCCCCGAGGACAAAGGACCACCCAGACTTATCCCTGGGCTCTGTCTAGACATTAGAACCTAACACAGGGACTATTATAGCCTGGAAGACAGACGGACTGGCTAATGCAGACAGTGAGCAAGAGGGAGCGAGGCAGGAGGGTGAAAGCCTCAACTAAACTATGCCAACAGATTAACGTCCACTAGTAAGGGGTAACTTTAATGAATTGTGTCTATGTAAATTATATTCTAAATCTAATTATACATGTTCGTGTGTGATGTGTGTATATACATACACATAAACAATTACATATTATACACACATACACACACCACACACACCACACACACACACATCAGTCCCTATTAAGGATTGTGAGTTACAAAAAAAACTTTTGAGATTTGATAAATGATTACATCATGCTATTTCTTACTCTCTTTTGGTCTAATCTTAACTGCTGTTTTGGAGTGGCTTGTTTCTTGGGCTTTATAGTTTTTCTAGGAATATATCCCGAGAACCCTGTACCGAAGCTTTGGAGGGTTTACAGAACCCCCCACTGCACCCACTCCTTGTACTCTAGCAACTGTGACCCAATTTCTTTTTATGAAAATCCACCTGCCCTAATTTGCTTGGTAGAAATGTATACCAGAGTGACAGACCTTCCCCTAGCTGAGGGGTTAAGCACATCGTCAAAGCCAGACAAATTAAACTCACTCTCTCGCCCTCTCTTTCTTTTGGGACTTTGTGTCTTGAGCAGAGTGATACAAGAAAGGAGATAAATTATTAGAGATTTAAAATAATCATCTACTTTATCATTTTCACACAAAATAATAAAATAGTAATTCCATGTCACTCCTGAATTGGAATTGTTAGGAGTATGATGAACCGCCGGATCATGGTGGGGGCTGCGTAGGGGCATTCCAGTGACTATCATAGCCAAATTCTTTACCACAGAGAGGTCTAAGGGCTGGGAAATATGGCCACACTTTCCCTTCTTCCACCTTCTCCCTGCCTTAACATGTTTGATATTAACCAAAAAACGCTTAGCCTCCGATTATTACATGGGGATGGGGAAAGACAGAAGTAAAATAAAAGTTATAATCTTTGCCTTTTATATTATTTCTCTACTACCCATCAGGTGCTTTGTATATAGTATACAATTTAATACAGCAACCCACTGTGTAGGTGCTATTATGCTCATTTCAGGATATAACTGACGAGATAAGGCACCAGGGATAGCAGTGTCATAATTCCCTAGTTGTGTTCTGAAATGTGTGTAGCAAACCATGGAAATAATTCTGGAGTGGATGGAGTTCTTTAGCCAAAGCAACTTCCTGGGATTATTCCATAGAATATAGGTGTGCACCATGCTAAGCATTTATTTATAAAACTTAAACATATCAGGCACAAAATGACTAAACAATAACATCAGGTATGATAGGAAGTTACCCAATACCCAAAGATGAATATCGAAGGCAATGTCATCCATTGGGCTGAATGTTGAACACTTAAATCACATGGGTGTCCTTATAACTGCTCCACCTTGCAAGCAAAATAGCAGGATAAAGTAACAGCCAGGCATGGAAATAATATATCGGCTGGTCCTCCAGCATGACACCATGCCTGTTGTGTGCTGATTATCAAGGCCGCTGAGGGATGGGTCATCTTTGGGAGCTGGGCCTGAGTGAATGGCAGCAGACATCCAGGCCTGTTTCCTTAAGTGATAAGAAAGGTGTAGATCTTTTGGTTCAGCAGAACCAATTCATCCCTGCAGGAATGCTCAATCAACCGAATCCTGGAGTCCTGTTGCTTACTAACCATGACTCTTCAGCCTCCCGTTTATACCTATATGCTCCTGACATCCTTCCACTAAACTCTTCCTCTGTGTAAATTAGCTAGATTCCATTTCTGTTGCATGCAACCAAACACCCTGCTTCCTAGAGGCCACGAATGAGAACTAAGAGAACAAAGCAGCAGGCTTTAAACAGACGTGCCAGTCACATCCAGGATGTACTACGGTCTTCAGGGGGTGGAATCATTAAGCCTCTAAAACATGCTTCCCTCAATCAAAGGCCATTTAATAAGCACCCACTATGTTCTGCATCCCATGGCAACACTTTTCAGAGCGAGAGAGAATGCAAAGCCATTTTGTCCTGTCCTATCTACCCTGTTCTCAAACATTTCCTCTGATTTGCAGGTCCCACGGGAGCCACTGGCCTGGTTATGTTTCGGTCAGCTTTCTCTGGAGTTAGCATTAAATAATTCCCTAAAACTTGCTAAGTATGGCAACATGCTGCTTTGATTGTTGTTACCCTCTTGTTCCAGGATTTTGGAACACATTTTCCTGGAGGCTGAGCTGAGCAAACCCAGACTTACCTGAGGTGCTGGTGAGGGCAGCACAGAATGGAATTGATTTCTACTATTTTTAAGTGTAATACACTTTTGAGCGTTTGTGTCCCACCCAACTAAATGGAGCATGGTGAAAAAGAGCAGGTTTTTAACATTTTTAATGATTGTCATAATATTAGCTTCTGCTTCTTGAGTGCTGTGTACCACTAGGTACCAGCAATTGTTTTAGGTTCTTTTATTCGTTTTTTCATTTAATCTTCCCTGGCAAGGAAGCAACTCAGAATGTAAGTGATGTGCCCAGTACGCTGCCCAGCTATAGAGCAGGAGATGCCGGGATTTAACTTCGGGATTTTTTTTGTTTTTGTTTTTGAGACAGAGCCCCGCTCTATGGCCCAGGCTGGAGTGTGGTAGAGATGGGGCCATGCTATGTCACCCAGGCTGGTCTCAAACTCCTGGGTTCAAGAGATCCTCCTGCCTCAGCCTCCCAAAGTGCAGGGATTACAGGCACAAGCCACCACATCCAGCCTAAATTCAGGTCTTTTAATTCCAAAGCTTAAGGATTTCCCCAGCCCTTCCTTGATAATCCCTCTAATAAGTGACGTTTTTAGACATGCAGTACCTCAAAGGTGGTTGAATCCAACCCTTCTTATGCAAGAGAACACTGAGGCCTGTGGATTCTTGACTAATGTGAGACTATGATTAGAACTCGGGTCTCCTGAATCCCAACCCACTTCTCTTTCTACTGCCTCATCCTACAAGAAACTTTCCCTAATGCCTTTGTGCTACATATTAGGTTGATTTTTTTATATGAATTCTGCATAAATTCATATAAAGTGTATTACACTTAAGGGATTAAATTAACTCCCATTCCTCTTTCCATCTCCTTATGGTTCCTAATTTTCAACTCCTCCTTATTTTGAACAGTCTCCAAGTTCCTCCTGCCCGTCTGCCAGAGCAGCTGCCAGCCCGGGTTATAGCAGGCTCATTTTTGCAGGATACAGTCATTTGGGAATGGCCAGGGACATCAGGGAAGCCAGGACAGAAGCCGGACAGGGCTGATTTCAAGGGCAAAAGAACAGCTGGCACTCGGGACAGCCACTGCCAGCATCGAGAGGGCAAAGTGGGCCCTGGGGAACAAGAAGGAATGCCTGCCCAGCAGCCAGTGAGAGCCAGAGCCTGGCTAGGCTTAACTGTCCCAGTGGCACTGTGTTGTTGGGATGAACAGGTGCTCCCACAGCCGATTGGGCAGCTCAGCTTCTAGCAGGGATGTGGCGTGGGGTAGACTGAGCAGGGAATTGCAGACACACACAGACCAAGAGACAACCAGGCCCTTGCAAAGCAGTTGAGAATAGCAGCCGGGATGAAAGTACTTATTCTTTTGAGACAGAGTCTCTCTGTTGCCCAGGCTGAGGTGCAGTGGCACAACCTCGGCTCACTGCAACCTTCGCCTCCCAAGTTCAAGCAGTTCTGCTGCCTTAGCCTCCCAAGTAGCTGGGATTACAGGCACCCACCGCCATGCCCAACTAACTTTTTTGTATTTTTGGTAGAGACGGGGTTTCACCATGTTGGCCAGGCTGGCCTCGAACTCCTGACCTCAATCTGCCCACCTCAGCCTCCCAAAGTGCTGGGATTACAGGCGTGAGCCACCGTGTCCAGCCAGAAGTACTTACTCTTAGGGGAGTAGAAACATTTGACCTTCAGCCAGTCAGAGGCTAAAGGCAGCATGACTGGGGGCGGTGCTACTCAAAGGGTGGTCCTTGTACACCAGCTTTACCTGGGAGCTGGTCAAAATGCCAATTCTCAGGTCTCACCCCAAACCTACTGAATTAGAACCTGCATTTTAAGAAGATACCCAAGTAAGGCCAGGCGCGGTGGCTCACGCTTGTAATCCCAGCACTTTGGGAGGCCGAGGCGGGCGGATCACGAGGTCAGGAGATCGAGACCGAGACCACGGTGAAACCCCGTCTCTACTAAAAATACAAAAAATTAGCTGGGCGTGGTGGCGGGCGCCTGTAGTCCCAGCTACTCAGAGAGGCTGAGGCAGGAGAATAGCGTGAACCCGGGAGGTGGAGCTTGCAGTGAGCCGAGATTGCGCCACTGCACTCCAGCCTGGGTGACAGAGCGAGACTCCGTCTCAAAAAAAAAAAAAAAAAAAAAAAAGAGACCCAAGTAATTCCTGTGCACAGTAAAGTGAGAAATGCTCGTCTAGGACAGGGATTCTCAGTGTGGTTTCCAGACCAGCAGCATCAGCATCACCTGAGAACTTGTTAGAAATGCAAATTGTCAGGTCTCACTTCCAGACTTCTGGGGAAGGGGCTCAGCACGTGGCTCTAATGAGCCATCCAGGTGATGCTGTTACAAATTAAAGTTTGAGAAGCACTGATTTCAGAAACATCTTATGCATTTTGGAGAGAGGCAGTTCGGAGGAATCTCAGGAAAGGAATCCTGATTGCAGCTTGGAAGGAAGACCCAAAACCCCGGCGCCAGCCAGCAGCGTCTCCTGCTGCTCCAACCTCCGGACACTCTTACCCACAGACAGCAGACCCAGAATCCAGGCTTCCCTTGCCAGCCCAGGAATTCCCAGGTTTCAGAGCTCAGCTTGTTGGAGGTCACTGCATTGAGTAGTGGCCGTTCCAAATTGGTACACCATATACAATCAAGCCAAACCCCAGAAGAAAACAGAACAGCCCAGATCTGTAATCCAGCCACCCCCTGAGGTCTCTCCACACTTAAGGACCAGATACCACCAGCTAGAACTTCACTCCTTGACCTGCGGAAACCCAGGATCCTCCCCCATGACTTCTGGGTGTTCTTCAAAAGCTTATTTCAGGGTCCCTTCCAGATTCAAGTTCCTGCAGCTGAATCAAGTCAGCAGATGGGCAACCTCACCCATCCTCGCAGGGAGTCCCTTGCCCCACGGCATCAACCTGGACATGGAACCCAGCACATCTGTGGTTACTGTTTTATGAAACATCTCCCACTGGGATTTTGAAGGTAGTACACTTTCCTGAAGCCACTGGGGAAAAGGGCTGCCATCAAAGAAATGCAAACCATTTCCAACTGAGTAGCAGCATCTCTATTCTTAAAAGCCCCGGAATCCACAGAATACTCTGACATCTTCCCCTCCCTATTGTGCTGAACCCCTGTAAACCTCAATAGAGAAGCCATCAGGTTCAAGAGGCTGAAGAGACCCAGAGCAAGCACATGAGACATAGGGCTTTATTAGGGAGCTTACCTACAGAGAAGAGGGTCCAGTGGCTCTGGGTTTGACCCCCTTACCTGCAGAAATGGTCCAGTGGCAGCGGGCTGGACAAGATATCCATCTCATCTACAGTCCGGTGGTGGTGGGCTGGGCAGGAAAACCACAGCCACCTGCAAATAACATGCAGTTTATATAGCATTTTAATTTAACACGCTCTGCCTGATGACCTCCACCTGGCAACCTTCATTTAACCCAAAACTCAGGGCTTCAATTCCCTATACAGCCTGTGTTCCACGGGGTAAGCTGTAGGCTCAGATGTTCATCATGGATAAGGAATGAATCTCTGGGTTGGCCACTCCCAGATTCCCTAGCTCAGAACACACATTCAGGTGTGTCTGCCACGCAGGGTCATTCTAAGGGTACGCTTAAATGATTGCTATTGGGTGCATTTACCCTACATTCCCCTCTGACCTTTTCTTTGCTCCTCTCTTCTTTACCCCCACATCACCAAATTTCTATTTATTTATAATACAAAGAAATTTGCATCTTGACTCTCTATAAACTATGCCTTATAAACTTACCTTCTATACCAAGCAGGATCTTTTCTTAAATATTTTCTTCTCTAAAAGGCATTCCCTTTATCAACTATATAAATAGAGGAATGGATCGAAGGGATCTATTCTTCCTCTGCCGAAGCACACAGCCCCTCCTCCTTCCCAGGCACTCCTTTGCAGAGTCTTCATTATCCCGCCTTTTCCCACTTTCTTAATCTAACTCTGAGATGTTTTCTTTTATAATAACTCAAGTTATTTTCTCTCCTTCCTTTGTCTGAGACCAAACCTCCTTTCTGGGACTTCTATTTTACACAAGGCCAACCATTAACCCCCATCACAGCCTGGAATTACATGTCTCTTATCTTTGGATCATTTCCAAGGCAGCCGGCAGCTTGATACAAAAGCTAAAGTCTGGAGATGTTTTTAATGTAAAGGTTGGGAATCCCAGAGGAAAGACACTCTATCACAGAAACTCTCCTCTCCTTTCCATTCCCAACACCGGTCTCCTAGCTTGAGACTCACTCTCTTTTCCTCAACTATTACGATAGCTGTGTATGATTTCCCCAATTCAACCCCACCACACCTCATCACCACCAGCTCCTCCTTTTCCCCATTCATAGAGTCAGCCCCATCCTCATAAACCTTGAATGCTCCCAGTTGCTTATAAAACAGCACCAACCTTCCCAGCTGAGGTCTTGTACTAAAATAAGAAAGGAGTAGTGGGCTGGGTGTGTTTGCTCACACCTGTAATCCCGGCACTTTGGGAGGCTGAGGCGGTCGGATCACCTGAGGTCAGGAGTTCGAGACCAGCCTGGCCAACATGGTGAATCCTGTCTCTACTAAAAATACAAAAATTAGCCAGGCATGATGACAGGCACCTGTAGTCCCAGCTACTCGGGAGGCTGAGGTGGGAAAATTGCTTGAACCCAGGAGGTGGAGGTTACAGTGAGCAGAGATTGTGCCACTGCACCCCAGCCTGGGCGACAGAGTGAGACTCTGTCTCAAAAAACAAAAACAAAGAAAGGAGTAGTGGAAGGAAGAGGGGAAAAACAGAAGGCCATGCAGAGGCCGAGGCAGACGTCTCAGCAGGGAGGGAGGAGGAGGTAGACTTGGTGTCCCTGTAAGACAGTAGAACACGAGGTACCAGCCACAAAGGTAACCCAACAGGACAAAGGTCAGAAATATTAGAAGTCATCTTGTCACTCACTAAGAGTTGGCTCAGGAATTAAACCTTTGGACACCCTTATTATGGAAAAAGCTGGAATAAGAAAACAGGAAGGGGCAGATGTCAGACATGAAACATGTAGAAAAGTAAGCCAGGTTGAAGGCCAGTTTGCAAAGGCAATTAAATGTGTGCTTTCCAGTGAAATTACTTCATTTTCTCTTGCTATATTCCCCTGTGAAAAAAGGGCTGGATGAATGATTAGCTTTGTGATTTTATTTCCAGAATAAACTCCACACTGTCTGCTTCTTTGCCTGAACATAGTGTAAATATCTTATTTACCACGTGTACTTGTGTGGTCTTTAATTTGGGCATCCATATACCCGTGGCCTGTGCTTTAGGGACAGGCTGCCGGGATGAGAAGCCCTCCACGGTCAAGAGTTCTGTTCTGTTGGTTAAACTGCTGTGTGTGGCCCCATTACAGACAATGAGCTATTCAGTATCATTTTGATTTTGCTAATAAAAGGCTGGGAGCAGCAGAAAAAACAATCTTGGGGGCTGGAAAGAAGCCAGTTAAAAGCATCCCTTGGCCACCTACAGAGGAGAATAGTGTTTTTTCCTGTACTCAAGGACCAAAACCTAACTCCAGGGGAAATATGGGGAGTCAAATATTGAAAAGCATAGATAGGATGGAGGAAAAGTCATGACCATTTGTCCAGAAGGAGGAGCAGCTATGCCAGGTGGTTTCAATGACTGAAAGG
The DNA here is from genome assembly GCF_006542625.1 of Nomascus leucogenys. Classification (NCBI taxonomy): domain Eukaryota; kingdom Metazoa; phylum Chordata; class Mammalia; order Primates; family Hylobatidae; genus Nomascus; species Nomascus leucogenys. The sequence goes on along the minus strand of NC_044386.1, from coordinate 104,721,821 downwards.
AGAAAAGCCTGGTCCGGGGAGGCCGGTAAGGGGGAAAGGTGCTCCCTAGGAAGCAGCAAACATTAGCCAGGCTTGGATTTAGAAAGACTCAGATTTGAACCACTCCTCTTGTGATTTACCAGATTACTGGCTAGCTGAATTTATGTAACCGCTCTAAGTCTCAGTCCCCTCATCTGTAAAATAAGCATCAGGGTACCCACCTCAAAGGTTTGCTGGAAGAATAAACAAAAACTGAGACAAGAGACAATAGACATGAGACAATAGACATGAAAGGGTTAAATACCAGTTCTGCACTCAAGAAACTCCATTTCCTTTCTTCCTTCCCTCCTTCCTTCCTCATTTCCTTTACTTATTCCAATAGATCAGCTCCTAAAATGCAATACACTGGAAGTGAAATAAAACCATGTTTGTCCTCCCACAGGAGAACCTCACCAATGAACCCCGACAAAGATTTGCATCCTTGTGAAGAATCCTATGGGGATCACCCAGGGTGGAAAGAGAGGTCACTGAGAAACCAATTTCATCCTCAGCTTCGGAGGGATTATTACAAGCGGCAGCAAGGAATAAGTGTATAACGATGACTGGCGTTTCAATAGCCCCATTCTTCCACCAACATTTTCAAAATTGCTCAGAAATTTTTCCAAAATCACATTTCATCTCTCGCCCCAAAACAGGCATTTTACTCAACTCTGAATGGTGTGACCACCACGATCCCCCAAGAGAAAGATGGCAGCCACGTAGCAGCCTCGGAAATACTGTAGGGAACTCAGTTCATAGGAATGCAGAGAGGGACAGAAGGTGGGGTGGGGCAGCGATTTGCCTGAGATTCAGTCAGGATGTCAGAGGTGACTATTCACATTTTGGCAATGGCTCTAGTGGCACAGGCTGGAAGTCCCCAGACAAATAGTACCCCCTAAAATGTTCCTCCACCCCTCAACTTCCAGATGCTCCTATCCCACCAGTCTATACTGAGATTTGAGCTGCCTCTATTCACTTCTCTGTGGGTACCCACGCTGAGAGGAGGCTTCTGGTGACCCCATGTAGGCAGAGGAACAACTGTGCTCGTAGGAAAACACGATGCCTGCATCTAGCAATACACAGACTCCCACAGGGCACCCGGTGGAGGTCCTTCCTGACTCAGAGGAGAGAATGTCACTTCCTGGATCACTGACAAGGCACCAGCAGCTGGCTCTGCATCTCTAGGAAATCTCCTTCTCAAACTCTGACAAGCTCCTCAGTGGGCCCACAGCCCGAAGGCACCAGGAGACTTTCCTACCTTCTCCTCTGGGGCTTCTCCATCTGCCTACCCACAACGTCCATCGGTGTGGACAGACACAAAGTCTGGCTGTTTACATGCCCATCCCAGGTCGGCAAAATAATGTGGGAACTTGGCAGCTAACCCGGAGGACACATTTCTTTATGATGGCATAATTAATTTTGATTAAGAAATCCATCCACAGCCACACCTGTGTGCTCTAGAAATCAGAGGGTCATTTTGGCAAAAGGAGTGGAGGAGGTGTCCCTCCTGCCTGGGGGCCCCGTTCTGTTTGGCTTCTTGTCTGATTGCCCCAGACAGAGCAGGGGAGCAGGGTGTGACCAGCGATCTAACCCCACCCAACTGGTTAAACTCTGAACAATGCCAGGACCTGGGAATGACCAAACCAAATTAACTGCACAAGGAAAACCTCAGACAAGCTGAAATTTAAATTTACTTTGGTAAAAGAGATCCCTGACTGGATTTTTTTTTTTTTAACTTTCAGCTGGACTTGCAACTTTTTTTTTTTTTTTTTCAGACGGAGTCTTGCTCTGTCACCCAGGCTGGAGTGCAGTGGTATGATCTCAGCTCACTGCAACCTCTGCCTCCCAGGTCCAAGCGATTCTCCTGCCTCAGCTGGGATTACAGGTGCATGCCACCAAGCCTGGCTAATTTTTGTATTTTTAGTAGAGATGGGGTTTTACCATGTTGGCCAGGCTGGTCTCGAGCTCCTGACCTCAGATGATCCACCCGCCTTGGCCTCCCAAAGTGCTGGGATTACAGGCATGTGCCACCGCACCTGGCCGGGACTTGTGACTTTTTACTCACTAACATGTATACAACATGTATTTATTAAGCACTAGGAAACATCTCAGAGGGAGAGCATGGTGTGCTCGAAAAAGAACAGTCTTTGAAACTTGGGTCTCATCTACCTTAACCACAGTTTTCTCATCAGTGAAATGGGGAATAGTATCATCTTTAGCACATAGGGTTGTTGTTAATATCAAATATATTGCTCTAGACTGCACTGTTAGCTTTAATCTTCATTTCTCCCGTGTGCCTTGCCACGTGACTTTGAAGCCACACCTAACCACATATTTCCTGGCCCTCTGACTTTGGGTTTGGCCATGTAACTTGCTCTGACCAATTGAATGAGGTGAACATGACAATGTACCAGTTCCTAACACAGGCCAGAGACCTTGTGTGTTTCCACTTGTTCTCTTGTTCCTTCGCCACTGCCAAGAGAAGAGCATGCCCCGGCTAGATCGCTGGTCCCAGGGGGAGGATGAGAAATACATGGAGCAGAGCCACTCCAGCAACTACAGCCTGAAACAGGGCTATCCTAGCTAACTCACAGACCCTCGATGAGAAGAATCACCCAAGCAAACCCAGCCCAGCCAACTTAGATCACCCAATCCCCAGACAATGTAAATGATGATAAATGATTGAGGCTTTTTTAATCAACTGAATGTTGGGGTGGCTTGTTATGCAGCATTATTCTTGCAATAGCCCACCAACACCCTTACGTCTGTAGACACACAAGCATGTGCAGATAAAGCATCTCCCCCAGGGCTAAGAATACAGTAGATGCTCGATAAACAGAAATTTCCTTTTCTCTCCTGCTATATTCCAAGTACTGTGCTATATGCTGGGAATATCAAGATAAATAAACCTCACAACCTTATGAAACTTTCAGTTTGGTGAAATAAGAACTCTAAGATATCTGTTCAAGTCCTAGGGCCCTCACAGAAAATTAGTGGAAGCTATGGAAAGCAAAAACCAACAGGGTGCCCTGCGGAGTCTCTTTCTCAACCTTCCCCTAAAATATGATAAAACAGTCACTTTATCAAAACAGGGGTCACTTTTCTACTTCCTGAGACCACATCCTTCAGACACTTTCATGAGTCTATAAAGAAAAATGCCTTAAAGATGGGCAGAACTTTTCTGGCCATGTCTGTTCTTTGCCTTATATGAGGTTTCTGTTAGAAATTCTTCAAGAACCAGCCTAGGTGGGTGGAGTCAGAGAGTGTGGTAAATCTAGCTAACTTGAGCTCGAAGCAGGGCACCCTTCAAGGGAGATAAAACAACATTTTTTATCAATGTTGAAAAAAGTAGTTCAATAGTGGACCTATTTTTCTGAAGACAAAAGTGTACTCTCTGCAGCCGCCTACCCTCATGAAAGGAAATAGTTCTTGATGGGGACTTTGTCTGCAAGGGAAGAATCAAATCCGCTAGGAGGTAAAGCACGGAGACATTAGGGATTTTATCATCGGCCATGTAATGCCTGTCATTGAATGTTCATCCAGTCATGGTACAGCCCAATAACACCCCTCTGTGCTCTGAAATCTCTCCTGTCAGGGGAGCTTTAAGGATAGCTTCTATTCTTTGTCCTCTTTGAAATGACCATTCAATGGTTTGCTGTAAGAGTAGCTTCAGCCTGACAGAGAATTATTGGCGTTTTACTTGTCAGCTCAGAGGAAATGTCTATGGGATGCCACTGGCAGCTGAGATGGCAGGCAGACGAAAGGGCACTGAGATGTGAAGCTTGAATCCAGAGGGAATGGTGTTGTCTGGAATACACTCATGCCTCAACTCCAGTGAGGCTGGCTGGTCACCTCCAGGAGAGGGACGCGGTTTAGGAGAGAGAGCTGGAAGGTGCTTTTGCATAAGCAGGCTCTGTTCAGGGGAAATCTGTCACTGTGATGAATAGAGAATTCCCACCCACCCAGCTGAATGGCTCTACCAGCATGTCGTCCTTCTCATACTATGGACTACAAAGCACTTCCACCTACTTTCACGCACTTAAGCCTTGCCACTTATATCACCTTCATGTGATATGCATAGGTTAGACCACATGAAATTGCAGCTCTTGGACTGTTTTTGACCTACGAAAACTGCAACTTCCATATGTAGGTCTAGGGATTTTAGCAAATGCACATAATCATATACCCACCTCCCTGATCAAGATTCAGAACATTTCATAACCCCAAAAAGATCCCTCACGTCCCTGGTAGGCAATGCACTCCCTGCACACACAGCCCCTTGCAACCACTGATCTGTTTTCCATCCCTATAAAGTTACCTTTTCTAGAATTCCACATGAATGGAATCCCACAGTATGTAGCCTTTTGAACACGGCTTCTTTCACTTAGCATCATGCACTTGAGATTCACCCATGCTGTTGTGCAGATCAGCAGTTTCTTCCTTTTTATGGATTAGCAGAATTTCAGTGTATAAATTCGCCACCATTTTTTTTATCCATTCACCAGTAGACAGACATATGGGTTGTTTCCAGCTTGGGGTGATTATGAATAAAGCCACTAGAAACATTTGCATACAGGTTTTTGCATGGGTGTATATTTTCCTTTTTCTTGGGTAAATACCAAACAGTAGGATTGCTGGGTTGTAAAGTAGGTGTGCTTAACTTCACAAGAAACTGCCTAACTATTTTCCAAAGTGATTGTGCCACTTTCATTCCCAGCAGCAGTGTATGAGAACTCCACTTTCGTGTCATCGACCACACTCTGTCAGACTGGGGAAGGGAGACGGTTAGCCATTCCAACAGGAGTGGAGTGGTATCTGGCTATGGCTTTGTGATTTTAATTTGTGTTTCCCTAATAACCACTGATGCTGAGCATCTATTCAAGTGCTTATTTTCTATCCATATTTTTTACTAAGTGTCTGCTCATGTCTTTTGCCCAGTTTTTAAAACTGGATTATTTGCTTTCTTAGTATTGAGTTGTAAGAGTTCTTTATTCTAGTTCTTTACTCACAGAGTTAACATCTGGATACCAGTGCTCTCTTAGGTACAAGTTTTGCAAATGTATTCTCTCAGACTGTCTTGTCTTCTCCTTTCCTTAATACTGTCTTTGGAAGAGCATAAGATTTTAATTTGGATGAAGTCCAATTTATTCTTTTTTTTTATTTTATGGTTCCTGCTTTCTGTGTCCTGTTTAAGAAAGTTTTGCCTAACCCAAGGTCACAAAGATTTTCTCCTATGTTTTCTTCTAGAAGTTTTCTAGTTTTAGGTTTTACATTTATGTCTGTGATTCATTTTGAGTTAATTATGGTATAGGGGCAAGGTATGGTTCAAGGTTTATTTTTTGCATATGGATATCCGATTGTTCCAGCAACATTGAAAAGACCATCATTTCTCCATTGAACTGCCGTGACACCTTTGTCGAAACCAATTGACCATATATGTGTGGGTTTATTTCTGGACTCTATTCTGTTCCATTGATCTGTGTTTCTATCATTTTTCCAATACCATGCTGTCTCGATTACTTTAGCTTTATAGTAAGTCTCAAAATCAGGTAGTAGGAATCTTGCAAGTTTGTTTTCGTTTTATTCCAAAATCGCTTGCGCTATTCCGTTTTCTTTCCTTTTCCATATATATTTTAGAATCAGCCTAAATCAATAAGCCTTGTGGACTTTTTTTTTTTTTTTTTTTGAGATAGAGTTTTGCTCTTGTCGCCCGGGCTGGAGTGCAATGTCAATATCTCGGCTCACTGCAACCTCCACCCCCTGGGTCCAAGTGATTCTCCTGCCTCAGCCTCCTGAGTAGCTGGGATTACAGGTGCACGTCACCATGCCCAGCTAATTTTTGTATTTTTAGTAGAGATGGGGCTTCACCATGTTGGCCAGGCTGGTCTCGAACTCCTGACCTCAAGTGATCCTCCCGCCTCGGCCTCTCAAAGTGCCGGGATTACAGGCGTGAGCCACTGCACCCGGCCGGTCTATTTTTAAGATGAAAACAATGACTTACCCAAGGTCACACAGTTAATACATGTCAGAGCCAGCTCAGTCACTAATCATTTTTATGTATCCAAGTTCAAAAATTTGACCATGGGCTCCATATAGAGGACTGAGGGAGGGCATCCTTATGGCAGATCTGAGGCAGGTCCTGCAGAGCTCACCAAAGTTCAATAATTCTGGCTCTCAATACACTGGGGAAAAAAACCAACTCTGTCTTCAGGCACTCAGCCCCTGCCTTGCCTTATCAGGACACAGGGGATAATGAGAGGTTGTCTGCAATAAATCATACAATTATAGACCCAGTGTCTGGGGAGCCCAGGTTGAGCCCTGGTCTCTCACGGAGCCATGAGTCTCAGGTTTAATAAGCCCTGTCCCGTTGACAAGTCTATTCAAGCAAGCTTCTGTCTCAGTTTCCTGGTTAGCATTCCCATTCCCCACTGGGAAGGAAGCCCAGCTCTGAACCGTCTTAGCTGGTGTTCTGACAACCTGCCTTGCCCATTCCAGTCCCCTCCATTGAAGGGCTGCTGCCTCTACTTTGTCACTGGCTGGGGCTCCCACACAATGAATGCTCACAGGGACAGACACGACACCTGTTCCTCTGCCTAGGCACAGCTGGCCCCACCCACTGGGCTGTTCCTTTTATCTCTTCCTCCTTTCCAAAGCAAACCTAGCTTTGTACTTTCCCATTGGACAGCTTCTAGAAAGTATCCCTTCCAGGTCCTCCCCAACAACCCGCAACCGGGAGGCAGATCAGGGTAGCTGTATTTTCAGGCAGGATAACTTTCTAAGTATCTGTTTCCTCCTTTGTAAAAATGTCCCCCAGGGCTGCCAGGAGAATGCAAATGAAATAAGGTGTGGGAAACGCTCGGCCTGGTTCTGGCACATACATGGTAATAACCAGGGATTGTGTGGCTCCTCCATGCCAGACCCACTCACCCAGGCCTGTTCTCTTGCCCCACCAACCTACACCACCGAGAAGGGAACATGCCTCTCAACAGAGCCCCTACCTGTATTGTGTCCGCAGCTGCAATGGCTCTTCCAGCGTCTATGATGAAAACAACCTTGGAAAGACTCAGCTGCGATAATTCAGCAAATCCTCCATCACGAGAACAGGAAGACTCTCCCCCCAGGTCCCTTGTGTTAACTTGATTGAAGAGAAATGGGCATTTAGTTTTCATGATCCAGAAAACACCCTTTTGCACTTAGAGAAAAGAACTCAAGCCTAATACCTGACTCAATTGATAGTCTTATTCACTTTTAATGGGGAATGACCACTGAGAGCACTTGTCTACATCATTGGAGGACCTTAATGAGTCCTTTAATTCTCTTATTGCTGGCTTACAACAGAGCCAAACCAGCAGCTATCCTTCATCCCAAAAACAGTACTATTGGCTTGTGAACAAAAGAGCTTAAGAGTGTTTTCTGATGGTGGTGATGGATAGCGCTGGTCCACCTCACTTTCTGCACTCCCTGCCAGGACCAGCAGTGGGCACTGATGAGGAGGGGGCCTGGGTTTAGGAGGGAAGCCAAGGCTAGGGATGCAGCATTACACAGCAGGCATCCAAGGATCACACCTGCCACCTTGGTGTGTTTGCATTGAGCTCTAGCCTTGGGATGACAAGTATGAGTCTTACCTGCTCAAGGAGCAAGGCTGGGGTCCTCCCTGGGCCTTCTGAGGGGAGAGGTTATTGGAAGACTTCAGACACTAGAACCCAGAGGTCGCACCAGGAACAAACCAAAAGTCACCAAATGCATAAACAGGATGGATGAGAGCATAGACCCAGGACCAAAAGGTATACGAGCAGCCCACAGGAGTGCCCGGAGAGATGGGATATGTTTGCAGGCATGGATCTGGAATCATTCCCTTTCCAGGACTGTTTGCAATCCTCCATTCATTTCTGCCTTCTCGCCTACTCTATCCGTCTAGCTTGGCGGGCTGACCAGTCTTATATTACCTGTCTTATATTTTCTGATTCATTTTTCAAGCATTCCTAGGTCTCCTCCCTCCTTAGAATAAACCTCATATGGCACATCCAGTGGATCACCGTGCATCAGTACTGCCCTCATGGCAGCCCTGGCTGAAGATGTGATGACCCCACCTACCCCAAGCATCTATTCCCAGCACAGCCTGAAAACAGCTCATTCCAGCCCTGGAAGAGTACAGGCAGGATCCTAAAATCTGACCACAGATGGCAAATACCTCATACATATGGCCTGATGCTCCCAAACTTTAACCACAACAAACGTGGCGTTCTTCCCTGATGGGCCAAAGACAGTGGAGTTCAGCCTAAGTCCCAGATCAGAGAGGAGGTGAGAATGTCAGGAAGTGACCAACCATCCCAGTTTGCCTGGGAGTCTCAGTTTTCAAACTGAAAACCTAACTCCCAAGAAACCCCTCCATTCCAGGCATTCCAGGACAATGGATCACCTTAGCAGAAGACATCAAACCAGAGGAGGCCTTGCAGAAAACCCCACCACGGAGGGAGCCAAGGGCAAGGTGGGAGGTAGCTGGAGGCAGGGCCAGAAGCTCTGCAGACAGTTCTAGAGACTGGCTGGTTGTTCCTTACCTGAAGAAACTGTACTAGTCAGGACAGGCTAACTGGGATAAGAAACGACCCCAAAATATCAGTGGCCTGAGATAATAAAGGTTTATTTCTTGTTCACATCACAAATTAACGTGAACTGGCATTGAGGCCCTGCATCAAACAGCAATTCAAGGATGTGGGTGCCTTCCATGGATCAATGTGGCACCCCTTAGGGCAGAAGTCCCCCCTGGATCCTCTGTGTTCATTCAGCAGACACAGGAGGAAAGGCTGGGGAGAGAACTGTGCAGGGGCTGTAGGGCCAGGCCTGGAAATTGTTTTTCATCACTGCCTCCCATATTGCATTGGCTGAAACAGTCACAGGGCTGATGCTAACTACAGGGGAGACAGGGAAATACAGTTAGCCGGCTGTGCACCGCAGGTAAACAGGAAGGGGCTTGTGTGCTGGCTCTCCAGGTTGCCTCTGTGTTCACCACTCACTAGTCATCAAAGCAGGACTCTCAGAGCTCAGAGGGTCCAAGGGCCTCCCTCATGCCACAAGCCTTTTCCATACCTGGCTTCAACATGAGAATGCTGTGGAATGCCAGCAATAAAAGGGAAAGAAGCCGGGCATGGTGGCTCATGCCTGTAATCACAGCACTTTGGGAGGCCGAGGTGGGCAGATCACCTGGGGTCAGGAGTTCGAAACCAGCCTGGCCAACATGTCAAAACCCTGTCTCGACTAAAACTACAAAAATTAGCCAGCCGTGGTGGCAATGTGCCTGTAATCCCAGCTTCTCAGGAGGTTGAGGCAGAAGAATCACTTGAACCTGGGAGGCAGAGGTTGCAATAAGCCGAGCTAGTGCCACTGCACTCCAGCCTGGGCAACAAAGTGAGACTCTGTCTCAAAAAAAAAGAAAAAAGAAAAAGAAATGAAAGAGAAAGAACCAGCAATTACCCCAGAGAAATGAAAGCATATATTCACACAAAAACTTGTACACAAATGAACATAGCGGTGTAGTGCACAGTAGCCAAAGAGTGAAAACAACCCAAGCATCCATCAGTGGATAAATGGGTAACCAAAATGTGGTGTAGCCATATAATGGAATATCATTCAGCCTTGAAAAGTACTGATGAATGAAGTACTGATGCATCTACAACATGGATGAACCTCAAAAACATTACGCTAAGGGAAAGAAGTCAGTCATAAAAGGACAACAGTATATGATTCCACCTACGAGAAATGCCCAAAATTGGTAAATCCATGGAGAGGTGCGTGGGAATAGCAGTGACTGCTAAAGGGTATTTGGAGTGACAAAAATGTTCTAGAATTAGTGATGGTTGCACAACCTTTCAATACTAGAAAACATGGAATTGTACATCTTAAAAGGGTACATTTTATGACATATGAATCATATCTCAATAAAAATAGAAAAAAAAAGGGAGGGCAAAGTTGTCACTTGATTCCCCATCCAAGCCCTCTCACACCTATCCCCAGCCACCTGCTGTGCCCTTTGGCCTCTTTCCATGGGCTCCTGGCACCCCCTCATCCCGCAGCTGGTGGATAGCATGGGAACATGTACACACACACACACACACACGCACACACACACACGCACAAGCACATGCTATGGTTGTCATGGTGATGTGTGACGTGTCCAACCCTTGGGTCTACTCCTCATCTCCAAAGCAGCAGGTGGTCAGCTGTGCCAGGGCAGGCAGCGACTGCAGATGTGAAGAGCACCAAAAGCATTGATTGCAAAGGGCATTATTGATCTTTGTTTCTGCGGGGCACTGCCAGAGCACTGAGGCTTTCAACTAAACCATAGAGCTTCTGGCAACAGTAATCTAAAAGGTTTTTTTGCCGTCTGGTCTTTTAATGACCCTTCAGCTCTAAAAACCAAGGCTTCCAGGGAAGCACTCTGGACTAAAATGCTAGTTTTTATTACTCAGGCAGCTGCAGAAAGAAAGTTCTGAAGATGCAGAAAAACTGAGATTTCTTTGTTTCAGGAAAACTGCCCCTGAATGAGAATAACCCCTTATATTTAGAGAATGTGTTGTATGGTTCGCTGAGCTTGGTCAGATTCACCATCACATCACTCCTCATGCCAGTTGTATGAGAGAAATGGATTAGTCCCATTTTAAAGATGGAGCGAATGAGGCACAAAACAGTAAGAAGTTTGTCCAAGGTCATCTGCCCACAAAGAGTAAAACTTGGTGTCAGATAATATTGGAGTCAAGGCCAGGCTCAGTGGCTCACGCCTGTAATCCCAGCACTTTGGGAGGCTGAGGCAGGAGGATCACCTAAGGTCAAGAGTTGAAGACCAGCCTAATCAACATGGTGAAACCCTGTTTTTACTAAAAACACAAAAATTAGCCGGATCTGGTGGTGGGCGCCTGTAATCCCCACTACTCAGGAGGCTGAGGCAGAAGAATCACTTGAACCTGGGAGGCAGAGGTTGCAGTGAGCCAAGATTGTGCCACTGCACTCCAGCCTGGGCGACAAAGTTAGACTCTGTCTCAAAGAAAAACAAACAAACAAAAAGCCCCAATACTCCATTGAGCTGATTTCATTCATTCATTCATTCACAAACATTTACTGAGCACCTACTGTGTGCCAGGCTTTATTAGGGGTGATGATGCAGTGGTAAAGAAAACAACCCAGGTGTCAGCCTTCGTGGATCTTAGGAACCTGTAGGATGGGGTAAGTCATTTCTTACTTACCAGTAAGTAAAGGAATACATAAGTACTTAATTTCAGTTGATGATCAGTGCTTCATAGAAAAATAAGCTAGAGATGAAACTAACATCTTAACTGAAACCTGGATAATAAGAGGGAGGCACTGTGCTAGAACATTAAGGGTGGAGAGAACTGAAAGTGCAGTTTGATGTCTCCAAAAACACCGAAAGATAGTCGGGTAAGTAAACACAGTCAGCAGGAGGGAGAACAGCTAAACAAGGTCAGAAGGCAGGAAGGTACCACCCAAGTAACCTACAGATTCAGCACAATCCCTATCAAAATACCAGTGGCATTCTTCACAGAAATAGAAAAAAAAATCTTAACATTTGTATGGAATCATTAAGGATCCTTAATAGCCAAAGCAATCCCGAGCAAAAAAAACAAAGCTGGAAGTATCACACAACCAGGCTTCAAAATATACTACCAAGAGGCTCGGTGTAGTGGCTCACGCCTGTAATCCCAGCACTTTGGGAGGCTGAGGTGTGTTGATCACTGACCAGGAGTTTGAGACCAGCCTGGCCAACATGGTGAAACCCCATCTCTACTAAAAATACAAAATTAGCCAGGCATGGTGATGCACACCTGTAATTCCAGCTACTCCAGAGGTTGAGGCAGAAGAATCACTTAGAACCTGGGAGGCAGAGGTTGCAGTGAGCTGAGATCACACCACTGTCCTCCAGCCTGGATGACAGAGAGAGATTGTGTCTCAAAAAATAAAAATAAAAAATACTACAAAACTTTAATAACCAAAACAGCATGGTGCTGGCGTAAAAACAGACACACAGACAAATAGAACAAAATAGAGAACCCAGAAATTAATCCAGGTGTCTACAGCCAAGAACACTCACTGGGGAAAGGACAGTCTCTTCAATAAATGGTGCTGGGAAAACTGGATAACCATATGCAGAAGAATGAAACTAGACCCCTGTCTCTCACCATATACAAAAATCAACTGAAGATGGATCAAAGACCTAAATGTAAGACCCCACACTAAAACTACCAGAAGAAAACATAGGGGAAATGCTTCAGGACATTGATCTGGGAAAAGATTTTATGAAGAAGACCTCAAAAGCACAGGCAACAAAAACAAAAATAAACAAGTGAGATTACATCAAACCTAAAAACCTTCTGCACAGCAAAGGAAATGATCAGCAGAGTGAGAAGACAACCTATGGAATTGGAGAAAATATTTGCAAACTATTCATTTGACAGGGGATTAATATCCAGAATATATGAGGAACTCTAATATCTCAACAGTGAAAAAAAATCCAATTAAAAAATGGGCAAAAAGGCCAGGCATCATGGTTCATGCCAGTAATTCCAGCACTTCGGGAGGCCAAGGCCAGAGGATCGCATAAGCCCGGGAGTTTGAGACCAGCCTGGGAAACATGGCAAAACCCCATCTCTACCAAAAATACAAAAATTAGCTGGGTATGGTCAGCTACCAGGGTTGTGGGGATAGGAGGGCCTGAGGTGGGAGCATCACCTGAGTCTTGGAGGTCAAGGCTGTAGTGCTCCTTGATCATGCTGCTGCACTCCAGCCTGGGTGACAAACAGAGACTGTCTCAAACAAACAAACAAACAAACAAAAGCAGTGGGGGTGGGTTGGAGGAGAAGCGAACGATCTGAACAGATTTTTCTCAAAAGAAGAAATACAAATGGCCAACAAATATATGAAAAAATGTTCAATATCACTAATCATCAGGGAAATACAAATCAAAACCACAATGAGGTATCATCTCACCCAGTTAGAGTGTAAAGTGGCTATCATCAGAAAGATAAAAAATAACGAATGCCGGTGAAGATATGGAGAAAAGGGAGCTCATCTACCATTGACGGGATTGTAAATTAGTACAGCCACTATGGAGAAAGTGTGGAGGCTTCTCAAGAAACCACAAACAGAACTACTGTAAGTTCTGCAATTCCACTATTGGGCAGTTTTCCAAAGGAAAGGAAATCAGTGTATTGAAGAGACGTTTGCACTCCCACGTTTATTGCAGCACTATTCACTATAGCCCAGATGTGAAACCAATCTAGGTGTCCAACAAAGATAAATGAAGAAAATGTGGTGTAGATGCACAATGAAATACTATCCAGTCATAAAAAAGAATGAAATCCTGTTTTCACAGCAACGTGGATAGAACTGGAGGACATTATGTTAAATAAAATAAGACAGGAACAGGAAGTTAAACACCACATGTTCTCATTCATATGGAAGCTAAAAACAGTTGCTCTCACAGAAGTAAAATGTAAAACAGAAGATACTAAAGGCTGGGAAGTATACAGGGCAGGGAGGAATAGGGAGAGATTTGTTACAGGATACAAAATCACACCTAGATAAGAAGAATAAGTTGCAGTGTTCTATAACACTGTAAGATGACCATAGTTAACAATAAGATATTAGATACTAATAGTTTCAGATAACTAGAAGGAGGATGTTGTATGTTCCCAACACAAAGAAGTGATAAGTGTTTGAGATGATGAGTGTGCTAACTACTCTGATCATTATGTGTATTGCAGCTTCACTGTGAACCTAATAAATATGTACAATTATTATGCCAATTTAAAATTTTTTATTTAAATTGTTTTTAATTTTAATGTTGAAAAAGAAGTTAGACAGTAGCCAGATCATGCAGGGCTGTGAAGGCATGGCGAGGAGTTTGGAAGCTATTCCGGGCATGGTGGGAAGCCATAGGAAGGTTCTGAGCAAAGGCATGGCCTCATCTGACTGACACTTTCGGAGCATCTCTCTGGCTGCTGCGGGGAGCGTACAGACCAGCAAGTCAAGAGGGGAGCTGGGGTGGCCATTCAGGATTGCTGCAGGTGCAGGACAAGAATGAGTTCTCTGCCCGAGGTCTGACGCCTTAGCTAGGTGTTCAAATTTATCATCATCAGTAATGGGACCACGTGACATCATGTGCCGCCTGAAGTGATGCAACAGGAAGGATGCCAGATTGCCCTGGTAGAATTCTTGCCAAGATACTTAGCCTGGATTAATAATCCAGAACCAGTAAGACAAATCCAGAGTGCTGGGCATTCTACAAAACACGTGAACCGGACTGTTGAGAAATGTCAATGTCCTGAAAGATCAAAAGAGGAGGAGGAGAGCTCTACAAAAAAGGTGACATCACAGCTATGTGAGGGTGTGATTCTCAAATGGACTCTGTAGCAGGGGATTGAAAATTACTGTAGGCCGTGCGAGGTGGCTCACACCTGTAATCCCAGCACTTTGGGAGGCCACGGCGGGTGGATCATTGGAGGTCAGGAGTTCAAGAACAGCCTAGCCAACATGGTGAAACCCCGTCTCTACTAAAAATACAAAAAATTTAGCCAGGCGTGGTGACACATGCCTGTAATCCTGCTACTTGGGAGGTGGAGGCTGCAGTGAGCTGAGATCACACCACTGCACTCCAGCCTCCATGACAGAGTGAGACTCCATCTCAAAGAAGGAAGGAAAGACAGAGAGAGAGAGAAGGAAGGAAGGAAGGAAAAAGGAAGGAAGGAAGGAGAAAAAAGAAAAAGAGAAAGAAAGAAAGAGAGAGAGAAAGGAAGGAAGGAAGGAAGGAAGGAAGGAAAGAAAGAAAGAAAGAAAGAAAGAAAGAAAAAAAAAGAAAGAAAGAAAGAAAAGAAAGAAAGAGAAAGAAAAGAGAAAGAGAAAGAAAATTATTGTAAAGAACATGGCTGGGACCGTTGGGGCAATTTAAATGTGATTATAAATTAAGTAATGTATCAATGTTAAACCTCTTGGATATGATGATGTTGTGGTTATATAAAGAAATGTCTTTATTCTTAGGAGACATGTGGAATTATTGAGGGGTAAAGTGTCAGGGTGTCTGCAACTATCAAAGCTTTCATCCAGAGCAAAAGAGAGAAAGATGAAATAAATGTGGCTAAATGTGATAATTTGATGAATCCAAGTGAAGACCAAGAAGGTGTTCACCTTCCAGCTTTTCTACAGGTCTGAAACTTTTCAGAGTGAAAAGTTGGGAGGATGGAAAAGGAAGTAAATAAATAAATGAATCAATTGAGTCAACAATTGAGACTCCTTTTCCCTAAGACCTTTATAAGCAGTTTGCTCACATTGATTCTGATGTGGACAGTTCTGGATGTAAAGGGGGCAGGCCTAGAATTAATTGTCTTTTCTGGCGTCTTCCACATTGCAGATATATGTTTGGTTTGGTTTGGTTTTTAATTTGGGAATTAAAAAAGCAGTAGGGACCCTGTGCGAAGCTTGAGCGGCTGCTGCCATCTTGTGGATCTCAGCACTTCTGCAAGGTTGGAAACTGATATTCCAGGTCACTGCAGGCTAAGGAGCCCCCCTGAGGAATGCACTGGAGGTTAAAGGTGTAAGTACTTTCGTTAACTTCCTTCCAGAGTGAGTGACGATGCAGCCTACATCCTTCAGTGGGTTCTCTGGATGCACAGGGTCCTCCGCCTTTAAAATCAGCAGGCCTAACAAAACTTGCATCGATTTCACTCTGCAAAATTAAGGCTAGGGAGCCATTGAGTGGGATTTTACTGCCATTTGCACGCAATATTGACTTGTTGGCAATGTTTTCTTATTCATGAAGGCTAATAAAAATGATACTGGGCACTTCTGATACCAGCTTTTCAAACCTCTAATTAGTTCACAGACAAAGCTTTGAAAGCAGGTGTGGGAGGGTCACATCAGAGACAGTGAGAAACAGAAGGGAGTGGACTACCTTAGAAGAAGGAGAGGGGGAGGAGGAGCCAGAAACAAAACTAGCTTCTAGATTTTCTTTGCAGGCAGGGTGGATGTGGTAAAAAGCTCTAAGGACTTTGAGGCTAAGTGGACTTGGGCTTGCATTTCAGCACTAAGGTGCCACTTTCTGCCTGGGGCAGCTTAGACATCTCCTGGGGATTATCAGAATGGTGGTGATAACACATAGGGGATTACGTTAAGGACTGAGGATGTTTTAAGGCAACAGTTTTAAACTTGAGCAAGCCCCAGAATAATCTAAAGGGTTAAAACATAGATTTCTACCCCCACCCATCCCCCAGAGTCTCTGATTCAGCAGGTCCCACGTGGTCCCAAGCATCTGCATTTCTTCTTTATTTTTTTTGAGACAGAGTCTGGCTGTGTTGCCCAGGCTGGAGTGCAATGGCATGATCTCAGCTCACTGCAACCTCCGCCTCCCAGGTTCAAGCGATTCTCCTGCCTCAGCCTCCCAAGTAGCTGGGATTACAGGCACATGCCACCATGCCCGGCTAATTTTTGTATTCTTAGTAGAGGTGGGGTTTTGCCATGTTGGCCAGGCTGGTCTTGAACTTCTGACCCCAAGTGATCCTCCCACCTCTGCATTTCTAATAAGTTCCCAGGCAGCGCTGATGTGGCAGGTCTCGTTACGATGCTTTGAGAACCATTGTTTTAAGGACTAAAATGGCATAAATATATGGTAAGCACGGAGTAGGTAGTCAACAATCAATCAAACCTCTGCCTGACACTTTCCAGGGCTCCTTCCAACACACGCCCTTTGAGTAGGCACAAGCATTTCTGAGACTGAGTATATCTCTACAAGACATGTCCTGGGTGTTTATCTTAGACATGAGATAAAGCAAAGTTCTCACAGTAGTGCAGGGAAAAGACCCATGTGGGCTTAGGCTGGGATTTCAGGCACAGAGTGGTGCGGCTCAGGCTTGGATGGGCATAGTTGCTTGGCCCCACCCTGTGCAGAGACGTATGACTGAAGGAGACACAGGCCTTTTTTTTTTTTAATTTTACTTTTAAGTTCTGGGATACGTGTGCAGAATGTGCAGGTTTGTTACATAGGTATACATGTGCCATGGTGGTTTGCTGTACCTATCACCCCATCATCTAGGTTTTAAACCCCTGCATGCATTAGGTATTTGTCCTAATGCTCTCCCTCCCCTTACTCCCCGCTTCCTGACAGGCCCCAGTGTGTGTTGTTCCCTTCCCTATGTCCATGTGTTCTCATTGTTCAACTCCCACTTATGAGTGAGAACATGCAGTGTTTGGTTTTCTGTTCCTGTTTTAATTTGCTGAGAATGATGGCTTCCAGCTTCATCCATTTCCCTGCAAAGGACATGAACTCATCCTTCTTTATGGCTGCATGGTATTCCATGGTGTATATGTGCCACATTTTCTTTATCCAGTCTATCATTGATGGGCATTTGGGTTGGTTCCAAGTCCTTGCAATTGTAAATCGTGCTGCAATAAACACACGTCTGCATGTGAAGACGCAGGTCTTATGACGGAATAAGACACTGGACAGAGGTCTTATGATGGAATGACAATACCCTGAAGAAGCACCTGAGAAGGAGCCTGTCTTGCCCAAGTCTAAGGGCAGGGCTGATTTGGCCTATACGATATCCATTTCCCCATCTCTGAGAATAACACCTCAATCTCCCTTTGGGGAGCCACTCTCCACCATCCCCGTCCATGTGGTTCAAGTGGGGCCCCCTCTTCACTCCTGCCGCATAGGGTTGTGCCATTCACACCCAACACAGAAGCGTGCTGGTTGACGGAGTGAGCAGCTCTGAAATCCAGCCATTCTCTGCCAGCAAGGCATGTGCTGCTTAGCCCAGTGGAAGGGGCGCCCTTTTGTTACTCACCTACCCTAAAGGGTCACCCCATCACCTCTCCAGGACCCAGATCCATTCCATTCCTGACCACAGTAAGCAAAAGGATCACTAGCAAAAATTCCTGACACAGGAGACCACGTCAATGGCAGCGCATGGGAAAGAGACCTAAAGGTTTAGTTCTTTCATGAGCCCAGTGAGCCAACAGATTGATACAGCTATCAAAAAATCAGAGGGAGACAAAAGTCTAGAGCTGTCTTCAACCATATTTATGGAACTCCAGCATTCAGATCAAAGGAAGTCACAAATCCGGTATGATTTACACCAATCAGGCCATAATGAATAATTTACATTCTTAATAACAAATTAGGTCTATGAAAAAGCTAAAAGCAGACAATAATCAAAAGCAAACTCCAAATGTAGTTCAGGCGTAAATTGTGTTTGTTCTTTCAAGGTTTAATATAAAGGTTCTCAACCCTAATTGCACATTAGATTCAACCGGGGAGCTTTTAAAAATATTTGTGCTGGAGCACCCCCCGCCCCCAAGACTCTGATTTAATTGGACTGCAGTGGGACCCAGGTAACAGTATTTTTTATTAAAGCTCCCCCGGTGATCATAATATGCAGCCAGAATGAAAACCACTGGTTTAATATTAAACATGCTCTTCGGAAAATATGAGCATTAGCTAAATAGTGCAAACATCATCCAGACCAGCAGTTCCCAGCCCCAAATGATTGTCAGAAACACCTGAGACGGGTTTTTAAAATTCAGGTCCCTGGCCTGACCCTTAATCTACCCAATCAGCATCTTCGCTGATGAGGCCCAGAACTCAGCATATTTTTCAAGGATGCCTGCTCAATTTCAATCATCAGCCAGTGACCTACCATAAGGTTTCTCCGCTGGGGGTGCATCTCAGCTCCACCTGGGCTCAACCCAGGCATACGAAATCAGTGTGGAGGCTGAGCATCAGTATTTTCGAATTTCTCCTGATTGTCCAGACTGGGGTGAGAACATGTTTCACTTAGCTGAGCCACAGTCAGGGGGTGGCCAACATACAGAGAAGCCTGCTGCTTGTGGTCAAGCTCAACTCTTCTGCCTCCAAAGAGGATTTTGAGCCCAAGCCTCCTCCTGTCCTTGCCCAGCATAGCAGTCTTGAATAAGTTGATAAGTTGGATGAATGAACTACCTTTTCTCTTTTTTTTTTTTTTTTGAGATGGAGTCTTGCTCTGTCGCCCAGGCTAGAGTGCAGTGGCACAATCTTGGCTCACTGCAACTTCTGCCTCCCTGGTTCAAGCCATTCTCCTGCCTCAGCCTCCTGAGTAGCTGGGATTACTGGTACCCACCACCATGCCTGGCTAATTTTTGTATTTTTAGTAGAGACGGGGTTTCACCATGTTGGCCAGGCTGGTCTTTAACTCTTGACCTCAGGTGATCCTCCCGCCTCAGCCTCCCAAAATGCTGGAATTACAGGCGTGAGCCACCGTGCCCAGCCTTGAACAAATCTTTCACTTGCCATCCTTTGGTATGGATGTTGCCTTCAGCTGAACTGGCTAGGTTCAAGCTGACACCACTTCGGCTAAGATGATGCTTTCCACTCGTGGGCTTCATGTGCTCACAGGAGAATGTCCTCCCAATGGTTGAGGATCTCCTGGCACATCTCGAGAACATTTTATAAACAGCCAGGTCTTTGGTGGTTGGGAGTTAAGTTTGAAGATGAAACTGCTCTTAGATTTATGTTGTTAATAAAGTGAGCTTCTTTCTGTTCATATTGGGGGAAATGCTTAGACTTTCAGCAGTGTCTGGCATGGCCCAGCACTGTGCAAAAACCGTCCACCTAGAACACAGGGTCAGCAGAACAACAAAAGGTTGAAGGTGGCCTGTGAGTGAGGGAGAGGCCGTAGACACAGGGCCCTCAGGGCTGTGGGCTCCATGGCGTTTCAGTGCCCACCTGGCCTGAAGTCTGCCCCATGAGTCTTAAAGAGGCCCCTGTGAGAGTCATCAGGCAGCCAATCTGACCCCTGAACTCAGTGCATAGGGCTGCCCACCTGGGGTCCCTGACTATATCATCCAATCCTGGGAAGTGAGAGCCCCTCAGCCCCCTGACATGCACACCTTGATGACGGTTCACTCAACAGGGGCAGCTCTGACCACACAGGTCTTATGACGGAATGACAATACCCTGAAAAGATCTAACACTGTGAATGCAAGAGCCGTGGAGCCTGATGCAGACCTGGGGTGGGACCATAATCTACATCTCTAACACTCCAGGTGACGCCACACACAGTTGCCGTCCAGGGGCTACACTTTGAGTAACTAAATCCAACTCAGAAGCCATGAAATGACGATATGACTAGCCACTCCCATGAGTGACAGGAATGCAGGAAAAAGGCAAGGTGCTGCCAGCGTTCCCAAGACACCCCACTCACTCTGCCTCCTTCCCTGCAGAGAGGCGACATTTCTGAGTAGGCAGTGAAACTTACAAGAAATAGCATATGGCTGGGCATGGTGGCTCACACCTGTAATCCCAGCACTTTGGGAGGCCAAGGCAGGAGGATTACTTGAGGCCAGGAGTTCAAGATCAGCCTGAGAAACATAGCAAGACCTCATCTCTACAAAAAAAAAAAAAAAAAGCAAAGAAAGTTTAAAAAAATTAGCTGGATGTGGTGGCAAGTGCCTGTATTCCCAGCTACTCAGGAGACTGAGGCGGGAGGATTGCTTATGCCCAAGAGTTTGAGGATACAGTGAGCCATGATTGTACCACTGCTCTTCAGCCTGGGCCACAGAGTGAGACCCTGTCTCAAAAAAAAAAAAAAAAAAATTGAAGAAACAGCACAGAAGAAGATGTCCAGAGACTCACAATCTAGTACTGATTCCTCCATTAGTAAGCTCTGTGACTCAAGGGAAATCCCTGTATCAAATGTACTGGCTGCCACAACAGGCCCTGTAACACCTAATACAAATAGAGACCTAACAATGTTTGAAAATCACAAGTGGGTGCACAAATGTAAGGCCAAAAAACCATGATCAAAAGTTCAGAGGTGGAAGGGCAACATGCTGCCCCCAGCATCCTCACTCCTGTCCTCATCAGCCATTGCCCCGCAGGTCCCTTAGGGCGACAGGCACCATTAGTGATGCAGAGAAGTTCCCAGCAGGCTTCTCCTAGAGCTGCACTGTGTTCATAGCCAGTGAGCCCCATCAACCTGGTTAACCCTGAGGCAAGAGGCTTTAGAAAAAGACATCAGATCTCTCTTGGGCGTTAAATTCCTAGCTGCTGTGTTTGACGATTCTTTTCATTCTTCAGCCCCTAAGGAGGTTATGGGGAAAGTACGTACTTTTCAAATGTTGTGGGCAATGAGGTAAATATTAATGTTAGTACTGTCTCCATTTGATAAGGAAACAGCAGGATGAGGGATCGGGTTGGGGAGTAGATCAGAACGACAGGGCCTTTGGGAGTATAGTCCTGCAGTGGGTTTAGAGATGGTATATGGTTATACCCCGAAATTCCTAGGCACAGAGTGGCTCCGAGTCTCACTTATGGTTTCTACATCCCCACCCCCTGCATCCATCACACTATCATCCGCCCACACACACTGAGACCCTTAGATCTAAGTTAACTGCTGTTTGTGGGTGCAGGGGTAGCTGGCAGAGATGATCATGAGTCAAAGAAAAATAAAAAACAAAAACACATTCCTTCTCTCCAGGAATTTAAAACTAAATATAGACATTAATTATAGTATAAACAACAACTGCAATAAAAGTCAGGATAGGCCAAATGTCAAGCAAGGTTTTCAGATGTTAAGTGCTAAGAAGTTCTATAAGGAAAAAAATCCCTTGGCTCAGATGTCGACAGGCGTTTCTGACATGCGGCTGCAACACAGGGCAAAGAAGGAAGATAGTTAGGAATCATAGCCATTGTGACAGCTGCAATTTGTTGAAGGCTCACCATGCCCTGCGGAACGGCACTAAGAATTTGGGCCACACCCGAGGAGGCCGCAGGAGAAGTTGGGCAATGCTGCCCCCTAGAGGTCAGCTGAGAATGTCACTGAATATTGGGGGCTTAAACCCCGGGTGCCGCCGACCGTGATGTGCTCAAGAGTCCGGATGCTCTGTGGAAAAAGACATGAGCCTGTCTCACCTTGAGGTGAGACCTGGGGGTTCAGACCTGTTCAGATCTTCTGCTGGGTTCGGAGGAAAGGACTCGGCCACGAGGGACGTGTGCACGCGCACGCAGACACACACACACACACACACACACATACACACACACCCCACTGCTGGGAGCTCCCTGGGCAAGAGCTGTCGGTAAGTAATGCAAGCTCTTTCTCCACCTGCTGTGAGCACAGTCTGCAGGAAGGGGAAGCAGGACAGCAGCCCAGGGTGGGACCCACGGGTTCAGCAGACAGAGGGCAAGTGTATCAACTCAGTCTCCTGAAACGAGAGGGCTACTGTTACTAACTTCAGTCTTTCAAAACAGAAAAAATGATCATCAGAAATATTGGTTCCCGACCAGGAGCGGTGGCTCACGCCTGTAATCCCAGCATTTTAGAAAAAAAAGGAAAAAGGGAAGGGAAGGGGAGGGGAGGGGAGGGGAGGGGAGGGAGGGGAGGGGAGGGGAGGGGAAGGGGAAGGGAAGGGAAATACCGTTTCCCTGGGCCGGGTGTGGTTTCTCACTTTGGGAGGCCGAGGCAGGCGAATCCCCTGAGATCAGGAGTTTGAGACCAGCCTAGCCAACATGGAGAAACCCCGACTCTACTAAAAATACAAAAAAATAGCTGGGTGTGGTGGTGCACACCTGTAACCCCAGCTACTCAGGAGGCTGAGACATAAGAATCACTTGAACCCAGGAGGCAGAGGTTGCAGTGAGCCAAGGTCATGCCACTGCACTCCAGCCTGGGTGACAGAGGGAGACTCTCTAAAAAAAAAAAAAAAAAAAAAAAAAAAAAAGAAGAAGAAAGATAAAAGAAAGATAAAATGGCCACTAGTTTATTTTCTTCATTTCCACTTCATTAACAATAATAACATATGTATGGAGTACAGTGTGATGTTTTCAAATATGTATACATTGTGGAATGATCAAATCAGGCCAATTAACATATTCAGGATCACTAATTTAATTAGTGGCAAACCCAAGCACTGGCTCTAGTTCTTCCCAGGGTAGAGTGGGAACTGTCAGACTAACATTCAGGAGTGAATATTAATGGGGAAAATAAATTCTAACTATCCGAATTCTAATGAGAAAACAAGTACGGCTTAAATATGCCTGAGGTTTGAGTGTGTAGTAATCTAGAGTCAAATTACCTTGATGCAGACGAACTCAGGGCATCCTAAAAATTGCAGACCCAAGATGTACAGGGAAGTCCCAATGCAAAACAGCTCCCAACCCTCTGCCCTGTCTCTACATTTATTTCCTTTTTTTTGTTTGCTTGTTTTTTTGAGGTGGTTTCACTTTTGTCACCCAGGCTGGAGTGCAGTGGCGCGATCTTGGCTCACTGCAAATTCCGCCTCCCAGTTTCAAGCGATTCTCCTGCCTCATCCTTCCAAGGAGCTGGGATTACAGGTGCCCACTGCCACACCTGGCGAATTTTTGTATTTTTAGTAGAGATGGGGTTTCACCATGTTGGCCAAGCTGGTCTCGAACTCCTGACCTCAGGCGATCCACCTGCCTCAGCCTCCCAAAGTGCTGGGATTACAGGTGTGAGCCACCATGCCCAGACTTCTACATTTATTTCTATGTGCTGCCTCTGCTGTGTCAGAAGTTAAGTGGCCAAATAAATAGTTAAATTCTTACCTTAGAACAAGGAAGGAGAGAAGCCTTCCCTGACAACCAGATAAATGTAAAATGATCTCTCACTTTCCTAATGAGAATAGTTAAATTTTTTTTAAAGTTTGGGGGTTAATTTGAATACGCAAACTTTCTAGGGATGTGGAAGGAATAGTCAAAATGTCTACTTGTTAATATTTCATTTATTCACTGATGTGTGAAATGTTCTGCAGTAACATAATTTGAATTTTTTACATCATGTATTATTACAAGTGCCCATGAGCATCTGCCATTCATGACTTCTTTTATAGCCACTTATATGTGGGGTTGATGGTGTCTTTCTTGGTTCCCAACTTTCTAACTGGAAGAAATGTAAGGTATAAGGATAAAAAAAGGCAAAACCCAGGATAGATTCATGCAATTTGCCAAACAATTATTTGTTTCTATTTTTCTTAATTTTTCAGAATCAGGAATTTGAAAAAAAATTACACCATCAACATTGTATTAGTCTGTTCTCACAGTGGTATAAAGAAATACCTGAGACTGGGTAATTTATAAGGAAAAGAGGTTAAATTGGCTCACAGTTCTGCAGGCTATACAGGAAGCATAGCAGCTTCTGCTTCTGGGGAAGCCTCAGAAAACTTTCAATCATGGCAGAAGGCAAAGAAGGAGAGAGCGTGAGTTGCCTCACACGGTAGGAGCAGAAGCAAGAGAGGAAAGAGGGAGGAGCTACACACTTTTAAATGACCAGATCTCGTGAGAATTCACTCATTATCACGACAACAGCATCAAAAGAATGATGCTAAACCATTCACGAAAAATCTGTCCCCATGATCCAATCACCTCCCACCAGGCCCCGCCTCCAACATTGAGGATTACTATCTGACATGAGATTTGAGCAGGGACACGGATCTAAACCATATCAAGCATTATATATATTTTTAGAGATGCCAGGTTTCAACAATTGTTGGGAAAATTTTCTATTTCAATAATCTTGTTTCTGGAGAAATGTTTTTATTTTCAATTATCTCATCATTTTAAAATAATAAAATCGGCCGGGTGCAGTGCCTCATACCTGTAATCCCAGCACTTTGGGAGACTGAGGCAGGTGGATCACCTGAAGTCAGGAGTTCGAGACCAGCCTGGCCAACATGGTGAAACTCCGTCTCTACTAAAAATGCAAAAATTAGCTGGGCATGGTGGCGCACACCTGTAGTCCCAGCTACTGGGGAGGCTAAGGCAGGAGAATTGCTTGAACCTGGGAGGCAGAGGTTGCAGTGAGTCAAGATCATCCCATTGCACTCCAGCCTGAGTGACAAGAGCGAAACTCCATCTCAAAAATAAATAAATAAAATAAAATCTTGGCCAGGCGCGATGGCTCATGCTGTAATCCCAGCACTTTGGGAGGCCAAGGCAGGCAGATTACCTGAGGTCAGGAGTTCGAGACCAGCCTGATCAACATGATGAAAACCCATCTCTACTAAATACAAAAAATTAGCCAGATGTGGTATTGCATGCCTGTAATCCTAGTTAAGGCAGAAGAATCGCTCGAACTCGGGAGGCGGAGGTTGCGGTGAACCGAGATCGCACCATTGCACTCCAGCCTGGGCAAAAAGAGCGAAACTCCGTCTCAAAAAAAAAAAGAACTAGATGTCTCAGCGTTTATAATATTTTCCATCATCGCATCCCTAGAACATCCATAGTTCAAGCAACCCCAGCTCCCTGCAGGCTGAGCTCCTGCAGTAATATCCTGCACAAAAGCAAATCCAGCCTGCAGCCCAGCCCCAGGATCCCTGCATGCCTCGGAGCCCTGCTTCCTAACCGCATGCATTAGAGAACATTAGAGTCCAAGCGGCAAGGTAGTTTGTTACTGCATTGGGAGGAGTGATTTCTCCTCTCTCGTTCCTTATCGCCGTGCTCAGTATGATAATGTTTCCTTGATTTTCTCTCTCTTTGACAGTTGCATATCAATGGTCCCTTCTGCACAGAGCAGACTTTTCTGAACACTCAAAAACTCCTTCATACACACACACACACACACACACACCCCAGAGGACACGGCCAATTCTCCCCATAAATTTGTCAACTTGTTGCCATAGAGACAGACTCTGGGTATCCCAAATGTGGATCATCAGTGCCACCTAGTGGGACATTGATTATCCTGCATCCTCCAAATCCCAAGACTTCGGATGGGAGAGAATGGTTAGGGTTTTTGTTTGTTTTGCTTTTTTATTTTGTTTTTGGTAGCTATCTGGAGCTCTCTTTCAATGTTCTAGGGATCTGCCCACCAGAATCTACTTCAACCAACTTCCTCCAAGCTGTTTCCTTCCCACCCGCAAAAATAGATCACATAGGGCACTGGCAGCCCATCTCACGTTCGGGACACTTGAGACTCTGTCGCCCAGGCTGGAGTGCAGTGGCGCGATCTCGGCTCACTGCAAGCTCCGCCTCCCGGGTTCATACCATTCTCCTGCCTCAGCCTCCCGAGTAGCTGGGAATACAGGTGCCTGCCACCACACCCAGCTAATTTTTTGTATTTTTAATGGAGACGGGGTTTCACCGTGTTAGCCAGGATGGTCTCGATCTCCTGACCTTGTGATCCGCCCACTTCGGCCTCCCAAAGTGCTGGGATTACAGGCATGAGCCACCGAGCCCAGCTACCTCATGCTTACTTCTAAAAAAACTCAGGAATGGCTGGGTCCCTTGATTGTCACATATAACAACAAAGACAAACCAACACCTGATCAATAGGAGAGTAAGAGTCCTGAGGATTAAAAATAAATGAAGTTCTCCTTTATCATTTTATTCATTTGTCTGGCCTGTGTGGCTTCTATGGCTTCTAGCTCACACATTTGAATGTGCAACAAGTCAATTTTCTTCATTTTCTTTTTTTTTTTTTTTTTTTTTTTTTTTTTTTTTTTGAGACGGAGTATTGCTCTTGTTGCCCAGGCTGGAGTGCAATGGTGCAATCTCGGCTCACTGCAACCTCCGCCTCCCAGGTTCAAATGATTCTCCTGCCTCAGCCTCCCAAGTAGCTGGGATTACAGGTGCCCACCACCATGCCCAACTAACTTTTTTATTTTTAGTACAGATGGGGTTTCACTATGTTGGCCAGGCTGGTCTGGAACTCCTGACCTCAGGTGATCCACTCACCTCAGCCTTCCAAAGTGCTGGGATTACAGGTGTGAGCTACCGCGCCCAGCCGGATTTTCCTTATTTTCTATACGGAGCTTACCCATTGCACTGGGTAGCAGAAGCTAATATCAATAAATGCAGGATCTCCCACCCTCACTTTATCCAAGTTCCAGAGGACATATGGGGTGTTGAGTCTGGGCAGGGTGGGTCGGGAGCATCTTATCCTCAGAGTGTTTATCAATCCACACTCCTGTCCACTAACAAGACCCCCTCCTTACTCATTTCAAGCCATGACCCCGGGGAAGAGGGCTGCTAGGTCCACCTGGTTGAGCCCTGGGGCATCTGCAGGCCAAAGCCACCCCCTGCTGCTCTGCCCTGCCAACCTTCCTGAACAATGACTGCCAGGTGGTGCCAGTGAAAGAGGGAGACCCTTGGTGAATACCTCCAATTATAATCTGTCAACCAAGATTTATCACACTTAGGGGCATGACCTATTTGGGGCTTGTGGTACATAAAAATGAGAATGCAAGCTCCTTTTCTTACAATCGGAAACTCCTTGGGAGACAAACTAGTCAATCAAATACAGAAATCTTCCCAGCAATTGTTACAAGGGAGGCACAGGCCCACAAGCCCTTCATCAAAACGCTCGGGCCAGATGAGTTTGGGGATTCTGAATTTGTCGGATTTTAGGAACTATCTAGGATGTCACCCATAATCGATCACATCCATATTTCTGCAGCAAAATGTACCAGCAGTAAAGTGAAATAAAGACAGGCAACAGCCTCGTGCTGGCTCAGGCAGGATTTGCCACCAGAAGAGTGTTAGCACCAAAAAGAAAAAACTTTCAGTTTTCACAGCTTTTTGGAGTTCAGAATTACAGTCAAGTGTTTGCAGACCTGTATATACGATGCAGAGAAGGGACCTGTCAGTTGGCCCAAAGACGTCAGAGGCTTCAGAGAGGAGGTCGTGTTTGAGCTGAGATCTGACAGTGAGAGCTGGTAGAGAGACCAAGCACAGGAACCAGGTGAGAACCAGCAGAGTATGAGGGTGGGGGCAGCCTCCCCTAATTCGGTGTGCTTAGAACTATTAAGCCAGACTCTTCACTCTTGTTGGCATTCCCAAGTTGGCCTCAAAACCACCCTGCTGCAGGAAGCCTGCTGGAAGCCTCCTCTGACTACCTACCCTCTCCTCTGTATATTGCATTGACATTCCAAAAAAGTCGTGTGGGTTTTCTTTCAGACCACTACAGATATAAAATTCCTTCAGTACAGGTACAAAAACAGACACATAACACATAGACCAGTGGAACAGAATAGAGAACCCAGAAATAAAACTGTACACCTACAACTATCTAATATTCAACAAACCTGACAAAAACAAGCAATGGGGAAAGGATTCCTATTCAAAAAATGGTGCTGGGATAACTGGCTAGCTATATGCAGATGATTAAAACTGGAACCCTTCCTTGCACCATATACAAAAATTAACTCAAGATAGATTAAAGACATAAATATGAAACCCAAAACTATGAAAGCCCTGGAAGACAATCTAGGCAATACCATTCAGGACAAAGGCATTAGCAAAGATTTCATGACAAGGACACAAAGAGCAATGGCAACAAAAGCAAAAATTGATGGATGGGATCAAATTAAACTAAAGAACTTTGGGAGGCTGAAGTGGGTGGATCACTTGAGGTCAGGAGTTCAAGACCAGCCTGATCAACATGGTGAAACCCTGTACCCTGTCTACAAAAAATACAAAAATTGGCCAGGCCGTGGTGGCACGCACCTGTAATCCCAGCTACTCAAGAGGCTGAGGCATGAGAATTGCTTGAATGTGGGAGGCAGAGATTACAGTGAGCCGAGATCATGCCACTGCACTCCAGCCTGGGCAACAGAATGAGATTCCATCTCAAAAAAAAAAAAAAAATTAAAGGCCTTCTGCACAGCAAAAGAAACTATCAACAGAGTAAAAAGACAACCTGCAGAATGGGAGAAAATTTTTGCAAACTATGCATCTGACAAAGGTCTAATATCCAGCATCTATAAGGAACTTAAATTTATAAGAAAAAAAACATAGAAAAGTAGGCAAAGGACATGAACAGACACTTTTCAAAAGAAGACATACATGTGGCCAATAATCATATGAAAAAAAGCTCAACACCACTGATCATTAACCACAATGAGATGCCACACCACACAAAACCACAATGAGACGCCATCAAAACCACAATGAGACGCCATCAAAACCACAATGAGATGCCATCTCACACCAGTCAGAATGGGCATTATTAAAAAGTCAAAAAATAACAGGTGCTGGTGAGATTGTGGAGAAAAAGGAACGCTTATGCATTGTTGGTGGGAGTGTAAATTTGTTCAGCCATTGTGGAAGACAGTGTGACGATTCCTCAAAGACCTAAAGACAGAAATACCATTGGACTCAGCAATCCCATTACTGGGTATATACCCAAAAGAATATAAATAATTCTATTATAAAAATAAATAAAATGTGGTACATATACACCATGGAATACGACGTAGCCATAAAAAAAGAATCAGATCATGTCCTTTGCAGGGACATGGATGGAGCTGGAGGCCATTATCCTTAGCAAACTAACGCAGGAACAGAAAACCAAACACTGCATGTTCTCACTTATAAATGGGAGCTAAATGAAGAGAACACATGGACACATAGAGGGGAACAACACACACTGGGGCCTTTCAGAGGGTGGAGGGTGGGAGGAGGGAGAGGATCAGGAAAAATAACTAATGGGTACTAGGTTTAATATCTGGGTGATGAAATAATCTGTACAACAAACCCCCATGACATAAGTTTACCTATGCAACGAACCTGCACTTGTACCTCTGAACTTAAAATAAAAGTAAAAATAAATAAATAAATAAATGCAGACTATGGCTGGGTTCGGTGGCTCACACCTGTAATCCCATCACTTTGGGAGGCCAAGGCAGGTGGATCACGAGGTCAGGAGTTCAAGACCAGCCTGGCCAACATAGTGAAACCCCGTCTCTACTAAAAATACGAAAACTTAGCCGGGCGTGGTGGTGGGCGCCTGTAATCCCAGCTACTCTGGAGGCTGAGGCAGAAGAATCACTTGAACCTGGGAGACGGAGGTTGCAGTGAGTCGAGATCATGCCATTGCACTCCAGCCTGGGCGACAGTGCAAGACTCTATCATAAATAAATAAATAAATAAATGCAGAATAAAAAAGCTAAATGAGAAAATATAAATAAACAAATAAATAATAAATAAATAAAACAGAATTCCTTCAGTACAAACAGGATCTTCTCTCTGTTGTATCTTTCCTGCTCTATACTTATCCCTATTCGAGGATTCTCAATAGCAGCCATTCCCTTCCCCATACAACCATAACCACATCAGCACCTGCCAGTAACAACAGCAACACGTTCTTAGAGTTTCTTGTCTTGGGGGAATGGGGGTGACATTAGTCCTGGGGGAGAAAAGGAAAGGGGGAAATCTCTAGGGGTTGTGTGCACTCACTTGTGTTTTATCTCCTTACCCCCGACTCACAGAACAAGGAGACAGAATCTTTTTCTGTACATTAATTCTTGAATCCGTGGAGTTTCCAATGCAGTGATGTAAATATTCAGGAAATAAACAAGGAGCAGATGGAGTGGCCTTCACAGTTATTTTCA
Organism: Nomascus leucogenys; assembly: GCF_006542625.1. NCBI lineage: Eukaryota > Metazoa > Chordata > Mammalia > Primates > Hylobatidae > Nomascus > Nomascus leucogenys. Next base: position 104,691,419 of record NC_044386.1, on the reverse strand, counting down.
CATCTCCGTCAAAATATTTACTTCGTACATAAATCTCTTTTAAGAAACATTAATTTGGCATTGCATGCAAACATTTCCATGAATATTAATCAATCACCCCCAGATTACTAAATGTAGCTTCCATTTCAGCATTTCATCAGCACTTACCAAGGATGGTTGGGCTGGGCAGGGAGCAGTGGCTCATGTTTGTAATGCAGATTACTTGAGGTCAGGAGTTCGAGACCAGCCTGGCCAACATGGAGAAACCCCCGTCTCTACTAAAAATACAAAAGTTACCTGGTCGTGGTGGCCGGTGCCTGTAACCCCAGCTACTCGGGGGGCTGAGGCAGGAGAATTGCTTGAATCTGGGAGGCGGAAGATGCAGTGAGCTGAGATTGCGCCACTGCACTCCAGCCTGGGCGACGGAGTGAAAGCTTGTTCCCAAAAATCCAGAATATAAGACCCAGAAAGGCCTTGCCTAAACAAAGGGATGGGCCTTCCCCAGAAACCGGTTCAGGGACAGGGATGGGGGGAAGAGGAGGGGCCCAGGAGGGCTCCACCCTCTGTCCGGGTGCAGGCCAACACCTGCTCTTGCCCACCCAGCCCTCAGGGAAATCAGCCGGCCACGCCACCCCCTGTGTTGTGAATAGACGCTAAGGCAATTCGGAGTGCTGGGAGGAGGCTAGCGGAGAGGGGATATTTCTGGAATGTGTCTATTCTCTATGGCTACAGTAAATTAGCCTGAACTCCTTAGAACTCTATTTGCTGCACACCATGTGAATGTAAATCCGTATGATTGGTTCAGAGTTTCTTCAGCATGGGTCTCCTCTCCATTTTTGAAGACATGCACAGCATAAAACCAAATATATATTTGATACACTGAAAGCACGTGGTGGATTTTAATAGAAGTAATTAGCCTTTGGAAAAGAAACAGAAAGTATGGAGGAGGTCGGTCAGTCTGCAACACTGCCCTCGCCACCACCCCAACAGGGGAAGGACTCCTTGGAGGTATCCACTCCACTCCACTCCATAGTCTGCCAGAGGGACTCAGCTGTGACCTACAGTGAGCACCAAGGACCGCCACCTGGTGCTAATAGCAAAGCTTTTAAGAAGGAAGTTCAAACTCTGTGAATTCCCTTCAGTTCAGCAAGCCCTGTTAAGAACATACTTCGGCCGGGTGCGGTGGCTCACGCCTGTAATTCCAGCACTTTGGGAGGCCAAGGTGGGGGGATCACCTGAGGTCAGGAGTTCAAGATCAACCTGGCCAACATGATGAAACCCCATCTCTACTAAAAATACAAAAATTAGCCAAGCGTGGTGGCAGGTGCCCCAAATCCCAGCTGCTGAGGAGGCTGAGGCAGGAGAATCACTTGAACCCAGGAGGCAGAGGTTACAGTGAGTCAAGATCACACCATTGCACTCCAGTCTGGGTGACAGAGCAGGACTCTGCCTCAAAAAAAAAAAAAAAAAAAACAAAAAAACCTACTTCATGCTCAGCCTTGTGCTAAGCAGAGAGGATGAAAAATAAAGTTCTGGCTTGGCCACGATGGCAGGATAGTTTTGGTAGGCAGGATAATGACCCTCAAACATATCCACATCCTAATATCCCAAACCTGTGCATGTGTTATCTTATATGGCAAATGATTTTTGTAGATGTGATTAAATTAAGGATCCTGGGATAAGGAATGTCATTCTGAATCATCTTAGTGGGCCCAGTGAATCCAAATAGTTGTCCAGGGTGGCAGGAGTTCATGGGCTGAGTAAGGTGTGCTGTATTTGTAACAAATGGATTAACGAAACTAAGCACATCAACAATGATCGAATGTACAAATACCAGAAATTAAAGACACTACAAATTCCTGTCCTATCTTAGAACAGTTTGTGGCCTGAATTGCCACATGGGAGTTAATGACTCATAATTAATGAAAGGTCAAATCAACTGACTTGTGTAATCAATAAACTTACGAACTCCCATTTTACCACGTTGAGGCAGCTTGATGTGGCAGAAAGAGCCAGGGGTCTGGATCACCTGGTAATTTACTATGTGCATTTTGGCAAATCACTTAAATTCACTAGATCTCTGCTAGTGTGTAAAATGAGAATAATGCCACCTCATCAACCTGAATAAAGTACCTGGCCCTGAGCCCAACAATAGGGACCTATTATTGAAGATCTGTGTTAATATGGCAATAATGGTAGGGTCTATGCAATACTAAAGTGTCTGAGTGAAAAACTGAATAATTAAGATAACCCTTATAATACATTAACCACCACAATATCAATGGTGTCCCTATGTGGAAACATTCGTAGATCTGGTGATATGATGTGTACGACAGCTATTGCAAATGACTGTGAGTGAGACTTAGAAAGGGCATGGAAGGGACAGGGACCCCTCATACACCAGTGCCCTGGGATGATAAAGAATCACACACAAGGCATCTATGGGGTCACTTTACAGGTAATGCATCTTTAAGAGAAGAGATCCAGGTCTGAACAGCTGAGCTGACATTCTGGGGTTATCCTGCACCCACCATGGGAAAATTTCACAGCTTTTTGCAAAAAAAAAAATTATTAGACATCCAGACTCCCCTTTTGTTTCCCACCTTTTTAAACTCTTCATGTACTAGACAGCCTGATCCCAGGTGGGAGATTATCTTTGAACTTTCACTTTTCCATGCTATCACTTTCCCACATCATCACAATAACTCAGGAGTCTGTATTCAGTGGGGATGGAAGTGGATTAGATGGAGAAAGAGAGACTTGGAGCAGAAAGAAGACAGAATGTGATGCTCAAGTGTTGGAATAAAATTCCTCTTTACAGTTACTCTAAGGAGCTGTTTCTATGCATTTCCAGTAACCTTAATGATCAGTTTCCACAGCATCAATCATGTTGAGAAGCTTCATTATTAAAACAGCCAAAGCATTGTTCATAGTCATTCTGATGATAATATGATCATATTATGGGAATAATATTAACGCACAGAAAAATAAGAAAAATGGGTAAGGATTGGGTTGGAAAGGTACTACTCTAGGAGAGATAGGGCTAGTTATCTGGAGCACCCATCACAGGCTTTACATGTTTAGAAAGAATCGCAAGATTTCAAGTCTGCTTGTAGAGAAATACTCAGTGTCACATTTTACAACCCAGTGTGCTCCTTTAATAAAACACATTATTTAATATTGTATCTCAACGTGATTCATTCTATTATGAGTAGTTAATATTCTTCCCAGGTGCTGAAGAACCAGAAAGTCTGGAGCTGAACATTTGAGGGTCAGGCCAGTTTAATCCCCTTTTGTTCTCGAATCAGTGATAAATAGATCACCAGAAATATTCTCAGGGACTGAGACAGGCAGGCTGGATGACATAGAGGATTTATTTCAAATCCAGCTTCTGTGAATCCAGATGTCCATTCATCTCCTATGCAAAATGCTGCCGGAATCATCTGCTGTCTTGTAAATGTCCATTACCAGTCATAGAGCTCTCCCACATTAGCTCTGGGATCACGACCCAGGGAGCTGTTTAAATATCAGCCCAGCAACCTGCACTGCTAAGCTTTTTTTTTTTTTTGTCCTCATCTTTTGAATTTTATTAAGACTTATTTTATCACCCAGCATATGGTCTAACTTGGTAAATATTCCAGGTGCATTTGAAAAGAATGTGTATTCTGTTCTTGAGTATAATCTCCTACAAATGGCAATTAGGTCCAGGCAATTAATAGTATTTACATATTCTATATTCTTACTGATACCTTTGTATAATTGTTCTATTAATTACTGAAAAAGGGATGTTAAAAATATTCAACTAGGATCGCTGACTTGCCCAGTTGTCCCTTTAATTTTCTCAGTTTGCGTTTCATACATTTGGAAGTTCTGTCGTTAGTCACATACGCATATAGAAGGGTTGTATGTTCCTGCTGATTTAGTTCTTTTATTATTATAAAATAATCTGTGTTGTGTCTCATAATACTTCTGGCCTTGAGGTCTATTTTGTCTAATATTGTTATAACCACACCAGCCTTCTTATACTTACTATTTTCATGGTATGTACTTTTCCATTCTTTTACTTTTAAACTATCTGTGTCTTTATATTAGAAGGGTGTCCTTTATAGGCACGCTTTTATAAAGACGGGAATTGCTTTTTTATTCAGCCTGATAATCTCTGTCTTTTAATTGGTATGTTTTGTCCTTTTACATTTAATACAAATGTTGATATGTTGGTCTATCATTTAATTATTTGTTTTCTATTTGTCCTCTCTCTTTTTTGATCCTCTGTTCCTGCTTTTCTACTGTCCTTTGGGTTAATCAAACTTTTTTAGTATTCTATTTTAACTCCTCTATCGGCTTTTGAGTCACACCGATTTACAATTTTAGTGGTCTCACATAAAATGTGAGAAACTTGTGACATTATCGTTTCATTGACCTCGCCTAGTCCTTTCTACCGCTATTGTCATTATGGTACATCTACATACATTATAAATGCCACTGATTTGAGAAATTGTATTGAGAAATTAATACATAAATAATATATAAAATAATATATGAGTTGTTTGAATTCCTTATATTCTGATTATTAATTCATTGTCAAATGAACAATTTGCAAATATGTTCTCCCATTTTTGTAGGCTGTCTCTTCACTTTGCTGATTGTTTTCTTTGCTGTGCAGAAGTTTTTTATGTTTGATGTGATCCCATTTGTCCATTTGTGCTTTGGTGTCCTGTGTTTGTGAGGTCTTACTCAAGAAATCTTTACCCAGACCAATGTCCTGGAGCATTTCCCCAACGTTTTCGCCTAATAGTTTCATAGTTTCAGGTCTTACATTTAAGTCTTTAATCCATTCTGATTTGATTTTTGTAAATAGTGAGAGATCGAGCTCTAGTTCCAGTATTCTGTATATGGATACCCAGTTTTCCCAGCAAGATTTATTGAACAGACTGTCCTTTCCCCAATGAGTATTCTTGGCACCTTTGTCAAAAATTCTACCTTCCACTACCAGATGGAGAGAGAGGAAAGTAGAAGGAGGAGAAAGGAAAGAAGGGAAGGGAAGGGAAGGGGAGGGGAGGGGAGGGGAGGGGAGGGGAGGGGAGAAGAGACACAAACCGATGAGTTCAACTGGCCGATTCACACAGTGGCTTCTGTACCATCACTCTGAACACTGTCCCAGCATAGCCCAAAGTCCCCTTGCCTCCTTCCAGCTAAGACCCTTGCTGGCCCAGATCTGTACAATCAAGAGTAGTGTTCTACACTGGAACTTCAAGTTATTCTTCCTAGTTCATAGGCACAAACTCCGCCTAAAGCACAGGACATGCCTGGATCCACAACCACAGCCACATTCAGGGCTGGCTCCATGTCTTCTCACAAATCCAAGGGTCACCGTCTCACCTTCCCTCACAGTGAGTTTGCACTCCAAGGCCCTTGGCGTCCTTTCCTCTCACAGGGCCTTGCTCAGGACCACGTGCTCTATACTCCTACAGGTTTCCTGATCTTTTAAATCCAGACAGGGGTTGGAATATCAGTCCTTTTCCTTCCACAAGGCCTCTAGGCTTCTAATGCAAGTCGATGCATTCTCCAACTCCCACCATCTCCCCCAGCCACATCCCCTTGCACTTGGAGGGGAGAAGCAGTCTTGAAGAGCCAGATAAAGCATCCTGTTAGCCTCTGTTCCCAGGAAAGGATTATCTACCATTCCTCCCCTTGCATATTGATAGGAGCTACACAAGTGGCTCTTCAGGAAACAAAAGAGTCCATCTCATAGTGACTTTTAACATCTGGCCAGACATTGAAGATACTGGGACAGCTTTTAAAATCCAGCTTCACAGAGTACTCAAATATACAAATATCTGCTTGCAAATTGAAGGCTGGCAGAATATGCCACCTCAACATATGCTGCTCTGGCATAAGGATTATTTTGAGCTGTAGGCACTTTAAAAAATACATGCAAGAAGGGCATTCTGACCCTTCCCTTTTTCTTCCTGAAAGAAGGAGATAACACCTCCTTACAGAAGAGGTCCTCCCTGTGCCAGAAGGAGCGTTTGTTCTTATTATCAAAGATGGGAAGTTGAGACCAAGAGAATCCTATAAAAGTAAGTCTTGTTAAAATTTTTATCTTTCTTGAGCCTCTTCGCATATTTTTTTTTTTTTTTTTTTGAGTCGGAGTCTCTCTCTGTCACCCAGGCTGGAGTGCAGTGGCACAATCCCGGCTCACTGCAACCTCTGCCTCCCAGGTTCAAGCAATTCTCCTGCCTCAGCCTACTGAATAGCTGGGATTACAGGCGCCCATCACCATGCCCAACTAATTTTTGGTATTTATAGCAGAGACAGAGTTTCACCATGTTGGCCAAGCTGGTCTTGAACTCCTGTCTTCAGGTGATCCGCCCACCTTGGCCTCCCAAAGTGCTGGGATTACAGGTGTGAGCCCCACACCCAGTCAGCCCCCCACATACTTTAGTTACTTTTCCACAATTGCCTGTCTTTGTTCAACTTAATATAAGAGCATTTAGGTTTTGTCACTTACTTGGGTGTTCATTTCCTCATGAGGGCTCCCATGTCACATGAAATTTATATTAAGTAAATTTGTTTGCTCTTCTCCTATAAATCTGCCTTGTGTCAGTTTAATCCTCAGGCCCAGCCACAACACCATAAGAGGGTATAGGTAAAAAATTTTGCCTCCCTTATGATGTCTTCTCTGTTCCTTGATGGTGAGGATATTGGGACTGACCTAGGGTTTGAAACCCACTGGCACAGAGGAAATGTTCCATAAATGTTTGAGAATGGATGAGTAGATGAATGAACTAACTGCTGAGTTAAACCCAGGCTGGGTTGACAAGAGACAGTAGAAACATTCTGTAGGGAGCAGAGAAAACACCTGTACATTTCCCTACGCACTCCTCACTTAAGAGTGGAAACAGGGATCTTATTGAGTCCCATTCCATTCCAGGCCACTGGCAGAGTCGTGTTTGCTAGTGCACAGGGTCACTGTACGTTCACTCTCTGTGTACATCCACCAGACCTCCTCTTCTGCCCCTTCCTTCCAAGAGGCTAGATGCAGAAGTGGGCCAGTGTCTTCCCCAAGATCCACCATCTTGTAAATGAGCCAGTGCCTTCCCCAAGAGCTGCCATCTTGTAAGCGAGCCAGTGTCTTCCCCAAGAGCCACCGTCTTGTGAGCCAGTGTCTTTCCCAAGAGCTGCCATCTTGTATGTGAGCCAGTGTCTTCCCCAAAAGCCACCATCTTATGAGCCAGTGTCTTCCCCAAGAGCTGCCATCTTGTAAGTGAACCAGTGTCTTCCCCAAGAGCCACCATCTTGTGAGCCAGTGCCTTCCCCAAGAGCTGCTATCTTTGCCTCCATGCCATCCCTCAAAGAGAGACAAAATACTGGAGCAGGAAAGTCTGCCTCCCAGGTTTCCTGTCACAGCAGATGCTGCAGAAACATCCTGAAGTCTCCCTGTTGCATCTGATGACCAAGTCAGAGCTGGATGCGTCATCCTGCCTTTCATCCATCATGAATCTGAAGTTGTTTTGGTTACTCTGATGATACAAGTGTGAATTTCCTTCATGAGACCTGAGCCTGCCACCCCTGAGAGCTGGAGCTGAGCCTCCAGATGTGAAAAAGAAGAGCAATGGCTCCTGTTGATTCTGGGGGAGGGGGATGGGATAGCATGCCTCCCCCGTGCAGCACCTGCTCCAGCCCCTGGCACAGGGAAGGTGCTCAGCAAGGGCGAGTTGCTGCCCTTACCATCTTAGACTCACAGAAAGAGCACATGCACCTATAAAATGGACCAAAAACTGAGACTCAGAAAAGTTAAGTATTACTCAAGATTACACAGCCAGAGAGCCTTTCTCCACAGGGCTAGTGAGGCTTGGAGCATCCTACTCCAATTTGGCTTACTTGAATTTTGACCTACCTGAAATTGTATGATACCTTCAAAATCTGATTTTTTAAGAGGAGAGACAGTGCTCTGTGATCCTTCTATCTCCAGATAGCTCAGATGGTGAACTAATTCAGCCAACCCCATATCTCCTTACTAATACCCACACTGAAACAACTCAATAATAAAAACACAAATAGCTCCATTAGAAAATGGACAAAGCAGGCCGAGCACAGTGGCTCACACCTGTAATCCCAGCACTTTGGGAGGCCTAGGTGAATAGATCACTTGAGGCCAGGAGTTCAAGACCAGCCTGGCCAACATGGTGAAACCCCGTCTCTACTAAAAATACAAAAATTAGCCGGGCGAGGTGGCACATGTCTGTAATCCCAGCTACTTGGGAGGCTGAGGCAGGAGAATCGCTTGAACCTGGGAAGTGGGGGTTGCAATGAGCTGAGATTGTGCCACTGCACTCCAGCCTGGGCAACAGAGTGAGACCCTGTCTCAAAAAAAATAAAGAAGAAGAAAAAGAAAGAAAGAAAAGAAAATGGACAAAGCTGCTGGGCACGGTGGCTCACGCCTGTAATCCCAGCACTTCGGAGGCCAAGGTGGGTGAATCACTTGAGGCCATGAGTTTGAGACCAACCTGGCCTGAACACAGTGAAACCCCATCTTTACTAAAAATAAAAAATTATTATAAAAATTAGCTGGGCATGGTTGTTTGTGCCTGTGGTCTCAGCTACAAGGGGGCTGAGGCAGGAGAATCGCCTGAACCCAGGAGGTAGAGGTTGCAGTGAGCTGAGATCCCGCCACTGCACTCCAGCCTGGGGCGACAGAGCGAGACTCCGTCTCAAAAAGAAATTTTTTTTAATAAAAGAAAAAGAAAATAAAACCTACTTCAAAGGGTTTTAAGAACACAATGTGAAAAAAGAATTCTACTATAACAAAATAAATATTAGCAATCTCTTCGATTTGTTTCTTTAAAAGCTGAAGGCTGATATTTAGGGGGAAGTGTTCTAATGTCTGCAATTTACTTTTTGAAATGCATCTGAAAAATAAGATGGGGCCAGGCACGGTGGTTCACAACTGTAATCCCAGCACTGCGGGAGGCCAGAGGCGGGAGGAGCGCTTGAAACCAGTTCGAGACCAGCCTGGTCAAATAGCAACACCCGGTCTCTATTAAAAATTAAAAAGAGGCCGGGCGCGGTGGCTCACACCTGTAATCCCAGCACTTTGGGAGGCCAAGGCGGGCGGATCACGAGGTCGGGAGATAGAGACCATCCTGGCTAACGTGGTGAAACCCCGTCTCTACTAAAATACAAAAAATTAGGCAGGCGTGGTGGTGGGTGCCTGTAGTCCCAGCTACTCGGGAGGCTGAGGCAGGAGAATGGCGTGAACCCAGGAGGCGGAGCTTGCAGTGAGCCCAGATGGCGCCACTGCATTCCAGCCTGAGCCACAGAGCCAGACTCCGTCTCAAAAAAAAAAAATTAAAAAGAGAACAAGAAAAAGAAAAAATAAGATAGTTTGAAGGATGGAAAGATGGACAGATATGCAATGAAACCAGTAAAGTAAAATATGAATAACAGAATCTAGATGATAGATAAATGTGTATCCACTGTAAAAGCCTTTGAACTTTTAAGTACTTTAAAGTTTTTCAGAATAAAATTTTGAGGAAAATGGGGAGAGGTGCCACTTGCATTTTATAAAATATGAACATGCTTCTCCCCTTCCTCCCTAGTTAGACGCGCGCTCCTTTGTGGTCTGATTGCGTTAGCAGGTCACCTTGCAGCCCTGCCCAGCGATTCGGTCCGGTGGGTGCCCAGGATAACACGTGCCAGCCTTCGCCGCTTGCGAAATGTTCAGGGCTCTTGCCGCCAGAGGGCGCGCCCGCGGAGCGCTGAGCGCCAGGGCGCCAGGGGCTGGGTGGCTCGCGCCCGGAAGTGACAGACTCCGGAGCGGACTTTGCCCGGGGGTGCGTCCCAGGCCAGCTGCTACTGCAAGTACCTGCAGAAAACAGCTCTTCGAACCGGACAGTGTGAGAGTCAGCGCCTGCTGCCAGGCCGGGCAGAGATTCTGATGAAGAGGAGAGAGGAGACTGAGTGTGCTGAGGCAGTGTCAGACAATGCTAAATGCTTTCCTATCACTTATTTCACGTTTTAGTTATAAATCAGCCGGAAAACAGAATGGGAGTGGAAGTGAGAAGGACACGCATTTCATTCCTGGCAGAGGCTGCCCAATCAGGACTCCTGGTCCTCTGAAGACAAAGCAGCTTTTTTGGGGTAGGGAGGGGGGCGGGATAGCATGCTTCCCCCGCCTTTTCCCCCACGAGCAAAGGGGCTCAGAGTAGCTGTGTCCCCTGGGCTGAGGTGGCAGCTCCTGTGGGTGCCCTGGGACCTCACTCAGCATCTTCAAAGAGCCTGTGCCCCCTACTCCCTCCAGCTTCTTCGTGGAGGGCTGGAGAACTTGTGAACCTTTGTCAAAAGACAGAAGCACAAACTTAAAGATCTCATTGGCTTTTATTTGCAATTCTAGAAGTGAGCAACACCTCATCCTATAAAATGAGCTGAGCAGAGGAGGTTGGCTTTGCAGACAAAGAAGGGCTGCAGAAAGCAGAAACAGAACAAAACACGGATTGATCACGTCAAAGTTACTTTCCGTATAGGGTTAAAGCAGGGGAGACTTCCTTATTACTCAGGTTGATGCAAATTAAATGGAATGTTTTAGGGGAACTGGCCCATTTCAAAGTTCAGTTTGATGACACGGCACTTAGCACAACTGACTCCATTCTGGTGTCTGGCCTGCTGGGGCCTAGTGCAGGAGATTAGTCCCGTAACAACAGCCTCCCATAAATGACGTTTCACACCTCAAACCCTTCCTCAGCTCCAGTCATCCCAATGTTCCCACTGACCCAAGTATTTTCTGAGACTATTTGATTCCCCAGCCACCAGACAATCAGCATAAATCATAAGTCACTCTGTATTTTAAAACCATAATCATGCTGGGTGCAGTGGCTCATGCTTGTAATTCCAGCACTTTGGGAGACTGAGGCGGATGGATCACCTGAGGTCAGGAGTTCAAGACCAGCCTGGCCAACATGGTGAAACCCCGTCTCTACTAATAATACAAAAATTAGCTGGGCGTCGTGGTGGGCACCTATAATCCCAGCTACTCAGGAGGCTGAGGCAGGAGAGTCCCTTGAACTGGGAGGTGGAGGTTGCGGTGAGCCGAGATCATGCCACTGCACTCCACCTGAGAAACACAGAGAGACTTTGTCTCCAAAACAAAAAAAAAAGCCAGATATCAAGAGTACATATAAACCCTATAATTCAATTTATATAAAACTGTAGAAAAAGTAATCATGACAGAAGAAGATGAATGCTTGCCTTGGGCCATTGGCTGGGGTGTCAAATGGAATGGGGCACAAGAGAACTCTGGGGGGCAATGGAAATGTTCTATATTTTCATTGTGGTAGTGGTCATATGTATGTAAAAAATTGTTAACATTCAATGAAAAGTTTGCTTAAAAAAAAAAACCTGCCTTCCATTACTCTAATCTTCAGGTCTGGGGTGTTCTTCCTATTGCGATAGCGTGAACAAAATCAATTGCTCTACTTGTTCAGTTTTTTCAGGCTTCTCTACTCTGTGTTCTAGAAGCTACCAACTGGGAGTGTGGAGACTGACACACAATCGTTTCCTGGCAACTCCCCAGTAGAAGCTGAGGTGTATCTGATCCCTGCTAGAATCCTGCCCCAGGACCAGGGCCCACCTCTCTGCCTGCCTCCTTTAAGGGACGCCTCCTGCTCCACAAGTTTCTGTCCTCCCTCTGAGGGAGCCCTGGAATGTGCTCCAGCTACACTACTAGGGCCACGTGGACTGTCCTAGGAGTTGGGAGGGCAGAGTGCAGCGGGGGAGGGAATGCTCACAGAGAATGGGGTTGGGGTGGCTTTGGCAAAGAATGCACTTGGGGTCTGTAAAAGAGGTCAGAGAAGAGCAGAGCCACCTTTGCTCATATCAGATGCTGCTTGGCCACCCACACCTGACCCTAGCTCTAAAAGCCAGTGTGTGGGGGGTCTGATTCTGGAAACTGGATGAAAGAGCAGGGAGGATTGAGGCGAGAAGATACATGAGGAGCACGGGCTACCTGGGCAGGGGGCATTTCACTCAGGTATTCTTTCAGCAAGCTTTAATTGAACGAACACAATGGAGTCTCAATGGTCTTTATGGAGTGAGTGCAGGAAAGAATGAACGAATGAATGAATGAATGAAGATAAGATAGGATCCCTGCACTCTCAGAACTCACCTTCTAGATAAGAAGACCATTCAAATACAAAAATACCAATAACACAGAATGATATATGAGAGGTACCATACAATTTTATGGAAACAAACAAAAGAGAAAAATCACTTCTAGCAACACTGCAGGGCCATCCTACCCCTTATGAGTGTTGGCGCAAATTAGAAGGCGCTTACCTGAACAGACCCAGCCTCCCGGGCCCAGGGGCCTGCAAACAAAGAGCAAATGCTTTTATGCCACTCTCCTCCTCAGCCAGGCACCCTGGTGCAGGACTCAACCTGCTTCTCTGTGAGTGGCAGCCAGGGCTTCATGGAGGAGATGACATTGGAGTTTGCTGGAAGGACAGAGAGGACAGAGAGGACTTAGACCAGTGGGGAGGTGGGGAAGGTGGCAAGGGAGCAGATGAGAGGAGAGAAGACGATATTCCAGGCAGAAGGATGGGTGGACCAGCATCCTGGAAGCAGGACATAAAGAGATCTTACAGGAGTGTGAAGATTCTGCTGCGGCTGTCCCCTGGAAGGCCACAGGGGCACTTACCTTTGTGGTGGGTGTCCTCAGGCCACACGTGCAGGCCAGCCAAGCAGGGCAGCCCAGTGACTAGAGAGCATAGGCCCGGGAGCTCTTATGAGTTGAATTTTGTCCCCCCAAAATTTATATGTTGGAGCCCTAACCCCGTGTCTCTGAACGTGACTGTACTTGGAGTCAGGGTCTTTAAGGAGGTAATAAGTTCGAATGAGGTCACAGAGCAGGGCCCTAATCCAACAGAACTGCTGTTCCTAAGAAAAGGAAGACACACCAGGATGTGTCAGCAGAGAGAGACCGTGTAAGGACCCCATGAGTAGGCAGCCATCTGCCAGCCAAGGAGAGAGGCCCCAGAAGAAACCAGACCTGCCAACACCTTGATCTTGGAACTCCAGCCTCCAGAACTGTGAGAAAATAAGCTTCCATTATTGAAGCCCCCAGTCGGTGTTGGCAGCCTGAGCAAACGAATACAGGAGTCAACATCAGGCTCCTAACTTCCTCACTGTGTGTCCTGAATGAGTCACGTAGCCTGGCTCAGTCTGTTTTCTGATCTGATATGGAAAGCAAAGGTAGAAACACCCAGGGTGGCAATGAAGCTTAAGTGAAATTGCACGCGTAAAATAGGCAGCTGGCAAGTATGCAGATGTTGACAGAATAGTCTGGTTTCTAAAGTAAGATGCAGGCCGGGCGCGGTGGCTCATGCCTGGAATCCTAGCACTTTGGGAGGCCGAGGTGGGCAGATCACCTGAGGTCAGGAGTTCGAGGCCAGCATGGCCAACATGATGAAACCCCACCTCTACTAAAAATACAAAAAAAATTAGCTGGGTGTGGTGGCACCTGCCTGTAATCCCAGCTACTCTCGAAAATAATAGTAATAATAAAAAATAAATAAAATGAGATGCAGGCACCCTGGGGGGTGAGGAGGGGAGAAAATTCACTGGAGTGGAGGAAGAAAAGATAAGAACTTATTTTTCTTTTTTTTTTTGAAACAGAGCCTCACTCTGTTGCCCAGCCTGGAGTGAAGTGGCGCCATCTCTGCTCACTGCAACCTCTGCCTCCCAGGTTCAAGCAAGTCTCCTGCCTCAGCCTCCCAAGTAGCTGGGACAACAGGCGCCTGCCATCACGCACAGCTAATTTTTGTATTTCCAGAACAGACGGGGTTTCACCATATTGGCCACGCTGGTCCCAAACTCCTTACCTTGTAATCCACCTGCCTTGGCCTCCCAAAGTGCTAGGATTACAGGCGTGAGCCACCGCACCTGGCCAATAACTTATTTTTTATAGTTATTTCTTTTTTTCTTGAGACAGAGTTTCACTCTCGTTGCCCAAGCTGGAGTGCATTGTTGTGATCTCGGCTCACAGCAACCTCTGCCTCCCAGGTTCAAGCAATTCTCCTGCCTCAGCCTCCTGAGTAGCTGGGATTACAGACACGTGCCACCACTCCCAGCTAATTTTTTTAGTTTTTTTAGTAGAAACAGGGTTTCACCATGTTAGCCAGGCTGGTCTCGAACTCCTGACCTCAGGTAATCTGCCCGCCTTGGCCTACCAAAGTGCTGGGATTACAGGCGTGAGCCACTGTGCCCGACCAATATAGTTGTTTCTTTTCTTTCTTTCTTTCTTTCTTTTTTTTTTTGAGACAGAGTCTCACTCTGCTGCCCAGGCTGGAGTGCGGTGGCGTGATCTCAGCTGACTGCAACCTCTGCCTCCCAGGTTCAAGCAATTCTTCTGCCTCAGCCTCCCGAGTAGCTGGGACTACAGGTGTGTGCCACCACGCCCGGCTAATTTTTGTAATTTCAGTAGAGACAGAGTGTCACCATACTGGCCAGGCTGGTCTCAAACTCGACCTAGTGATTCGCCCACCTCGGCCTCCCGAAGTGCTGGGATTACAGATGTGAGCCACTGCGTCCAGTCCAATATAGTTATTTCTTAAATTTATTTTTATATTCTTATGTCTTCATTTTACATTTCTCTTTTTATATATGGCTTTAATGAGCATAATACATAAATGTTTATAATTTATGAAAAAGTATCATCCTTGTAATTTCTACTTTGTGCATGGTTTTAATGTAGACCCTATATAAACCCAGTGCTAGCTGTATAAACTATATGACTAAACAGATTTGCATGTAGTAGGGATGCATGATTTTTTTATTTTTTTGAGACAGAAAAAAATTTTTTTGAGACACAAAAAAATTAGCTGGTGGTGCGTGCCTGTAGTCCCAGCTACTCGGGAGGCTGAGGCATGAGAATCATTTGAGCCCTGCAGGTGGAGGCTGCAGTGAGCCGAGATCACGCCACTGCACTCCAGCCTGGGCAACAGAGAGAGATTCCATCTCGAAAACAAAACAGAAAGAAAGAAAAGAAAAGAAAAAATATCCCAGACAGACTCAGTCCAAATTCCTAGCTGTGTGGCCTTAGAGAAGTCACTCTCTGAGCTTCAGATGTTTCATCTGTAAGACAGAAATATTCTCTCTTCCTCAGGACAAACAAGGAGAGAGGTCTATTTATCCAACAAAACCCTCCACCCTGCCACAACCCCCACCTCCCCCATAACCTTTCTCCGGGAAATGATATTCAAAAAACAAAGTCTTTCAGCTCTGACAGGGCCCCAGAGCAGAATCACCAGTTCACTGGACAATAACCTCAGTGATGTGATTTTTCCTCCCAGAACATATGGCAGGTGAGCCGGAGCGCAGCCGCTGCAGAGGCCGGTCTTGAGAATGTTCTCATTTTGCAGCTGACCAACAGCTTCGCCTGGTATGTGCAGGCAGGAGCAGCCCCTCTCCTTTCTAGCTGGGAGGAGAATGCCCACAGGCTTACAGCAGCTATGCCAAAGCCCATCTTGGCCATTAGCAACCCCCCACCCACCCACAGGGGTGCCAGAGGACTTCTCACTGAGCACCAGGCCCAGGTGCCATGTGGCAGGCTCTGGGTAGACACTGGCTCTCCCAGCCTCTCTGCCCACCTGCCCCTTCCCTATGAGGACACTGGCCACCTTCCTCCTTCCCCTTTCTGTTCTGTCTTCCACTCCCTCTGGCTTCATAGACATAACCAGGGCTTATTCTCCTTCACCTCAGTCAGGCACTATGCCCTGAGGTTGGCACTAAATGGGGGAGGAGTCAGACCACCTCCAGAGCCCCTGCACGGTGGCCCAGAGTGTGTGAACAAGGCACTGTCCTGGAAGAACATCTCCCTTAAAAAGGTCACTCATACCAAAACGTGGGCATTCGTTTTACATTTTATAGAAAAAAAAAAGGATGACAGGCATGGTGGCTCATGCTTATAATCCCAGCATATTGGGAAGCCGAGGCAGCCAGATCACTTGAGGTCAGGAGTTCCAGACCAGCCTGGCCAACATGGCAAAACCCCGTCTCTACTAAAAATATAAAAATTAGCCTGATATGGTAGTGCGTGCCTGTAATCCCAGCTACTCAGGAGGCTGAGGCAGGAGAATCACTTGAACACGGGAGGTGGAGGTTGCAGTGAACCAAAATCACATCCCTGGAAATAAAAAAAAAAAAAAAGAAAAGGAAAAGGAGGCACCATTCAATTCGGTGTGGATTTATCAAGCATCTACTCCATGCCAGGAATTCTCTGGACACTAAGGATGCTGTGAGTGACATTCTCTGCCCTCATGGAGCTCAAGGAGATTAAATGACCCCTATAACCTAAGGCAGTTTTTCAAATGTCTTAAAGCCTCCTGATGTGTACAAAAGGTAAAAACCCTGGTATCTCTGGTGGAAGAAGCCAGAGCAATCACCATGTCTCACCCCACGACTCCAGGAAGTTCTCAAATCACCACGCAGGGTCTCCTGCAAGATCTTGAAAAGTAACAACAGCTAGTGTGTATTAAACACTTATTAGGGGCCAGGCACTCTTCTAAAAACATTAGCACATGAACTCTCAGAACAAATCCATAGTATAGGAACTATGATCCCCATTTTACAGATGGAAAGGAGATCACAGAGAAGGAAGTCACTTCCCACAAGGGCTGACTCCAGGGCCCATGACTTGTGTTCTCACCTGGCTTAGCTGCTCCACAGAGCTCCTCACAAGCCGTGAAGGGCGGTGCCAGGAAACCCCACCGCATCACCTTCATTCTGATGATGATGGTGGGGATGGTGGTAGCAGTGGTGACGAGGTAACTCTTAGTTCCTTTACTTCCTGCAGAGAATGGCTGGTTCCTCTAAATGGCTTGGTGATTGTTTTGTTTGTTTGTTTTTTGGGTGTTTCTGAGACAGGGTCTCACTCTGTCACCCAGGCTGTAGTGCAGTGATGAAATCTCAACTCATTGCAGCCTTGATTTCCCAGGCTCCAGCAATCCTCCCACCGAAGCCTCCCAAGCAGCTAGGACAACAGGTGTGCGCCACCACACCCAGCTAATTTCTGTATTTTTTGTAGAGACACAGTTTCACTATGTTACCCAGGCTGGTGTCAAAATCCTGAGCTCACGTAACCTTCCCGTCTCTCAAAGTGCTGGGATTACAGGCGTGAGCCACCATGCCCAGCCTAATTTTTTTAATGTACATTTTCATTTTACCAGTGCTATTGTAAGTGCTTTTTGCTGTAACACATTTCTAATACATTTTAAGCAAATGTGGCATGAATTTTGAAGGAATGATCCTTTCCTATGAAGACCTTTATTCAGCCATTCCCAGGAGGGAGGAGGGACAAAGAGAGACTGAGAGACAGAGAGTGCAGGCGTTTGCAGACAGAAGACAGAATAAGAGAACATTTGCTAAAGAAATGACCTAGGCACTCAGTAAATGTTAGAAGACACGCGAGGGGATTCTCCAGCCGTCAGCCCTAGCTGTGAATCTCAGTCCCACCCTGTGCCAGATGACATGTCGGACCAACTATATAAATCCTCCGAGCCTTGGTTACCTTGTCCGCAAAGCAAGGGATCTCATTGGGGTTTTCTCCCACATTAAAGGAAGCAACCACACTTTGCACAAAACCTGGAACAGAATAGGAATGCAGTCTGTGCCTTATTCAACCCCTTCTGGACCCTGAGTACAAGGCTGAAAATGTCAGCAGAGGGCGCTGGCTAGTCTGGGTCCCTCAATCTGGGAAGCGTGCAGTGTGGATTCAGCATGGATTCTTTGTCTTGTGAGTGGAGGGCTGAGGACTTTAAACCACGGTCAGATTCCCCCACCTGTGGGCACTGTGCTGGGGACGGAAAACAGAGCCCTCTGAAGGTGCAATTACACGTCATTTGCATATCTTATAGAGAACAGATGCTCCTTTCCATCAGGAAACATTCCTTATGGTCTGGCCTTGTCGCAGTTTCCAACAAGGGCTGGTCTTAAATTTTGCAATTAAAGGTGTCCCTCAGCCACAGCCAGAAAAGAAACTGAGTTTTCTTTTTTGTTGTTGTTTTTTTGAGACGGAGTCTCGCTCTGTCGCCCAGGCTGGAGTGCAGTGGCGCAATCTCGGCTCACTGCAAGCTCCGCCTTCCGGGTTCACGCCATTCTCCTGCCTCAGCCTCTCCGAGTAGCTGGGACTACAGGCGCCCGCCACCACACCAGGCTAATTTTTTTTTGTATTTTTAGTAGAGACGGGGTTTCACCGTGGTCTCGATCTCCTGACCTCGTGATCCGCCCGCCTCGGCCTCCCAAAGTGCTGGGATTACAAGTGTGAGCCACCGCGCCCGGCCAGAAACTAAGTTTTCACTGAGCCCTGGAGGTGCCTTTGTTTTGCCTCTGACAAGAAGGAAGCCAGCCCTCTGGGCCCCAGGGCCCTGCCAGCTCTCCCTGAGATCCCCAGTTGAGGGAAGGGTTGGGGCCTTCTCTTTAGGGGTGGCTGGCAGTCCCAAAAAAAGGCCGCGCTAGGGGGATTGGGAAGGGAATGGGAGGGAGATGAGATCAGAGGACAGGGCTAGAGCTGTCAGAATGAACTTTGGGAGACTTTTCCTCCAGCATCTCACATCCTCACTTTTCTCTACCCTAACCCTCTAGACCCCCATCTTCCACCTTTCCTCCTCTCTACCCTCAGGACCCACACAGCCCCCAGGTCATAATCCCTCTTCAGAAGAAACACACAGGTGACATCATGCCTCTGCCAGCTGGCCAGGTCCTCCCTTGTGCGGCATCCTCAGGCCCCCCAGCAGCCCTGCGTGATAAGGGGCTCTAGGCAGCCTCCACCCTCGGGTCCAGCCTTCTCCACTTGCCTGGCCCAGCTCTTGCCCCTCCAAGGCCTTCAGCTTGCTGTTCCTTTCCCATTCCATCCTCGCCTCACTACTACTTGAAGCTGATCCATGCTTTTATCTCCCTGATCAGGTCTGACTTCCTCTCAGCCAGGACTCCCCCTGGCCCTCCCAGTAATGCGTCCACAAGTAACAGCAGCAACCCTTGGCCCCATTCCCCGCAGCCCCTGGTGCTTTCCTGCCTCCTAGAAACTGTTCCCACAAACTGCCATCCTAGCCAGCTCCACCTCCCTGGAGAGAGCTGAACCTTGGGCGTCCCATACATATGATTTTCCACCGGTGGCCACAGGAGGATGCATGTTCACCTACTGTCCTGCTGCTCTGTCCTCTCTGGACAACTTCTATGTTCCCAAGCTATCTCTTGTTTCAGAGAGTCCCCTCCCGAGTAGCATTCCAGGTCTCCCCTGAACTTCTGTCCTCCATCATGTGTTTATCTCCAGTGTCCCAATCCATCAGGACCTCGCATGGGCTCTGAATCCATTAACTGCCTGTGTGACCTGGAAACCAACTCATCCTCTCTGAACTGCAGGTTCCTTAAATGTAACTTGGGAGTGCTAATGCCCACATCCTTTTTTTTTTTTTTAGATAGAGTCTCACTGTCACCCAGGCTGGAGTGCAATGGCACAATCTTGGCTCACTGCAACCTCCGCCTCCTGGGTTTAAGTGATTCTAGTGTGTCAGCCTCCTGAGTAGCTGGGATTACAGACATGCACCACTACACCCAGCTAATTTTTGTATTTTTAATAGAGTCGGGGTTTCACCATGTTGGCCAGGCTGGTCTCAAACTCCTGATCTCAATTGATCCGCCTGCCTCAGCCTCCCAAAGTGCTGGGATTACAGGCATCGGCCACCACTCCCAGCCATGCCCCCGTCATTGGCTGCTGTGATGATATCATGAGATGACAAGCAGAAACATCTCCTTCCTCCTTCCTCAGTGGTGGTAACTCTCCAGGGTGGGGTGAGAGGACTAGGACAGGCTCCCCACCATCCCCACAAGTGACTGCCTCTGCCTCAGGCCAGATGCCCCTGACTCAACCCTGCAAGTTGCAGCAAAGCTGAGCCTAGTCTCTCTCCCCAAGAACCTTGTCCCAAAGAGAAATAGTTCCTGTTGCCAGGGTTCCATGGCTTTCCACAGTTGACCTATAAGGTCAACTATCTTGAGTCAATAGTATGAGCCGCCATACTATGTGGTGGCTCATTTAGAGCCTGTAGCAGCTGGATGGAGACTGCCCACAAAGAACAGGTCAATTTGGTCCATCTCTGCATTTAGCAGTTGCTTAACAGATGATTTTTATGGATTTAAACCAACTACCCTGATCGGAACCACACCTTTTTTCCCTTTTCCTAGCTGAAAAAAAAAAAAATGGGATACTTTGCTATGGCACCTATATGGAGGCCACCTGAGGGGCTCTGGCCAGGAATCCAGCTGTTGAGTCCTTCAGAGTTGTTACCTGGGAGCCACAACCATGAAGCATGTCTGTCCTTTTACAGGTCTCTTAAAACCACCTTCCAACCAGCCACTTCCAAAGTCATACAGCCATTAGGAGAGCTGACTGCACTGATTTTTACCCTTTGTGCTACTGATGTCAGAGGCACAGTAAGCAGATTAGAACAGGGGCGGGATGCTACCCTCTGGCACTTCCTGCCAAAATTTGCCTACAGCACATGGATGGCTGTTTAGAGGGAAGCTAAAAAATCTGGTGGAAAGTGCCTGGAGTCATTTGGGATTTTGAAAACATAAGTAGGCCATGTGTCACCGACACTGCTGGTTGCCTACTTAACATGCGTTTCTCACCCACCCTCCTTTCCTCTTTCGATTCAGAACAGCATCTGCCCTCCTATGCTCAGCTTTGTGTTTCATGAGGGGTTGATCACAGCCCCAGCCCAAGGGCTGAATCCTCATAGGTCCAAGCCAATCATGGGTTCCCAAACCCTTTGTTGGTAATTGGTTTAGATAAGGGTATGTGACATTGTGACATAGATTTCCATAGATTTCTTTTTTCTTTTTCTTTTTTTTTTTTTTTTTTTTTTTGAGACAGAATCTTGCTCTGTCACTCAGGCTGGAGTGCAGTGGCACAATCTTGGCTCACTGCAACCTCTGCCTCCCAGGTTCAAGCGATTCTCCTGCCTCAGCCTCCCGAGTAGCTTGGATTACAGGTGCACATCACCACGCCCGCCTAATTTTTGTATTTTTAGTAGAGATGGGGTTTCACCATATTGGTCAGGCTAGTCTTGAACTCCTGACCTCGTGATCCGCCCTCCTCGGCCTCCCAAAGTGCTGGCATTACAGGCGTGAGCCACTGCACCCGGCCTAAATTTCTGTCATTATAAGCCACCCAGTTTGTGGTAATTTGTTATAGCAGCCCTAGGAAACAAAAATACCTTCTGTCTGCAGCCTCTACCCTCTTTGTTGTGTTGGCTTCTCTTTTTCTTCTGGCTACGGACCAACCCCTGTACTCCCTAAACCACAGAGCTGCCAACAACTTGCATATTTGACACCTGTCAATCAAGCTTCCAGAAAGAAAAACAGTATTCTCTGTTTTCCAAATCCAGTTCTCCTTGAAATAACTTTGATTGGCCTAGCTTGACTTGCAAGCTAAATTTGGTCCAATCAACTGTGCCCAGTGGCAGACTGGCATTGAACCAAGATGGCAACTCCTAAAGTAACCATATGGATGGGAACAGAAGATACAGGGAAATTTCTAGAGTAACAAGTATCCACTCCAGTTATCTTTAAATAGTTACTCCATAAATACTGGCTTCCCTGGACCATGTTAATCTTTTACATTTTCAGGTATATCTATCAATAAACAGTGGGGTAAAGATAAAGAAAAAAAATCTGGATCTTAAAAAGCTGGATATCTCAGCTGACCAGTGAAAGTCTTTGAAAACGATGTGATGGACACCAGTACTCTTAGAAGTAATAATGGCATGATTTATAAAGTAAATAATTTGGTTGTCCCTACTCCAGCTGTCTGCATGGAAAAGTGAGTTGAGGGAATCCAGCCCCGCGCAAAAGGGCTAACAGGAGCAGCCAAATAGGGCCAGGTGCGGCAGCTTACTCCTGTAATCCCAGCACTTTGGGAGGCCGAGGTGGGCAAATTACTTGAGGTCAGGAGTTCTAGACCAGCCTAGCCAACATGGTGAAACCCCCATCTCTACTAAAAATACAAAAATTAGCTGGGCATGGTGGTGGCTGCCTGTAATCCCAGCTACTCGGGAGGCTGAGGCAGGAGAATGTCTCG
Source organism: Nomascus leucogenys (assembly GCF_006542625.1). NCBI lineage: Eukaryota > Metazoa > Chordata > Mammalia > Primates > Hylobatidae > Nomascus > Nomascus leucogenys. Next base: position 104,669,311 of record NC_044386.1, on the reverse strand, counting down.
AACCCAGGAGGCGGAGGGTGCAGTGAGCTGAAATTGTACCATTGCACTCCAGCCTGGGTGACAGAGTGAGACTCAGTCTCAAAAAAAAAAAAAAAAAAACTCATAATAAAAACTGAATAGATACAATTAAATAACCCAAATATACTCTTGTTTGTCTTAGAGATAGTAAGCTAAATCTGATCAGAAATGACTGAAGCAAGTCCAGAGATGATGACAGATTAGTACTTCTACACAGGCAGTTCCTGTGGTGTGCTGAGAGATGAGATACTTGCAGCAACTTTGTGGCCGTTCTCTTAGACCGCTGAGTAATAAGCTGTGCTGATAACGACTCATAAAACCTTTAGACACAAATTTTGTGATTGCACCATGATTACAAATTTTATTGTCTGACATTCCAGGTTTCTTGTAAATAACTGATGTAAAGCCTCAATCGTTAAAAGGGAGGTTTGAGATAGGATCAAAACTATCTTAGTTCTTTTCGAAAACATCTCTTGCAGTCAAATTATTCCCCAGGAATGTTTCTGTACTATCAGTATGTTTAAAAAAAATCTAGATCACTTCTAGGTTCTTGTTCTGTCATCCAGGCTGGAATGTAGTAACTCAAACATGACTCACTGCAGCCTTGACCTCCCTGGGCTCAGGTGATCCCCCCACTTCAGCCTCCTGAGTAGCTGGGACTACAAGCACGCACCACCTCGCCCGGCTAATTTTTGTATTTTTTGTAGAGATGGGGTTTTGCCACGTTGCCCACAGTCTGTTCTGAGCTCAAGGAATCAACCACCTCATCCTCCCAAAGTGCTGGGATTACAGGTGTGAGCCACTGCACCTGGCCATAAGTTCCCTCAGGGGTTTTTCTCAAGTTGCCTACGGTAAACATAAATACAGCCTTTTCAGTGGCAGACTAACTGTATGGTCCGTGATGGCTTACTGCAAACATAGATTCCTTCCTGTCAATAACTTCCCATTATACTGTTATAATATAGCCAAGATAATATGGTAAAAATAGGTTGACATGATAAATTTTTCCAATAAAATGCATCCTTCGCATGCAGACAATTCATACTTATTAGTAAATAATTTTCATTCATTTGGCAGTTTCTCTCTAGGTCACCCCTTCAATACCAAGTTTAAGGCACAGGCTGATCTAGCATCACACAGGCAATAAACAAAAAACTATATTGTATCTTCTCTTCAACAGAGAATGAGGTAAGGCTCCCAGGATCGTCATGTCCTGTAAAGCTGACAAGGAGTGTGTAGCGTGAGGGCATTTAGTGGGCAGCATTCATTAGAGCTCTTCAAGGATTCCCCAAGAGAACACAGGAGTTGGGTTGGAAGGGAAGACTCCCACAATTCCTAAAACAGTGCTGTAGTTCAAGGATAGGTTTATTCTTAGAAGAGTCCCTGGAAAGTCAAATGATAGCTTGTTGGAAGGATTTAAGGAACTAATAATCCACATGAAGTACTTAGCACAGCACCCAATGTGTGATAAGCATTCAGTATATGTTAGCTAGTCTTATGATTTGAAGTGATGGTAGGATTTCTTAACATCCATGACAACTGTTGGGGCTTCCATCTTGGTATCTATGCAGCTGCATTCTGTGAGTGACAGTGTTCTTGGGTGGAAGCAGCTGGTACCTAATGGCCATCTGGCATTCTGTGGCCAAGCACAACTCCAGCCCTATAAGGTGGAGCAATTACATCAATAAATAGTGGCTGCATTCACAAAATCCACGGGCCCTGTCTGGGAAGCCAAAAACCTGCTTGACAGCCTGTGCTCCTGTTACAGTAGGTAGCTAGCCAGCCATGAGCAGGGCAGGAGAGGACCCCTCCCAACCACCAGGAATGTCAGGCAACCATCAGGTCATGGTAAAGCAGTTGTTACACTGTCTCCTTAAAATAATATTTAGGTCGGTGCAAAAGTAATTGTGGTTTTTGTTATTGGTTTTAATGACAAAGACCGCAATTACTTTTGCACCAACTTAGGAATTGGTCACAGCTGGTGCCTGGGAAAGGCAGTCTCAGAGAAAAACACCTGAACCTAGCGATCAGCAGCTTCCCAGTGAGATCTCTAGAGTTGGATGAGTGGACTCAAGCATGTACACTAAGGGGCAAAATGACGGCGTTTAACCAGTATATGACCTTCCTCTAGGAACATTGGTAAGGGGAGAATGCCTCAAGTGAGCAAGCACACAACTCCAGTGAAGTACACTGTGCATGTGACCCCTCCCAAGTGCCGGCAGGCCACTGCGCACACACACAGCCCATCCCAAGGAAGAATCAAGAGAGAAGAGATGCAGGCCCCGGAAGCATGCCATTGTATAAAACCCCAAGTCAAAGGTCAAGCAGTGCACTTGCCTCTCTCAAGTCTCCCTCTTGGCCCTCTTCCAAGTGTACTTTACTTCCTTTTGTTCCTGCTGTAAAGCTTTTTAATAAACTTTCACTCCTGCTCTAAAACTTGCCTCTGTCTCTCACTCTGCCTTATGCCCTTTGGTTGAATTCTTTCTTCTGAGGAGGCAAGAATTGAGCTTGTTGCAGACCCATAAGGATTCACCACTGCTATCACTGTGAGTCCCGGGCAAAGGAATATCCCTTTCCAGTAGGTGATAACATGGCTCAGTAATGGCTACTATTTACAAAAATGCAAAAGAGGCCGGCGCAGTGGCTCACTCCTGTAATCCCAGCGCTTTGGGAGGCCGAAGCAGGTGGATCACCTGAGGTTGGGAGTTCGAGATCAGCCTGACCAACATGGAGAAACCCCGTCTCTACTAAAAATACAAAATCAGCCAGGCACGGTGGCACATGCCTGTAATTCCAACTACTCAGGAGGCTGAGGCAGGAGAATTGTTTCAACCTGGGAGGCAGAGGTTGCAGTGAGCCGAGATTGCGCCATTGCACTCCAGCCTGGACCACAAGAGTGAAACTCCCGTTCAAAAAAAAAAAATAGTAACAGAGATTGGAACATTATTGTATCAGGCTGTTCAGGCTTTCGTAATAAAAAAAAAAAACTACAGACTGCAGGTCAGGCATGGTGGCTCATGCCTGTAATCCCAGAGCTTTGGGAGGTCGAGGCAGACTGATTATTTGAGCCCAGGAGTTCTAGACCAGCCTGGGCACCATAGTAAAATCCTGTCTCTATGAAAAATACAGAAAATTAGCTGGGCATAGCGGTGCACGCCTATAGTCCCAGCTACTCGGGAGGCTGAAGTGGGAGGATAGTGGAGTCCAGGAGGCAGAGGTTGCAGTGAACTGAGATTGTACCACTGCACTCCAGCCTGAACAACTGAGTGAGAGCCTGTCAAAAAAAAAACAAAAAACAAAAAACTACAGACTGGGTGGCTTAAACAACACAAATATATTTTCTCACATTTCTGGAGGCTGGATGTCCAAGATCAAGTTTCTGGCTGATTTGGTATCTGGTCAGCGCTCTCCTCCTGGCTTGCAAATGGCTGCCTCTTGCTCTGTCCTTACAAAGCCTTAGTACCTTCGCATGGAGAGAAAAGGGCTAGCTCTCTGGTGCTCTTCTTTTTTTTGAGACAGAGCCTTGCTGTCTCCCCAGGCTGGAATGCAGTAGTGGTGTGATCTCGGCTCATATCAACCTCTGCCCCCCCGGGTTCAAGCGATTCTCCTGCCTCACTGCCTCAGCCTCTGGTGCTCTTCTTTTTTTTTTTTTTTTTTTTTTTGAGAAAGAGTTTCACTTTTGTTGCCCAGGCTGGAGTGCAATGGCACAATCTCGGCTCACTGCAACCTCTGCCTCCTGGGTTCAAACGATTCTACCCCCTCAGGTAGCTGGGATTACAGTCATGCGCCACCTTGCCCAGCTAATTTTGTATTTTTACTAGAGATGGAGTTTCTCCATGTTGGTCAGGATGGTCTCGAACTCCCAACCTCAGGTGATCCACCTGCCTTAGCCTCCCAAAGTGCTGGGATTATAGGCGTGAGCCACCACGCCCAGCTGCTCTTCTTATAAGAACTTAAATTCTTATGTTTTTGAATATTATCTAATTTAACCCCGGTTACTTTCTTACTCCAAATACAACCATATTGGGGGTTAGGGCTTCAATATATGAATTTGGGGGGCACGCAAACATTCAGTTCATAACACTTTTTCAGCTTTAAAAAGGAAGGAGATTCAGACACGTGCTACAACATTGATGAGTCTTGAGGACATGATGCTAAATAAAATATGCCAGATAAAAAAGGAAAAATGCTGTATGATTCCACTGAGATGAGGTACCTAGACTAGTCAAACTCATAGAGACAGAAGGGAGAAGGGCAGTGACCATGGGCTGTGGGGAGCGGGGAATGAGGAGTTATTGGTTAATAGGTACAGAGTTTCAGTTTTGCAAGATGAAGAGTTCTGGAGATGGATGTTGGTGATGGTTGCACAACAATGCGAATCTACTTACTACCATTGAACTATATGCTTAAAAATGGTCAAGATGGGCCGGTGCGGTGGCTCCCGCCTGTAATCCCAGCACTTTGAGAGGCCGAGGTGGGTGGATCACCTAAGGTCAGGAGTTCGAGACCAGGCTGACCAACAAGGTGAAACCCTATATCTACTAAAAATACAAAAATTAGCCAGGTGTGGTGGTATGCACCTATAGTCCCAGCTACTCAGGAGGCTGAGGCAGAAGAATTGCTTGAACCTGGGTGGTGGAGGTTGCAGTGAGTTGAGATCGCACCACTGCACTCCAGGCTGCGCGATGGAGCAAGACTCCGTCTCAAAAAAAAAAAAAAAAAAGGTCAATATGGTGAATTTTATGTTATACATATTTTGTCATAATTTAAAATGATAAATAAGGCTAGACGCTGTGGCTCACGCCTGTAAACCCCAGCACTTTGGGAGGCTAAGGCAGGCGGATCACTTGAGCCCCGATGTTTGAGACCAACCTTGACAACATGGCGGAACTCCATCTCTACAAAAACACAAAAATTAGCTGGGCGTGGTGGCACCCACCCACAGTCCCAGCTACTTGGGAGGCTGAGGTGGGAGGATCATCTGAGCCCACGTGGTCGAGGCTGCAGTGACCTGTGATTGGCCACCGCACTCCAGCCTGTGTGACAAAGTGAGACCCTGTCTCAAACAAAAATAATACAATAACATAATAAATAAGTAAAGCCACCCTAAAACCATCGTCCAACTCCTGCACCACTGGAGTCCTGAGGAGTGGTTAAAGGTGTGCACTTTGAAATGAGATAGACCTGGCTTCTCATAGACCCACACATGAACTTGGAAAATGTAGATGTTCAATCTTCAAAAATGTCTCTTAAACCAAAATATGCATTTTATCTTTCAAATGACTAAATCTTACTGAGCACCAGGTTCCCTCTAGACTTCTTGGGACTCTATTAACAAATTGCCAGTGGTCAGGCTGTTTGGACAGTCCCTGAATAGATTCCCCAGCCTAAGCCGGGGCTGGTAACCTGAACTGGCCTGTGAATATTTCAGAGTGTCCACTGGCTTAGCTCTGTTCACCCTGTTGAAAAGACAGCTCTGTATGTATGTTTCAGACAGCATTTTACAAGGGGCCACACCTTTGATTCCAGAAATGAAGAGCAAGTAACTCCATTGTCCTTAAACTTGTCAAGTTTGTTCCCCGCGAAGGTACTTCATGGATCTAACACTGACACCTAGAAAGACCCCAGTTGGTTATTTTGATGCATCTAGCCCAACTCGGTAACAGAACCAGTGACAGCCTCGCCAGGCTATTAGTTCCACCTCAAAGAATGGTTGGAATTCACCCCAAGGGATGTTTGACACGTCAGAGCCTAAACAATCATTTCATCTTTCCCCATGCTTTGCTTGTTTGTTTGTTTTTAGATGGGAGTCTCACTCTGTCGCCCAGGCTGGAGTGCAGTGGCACGATCTCGGCTCACTGCAAGCTCCGCCTCCCAGGTTCACGGCATTCTCCTGCCTCAGCCTCTCAAGTAGCTGGGACTGCAGGCGTGTGCCACCACGCCTAGCTAGTTATTTTTTATTTTTAGTAGAGACGGGGTTTCACCATGTTGTCTAGGCTGGTCTTGAACTCCTGACCTCAAGTGATCCTCCCGCCTCAGCCTCCCAAAGATCACAGGCATGAGCCATGGCTCCTGGACCCCAGGCTTTTACAAATGAGGAAAGTGAGTCGTAGAGAGGGTTAAGCAACTTCCTGAATAGAAATAAAAAGTAGGAATGGGAATCAAACCTAGGCCTTTGGGATCCAGTGTGGTGGCACGCACGTGCCAGTAATCCCAACTACTGGGGAGGCTGAGGCATGTTTCCACGACAACAGGCTATCTCACCAAAATGTGTCTCATGAGTCTCTAAGTCATCTCGGTTTAGGGACCAAGCCAACTGTCTCTGTAATGCTTCGGTTTTAATATATGCACTGTCAAAGTGAGCATGTATAAAAATGTACATTGTCAGCTATGATAATTAAATCCTACTCATCTGAACACTCCACTATAACAGCAAGCATCACATCATTTTGTAACTGTCTCTTAGCTGGTCCACCTCCTCTACCTCCTCCACTAAACTGCGCATTCCCTGACAACAGGGTTGACTTGTTCCCGTCTTAACCCCTTGTCTGATACAAGGTATTATGACCCTAGATATATAGGAGTTAGATCATTGTGCAAGTGAGACTTGTACCATTTATAAGGACAAATACTCATTTTATATTTTAGTCTTACAAGGAAAAAGGCATCTGAGAAAATGTAGGGCATATGCAAGGGCCCTCACAAATTGAGCATAACACAAATCTGCAGATATCTTGCTTCGTTATTGTTGCTTGGGGTTGTGTTTTTTGTTTTATTTTTTGCTTGATAATAAGATTAAAGCCTCATATGTATGTCAGAAAGTAGGGTGGCTGAATCTAATATCTTAGCATGTCCCATATTTTAAGCATAGTAGCTGCTCTATTTTCCAAATTGTTGATCGTTTAAGTATCAAGAAGCCATGTGGTCCAGTCAGAGAAACATGCATCTCACAACTAAAAGTGACTTCAGGCCAGGCCCAGGGGCTCATGCCTATAATATCAGCACTTTGGGAGGCCCAGACGGGCAGATCACTGGAGGCCCAGGAGTTCAAGACCAGCCTGGCCAACACAGGGAAACCCCAACTCTACCAAAAATACAAAAACTAGCTGGGAGTGGTGGCGCATGCCTTTAAGTCCCAGCTACTTGGGAGGCTGAGGCAGGAGATTCGCTTGAACCTGAGAAGCAGAGGTTGCAGTGAGCCGAGATCGTGCCACTGCACTCCAGCCTGGGCGGCAAAAAAAAGAAGAAAAGCAAGGAAAGGAAAAGAAAAGAAAAAAAAGAAAAAAGAAAAGAAAAGAAAAAACAACTTCAAAATAATTCAGATCCTTCCCTTGTATTTTTTCTCAGAAGCCATGAAGCAGGGCCAAATAAATGGTCCAGAGCAGCCCTTATGAGAAAGCCCTTTCCTTTTCTAACCTTATACTCTAGCTGCTTCAGTGCCTCCTTCTACATATTTTTGGTGCTCATCTGGATCAAAATGTTGGAATAACACCACAAATTTATCTTATCCCCAATCTCAAACTCATAAAATGCTACTAAATTAATTTAAAAGGCATAAACCTTCAATGGTAGAAGGAATAGCAGGTGGATCACACACTAGAGATTTCAGCAAAGCTCTGCAAGATGAGGAGCACCTGGAGAAGAGTAACTACTGGGTGGGCTGAAGAAGTCCCGTCCAAGAGTAAGGTGTTCAGCCTAACACCCGGGAAGGATGTCAGCAAGTCTTGCACAAACTTAGAGAGACTTGGGATTCAGAAATGCTTGGTGGGAGTGAAATGCGAGCTGAAATAGAAAATTATGGAAGATGTCCATATGGAACAAGTGGACTCACCACCAACGTTCAAATCCACCCACTTCACATGCACCTGTGGAAACACAAACACCTGCGAACAATATATATTCCCTCCAGACGAACTATCAGATAATCTCTTCTTCAAGAAACTGAATGTTCCAGGAGAAAGAATCCTGTGTTCTAGCCTTTAGGGGCCCAGGATAATGGACAGCAGCCCTCTGGGTCACCCTGATGCAGAGACTTCCATGGGAGAAGCCCCACCTACAAAATGCGAAAGAGTGCAATCCCTAAGAAGGGGGATTTAGCAATATGGGGCAAAATTACATATGCATTTGTTCTCTGACCAGCAAGCCCATGTCCACAAATCTATGCAAAAGATACATTGACAAACTATGAAAAAGACATATATACAACCGTATTCATTGCAACTGTATTTGTAACAGCAAAAGACTGGAACCAAATGTCAATAGGAATGGGTCGACTAAACATTCAACCCAGAACAATGGAGAGCGCTGTAACTATAAAAAGAAACAAGGAAGATGCCTGTGAACTTCTAGGAGTTGATCTTCATGAAGTATTGTTCAGGGGCAGGGAAAGCCAAGCACATTCCCTTTTGTGTAAGAAGGGGGAAATATAAATATAAAAACATATATTTATCTTTTGAAATAAACAATGAAAGAGTAAAACACAATCGATTTTTAAATGCTTATTTAAATATCTCAGTTAAAAGGTGGAAATTGGCAGACTCAATAAAAAAAGCAAGACCCAACTACTGTATATGTTCTTTATAAGAAATACATTTTATTTTATTTTATTTTATTTTATTTATTTATTTTTAAGATAGAGTCTCGCTCTGTCACCCAGGCTGGAGTGCAGTGGCTCACTGCAACCTCTGCCTCCCGGGTTCAAGCAATTGTCCTCCCTCAGCCTCCCCAGTAGTTGGGATTACTGGCACGTGTGTGCCACCACACTGGCTAATTTTTTTTTTCTTTTTTTTTTTTGAGATGGAGTCTTACTCTATCACCCAGGCTGGAGTGTAGTGGCACGATCTCAGCTCACTGCAACCTCTGCCTCCCAGGTTCAAGCGATTCTCCTGCCTCAGCCTCCCGAGTAGCTGGGACTACAGGCATACGCCACCATGCACAGCTAATTTTTTTTTTTTTTTGTATTTTAGTGGAGACAGGGTTTCACCATGTTGGCCAGGATGGTCTCAAACTCCTGGAATCAAGTGATCTGCCTGCTTTGGCCTCCCAAAGTGCTGGGATTACAGGTGTGAGCCACCGCGACCAGCAAGAAACACACTTTAATCATAAAGACACTTTGCAAGATCTACCATGCAGGGCAGATCACAAGGCCAAGAGATGGAGATCATCCTGGCCAACATGGTGAAACTGTCTCTACTAAAAATACAAAAATTAGCCAAGTGTGGTGGCAGGCGCCTATAGTCCCAGCTACTTGGGAGGCTGAGGCAGGAGAATCACTTGAACCTGGGAGGTGGAGGTTGCAGTGAGCCGAGATCGTGCCACTGCACTCCAGCCTGGCAATAGAGCGAGACTCCGTCTCAAAAAAAAAAAAAAAAAAAAAGAAAGATCAACCATACAAACTCTAAACCTAAGAAAGCTAGTGTGACTATTAAAATAGCAGGCAAGGTAAACTTCAAGAGAAAGAGTATTCCTAAAGATCAAGAAAGACATTTCATTCCAATAGAAAGGTTGATTCAACAAGAAAAAACAGAAGGATCTTTACTGTGCACACACCTCATAACGTAGTTCCCAGATACATGAAACAAAAATCGATGGTACTGATTTTCGGCACAGTTCTCGGCAACATTAGGAGGTAGGTCTCTCATTTGTCACTTTCAGAGTGCACGTGGAGTTGACAGCTGGCTGTCCTGAGCCTACCATTAAAATAACAAGTGCGCACCACAATCCTCATGCCTCTCATTGACGCATGGCGTCCGAGGGCCACAGCCACTGCATAAGCAAATGCCTCACTTTCCACCTGTACCTTACCCAAATTCACCGCAGGCCAAAAGCTTCATAATTTTGATGACACTGCATACCAGGTATTACCATATCCCCCTCCCAATCACTAATAATGAGTTCCTTGAGATGACCTTAAGGTGAGTAATCCTGCTCCAAAATTCTTTTCTAAGGGTCTGCTTTCTAGGGTCATGCCTGTTATTAAATATGTTGGTCAGAGCTTCCCAGACAACCGAACCTGAGGCAGTCCCAAGGAGCTTGGTGTGGGTGGTGGGGAAGGAGGGAGAGCAACGGAGGAGGCACTGCCAGCTGGCCCCTGCCTGTTAATGCACAGTCAGATAGGACCATCAGCTTCTCAGCACAGTCTGTCTGGGAGGGGAGAAATGGGGAAGAATTGATCAACTGGCTCTATCTTCACCAGTCAAAGCTTGGCCCTAAGGCTACACTGTTAGGGACACCCACTGCGGACCCACTGTGTCTCCCGCCTCAGTGTGCGCAGGGAAACCTTCTGGGCATGAGGGAAGAATCACACAGTGTGGCATGAAGAGAGTTGCTGTCAAAGTGTGTCTGGGATGGTGATCAGAGCCCGTGAAAAGATGCTTCTAGCAGCAACAGCTAGAACAAGATGTGAGACAGAGAATCCAGAATGATGCAGGGGAGGGGTCTGATAGAGAGAATCTACTAAATCTACACCTAACAGCACACTTAAATGTGAAACAGTGAGTGTTCTTCCCCCGGGGTTAGGAACAAGACAAGTTTTCCCGTGAGCACTGTTTTTATCAACAATGTACCAGAAGTCAGAGGCAGTGCAAGAAGGCAAGAGGAAGGATAAGAACCATAATGGGCCACGCGCATTGGCTCACACCTGTAATCCCAGAAATTTGGGAGGCCAAGGTGGGTGGATCACCTGAGGTCAGGAGTTCCAGACCAGCCTGGCCCTGAGGTCAGGAGTTCCAGACGAGCCTGGCCAGCATGGTGAAACCCTGTCTCTATTAAAAATACAAAAAGTTAGCTGGGCATGGTGGCGCGCACCTGTAATCCCAGTTACTGAGAAGCTGAGGCAGGAGAATCACTTGAACCCAGGAGGTAGAGGTTGCAGTGAGCCGAGATCGCTCCACAATGCTCCCGCCTGGGCAACAGAGTGAGACTCAGTCTCAAAAACAAACAGACACAAAACCATAATGATTGAAAATAAGTAAATAAAACTGCTATGATTCACAGAAAATTTGAAAGAACCTATAGATTAACCATTAGTATTAATAAATGAATTTATTAGGGAATCTGGAGATAAAAGTCAGTTCAAAAATCAGTTGTATTTCTATACGGGAGCAACAAACTAATAGAAAATGAAATTTCAAGCTAAATACCATTTGCAACAGTATGAAAAAGCATCAAACATTTCCTGAATCTGGAACCCACAGGTGTACATCGAGTCACTCAAGGCTGATCATTTAAAAGCAAAAACAACGTTCAAATCCACCCACTTGCACCTGCACCTGTGGAAACAAAAACACCTGGGAACAATATATATTCCCTCCAGATGAACTATCAGATAATCTCTTCTTCAAGAAACCGAATGTTCCAGGGGAAAGAATTCTGTGTTCTAGCCTTTAGGGACCCGGGATAATGGACAGCAGCCCTCCGGGTCACCCTGACGCAGAGACTTCCACGGGAGAAGCCCCACCTACAAAATGATGTTGGGCACCTGTAATCCCAGCTACTGGGGAGGCTGAGGTGGGAGAATTGTGAAAGAGTGCAATCCCTAAGAAGGGGGATTTAGCAATATGGAGCAAAATTACATATGCATTTGTTCTCTGACCAGCAAGCCCATGTCCACAAATCTATGCAAAAGATACATTGACAAACTATGAAAAAGGCATATATACAACAGTATTCATTGCAACTGTATTTGCAATAGCAAAAGACTGGAACCCAGGAGGTGAAGGTTGCAGTGAGCTGAGATTGTGCCACTACACTCCAGCCTGGGTAACAGAGCGAGACTCCATCTCAAAAAAAAAAAAAAAGAAGCCTGGATTGGCATGGTAGAGTTCTAGGGCGTTGTATCCACAAGGTTGTTGGGTTCAAGTGTCTAAGATTGACAAGCTTTAAAAAATTAAAATTAAAAAAAGCAACACCCTGTCACCCAAGCTGGAGTGCAGTGGTGCAATCATGGCTGAGTGCAGTGGTGCAATCATGGCTCACTGCAGCCTCAGACTCCTGGGCTCAAGCAATCCTCCCGCCTCAGCCTCCCAAACAGCTGAGACTACAAGCAAGCACAACACCAACCAGCTAACTTTAAAAATATTTTTTATAGAGATAGGCTCTTGCTATGTTGCCCAAGCTGCTTTCGAACTCCTGGGCTCAAGTGATCCTCCAGCATGGGCCTCCCAAAGTGCTGGGATTACAGCCTTGAGCTACTGCGGTATGACCTGGTTGGGAAGCTTTTAAAGGGAATCTTAGAAATGTTAGATCCCAAGAAGAATGGATGGGCTCTGAAGCATAAAAGGCAACTCAGAAATTAATATGAATACATGTTTAAATATAGCACTAGGCAGCTAGTCAATTGCAGCTCAACTCAGCTCCCACCCGGTTCTGTATGAATTACATTCAGTATGGCAGGTGGTATATTTTCACGTGCTTTGTGGGGAAGTGCAGCCTCTAATCTGAGGTGTGCCCATCACCTTTTGTGGCCTTACGTGCCTTGGCAGTGTTCCCAAGCTGGGCCTTCAGGTTCACAACCTTGTGGAAGCCTCACAGGGTGAGGATTAAGTGAGATAATAGAAATTAAACGACTTTGAAAGAACATGATGTACCTGCACAAATACCAAAAAATGCTTTAGGTTCTTTGAGGACTTCTTGTCATTCTTTTGTATTCTCCTTTCTCTTCTGCTTTTAGACGGAGTCTCACTGTCTCCCAGAATGAAGTGCAGTGGTGCAATCTCAGCTCACTGCAACCTCTGCCTCCAGGGGCTTCTCCTGCCTCAGCCTCCCAAGTAGCTGGGACTATAGGCGCACACCACCATGCCCAGCTAACTTTTATATTTTTAGTAGAGACTGGATTTCGCCATGTTGGCCAGGCCTGTCCTGAACTCCTGACTTAAGTGATCTGCCTGCCTCGGCCTCCCAAAGTGCTGGGATTATAGACATGAGCCACTAAGCCCAGCCTGAGCCAATTTCAATTTCTTCTTCACCCTCATCCCTCAAGGCCTCAAGCCAATCTCAGGTACCTCTTGGGAGAACCGCCTCAACCCCAGCAAGCACTGCTGTTCCGACTCTTGTTATGCTTGCCTGGACCAGTGCGGTTGTCTACCATTGATTGGTCTGTCCATCTGGAGCCTTTGTCCCTCTAGTCTTCCACTCCTCTCCAGAAGATGAAGCTTCCTAAACCTCAGACCACATCATGCAGATACAGGAATGTTTCCTTGCCCCATAGTCTATCAGGTTAAAAATGTTTCCTTCTATTATTAGTAAATAGGATTTTTTTTTTTTTAAATCAGGACGGGGCGTGATGGCTCACGCCTATAATCCCAGCACTTTGGGAGGCCGAGGCAGGCAATCACTTGAGGTCAGGAATTCGAGAGCAGCCTGGACAACATGGGGAAACCCTGTCTCTACTAAAAACAGAAAAATTAGCTGGGCGTGGTGTCGGGCACCTATAATCCCAGTTACTTGGGAGGTTGAGGCAGGAGAATCGCTTGAACCTGGGAGGTGGAGGTTGCAGTGAGCCAAGGTCATGCCACTGCACTCCAGCCTGGATGAACAGTCTAGAAGAAAAAAAAAAGAAAAAGAAAAATACCCAGGAATGGGTATTAATTTCATTAAGTCTCTTTTTTTAGTATCTCTTAAACTTCTCATATCAGTGGGTTCTTACTGGACCTACTGATATGCCATATCACAGTAACATATTTTCCATTTTTATGCCATTTTAACCCTCCTGAGATAAACTCTTCTTCATGGTGATAGTAGATAATTGTTTCAAATTGAATTCAATTTGCTAGCATTTTGTTTGGGATTTTTTTATGGCAATAATTCTCCATAATTAGGACTGTGCAATAGAGGTAATTTTCAAAAAGCAAGCTGCACAGCCCTTCGTTTCCACAGAAACCCAAAATGTAGTTGTGGGTGGGAAGCAGGCAGGAAGGGGTTTGTGGTGGAAAGAGTGGGAAGAGGGGAAGGAAAGTAGTGACTACAAGCTCCCCACTCTGTTTCCACCAGCAACGCTTCATCTTTTACAGCCTCTTCACACTGGGGTTCCGTGTGTGGTTTTTTGATATTGACATTATCTGAGTAAAATAAATGAAATGGTTTTCCATCTCTTCATGTGCGCTGAACCACTTTAAATAACATGGAAAATTATCTGTTTCTTAAAACATTTTAACTCAGATCCTTTTATGCAGGGAGGGACAATGAGAGGGTCAGTAAGTTTTTGATAATTTTTTTAATTGACATTTTTGTAGAGATCATTGCAGATACACATGCAGTTGTAAGAAACAATAGGGGCTCTTTGTACACTTTGTCCAGTTTTCCCCAAGGGTAATAGTTTGCAAAACTATAGTATACTGCCGGGCACGGTGGCTCAAGCCTGTAATCCTAGCACTTTGAGAAGCCGAGGTGGGTGGATAACTTGAGATTAGGAGCCCGAGACCAGCCTGGCCAACATGGTGAAATCCCGTCTCTACTAAACATACAAAAATTAGCCGGGGCAAGGTGCAGTGGCTCAAGCTGGGCGGGGTAGGCCCGGCATTTTGGGAGGCCAAGGCAGGTGAATGGCCTGAGGTCGGGAGTTCAAGACCAGCCTGGCTAACATGGTAAAATCCTATCTATACAAAAATACAGGCCGGGCCCGCAGTGGCTCACGCCTGTAATCTCAGCACTTTGGGAAGCCAAGGCAGGCATAACGCGTGAGGTTGGGAGTTCAAGACCAGCCTGACCAACATGGAGAAACCCTATCTCTACTAAAAATACAATATTAGCTGGGCATGGTGGTGCATGCCTGTAATCCCAGCTACTTGGGAGGCTGAGGCAGGAGAATCATTTGAACCTGGGAGGTGGAGGTTGCGGTGAGCCGAGATCGCGCCACTGCACTCCAGTCTGGGCAACAAAAGCAAAACTCTGTGTGTGTATATATATATATATAAATATACAGGAAACATTCCTGTATCTGCATGATGTGGTCTGAGGTTTAGGAAGCTTCATCTTCTGGAGGGGAGTGGAAGACAAGAGGGACAAAGGCTCCAGGTGGACAGACCAATCAATCATAGACATATATATATGTATAAATTAGCTGGGCATGATGTCCGGCTGCTTATAATCCCAGCTACTCCAGAAGCTGAGGCAGGAGAATCTCTTGAACCCAGGAGGCGGAGGTTGCAGTGAGCCAAGATCACGCCACTGCATTCCAGCCTGGGCAACAGAGTGAGACTCCGTTTCAATTAAAAAAAATAAAAACAAAAATAAAAAAAGAGGTTTTTATTTATCCAGGATAAATGCCCAACAGTGCAACTGCTGGGTTGTGTGGTGAGTGCATATATTATTTTATAAGAAACTGCAAAATTGTTTTCCAGAGTTGTGATATCATTTTATATTTCTGCTAGTAAATGCATGAGTAATTCAGTTTCTCTGTTTCCTTGCCAGCATTTGGTGTTGTCATTTTCTACTGTAGCCATTCTAATAGATATACAGCCAGTCCTCCATATCCATGGGTTCCATGTTCATGCATTCAACCAACTGAGGATCAAAAATATATTTTATTTCAAAGACAGTGGTTGTGTCTGTACTGAATATGTAAAAAAAAAAATTATTGTCCTTATTTCCTAAACAATACAATATGACAACTATTTACCTAGCATTTACATTGTATTAGGGTTTTCTTAACTTTTTTTTTTTTTTTGAGAGACAAGAGTCTTTACTCTCTTGCCCAAGCTGTAATGCAATGATGTGATTACAGCTCACTGCAGCCTTGAACCCTGGGCTCAAGCAATTCTCCCACCTCAGCCTCCCAAGCAGCTAGGACTATAGGCATGCACTACCATGCCCAACTAATTAAAAAAAATTTTTTTTTGTTTTTTGTAAAGACAGGGTTTCACTATTGCCCGGGCTGGTCTCAAACCCCTGGCCTCAAGCAATCTTCCCACCTCATCCTCCCAAAGCACTGGGATTATAAGCATGAGCCACTGCCCCTGGCCTGTATTAGGTATTAGAAGTAACCTAGAGATGACTTAAAGTATACAGGAGGACTACATAGGTTAGTAGTACATAGGTTAGGTACACCATTTTACATCAGGGACGTGAGCATCTGTGGAGTTTGTTGTCTGTGGGGGAAGAGGGGCACTGGAACCGACCCCTCATGGATATGGTCAGTTCCAGTACCCCTCATGGAAATGGAGGGATGACTGTACAGGACATCTCATTGTGATTTTAACTTGCATTTCCCTCATGCCTAATAATGTTGAACATCTTTCATATGCCTGTTTTGTCACCCTGTATCTTTTTCAGTAAAATTTCTGTTCATATCTTTTGCGCTTTTTCTAATTGGATGGTTTGTTTGTTTTTGTTGTTGTTGTTACTATTGAGTTCTGAGAGTTTTTTAAACAGTATTCCACCTTTATCCTCGGGAGACACATTCCAAGACCCCCCCAGTGAATGCCTGAAATGCAGATAGTGCTGAACTCTGTACATACTGTTTTTTCCTTCACATACACACCCAGGATAAAGTGTAATTTATAAATTAGGCACAGTAAGAGATTAACAACAACAACTTATAATTAAGATTTTTGGGTTTTTTTGTGAGACAGAGTCTCACTCAGTCACCCAGGCCGGAGTGCAGTGGTGCGATCTCGGCTTACTGCAGCCTCTGCCTCCCGGGTTCAAGCGATTCTCCTGCCTCAGCCTCCCAAGTAGCTGGGATTACAGGCACCCGCCACCACGCCCAGCTAATTTTTGTATTTTTAGTAGAGATGGGGTTTCGCCATGTTGGCCAGACTGCTCTCGAACTCCTGACCTAACATGATCCACCCGCCTCAGCCTCCCAAAGTGCTGGGATTATAGGCATAAGCCACCGTGCCTGGCCAATAATTAAGTTATTATTAGTAAAGTATTATTAAGTAAAGTAAGGGTTACTTGAACACAGGCACTGTGACACTGGAACAATCAGTCTGGTAACTGAGATGGCTACTAAGTGACTTCCAGGTAGCTAGTGTGGACAGTGTGGATATCCCAGGCAAAGGAATGACTCACATCCCAGTGACGGGGAGAGGACTGGCACGAGATTTCGTCATGTTACTCCGGACAGCGCACAATTTAAAACTTATGAATTGTTTATTTCTGGAATGTTCCATTTAATATTTTCAGATACTGACTGAGAGCAGATACCTGAAACCACAGAAAGTCAAACCAAGGATAAGTAAGGATCACTGTATATTCCAGATACTAGTCCTTTGCTGGATATGTGGTTTGCAGATATTTTCTCCCAGTGTATAATTTGTCTTCATTCTCTTCACATGGACATAAACAGCAAAATATATATATATATATATATATATATATATATATATATTTATATATTTATTTATTTGAGACGGAGGCTCACTCTGTTGCTGGGATTATAGGCGCCCACCACTGTGCCCAGCTGTTTTTGTATTCTTCGTAAAGGCAGGGTTTCACCATGTTGGCCAGGCTGGTCTCTTAACTCCTGACCTCATGATCCGCCCGCCTCAGCCTCCCAAAGTGCTGGGATTACAGGTGTGAGCCACCGCACCTGGCCAAAAAAATTTAATTTTGATGAAGTCCGATTTATCAATTTTTTCTTTTATGAATCATGCTTTTGGTATCAAATCTAAACACTTTGCCTAGTGCTAAATCCTGAAAATTTTTGCCTATTTTTTAAAAAATTACAGTTTTATGTCTACATCACATTGTACTCCATAAATGTACACAATTATGATTTGTTAATTAAAAATAATATTAATAAAAAATCTAAATGGGTCATAGACTTAAATGTAGACATGGCAGAAGGCGAGAGAGAGAAAAGGGGCCAAACTTACCTTTTTATATTGAACCCACTCCCGGGATAACAAACCCACTCCTGCTATAATGGCATTAATCCATTAATAGGGGCAGAGCCCACAAGGCCTAATTACTTCTTAAAGATCCCAATTCTATTAATGTTATAATAGCAATTATGTTTTTGTTTTGTTTTGTTTTCGAGATGGAGTTTTGTTCTTGTTGCCCAGGCTGGAGTGCAATGGCGTGATCTCGGCTCACCGCAACCTCCGCCTCCTGGGTTCAAGCAATTCTCCTGCTTCGGCCTCCCGAGTAGCTGGGATTACAGGAGCCACCACAGCCGGCTAATTTATTTGTTTTTTGTTTTGTTTTGTTTTTGAGACGGAGTTTCGCTGTTGTTGCCCAGGCTGGAGTGCAATTGCATGATCTCAGTTCACTGCAACCTCTGGCCTCCCACGTTCAAGCGATTCTCTTGCCTCCCGAGTAGCTCGAATTACAGGTGCCTGCCACAAAGCCCAGCTAATTTTTTGTATTTTTAGTAGAGATGGGGTTTCTCCATGTTGGTCAGCTGGTCTCAAACTCCCAACCTCAGGTGATCCGCTAGCCTTGGCCTCCCAAAGTGCTGGGATTACAGGCATGAGCCACCGCACCCAGCCCAGTAATTACATTTTAACATAAATTTTGGAGAGGACAAACATTCAAACCATAGCAGGATAATACTAGCCTCACAAAATAACTTTGGAAATATTCCTATGCCTTCTATTTTCTGGAAGAAATTGTGTAAAATTGGCATTCATTATTCTTTAAATGTTAGAATTTTCCAGTGAGACTATCTAGGCCTGGATATTTTTGCAGGGAGAGCTTTGAAATTGTTAATTCAATTCCTTCAGTGGTTATGGGACTAGTCACATTTTCTGTTTCATCTTGGTTGAGTCTTGATAGTTTGTGGTTTTTGAAGGATTGGTCCATTTCATAAAGTTGTCAAACTTATCACTGTAAAGTTGTGTATTAGTCCATTCTCACGCTGCTATAAGGACATACCTAAGACTGGGTAATTTATAAAGAAAAAGAGGTTTTGGCTGGGCATAGTGGCTCACACCTATAATCCTAGCACTTGGGGAGGCTGAGACGGGTAGATCACTTGAGGTCAGGAGTTCAAGACCAGCCTGGCCAACATGTGAAATCCCATCTCTACTTAAAATACAAAAGTTAGCCAGGCATGGTGGTGCATGCCTGTAATCACAGCTGTTTGGGAGGCTGAGGCAGGAGAATTGCTTGAGACGGAGGTTGCAATGAGCTGAGATCACAACATTGCCCTCCAGCCTGGGAGACAAGAATGAAACTCCATCTCAAAAATAAAAGAAAGAAAGAAAAGAAAAAGAGGTTTACTGGACTCACAGTTCCACATGACTGGGGAGGCCTCATAATCATTGCAGAAGGCAAAGGAAGAAAAAAGTCACATCTTACATGGTGGCAGGCAAAAGAGCCTGTGCAAGGAAACTACCCTTTATAAAACCATTAGATCTCATGAGAACAGCACAGGAAAACCCACCCCCATGATTCAATTACCTCCCACTGGGTCCCTCCCATGACATGTGGGGATTATGGGAGCTACAGTTCAAGATGAGATTTGGGTGGGGACAGAGCCAAACCATATCAAGTTGTTTACAGAATGCCCTTATTATCTTTGTTTAAAAAAAAACTCTACAGGATCTGTAGCAATATCCCCTATTTAATTCTTGTTGTTGGTAATTTGTGTCTTCTCTTCTTTTGTTTTCGTCACTCTTACTAGAAGTTTATCAATTTTATTGATGTTTTTCCTAAGAATCAGATTTTTTTTTTTTTGAGCCCTCTCTCACCCAGGCTGGAGTGCAATGGCACACTGTCCACTCACTGCAGCCTCCACCTCCTGGGTTCAAGCGATTCTCCTGCCTCAGCTTCCTGAGTAGCTGGGACTACAGGCGCATGTCACCACGCCCAGCTAATTTTTGTATTTTTAGTAGAGGCGGGGTTTCACCATGTTGGCCAGGGTAGTCTCAATCTCTTGACCTCATGATCTGCCCACCTCGGCCTCGCAAAGTGCTGGGATTACAGGCATGAGTCACTGTGCCCGGCCTCCTTTTTTCTAATGTAAGCATTTAGTGCTATCAATTTCCCACTAGACACTGCTTTCCCTACATCCTACATATTATGATAGGCTGTATTTTTGTTTTCATTCTGTTCTACATAATTTTTCATAGTCAGCAGTGTACATTATTTATTATTTATGGTCCACTCTCATACAAATGATGTCGTGAAGAACGTCCATTTACCAACAATTTTGAACCATGTCTTGTGTAAAAAACAAACAAACAAAACAGAAATGTTCTCAAACTCAGGCGTACATCTGAAAACAACTCAAACAAACTTGGAGGAAAGTTAGAAAGAAACTATATTGGAAGGAGAGGGTGTAGGGACGCTGTCAGCTCAGCTATGTGTAGGTTTCTTGAAGGTCCAATGTTCTCATGTGAGAGAGAAAGTATGGAATATTTGCCAGCTGGTGCACACCAAATCAATCCTCTTTTCAGTATTGAAACAAACAGCATCTTATTAAGAACTTGGCTTCTCTACTTTACAGGGAATTGGACTACTTCTGTGGCTTTCAATATTGTATTGTCAGGAAAGTTTTCTTGTTGGGATTGTGTATGTATTTGCTAATTATTTCTACCTTTAAGACTTCTTTTCTAACCCATAGATTATTTAGAAATGTGTTCAATTCCTACATGTTTAGAGGTTTTCTGTTTGTTTTTCTGTAATTGTTTTCTAGTTCGATTCCTTTATGGTCAGAGAACACATTTTCTATAATTTATTTTTCTTTTTTCATTTGTTGAAGTTTGGTTTATGGCCCAAGATATGATACATCTTGGTGAATGCTTCATGGGTACCTGGGGAAAAAATGTATATTCTGTTGTTGGAAGGAGTGTTTGATAAATGTCAATTAGAGCCTGTGGACTGATTGTGCTCTTCAGATCTATATCCTCTCTGGTTTTCTAATAGTACTATCAGTTGCTGAATGGAGGGTTTTAAAGTTCCCAACTATGATTGTGCATTTGTCTATTTCTCCTTTTAGCTTTATACTATTTACTTCATGTATTTTGAGGCTCTCTTTTTTGGTGCATTCACATTTAGAATCACCATGTCATCCTGATAGATTAATCCTTTTTTATTGTCATTGAACTGTTCTTTCTCTCTCTCTTTCTTTCTTTCTTTCTTTCTGTCTGTCTGTCTGTCTGTCTGTCTGTCTTCTAGGCTCCCAGGCCCACTTGCCCCTACAGATCTTGGCAGGGGATGAGGCCTAGGATTATGCTTTTTTTTTTTTTTTTTTTTTTAGACAGGCTCCTGCCCTGTTCGCTCTGTCGCCCAGGCTGGAGTGCAGTGACCTAATCTAGGCTCACTGCAACCTCTGCCTCCCGGGCTCATGCAATCCTCCCACCTCATCCTCCCAAGTAGCTGGGACTGTACATGCCTGCCACCACACCTGGCTACTTTTTGTATTTTTTGTAGAGATGGAGTTTTTCCATGTTGCCCAGGCTGGTCTCAAACTCCTGGGCTTGAGCAATTATTTGTGTTTTCTACATCTTTGAGGCAGTTTCAATAACCTATATTTTCCCAGAAAATCTTCAGCCTTATTGAGGTTCTCAAAATATTTTGTTAAACTGTTGCATATTGAGTGTATATGCATACATGGTGTTTTTATATTTATACAATATTTGCAATTATCTATAAATAGTGTATACTTTACAGCATTGTTTGTAAGATGTTATAATGTACATAAATATGATTGTACTTTATGTATCCATTTGCCAATTGCTTTTCTCACTCAACAAGAGTCTTCAAGATGTATCCATGTTGGCACATAAAGACAGCTGATTACTTTTCATTGGTGTGTGGGTGATCCTTTGTATAAATAAACAGTAACAGTTAATTTACTCATAGGCCTCGTTTTTCCTGGGGTGAGTTTTCAGTATATGATGGACCTGGGGAGGCTTGGTAGCAGGACAATTGGCAGGACTGCTAGCCAGAAGCCAGTTTATTTTTACTCTTCTCATCTTCCCTCCCCTATGCCCCCACTTACTCCTCCCAGGGCCTCTTTTTCTTTTCTTGAATCTGTCCCCGCAATTTCCCATGCCAAGTCTTCATTTACACCTTGAGATGCTTTTCTACCCCTTTTGAATTTTACCCACTTAGCAAGACCCAGTGCAAATGTTAACTCCAAACCTCATCTTTTCTTCTCCAACTCTGCCATGGCATATTATTTGACTCTGTATCGCATTCTTTGTTTTCTTTTTTCGCAACATTAGGCATTATTTGTGCTATTTTTAACAACAAGGACTAGGATTTATTCACCTTTGTATCCCTTCTCTCTCTAGATCTACTCAACTCCCAGCATTGTGCCTAGAACATGTTGCCTGCTTGATAGACATTTTGAAATCAACACATTAATGAACTAAGCCTGTGGTCTTTAAACAACCCCTAGATAACATCCCCAGTTGGGTACGCATGGACTCATTTGAACATGGAACCAAATTCCACAGGGCTCACTGTCTATTTTTCTGGAGGAGCTTTTCTGGAACCAAGCCCAGGAATCTTCCAGTCCTGTTCTGGCTACATCCCCACAGCTTTCATGGATGCCAGGGAGGGGCCCCAAGGGGTGGAGTCCACCCCCTCTGCCATCAACAACTAGCAAGTATTAGAATCCTAATGCGATAAGATTTTCAGGGGTGGCAAGTGAGAAGTTCTTATCCCTCCAGTTGGGGAGTTATCAGAGATGACATTGATAATAATGGTGACATTCACGGACAACAATTACAATTAATAGAGCACTTAGGAAAAGTAACCAAGAGACTCTCCTTGGCAACTTACAAACGTCCAGCTGTACTCACAGCGAAGATGCTTCCTAGCTAGAGTTTATTAGCTCCCAGGCTCTGCCATAAGTGCTCTACACAGAATTTTGTTTTGTTTTGTTTTGTTTTGAGACAGAGTTTCACTCTTGTTGCCCAGGCTGGAGTGCAATGGCTCACTGCAACCTCTGCCTCCTGGGTTCAAGTGATTCTCCTGCCTCAGCCTCCCAAGTAGCTAGGATTACAGGCGCATGCTACCACGCCCAGCTAATTTTTGTATTTTTAGTAGAGACGGGGTTTCACCATGTTGGCCAGGCTGGTCTAGAGCTCCTGACCTTAGGTGATCTGCCTGCCTCGGCCTCCTAAAATGCTGGGATTACAGGCGTGAGCCACCGCGCCCAACCTTACACAGAATGATTTTTTAAAATCTAACCTTTTCAGAACCTTATGAAGTAGGAATTATTATTATTCCCCTTTTACTGATGGGAAAATTGGGGCCTTGAGAGGTAAAATCAGCTGTCCATGGCACCCACAAGGTGGCAGAGCCAGGATGCAAACTCAGGTTTTCTGGGTTTCTCCAAATGCCATTTCTTTCCTCTTTCCTGCTCTCCCTCACTCTCTTCCTTTGTTCCTTCCTTCTGAACATTATTTTTTGATTATACAGAGAAACCCCGAATACATTTTTCTAAAACTCCAGATAATATGGATAGAGTACAAGCCTCCTTTATCCTTCTTCTTCCTCTTATTCATACATAGAAATATATCATTTTAATTGATTTTTTGAGCTTCCAACTTGGTTTTTGAATTATTATTATTATTTTTGAGATGGAGTCTTGCTCCGTTGCCCAGGCTGGAGTGCAGTGGCACGATCTCGACTCACTGCAACCTCTGCCTCCTGGGTTCAAGTGATTCTCCTGCCTCAGCCTCCAGAGTAGCTGGGACTACAGGCGCCCACCACCACGCCCAGCTAATTTTTTGTATTTTTAGTAGAGACGGGGTTTCACCATGTTAGTGAGGATGGCCTCGATCTCCTGACCTCATGATCCGCCCGCCTCAGCCTCCCAAAGTGCGGGGATTACAGGTGTGAGCCACTATGCCCGGCCTTTGAATTATTTTTTGAATAAACTATAGATTCTCATGGCTCAGAAAAGAAACTAACTAACAAGGTGTCCTGTGGAGTCCACCTCTGCCCCATATTACCCCTCCCCACTTACAGGGGGCTGCTGGGTTATTTTCTGAATGTCCTCGAGGGAATCTTAATTCACACACATGCATTTCCATGAGTGTTTTCTGAATTCTCCCACTTGGGGGCCAAAAGTTAGCACCCTATACAAACTGTTTTGCATCTTCAACTGTTGTTTGTTAACCATTGTTCCCTATTGTGTTTTTCCTCCTCATTTCTGGGAAGGAAAGGAGTAGGGCAGGCCTGGCCAGTGTTTCTAAATGGTGGCATTTGTTCTGACACCACTTATCTTCCTCCCTGTAGCTCCTTCCCCCACTTCTGGTTTTATTTATTATTTATTTATTTATTTACTTTGAGACAGAGTCTTGCTCTGTCACCCAGGCTGGAGTGCAGTGGCATGTTCTCAGCTTACTGCAATCTCCGCCTCCCAGGTTCAAGCGATTCTCCTGCCTCAGCCTCCTGAGTAGCTGAGATTACAGGTGTGTGCCACCATGCCCGGCTAATTTTTGTATTTTTAGTAGAGATGAGGTTTCACCATGTTGGTCAGGTTGGTCTCGAACTCCTGACCTCAGGTGATCTGCCTGCCTCAGCCTCCCAGAGTGCTGGCATTACAGGCGTGAGCCACGGCGCCTGGCCCTTCCCGCCTTTTTGGTAGCTCCCCCACCACTGGCATCTCTGGCCAGGCCTTGGACACCTAAAGCTCCCCCTGCTGTTTCTGCACATGCCTGCTGCCCCATAGACCAGACTAGTCGTACCCTTCATTCTTCCACGCCACCGTAGCACGCTAGTGCGTGAGCATGAAACCACCTTTGCAAAAATCCTAACTGAGAAAATTATGACGGCCAGGCGTGGTGGTTCATGACTAATCCCAGCACTTAGGGAGGCCAAGGCAGGTGGATCACCGGAGGTCGAGAGTTCGAGACCATCCTGGCCAAAATGGAGAAACCCCGTCTCTACTAAAAACACAAAAATTAGCCGGGCATAGTGGCACATGTCTGTAATCTCAGCTACTTGGGAGGCTGAAGCACGAGAATCACTTGAACCCAGGAGGCAGAGGTGGCAGTGAGCCAAGATCTTGCCATTGCACCCCAGCCTGGATGACAGAGTGAGACTCTGTCTCAGAAAAAATAAATAAATAAATAAATAAATAAATAAATAAATAAATAAAATTATGATAATGAAAGAGATCAGACCTAACTGACCCCATCTTGCTTCTAACCTGTAAACTGTCCTTGTTCATTCCTGGGCATAGGCCAAACTAGCTTTCGGAAGGAATTGAGTGTATGGTTTAAGTAATGGCCCATCCCAAAAGGCTAAACTCTTCTTGTAAAACAAATGAAAGGCCACCACCAAGTCAAGATGAGAAGGGCTGGAATTCTAAATATTACCAGCCATCATTCCAGAGGTCATAAGATTTGCAACTTCCTCAATTACTCTTGAAGGTGACATCACTCTTATGAACCTAAGACTAGCTTTTTGAGATGTCTTTTCAGGCTTTTGCATTTCTAACAACTGAATGGCCCAACCTGGACCTGCCAACCAGTTCTGCGGCCCCCAATCAGGAACTGACTCAGCAGAAGAGAACAGCTTCGACGCCCTATGATTTTATCCCCAAGCCAGCCAATTGGCACTGCCAATTCACTGGCCCCCTAACCACCAGATTATCCTTAAAAACTCTAATCCCTGAGTTTTCGAGGAAACTGATTTGAGTAATAATAAAACTCTGGTCCTCCCGCACAGCCAGCTCTGCATGAATTGCTCTTTTTCCATTGCAATTCCCCTGTCTTGATAAATTGGCTCTGTCTAGGCAGCAGGCAAGGTGAACACATTGGGTGGTTACAAGCATGCTTTCTATGTCAGACAAAGGTCTTCATGATGGCATTGCCAGAGGTGTGGGAAGAAATAATTTAGAGAAAGGGGCTTCATGAAGACTGATGTGTGGCTGCAGCTTCTTTAGATAGAAGGAGTAGGCCGGGTGCAGTGGCTCAGGCCTGTAATCCCAGCACTTTGGGAGGCTAAGGCGGGCAGATCCCTTGAGGCCAGGAGTTTGAGACCAGCCTGGCCAATATGGTGAAACCCTGTCTTTACTAAAAACACAAAAATTAGCTGGGTGTGGTGGCATGTGCCTATAATCCTAGCTACGCGGGAGGCTGAGGCAGGAGAATTGCTGGAACCTGGGAGGCTGAGGTTGCAGTGAGCCGAGATCATACCACTGCACTCTAGCCTGGGCAACAGAGTGAGACTCTGTCTCAAAAAAAAAAAAAAAAAAAAAATGGAAGAAGCAGTGAGAGTCAGATTGTAGCAGGACGAGCTGCAGACAAAACTTCTCAGACACTGGGTTAAAGAAGGAAGGAGCTTTATTCAGCCAGGAGCTTCTGCAGACTTGCGTCTCAAAAGACGAGCTCCCCAAGTGAACAATTCTTGTCCCTTTTAAGAGCTTACAACTCTAAGGTGGTCCGCGTGAGAGGGTCATCATCGATTGAGCAAGCAGGGGGTACATGACTGGGGGCTGCATGCACCAGTAATCAGAACAGAACAGAACAAGACAGGGATTTTCACAATGCTTTTCCATACAATGTCTGGAATCTATAGATAACATAACTGGTTAGGTCTGGGGTCGATCTTTAACTACCAGGCTCAGGGCGCGGCACCGGGCTGTCTGCCTGTGGATTTCATTTCTGCCTTTTAGTTTTCACTTCTTCTTTCTTTGGAGGCAGAAACTGGGCATAAGACAATATGAGGGGTGGTCTCCTCCCTTAAGATGGCTTCTATCTCAGGCAGTCGCCACACTGTCACCAGGTGAAAACACGACACCTTTCCACCTCCTCCAGCTGCTGTCCCTGCCAGACCCAGCCCTCCTGCTCCTTTGTGTGCCCAGGGCCAGCAGTGACTCACCAGTGACCTTAATCCTGGCTGCTCCCCAAAGAAGGCAACCACTGACACCTGGCTCCTCCCTTGGGAACTGAAATTGACAAAGCCACTTTTTGCCACTGCCTTGCCCTGAGTGGGTTCCATCTTTGAGGGGCTAGATTAAAAATTGAAGACTTGATTGAATAGATCCAACACCAAGATCAGAATCTCCTAATTTTGTGGTGGTGGACACTATCTCTGAAGCTACATTGAGTTCATTCTGAATTCACTGGATAAATATTTATGGAGAGCTTCCAGGCCTGGAGATGAGGCCCTGCTCTCACGGGACTTATATTTTGGAAGAGGAGACAGTCAATCAAATCCCACTCCCCCCAAATAAAATTTATATCTGTGTATCTTATTGTCAATGCCCTCCATCAGAAACACCTGTAGTTGAACAACTTGAGCTTATTGTTGCGAGGGAGACCACACATGATGGGGTAACCATGGGGCATCTCAGTACAAGCGTGTTAAGAAGAACCTGTAATAGGATTTGGGCTTTGGTTGGGTGGCTTTGGAGAGGACCCAAGGAAGTAGGGATTTGCTCTGCATCAGCTGCCCTCAGAAAGCAGGGATATGTCTGGGATAGGGTATCTTATCCAAAAGGACAGCAGACTAGAGTGAGGCTAAAGCTAGAATTAACCGAGAGGCAGCAGTCATTCATAGCAGCTGGGAGAGGAGGATGTTTGACACTTTGGGGCTTGGACAATGTTGGTGCTTTGTCTGTGTTCAGACATGATGATGGAATGGGCTCGTTTGTCTTGACCACTCATGGTCACAGAGTGCTCTTTTCTTTTTTTTAGATGGAGTCTTGCTCTTGTCACTCAGGCTGGAGTGCAATGGCGCAGTCTAGGCTCACTGCAACTTCTGCCTCCCGGGTTCAAGTGATTCTCTTGCCTCAGCCTCCTGAGTAGCTGGGATTACAGGTGCCCGCCACCGCACCCGGCTAATTTTTGTATTTTTAGTAGAGACAGGGTTTCGCCATGTTGGCCAGGCTGGTCTTGAACTCCTGACCTCGTGATCCACCCGTCTTGGCCTCCCAAAGTGCTGGGATTACAGGTGTGAGCCACCGCGCCTGGCCAGAGTGCTCTTTTCTGATGCTGATGGTTGGGACATTGTTTATGTTCAACAGGAGAGCACCAAGGCCTAGCTATGCATGTAGGCCAGCTCCTTCCTGCCAGGGGTTGCCTCTCTCTCTCTCTCTTTCACTGTGTATGTGTGTGTGTGTATGTGTATATACTTTCAGGTGGAAGTAAGTGCCTTGGAGATATGGACTAGGGTGAGGGACTGCCAGGAGTGGGGAATGTGGCTGCTCAGGGTGGTCAGGAGGGCCTAGGTGGCAAGGTGACATGTGAGCAGAAACCGGAAGGAAGTGGGGGAGGGAAGCGTGTGGCCGTCTGAAGGAGAGCGATCCTATAGAGCAACAAGCACAAGACCCTGAGCGGGAGGGGGCTTGGCCTGTTTGAGGCCTTGAAAAGGGATCAGTGGGTCGGGAGCAGAGCATGTCAGGGTCAGGAACAGGGAGGTGGGAGTTGATGTGTGACAGTGGCCCAGGCCAGACCAGGGCAGGCTTGTGGGCCAATGGTAGTCACTTTGGCCTTCACTCTGAGTGAGGTGGGAGCTACTGGTGGATTTCGAGGGGTAGACAGACTTAACGAAATTATCTTATGAAAAGATCCCTCTGGCTGCTGTGTTGAGAACAGATTCTATGGGAGCAGGGTGGAAGAGGGAGATGGTCTGGAGGCTGCCATAATGTCACAGAGGAGAGACAATGACAGTGTCTCTAGACCAGCCTAGGGGTGGCAGTGGAAGTAGTAAGTACTCAGACTCAACAGAGATTTCCTGATGGATTGGACATGGGGTAGGAGAGAATGATGCCAAGCTTTATCTTACAAAAGGAAAGACTGAGTTGTCCTTTCCTGAGATGGGGAAGCCCACATGGAGAGCAGCCATAGGAGCTCAGTGGAGACAGTTTGAGGGTAAGGTGCCCTAGACATGCACATGGAGATACCCAGAAAGCAGCTGCACCCATGGGCTTGGAGCTTATGGAGAAGGCGGGGTGGGAGCACAGAGTTGGCAGTTGCCAGTGCTTATATGAACATAAGGCATGGGCCTGGATGAAATCACTTAGAAGGTGTAGGTAGGGAAGGGAATAGGTCTTCTTATCTCCCTGTGCTCCCTACGCTCACTTCCTGGGCACTCCAATATTTGTAGGTCTGAGAAGTGAGGAGGAATCAGCAGAGGAGACTAAAAAGAACATCTGAGAAGGTAGAAAGAAAACCAAGAGGCCGGGTGAGGTGGCTCACGCCTGTAATCCCAGCACTTTGGGAGGCCAAGGTGGGTGGATCACCTGAAGTCGGGAGTTTGAGACCAGCCTGACCAACATGGAGAAACCCCGTCTCTACTAAAAATACAGAATTAGCCAGGCGTGGTGGTGCATGCCTGTGATCCCAGCTACTCCGGAGACTGAGGCAGGAGAATCGCTTGAACTCGGGAGGCAGAGGTTGCGGTGAGCCAAGATTGCACCATTGCACTCTAGCCTGGGCAACAAGAGCGAAACTCCATCTTAAAAAAAAAAAGAGCCAAGAATTTGATCATCTATTAACAAATATATATTGAATTATATACATCATCCCAGAATTTCTGAGACTTCAGATTCTGGGTCACCAGGAATACTAGCTAGATGGCAATGCTGGGAGGAAGGTATTGGTAAGGACTGTTGGTGGACGACAGGCATCTATTCTTCCCTCTTCCTTGTTAACAGAACCCTGACTTTGAGGAGGTGATGTACTAACATAAAAGTCTACATTTCCCAGCTGCTCTTGCAGGTAGGAAAACTAAATTCTGTCCATAAACAAAAGTGTTCTGTGGGACTTCTGCAGTCTGCATAAATAGAGCTAACCAGGCTGGAAGACACACATCTCATGCTCTTCTGCCATGATTCCTTCCTACTGTCTGGGATATAGATGTTAGAGTTGGAGCCCTAGCAGCCATCTTGGACTATGGGGCAACCTTGCAAATGGGAACCAAGCATTACAGATTAAGGAATAAAAATATAGTAGCCTGTGTTTCTGACAACTGTGGAGTTGCCAACAAGGGATAGCTTAACTTTAGATTTCTTTTGCACAAGCAAGAAACTTCTATCTTGTTTCAGTCACAGTTAATTTTGGGTTTTCTGTCATATGCAGTAAAAACTAATTCTAACGGATATGAGATTTATTCACAGTATTTCAAAACTGTGTAGACAACTTTGATGCAGCCCCAAGAGTTCTGAGATGAATTCATGGTCCCTGCCCTCCCAGAACTCCCTGCACAGCAGGTGGACTAGGTAAGCAGGCCATTACAACACTGGCTGGTAAGGGCTGTGTTGATGGTAATGCTCCAGGGTCCGCAATAGATGGCAAGGCATACTTCCTTTCTTCCTCTCATCTTCTTTCAAATCGTACCTAAATTCGATGAACTCCACACGTGTTCTTGGTCTGATTTTGTCCCATTGCTTATACTGTATTTGATTTTAATATATTCTAGTACCTAATTTAAGCCTTGGAGTTGAAGAGAGGAAAAATTATAATGTGGACCAGATTTTAAGGGGCGGTTGGCACTTATAATTTTACAGCGAACCTGCATAGAATAATAAGCAACAGTTATAAACTTGCCAAGAATCAATTTTGCATGTGGAGCTTCATTCAACCAACAATTCTATAAACACTCTAGCGCTAGAAAATTGGGAGGATAAAACTACAAATACGATCTCTGTCATTTCCTTAATGAAGCAATTACTTTGATGCTAATGTGTTGGAGTTGGTTCCTTCCCACAGGTTCGTGGTCTCGCTGACTTCAGGAATGAAGCTGTGGACCTTCCCGGTGAGTGTTACAGCTCTTAGAGGTGGTGTGGACCCAAAGAGTGAGCAGCAGAAAGATTTACCATGGAGAGCAAAAGAACAAAGCTCCCACAGCGTGGAGAGGGACCCAAGTGGGTTGCTGCTCCTGGCTGGGGGTGGCCAGCTTTTATTCCCTTATTTGACCCTTCCCATGTGCTGCTGATTGGTCCATTTTACAGAGTGCTGATTGGTCCATTTTACAAACCTCTAGCTGGTCACAGAGCGCTGGTTGGTGCATTTCTACAGAGCACTGATTGGTATATTTTACAAACCTCTACCTAGCTACAGAGCGCTGATTGGTGTGTTTTACAATCCTCTTGTAAGACAGAAAGTTTCTCCAAGTCCCCACTGGACCCAGAAAGTCCAGCTGGCTTCACCTCTCACTAACTTTTCTCTTCGGAAGGCACCTTAACAGTGCATTTGGCAAGCTTCTTACCTCTGGCCAATACTATTCATAAATATCAGAACCCTGGTGCCTTAGATGCCAGCAGATCCGGGCCAAATGGAAGCACAAATCTATATTGAGCACTTACTACATGCCAGGCCTATTCCATATGTTATCTTAATCTTTCCCATACCCCTGCAAGAAAGGTTTTAGAATCCTCTTCACCAGTAAGAACCAGACACCAGAGAGTCTGAGCCATCTGCTTCAGTCCTACCCAGCTCTTGAGGGGCAGGGCGGGGCTTCAAACCCAGAACATCAAACTGTTCCCCAAAAATGCCTTCCCTGGTGATATCTTCTCATCATCTCCCAGTCTTTTAACCCTGGCATATCTGTCCTGTCTAAGCAGCTTTCTACCCAGGGGCTCTATTTCCCAGGTTCCACCAGTCACAATCCTATCCCCTCTCCCAAATCTTTGTACACTTTCTTAAACCTTCCTTGCACCTCCCACCTCCACCTCCGTCAGGGTGACCTCTGGTTCCTGGGAATTTCCCCGTCCCAGGCTTGGCTCTTTCGTTCTTATCACTTTCTGTGCTTTACCTTTTGTATCCTTAAGCAACCTACTTGAATTACTGATTTTCATTGGGAGGGAGAAAAGAGAGGACAATTATTGCGCACTCATTTGTCTGGGAGTTTGTCTCCTTTAATCCCCCAAATAATCCGATGAGGAGTTTTTATCTGCCGCTTTACGGATGAGATTGGACACACACAACAAGCTGAAGTAGTAGTCAGGAGGGAAAAGGACGAGGAATCACAAACCGTTCTCCCCCTCCAAGACGAGTGCATGGTGTGGGCGTCCAGGACACGTTCCTGGGAGAAATTATTGGATGGATGGATGAATGAATGAATTCACATTTAAAGTCTGGCTTACGAAAGGAGTTTAGTGAGAAATGACACAGAGAAGAGAGCTGAAATACCCCGAAAAATACAGATTTCAAGTACAGGTGGGGTTTGGAGGCTGCAGAAAGTCCCAAACATTCAAACAAGCCCAGAGTGAAAGAAAGGGTTTCATTAACACTCGGGCAACTACAAGTGTGGCTCTGCAGAGTCTAAAGACATCTACAACACTTGTGACCCGAACACAAAAGAGGCATATGCAATCTACAGTGCTCCCTCCGGAAAGCTCTAGAACACCGTCGCGTTTTGTTCCCAAACTTGGGCAGCGGGGGTGTACAGGCGCCTGTCTCTTTAAGAATCTGGTCGAAGTCCTTTTCCTCGCCCCGCCCCGCCCCCGGCCCCCCTCCCCGTCACCGGGCCCCCTCCCCCCTCGGTGCCGGCGCGGCCTGGGGCCCACCCCCTTCTTCTCTGCGGCTGCACTGAAGGGCTCGGCTGCCCATCCGTCACAGAGGCGATGCCTCTGATTGGCTGCTGCGCTTCGGGCCGGGAGGCGGGGCGGGAAGGCCGGAGAAACTAGTTTGTTGGCGGCGCCTAGGCTGTATCGCAGCGGGAGCGTTTTTGGCTGTGGAGAGCCGGCCGACGGGAGCCGCGGCGGAGCCTGTTGAGCTCGCGCGGGCGGCCAGGAGTGGTCTCTGAGGCGGCGGCGGCGGCGGCGGGGATCGCCTCCGGCAGTGAGTACCCAGGCCGAGCTGGGGCGCCGTGCTCTGGCCGCAGCACCCGCGCCCCCGCTCTCTGCGCTGGGGCTCACCACCCGGGGCCGGGCCGGGACCAAGCGTTTGGAGCCCCCGCGGGACTGCGTGTCCCGGGAGGAGCCCGCGCGGCTGGGGCGGGGGCCCTGGGACAATGGTGGGGAGCGGCGGCCGGCTGGCACCCCGCAGCTCCGCGAGGGAATTCGCCGAGAGCTCTGCGCGAGGGAATGAATTGTTTGGCAAATGGATGTTGCGCGCGGGAGCCGCTACTCTTTCCCCAGGGAGTGGTTGATTCATTGAGTCCGCAGACTCTCTTTTTAAAAAATTACTATTGATCCTGGAAAGAGAGACTGCTTGTCTTTGAGGACGCGACCGGCGATGCCCCTCGCCTCGAACGCCCAGGCCGGATGGCTGCCTGCCTGGCGCAGAGCGAGGGCCCGGGGTTCACAAGGGGAGGGTCTGCGCGGGCCTGGCCGCGGAGCCCCGGGCCGTTCACGTTCCTCCTGCCGGGGTCCCTCGTTTCGGTTTGCAGAACTGTCCAGCGGCAAAGAAAGGTCGCACTCGAAGGCACACCCACCTGTCCACCTGGGTGGCGGCCAGCCTGGCAGGTCCAGGGCAAGCCCTCCAGCCTGACTTTAATTCCCACACTTGCCCTGGATCCGAGACACCACCGCGCGATGTTACGCACCCACTCCCCCCTGTCTCTTTCGTAGTTGCTTTAGAAGCTTTTCTTTTGGGGGATTGTGCCCGGGAGATACCAGATACTTTTTTTGTGTTGCTGCTCTAAGCCCCCAAAGTGCATTCCCATTGTCTTTGAACAAAGAAACATCTCTCTAGAGGCCTGACCCAACGAACTGTGGGTGAGGGGGCGGACCCAGGCCCCTGCAGATTTAATCTGGACGCTCTTGGATCCTGCTGGATCCCGGTGGCTTTGACCTTGGGGAAGGTGGGCTGGGCTTTGACTCTACTCGGTAGTCAGGGCAGAGAATGCCAGGTGTCTGGACCATTTGGTTGCACTCTATCGGCCCAACAGTGGGAGGGAGGGAGGGAAGGAAGTTAGCAGTGGCCACCAGGAGAGGAGGCAGGATCCCACGGTCTGTATCCTGGACCAGGTTCCAGTGACCGTGATGGGGCCAAGCCCTTTGGGACCTTGGGCCCCAGTCTCCCCATTCATAGGAGGAACTGATGCTCAGTGTGCTGATCTGAGCTGTGAGGATTCCTGGCGTGTTGGTGAAGGCTTGTGTGGGGATCTAGGGAAGAGTAGGACACAAAGTCTACCCCACCTCAGGGTCCATTTGGTGTCCCAAGACCGGAGGCCCTTGGGTCCACAAGCTGTGCCTGTGAAGGTTGACCGGAGTCAGTCTTTTCCGGTCTGGCAGCTATTTCAGTTTTGAGTCATTTGTCAGGCAGTGATTCCACGGAGGCTGATAAAAGGGAGGTAGAAATGGAAGACACCTTCATCCTGGGGCCTTGGGCTGCAGTTGGATTTATGTATGTGGCGCGGAGAGAAGAGCGGTGGGCAAGTTGTATGGTCTACATCGGAAGCAGGTTCTGCAGCCCTATGCCTCTTAATAGCGTTTTAAATCTGCGGGCACCCCGTGTGGGCAGAAGAGAGCAGGAAGAAAAGAGAACAATTGCCCAGTGAAAGCAAGCTTGGTTCGTCCCGTCTATCACTTGGGCGGGGGCAGGGGGGGAAGGGTAGGATGAGTGAGAGTGTTATTTAGTGGATGGTTTCTGATTGATTGATTGATTCATTCATTCATTGTTTGAACAGACCTGATTGGGCACCTGCTGTGTGCCAGGCCCTGGGTTAGGTGCTGGAGACTCTTCCTTTAGTGAGCATCTAGATGAGGGAGTGCTGGCATATGGATTAGGGGCCCTGACACATCGTAGTGATAGAGGCAGCAAGAGGAAAGGAGACACAGGTGGGCAAGGCTTCCTGGGGAGAGGATGCCTTGACTAAGATGAGAAAGGCACGTCATAGCCCAGATTCCAGGTGTGGGGCAGCCACCTTTCTCCTGTTGCTCACCCACACTTCTCCCAGAGGCCAATTCATTGCCAACCCCAAGATAGTCACAGGTTGAGGCCATGGAGAATGCAAGTGGGAGGTGGTAGAAGGTTTGCTCTCGTCCGTAGTGTCTGGCCGCACAGTCAGCTGTCCAGCGCATTTGCAGGAAGCTGGATGGCTTCTGGATGCAGCCTCTCTTCTCTGGGGGTCCTGGGAGAACCTACCCCCCTGGTCCCAAAGACCAGCCTATTGTCTGAGCCCCTAGTCGCTCTGTACCAGCAGGCAATGTAGGCATAGCCTGGTCAGTGTGGGCAGAGCTGGCACAAGAAAACAGAGTGGCCAGACACAAATGAATTGGTTGATTGAGATGCTGGTTTTCATCTAATGTGGTAAATTTAATAATTTAATTGCCTCAGCCAGCCAAGGCTGTTGAAGCATTTTCCTCACCAGGAAACACTTAGTTGGAACAAGCTCGGGGTAGAGGAGGGAGGTGCAGGGGAGGAGGGAGGAGGGAGAACTTAAGCATCCACAGCTTTCGGTCACAGCATCCCAACAGGACTTACCAATCAGCAGCTATCCCCAGCTGATGGAAGTCAGCCCAGCCCCTACAGTAGGTTCCAACCCCTTTCCTGGACCACCTCATTGCTGTACCAACCTGAAGCTGTCAAAAGCTGTTACCTGTCATCTTCAAGACATCATCATCCCATACTGCCTCCAGGTCCTTCTGGGGCTGTTCGGAGCTGGGGAAGGGGTGCTGTGGGATTAGGTGGGGAAGCGAAGGGGTTTAGGGATAGGAAGGGCTCCCTGTTAAGTCCTTTTAACACAGGAGCAGTGGAAAGAGCACGGGATTTGGCACAGACTGGGGTTCAAATGCTGTGGGTCTGTGATCAAGTTCCTTAACCTCATTGAGCATTGTTAGCTTTTTTCAGGGATATGGTGAAAGTTAACCACCATACTATGCAGAATCCCCTAGAATGGGGTCTGGCACCAAGTGGGTGTCAGTCATGCCGGGCTCCCCTTTCCGTTTTTTGTTTTTGTTCTCTGGGTGCAGAATTGAGGTTGGGTGCTTGTTGCTCTGCAGCTGACTTGCAGCCCTCCCCTGAGTCCTCAGTCACCTCCCCGCCACCCCCCACCCCCTACCTCTCTTGCCACTCTTTCTTACTGCTAAACCTTTCCTTCCAAGCCCTGTCCCAGCGCCCTGTTGGATGATAAACAATAGGTGTGTGTGGCTTATTGACCTTTTTTTCTTTTGAGAAGGAGTCTTGCTCTGTCGCCCAGGCTGGAGTGCAATGGTGCCATCTTGGCTCACTGCAACTTCAGCCTCCTGGGTTCAAGCGATTCTCCCACCTCAGCCTCCTGAGTAGCTGGGATTACAGCACATACCACTATGCCTGGCTAATTTTTGTATTTCTGTAGAGACAGGGTTTCTCCATGTTGTCCAGGCTGGTCTTGAACGTTCTCCTGACCTCAGGTAATCTGCCCGCCTCAGCCTCCCAAAGTGCTGAGATTACAGGCATGAGCCACTGCACCTGGCCTTTTTTTTTTTTTTTAATGGCAGCTCTGGGGTCTCAGAAATCAATTTCATTGAGAAATTGCACCATATTTTCTGCAAATACATAAAAATCTTCCCAGCCATACTTTTCTCCCACAGTGGTCTCCTGTGCCCTGAATTGGGTACAGAGTCTGTATGAGGCTCACCTGGGCCACTTCTTGTTTCAACGTGACCAAGGCCCGAGGCCAACTCCATCTCTTCACCATCCCATAGCTAGAACCCTCAGACCTGGAACCTGTTAGCAGAAAGAGCACTTGAGTCGGAGTAGGGGAGTCCTGCTTGGCCCCTGCTTGGCCCCTGCTTGCCTCTGTGACTCCATGCAGGTTCCCCTACCCCTGGGAGCCTCAATTTGCTCTCCTGTATAATACTTCTACTAAATGTTTTGCTATAAAATTTCAAAAGTTCTTGCAAGCTCTGGTGTTCAGCAGTTTTATAAGGCTTGAGTTACTTGCTTAGCCTTTCTGGTCAGGAAGAGCTTGAACAGCCAGTAGAGTACAGAGGGGTCAATTTAGAAGTCAGGAATGGACCGGGCGCAGTGGCTCACCCCTGTAATCCCAGCACTTTGGGAGGCCGAGGCGGGTGGATCACCTGAGGTTGGGAGTTTGAGACCAGCCTGACCAACATGGAGAAACCCCTTGTCTACTAAAAATACAAAATTAGCTGGGTGTGGTGGCGCATGCCTGTAATCCCAGCTACTTGGGAGGCTGAGGCAGGTGAATCGCTTGAACCGGGAGGCGGAGGTTGCAGCGAGCCGAGATTGCACCATTGCACTCCAGCCTGGGCGACAAGAGCGAAACTCCGTCTCAACAACAACAAATACAGAAGTCAGGAATGGGGTACTAGTTCCAGCTCTACCTTGGATGTGTGCTGTGGGAATTGGGCAAGTTACTTTCTCTGGGATCTAGTTGTTTCACCTGTAGAATGAGAGGGGTGACGTAGGCAAGCTCCTAGTTTCCTGAAGACTCGATTCAGATTTTCCCCGTAACTCCAAAGGGACGGGGCTGTTCTTGAGCCTCCAGCAGTTCCCTGTCCCTGCCCACTGCCTCAGAGTTTGGGGCCTCCTGTGAAGGGGCTGGTGGAGACGGAAGACTGCATCAGGGGAGCACCATGCTGGGCTTAGGGGAGCAGGCGTGGGCTCAAAGGAAGGTGGTGTGTGGGTTACTCATTTCTCAAGGCTGCTGCTCTGACTGGTCGTGGGCAGGGAGCTGGGCAGCAGTTCGTGGGAGCACCAGGATGACCCCCTCTGGAATGGCTAGGGTGAGACTTCCCTGGTGGGATGTCCCTTGGGCACAGAGCCAGGGCCACCTCCCAGCAGAGAGTTGGGCAACGAGCCTTGAGGAGCAAGGGAGCTCTTGGGCAAATTAGCTGGATGTGTTGGCAGGCGCCTATAATTCCAGCTACTTGGGAGGCTGAGGCAGGAGAATCGCTTGAACCCCGGAGGCAGAAGTTGCAGTAAGCCGAGATTGCGCCATGGCACTGCAGCCTGGGCAACAGAGTAAGATTCTGTCTAAAAAAAAAAAAAAAACAACGGGGATCTCGAGGGAGCCCAGCGGGGCAGGAGGAGGCGGCTGAGCACTAGCCTGCAAGACCAGTTGGATGGCTCCTCCCACGGGGAAGCAGGGCTGAGCAGGCCGTGGGAGCGAGCGCTGTGCCTGCTGCCACCAGCCCAAGGGCCACATTCACCTTAGGTGTCACTCCCCACCCACCTCTGCCAGGAGGAGCCTTCCACCATCAGCCGAGTGGTGAGGAGTAGGATGCAGGGAAAGGATGGAGACAAAAAAGCCTTGCTTACATTTTTTGCCTGTTCCCATTGGGCCCCCAAGGAGAGGCTGACCACAGATCCATCTAGGCTGAGCAGAATTAATTTCCTAATTAAGATAAGGAGAAGCTTTGCTCGTTCAAACTCCAGGAGAAGCTGCCAGCCAGGTTTGGTGTTGGCCAGGCCAGTTTGTCTGAGAGGAGTGAGGGCCAAGAGATGGAGGAGCTCTTTTTCTAGAAAACCATGATGATTCCGTCCATTGTCCGGAGTTCATGTTCTGCACCCTAGCTGGGCTTGTGAGACCTTGGCAGCAAGTCCCTTAACCTGTGAACGCCTTTGTTATTCACAGGCTTGGAAATCTGAGGGAGAAAGGTACCCAGCTCTGTTCATGCAACAAACATTTATTTAGTTTTCTGAATGGCTCGCCCTGGACTAGAAGATGAGGAAAGAAAGTCAGGTTCAAAGAGCTCTTGCTTGGGAGCTCAGCGTCTGATGTGGGAGGCAGACAGGCAGGTATGGCACAGCGCTAGGGTCTCAATAGTGGGCATGTTGAGAGTCTGCCTCAGTTTCCTCGTTGATAAGGTGAGGAAGTGGACTGTTGGTTTCCTCATTTCAAATGTGTCCAGGGAATTTTTTTCCCCCGTCTGTTCTCTGCCAGGCTCTGGGATTCAGTGGAGAACAAGGCAAGGTCGTCCCCGATCCCCTCCTGATCCCACATTCAGCTGAGGGAGGCAGACAACAGACTGACAAAAATATGCAGCTGCAGAGGAAGTGGACAGGGAGGTGTGGGAAGATGCTCAAGTGAGGATGCCCTCCGAAGAGGGGTCAAGGAAGGCCTCTCTGGGGTGGTGACATTTGAGCCAGCCATGGGAGGATCTGAGAAAGGCGTGCCAGGTGGGGAGCACAGCTCCTGCAAAGGCTGGGCCTGTGTGGGCTGCGGACAGAGACACCATGAGGCACAGCGAGGCACCACACCCGGCCATTCTGCAGTCCTCTGGTGCAGAGGGAGACTGAGGATAACATTGTCCTCTTTCATTTTGTTGTTTTTCTCTGATTTAAATAATATATCAATGGATTTCCTTTTTTTTTTTTTTTTGAGATCTAGTTTCCCTCTCATTGCCCAGGCTGGAGTGCGGTGGCGGGATCTCAGCTCACTGCAACCTCTGCTTCCCGGGTTCAAGGGATTCTCCTGCCTCAGCCTCCCAAGTAGCTGGGATTACAGGCGCAAGCCACCACACCCAGCTAGGATTTCCTTTATAAATGAAAAATATAGGAAAAGATGGAGCACAGTGTGAGGGTCCATCCACTCTTTTGTATCTGTCCACAGATGGGTGCATACCCTTCTAGTCCTCCGTTGTATGTGCAGATTTTGCATTTACATAATTTGAAACATACTCAATACTCTACAACTTATACCACTTAATGTGTGGTGGAGCTCTTTTTCACAGTGTCATCATATTCCACACTGCAGCCAAACCATCATTTCCTCTCATTGTGTCCTAAGGAGAGACTTTAGGTCATGCCTCATTTTCCCTGTATGATCAATGAAATCTTGTGTGTCCTTCATCATGCATCTTTATGAGCAAGTGTGATTATTTTAAATTTTCATTGTCAAAGCCAAATGCCCTTTGTAAAGACATCCAGTTTACTGTCCCACTAATAATAGTGCCTGAGTGCCCATTTCTCTACAGCCTCACCACATTTTTTTTTTTTTTTTTTTTTGAGACTGAGTTTCGCTCTTGTCACCCAGGCTGGAGTGCAATGGGGTGATCTCAGCTTACAGCAACCTCCGCCTCCCGGGTTCAAGCGATTCTTCTGCCTCAGCCTCCCAAGTAGCTGGGATTACAGGCAAGCGCCACCATGCCCAGCTAATTTTGTATTTTTAGTAGATACTGGGTTTCTCCATGTTGGCCAGGCTGGTCTCAAACTCCTGACCTCAGGTGATCCGCCTGCCTCGGCATCCTAAAGTGCTGGGATTACAGGCGTGAGCCACTGCGCCCAGCCCCCAAATTTTTGATGTTATCTGCATTTTTAGTTTTAGCTAATGTGATGGGCTGGGGGGGGCAGGTGGAATCTCATTGTTCCATTACAAAAAAAATGTTTATTCAGGCTTTGTCCTTTGATTCTAGTCCACTTTTGTCTTTCCAGAAGATCAAAGTTTATTGATTGCTGGTTCTGCCTCTTATTGGTCTCCTGACCTCAGCTGGGGACTCATCTGTGAAATGAGGCCCTTTAATCCCTGCCCGCCCCTGCCGCCCACTAGGCTGCTGTATTTTTTGCATGGGAAAACATTCCTGAAAGTTCATTTTATGCTGAAAAGCTCTGCAAACATGAAGAGGCATGGTTTTTACTAGCGAAATGGAAATATCTGGAACATTTGAGTGAATTCAGTGTTTCTAAACAGCCAGCAGATCCAGGGGAGGAGCTGGGGTGACTTTACCCATGTGCAGCAGAGCTGGCCTTAGGTGGGAGGTGTCTGCCTATTGTCCCAGAGATGCACGGGGCCTTACCTGGCTGAGAGAGCCATCTGGCTGGGCTTGAGAGCTCTTCACAGAGGGCTGGCCCAGTCAATGATCTGTCACCTGTCTGCAGGAATAAAGAAATGAGCCAGGAGGACAGAGAGAGTTCCCTAGCTGGTCCAGAGAAAGGCCCAGAAAGGGGCAGTGGCCACCACAGACTAAACCCTGTGTTTACTTGCCTGCGCGGTCCCAGGAGGCATCAGGCCCCATGATAGAGGAGCCAGGGAACTGCTGACCATGGCCTGGGCCCCAGAGGAATTCATTACTGCTGGGTACCTGGGGACGTTTTGGCCAGGCTCTCCCCACCCTTCAGGAAGCAACATCCAGGTTTGGCCATGATTTCCCTGCTGCCCTGGAGATGACTCAGAACCAAGCTCCAGAGGAGGCTCCTGTGATCCCAGCCAGCCTGACATACTTGGAACAGTCTCAGGGACAGATGTAGGTAGGGGGAAGGGAGAGGGTAAGCAAGGGGACAATGGGACCCTCAAAGGGCTTTGGTAGGGAGGCCTCCTGCCTTTATACCTCTGCAGCTAGTGAGCAGGAGAAGGGAAAGGGGAGGGGCCTCGCTGAAAGCAGTGTTTGCATTTATTAGACACCTCCTGATTCTGAGAGTTGGGTGTTTCATTAAGAGAGTAAGGGAAACATCTCACTCTAGAGCTGGTTTTGCATGGTCCTCCTGGGGCAGGGGGGTGAGTCGGCTGCCCTTGCTGGGCTCCTGTCCCACTGCCATTGTGAGCGCAGCTTGAAGGCATTTTGCTGAGTTGGAGTGAGGTCGAATCACCAGGTTTCTTTTCAGGCATCAACTGGTATATCTGTGTTGCAGGAAGTTGCAGTTGCTATTTTTACCACTCCAACCAGGACTTTTTACTGGGAGGTACAATTACAAGCAAAATGCCAGGGTTTGGCTGGTTAGCTAAGCCCCGGGAGGCTGCTGTGGGCTGAGGCAGGGGCCACTGCACATGGTCCTTGCTGTGTTGTACAAAACAAGACACGTTTGCATGTGGACACACACCTACCCTGGTTGCTGGGCGGCTTTGTCCGAACCACTTCCTGTGCCTGGAGTTTCCTCTAGGTGGAAAAAAGGACTTTGCTGGGTTTTGCTCAGATAATTGTACCTGGCTGCCAGGGCAGCTCCAAAGCTGTAAGCATTGTAGTTCTGACTGCCCAGAAGGTTGAAACTTTGTTAAATGAAATTGAGAACCTACTCTATCCTACCCAC
The DNA here is from genome assembly GCF_006542625.1 of Nomascus leucogenys. Taxonomy (NCBI): domain Eukaryota; kingdom Metazoa; phylum Chordata; class Mammalia; order Primates; family Hylobatidae; genus Nomascus; species Nomascus leucogenys. The sequence goes on along the minus strand of NC_044386.1, from coordinate 104,627,579 downwards.
TCTGCTAAGGACCAGGATATAGAAATACATCAGTTGGCCGGGTGCGGTGGCTCACGTCTATAATCCCAGCACTTTGGGAGGCTGAGGCAGGCAGATCATGAGGTCAGGAGATCGAGACCATCCTGGCTAACATTGTGAAACCTCGTTTCTACTAAAAATACAAAACATTAGCCAGGTGTCGTGGTGGGCACCTGTAGTCCCAGCTACTCAGGAGGCTGAGGCAGGAGAATGGTGTGAACCCGGGAGGCGGAGCTGGCAGTGAGCCAAGATCGTACCACTGCACTCCAACCTGGGTGACAGAGTGAGACACTGTCTCAGAAAAAAAAAAAAAAAAAAAAGAAATACATCAGTCTCTGCTCTCTGGCATCACATGTCCAGGAATTGAAAATGCAGAAAGCGTGAGTTGTCTCTGCACCTTTTGGGTGATTACCTGGTGTGTTTTTAATATCTATGCATTATGACTAGAGGCCAGGTGGGGCTTATATTGGTTTCTATTGCAGCATAACACATCATCACAGGCTTAGTGGCTTAATCAGTACCTACTGATTAGTGCACAGTTGTGTAGGCTGGAAGTCTGGGCTGGCCTGACTGGCTTCTCTACTTAGGGTCTCACAAGTCCAAAATCAAGGTGCAACTGGACTGGGCTCTTGAGGCTTTGGTGAACAATCTGCTTCCAGGCTCAGGTTTTTGGCAGAATCGAGTTCCTTATAGTTGTAGGACTGAGGTCAGTCCCCATTTCCTTGCTGGCTGCAGCCGGGTTCCAATCTCAGTGCCCTCCGTCTTCAAACCTGTAGTGATGTGTCAGATCCTTTCTTGCTTTGAATCTCTGACTTTTACTTTTCGGACCAGCTGGAGAAAACTCTGCTTTTTTTTTTTTTTTTTTTTTTTGAGACTGAGTTTCACTCTTGTTGCCTGGGCTGAGTGCAGTGGCGCAACCTCAGCTCACTGCAACCTCTGCCTCCCAGGTTCAAGCAGTTCTCCTGCCTCAGCCTCCTGAGTAGCTGGGATTACAGGTGTGTGCCACCATGCCTGGCTAATTTTTTGTATTTTTAGTAGATACGGGGTTTCATCATGTTGGCCAGGCTGGTCTCGAACTCCTGACCTCAGGTGATCCGCCTGCCTTGGCCTCCCAAAGTGCAGGGATTACAGGCATGAGCCACCGTGCCCAGCCAACTCTGCTTTTAAGGGGCTTATTGACTAGATCAGGCTCACCCAGATAATCTCCCTTCTTTAAGATCAACCGATTGATCAGTAACACCATTAATTACCTATGTAGCACACATTAATTAGATTTGAAAATCTCTGTCATGATCACAGGAATCAGGCCCACATCCATGGACCTGCATCAATAACAATATTATCAATAACAGCAACTCTCATGAATCAAGCAAAATTTGTGTCCCACCATGCTACACTCTTTACATGTATTCTCTCTTAATTCTGAGGATGGTACCTCGAGGTCGGGACAGTTATTTTCACCCGTTTTTCAGATGAGAAAACTGAGTCTCAGAGAATTTCAGTATCTTGGACCAGTTTTACAGGTAGCAATGGCAGTGCTGGGATTTGAAAGGGACTCTTAGCATCTAACCTTCCTGGTAGGCTGCCCAGGGTCGGTATCTGCAATTCGCTTTGTATGATTTATGGAACACCATCCAGAAAAGAGTTAAGATTTGCTCTTTCCCATCTAGCATTTAAAATTCTTTTTTTTTTTTTTTTTTTTTTGAGATGGAGTCTTGCTCTGTCACCCAGGCTGGAGTGCAGTGGTGCGATCTCGGCTCACTGCAACCCGCGTCTCCTGGGTTCAAGCGATTCTCCTGTCTCAGCCTCCTGAGTAGCTGGGATTACAGATGCCTGCCACCACGCCTGGCTAATTTTTCTATTTTTAGTAGAGAGGGGGTTTCACCATGTTGACTAGGCTAGTCTTGAATTCCTGACCTCAGGTGATCTGTCCACCTCAGCCTCCCAAAATGCTGTGATTATAGGCGTGAACCATCACGCCTGGCCTAAAATGTTTAAATATGGCTGGGCACAGTGGCTCAGGCCTGTAATCCCAGCACTTTGGGGGAGGCCAAGGCAGGTGGATCACCTGAGGTCAGGAGTTTGAGACCAGCCTGGCCAATATGGCAAACCCTCATCTCTACCAAAAAAAAAAAAAAAAAAGTACAAAAATTAGCCGGCCGTGGTAATCCCAGCTACTTGGGAGGCCGAAGCAGGAGAATAGCTTGAACCCAGGAGGCGGAGGATTGCAGTGAGCCGAGGTCGCATCGCTGCACTCCAGCTTGGGCGATAGAGCAAGACTATGTCTCAAAATAAATAAATAATGAAATGTTTAAATATGGTATATGTTGATTATATTGCAAATAATACGGCAGGTACCAGGCAGGCACCAGGGAACTCTCAGGTGGGTCTAACAGATCTCTGGATCATTTTGATTCTTTCTCCCATGGGTATTGTGGCTAATCCCTGTTTATTCAGCAGTATTTATTAAGCATCTAATCAATTCTAGGTAGCAAAGATGACACAGAACACTGTGTTTGAGCTGCCAGTGCAGAGAAGGGCACAATACGCAGTGACCTGAGGAGTGAACAGTGCTGTCCAGCAGTAGAAGAAAGGCTACCGTGCTGCAGCAAAGACACAGAGGGCAGAAGAACGTTCATTCTAGAGACAAGACAAAATTGTGTTATTTACTGCATGCCATATGCCCTGTGCGTCGCATGGAGCACAACATTGTAGGTGCTCAGATTTCAGTGTATTTACTGCATTCATTTTCTGAGCATGTACTATGGACAAGGCCATCCACATGCCCGACAAATGTAAAATCCAGAGTGGGGTGCGGCTATGAAAGGAGAGATTATGGAGGGGAGGGTGTGGGGCTGAGCAGGGAGAATGAGGGGAAGGGAGGGGGAGAGCTAAAGCCGAGAGAGGGAGGAAGAGGGGCTGGGGGTGGGACAAAGCTAGATAGGGAACCGATTGAACACGGCTTGGATGTGAAAGCCTCCTTGAAGGCTTTTGGGCAGGAGCGCTCACAATTTGGCACTGGGTTGGTAGGTGTGGGAAGAGAGGGTTCAGGGGCCTGGCCATAACCTGGCCTGCAGTGGTGACGGCAAGACTGGGAAGGAAAACCCCAATGCAAGGTCCCAGGAAGGAGGATGCAGTGGAACTTGGTGGCTAAACAATATGCTAAAAATGTGTACATGAGTGACTGGCTATTTATGGGCACCCATGTTTTTGCTATAAATATACGTACATATGTAATTTCAAGAGACCGAGAATTATCAACTGCAAAGCCCAAGTGTAGCAGTCCACTCATGGCCCCTGTACTTTGCTACTGGAGGGCCTGCCCTCTGCAAACCCCTGAGTTGTTTTTTTTGGAGACGGATGAGGTGGTCCTGTGGGTGAGAGAAGGCTTTTGATAATGAAGGGAGGAGCAGGCAGGGCCAGGTCATTAGAGGGAGGCAGCCAGCAGTGGGTGAGAGGGTACTGGGTCCAGCTGCCCCCGGTGACAGCAGGCTCTAGTGCCTGCATCGTAGTACAAATGGGATGGAGACCCCCTGCATAGGCCCCCATGCTTCCTACAGAATTTTCTTTTTCTGAGTTCTTAAAAAAAAAAAAACTGTGGTTAGCGTGGAGGATAAGAAAAATCTTCTGGCCAGGCGCAGTGGCTCACACCCGTAATCCCAGCACTTTGGGAGGCTGAGGCGGGTGGATTACTGGAGATGAGGAGTTCAAGACCAGCCTGGCCAACATGGTGAAACCCCGTCTCTACTAAAAATACAAAAAATTAGCCGGCATGGTGGCATGCACCTGTAATCCCGGCTACTTGGGAAGCTGAGGCAGGAGAATTGCTTGAACCCAGGAGGTGGAGGTTGCAGTGAGCTGACATCACGCCATTGCACTCCAACCTGGGCAAAAAGAACGAAACTCTGTCTCAAAAAAAAAGAAAAATCTGCTACCCTAATGTTCTCAACATGTGGTCTGGGTGTCCCTGAGATTTTCTTGGTGGAGAGTCCACAAGGTCAAAACTATTTTCATGGTAATACTAAAACATTATTTGCCTTTTTCACTCATTCTCTCCAGAGTGCGTAATTCAGTGAACCGATGTTTTCTAAATGGCCGATGCCTGATGTTACAAAATCACGCATGAGTAAACAATCCATTCAAAGTGCAGGACAGGCTGTCAGATGGGAATGCCACTGAGTACAAAAGTTCATTGATACGGGCTCAGATTTCACATTGCAGCCAACCTTTAAGGCACTATACTTGTCACGTCTTAGTGTAGTATCAAAGAAGAGTATCCACAATTATCTGAAAATAAAATCTCCCTTTTCCAACTATCTGTGTAAGGTTGGATTTTCTTTATATTGTACAGTCAAAACAATGCATTTCAACAGATTGCGTGCAAAAGCGGATATGAGAATCCAGCCACTATCTTCAATTAAAAAACTGTTTTAATTGATTTTTTTGGTCAAGAAATAATTTTTAAAAATGACGTGTAACAGTTGCACATATTTTGGGGACACCTGTGATACTTTGATACACAGCATATAGTGTGTAATGATCAAATCAGGTAACTGGGATACCCATCACCTGAAACATTTATCTTTTCTTGGGAAATTGATTTATGAAGAACACCTGTTACTGCTGGGCACAGTGGCTCACACCTGTAATCCCATCACTTTGGGAGACCGAAGCAGGTGGATCATTTGAGGTCAGGAATTTGAAACCAGCTTGGCCAACATGGTGAAACCCCGTCTCTACTAAAAATACAGAAAACTTAGCTGGGTGTGGTGGCACATGCCTGTAACCCCAGCTACTTGGGAGGCTGAGGCAGGAGAATTGCTTGAACCTGGGAGGTGGAGGTTGCAGTGAGCCAAGATCATGCCATTGCGCTCCAGCCTGGGCAGCAGAAAAACATTTCTTATTTATGTTAACGTGATGGATTTATTATTTTAAATTAACATAATTTTTTGCTCAGTTTTAATTTCAACTCTGGTAAATACCAATAGGCAAAACCACATAAACAGAAGCCCCTTAGGGTCCTCAGTCATTTTTCAGTTGTAAAAAGATCCTGAGACCAAACAGTTTGAGAACAGCTGTACTACCTAAAGTCCCTGAAAACCAGGAGCGAGGTGTTGGACCCTGTGCCTAGCTCTGAACATCATCTTCCCTCTTCAGTCCCTCACCAGTCCTTTGGGGTTGGTGTAATTCTTTTCATGTCTGTTTCACAAGTGAGGAAACTGAGGCACTGAGAATGAATACGGGGCACAGGTCTCACAGGGCAGAGGTGGGAGTGCCAGCACGTGGGGATGTCCCAGGCAGAGAGGAAGGCAGATGTCAGGGGGCGGGACAGGGGGAGCCTGCTCTGTATGCTCTAGTCCTCCGCCTAGTATGCAGTGCTCAGCCTGGCAGGGAGGTGTATCTCCGTGTGCTGTCTCCTTTCCTGAGGCCCGGGAAGACAGGCATAGGTTTGCTGTGGCAGCGGGAGGCTTGGGAAATCAAGAGTTTGTAATAACATGCCTCTGTTCAGGCACACGCAGTGTTGGTATGCTTCATCTTCATAAATATCCCACATTTTGCTGTTTTGGAGTGAAACAGCTTTGAATACTGGCCTCAGCCAAACTAAGGATGTGTGCGCATTGCTTATCTTCTCAGAGCCTCAGTTTGGGTATCTTTACAGCCAGGACAGTGAGACCTTGTGAAGATGTTGAAAGGATTGAATGAAAGAATGTAGATAGGGCTCCTGCACAAAGGCTCACATACAGCAAGGTGCTTGAAGAACTACTTTGGACACAGAGTTCAATAGGTCAAAAGGGTGTGCAGTGACAACAGTCTCCTCTGCTCTCCTCTCCACCAAAGCTAGCAGTAACCGATTTCTTACACAGCCTGCCAGAGATAGTTTGTGCACATGCCAGTAGGCGTGTCTATATTATATACATGTTTGTGTATGAATAGTCTGGTTTTTAACACATATCAAAGGTAACATCTGAGCTGGGCGTGGTGGCTCACACCTGTAATCCCAGCACTTTGGGAGACCGAGGCGGGCAGATCACCTGAGGTTGGGAGTTCGAGACTAGCCTGACCAACATGGAGAAACTCTGTCTCTACTAAAAATACAAAATTAGCTGGGCATGGTGGCACATGCTTGTAATCCCAGCTACTTGGGAGGCTGAGGCAGGAGAATCGCTTGAACTGGGGATGTGGAGGTTGCAATGAGCCGAGATTGCACCATTGCACTCCAGCCTGGGCAACAAGAGTGAAACTCCATCTCATAAAAAAAAAAAAAAAAAAAGTAACATCTGATGCACAACTCTTTCATTTTAGTGCAGAAAGCCAGTCCTTTAGTTTTTGTTTTTGTTTTTAAGACGAAGTCTTGCTCTTGTCACCCAGGCTGGAGTGCAGTGGTGCGATTTTGGCTCACTGCAACCTCCGCCTCCTGGGTTCAAGCAATTCTCCTGCCTCAGCCTCCTGAATAGCTGGGATTACAGGTGCCCGCCATCACCATGTTGGCCAGGCTGGTCTGGAACTCCTGACCTCAGGTGATCCACCCACCTCGGCCTCCCAAAGTAGTACTAGTTTTACAAGCATGAGCCACTGCGCCCGGCCCCTTTGGTTTCTTTTTTTTTTTTTTTTTTTTTTTGAGACGGAGTCTTGCTCTGTCGCCCAGGCTGGAGTGCAGTGGCGCAATCTCGGCTCACTGCAATCTCCGCCTCCTGGGTTCAGGCCATTCTCCTGCCTCAGCCTTTCCGAGTAGCTGAGACTACAGGCGCCCGCCACCATGCCCGGCTAATTTTTTGTATTTTTAGTAGAGACGGGGTTTCACCGTGGTCTCGATCTCCTGACCTCGTGATCCGCCCGCCTTGGCCTCCCAAAGTGCTGGGATTACAAGCGTGAGCCACTGCGCCCGGCCCCTTTGGTTTTTTTAGATAGCGATGTGGTACTTCACTCTGTGCATGTACCCAGGTTTATCTCACCAGGCCTCTTATTCGTGAACATTGTAGTTGTTCGAAGCCCTTCCTTTTGTAACCATGCTGCAGTGTGTAACCATTTTGTAACCATGTGCAGGCAAGATGGAAGGGAAATTTTTAGGAGTGGAAATGCTGGGGCAGAGGGCACATGCATTTGTCATTTTGTAAGATGTTGCCCAATTGTTGTCTGAAGAGATTGTGCCAGCTATGCTCCCCTTGCTCTCATCTCTGTCAGCGGGTAAAGAAAGAGGTGTGTCTTGGGCTTTGGGAATTGAGAGGCATTCTCATTCTGATTCAGCATCAGTGTTGACAGCCTGGAGAAGAACAGAGCTTCTGGAGAAAAGGGAGAAAGAAATTCACTGCCAGTAAGTGGCCAGTGCTTGGCTTTTGTTCTTTTTTTGTTCTGTTCTGCATGTTTGTGTTCCTCCAGAACTGTCACTCCCAGTGGTTCATTGAAAGTGATATCTAGGCCAGAGTGCTTTTAATGGCTCCATCTGTGAGACCAGACAGGAGGAGAGGCAGCCTCCCTCCAGGTCCTCAGACTGCATCTGTTTGCGAAGGGCCAGGCCAGTCCCGCTGCAGAGGGGGAATCCTCCTCAGGAGGCCACGTTTGCTTTGGAGGGAGCCAGTCTCGCTGCCCCTCTTTGTTTCTCTCTCTGGCTTGCTCTGGATAAGTGGAAGGAAACGAGTTACTTCACCAGATGGGTGAACCTGAGTGCTGAGTTCTTTGTCCCCTCTGTGGTGAGAGCAGTGGAGTCCATTTTATTGGCATTACTCCCGTCTGGGGCAGCAGCTGGGCTTGCGATGACTCCCAGCTCTGGGGTCCAGAGAAAGCCTGGGCAGCGCCCCCAAGCTGAGGGGGTTGGGATGTGGCAGGCAGAAGCCAGGTGGCATCTTCCATCTGCCTTGACAGATTTAGAGGGGCTGCCACCCCTCCCTGAGCTGAAAGAAGCCTCTTCATTGCGGGGTGGTTTAAGTGTGGCTTGCGGGTGGCCTACCTGGTAAATAGAACTTTTAGGACGGTATGACATAAAACATTTTTTCTCAAAAGGATTTATCTCAAGAGAATACAGTGAACCAACAGAAGCAAAAGGCATTAGTTTTTCCTTGGATACAAATTCAGAAAATTATGGGTGAACGGATTCGTAAACTATAGTGATGTGTTTCCACAGACATTACAATTTACAGTTGATAACCACAAAGACACTAGACTAAGGTTCCTGAGGGCTCCGGAAGGCCGGGTCCCCAGTGCCTGCACTTGGCAGGCCTTAATCAGTCTTTGTTCAGTAGTGAGGGAAGAATAGGAAAATGGCAACTCTGTGAAAAGTTGAGGTAAAATCAGTGTAAAATAGTATTCTGTAACTGAAATAATTTAAAAGTGTTTGTTTTGGGATAAAAGCTGAAAATAATAAGCCAAAGCGAAAATAGTAGTTGGGTTTGCAGTGTTTCTCAATCTTATTGGCACCTCCCTACCCCTAAACCATTTTAGATGGTTTTTCCTAATTGCACCCACCCTCCTCGTTGCATTTTAATACCACATGTATATCTATGCCTTATACATACAATGAAGAAGAGTCTTTCATTGCCCAAGAACTAAGCTGTGTGTCCCCATCCACTGCCTCCTCCCTGCTCTCTCTGGTCAGGCAGTGTGGTTCTAGGGCATTAGTGTCTTTTCTGTCTTGCTCCTCACTGTTATGTCAGTAAAAGACAACACAGTAGAGCTCCTGGGTGTGGCTTTTGGCCTCTCTCACTTGGTCTGTGGAGCTCCCACTCAAGAAGACAGGACATTGGGCAGAAAGGCAGGTGCTGCCCACCCATGGCTGCATCTATCTGCACCTGCCCCGGGCTGGATGTGTGGCCTGGACAGTTCCTCCCACGGGAGGGCTTGCTGGCTTCTCTTCTTAGCAAGATGGCTTCTCTTTAAAAAAAAAAAAAAAAAAAAAAAATTGTTGGTAAGGAGCTGGCCAAATCCATACGTTGCCTTTGAGTAGCTGGGCAAGTCCTGGATAGGTCCTTTCTCTAAGGTGAGCTTTCTCAATCCTGATTCCCTGTCTGATCACAGAGGCTGCTCCCTACCAGGACCAGTGACCCATAGGAGAGAAGTGGATATCATGGGGCCTGGGAGCTGAATCCTCTTCGGGATCCCTCTGTCCTGGTTGCACAGAAGCTGGTGGAGAAGGACTGCTTAAGGGGTAGACGGAGAGGACAGTGTCCTGGTGCTGGGACCTGCTGGTGGACACAGGGCTGAGGCCCCACAGACCTCTCTTCTGTCCCCTTTGGTGCTCAGCAAAGAGAGGGATGGCCTGGATTTGAACACTGTCCCTTCCCCAGTCTTGGGTCAGTGAGCTCACATAGTGTAGTTGTGGGAACAGACTCAATAAGACAGAGCCCTGGGCTCTGCCCCCACTCCTTGTGTAGCTTTGGGCAAATTGCCTAACACTTCTCTGCCCAGTTTCCTAAGCTGTGAAACGCAGACGATGATTATACCTAAGGCTGAGTAGGGATGAGGTGAGTTAACACATGAAGCGCTGAGACGGTGCCCAGCATATCGTACTAAGCAACTGTGATTAGCGCTGTTGTTGCCGTTATCATTAACCTGTGAGCTTCTATTTTCTTATCAGTAAATTTTTTACAGAAATGATGTGACATATGGCAGGATTGGACTTTCTGGCGCTCTGGTGGGTGAGTGAAGGTGTGTAGCTGGATTTGGCCAGTGAGATGTGAATAGAAGTGCTGTGTGTCTTTCCAGGCCAAGCATTTAATTGTCGGTGCTATGCTTTACAGAGCTCTCTCTCTGCCCTTTGGCATAGTGACTGGTGACATGGTGGCAGCTCTGTCATCTGGGTTCCTAGGAGTGGCATTGATGAGAACACTCATCACCGCCTGAACCATGATGCGTGTATTAATAGTATGAGCAAGAAATAAAATCTTTCTCCTGTACAGCTGCTGAGATTTGGGAGTTGTTCCTTGCTGCAGCAGAACCTCGTCCGTCCTGATTAAGACAGAAAGTCATAACCATGTTGAGCTTGGTTGTGAGGATTAAATTTTGTATGTAAAATGCCTAGCACAGTATCAGGTACATGATAGTCGTGCATTTGATTGGCTCCCTTCCTGGCCAGAATCCCCTACTGACTTTTAGCAGCAAGTGTTGCTTCATCTTTCAGCAGAGTTTCACAGGCCTTGACCCCTTACCTCCTGTTCTGTGCCTTCTTTGTGAAGAAGAGCTTCACCAAACTGGGTAGGGCCCAGCATGGTGCACCGCCCGACCCGTTCCTCTGGAGTGGAGAAGGCGTCCCTCTCAACTTGTAATCACAGCTCCCACTCCCTGGTGACCAGAGGCTGCAGTCACCCTGGGACTCAATCCTGGAAGTTAAAGTGGCTGCCCTTCAAGTATGCTCAATGTTTGGGTGCGTTAAGTAAAAAGGCTGGAGCATGTGGAGAAGGCACTGAAACATCGGCCGCCCCTCTGGGTCTGTCGGGACCTCCCTTCACTCTCCAGGCTTTGGCTGCAGGCTGATGGGTAGGGCCATGTGTAGAGTAATCCTCTGATTCATTGTCCACAAGGGACACTGGGTCTGTGTCTGGGTGGGGAAGGAGACACAAGTTTGAGAGCATTGGTTGGTGGCACTGTTGATCTTGACCTCAGGAAAGCAGGTGAAGCCAGGTGGTCTCACTGCGTGCACTGTCAGAGGCTGCGGAAGGGCTGTGGTTCTGTGCTATTGGGGTGGGCATTGGCTGGGAGCTATTCGATGCAGGGACCTCATGGGATTGCCTGAAGGGGAAGCCCGTTTATTACCAAGCATTGTCTGAAGCAGACATTCTCAGCCTTTCCCTGATCCTTGCTCCATTCTAGAACTGCCCCATGGGCAGCCCATTCCTGTGCAGGAGTCATGGGGGCCAAAGTGAGCTAAGGAAGCTGGGGTGAGGCTGAGGGCTGGGAGGTCTAAGTATTGCCCAGCAAACTGTCCACCTGAGACCAGAAGGTGCCATTTCACAATTCTTGTGACTTCACTACAGGTTTCAGATCTTTTTTTTTTTTTTTGAGACAGAGTCTTGCTCTGTCACTCAGGGTGGAGTGCAATGGTGACATCTCGGCTCACTGCAACCTCCGCCTCCTGAGTTCAGGCCATTCTCCTGCCTCAGCCTCCCGAGTAGCTGGGACTATAGGCACCTGCCACCACATCCAGCTAATTTTTTTGTATTTTTAGTAGAGGCAGGGTTTCACTGTGTTAGCCAGGATGGTCTTGATCTCCTGACCTCATGATCTGCCCGCCTCAGCCTCCCAAAATGCTGGAATTATAGGTGTGAGCCACCATGCCTGGCCTCAGATCTTTTCACAATAAAAAGATGAAACAAAACCAAACTAAATAAATATGCACATTGAAAAATATAATTCAGATTAGTTACAGTTTAAATAACATGATACAATATTGAATAAATATGCAGAAAGGTTTTTTTTTGCTATTGATTGAGACGGAGCCTCTCTGTCGCCCAGGCTGGAGTGCAGTGGCATGATCTTGGCCGACTGCAGCCTCCGCCTCCCAGGTTCAAGCAATTCTTCTGCCTCAGCCTCCCAAGTAGCTGGGACTACAGGCGCGTGCCACCATGCCCAGCTAATTTTTATACTTTTAATAGAGACGGGGTTTCACCATGTTGGCCAGGCTGGTCTGGAACTCCTGACCTCAGGTGGTAGGCCTGCCTCAGCCTCCCAAAGTGCTGGGATTACAGGCATGAGCCACCGTGCTCTACCCGCTTTTTTTTTTTTTTTTTTTTTCTGAGACGGAGTCTTGCTTTGTTGCCTAGGCTAGAGTGCAGTGGCACAATCTCACCTCACTGCAACCTTCACCTCCCAGGTTTGAGCAGTTCTCCTGCCTCAACCTCCCAAGTAGCTGGGACTACAGGTGCGTGCCACCATGCCCAGCTAATTTTTATACTTTTAGTAGAGATGGGGTTTCACCATATTGGCCAGGCTGGTCTCCAGCTCCTGACCTCAGCTGATCTGCCCCCTTCAGCCTCCCAAAGTGCTGGGATTACAGGCATGAGCCACTGTGCCCTGCCTGCATTTTTTTTTTTTTTGAGACAGAGTCTCGCTCTGTCGCCCAGGCTGGAGTGCAGTGGTGTGATCTTGGCCCACTGCTGGGCCTAACCCTCCACTTGCTGGGTTCAAGCAATTCTCATGCTATAATCTCCCAAGTAGCTAGGACTACAGGCACGTGCCAACATGCCCAGCTAATTTTTTGTATTTTTAGTAGAGACGGGGTTTCACCATGTTGGCCAGGCTGGTCTCGAACTCCACACCTTGTGATCCGCCCGCCTCAGCCTCCCAAAGTGCTGGGATTGCAGGCGTGAGCCACCACGCCTGGCCGCTTTTTTTTTTTTTTTTTTTTTTTTTGAGATTTCCATTCTTTCTTTTTTTTTTTTTTTTTTTATTATACTTTAGGGTTTTAGGGTACATGTGCACAATGTGCAGGTTTGTTACATATGTATCCATGTGCCGTGTTGGTTTTTTTTTTTTTAAACGGGCCATTGAAAGGCAGCAACCTGGCTGGGCGCCCTCAGGCATGATTGCTGCCCCCACAGCCTCTGAAACCCAGGCAGGGGACCTCAGGCCAGGTGGCTGGTGCATCCTACCTAGCTTGCGCTGCCAGCCCTCAGGAGGGGACAGGAGAGCAAGGAGTTCATCTTTCCATCTCCTTTCCTCCCACTGCTTACTGAACACCTCCGCCTTCCTGAGGAATTAGGAGCTCAGAGTCTGCAGTCAGGCCCAAGTTCCAAGAATGTGGCCTTAAGTCTGTTTCCTTATCAATAAAATGGGAATGATGGAAGTCCTGGCAAAGGGACATGTTGAGGTCCTTGAAGCTCTATGTTTTCATGAAGTCACTGTTGGTGGAATCCTGACTCCGATGCACCCAGCACATACTTGGTGCCAGGAAAGTCCGTGTCTTGGGTTTCTGTCAGCATCGGCTCCTGCAGGGTGGCCATGAACCACTGTGCGGGTTGTTCACTGCACAAGGGCACCCAGCCTCATGCAGCCTGAATTTCAGCTGCATTTTCCTCTCTAAGTCTTGTGCTTGGGCCCAGAGCCACATCTCTCAAAAAGCCCAAAAGCCAGGTTTGGCTTTTCTGAGTTTCCAAAGGTGCTTTCCTGCTAACCCAGAGACTGGTACACTGCAGGTACACTGGCAAACTGAAAATAATCGCCCTGGCCGGGCACGGTGGCTCATGCCTGTAATCCCAGCACTTTGGGAGGCTAAGACGGGCAGATCACCTGAGGTCAGGAGTTCGAGACCAGCCTGGCCAACATGGTCAGTATTTTTACTCGTCTCTAGTAAAAATACAAAAATTAGCCAGGCGTGGTGGCGGGTGCCTGTAATCCCAGCTACTCAGGAGACTGAGGCAGGAGAATTGCTTGAACCTGGGAGTCGGAGGTTGCAGTGAGCTGAGAGTGCGCCATTGCACTCCAGCCTGGGAGACAGAGCAAGACTCCGTCTCAAAAAAAACAGAAAAGAAAAAAAAGAAAAGAATCGCACTGCAGGATTAGGGAGAGGTTTTCATTTTGTAGCAGGGGGTCATACGGATTGGCTGTGGCCCTGAGCTCCGGAGATAATTTGAGCTGTTCATGCCTGGGGACTATGCAGGCTGAGCCCTGTGTCTCTCTCCTTTCCCCATCCTCTAGTGAAGAATGATGAAGCTGACACCCTCGTTTTGAGCCTTGCTAACTCCTGGTTAGTGGAGGCAGGTGGGAAGGGGTTAGTGCTGCAGCCATACTAAGTCAGGCCTTCCTGAGACTGGCACGGAAAAAGCAGCTTTGATGGCATCCAGGTTCCTATTTCTCTCAGGATAGGCCTTTCGCTTTCGGTCACTGGAATCTTCTGTGAGTGTGGCAAGTTTTCTTCAGAAAGTCTCACCCCTTGGCTAGTTTGTTTCTTCGTGCATTTAACTTTCCAAAGATGTTCTGGAGAAGGGAGCTGGGTACATTGTTACCAGGTACATTTTAGCTGAGTTTGTAGATAAGGATTCCCTGGGGAGCAGTGCTGTCCAAGGTGGATCCACCCCTTGTAGCAGGGTGAAGAGTTGCTGGTTTGTGGCATTGCAGCATTGTACAATTACACTATGTGCCTTAAATCCATCAAAGCTCAGGACGACGCTTAGGTCATCAGAACAATTCTGTGATATGTGCAGAGTGAGAGTGTCTGATTGATTATGGTCCCAAAGACGCGAGCTGTGGGCACAGGGGGGCTTCCCGGGGCCTGCTTTTGGGCCCTCTCACATGCTCCCCACCCCCCGCCGCTGGGAGCCTCTGGCTTAGGCTGCTTTTGCATCCCCAGGCTCTGCTATGAGGCTGGGTACGTCACTGGTACTGAACACATGTATCTTGAGCAACTGAAAATAATCACACACAACCATTCTTCTGGGTGCTGGATGGAAGGGGTGGAGGGACACACAGCTAAGACCGCTTACCGAGACAAGCAGCCCCTGATCACCAATTCAGGGCACTGATGACCCTGTGAGTCCTTAAGTGACAGGCCTTAGCAAAGGGGGGCAGACCAGAGGACCACAGGGCTCCACTTGGCCCTCTGCCCAGGCTTCCATCTTGGGTAGGTGGCAACACGGCTGTCACCCCTTCCCACTCCCAGCCCTGGTCCAGTCTAGTCAGCAGTCCTAGGGAAAGGGCCTGCTTCGTTCCTCAAAGTTCCAGTGAACATCTTAGTATAGAGTCCCACTGGTCTGTCCTGGGTGTAGGCCCCATCACAGCGGTTGGGAAGATGACACTAGCTGATCAGCCAGGCCTGGCACGTGTCCACTCCCCACCTGATCCCCAGGGCCCAGTGATGTGCAGCACCTGGGGCCCAGTGCCCATCCCGGGATCCCACCCGCTGAGCTGCCTGGAGGCAGGTGGTTCCCAGAGAACAGTCGGTGTGAGTGCGAGGAGGAGGTGGCATTGTGCTGGTGCGAGTAAAATGACACGTGTCTACCACACGTCAGGTGTCGCAGCCGCCTGGGCAGCATTCACCACTGCCTCGGCCTTCCTCTCCTCTGGGTCTTGAAAGTGGCTGGGCTGGCAGTCATGGTGGAGTTGATGTGAATGAGTTTCGTGTACTGTGTCTCAGGGCTTCATCATGGGCACAGGAAGAGATGGACAGGTCCATGCCATCAAGTCAAGTGACCTCTGTGCTGGGATCTGTCCTGGGTGTTGAGGTCACATCAGTGAGCCCCACACATGGTCCCTGCCTTTCTGGGCCTCCTGTGCAGTTGGGGAGACAGTACACAAATAACATGCCCAGAAGCTGTTTGGGCCTCAGCATCCTTGTCTGTAAAGTGGGGCTCCAGTGCCTCACTTGGGATCAGGCTGAGTCGGTGAGTGAGTGGCTGCCATCAGTGGAAGACTGGCTCAGGGGCAGGCGCTGCCCAGAAGGAGATGGGACAAACAGGGGAAACAACTGGGCAGGTGCTTCTGCCCTTGGCACAGAGGTACCCCAGGCTGGCGGCTGTCTAGGGGGGTGGGAACCTGCCTGGGTGTGTACGTGAGTTGCCAGCCATCTGCGTCAGCAGGCAGGCATTCTTGGCGCCGACTTTGGCAGGATATCTGTCAGCTCTGGGACCCTGGGTTGCCGCTCACTGTTGGCTTGGAGAGGTCACTGCTCTGCCTCCTTCTCTGGACCGTTGTGGTTGCTCTGTTTCAATTTGCCCTGCTTTTTGGCTTTCTCGGTCTTTTGAGTCTTGCTTTGTCCTGCCCATTACCCTCTCAGGCAGCCCAGTTAACACAGTGCCCCAGAGTGGAGTTACTTCTAGGTGTGGTGGTTCCAGGGCCGTAGTTACTAAGGTGAGGAGCTGGGATTCCAGCTGGGGCTGTCTGTAAGAAGAATCCCAGAGGGGCTCGCCCCACGCTTGGAGTGTCCAAGCCCAGGCATTCAAGCTACTGTTCAGCCCAAGCTCAGAACCAGCCTCCCTCCCGGCAGGGCCAGGGTGGGGCAGGGGGCAGGTGCGATGAGGTGCCTAGGGACCTAGAGCAGGGAGGTCCTTGGAAGCACAGGTGTGTTGATAATGGAACTGAAGCCAAACCTCAGCGTCAGGGCCCTTGAACGTGACCTCAGTGGAGAGGGCTTGGGCTTAGGAGTCCCAGGGCTTGAACTAGCTTTCTTCCTGGTCCTTGGCTCTCCATGTTTCCCCCAACACGGTCTGCAGACCAGAGGCAACAAATGCCTCTTAAAATGTCCTGACACTGTGGGGTGGGGCAGGAGGGGACAGAGCTACATTTGGGAAATTGTCTGATCACCAAGGGGGTGGTCTGGAGTGAGGAAACTGGAGTGAGGGTTTAGCAATCACAACAAGATTTGGGGAAATGTCGCAGGGTCTGGAATTCAGATTGGGCAATTCTGATCAGTCACGGGCCAAGCTGTTTGCAAAGCTTCCCTTAGACTAGGTCAGCACAGCCTCTCAAGGCTCTGTGTCACTGCATCTGAGGGCCCAGCTTCGAGGATGCACCCAGGAAATAGTTGCCAACAAGTGAGTTGTGGAGGCCTGAGTAGGATGGGGATCTCACTTTACAAGAAAATAATAGTGAGGTACAGGATGGAGGTGGAGCCAGGATACAGCCGGGACCTGCGTCCAGTGCTCTCTCCCCAACCCCCAGAAGGGCTAACCTCATATAGCCTCAGAGCCCTGTGGCCTGTGGGCTGCAGGTTTGGACAGCAGTGTCTTAGGCCGGTCCTCGGTGTACAGTCTACCTGGAGCTTGGGGGTCCAAGCAGCAAGGCCATTCCGGCGTCTGTGCCCTCTCTGCCTAAGCCCAGAAGCAGAGACCTTGCTAGCTCTAATCTCGTCAATTTGTGGCTTCTCTGCCTCTTTGCCAGAGGAGGAGTGAGCAAGAGAGAGCCATGTAGTCGGACACTCATTTACAATTTCATTGACGCGTGAAGTCGTTTCCTACCTTTACCAGATTATTACCTAAGTAGAAAATTGACTTGGAGTGGGAGGCGGCAGGAGAGTTACATACTTTTGAAAATTAAAAATGAAAAACTTTGTTATTTAGGGTCTTCTGTTTTTCTTGGCCCCATTACCAGCAGGAAGACAGCAGCACAGGCTTTTGGGGGTCAAGATACTAGAATGCAGTTTGCTTTTTGGCCACGTTTTGTTTTCTTTTTTTTTTTTTTTTCAGGCTTAATTCACTTTATTTTTCTTGTATAAAAACGCTGTTGTAGCCACAGCTGGAGCCTGGGTCCTCTGCATGGAGACTCTGGTGAGGGTCTTGACAAGGTGGGTCAGTGAATTCCTGATCGGGAAACTTGGTGAATACAGTCTCCTTCCACAGGTCAGGGGGGCAGGTAGCTGTGGTCTTCGAGATGGCCTCAAAGGTGTTGGCCATGTTTTCTCTAGGTATATGAGTTTTGCTGCCTACTGGCTGAGCCTTGAGTTCATAGTACTGAACTGGGGCCTTGGGTCATGCCATTCACTGGACATTAATGACAGGGCTTTGGAATTCCCCTAGATCGAGCAAGCACTGAACCTGTTTGTTGGCCATCACTCCATCACTCTGAGCGCCAGGTCTGGTGGAGAAGGGCAGACAAAGGAGGCAGGGGAGGCGTCGCATTGGCCTAGGATTCTGGAGTCAATTGGGGGACCTGGGAAGCTCTGGCTGCATGTTTCTCTGCTTTGCTGTGGCAAATCTGGATCACTTCAGTTAGGGTTCAGCATGTCCTGCTGTCATCTTGGGCCTCTGCCTTGGTCTCGAGGGTGAGTCACTGGCAGCCCCACCTCCAGGCCATCACTTGCCCCAGCTAGGTAAAGAGCCCTGTGGAGACACCTGGATTCAGAGAACATGTCTCCACTGAGCACTCGGGCCTTGATGGCGGCTCTTGTTCCAAGGCAAGGGGGATGTCTAGCCAGTACCGCTTGGAGCCCAGCCCAGGGCAGAGCCTGCTGGGAGCAGGGAAGTGGGTACGTGAGGCTCCGCTTGGGCATCCACGGCAAACCCTGCAGGGATTAGTCACAGAGATCAGGCTCCAGAGCCGGACAGTCCATGTGAAAATCCTGGCTGTGGCGGTTTGGGTAGTTTCTTTGCCTCTCTGAGCTGTGGCTTCCCTAGCTCTAAAATGGGACTTACAAGAGAAGCTTCTGCAGAGGACTGTCATGAGAGTGGACTGTGGTCAAAGGCATCAGTTACTTAGCACTTCCCGGACACCTGCCTGAGTCAGGAACACCGTTTGCATGTTCTCTTAGCCATGGGAGGCAGCCTCAACTCGAGCTTGCCTAGGGGGTGGCTCATCTGCAGGCCACAGATGTTTGTCCCAGAGCTGGCCCATACCCTGAGAACAAAACCAGTTTCTGCAGGGCAGGGTGAGACCCAGCCACTCTTGCCTGTGTCGTGCTTGGCGACGTGGTTGCGGGAGAGGAGCTTGGTTTAGCAGAGGTGAGCAGAGAGTGGGTGGGAGGGGGCAAGGGGGCTTGTGCTGAAGAGTGAGTCCTGAGAGGGCAGATGGACAGGAGGGGCTCCTCTGACCTGTGGGCTTGTTCCCCCACAGGCTGGCGCACCATGTCGGTCAGTGTCCATGAGACCCGCAAGTCGCGGAGCAGCACGGGGTCCATGAACGTCACGCTCTTCCACAAGGCCTCCCACCCGGACTGTGTGCTGGCCCACCTCAACACGCTTCGCAAGCACTGCATGTTCACCGACGTCACGCTCTGGGCGGGCGACCGCGCCTTCCCCTGTCACCGTGCCGTGCTGGCCGCCTCTAGCCGCTACTTTGAGGCCATGTTCAGCCACGGCCTGCGGGAGAGCCGGGACGACACTGTCAACTTCCAGGACAACCTGCACCCGGAGGTGCTGGAGCTGCTGCTGGACTTTGCCTACTCCTCACGCATCGCCATCAACGAGGAGAACGCTGAGTCACTGCTGGAGGCGGGCGACATGCTGCAGTTCCACGACGTGCGGGACGCCGCCGCCGAGTTCCTGGAGAAGAACCTTTTCCCCTCTAACTGCCTGGGCATGATGCTGCTCTCGGACGCCCACCAGTGCCGCCGGCTGTACGAGTTCTCCTGGCGCATGTGCCTGGTGCACTTTGAGACGGTGAGGCAGAGCGAGGACTTCAACAGCCTGTCCAAGGACACACTGCTGGACCTCATCTCGAGTGACGAGCTGGAGACCGAGGACGAGCGGGTGGTCTTCGAGGCCATCCTCCAGTGGGTGAAGCATGACCTGGAGCCGCGGAAGGTCCACTTGCCCGAGCTCCTCCGCAGCGTGCGTCTGGCCTTGCTACCGTCCGACTGCCTGCAGGAGGCCGTCTCCAGCGAGGCCCTCCTCATGGCAGACGAGCGCACCAAGCTTATCATAGATGAGGCCCTGCGCTGCAAGACCAGGATCCTGCAGAATGACGGCGTGGTCACCAGCCCCTGTGCCCGGCCACGCAAGGCGGGCCACACGCTACTCATCCTGGGGGGCCAGACCTTCATGTGTGACAAGATCTACCAGGTGGACCACAAGGCCAAGGAGATCATCCCCAAGGCCGACCTGCCCAGCCCCCGGAAAGAGTTCAGCGCCTCAGCGATCGGCTGCAAGGTCTATGTGACAGGGGGCAGGGGCTCCGAGAACGGGGTCTCCAAGGACGTCTGGGTGTACGACACCGTACATGAGGAATGGTCCAAGGCGGCGCCCATGCTGATTGCCCGCTTTGGCCATGGCTCAGCTGAGCTGGAGAACTGTCTCTATGTGGTGGGGGGACACACGTCCCTGGCAGGTGTCTTCCCGGCCTCACCTTCTGTCTCCCTGAAACAAGTGGAGAAATACGACCCTGGGGCCAACAAGTGGATGATGGTGGCCCCCTTGAGGGACGGCGTCAGCAATGCCGCGGTGGTGAGCGCCAAGCTGAAGCTCTTTGTTTTCGGAGGAACCAGCATCCACCGGGACATGGTGTCCAAGGTCCAGTGCTATGACCCCTCGGAGAACAGGTGGACGATCAAGGCCGAGTGCCCCCAGCCTTGGCGGTACACAGCCGCTGCCGTCCTGGGCAGCCAGATCTTCATCATGGGAGGTGACACGGAATTCACGGCCGCCTCAGCCTACCGCTTTGACTGTGAGACCAACCAGTGGACGCGGATTGGGGACATGACTGCCAAGCGCATGTCCTGCCATGCCCTGGCTTCCGGCAACAAGCTGTATGTGGTCGGGGGCTACTTTGGGACCCAGAGGTGTAAGACTCTGGACTGCTATGACCCCACTTCAGATACATGGAACTGCATCACCACGGTGCCCTACTCACTTATCCCCACGGCCTTTGTCAGCACCTGGAAGCACCTGCCTGCGTGATGAGCACCTGCCGAGCCCAGCCAGGTGAGTCCCTGGCAGCCCACGGCCACTCTGAGTCTGGAAAGGTCATGGGGGAATGCAGTCCCACGTCTTCCTATGCTGGGTGAAGGTCACCGTGTCTTCCAGGGAAGTCTGGGTGGGCAGCAGGTGGCTGGTATGCTCTGGAGTGAACTCCTGGCTCTGCCTTCTATTTGCAGTTAACCTGGAGCGAATTATTGAACCAGTCTGCAAAATGGGGACAGTAACCGTAGTTAGACCAACATGGTGGTTCCCAAACATGGCTACACTTCGGAATCACCCGGAGACCTTTTGACAGTGCTGTGTGGAGCATAGGTCAACCTGCAGAGTCTGAGGGTGCAGTCTCCACACAAGCCTGCTCTTACTTTTGACACCAGGTGCAACAAAGGGGGCCTCCCAAACCACCCTTGGTCAGTTTTGCCAGAAAGACTTACAGAAGTCGCTGAAGGCTGTTAGCTCACAGTTACAGTTTATTACGGGGGAAAGATACAGATTAAGATAAGCCAAGGGAAGAGACATGTACTAAGGCAGAGGAGATGATCCAGGAGAATGGCCCCCTCCCCATGGAATCAGGACAGTGTTACTCTCCTGGCACTGATGAGTGATGATATGTATGAAGATTGCCAACCAGGCCCGGGCATGGGGGCTCATGCCTATAATCCCAGCACTTTAGGAGGGCTGAGGTGGGCAGATGGCTTGAGCCTACTTTAAGACCAGCCTGGGCAACGTGAAAGTCAGTCCTGGCCGGGTGCAGTGGCTCATGCCTGTAATCCCAGCACTTTGGGAGGCTGAGGCGGGCAGATCACGAGGTCAGGAGATCAAGACCATCCTGGCTAACAGGTGAAACTCCATCCCTACTAAAAATACAAAAAAATGAGCCAGGCATGGTGGTGCACACCTGTAATCCCAGCTACTTGGGAGGCTGAGGTGGGAGGCTGAGGTAGGAGGTTCACTTGAACCTGGGAGGTGGAGGCTGCAGTGAGCCAAGATCATGCCACTGCACTCCAGCCTAGGTGACAGAGTGAGACTCCATCTCAAAAAAAAAAAAAAGATTGCCAACCAGGCATGACATCCATGTCTAAATGGTGGAATCCCCCAAAAAACTGTTAACTGTAAACACTAAAGCCTGCATGGTGGGAACAGACAGCCTTGGTTTGAGTCCTGGTTCTCCTGGGGGCAGCTGTGTGCTCACCAGCGTGCAAGGGATGGGGAGAAGTCCTTCCTCAAAGCCTGCAGGTGTCTAGCTTAAGCGAGGTCATCCTTGAGGGCCTTGGAGCAGGGTTTCCTGCAGAGCGAGTGTCCGTGGGTTGCTGCCATGCTGTCATTGTGTGGAATCGCTATGAAAACAGGTGACACGGAAGGCACTCTGTGGGAGGTGATGGTGGGACAGAGGCACTGGGAGCAGTTTGAGCCAGGCCCTGCAGACCCTGCAGTGAAGGGAAGGAACGGGCAGGAGGGGCGTCTCATCTGGTGCTGGTTTAATCTCCTGAGAAGCTGAGCTGGGGTCAGGGTCTTCCTGCAGCGAATAGGGGCAGGATCGGCGTGAGGTCCTGCCACAAGAAAGGGTATCCCGGCCAGCCTGGCAGGGTACTGGGGTAGATGCCAGAGAAGGGCTTTGTGCCCAACACGCCCTCTGTGTTTAGGGCCTGGGAAAGGCCAGGGTGCGTGCCACTAGCCCTTGGCCATTCTCCCGGCTCATGCTCTCCCGGGCCCCACACCCCTGGGATTGGGGCAGGAGATCCCTGGGTGCACTCTGCCTCCAGCACAGGACGAGACTGTGGAAGATGAGCTGTCCTGCCGGAGGGAGCCGAGCTGCTGCCCACGATCCTGCAGCGCTGGGTGGTGGCACTGATCCCTGTGTGTGGGCTCAGCTTCAGGTCATAGGAACCCTGTCAGGAGCTGGCCCGAGCTGAAAAATTAATTTCCTCAGTGAGCCAGCGGCTGCTGATACAAATGCTGAAAGCTCTACCCAGTGAAGGCAGTCATTAGCTGGGATTGCTTCTCAATGGAAGCTGATGGCTCAGCCTCTAACTCAGACCCAGCCAAGCCTTCGAGTCCCTTAAAGGGACATGGTGGCAGGCAAGGAGGACCCAAGCATAAGCATCAAATTGGTGAACACAGGGTGTTTGGGCTCACAGAGGCCAGCCTGAATAGGAACACCGCTTTTCTTTTGTCTTTTTCTTTTCTTTTTGAGACAGTCTCGCTCTGTCACCCAGGCTGGAGGGCAGGGTACGATCTCAGCTCACTGCAACCTCCGCCTCCCAGGTTCAAGCAATTCTTATTCCTCAGCTTCTTGAGTAACTGGGATTACAGGCGTGTGCCACCACATCTGGCTCGCTTTTTTCTTTTACAGCTTTTCTGTTTTCTTTTCTTTTCTTTTTTTTTTTTTTTTTTTTTTTGAGACAGAGTCTCGTTCTTCTTCCCTAGGCTGGAGCGTAATGGCACGATCTCGGCTCACTGCCACCTCTGCCTCCTGGGTTCAAGCGATTCTCCTGCCTCAGCCTCCTGAGTAGCTTGGATTACCGGTGCCTGCCACCACACCCAGCTAATTTTTGTATTTGTAGTAGAGACGGGGTTTCACTGTGTTGGCCAGGCTGGTCTCAAACTCCTGACCTCAGGTGATCCACCCGCCTCGGCCTTCTAAGATGCTGGGATTACAGGTGTGAGCCATCGCGCCCAGTCTTCTTCTTTTTTTTTAATCTGCTCTCTTTGGAGAAAAATCAGACCTGCTGAATTTCTTGATTTCCTGAGGAGTGAGATTCCAAGAGGATACTGGCATTTCCTCATTAATTCCCTGTTGCTATCCTCTAGATCCTTTAGAAACCTGGGGAATGTCACCTGTGGGAAATGGAGGCCCCTCCCACCTAGGCCAGCCGGGCTGGGCAGGGTGAGGGGGCCCATGCTGCTGGCCTCAGGCAGCTAAGACCATCTCTGGTCTGAGCCTCCAGACCAGAGGCTGCCCCCTGCCTACCCTCCAGGTCGGAGGCTCCCTCCCACCTGGCCCTGCCCTGTCAGCTGGACCTGGTGAGCCATGTACTCTCCCAGGAATTGCTCTGATCCCAGGGACCCTGGAAGGGGAGCATGCATGGTGTCTTGGTTGTGACTTTTTGGCTGCTTCACCCTGGACTGTCTACTTGATTCCCCTGAGGCTCAGCTTCCCCATCTGGACAATGGGAGTGGAAATCGTATTACTCATAACACTAGAATAGAGATCAAATGATTGCCAGTTTCAGAAGCAGCTTAAAAGGGGTAGCGATGGAGGACAGGGAGATGCTGTTGATGATGGTTTTGGGGTGCCGTGGGCTGCAAGGGCCTCTAGATGTCCCTGCTTAGCCCCTCCCTCTGAAAGGCCTGTCCACCCATGACTGCTGTTCCTCGGCAGGCACTTGCCCTGTGCCCACTGGAGTCCTCCTCAGTCTGTAATGGGATTGCTGCCATCAGCTCCATTTAGGGATGAGGAAGCGGACACACAAGACTGAGCCAGTCCCAGATCTGATGGGGAAGCTACTTCCAGACCCTGTCATCCCAGAGCCATGTCCCCAAGGCATTCTGGGCTGTGTGCTTCCTCAGCTGCTGCGCTGAGTCCAGGTTGCTCTTAAGCTTCTGCCACTGCCCTGCGTTCCAGCTGCTTCCTTCTCATGGGCCTGGCGGCCATCCAGAGACCCTCCACGCAGCCCCTCCTCTGCCTGAGGCTGCCCCAGTCCCGTGGCTTCTGTCCCCTCACTATGACCCTGGGTTGTTCCCATGCTGTGCAAAGCTCCTCCTGTCCCGCTTCTGCCTGGACAGCTCAGTGTCAGAGTTCTCTTCAAAGGCAGGGAGTGAGCTGGGCTCTCCATAGAAGGGCCTGCAGCCCAGAAGCCGATGCCTGGGCTTGCCTGGCCTTCCCCGGGTCCCCAGGAAATGGAGCCACAGTGGCTGCAAGCAGAGCTCTGGCTGCTCAGGCGGCCACTGCGGAGCTGTCAGGGCTGAGCCAGAGGAGAGCCCCCAACTCAGGCAGCCGCAGCCCGGGGCCTGTGCTGTGGCTCTGAGTGGCAGGGGCCAAGCCCTGGAACCAGACAAGGCTCACGGGGAGCTGGGTGGAGTGTCCTTGACAAGGACGGGGCCAGGAAGGGTGGAAACAAAGCACTCCTGCCACCTCTGTCGCGGTGGGCGCCCCTGGTGACCATGGCACTTCCCACTGAGCTTGGCTGCCTGCAGCCCCAACCAGTGCATCGGCCACCTAGAATGTCGTCTGGCAGTGCCTGGGCCCGAGATGGCTTCTGTGACCACCCCACTCCCTATGTTCCCCTCCCTGACCCTGTTCTCCTAGACAGCAGCGGGGATCAGGCCAAGGGTGCTGGTGAGAAGTCCAGCTCTCACTAGTCCCCACGAGCATGGCTGAGTCTCCTGCCTCCATGCTGGGCCCAACTGCCCCTGTCCCTGGAGGCCCCTTTCCATCCATCCTGCAAGACTCTGACGTAAGCTTCAGAAGCCACCAGGAGGTCTCCTGCACACTGTGGCCTCTGCACCCCAGATCATGGCCCCTGTTTGTCCACAGCATTTTTTTTCCTGTCCTGGCCACCTGTTGGAGCTCTTCGTAGGTGTGAGCATCTGCATCGAGTCCCCTGTCATTCTCCAGAGCTGCTTGTCGTAGGTCCTGCTGTTAGAGGGCGCCCACTAGGACTCTGAGAGGTGAGACAGTTGGCATCACATGAACGGCGGCGAGTCAGGGCTGGAGTAGGACTTGAGCCCTGAGTGTGCCGCCTGCCTGCAGGCGCCTCTGGGGAGCTGGCCACGGGCATCCTCACGTCTGCGCCCCTGGCACAGAGCACAGGCTTGGCCAGCAGCCGCCCAGAAGTGGCGGGGAATTGCTGAGCTGGAACCTGAGCGACCTCCAGGGCAGCCCCTTGCTCCAGTGTTGCGGTTGGATCCACAGCCTAGGGGATAGCAGCCAGTGGCTGCAGGAGGCCCCCGCTTACCCACTAGGGGTGGTCTTGCTGTGAACATTCTCTCCTTTTCTCTCTTTCTGTCCCACTGGGTACCCCCTACTCCAGGCCCTTTAAGGCGTAGACCCCCAACCCTTCTCTCCCACCTGCCTCCAGCATGGGGGGCTGCCGAATGCAAGGCAGGCATCCAGCTGCCGACAGCTTGTCTTCTCTTCACGGGTGTTGCTGGGGCCTAGCCACTGGGGTGCAGGGCAGGGCTCCAGTCCTGGCTCTGGGAAAGGCCGAGCTCATGAATCCACTGTGGGCTCCGTCACTGCTGCAGGAGGGACAGTGCAGCACATTCTCTCCTGTCTTAAAAGAAGTTGGTACAGATAGGAAATCCCAGAGCACAGGCCTGAGGGTTTCTGCCAGCCTTGAGGGTTGGGCCTGGCTAAGCGAGTGCTCCGGCTAAGCGACGGAGTCCATCTGTCCAGGCATCAGCAGTCATTCGTTCCTGTGCCAGGCTGGGGGATAGAGCACCATCCCACCCTCGATGGGGCAGGCTGAGTCTAGCGGGGCAGGCCCTACACCAACGACCCACAGGATACACGTTGGCCAAGGCCTGCTGCACACAGGAAGTGCAGGGCGGCCGCTGACCCTTGTCCACTCTGCAAGCTGGAGGATTAGCCCATTTCACAGATGAGGAGGCCAGGCCCCAGGGAGCACCTGCCAAAAATTAAAGGGACCCAGCCTGAGAGGGAACACAGCCTGGCCCCGAGGCTCCCCAAGCCCTGTGCCTCTAGCTGTCATCTGTATTCCTCTCAGCAACTCAGGGTGCCTTGGGGGACACCCCCAGGTAGGTAGCGTGGCTGTTCCAGGTAGCAGTGAGGCCTTGCCCTGAAGGGACCACATGTCAGCATGTGGCGTGCTGGGACGGGGCCAAGACCGGGCAGCCAGGCCCCGGAGGTTCGGATTTGCCGTCTTAGAGCATCTCAGGATGGTTAGGCCCTCTGTGACCCCAGCTTCTCACTTGTGAGGAGCTCGAAGGGATTTGGGAGCCTTCTCGGTCGCCCAACCCAGCCTCTGTATCTGGAAACAACTTGACCACGTGGGGCGGGCAGAATTCCTGCAAAGCAGCCTTCAGAGAGCAGAGGGCCCAGCATGGTGAGAGATGGAGAGGTGACCCCACTTAAAGAGGACAGTCCCGTGGAGCGTCAGTGCTGGCTTCAGTGTTGTAATTGAAATGTTACTAAGGTTACTTAATACACACAAGCATACAACTAGAAAGCCCCTTATGTTCTTGTTCTGACACAACTGTAAAACTAACTTGTACAGCTTAAATACAACCAAAGCCAAAAACCCCGGACAGCGTCACCATTAATCACTGCTTTGCCGAGGCTGCTTGCCTCGTGGAGTGGATGAACACGCAGGGTTGCTAGAGCACTCCGCCTGCCTGTGGCCCCCTGCGCGAGAGGGCTCACCTTTTTCCCTTTCAGGGCCTCGGAGTGGTATGTGACAGGGAACTTACTCTATTAGGGGAATTGGCTCACTTGGTGATAGAGGCTGAGAAGTCCCATGATAGGCTGCAAGCTGCAGAACCAGGAGAGCCGGGGCAGACCTGAGCCCAAGTACGAAGAACCAAGGGCCTGGGGTGGGGGTGGGGTGGTGGGCAGCAGGTCCCAGACGCCAGAGAACCTGGAGCTCTGATGCCCGGTGGCAGGAAAAGAGCAACCTAGCTCCAGAAGAAAGAAACCTGAGTTCCCGTTTCCTTAGCTTTTTATTCCACCAGGGCCCCAGCCCATCCGATGGTGCTCACCTGCACTAAGGGCAGATCTTCCCCACCCGGGCCACGGCTCTCATGCCGGTCGCCTCTGGAAGCACCCACACAGACTGACCGGGGCGGCCCAGCCATTCAAATCAAGTACCAAGCCGCCTGGGTTTCCCTTCCAGCACTGAGAATACGTAATGTGTCCCCAGGCGTCTGGGTATCCCCGAATCCAATCAAGTTGACACCTGAGTCATCTGCCACACTCAGTGGGGAAAGCAGGCCTGGGGTACCTGAATCACCAGACTGCGCTGCTGGCGAATGGTGGATCCGGCGTTCTCACGCCTGAGCCTCATGGGCAGCTGTGTCGTTGTCATTTTGTTCCAGATCAGGTCAGAACAGAACAATGTGGCCACTGATTGATTTTCTCTTCCTCTCCTCCTTCCACAGACCGCGGCCCTCAGTGTCACAGCGTGGCCTTGGCTTGTCTGCCACAGCGGGAGCTAAGCCGGCCCTGGGCCAGCACTCCGAGAGGTAGAAGGGGCCCCGCCAGCTCTGGGGAGCAGCAGCCTTGGGCTATTCTGAGCTTTAGGCAAGAGAAAAGAAGCACATCTCTTGCATCTGTGCCCCTGGGGGCCTCTTCAGCTTTGCAGTGGTTTGTGGGAAGACATACCTCCCAGAGGGGGATGGACTGCCACCAGGACTGACCCTGGCGTTGGGGAGAAGGACACTTGCAGAGCCTTGAGATCACCTGTTTGGCAGGTCCTGGACTGGGGCCGGGCAGGCAGGGGCAGGGAGGAGCCCCGGGTGGGCTTGGGCGCTGCAGCACTGCCACATATCCTTTCCCTCCTGGCCCGCCCTGCTGGGGCTCTACTGCCATCTATAGATGGTGTCCCGGGCCTGGGAAACCAGGTTCCCAGGGATTGAGACCAGAAAGGTGACCAGGACAGATTTTATAAGGTGCAGAAACTGCGGGGGTCCTCAGTGACATCCACGAGGCCTTATTAGCAAAGGACACCCAGACCTCTAAGGTTTGTGGGCCCCTTCCACAAAGCTGTAAGTCCCAGCCCACCTACTCAGGGCCTTGCTCAGTGCTGTGGCCTGGTGGGGACACAGTTGCACGTGGCCACTCAGTGGAGCTGGGCCTGCAGCAGACTCAAGGCTCCGAGTGCCCTGGGGGTCACCCCTCCCCTCCCCTCCTCAGAGCCCACCCTGAGAGGCAGCAGTGACTCCATGGCACACACCTGCCAGCAGCACTGGGGGCTTCTCCCCAGGAGACCGCGCTGCCCTCCAAGACCAGGAGCAGCTGTGAGCTGGAGACAGCAGAGGGACCCCAGGGTGTCCCCCTGCAGATCCCACCAGGGCCGCATCCATCTCAGTGTGGAGGACAGTGATGGGGCCCTCGCCATCCTCTTGCGTCTTGGCCCCCATTTGCTCCCTGAGCTCCAAGATAAGAATGGCCCCGAGAGAACTGCTGAACACTTGTTCGTTGCTGTCACCTCCTGAGTCACTGGGTCCCTCATCAGCACCTCCCTGACACCTGGGCTGTGGAGAGGTTGGCTCTGGGCTGTTGGAGAGGATGGTGTCAGTGACCATCGTAACGCCTCTCACTCCCAAGCCACCGTTTGAGAGGGAGGGGTGTTGGTGCCCTGACAGGGGGCTGGGCAGGGTGTCCAAACTTGTGGCTTCCCAGGCACCTGCAGTGTGAACACTGCTTGGCTGGCTCAGGTTTAGGGCCGCGGAGGGGGCTGTGCCACATACCAGTTACTTAAGCAGCCCCGAGTGTCCCCCATGCCTTGGTGCGGGTCCTGGAGGCCTCTTGGGGGTGGGACCTTTGGGCAGGGTTTGCCCACTGATGCGTGCCTGCCATGGGGCACTGGCTGCATGGGGTTCCTTGGACCCTATAGGCCCAGCAGACCCCTCCTGTGTCAGGTCGGCTGCCCGAAGGCACTTGGCTATGGTCCCAGAGGATGGCTCTGCTGGCGCACTCAGGAGCCTGGCTGCGGGGACTGCAGGGAGGGTGCCTGGACCCGTGGGGTTGCTTCATTGAGATAAAGCACACTTATCACATAGCACAGAGGACGTGCCATGGTGCTTTCCCCAAAAGTTGTGTTGCTTTTATCAGTTTTCTAACTTAATAAAAAGAGTTGAGAAAATTCTTTGCCTGCCTTGTGTGCTGGGATCAGTCTTGGAGACATTGCTGGTGGCTGACTTTGGTCCTGTCCCACCAGCCAAGGCTCAAGGCCTGCCTGCTGGCATCTGCCCCTCTCATGAGCTGGGAAGGGGGAACCCACCCAGATGAGAGGTCTCCCCATTCCTGTGCCTCCTGAAGTTACTTCAGAAGCCATGAAGTTGATTCCGTGGAGATTCCTGATCCTGTCTGCCCTTCCTGAGAGCGATTCTCTCCTGGAAACTCTGGTAAATAGAAGCTGGGAATGTAAGTCCGTCCTTTCGAAAAGGCAGAACCTCCAGTTGATGCTCCTTTGTCTGAAAATAACCCAAGCACCATTCAAGGGGGCGAAATGGCTCCAGGAGGCAGCTTCATGGCCGCAGCGCCAGCTCACGGCACCGTTGTGCCCATTGGTTGCACCGTGGGCCCTGGTCTACCTGCCCTCCTCGTGTGTTTTCTTTTTTCTTTTTTTTTTCTCATGCGTTTTCATAGTCACCATGAACCTCATGAGCTCAAGCATATGCTCGCTGGTAAACGTCGTGTTCTGTGTTTTGTGGTCTCACCTTCAGGCGCCCCTCAGACAGCGGGCAGCCAGAGAAGGCCCTGCCGTGGCGCAGCCTGCGTGCGGGGTGGCTGTGCTGTGAACAGGAACCCGGAGGTGCCCCAGCATGGTGGCTCTCGGCAGTGGCTTCCATGGTGCTCAGTGGTGTGCTGGCCCACAAAATCCAAATGGCGCCTTCACAGTGTAAGAAGTGCTTCCGATGCTGGCCTAGGGGCATGATGCCACATTCCTTAGAAAATGGAATGGTCTTGAGTGGGTGTGTCTCAGAGGTGAGTACGGTGCGTGTAGAAGGGCCAAGAGCAGAGAGGGCCTCGTCCCTCCCCCTGCCCAGAGGCACAGCCCTGGGAGGGGCGTCCTGGGACTCACCTCACACTGTCTGCTCCTGCAGCAGTGGTGGGGGCCACAGGTGAACGCCACCACTTCCACACACGCCTGAGCGCTTCACTCTGGGCATCCAAAGCCGGGAGTTGGCTCCAGCTAGAGTCCTGTGAGTACAGCCCTGACAGCAGCAGAGGTGAAGTTCCCTGTCACGCAGTCACAGGGTGAGTGTGAGGCAGCTGCGGCCCACAGGGCTCCAACTCTGTCCCCCTCTCTCTCCAACTCCCACCCCGTCTCTCCCTGCCCTGCCGTCTTCCATGCAAGGCAGCGGTTTCCTGCTCCACCCTGGCCATCCCAGCCCCGGCCATCCCATCTGCATTCCAGCCAGTGGAAAGGGGAGGAGAGAAAGTGATGGGCAAGCCTGTTTTAAGGGCATGACCCGGAAGTTGCACCATAACTTCTGCATTTTCCCAACAGCTAGAACTCAGTCACATCCACGCCTGGCTGCGAGCGGGACTGGAAAGTGCCCCGAGGAAACTCCAGGACTCCAGTGCCAAGTAAAGGGAGCATATATATTAGACAGGTAGCAGCCTCTTCGTCTACATGCTGGGTCAGGGGTTGGAAGGAACCTGGGCACACCGCCGTGCCTCCCGCTTCTCTGGGAGCATGCAGGGCCGTCATCTGCCAAGATCCTGGCTCTTGTCAGACCCTTCTTGTCAAGCAGTTGTCAAGCCCTGACTGTGTGCTGGCCACTGGCCAGTGCTTTGCATAATTACCTCCTTTAACCCTCGCAGTGACCCCTGGGGGTAGACATTCTTGTCCTCTTCTTGCTGATGAAGAAATGGGTCCAGAGGTCACAGTAACTTGCCCAAGGTCTCATGCTAGAAGGAGGAGGAGGAGGAGGAGGTAACACCGTTGCAACTGACAGGATGTGGACCTGGAGCTAGGCCCACCTGGGTTTGAGTTCAAGCTCTCGTGTGGCTCTCATGTATGTTCAAGCTTGGTTAAACCACTTGATTCTCTGATAAAGGCTTAATGATAGCAGGGTTAAGAGTTGAGGTCAAGTTCTGTAAAGCACTAAACACCATGACCAATGCCCAGATAGCCCTTTACAGGGGGAGAATGGCCGTCACATTGCAGCAGTGGAACTGGGATTTGAAACCAAGCCATACGCTACGTTGTGGGGGCTGGGAGCAGTGTTGCTTCCAGTCATTGCCCAGCAGGCCTAGCTCCATGTTCCTTGGCCTCCCAGGGGTCAGACTGAGTCTGGGATGGGGCTTGGGGAAGGGAGAAGGTGCCTTCCCCATCAGTGATGGGGCAAGGTCTCCCTGGAAACCTCGGTCCCAAGATGGCCAGTGGAGCTTTCCTGGGTTGTGCCTGATGCAGGAAAGAAAACGGGCCATCTTGGAGGCTTTGGCATCCTGAGAGCCTGCCTGGGGGGACTGTCAAGTTGTCAAGGGCAAGGAGAGGGTAGCCAACTGCCTCCTCCACCTGGCTGCTCAGCCAGGTCTCCCTGCCTTCAAAGGACATTTCTTTGGTCAGGAACTGACAAGAATGAGCCCAGAGTCATCCACCCCAAGGGTGTGTGGCAACTACCCCTTGCTCAACACTGAAGGCTGTAAATCATAGTGGGGAAAGAAGCAACCTCTTCAGAAGCAGTTGTCTAATGAGCGCAGCTTGGAAAGAGCCTTGGTTCTTCTGGATCATCACTGGGGGGATATTTCGCAGAGGAAGAAACTTGCATGTCCCGTCCATCATGTCCCAGCCCCGGCCCCACGCCCAGCCCCGATGGATCTGCCCGGCCTCTCTCCTTCAGGAGGTGGGAATGGTCTCGAGGTGATCGGCCCCCTAGCTGCTCTTCTTCCCTCAGGCCCAGCCCTACCTGACCTGCAGCTTGGCCCGCCCATGGCACCTGCAGAGGTTCAGGCCCTGCCCAGGGAGCCAGGGTGATTTGGGTGAATTTCCCAGAACGGGCACAGTATTGTCCTGCATTTTCCCTTGCCTTGTTGGGCTTTGGGATGTCAAGGAAAAGCCTAGAATAGGCCGCAGGTTTCTTAACTTGGGATTTGGGATCAAATTCAGGGGGTCCATGCACTTCGGTGGGAGAAGAATGACACCTTTGTTTTCACTAACTTCTGACTGAGGTTAGTGATCAAGTGATCTGCCCACCTCTGCCTCCCAAAGTGCTGGGATTACAGGTGAGAGCCACCTCACCTAGCCCCAGGTCACTGTTGAGGTCACCATTTTAAAGCTGAGGAAACATGCTCAGCATGGCAGCAGAAGCTCTGGCGGTTTCTGTGTGTCTGGCCCCATCTGCCCAGGCCCCCTGAACCCGAGGGGCCTTGCTCTGGCCCTGGGGTTGGCCTGGGTTTGGCACCTGGCACTCGGGCCCCTGAGGGTTTGCAGTAGGGGAGCAGTGGCTTTTTTGAGTTGAATTGAGTAGGGCTGGACTCCTTTCCTGTCCTTTCTGCAGGTAAAGGAGATGAGCAGCGTTGCTCTGTTACCCAGAGAAGCTTCCAGACACTCCTGGGTTGCACGATAGATTAAGTCTATTGATGGGCACCAGCTCCATGCCAGGACCCAGGGCTGCAAAGCCATTTCCAAGTAGACTCATCACAGCTTCCCCACTCAGCTTGCAGGGCTGGTGGGGAACCAGGGAAGATGGGAGCAAGAGAGACACATCCCGCCAAGCCCACCCTGCGGTGGCCCTACCAGCGTCGGGACCGCAGAGGGAACAGGATGGCACAGTCTTATCCTGACACGTGCATTCAGGATCAATGCAGGCTCCGAGAGCGAGTGCCATGGATGACTTCTCCACGGCCGCACTTTCTCCACATCGGCTCCTGTGAGCTTCCTCAGAGCTTTCCAAGCTGGCCCCGCGTCTGTCCACTCTGCAGAGTGAACATTGAGGTACTGTGTCTCTCATCTGTACAACCCTAACTAGGGCCTCATCAAAGACTGTCGAGGAGCAGGTCCTGTCTCTCCCTCTCTCCATCTCCCCACTTCCCATGGAAAATAGTGAGATTTTTAAAATGGGAGTTGAAGCCATACCAAAAAGCCAGCACTGTTAAATGCAGCTGTGACATTTGCCTGAGAGAGGTGGCCAGGTGGGGTGGGGAGCGGTGGGTTTCAGCTCCCAGTCTGCCCTCCAAGCTGGTGTTGCCAGCTGTGGCTGCCTCTTTCCTGTAGGCCTGCGAGGTCCCTGCCATGCCTGTCTCCTCCTCCCAGCAGGAGTGTGGGCTCTGCTCTGGGATCCAAGCCAGACCTTTGCAGCCCATGTGCTTGGCTCCCTCAGCTGAGCCTCAGGACATGGGTCCTCAGTCTGCACTGTGCAGCATGAGGGGCCACACTGCAGTCAAGCCAGCTGGGTGCAAACAGCAGTTCTTCTTCTACCTGGTGGCCCTACTTGGGAAGGTCCCTCTGCTCCTGTAACTTCATTTCCTCATTTATACAAAGAAAAAAACAGATCATATTGCTTGTTGTAAGGATTGAACTAAATCGGGTAAAGAGGCTACTAGATTTCCGTCAACGATGTCCATTTCCTTTGCCCCATATATGTTGTTTCCAGCTTGAGTAAAGAGTGTGTATATGTGTGTGTGTGTGTGGTGGTGGTGTGGGGTGGTGGGTATGTGTGTGTGAAAATTAACTAGAAAGAAGCAAGCATTCCAGCTTTTCTGGGGAGTTGAAGGCAATTTCAATAAAAATACATGTTTCCGGCCCGGCACGGTGGCTCATACCTGTAATCCCAGCAGTTTGGGAGGCTAAGGCAAGTGGATCACTGGAGGTCGGGAGTTCGAGACCAGCCTGGCCAACATGGTGAAACCCCAGTGGTGGCAGGCGCTTGTATTCCCAGCTACTCAGGAGGCTGAGGCAGGAGAATCACTTGAACCCAGGAGGCAGAGGTTGTAGTGAGCACGAGATTGCACCACTGCCCCTCCAACCACGGTGACAGAGTTTGACTCTTGTCTCAAAACAATAAACAACAACAAAAAGTTTCCCTTTTAGCTGTGGCTGCCAGGAAGCCCAGAGCCCACCAGGAGGTTCCTCACAGAGGCATGTCGTCCCTCCTGTTGGCACAAGTGCTTTATCCTCCCTCCATGGCTTGGAATTGTATGAGCCACCCCAGAAAAATGGTTATTGCAATCACAGGTTCAAAGGACCTCAACTTCTGCTTGGAAAGCGTGCAGAGTCTTAAAAAACTTTCTGTGACTCCCTGATTTTCAGACTTTTCTCTTCGGGAGGCTGATCACCTCCAGGAAGACTGATTTCCTGTGTTGTTGGTGGGGACAGTCACCCCCAGGTCCAAGCCTCAGTGTGATGACTGAAAGAAGAGTGTTCTGGTTGGGTGCTTTGCTCAGTGCATGCTGAGCCCGGAGGGTCAGGCTGTGGCTTGGCAGATCTTCCCCAGGCGACCTAGAATGTCACTGGGCATGAGCTGGGTTTGTCCAGGCTTGTCTGAGCTGTAGTCAGGGCTAGCGGGTGAGGAGGTGTTTCTCTCTCTTCCCAGGTAAAAGCCAGGGCTTCAAATGCTTGTGGTGATGGAGAAAGCAGGAAGAAACCAGGGCCCACCTTCCTTGGGGGGAAGTGGTCCAGCACACAGGGCTCCCACCTCAGAGAGGGCCCCAGGCTAGGCGAGTCCTGAGGAACTCCTCTGGGATCTGGGGATGCGCTTCACCAGAACCGTGCCTCTGCCCGTGCCTGTTCCCCCCTTCCCACCTTTCTTCCTCAGTCACCCTTCTTTCATTTCACAAAAGAAAGTTCTCTCTCGCCCCTCCTGAAACTCATTATGGTGCATTGCTAAGGATGTAAAAACATCTGGGGCACCAAATGGACGTGTTAAGGTTGGGCAGCATGAGGGGAAAGGTGGATTGCAAAGCATATGGTTGTTAAACAGGGCAGTGCCTTTTGGAATTCAATTGACAAGCACATGGCAAGATTCCATATCTTTGTGTGTCCATCTACTCACCTGCCTGTCCATCCACCCACGCATCCACCCATCTACCCACCCATCCACTCACCCATCCACCTGCCCATGCACCCACTCATCAACCTACCCACCATTCATTCATCCACCCATCCACTTGTCCATCCATCCATCCATCCATCCATCCATCCATTCCATCCATTCATCCCATCTACTCATTCATCTTACCTCCCTCCCTCCCTCCCTATTATTAACTTAAGTCATAATTCAGAAGTGAGGTAGTTGTCACTAAACATTTTTAGTTGTCAACTAAATAACATTTAAATTTAAAAGCAATCAAACCTTTTTAATGGAAATTGAATTCTGAATTGGCCAATCAGTTTGCCAAGAAGTACTGGCTTTGCTAATGAGGTCACATGGTGGGCATTTTCTGTAAGTTGAACAACTTAAGCCTTTAGCCCTAAATATATTGGAAGCATGAAAATAATGCCCCAGATTATATACTTTGTAACAGTTACACTTGTGATACCATTTGAGAGCTACACATACAGCCCTGTGAAAGGTACATGGTGGTTCGCATTTGTTGTAGGAGGACACATGAGCCAAAAGTGCTGATCAGTGGCTGTGTCTTCCCTTCAGAAGCCAGCACAGAGCTGCACGTGGGACTTAGCTGGATTTCCTCTCTGCCTTTTGGGGCGAGATATGGCTGATGCCTTGATGTGGAGGAGGAAGCAGCGGCATCGAGCCCATGCCCACAGTTGGCCTGAGGCCCACTCGGCACCTGGTGCCAACCCAGAGCAGTGAGAGGAGGTAGGAATCCAGGAATGAGTGGGCTGGCCCTGGGCTGGTTCCAACAGGCTCCCTGCCCTGGCAGAGGCTCCAAATCTGAGGTTCCTTCCAGAGGAGGCCAGGCCAGGTGCAGCGATGGGGTTGGGAGTCTAAGGTAGGGACAGAAGGGGTGACCCTGTAACCTGAAACACTTCAGTTGTCTCATTTCAAATACCCCTGTATGGAAATAAGCTAGTGACATTATTGCACAGAAAATGCTATGTGACCATCCAACATAGAGAGTTAGTGACTTGGAAAGGTGCTTATGATATAAAGTGGAAAAAGGCAGGACGATCCCATTATATAAAATAAACTGTGTGTGTTTATAGAAAAGAGACCGGGAGGGTGGAACCCAGTGTGAGTTGTGCTTATTTCTAGATGTTCACTGTAGGTGATTTTTAGAAACAGCCTTACTGAAGTATAATTGATGTACAAATAAACTACACATACTTTATACAGTTCTGTAGATTCTGACATATGTCTGTACTCATGAAACTTTCATCACAATCATCATAGTGACATCTATCACCCATGAAAGCTTCCTTATGTCCCCTTGTTCATATGAATTAACAGTTTTATTGAGACAGAGACATAATTCACATACCATACAATCCACCTATTGAAAGGGTACAATCGGCCAGGCGCTCATGTCTGTAATCCCGGCACTTTGGGAGGCCAAGGCGGGCACATCGCCTGAGGTCAGGAGTTTGAGACCAGCCTGACCAACATGGCGAAACCCCATCTCTACTAAAAATACAAAATTAGCCGTGCGTGGTGCACATGCCTATAATCCCAGCTACTCAGGAGACTGAGGCTGGAGAAGCGCTTGAACCTGGGAGGCAGAGGTTGCAGTGAACTGAGATCGAGCCACTGCATTTCAGCCTGGGCAACAAAGTGAGACTCCCATCTCAAAAAAAAAAAAAAAAAAAAGCAAATTCCTTGGCTTCAGCTTTGGATATTCTGATTCATTACATCTGAGGTTGGGCCCAGGGATATGCATTTTAACCAGCAGTCCAGATCATTCCAGATCATTCTAAAGCAGGTGGGTTTTTGCCTGGCTCTGGCTGGGCCAACTGCTGAACTCCATGAGCCCTGTGTGATCACCCACTAGAGGAAGTGACAGTTGACCTGACCTAAGCTAAGGGAGGTGGAGGTGGCTGCTCTGAGCCAGACCGCGTGTGTGTGTGTGTGTGCGCGCGCGCGTGTGCGTGCGTGTGTGTGTGCGCGCGCGCGTGTGCGTGTGTGTGTGTGTGGCTGTGTGCTGCCCAGGAAGATGGAGAAGACCGAGTCTGCCCCCCTGGAGAGCTCTCTTCAGACTCAGGACATGAATCCAGGGCCACTGCCGTGGCAGCTGTCCCGCGGCTCCGCTGACATGCTTCCAGATGAGTGTGCTGGGCCCCAGACTAAGCACTCTGCTCATCTCTTCAGCATCATGACAAATGTGCGCGCCACCTGCAGACTCTGCAGACCCTTCTGAAAGAGGAAATGGAGACAGAGGTTTAATAGCTTGGCCACTCGGCTACGAGCGGCAGGCCTGGAGTCTGTGCCCATCCTGGGGCCTCCGCGTGGCCCCCTCAGCCCCTGTCCACAGCCCTCCCCGACAGAGGGGACCCCAGTGTGGCCCTCTTCCAGGCTCCTCAGGGCAGGCAGCCCTGCTTCACTTGCCCAGCAGCCCTCTCCTTTGGACCGCAGAGAAGAACCGAGGTTGTCCAGGTAACCGCCACCTCAAACTCCGAAGCTGGGGGTGGGGTGGGAAGTCCAGGGACAGCTCAAAGGGAAGCGGTGACCAGGGAGGAAGGGAGAGAAAAGCAGGCTGGCTTCCAGCTGATCCATTCCAAGGAGCCCCGTTATGACCCCCTCCCCACAACTCTCCCACTGAGGCCTCCAGGGTCCTTATCCCCGGCAGGGTCCAGATTCTGTTTCCCAGGAAGAAGAAAGTAAGTTTCCCAAAGGCATGGGGAGAGAGGGGTAGCCCACACATCTGTGGGACTAGGGCTGTGTAGAGCAAGCCATTACCATATGAAAGGAGGAGGCCTTAGCGGGGGTGGGAAGGGCCAAGGCTGTCACTTGGATACCAAAGGCAGCTGGGGATAGTGGAGGGGGCAGGGGTGGGGAGGCAGCGAGGGAGGGCCCCAAACTGGGGCGGAGGGGGTAGGCTGCTGGGGTCCTGGGACCCACATCCTCCCCATTTAGGGCACACGCCACTTCCTCCCACTTGTGACCCCTCTCTGGCCCAGGGGGACACCCACAGGGGTGGCAGGACGGTGCTGGAACTGGACTGCTCCGGGACCCTCTGGGTGACCTGCCACTGTGCCCCTGAAGAAATAGAGTCAAATTTTAAGGACAAAGGAGTCTCTGAAGACTCCAAAGAACAGGAACTGTGGCGGGGACGGGGAGGTGGGGGGCTTGGGGAGGCACTTCTTGCTGTGCAGAGGCTGGATGAGGGGGTTGTCACCCCCTGGCAGGGAGTTCAGGGAGTTCCAGGCCTGAGGTCTAAAATCTGCAGCTCAGCTCGCCTGCCCTCTGCTCCTGTGGCTGCTTCCAAGGAAATCGCAAGGCTTGC
Source organism: Nomascus leucogenys (assembly GCF_006542625.1). Lineage (NCBI taxonomy): Eukaryota > Metazoa > Chordata > Mammalia > Primates > Hylobatidae > Nomascus > Nomascus leucogenys. The sequence continues at coordinate 104,589,260 of NC_044386.1, read as the reverse complement.
ACGCTGCATGCCTCCTCTCCTCCCAAGCTCCTCCCTGGCCTTTTGGTTTTTGGGGCCTCCTAGTGTCCTCCCCACACTTCGGTTTAGACCTCTGTCTTGCAGCATCAGCGACTCCCACTTCTTTTCCGGCAGGGCTGTGGCTGCAGACGGCATCTCCTGCTAGTTCACAGGTGGCCGCCCCTAGGCCACAGGTTTTCCCTGGGGATGAGGGACCTTCAAACAGAAAATGGCTACTTTCGTAGGAGCCACCTGGCGGTCAAGTCTGTGCTGTGGCAGAGGCTCTGGGCACAGCAGCATCCGTTAGGAGTGGGCAGAGACTTAAGCCCCTATTGAATGGCTGTCTAGTGTTCTTGGGGCCCTCTGTGCTTTGTGTCTCTGCTGTTCTGGAAGAGAATGGAATCTTCTCGCTCTTCTTGCCTCCCAGACAGAGCCTGTCCCTGGCTCAGAACCAATTGCGGTGGAGAGCGGAGGAGGGAGGCCATGGGAACCACTCCTCTTGCCCTGCTGAGGGTGTCTGGGTGGATGAGGGCCACCGCGGACCCAGGCCAGGATGGCTGCTGTGGGGGAGGAGACCGCTGGGGCAGCAGTGACAGCCAAGAGCAGCGAGTGAGAGAAAAAAAGACCAGTGTTTTACTGGCTTACGGGGAGGCAGCTATCACCAGGGCTACAAGACTCTGCAAAGAAACCCGTGCACTTCCAAGTTCGTGGTGAAAGGAAAGATACTTGGCAGCTGGGCAGGACTTTTTTTTTTTTTTTTAGATGGAGTCTCGCTCTGTTGCCAGGCTGGAGTGCAGTGGCACGATCTCTGCTCACTGCAACCTCCGCCTCCTGGGTTCAAGCAATTCTTCTGCCTCAACCTCCCGAGTAGCTGGGATTACAGGTATGTGCCACCACGCCTGGCTGATTTTTGTATTTTTAGTAGAGATGGGGTTTCACCACGCCCAGCTAATTTTTGTATTTTTACTAGAGACGGGGCTTCACCATGTTGGCCAGGCTGGTCTCGAACCCCTGAGCTCAAGTGACCCAACCGCCTTGGCCTCCCAAAGTGCTGGATTACAGGCGTGAGCCACCGCTCCCGGCCACGATGTTCTTCTTGGTGACTGTCAGGGAGGGGCGGGGAGCTGGGAAGTGGCCAAGCGGGGACTACGGGCAGCTTTGCCCAGGTTCTCTGCATTACTGCAAGCAGCACAGTTCTCCAAGGGCCAGGTGGATTTAAGGGCCTTCCTATAGGTCCAGAAAGCGCAGACCCGGAAGAGTAGGAAGCCAGTAATCTAAAAATGGAAGGCACAGGCCGTGCTGGTGGAGCCAGTGACAGCTGGAGCCCTGTGTGTCTCCAGGGGAGCCCCGACATTCCGGGATCAGACCCAGTGAATCACCCGGGAGCTACAAGCAGAGAGGATCTTTCTTCTTGAATTAGTTTCTGGCAGTTGCTCTAGTTTGGGGGTGGGATGGGGTGGAGAATGTTAGCGAAGGAAGAGAAACTAACAAATATTAAGGGAAGTCGCAGGCTCTATAGCAAAGTCCCTGTTCACTGTATTGATTTATCCGGAAATACAAAGTTTTGGCTCTTGGCATAAACTGACTTTAGGGCTGATCAGTCACTCTCTGGGTTTGGGTCCCACTCCAAGAGACAGTGAACGCGTCCCCAGCAGCTGCTTGGTGCAGAAGGCCTCGCCTCAAGAGCTCTGGGGGTGGATGGGGAGTATCCCTTCTACAGGAACCAGGAATAGGAATAAATCACAGCACCAACCAGGACTTCACAGGAAATTTATTATTATTTTTTTTTTTTGAAAGGGCTGAGGGAGACTTTACAAGGGTCTGAAGCTGGTAACTAGAGGGAAAGATAAATAAAATACAAAGCCAGTATGTTGTGGCAAAAGTCCAGAAAACACACTGAAAAAAATCTTTACAGTTTAAAACTGCTTCACTTTATACATAATTACAAATTAATATACAGCATCTGGGTTTTAACCCGTCTTTTTTATTTAATAGGATTTAGCACAGAAACGTCCATAGAGCATTTGGAAACAAGCAATGAGAGCAGAGGTATCCGGTGTATCCCAACCACCCTCCTGCGGATCCCCACGCCTCCCCTGCACATCCCACGTGGGCAGCAGCACACAGGAGACCACAGGCTAAGCTTGAACCACAGGCAAACTCACCAGGCACGCCCCATGGCCTGTGCTCACGCCGTCAGGTGGTGACGAAACGTAGGGGAAGCTCAGGCCGGGGAAGGTGTGGGGGTGAGTGCTTCCTGCAGAAGCGCCTCCGGACTGCAGCACAGGTGGTCCCACCTGGTTGTAGGGCAGGTCACCCACTTCGGTGGCAGGGGACACAGCCAGTGGGGGGTTGCCCGCGTTTAACCCTTAGTGAGATGGAGAAGTAATTCATGGCCTATCAATCTTTTGACGATTAAGTTAGATGAGTACTTGGAAAGATGCCTTTATTTTCCCTTCCTCCCCCCGCCCCCCTTTTATGGCAGCATTAAAACACTTTTCATTTTAAAGCCTGGCCAGCAGGCAGTAGATTCGCAGGCTCTGGTTAACAAGGAATGCTTTGCGACATTGAAAGGAACGTTCAAAACCAAGCCCAAACTCCCTGCCCTCTTCTTTGTCTCTGAGGATGGACGAGAGCGACGGGGCTGGCTGGGACACATCCGTAGGTGGCTGCGCACCTACATGGTCCTGCTGAAGGCAGGCAAGGCACACAGATCTCCAGCAGCCGCTGCCCCCATTCCATCCACAGGGTTATTTTTAGGCTCCCACATTCCCAGGACGTCCAAACGCAGAGGGTGCACATCGTTCTGCAGTGTCTGGGGTCACCTCATAGCCACCCTCTTTGTGACCACTGAAGCCCATTCACCAGGACTATCTTTCTAAACCCCCTGCCAGGGCCTGGCTGTCCTCTGGGCACAGTTGGGCCACCCATCATTAGAGTAAACCTCAACTCCAATGCAAATACTAAAATCCTTGGGAAGACCTGGCTACAGAAAAAGAGCCCCAGAGACAAAAATGATGAAATAGAAAGCACTTCTGTGGACAGCAACTTCTGGATCAAGTTCTGGCCTCTAAGGTTATGGTCCCACCCTCTACTAAGGCAGGGTCTATCTAGTTCAACCCTTGCACACACTAACACCTCCCCTCCCACATCAAGAAACAACGCCAAGGGTCTCAAAACTTTGTGCTCTCGACTAATACTGAGGCCTCAGGAAGGTAACAAATATGGGAGAAAATGAGCAAAGGGGCAACTCTGAATGGTATCACCCTGAGACACAGAAGGGGAAAAAAGGTAAGATTCGTACCTTTCCAAAAAAACCCTGGTAAGGATTCTTCCCCCAAGATAGCTCTCACGGGGGTAGAGGGAATACTGGCAAAGGTTGAAAGTGGCAGTTTGCATGTTTTTAACCCTCTCCATTTTCTAAGAAGAAAACACAGTCAATACATTTGATTGTCTTGAAAATGAAGCCAACCAATGAGAGCATTTAAAGTGCACATGTCACCTAACCGGAATGACAACGACTGAGATGACTGCAATTGAGAGAAGATGCAGTCTCCTTCCAGGAAGCTCACTCGATTCTGGAAATCTGGGGGCTCTGGATAGTAACTCCATCTTTCTCCCAAAACTTAAGCACAATTTCAGGCACCTGATTTCTTTAGCTTGATGGAGAACATGGCGTCCTGGTGTGGAAACAGTACAGGGAATTCAGTCCGAGTCACCCCAGAAAACAAACCCTTCTCGTGACAGAAACCAAGACAGGCCATTAGATCCACAACTAGAGCACTGTCAAGGCCACGAGCAAAAGCACAGGCAGCCACCATCCCAGGTAAATCCCCAGGACAGGAACAAATCCCCTTGAGGACAGCTTCCAAGGGGGAAGAGAGATGACAAAGGTATGTAAGCACAGTTCTTGGTAAGTGGTTCTCTTTCTGCACTGCAGACTGTATTCCTGGATGAAGTTGGGTGGTTTGGGGGAATTCCGGGCACTACTTTCTGATTTTAAACTTGTCCAACCAGAACCTGACCAAATCGTTTTAAGTAAGTGGGATCTGGGCAGACGTGAAATCTCCATTAAAAAAAAAAACAAAAAACTACCAAAACAACCAAAGCAGGACAGCTGGGGGGTAAGAGAGACTCTAACATCGATGCCAAGCTCTGTGGCGACGTGCTCTAACTTCAGCATCCACGGTGTTTTTATGAAGAGCATGTACGCGAGTAAATCCAATCAGCACCAACCTCTTATTGTTCCACACCCGGAGAACAGGGGCACCAGCCTACGTTTACAAGGAGAAGAATGCAGGTTCAGTACTGCCCTCCTGCAAATCCCAGGAGGGGCACTCGGAGCCAGTGACCAGAAAACACAGCCAAGCCCCGGGGTAGATCAGATTCAGTTACAGATTCAGCTGTAACTTGGAGCTGTATGGACTGGTGAAAGAAAGCAACTTAACTTTTTGTTTAGGGTCTTTGCAAGGGGACATATGTTCAATAGAAAAATCAGCAGGTTTTGGCCTTTGGTCTGTTTCTGAAGGGTGGGTATTCTCCATGACAGAAAAAGGCAAAGGTAGCTCAGAGGTGGTGAGTTTCTTCATTCTCAAACAAGGCAGAAGACATCCTTTGATTAAAGAATGAGGTGGGGTGGGGGAGGGAAGGACATGGACTCCTCCCTTTAAAATTTCATCTGGGCCTTCAAGGCACTTCAAAAGACACAGAGTGAGCGGTGCTGGCTGCCACTTCACTCGGTATTGACTGGATAGTTTAGACTGTTGGGCTAGTCGTGGCTCACGCTTAAAAAAGAAAAACAAACACAAACACACAAATACAATAAATAAAACAAATCTAGGCTACAAATTTTAAACCAGACCTCTTTCAAATAAACTGAAAGATAAATATCTCCATCTGCAAGGCCAGCTTGCAATTCATCAATAAGCACCAAGTTACGGATTTTTCTTTTTTAAAGTGTGCTCAAAGCCCCATGCTTCTGAGGGGCAAAAAAGCAAGAATTGAAGGCCACATTGGAAGCACAAAATTTTCCAGGGCCTCCCTTCTGGTGTACGGGGCCTCAGAGGGCAACATTACCATGAACTGTCCTGCACACACCAGCTGGGGAAAGCCTCAAGTGAACACCTCAAAACACGGTGGGAAAAGCAAAAGCAAAGCTGAGCAGCAGGCAGCCATCCGTATCCACTTCCAGGGACAGAGTACAATTCAACAACAGACCTTTAGATACGTTTTTGAAGAAATCCAATTTTGCCAAGGCCTCCTAACATAAGGAGGGTGCTTTCACAACCACGCCTTCCGGGCCAGCTCCTCTCCAGATCTGCACTGGCAGGAAGTGCTACACATGGCTTCACCCTTCGCCTGAACCCACTTCTCAGCCAGCTGTCCTAGCTTCAGAGCACAGCTTCTGCCTGGCCTGGGTGGGAGGCTGACCCCTGGCGGGTGGTGTGCCCACAGGGCGCGCCCTCACCCAGCAAGGGCCAGGCAGCTGCTGTCTGGGAGAGGCACAACGGGGGCTATGGAACACAGCCAGGAGGCCGTGGCCACTTCTGAGTGGTCAGTGACAATCAAAAGGTGTCACGCTGCAGGGATAATGGTGAGTAGGCCTCTTCACTTTATCCGTGCCCAAAACATGTGGGTAAACATCCTGGAAAACCAGGATATTTCTTCTGGATTTGATGACAAAATGAGATACCATGGGTTGTTTTGTTGCTTTAGTGCCCGAAACACCGAGATCGAGGTGGTGCAGATTATGTCTTTTATACACATCAAGCCTTCTCTCACTGGTTTCACAAATGTTTGTCATCCCTAAAATGAAATGAGAAATACATGCAAAACAGGGGTGATATGTGCACGGGATGGGTTTAGAGGGAAACCAGTCTCTGAGGAGTACTGGGTGAACTGCTGATATGTAGGGGCTCCAGGTCCGTCCAGGCACTGCCCTTGTGCTAAGTTGACCAGACGCCTGGTGCAGACTGGGCCTTCTTCTAGCATTCCCTGTGTATATATGCAGACAGGTCCCCATGTATGTACACAGATCAAGTCCAAAACGTGCTGTTTGGTTTTGTGTTCCCCCAAATAAAAGGCAGTCGGAAGTTCAGACCTTACTTGGATCCACTCTTTTCAGCCTTTAGGAATTCCTGACATGTCCAAAACCATCACCTGTACTTACGAGGCCATTACTTTCAGTGTAATCCTGAGTAGGGCCAGCCCAACCTGAGAGTCCTGGGCAGTCACAAATCATGGTCGAAGCAGGGTCTGGGCCTCCTTCCCCACCCTGACACTCAAGATCATCTGTTCCTTCTTGTCCAGGACCTGGGGCCGCCCAGGAGGACTGGACGCTGAGGAGCAGTGGGCGTCCAGTGTAAGAGACTTGTGTACGCGGGGACAGCAGGAGAGGTGGGCTGGCCAGGTTCAGGAGGCAGCTGCCTCAGCAGAGAGGAAGAGGGTCAGCAGAAGATCTCTTCACCCTCTGCTGATACTTCTGACATGGGACCATCTGGAAATGTGAAAACCAAGAATGAAAAAAATTCAGAAAAACTGCTTCTTTCATTGAACTTCCTCCCCAACCCCAAGTCTTCTGTAATGCAAACAGGTGACGGGCTTATGGGCAATTAACTCTGTGCACAAGGGTTTCTGAACAAATTTGGTTAATAGGTTCTTAGTGACATCCTTGACTGTCTAATGCTCCCTTTAACTTTTAAATAAGCACTAGAATTAATGAAGAGGCCAGGAAAATGTACATTTTTCTTCAACCTCCCACACAGAAAGATCAATCCTACAGGGGAAAAAGTGGCACATGAACAGGGAGGCATTTAGTAGAATTCAGCCGCAGGCTCTGTGGCCGCTGGCACATTAGCCTCTGTGAGCTTCAGTTTCCTCACTTCTCTTGGGGTTAGCAGTGCCAACTTCATACAGTCATTTGAGGGTTAAATCACCAAACGCTAGCTGTTATCAATGACTACTCTAGGCCCAGAAAGGCAAGGAGGACTTGAATTACTTCACTGAGAGGTGAGCTCCAGTTCCTCGATCGGATAATGCCTTGAAAATGAAACCCATGCTCTCTGCTTCTGCACATGTGCCACACAGAGTGGGTTCTTAATGTTCGCTGCATGAGCGCTCTTAGCAAGCGGAGCTGGTGAGAAGGATGGCAGTTTGGCTTTTGAGCATCTGAACTGTCCCCTTTTCAACCCCGCCCCATGCCACTAAAATCTACCCTCTCTCAGAATGCAGACACTATGGCCACAGGGAGAGCAGGTGTGTGTGACTCACCACCGGGCTGAGAGCGGCTGGTTTTGTTCTTCTTTTTTTTCTCCTTCTTTTCCTTTGGCTTCGTTAACCCAAACAGGCGGGTAGAGGCAGAGGTGGACGCAGGGGCCTGGCTCTGCCCTTCTGGTCCTTTGTTTGTCTGGATGGTTGAACTCAGTATGTGAAAAGGCCCCTTATCTTTGTGTGTCCGAGAGATGCTGTTTATTTTTGGGGACACTGAAAGTTCTGAGTCCAATGACCCTGATTTGGCTATGGAAGGTGCAGATGGCGAAGGGGGCTCCTCAGGACTGGGGAAGAATGATGGGATCCTCATCAGCTTGGTATGTGGATGAGAAACCTATACATATTCAAGAGAAGGGTTTTCACTCAGAGGCTGTCAGCGTCCCTGATGCCCACTCAATAAATCCTGGCTGAATGCAACTGGGTGTGCTGGCTGGGTACTTACCCACCTCTGTGAACTCTACAGAGCTCACTTCTGTGGACTGCACAGAGCTTGGTTTCATTAGCTGCCCTCCCCCAAGTAGTATCTATAAACATGTTAAAAATACCGCCTTTAATACTGTTAATACTTTTACTACATACACAAACGCCGGTGTTGTAAAAAACTGACAGTACCTTTGATGGGGCGACTTAGAAAAGAATTCCCATTCCCTGAAGAAACAAGGAGAGCTGCTTAAGATTGCTCTACACAGGGATGCAGATAATTATTTTAGGGCAAAGAGATTATAGAAGCCTGTTCAGGTTAGAGGATAAGTGGAAAAGCCGGGCTTACACCAAAAATCCTAGTTGAAGGTTAAACCAGAGATAAAGAGGATCATCTAATCTGGGTTCTCTTAGCTGCCTGGGAAGCCTCCTTTGTCAAAGCACTGATTTTATTGGGATAGGGGTGGAATCCCTCCTTATGTCATAAAAAGCAACACATGACATTTGCTGACCCCCGCCCCCATATATTTGGCAACATCTGCAGAAAGCTACAACTGCCCCCCACTCTGGAAGCTGTCAGTATAACTTTCTTTCATGGTCCAAGGTCAATCAATCGAACAAACGGCAACATGATATGCTTTTCAAAACACAGGCAGATCTGTGTACACCCAGGCTCTCCATCTGCCACAAGCATCCATGTTTCGGAATAACTAAGGAATATCACTGAAATAAGCTCAGGAGTGAGTGTGCTGAATAACCAAAAGCCTTCCAATATAAGCAGCAGCTATAAAGAAAGAAAGGTTTTTCATCAGCATTAGAGAGGCAAATCAGGAACTATGCAGAGCGCAGCTGTCTCAACATCCCCAAGCAAGAATATCATCCGTCCACAAGAGGAGTGGCCGCCTCCCCTAGTTGCTGGGATGGGCGTTTCCCTCTGTAACTGCCTCCCGCCGATCCTGCCACATGGGTTCTTCCAGCAACTCTGGCCTGAGAGCCATTTCCTGCTGTCTCAGGACCACAGGCACCACATGTTCTGGAGGCTCTTTTATTCTTGGTGTGCTTCCCCATTAAGCTACAAGTTCCTTCAGGTTGGGGCCATGCCTGATTTCTGATGTGGCACAGAGCAGTGGCATTGCTCCTAAAATCCTGGATGGCCGACTGCCATTTTCTCAGACACACTGAGACTCCTCTAGCTGAGGGAAGTGCCAACTCCAAATATCCATTACTGCCCTGGCCAAAATGTCCCAGCACTTCCATTCTCTTTTTCAGCCTCTTAGAGATGCAAAAAGCAGAAAAAGACTTTCTCCCTCTGCCTTTCAGGGTAAAACAAAGATTCTTTTTGTTTTTTTTGTGTGTGTGTGTTTTTGAGACGGAGTTGCTCAGGCTGGAGTGCAGTGGCGAGATCTCAGCTCACTGCAATCCCCATCTCCCCGGTTCAAGGGATTCTCATACCTCAGACTCCCAAGTAGCTGGGATTATAGGTGCCTGCCACCATACAGAAATAGGCGCCAGCTAATTTCTGTATTTTTAGTAGAGACGCGGTTTTCCCATGTTGACCAGGCTGGTCTCAAACTCCTGGCCTTAAGAGTCCACCTGCCTCGGCCTCCCAAGGTGCTGGGACTACAGGCGTGAGCACTGTGTCCAGCTACAAAGATTCTTAAAAACAGTTTTTTGTTTTTTTGTTTGTTTGTTTTTTTTTTAGGAGAGACAGTCTCCCTCTGTTGCCCAGGCTGGTCAAGCTACCCTCTCACCTCAGCCTCCTAAAGTGCTGGGATCACAGGCATGAGCATCTGGCCAAAAACAGGCTCTATATTTCTGCTCACTTTCTTACCTTGCTTAGTACACAGGGGGTCTTAATTAATAGCATCATTAGGTTGCTCTCAGCAGGGAGTCCCATTACCTGACACAGGTCCCGTTCTGTCTGCCTCTGGCTGAGCCGCTCTGCCTCCCGGCGCAGCTGCTCCTGTTCCCTCTCGAGCTGTTTCTGGGCAGCACGCAGTCGCTCCAGGTCATACTGGTATGTGCCCTTCTTCTGCTGGAGCTCCTCCCGCTCCTTTTCCAGGTCCTGCTGCCCCTGCTGCACCTTCTCCTCGCGCTGGGCCAGGAGGGCCTCCCGCTCCCGCAGCTCCCTCTCACGAGCTTCCCACTCACGCTCGCGCCTGCGCTTCTCCTCGAGGTACTGGGCCTGCTGCTTCTGCAGGTTGGCCAGGTCCTGGCGCTGCTTCTCCAGGCTGCGCTGCTTCTCCTGCTCAATGAGGGAGCTCGGGCGGGACAAGCTGCGAGTGAGCGCCCTCTCGCTCAGCACCAGTTTCTGGTCCTCAATGTAGCTGTCCTGCTGCAGCACCACACCCTGAGGAGGCACACAGAGGAGAGCCCTGCAACTCTGGCCAGGACGACAGCGAACTTCTGGGTCCCTGCTGACCCCACAGCAGGGGGCACCAGGCACTATGATGGACTAGAACTCTCCCCTCACTTTTCAAGCCCATCTAATAAAAATGCTCCAGGATAATTGCAGACGTTTATCACACAAGAACCTCAAAGGTGCAGGAACTCACAGGTTTTTGTCAAATCTGGTCGCATGCTGTTTGCAGTCACTGGTATTACCTGGGGTAGTTGTGTATGTGTGTGTGTGTGTGTGTGTGTTGGAAGTGGGAGAAACTAGGAATGAGATAGGTTAGATCTTCAAGAAAGGAAGTGAGCAGAATTTGAGGATGTTCCTGGGAAGTCCGAAACAGAAGCTGTATTAGGAAGGCCACTCTATTCAAATACCACACAGAGATATAAAATATAGAAACTTATAATCATACTTAAGGCTTTCTAAAGTGAAATAATCTCCCAAATGCATGTTAGCACGCTATGTGGTTTGTAGCATGGTTATCAAGCCATGCCTACAGCACACCAGCTCTTCACTAATTCTAGTCCTGGAAGGTCGATGCATTCTGTAACTTTCTCACCACGAGAGCCAGTCTTCCCTAACTGAGGGCCCCATTTACCCATAAACAGCCTGCAAACCTCAAAGATCCAAGTCAACAACAGCCCCAGCTGCTGTTCTCTAGACAAACGCAGGGATGGAAGATGAAGGCACGCACCTGCAGAGTGCTGAGGAGCTCGTGGAGATGAACAACGCTGTGGACAACCTGCTGCCAAAGGAACAAAATGGAAACATTCGTTTCAGGGCTTTATGAATCTCAGAATCTATCACACTAATGTTTAACTGATAAGATGGCTTCTTTAAGATACAACTAAATGCTTGTATCTTTATGAAGTATTTTCAAACTGAAAGCACCAAAGAAACTAAGCAAGCACCAGCAGCCAAGAAAAACAGAAGAAGACCAAAGTGACCTATGTGTAGGAGGAATATCAGCACAAGTTAAAATGTATTAGAAAGCTTCCATTACTTAAAATGACTAGAATAAAAACAACATACATATCAATGCAACAGAACAGAAATTCCAGAAACTTCCCATAACAATTCAGCATGTAGGTAGCATTGCAAATCAATGGAAAGAAAAGAATATTCAATTAATTGTTCTGAGAAAATTGGCTAAATTTCTGAAAAAAATTGAGTTGAGATCTTAGCTCACATTAAAAAAAAAAAGGTTCAAATATCTCAAAATGTTAAAGGTAAAAAATAAACCATATTTATGTCCAGCCAGGGCAAGACAGCGAGATCCTATTTCAAAAAGAAAAAAAAAAAAGAGCTGGAAGGAACTAGAACTGTTTTCTAACCTTGAAACAGGGAAGGCTTTGCAAACACAGAAGTAATGGAAGAAACCACACGATTTTTTTCAAAAATTTCTATGTAAAAATGTAAAATTAAAATTAAAAGGCAAAGAACAAACTAATAGAAATTCAAATGGAAAAATCTTTCATTTAAAAAAGGCTCTCATAGAACATTATGACCAAAAAAATACCCTAGTAGAAAAATAGGCCAGGAACACAAACCAGCAATTTACAGAAGAAATATAAATGGCCAATAGCATAACATATTAAAAATGACTCAACCTTATTTGAAATCAAATAAATGCAAAATAAAATAAATGACCCAAACTTATCAAACGAACAAAAACTTAATAAGAATGATAATACTCAATGTTGGTAAAAGATGAAAATGAGCATCTGTATGTCTAATGGGTAGTACCAAGCACTGCAAAACCTCCTTTCAATAGCATTTTGGCATATTCGGGAAATAATCAGAGAGCTGTGAAAAATCAATGTATGTATAAAGATTTTCTTGGCTCACTGCTTTAAAAGCAAAACGTAGAAAAACAGTTAACTATCAGAAAGATTAAGTAAATTATGGTACACAATAATATGAAGTTGTTCAATAGCATGCTTTGTAAAAATAGGCCTTGGGGAAATGTTTTTAATGCATATTAAGAGGAAGAAAAGCAAGATATGAAGCTCTAGAAAGTATTGATACCCAATTATGTAAAACTATTTTTATACTATTCACACATACACAACTCGGATATGTTATGTAGAAGGCTGGAAATATAAACACCAAACATTTAACGGTAGCTATTTTTCAGTGGTGGGATTATGTTTATTATCAAGTAACTTATGTTACTTATCTACCATGAACATGTATTCCTTTTATAATACTTAAATCATTTAAAAACAAAACACAAAAATCTTAATTACCAGGCTTAGCTCTTCTGAGAAAATTTTTTACCCCTTATTCTTTTTTTTTTTTTTTGAGATGGACACGGAGTTTCACTCTTGTCCAGGCTGGAGTGCAGTGGTGCGATCTTGGCCCACTGCAACCTCTGCCTCCCGGGTTGAAGCAATTCTCCTGCCTCAGCCTCTTGAGTAGCTGGGATTACAGGCGTCCACCACCACGCCTGGCTAATTTTTTGTATTTTTAGTAGAGACAGGGTTTCACCATGTTAGCCAGGCTGGTCTGGAACTCCTGACCTCAAGTGATCCACCCGCCTCTGCCTCCCAAAGTGTTGGGATTACAGGCGTAAGCCACCGAACCCGGCCCCTCTTATTTTATTCTTAATAAACAGAGAGAAGTAACAGAAGAATCTGCCAACTCTAGCTAAGCATTTATAGTGTCTAATCCATACTGAAATGTCTGAAAAACAAACAGGTCTTGTACTATTTCTTACCCTGATTCTTCTAACTAAATATAGGGGAAAAAGTGGCCATAAAGAAAAATCAAGGCCAGGAGCAGTGACTCACGCCTATAACCCCAGCACTTTGGGAGGCTGAGGTGGGCAGATCACCTGAGGTCAGGAGTTCGAGACTAGCCTGGGCAACATGGTGAAACCCCGTCACTACTAAAATACAAAAAAAATCAGCTGGGTGCAGTAGTGTGGGCCTGTAGTCCCAGCTACTCTGGAGGCCGAGGCAGGAGAATTGCTTGAACCTGGGAGGCGGAGGCTGCAGTGAGCTAATTTTCAAGCAGCAGATCCAGAGAGCAAGTAGCTTCCATAAGCTCAGGTTTGTCATTTAAAGATAAGCACACTGAAGGATTCCTTCAGGACTCCACTGTATTTAGACTTTTGTGGCAACAAATATAAAACAATATCCTTCTATATTTTAGGGGGAAAAAGGGAAGATTCCCCTTAAAATTTCAAAATAAAGTTCCTTGGAGACTTTTACGTTAAAAGCAAGAACAAGAAAAAGAAGAAACACAATCAACATCCTTGAGAAGTATATTCTACAAAGCGACTATCATGTATCGGCTTCTAGTCTGCTTACAAAGTCAAATACTCAGAATTAATTTTGGAGATGGCAGTAATCTGAAGATTATGTCACAACAAGGAGTCCGGGGGGTGGGGCGGGGGATGGGCATCCTTCCAGAAGGACACCAAGGCTGCTTCACAGATAAAACACATATTAAGTCTAAACCAATACTCAAAGAAGATATGGCTGGGCACGGTGGCTCATGCCTGTAATCCTAGCACTTTGGGAGGCCCAGGTGGGCAGATTGCCTGAGGTTAGGAGTTCAAGGTCAGCCCGGCCAACATGATGAAAACTCGTCTCTACTAAAAATACAAAAAATTAGTCAGGGGTGGTAGCGTATGCCTGTAATCCCAGCTACTCGGGAGGCCGAGGCAGGGGAATCGCTTGAATCCGGGAGATGGAGGTTGCAGTAAAAAAAAAAAAAAAAAAAAAAAGATGATGATATAACTTGAGTACTTGAAGGATAAGAAATTACTGTGTCAAATTACCCACAAGTTAAATGCCTATGTTCCAGACCTGTGGCTCTTAGTATCAGGCTTGTGATAGAGAAATGGCTGCTATGAATTCTACTCAGTGTGCTTAGACCAATGGAAACCACCACATGGGTTTCACAGGCCCTATTTAGAGAAAGCTCATTAAAAGCAAGAAGCGCTGGATAAGGTGGCTTATGTCTGTCATCCCAGCACCTTGGGAAGCTGAGGCAGGTGAACTGCTTGTGTCCAGGAGTTTGAGACCAGCCTGGGCAACATGGCAAAACCCTGTCTCTACAAAAAATACAAAAGTTAGCCGGGCATGGTGACAGGCATGCCTGTGGTCCCAGCTACTCTGGAGGATTGCCTGAGCCTGGGAGGTAGAGGTTGCAGCGAGCTGGGTGATAGAGTGAGACCCCATCTCAAAAAAAAAAAAAAAGAAAAAGAAAAAGCAGCAAGAGGCTTCCTTAAGGACAGAGAATCAAAGAGAGAATCAAAGGCCATCTTAGCAGGCAATTCTGTAACTGGCAAAATTCCAAGATGGTGCCCCTAGGACCAAAGAAAGGGGAAAGGTCAAGGAAACTGACAACTGTATTGTTTACACGTACAGATGATAGCCAGCAGTTAGCCTCTTCGTAACAGCAAAAGAAAAAAAAAAAGGAAAAACAATATTCCTAACTTGACAATGATAACAAACACATGTTTTCTTAAATAGTTCATAATGTCCTTACCTCACTGTTTCTTTTAAGCATAAATACCAGGTTAGCATTTCCACCCTATGAAACAAAAAACAAACATATAAAAAAATGAAGATCTTGATGCAAAAATGACATTCAGTGTGTTTCTGTGTTAGGCTGTAGCTTTCCATTTTCTTTCTTTTCTACCACAGCCTCTCACTAAGGTAGTGAAGGTTTAAGAGGTTGAACTATTTATCACTGATACCTTGTAAGGAGGTCAGGTCAGTTTGGAGCACCTGAAACAAACCTTCTAATGAAACTGGTCCTGCCAGGACCATGGTAGAGTTATGAATGCAAACACACCGCCCTAGGCCAGTGAGGCTAAACAGCCAATAATGTGGAACTCTTAACTGTACTATTTGTTTTAAAAATGTGATTTTCCCTGAAAACAATTTTATTAAAAGCAACAATTCAGGCATCCAAAACAACATCAAAGTGAAATAATTTCAAAGGTTATGAATTCAGAGGAAAGTGCCAAGGAGGTTCATAGTGTATTTTAAAGAGAAATACCTTTTTTAGGCCACTATCTGATTCCGTTCTCCTAAGATCTTGGCCATCATCTCCCTCTTCCTTCTCGCCTCCTAAACAAAAAATAGGTATTTTTTTTTTAAAGTTGTGAAACAGATTAGCCAAGGAAAGAATATAATATAAGTATCTTGGGGATGTAGTATTTCTGAAACCTACTGATGCCCCCAAAAAGGGCTGCCACCAAGCAGCTAAGTGATTATTAATAATTTTACGGATGCAGAAGAAATGGAAGCAGGAACATGTATTATTACTCTTTTAGCTGAGATCTTAGGAAAACCTTTTTTGTTACTCAAAATGAATATGAGTCTGACTGACAAGCTCTTGAGATCTCACTAAGAAATTTACTGATTGAATGGGAGCGGAGATGTAGCTACTAAAGTACAAGTCATTTTGAGTTGTGTTGGATGGTCAAGGATTGCCTATGACTTCCCATCACTTACCTTTTGAAGCATTCATCTGATGGCTGTCAAATCCTCCAAAAGTCTCCGCTCTCCGGGGCAGGGAAACAGGACCGACCACACCTTCTTGCTCAATGGGGCTGCTGACAGTCGGCCCAAGTGTGCCTCCCAGATTTCCACTCACCAAACCCTGAAGGATCTCCACTGGAATAAAGGAAACATGCAAAGCTGACATCTTTCAATGAGGAGAAAACAAGTTCATAGTATATATCATATGTACAAAGAGCACGATTGGAAAGTTCCAAAGACTGACTGGATGAGTTCCTTTGCTTAGAAAAGGGTCTCAGCTCAGGGTATGTGTTTTAGTTGGATTCTACTAGAAATTTAGAGATAAGAACTTCCACTGTATATACAAGAGGCCTAAGAAATTTAAAAGTGTACAGGGAAGGCAGAGTAATTTACTAGAAGTGACATGGCTTCTTGAATCATATCCAAAGCAGCCAGAAGATATTCCCTGGAAAGTAAGATGGACTGATTTGAGAACAGCAAGTAAAACAGTCAGGATTTCTGGCTTTGCCAATATGAAGTGAGTTCAAGGGGCTAGAGTAGTCTAAGAATTTGCATCTCAACTCTGGCCCACTAGGGTTCTTTTCTAGGGTATGGCTCACAAAAAGAAGAAAGTGGAGAAAATGGAATAAAAGTTAAACGGGAGAAAAAGAGATAAAGAAAAAGAAGGGCCAGGTGGAATAAGGGAGGGAACCAATAGCAGGAAATATGATAAGACAAGCCATATTAAAAAAGAAAAACTACACAAAAATGATAGACGAGTCCTATGGTGTGAGAAAAGCTATCTGAACCTGTAAACTGAAGACACTAATTTCACATAAAAATGAGCAATAGAAAATACTGAAGTCAAATCCCATATAAAGTTGAGAACAGGGAGTGATGGTGGGGAGAACACAGGGTCTGACTTCTCTACAGATAATAAAAGCACATCAGAAAGACACATCCATAAAATAAGTGAGCAAAACACATTAAGAAAATGACAAAAGACAGCCGGGTGCAGTGGCTCATGCCTGTAATCCCAGCACTTTGGGAGGCCGAGGCGGGTGGATCACCTGAGGTCATGAGTTCAAGACCAACATGGAGAAACCCCATCTCTACTAAAAATACAAAAAATTAGCCGGGCATGGTGGTGCATGCCCGTAATCCCAGCTACTCAGGAGGCTGAGGCTGAGCCAAGATCACACCACTGCACTCCAGCCTAGACAACAGGAGCAAAACTCCGTCTCAGAAAGAAAAAAATAAAATAGAATAAAATAGAATAAAGTAGAATAAAATAAAATAAAATAAAATAATAAAAGAAAATAGAAAAGAAAAGAATATGACAAAAGACATGAAAGAACTTAGATCAGAATTAGAAAACACAGAAATGAAACGGCAAAACTACAAACAAAAGAAAAACAATCATTATAGAAATGAAAACTAAACTAGAATAGAAGAGCAAATTAACCCAGCAGAAAATGGCTTAATAAAAAAGGTGAAAGGAAGATCATTTAAACATTAAAAAGATGAAGAGATCAAAAGTATTAAAAGAAAGTGACAAATACTGAAGATAGACAAAGAAGGTCCAACATAAGGATAAATGGAGATCTTGAAGACGACCAAAGCAAAGGGAACAGGGAAAATAGTACAAATTATAATTAAAAAATAACTTCCTGAAATCTGAAAAATTTGAAATCACATATGAAAACAGAACACTGTGAATCTGACAGCATCAACCTAGGGTAACAGATACCAAGGAATATTCTTGTAAAACTACTTGTACTTAGAAAAAAATCCTTTGAGCATCTAGGCAAAGAGCATGTTACTTACATGGGGAAAATCAAATTATTATCAGTCTCTGATGGCAATGCTTTATGCCAGAAAAAAAATGAAACAACATACTTGAGAGTAATTAATACCTTGGGGAAGAAAATATGAACAAGCCAAAAATTTTATATTCAGCAAAATAGACTTTAAAGTATAAAGGGCATAAATTATTACCAGCATGCAAGAGCTCAGGGACTGTTACTCTCATGAACCTTTCCTGAGGCACATGCTAGAGAATCAGCTTCACATATCTACATGACTAGAGGGTGACTGACCTAAGAACTTCTGGTAAGCATAAATTATGTTCACTGGGTGAACTATGGTTCACTGGGTAAGACTATGGTCAAGGCTTACAAGGAGAGCATACGGCATGTAACAGTTATAAACTGACAGTGTAGACAGAGCACAACTATTTTTTCAAAACCGGGAGAATGGGGACAGCAAGTAAAAGTCATATGTAGTGGTAACAGCATTGCTATTAGAATATATTAGTATCAAAATAGTGTTAGTAATACTAATTAGTATTACTAACAGTTATGAGTAATAGGTTGGATAAACCCAGAAAGTAAATATATAACATTCTAATTCTATGATGTATCCTTAAGAACAAGGATTTACAATGTGAAAGAAAGGAAATACAGATGTAATACTAAATAGGTTTAGTTAAAAAAACATTGTAGTCCACAGTTTGATTAGGAATATCAATGTGAATTCAAGTGTGTGTGTATACATGCATTTATTTATATATATATACACATTATATGTTCAATAGGTATTTAAATTACATATATATAATGTAAAACATATATATAATGTTATATATATGTTTTTCCCCAAGCTCTGTCCACTGAAAAGGCCCAACCTAGTAACGATCAACAACCTAGCAGCAATGACCACCCCCAGTACCCAGACTGTGGTCTGAAAATATAATTTCCCACTAAAAGAAACCAGAACTCTTGGAGAAATGGCTGATACCAGGTCTGGGGCAGAAAACAATTAAGATGAGCCTGGAACAACTTACTATACCAGTAGCTCTCAAAGACTACTATGATCATGTCCACAGAACTAGAAACCGAAGAAAAAGGTGTTCAAAAAAGGAACATTTTGAGCTTTTAATAAGGTTAGGAATTGCAATGACTTGAAACTCATCAAACATGTTTCTTTTCTTTTTTTTTGAGACAGAGTCTCGCTCTGTTGCCCAGTCTGGAGTGCGATGGTGCAATCTCAGCTCACTGCAACCTCTGCTTCCTGGATTCAAGTGATTCTCCTGCCTCAGCCTCCTGAGGAGCTGGGACTACAGGCACACATCACCACACCCGGCTAATTTTTGTATTTTTAGTAGGGATGGGGTTTCACCACATGGGCCAGGCTGGTCTTGAACTCCTGACCTCAGGTGATCCACCCGTCTCAGCCTCCCAAAGCGCTGGGATTATAGAAATGAGCCACTGCGCCCAGCCCCATCAAACATGTTTCAATTCATGAGTCCATAATAAAAACTATGGGTCACTTTCAGAAGATGTTCATGGTCTTAAAAACTGGTAAATAAATGGAGGGGAAAAATAATCAACCATTTATCCTTTTATCTTTTCTTATATGTCACAAAAAAAGAGACAACTAGGTATATATGCCCCCTCAATGAAGAACACAACACTATAAGGGCACAATTTACCAAAGAGATCAAGTTTGAGTAATTAATTAAACCTCTGAATCCAGCTGCAAATATGAAGGAAACAGAGGACAGAACTGTATGAACAAAATCCAAACTGTGGGAAACTCTCTAAGTCAAAAAGCTCAGATTGTTCAAAGATAAATTATATGGAAAAACAAAGGATGGTGGGGGGAACTGTAAATTAAGAATTTAAAGATGCACATCAAAAAACATAAGCAAGCTAAACTATAACGTCTAGGAGTAGGCACTTAAGCCATAAAGATATAAGTGACTAATGGCTGGGCGCAGTGGCTCATGCCTATAATATCAGCACTTTGAGAGGCCAAGGTGGGTGGATTGCTTGAGGTCAGGAGTTTGAGACCAGCTTGGCCAACATGGTGAAACCCTGTCTCTATGAAAAATACAAAAATTAGCTGGGTGTGGTGGTGCACACCTGTAGTCCCAGCTACTTGGGAGGCTGAGGCGAGAGAATCACTTCAACCCAGGATGGGGAGGTTGCAGTGAGCCAAGATCACACCACTGCACTCCAGCCTGGGAAACAGAGCAGCAAGATCCTGCCAAAAAAAAAAAAGAAGTATAAGTGACTAATTTAGAAAAAGTCAGAATAACTGCTCCTTTTGGAGGGAAGGAGGTGTGATAGGGACAGGGCACGTGGAGGAAGGGGCTTCAGGGTGTCTGGCCACATTTAATTTCTTGATGTGAGTAGTGGTTAAAAGGATATTCACCTGATAATTTACTATAGTGAAATATTTGTTTTGGATAATTTTCTGCATTTGTGCTTTAAAGTAAAAAAAGTAAAAACTGGCAGGTAATACTAGTGTGTAAACCACTCTGGGAGTAGATGAAGAGGGGGCAATGCTGAATGTTAATTACCCTCATTTATTGCACTTTTCATTAAAGGTCCTCCTTTGAGAGCCTCTTCTGTGTTGGAGCGGAAGAGAACTCTAGGGCTATGTGTTGGGGAGCAATCCTCTGGGAGAGGGGTGCTGCACTCAGCCATGTCCCGGAAAATCATCTCCTTCTCTTCCAACAAGAGTAGGATTTGTTGGTCCTTCTGTTGAAGTTGTTCTGCAGGAAGGAGAAAATGATCTGTGATTTGATTGGTGTTTAGTATTATGAGATGACTAAGACGCGAGCACCACCTTGTGGTAATTTATGGAAAGGGACAAGACAGGACACCCTCCCCACCCACTGCCCTTTCTTTTTCATCATGACAGCAATATTGTTTCTGTTCTGTGATTTCTATCTGGAAAACCATTCTGCATCTTTTTGGCGAACCATGGAAATTGTGACATAACAAGTCTGCACTTTGCTTCCACTCCCTTGTCCCCTGTTTACTTCTCAGCCCACTACTCTCTAGCTTCTGTCCACTCTGCAACTGCTTTCCCAGCTCAACTTCATGACTGAATCCAATGAGGTCTTTTAGGTTGTTTTTTCCAGCATTGATGATTACTTCTTTCTTTAAAACATGTTTCCTTCTTTAACTTTTAGGACACTGATTCTCTTCCTACCATTCTTTATCCGGACACTTTACAGATCTGCCATCTGCAATGGAATCTCTTATTGGGCTCCTGTCTCAGCTCCATCCTGAGCTGTCTTCTTTTTTTTTGAGACAGATTTTCACTCTTATTGCCCAGACTGGAGTGCAATGGCACACTCTCGGCTCACTGCAACCTCCACCTCCTGGGTTCAAGCGATTAAGCGATTCTCCTGCCTCAGCCTCCTGAGGAGCTGGGATTACAGGCATATACCACCACGCCTGGCTAATTTTGTATTTTTAGTAGAGACAGGGTTTCACCATGTTGGCCAGGCTGGTCTCGAACTCCTGACCTCAGGTGATCTGCCCGCCTTGGCCTCCCAAAGTGCTGGGATTACAGGTGTGAGCCACTGCACCTGGCCTGAGCTGTCTTCTTTACCTTACCCACTTTCCTCTTGAGGATCTCATTCATCCCCATGGCTTCAGTTACCTTCTTTCTATATGCTGATAATCCATCAAAAATCCTCCCCTTTCTTAGCAGCAGACCATGAGGCCCAAGTGGCCACCTCTAGTGAGATGCCTTGTTCTCAGCATGTTGAGAAACTAATCTTTTCTCCGGCCCACTACCTCCTCCCTTTAGTGTGGAATCTCTTTCTCAGTCAACAACTCTTCATCTTCCAGGTCACCTGATTTGGAAACCTGTGAGAGATTGTCTCCTCACTCTGTCCCACCACCAACTGACCAGACTCTTTTTTTTTTTTTGAGACAGAGTCTCGTTCAGCCACCCAGGCTGAAGAGCTCACTGAAACCTCCACCTCCCTCCGCCTCCCGGGTTCAAGCGATTCTCCTGCCTCAGCCTCCCAAGTAGCTGGGATTACAGGCACGCACCACCACGCCCGGCTAATTTTTGTATTTTTAGTAGAGATGAGGTTTCACCATGTTGGTCAGGCTGGTCTCGAACTCCTGACCTTGTGATCCGTCCACCGCGGCCTCCCAAAGTGCTGGGATTACAGGCGTGAGCCACCGAGCCTGGCCAACTGACCAGATTTTAATGACCTTATTTCTTACTCACATCTGTTCCCTCTCCAACTCATTCTCACTTAACCTAACCTAACAGTCTTCCAAATGGTCTTTCTACTTCCAGTGGCTTCCCATTCCCTCAAGCAACTCTCCTAACTAGCTTCAACATGTTAAAAAAAAAAATCTTTTTTTTTTTTTTTTTTTTAAATTACATGAGTCCCTTGTTGCCTTTTAATACCTGGTGCTTTTCCAGCTTAAGCTCCCATCCCTTAGCCCTGATCCTCCAGACACACCGAACCTGTCATTCCTTGGCAGACATGTTAAGTCCTTTTTCACCTTTGCACACAACTACTCTTGTGTGCTGAGATAATTTTTTTCAGATGTAGCTCATGCACCAGCTTCTCTGTGAGACTTACTAGAGGCGGGATGAGCAGATCCCACACATGTTAATTGTGCCTGTGGTCTAATAAATCACTGTGTGGCCCATCATTGATGTATGTCTCCCCTGCTAGGGTGTGAGCTTCTCAAGGGCAAGGGCTCTTTTTAAGGAATCTTTGCATCTGTTGTATGTAGCAGTATGCCTAGCCAGGTACTTGACAAAATTTAAAGAAGGAAGATTTTTATCCTTGTCATCCAAATCATGGGCCAATAAATTTGCTATAACTCTGGCTCTGGTCTAAATCTGTCCATAGTTTTAATTTCCCCGTCAGTGAGACAGAATGCTATCATTTGTATGGCTTTAAGGCCTAACCAAACTCCTTAGGTGCTTACATTTATTTAACTCTAAGCCTTATTTCTATCCAAAGCATAGTCTTTACTTTGAAACATTCGATAAGCCACTGGCAAAGAGAAAAGACCACCAGGCTTTGCTAAGACAGGGAATAGCATTCTGGCTTAGCCACTAACTACACACGTAACCCTGGGACACTGACAAGACTACACAAAACAGTCAGCACTCAATAAACAAGGGTCAAACATAGAGCGATACATACCCTTCTCCCAAAACTTCACCTCACAACTCATTTGTAAACACGGGGATAAGTGATAATGCTAGGGACTGGGGGAGGATTAAATCAGATTAACTGGAGAATTCTTTTCCCCAAATTCCTTTCTCTCCTTGTTTTAATCTTAGATGTGACTATAAATTTTGGCAAATTCGCCTGTGACAAAGTACAGAGAATGTCATGAGGTTTGAGAACACTGATCCTGAGTCAAGAGAATCAATATTCTCTTGACCCAGTATTGGACACATCCTTATAGCCATTCTTTACCAGGACCCATGTCAACCTGGACTTGGTTTCTCTTTTGTTAACAGCTATTCATTTCGCTGCTTTCAAGTGCCTGCTGGGGTAGCTTTAGAACTGAGGGCAAACCCATACCTCTAAAATCCACCAGCAGTCTTCTGCAACTGCAGACATTCCAGACAAGGGGCTCAGACCACTCCTAATGCCTCACCTTTTAATTCTCGGGCTTTGGTGTCCAACATTTTCTTTTCTTCCTCATTCTCACTAGGAATTCCTTCATCTTCATCTCTGTTCCTAATACAACCCAAACAAGACAGAACAAAAAGTTCCTAAGATGTCAATTACTCTGGTCACAGTCCAGCCTATTACAAAATCACAGAGAGACATCAGGAGGGCTGGGAAGGGTGGAGCCTGGTGGTTAACTTACAGGGTGTTAATTGTGTCCTGAATGATCTGAATCCAGCTGTTTCGTTCCTCTTTGGAGCTGGCATGGACTTCTACCATCTCTGGATCTTTCATCCCCATGCTGATCAGGAATAAACCTTTCTCCTCATGTGCCACTTCTCTCACAATCAGCTTCTTTAAAGAGATCACTGTTGACTTCTGGTCCTGGAAAAAGGGAAGAGGGCAAATAAAAGATACATATACAATATTCTAACTCTTAGGGACAGCTTCAATCTAAGGTAAGACAAGATGCTGTTAAAAAAGCACACAGTTTGAAAAACAACGGCTGCTTTAGGATAAAGAGAAGTATCTCCTTATTTCATTCAGATTTTAACAAACAAAGATTTTCAAAAGGGAAATAGTAATTTATGGCTCCAAAGGTTCCAGTCATGTTTCCTACACGATGAATCTTTCCAGGTTCCCCAAAGAACCCAGTCAGCAATATTATACATGAGCACCATTTATGGGCTCAAATGTGAGAAATACTCCAGTGACAGGTTTCTTCATAGATCAAATAGTCAGATGTCCAAAGACACTAAAAGAAGACTGTGATGAAACAGAATAATAATTTTTTGGGAAGGGGGGATGCCAGAAAATTGTGAGGGCATGTGGGAAATTACTCAGAGGAATTTGTCCTGAGCCATTTAATTTTGACAGGGCGGGGGAAAGCAATAATATAGTGCTTACATTCCAAAACTAAACTAGCTGCTTATAATACTATTACAAAAATAATTCAGCTTACCAATGATGCAAAGATGTACTTCTGGTCTTTTTCTTGAAGGAAAACTAAAATGTCAGTGAGAAGAACTGCTTGAACCTCTGGAAAATGGAAATGAGAGAAGGGAACATAGAACAATGACTACCTGGTAGTTACTCACAGTCAGAAGGGTTTTTATTGAAGGGTGTTTCAGCAATACATACACCCCTAAAAGGGCAAACTATGATCTGAGATCGCGCTCCTCCAAAGCAACAGTTTTACAGTTCTCCAGGATTCAGATCTGGTCACCAGATTTTTAGCAGCATTTTAAAATGGGATTTATCACCAAAGCCTTGTTTTGGAAAAGTTTAAGTACTCAGTCCTAGAAAGATATATCCCATAAGACAAGATTTTAAGAACAAAGCTGAAAAGCTGGACTTGCACAGATGTTAAAAAGCAACATATAGCAGGATACTCCAAAAAATACTCAAGTTGCAATATTTTTCGACTTCTGATTACAGTAATGGGAAAGGTGTGGGGCAGGAGACAGGAATGCTGCCCAAAGATGAAGTATAGAAATATCTAAGTCTAATGAAAAGACGTCTTCCACACCCTCAAAAGAACAAAGAGTGGCCACACAGGCGCCTTCCAGTCTTACAGGTACATGTGAATATAGGGCTCTTTCCTCAGCTCCACAATAGTCAACTTAAACTCTTGCTCTGACTAATCCTCTAGGAGTAGGTAGTAACATTTTCCACTAGTCTCCTGAGGATAGTTTGATGTCTCTGGAGTTGAGTCTATCTCGAGCTAGCAGGCTGGCCCCTATGTAACATCTTCACTGTGGAAAGTGAAGTCCACAATTCCCTGGGAAAGGATGGAACTGACTGATGCAGTCCACGCTCCACCTTTTCTTCTACCTCTGCCGCAACTGGAATCCCCTTTCTGTGGAATTCACTGCAAAGCTATGAAGAAAACAGAAGCAAGGACATCTGATTCCCAGGGAGGTCTAATTTTTTTAGGCTAAACTACTGCAATTTTCTGTGTACTGCCATCAGTTATAAAAAAGTTTTTCTTTTTTAAAGTTTACTTTTAAATAATTCAGGCACCTGCACCCTCCCCCTCCCCCCAAAAAAGCGAGACACAAATTTTAACTTCATTGAATCTTGAAGTTTATATGATCAGTGTCAGTGGCTCAGAGAAAAACAATCCCACCCCTTTCAAAGAGTACCCGACGTAGTACTGGCTGTTCTTGGCATGAATTCACTTGGGGGTGAAAATGACTAAACACCAACTCCTATCTCTACAGGAGGCATTCCAGGCCAGAAAACCTATCGTTCTGCCACTGGCTTGAGCACAGCTTTATTCCAACAGCTGGGATCTACTAGTTTTTATTTTGCGAATAAATAAATTGCTATGTCAAGGAAAGAATAAAGCGCTGGCTCCAGGCAGCAGCAGCTCTAGGAAATTCAGGCCTTTACAAGAAAGGGCAGGTATTTCTGAACTGCCAGCCTGCTTAAAAGTCTCAAAGAGAGCTAGGGCTCTCAGAACATCACAGAATATTAGGACTGGAGGGAAGGAGCCTTAGTTCGAGTTTATCACAGAACCATGAAATACACAGCCAGTTGGTAGTGGGAAAGGAGATTTCTTTCTCTGAATCTTTTCTGCCCTTCTTTTTTATGCCTTCTGCTACAATGCGGGCCCAGATGAGCTCTTCCCCAAAGCACTGCACAGTCTCTTATCTGTCACCAGTCTCTCTTCACTCCAGCTGCACTCTAAACTGCCCCTAGTCGTTACACTGAAAAACCACCTCATGTATCTCTTTCCTGCTTGCCGTTCTCCTTTTTGAACCCATTCTTTGCCTCCTCTCCCTCATCAATAGTATCAACTGTTAACTCCTCAGTCTGGAGAATGCACCTCATTACAACCTGGCCTCTCCCGTTTCTTTGGGCTGGTTTCCCGTCACTCCTGTCATTCACTCTGCTGTGTGAGAGTCCCGGGTGTCCACTCTTCCCTGGATGTGCCACATCCTTTCAACTCTGTGCTTCCCCTTTCTCTTCCTTAGTGTGGGGAACACTTTCTCCTTATGTGCCGTCATCCTTCAAGACTTGGCTCTATTGCTGTTCCTCTTGCTTTCTCCTCCGTTCCAGCACTCGCCACAGTGTAGAGCAGGTACCTCTTTCCAAGGCTCTTCATTTTGATTTCAACTTCTAAGCAGGGTGTTCTGCTTTATTCATTGTTGAAACCAGCTGATTGACTGGAACTTCTTTACTATTTGTTCTAAGCATGGGTATTTCCTATAGCAGTTATCTACATCATCACTCACACCTCAGAAACGAAAGCAGCACCCATTTCCTCCACCTTCTTTCTATGCCAGTGAGGCTGACAGCACTGGCCTACCCTGCTTCAATGTCCTCAGCTCACTGAGGCAGGGCGAAGGGGTGGGTATAATTCAAGGCTATTGGTGTAACATATAGGCCCATGGAGTATATAGGTTTGATGAAAACAAACAAAAAAAATCAAACGTACACATGAATTAAAAAAACAAGCCTCATAGCTTCATTAACTTGATACGGCTGACCATCTGAAATGTAAAAATTAAAACCAAATGGAAAATGGGCATCCTTTATGATTTATTTTGCTTTAAAGATATATGAATAGCATAAAATATAATAATAAATCTAATTGATGTGGGTTAAACTTAACTTTCTATTAGGTGTCTGGAGCTGCAAATTCCTCTAACATCTCTTGTGAACAAGTGATGTGCTTTGAACTCACAGATTCTGTGAAACTCACTGATTGTGTCTCCCTCCTTGTGAGTTTTGCCATAGACCCCAATTCCAACCTGGCTGTCCATCTCTTGTAGGGGAATACACCTTCCTTGACAGCTTGCATATGTGCACCAATCTTATGCTTTGCTTTGTTTTTTTAAAATCTTATTTTCCATTTTCCCTGACTGCATCACTTCTTTGTCATCTTACTCTATTTTGTATGATTTTGTAGGCCATCACAAACCATTTTTGATATAAGATTATGAAGAATTAAATGCCTGTTGCTCCTGGGTGGTGTTTGGAGATGGGCTGTCTGGGAAAAAAATCTGGTAGTGAATTTCCAACAAAAGCACTTGGATTTTGCCTGTTTTACCTGGGCACACACTTAGACAAAAGAGCCAAGCCTTACCTTTCAACCTTCCTGCTGCATTCTTCAGAAACACACTCCCATCACGTACAAGCTTCTTCCGTTTCAAATCTTCCTTGGCAAACATCTGACCACTCTTCATCCTCATGATTGACTTGCTATCTGTCTTCGTATAAATCTCATTGAGACGCACTTTCTTTTCATAACTTGCCACTTCGCTGTCTACAGCTCCAATCACATCCTTCACCAGGCTCAAGGACTGTGCTAGATCTTCCTGCTCCACTTCATTGTCTTGGAAGGAAAGAATAATTCTGTTTTTTTATGGCTCTTTTTGGACAAGGGCAGAAGCAGGGGAATCCTGACTTCTCACTCGATAGCATCTTTCCCCTTTGTGACTATGCTATCAGAGGGAAGCCAACACGTCAGAGATCATCTGCCTATCCTTCTTGCTGTCATAAGTTTGATTCTAAAAAAAGTCAGAAGTTTTCAATGATATAAATAATATGCAATCATATGTTGTGCTTTAAAATAAAAGGAACTAAAGACTTCTAGGAGGGAGAGTAGTAGCAGGAAGAGCAACCAATTTTTTTTTTTTATTTATATCTTTGTTTTACTTCATCTTTAATGTACTGCCTTGTAATCTTTAATATAACTACCTGGGAACAGAATTAGCCAAGAGAGAGAAACCAGTAATTACTGATTAAGTGAAAAACAGCAGCAATTCTAGCACTTCTGGGAATAACTGGTGGAAATTATCTCCCAGCCTAGTCATAAGAGAACAGTGTTCAGGTCACTGAACTCTGGATGGAATCAATGTGGTCCCTTTCCTTCTTGCTATCATCTACCCTAAGTCTGGTAACATAACAGTCCAAATTTTCATTCAAGAAAATTCAAGATAAAACACAAGGTCTCTTTTAGACATACTAGAGCATGAAATAGCACTTCCGTGGGGCCTCCAGTACTACTGGCCACAGAGGAAACAGTCCATTGTCATACAAAGACTGAGTTAGAAAGAAGCCTTACCTTTGGTACACTGCAATATTCTTTGGAATAAAACTGGGTACTTGGTAATCCGCTGAGTTACAAGCAATATGCACTCTGGAATTCCAAGCCTTCTAACAAGTGAACTGCTCATCTTCTTCTGCAAGGGAGTAAACAGACTGTGAGGAATCACATGAAAAAGGCTCTAGTGAACGCCGACAGGGACACATGGCTCTCAACAATGACGGGGATTTTCATGTTTCTTATCAATACCTTTACAAAGGCTTGAAAACGCTTATCCTTGGCATAAAGGTCTTTGAAGTAGTTTACAGACTGGTTATGTTGCCCACAAAACTTGCCATATGTCTTCTTTAAACGTTCTGCATTCTCACCTGAAAACTGCAGAGAAAACAGAAGTTATGCCATGGGGCGCCAAACTCATAATACCATTTTGTAAAATGTTTCCAGTCTACTTATAAAAGTCAAGAGTGCTTCCTCATAAATTCTCCCAAAAGAATCCAATGGTGCAGCAGCTTTGGAAAGCAGTCTGGCAGTTACTCAAGAGGTTCAACTTTAAATGGGTAGACTATATGGCACGTGGATTAAATCTCAATAAAGCTGTTATGCAGATTTGAAAAACAACAAAAAATTAAAGAAACTTTATGTACTGTGCACACAGAAAATGCAAAATGTATTCTAGCTTCTATTTGTCATAAACAGAGTAATAAAACAATGAGATTCACTAGGAGTTTTTCATGAGACAATCTTAAATATCTGACCTTGATCAGTTAGACAGACATCACAAACAGCCATCATTACCTAGGGATCTGTTTGTACTACTGACTTCAGGCCAGCAGTCCTAATAATTCTACGAGGCCCTTAAATCATTCCCAAATGTGTGCAATCTGAATGATTCATCTAAAGGTATGTTCACTTTGCAGTAAATCAATGAATTTCTGTATGCAGCTCCTAAAATACATGCTAATCATTGATTTCCATGTACTACAAACCTCCAGAGGCAACACAAATTGATCCTTACCAAAAAACTGGAAAGAAGGATCAGGGTAGATTTTCACTTCACCATTTACCAATGGAGGAGCTGAGACAGACGGTAAGTTATCTGCTCATATGACAAAGCAAATGCCCCAAAGGTTGATCCTAGCACTGGCACACAGAACGAGCAAACGGATACTATGAGTTAAACTGTGAATTCTAGCACCAAAGATCTTACTAGGGGTTGTACACAAGTACAAGGAGGTACAAATGGTAATACAAGTCAAAGTCTGATGAAGTACTAAGTTAGATAAAGTAAAAGTTAGATGAAACCAGAGAGGAGGGGCAGAGAGAGGGAAATGAAAATGCCCAAGGGGATGTGTCAGGAGGAAAGGTCATCATTTGTGGGTCTTAATTTTGAGCTCTATCTGTTGCAGCTATCTGTATTCAAACATTTACTGCACTGCATTTGCATTTATTTCATAACATGCTTACTTTTACTCCTAGAATAGGAGTTCCCTGAGGCAGAGGCCTAAGCCATATCCCCCTTTGTAGTTCCACCTGGTATTTAATAGATGCTCAGTAAATACCTGAAAAATGAATGAGTGAATGTGCTAATAAATTAATGAAGTGAGGGGTATGAGCTCAAGACTACAAACGAAAGACAAAATTTACAATTCTCAGACAAATGTTCCAGCAATTAAGCCTCTGCTTACACATCAGCAGATATTTGCCCAAAATCTTTGGGGAATTTGCATCTTTGGGGAATCTGCATCTCTGGGGAAATATCTAGTTAGATGTACATGTTATACCCCTCTACCTGTAAAGGTTATACTGGCAATGTGTTTTTCAAGAAGAATATTTTAAAAAGAAACATTAAAATCTGTCTATGACAATCACATCTACAAGTACCAAAGTAACTTTTAGCTGAACTTTCTGGAGTATGACTAAAACCATACTACACCTTGATGAAAGTATCAACAATACATATTTTATTAAGCATTTTACAGATAGTCACTTATTCAATTTTCTCTGCTTCAGCTGGTTTTTAGATATATGAGATCCTTCTGATTTGAGGCAGAGGGGAAAGGTGAAGATTTCCAACACACACACACACACACACACACACACTTATATTTTTTTGAGACGGAGTCTCGCTCTGTTGCCCAGGCTGGAGTGCAATGGCACAATCTCGGTTCACTGCAAGCTCCGCCTCCCAGGTGCATGCCATTCTCCTGCCTCAGCCTCCTGAGTAGCTGGGACTACAGGCACCGGCCACCATGCCCGGCTAATTTTCTGTATTTTTAGTAGAGATGGGGTTTCACCATGTTAGCCAGGATGGTCTCGATCTCCTGACCTTGTGATCTGCCTGCCTCGGCCTCCCAAAGTGCTGGGATTACAGGCGTGAGCCACCGGGCCCGGCCTATTTTTTTAAATTTTGAGTTGGGGTCTCATTCTCTTGCCCAGGTTGGAGTACAGTGGCACAATCATCACCATGGCTTGCTGCAACTTTGAACTCCTAGGCTCAAGTGAGCCTCCCACCTCAGGCTCCTGAGTGGTTGGGACCACAAGTGTGCACTACCACACCTGGCTCATTTTTTCATTTTTTTTTTTTTGTTGTTGAGACAGTTCTTGCTATGTTGCCCAGGCTGGTCTTGAACACGTGGCTTCAAGCAATCCACCTGCCTCAGCCTCCCGAAGTGTTGGGATTACAGGTGTGAGCCACTGTGCCCAGCCCCAAATATTTAAATAATTTTCCTTTTTTTTCCCTTTTTTTTTTTTTTTTTTTGAGACAGAGTCTCACTCTGTCTTCCAAGCTGGAGTGCAGTAGCACGATCTCGGCTCACTGCAACTTCTGCCTCCCAGGTTTAAGCGATTCTTCTGCCTCAGCCTCCCATATGCCACCATGCCTGGCTAATTTTTGTATTTGTAGTAGAGACGGGGTTTCATCATGTTGGCCAGGCTGGTCTTGAACTCCTGACCTCAAGTGATCCGCCCTCCTCGTCTCCCAAAGTGCTGGGATTACAGGCATGAGCCACTGTGCCTGGCCATATTAGTTGATTTCTTAAACTATACTGTTTCTGATGATGGCACAGACTCCGAGGAAGAAAAACTAAGTTTTACTGAGCATCTATCATATGCGTTAGGTACTTATATATACCCTCCCTTTAACTTTCCAAAATAACATCAGGAGAGAAACCCTACTGTCCGCATTTTACAGAAAAGGAAATCAAGGCTCCAGAGAAATTAAATAAGTTCCCTGAGCTTACGCAGATAATAAATGCTAGAAAGAAAATGTGAATGCATGGCTATGGAACCCCATAACTTCCCTTTTTCCCAGTGTATATAAGAACCTGAGATCCTTCCCATTCTCACCTGATTTACAAGCACATCCCCTATCCTCTTGATAAGAAAGTTCTTTTCACTTTTATCTACCAGAGACTCCTTCTTCCGCTCCAGAATCCTCTGAAAGAACTGGCTATGGATACTGATCAGCTCATCCAAACAGGGGAACAGCTTTTCTACCATCTGCTGCTCAAAAAGCAGATCCGTCATCATCCCCCGGCTGTACACATCACTCATGATCTTGAGAGTGCGGACATGATGTAACTCTGTCTGCATCAATTCTAAAAGGAGGAAAAAGATCAAGTGTCAGGAACACTCTTTTATAAGGATCTCTCCCTCAAAGATCATCTGCTGCAGTCCCAAAGCTAGTTTAGAGCCCAATTTGAACCTTAAAATTGGGTCAATAGTTATCTTTCCCCTAAAAGTGTTCTCATTTTTTTTTTTTAAGACAGGGTCTGGCTCTGTCACCCAGGCTGAAGTGCAGGCTGAAGTCACGGCTCACTGCAGCCTCGACCTCCTGGGCTCAAGAGATCTTTCTGCTTTAGCCTCTTGAGTAGCTGGGGCTGCAGGTACGCGCCATCATGCCTGGCTGATTTTTGTATTTTTTATAGAAATGGGGTTTCACTATGTTCCCAGGCTGGTCTTGAACTCTGGGTTTGAGTGATCCACCCGCCTCAGCTTCCCAGAATGCTGGCATTACAGGTATGAGCCGCTGTGCCTGGTCAAGTGTTTTCATCTTATTCCTCTATTTTTTACGTGTCCTATTTTCTGATAATAGGTACACTGGATTCCATCAGTCTTAAATTATGATTTCCAAAGAGGTTTTCACTGAATTCAGCACCTGTCATAACTGACTGTATATACCCAGTTCTCAGAAATGACTTGTGTTTAGTCTAGTTTTTAGTGTAGGTAAGGAACAAAACTGAGACACCTCTTTCTAGGATTGCTGTATAAATAAGCACTCATATATAAGTACAACGTTCAGTAGAACCGAAAAGAGAAGAGTGGGGCAAAAAGGAGATAGGATACAAACAGGACCATGTCTCTGTACCTTAAAGTTTTTAAAGGAAATCTTTTCAAGAAGCCACATACTAAAAAACTGATTTTCCATAGCCCAACAAATTACCGCTTAAAAATGCTGGACAATGCAAATCAAATATAATCAGAGCAAAATGAAGAATCTCACCATATATTACTTCTTGCCGTTTGACCACATCTTTCTTTTGCTGTTTTAGAAACTTGGTGTCTATTATCCGACTCCAAGACTCTGCTTCCAGCTGTTTGGAATCAATCTCAAAGTCTCCCAGTAGTTGTCCTTCATTCATGTCTGTACCTACTCCTCAATATATCAAAAAATCAATATCAGAATCAGTTTGTGACCTGCAGAATAAGCCTATGTTGGACTTTCCTCAAGATGATAGTTGATTTCATAAGATGCATGAATACAGGGGATATTCACAGAGATCATATTCTAGTAGCAGAAAAAAATCAATATCCTGTTCAGGAGTGACAGACTCTACATTCGAGACTTTGGTTAAGAGTAATAAACATGACATAAATCAAACATGATTAAGACATGACTTCTATCTACACGAAGTTAAGAATTGGAAGGGACCTGGTACCTTTTCATATTTAAGACAGCAGGCTTACAATTGCTCTGTGAGCTACAACTGTACATGTACAAAAGTCTAAGGGAAGGAAAAGATTTGTACTAAAGAGTATGCCCACATTGAAATAAATGACATCCTTCACTTGACAGCTGATGGATGAGTTTGATTACCCAGTCATTACAAAGCACTGGACACTTTACTGACAATTTAGAGAATCTTCACAGGATACGGAAGAGGCAGGCACTATCACTCCATTAAGACTTATATTCTAGGTAATGACACACACACAATCCCTACAGAGGCATAAAATATAGGCCATAACTTCCTCTTACCCTCATCAGTAAGTGATTCTGTTGATTCATTGACCTTGCTGATTTTATTTAGTGAGTCTGTTGAATGAGACAGGAATTTCCAGGTGTTTGACATGTTCTCATCGTTGCCAACTCTGGGGACAAAAGAAAAATACATACTGTCAAATACATTCTGATAACCTATGGCTTGCATTCTTAAATGAGTACCAGAAGACTCTAGAATGACAACTGGCTGGAAGTACTACAGTGACTGAAGACAAATTGCTTATGCTGGGGCCACAGCAACATGCACATTGCCTGGTAACAAAGTCGGGAGCATTTAGTATCACTGTAGATAGATTCAAATTGTGAGGACTTTTTGAGCCTTTTTAAAAAAAGTGATAAGAAGCAAGGGGAACTTTCTTCCATCAAACCATGTACACATTATATAAGAAACTTTCTGTTTAAAACTTATTGCCTAACCAGTACACTGTTTTTTCTGTTCTCTAAATAACTACAGATCTAGCACTTACAATCAACTATGTTCTCTTTGGACTTTCTCAATTCCAACTCACCAGCTAGCACAGCAGGCACCCAATTGACATGTGAGTAGACACAAAAGCAAGAACACTTTAAAGACCAACTTTTGAAAGTTACAATGCATACAAACTTTAGTAACGTTACAACTTTTGAAAAGCACACTTTTGGAAATAATGAGAATACAAAGATGAAACAAAACAAAATAAAACAAAACAAAAATACCTGAAACTTTTTAGAGGAGGAGAAAACATTAGCCAGCACAGAGGTTAGGAATTACAAACAAAAGGATACTTTTGCATCCTTTAGTTAGGAATTTTGCTCCAAGATAGGTTAAAGAGATACTCTGAGTCCTACACGTTTGAAATGGCTTATTCACCTGATGGGAAGGCAGGCATGTTACCCAAAATAGTCAGCAACATCATTATCAGCCCCCTGCTAACCACTTGACAGCCAAGGCCTGGCCAGGAGACCAGAAAAGAAACTCAGTGCAAATGAGTGAGTGAGAACCCAATAGTAACAATTGGCTCAGCACTCACCTCCATGAAACTGACTTAAGTGTTAAAAGGCAAAGATGTAAAACAGAGGTAAGAAGAAACAAAACCACCAGGTTTATCTGAACAATAGAAAAGCATGACACCTGGAAGTGGCTGCAACCCAAAATTCTGAATTAAATCACCCTTTTTCCTATTCCTACTTATTTTGATCTAAAAAAATCATCTTTTTAGAACTCAGATTCTTCAAAAGTAGGGCTGACGATATACAAAAGCTTACAGCAACCAGCCAGCTAAGGGTATTTAAAGGAGATCCTGCGACAGAATGACCATCATGACATGCATCAGAAACATAATCCCCATCCTGGCTAACACGGTGAAACCCTGTCTCTACTAAAAATACAAAAAATCAGCCGGGCGTGGTGGCAGGCGCCTGTAGTCTCAGCTACTCGAGAGGCTGAGGCAGAAGAATGGCGTGAACCCGGGAGGCGGAGCTTGCAGTGAGCCTAGATAGCGCCACTGCAGTCCGGCCTGGGTGAAAGAGCGAGACTCTGTCTCAAAAAAAAAAAAAAAGAAAGAAACCTAATCCCCATCGTCCTTGCCTGCACCAACCCATGACTTTATAGATTTATTTCTTAAAAAAAAAAAAAGCTTTTTGTCAAATGATGTGATTATTATGCTTTTGTCACCTAGATGCCAACTGTGCTATCTTTAAATATCGCCCATCACTTACCCAGCAATGTTCTGTATGGAGACACTTTTGGAGAGTGAGACACTCTGCTGGGATCGTCTATTGGCAAATATCGGGGTGGCAGTGGTTTCATCCACCAGGAGGACTGCGGACCGAGGACGCTCCTTGGGCTGTGAGGCTGCAAAAGGAGGACACTAACTGAAGCACCACCCATCCAGTCCCACCTAGTACTGACCCATCTGACAAATAACAAACAGAAGTAAGGCGCTTTACGGTGGATTTGCCCTGGAACTGTAAGTTAGTGTAAAAACTCCATGGAGGATAGTTTGGTGATAACTATTGAAATTGTAAATGCCTATATTCTTCGATCCAACAATTTCACTTTTAGGCTATGTTTATTTTACAAGATATACCTGCATATTCATGAAATGATGTTGTATCCAAAGTTACTCAATACGACACCATTGGTAAAAGCAAGACTGAAAACGACGTACCACGAGAAGACTGGTAAGTTATAGTACACCACATAGCAGAATACAATGCCACTTACAAAAAATGAGGACACTTTCCAAGTACTGACACAGATAGATCTATCTCCAAGATCTATTAAGGGGAGGAAAATCAAAGTGCAGAACAAAGTATATAACAGGCTATCTTTCATGATTAAAAGAAGGAAAAATAATCCAAGTTGTATTTACTTTAACAAGCAAACTCCAGGAAAATAAATAAAAAAAACTAAGAAGAGTGGTTACCTCTGGGGTGGGATAGGCAATGGGGATAAAGAATCCTGTGGGAGTATTACGTATTTTAATATTTAAGCTGTAAATAAGATTGAAAATCTTTTTTTTTTTTTTTTTGAGACTGAGTCTCGTTCTGTCACCCAGGCTGGAGTGCGGTGGCGCGATCTCGGCTCACTGCAAGCTCCGCCTCCCGGGTTCAAGCCATTCTCCTGCCTCAGTCTCCCGAGTAGCTGGGACTACAGGAACCCACCAGCACGCCCAGCTGATTTTTTGTATTTTCAGTAGAGACGGGGTTTCACTATGTTGGCCAGACTGGTCTCAAACTCCTGACCTCGTGATCCTCCCGCCTCGGCCTCCCAAAGTGCTGGGATTACAGGCGTGAGCCACCGCGCCTGGCCCCAAGATTAAAAGAATTTTAAGGGTAAAAGGAACCTTAGAGATAACTGGGAGCAGAGTTCTTTTGGACAGTTCACCATGAAAACATCTGGAGTGCCTGTTAGATATGGAATTCTCAGCCCCCCTTGTCTTCTAGGGGTGGAACCCAAGAGTCTATGTATCTTACAGGCTCAAATGATTCTTCCGCTCACTGCTAGAGAGCACAGATTTTGATGATTTCCTTTAATTTACAGATGAGGAAAATTTAACACTTGTTTAACATCTGTAACTACAGATGATCCTTGAACAACATGGCTTTGAACTACATAGATCCCCTTATATGTGGAATTTCTTCTGCCTCTGCCACCCCTGAGACAGCAAGACCAACCCCTCTTTTCTTCCTCTTCCTCCTTCTTGGTCTACTCAATGTGAAAACGACAAGGATGAAGACCTTTATGATGATCTACTTCCACTTAACAAATAGTAAATATACTTTCTTTTCCTTATGATTTTTAAAATAACATTTTTTCCTTTGGCTTAATTTATTGTAAGAATACAGTATATAATACACATAACAAACAAAATGCATTAATTGACTGTTTATGTTATTGGTAAAGCTTCTGGTCAACAGTAGGCTATTAGTAGGTAAGTTCTGGGGGAGTCAAAAAGTTTTATGTGGATTTTTGACTGCATGGGGGCGGGGCTGGCACGCCTATCATCCGAGTTATTCAAGGGTCAATTCTAATTTGTTCTCATAATGCATATTTCTCATTAACATGACTCAAGAGGAAACTGGAGATCTAACTTGCTAAAGTGGTCATGCCGGCACTTGGGAATATTTTTCCTTGGTAACTGACTTGCTGTCCCATTCACAGGTTGCATTATCTGTCCATCCCCAGGAGTGTCAAGAGGTGAAGGAAATAAGACTGGGGTGGTAGTTATGACTTCACAGTATTTCAGGATGTCTTTGATTCAATAAGCATTAACATAATCATTAATTTCCAATTCAAATTCTATTTACAAGATGACGACACAATAAAATAGCAGAAACCTGACATACTACAACCTGACCAGACTCTAGCTGCAGGAAGTACACAAGGAGTATGGGATGTGGCCCTACCCCTCTGCCCCCACCCCCACCCCCACCCCCACCCAAGAGAAAAAGAGCAAGTGGGTAGAAAAGAGAATGAGCTTAAGAGTTAAAGGGCCTGCAGCATAACCTGAATGTTTCTGAAGGGAGGTCAGTGAGCAGATAAAATCTGATGGAGGAAGAAAACACTAGTTCTTGAAGAATGGCAAGGATGTGGATGGGTCAGAAGAAAAAGAGAGGACAATTCTGATGAGAAGAACCGTGGAAATGAAGGCAGAAGTAATTATGTAGTATTAATGTAAAAG
This sequence comes from Nomascus leucogenys, assembly GCF_006542625.1. Classification (NCBI taxonomy): domain Eukaryota; kingdom Metazoa; phylum Chordata; class Mammalia; order Primates; family Hylobatidae; genus Nomascus; species Nomascus leucogenys. The sequence goes on along the minus strand of NC_044386.1, from coordinate 104,551,737 downwards.
GGAGACACAGAGTAGAAGAGGAAGCAGGTAGAAGGAATCGGTGAAAAGGCTGGAAAAGCAGAATGATGTTAGGCAGAGCGTATAATAACTTGTATCTAAAAGCCAGCATAGGGGGAAGAAAATAACAGCTTTCCTTGTTTGTAACCAATCCATATTCTACCCAAGTAAGTGACTCAATATTGCCGTTTCCTTATTTGTGATGATTATAGCAGTGAAAGCTAACACTTAAGGAATGTTTACTACTAAGTACTTTATAGGTATGATCTGATTTAAACCTGACTACCACCCTATGATACTATTATTATCCTCTTACAGAGGAAGAAAATGAGGCACAGAGAGGTTTGGTAATGTCCAGTTACACAGCTATTAAGCAGTGGTGTCAGACTTGAATCCATACAATTAGAATTCACAATCTGTACTCTAGACCACTGTGTTGCCTCAGTGGAGTACAACAGGAATAAGAATATTTGTGGGAGGGCCAGGTACAGTGGCTCACACCTATAATCCCAGCACTTTGGGAGGCCAAGGCAGACGGATCCCTTGAGGTTGAAAATTCGAGACAAGCCTAGCCAACATGGTGAAACCCCATCTCTAGTAAAAATACAAAAATTAGCTGGGTGTGGTGGCTTGCACCTGTAATCTCAGCTACTTCAGAGGCTGAGGCAGGAGAACTACTTGAACCCAGAAGGCAGACGTTGCAGTGAGCAGAGATCATGCCACTGTGTACTCCAGCCTGGGAGACAGAGCAAGACTCTGTCTCAAGAAAAAGAAAAAAAAAAAAAAAAAAGAATACTTGCGGGGGTCAAAGGTAATACTCATGAACCTTGCACATAATAGGCATTTGTTTTTAAGAAAGACATGAAAATAAGAAAGAAAACAGACTTCTGAAACAACAGATAATATCACAAGAAAAAAAGCATTTTAGGAAGCTAGACATAAAAAGTATGTGGAATGGGTGAGATCACAGACTGATGTGGGTGTCAACCTGGAGAAACTCCTCTTCTAGTCATCTACGTGTGAAGATGGATAATAACCAGATTAAATATGTCTAAAGGGAATCACACTCTTCTGGGAGTGTGGACTAGTACAACCATTCAGGAGCTATCTGGAGGTGCTCAGAGAAATTAGGCATAAAGCAGTGGTTTTCAAGCTTCAGTGGGCATCAGAATCACCTGGAGGATCTATTAAAAACACAGGCCAGGCTGGGTGCGGTGGCTCATGCCTGTTATCTCAGCACTTTGGGAGGCCAAAGCATGAGGATTGCTTGAGGCCAGGAGTTTGAGATGAGCCTGGGCAATGTAGTGAGACCCCGTCTCTACAAAAAAATTAAAAAATCAGCCAGGCATGGCAGTGCACACCCGGAGTGCCAGCAACACAGGAGTCTGAGGTGAGAGGACTTCTTGAGCCCAGGAGTTTGAGGTTAGAGTGAGCTATGATCACACCACTGCACTCCAGCCTGGGTGACAAAGCAAGACCCTGTCTCTATTAAACACACTCCCACGCACCACAAAAAAACACAGAATGCTGGCCCCGTCCCACAGTTTGTGATTCACAGATCAGGGTGGGGCCCAAGAATCTCTACTTCTAAACAACTACATTTTCCAGAACATTGTCTGGGGAAAGTCTCATAGAGGCTCCATGGAGCCAGCTAAGATATTAATCATTGCATTATTTATGGTGGTAGCTGGAAGCAATGTAAATATTGTCTCTAGGGGAACCTAAAATGTGAAATATGCTTATGAAAGAACACCATGCCATAGTCTGAAACAATAGCGTACGATAACATGCATATCTCAAAACAATATCGAGCGAAAAAAATAAGCAGAATATATAAGCATAAGTCATATTATCTAATTTAAATTCACACAAAATAATAATTTTTTTTCAAAGTATACATATGTCTAAAAATATGGCAGATTAGAAGGACATACGTTAAATATACTACAGTGGGAATGAGACAGGGAATGGGGAGTGAAAAGGGGAAGGTATCAGTAAAACCAAAGTGGAGTCTTGTACACACTGTTGAAAACAGTTTGATGTGAATGGAAGGGTGTGATTTACTCAATTCTGAGTAACACTTGAGATCCTTAGAAATAATAAAAAAAAAGAACCATTTTCTATAACTTCTCAGTTTAGAAAGAAGTTTAGGCCGGGCATGGTGGTGCATGCCTGTAATCCCAGCTACTGGGGAGGTTGAGGCAGGAGAATCGCTTGAACCAGGGAGGTGGAGGTTGCAGTGAGCCGAGATTGTGCTATTGAACTCCAGCCTGGGCAACAGAGCAAGACTCCGTCTCAAAAAAAAAAAAGTTTAACAAGCCAGATCTCATTTGATTTGTATGATTGTAAGGCACTAAAAACAAGTCTTTTAATTCTCAACTATTATTAAAGAGGAAATTGAGATGTGCAGGGGTCAACTGCTTAAACACACAGGGCAAATGTGCTGCCTTTAAGCTAATACACAGACTGTTTTAGAAACCTTCCAAGAGGGTTTGATGGTATAATGTTAAGGTATGGGTCAAGGAATCTGCAGGATAAAACAGCAGCCTTCTCTCACCACAAAATAGGTATTTGTATCTTGACTATGAATAATAACTGAATATTACAACAGCATTTTTACATTCAGAACCAGAAAGTCAGAAAGGGAATTGAGAGGTGGGCTGAGCTACTTACGCTTGTTTCTCATAATGACCGTGGGCAGTGATGATGTGTCATGTGCCTGAAGGCTCCCTTTGGGCTGCTAAAGAGAAAGAAAGTCAGTCCATTGACAATTCACCTCTGTCAAGCCCTGAGAAGCCGAGTAGGAACGGAGCAAGCAGTTCAGCTTCCTTTCCCACTCTGAGACTTTCGCAATGCCCTAAGCACCCTGTGTCCCAGCCACGGTTGCCCCCAATTGCCATCCGCTAACCCTGCCACGTACTCCAATGCCATAGATGCTGTCTATCCTGCCTGGAATGCTTTTCTCACCTTCAGAGGCATGGCATTCTTCCCCTGCAAGACGATTTCAGTGTTGCCTCCTTGGTAAAGCCATCTATAGCTTCTCTCCTCTCCTCACTCAAGGCAGTGACTGGCACCCCTTTCTCATTTATAGTAACTGTCTGCCTGTCCATCTTCCCCAATAGATTGCTGGTGCCTTAAGGGCAGTGTCTTTTGACTTTTGCATTTCATTTCCAGCAACTAGCATTTATAAGGTGCTAAATTATTGGGTAAAATAATAATTTTAGTTAAGAATTTTGTTGTAGCCATGTAGCAAAAATACTTTGAGAAATTACAGATTGAAGCAATTAATTAGATAAATCATTAGAAGAAACAGGTTACTTCCTATTTAAAATGAAATTCCAGGCAGGGTGCGGTGACTCACACCTGTAATCCCAGCACTTTGGGAGGCCGAGAAGGGTGGATCACCTAAGGTCAGGAGTTCGAGACCAGCCCAACCAACATGGTGAAACCCTGTCTCAACTAAAAATATAAAAATTAGCTGGGCATGGTGACAGGCGCCTGTAATCTCAGCTACTTGGGAGGCTGAGGCAAGAGAATTGCTTGAACCCGGGAGGCGGAGGTTGCAGTGAGCCAAGAATGCGCCATTGCACTCCAGCCTGGGTGACAGAGTGAGACTCTGTCTCTAAAATAAAATAAAATTCCCCTTTTAGGTTATATTCTCTTATATGGGAGATGCTGTATCTCTATCATGATCATTCTGTTTAAACTAGTACATTCACAACAACTGAGTCTTACCAGAGATCACAAACTCAAATGACTATAGTGTCGGCAGGTAACAAATGACAGAAGCAAGCTGGGGTGGGGTGGGGTGTGGGAAGGCAGTGGTGGCCTGGAACTGCCATATCCTGTCTAAAGGAGGCAGCATCACTCAGCTCCAGCCATCCCTCCCTCCCTCCCTGTGAGGTGCTCAGGCTCCACTGACGGAGGGGACTCCTGCCCTCAGCCTGCTTAATGAGTTTGGAGCTTATATTCTAGTGGGGGGAAGATACAGACCATAAGAAATCTATATAATAATAAATAAAGATGAGTAAATACAGACTCTAAGAAGGTGATAAATACTATGGAAAAAAGGAAAAACTAGGAGTGCTGGGTACAGGGAAATATCAGGGAGCCGAGGGTTATAAATCTTCCAATTTTTTCAGGAGAACTTAAGAATCCAAACTGATATAAAATGTGATTTTGAAAGAGCTGTACTAACTCACATTTTAAAAATACTACATGAGCCAAACAAAATACATGTCCAAGGGCTAAAGAAGATCTGGGCTATCCTATTTTTTGCCATTTTGACGCTAGTTTTAGTGCTTCTCAAAGTGAGGTCCTCGGACTATCAGCATCATCTGAGAACTTACTAGAAATGCAAATTCCTGGACTCTCCCTCAGAATCTGAAACTCTGGGAGTGGGGCTCAGTAAGTTGTCTTTCAATAAGCCCTTGAGTTGATTCTGATGCACATTCCAGATTGAGGTCATGGCACTAGATAACTGTGTTTGGTGACTGATGAAGTACACAGCTCATTAATCATCTGTGTTGACATAGTTGGAAAGCACTCCTTTGACAAGGAATGAAGAGACACTTACAGGTGACTAGGACATTGAAAACCTCACAGGCTACCTAAAAGGTATGGCCCCAACTCACACTGTTTTTTTAAGGGCCACTGGAAAAGCATGATTACATAGCATACATACTCAGGGCAGATACCACCATAAAACAGGCACTTTCTATTCTTACGTCATGTGATCAGAGCCACCTGTATTACGTACCTGAGGAGAAAAGTGCTACCAGACAGGCTGGGGCTAACTGTAACACCCTCCCCACCCCCACCAGCAGGTCAATGCCCCTGACCTCCACCTGCTGCCCTGATGGTCCTGAAGGAGGAAGACAGGTGTATGGACAGCAGGGTAGGCCTGCAGACATAGTTAAGAAGAAAACCACTTTAAGAGCAACACGGAAATATTAAAATCACCAAGAAATGTATATTGAACCTGAAGAAGTTCTGAAAGCATTTTCTTTTCTGAAAGTCTAATTCCCCAGTGTTACTTAAGAGGAGGACTGATTGCTTAAGAGAAAAAATACTTTCGTTATAATTTATTCTCAAACTTGGTACCAAATGATTAAAATAAACAAAATCCACCACAACCTCAACTCTCCCAACTCCCGAGGATTTTGTTGGTTTAAACCCTTTTATTTTAAGCCTTCTTTTAGCCAGAAAGTCTTACCTTCATTTTGACCTTTGCACAGGAGGCTAGACTTTCTCGGCAGCCTTTGTGGACAAAAGCACTGCAATCTGAAAAGAAAGCAAACCCAAGGTCACATGGACAAAGCAAACAGATCCCAGATTCTGAGTTTCCACTGCTGCCATAAGTGGCCTCTGAATTTCAAACTGAAGTCACTCACATGTGAGAATGTGACTAACTGAAATTACAGATTGCAGTCCTCTTCTAGGAAGCAGGTCTGTGATGTTATTTGGAGGAGGAAAAACACGAGCAGATGTGATTTCTTTTTTTTTTTTTTTTTTTTTTTCGGTGTTCGTGTCTTTATTTGGAGACTGGGAGACAGATTACAGCTTAATGAGAGGAACAATGACTCAAGTGATCTGATTGGAAGGGTGAGTTTCCTGCTGGCCCTTAGGGAGCGACAGATGTGATTTCTAATTAACAAAAACTAGTAAGTCTGCAACTTTTCAGACAGGAAGCTGAGAGGCTACCAAAACTAAAAGTGAAAGTGTCTGCTATCGATGTGTAAGTCTAAATTACAAATAAATACATTAATAAAGCCCCTAACAGGGGTTGCAAAATTTGTATGACTGTAATAAAGCACAGAATATAAAATCTGAAAAGCTTAACTACGCTGGACTTTTTGCAACCCATTCTCTGACACAGGAACCACACACGAAAGGTCACTGAAAGCCCCACGTCCACCTCTGGGAACTGTGACTTAAGAGAAAATGGAGACTTCTTGAAAGATAAAGCAGAGACCACAATTTGGCAAGGACAGCATTTTATCTCAATTCCTTTACTTTTCACTCCCTTGGCCTACAAGGGCCACTGACGTAAAAACCCAGGCCTCTGTGTCTCAGAAGGCTTACCATCAGCTCTCAGCGCTGCTATAAAGTCACATAACAGAACTGTTCCAGGAAGCCAGAGGTAAAGCAGAAACAAATGAAAGATCTGTCTGTGGGGACACTCAAGGAGACACTCTCATGGGAAGGGCTCACTCAGGAAATAAACCACAGATACCATTCACTAGGCAATGCCTCACAGACTGATTCGGGAAGCATCACAGGTCCTGTCTACATCAACTCACCAGTTAAGGGCCAACATCTCTTTTAGCCCAGACATATGGATTTGTCAGGGACTGGAGTGATGATGGGGAGAGGAGGAAACCAGAAAGGCGACTACTAGAATCCCAGACCTCAAAGGCCTTTTCCATTCCTTTTGTAACACTTCCTTTAACACCCACTTGGTTCACAGGTCTCCTCCTTAATACCACCGGCACAGTGTATCGAGACTCTCTTAGGTTTTTCTCTATCCCCTCTCTGGGGCAGGGACCATTCACCCACTGCTGAATCTTCAATTAAGCCTCTCTAGCATAGTGCCTGGCTCATGCATCCTATTCAAATGCTCCTCTGTAGGCCCTACTATGCCTATTTAAACTAAAATTAGATGAATGCCCTGACACAGCCTTGATTATAGTATGTCAAACATCAATTTAGTAACACAAAAGGACAAACAGCTGTCAAACTAAATTTGACGTAGGTCCTGGCTCTGCTTATTAGTATGACCCTAGTACAAGTCCCTTCTCAACAGGCCCCCGTTTCCTCATCTATAAAATTAAAAAGGAGGAATCACATTTTCCCCCAAGTTCCCTCTGCTGTGATTCTATCAGATGGTAATAAGTGAGTTTCAGGCTGCTGGACCCACAGCAAGAAGCATAACAAAGTGGTCGAGGCAAATGGCTTTATTTATTTTCTAGTAAGCCAAAATGTGTTTCTGCCCATCCTCACGAGCACTATTCTTACTCAGGGTGTATGGTGCGCCCCCTCTCCTCTGCCACAGAGATGCCTGGGACTTGCAGCTGGCATGTTCCTTTCTGGTTTCTTCCCCTCCCATTAGTTGATCCATCATCTCCTTCCCATGCACAGACTTGAAAGCTCACCCCACCCAAACGCTTTCTCTTCACAAATCCCCACTCAGCTAAAGTCTTTCAAATACATCATCTTTAAGTCCATTTCTCTTTCCATTCTACAGAAAAAGTATAAAAAGACTATGAGCAGGCAAAGTCAATGATTAGTAGATCTATGTTTTTCAGCATGCTGAATCCTCAATATATAATGCTGAAGAGAATAAAGCAAATTACAAAATGAGAGGTACTGTATGGTAGTATTTATGTAGGCTAAAAACAAAAACAAATTATATGTTGTTTATGTATGAGAATAAATTATAAAACACAGACTACAAATGCACTGAATTCATGACAGTGCTTGTCCTTGGGGAGGAAGGAAGATGCATGGGGCAGGGAAACAAAGGGGAATCTGAACTTAACCATAATGGTTTCTTAAAAAGTGAAACAATCTGAAGCCATCTGACAGAATGTTACTATGTGTTCATTTTGAATCATGGACACATACCTGTTAAATTACCTATGTATAATACTTTGTATTAACATTTTTCAAAATTTAAAAAAAAATTTAATTTTTAAAAAATCATCACACTCTAATGTCGTTCAAAGTTCCTTGGATTTGCTTATAAACATTTCCATATCCTTTTGCATAATCCATTTATCGCATCTTGTGATAACTTAAAAATAAGATTTTATTGTCTTATAATCCAGTTACAAAAGTATATTTTTTTCTTTTGTTTTATTGAAAATCTATAATATTTTAGGCACCTAAGGGCAACACAGGAGGTGGTAGATTTGCTGGAGAACCAGCTAATTCTGATCTGCAAAAGTGACCAAGAACACTATGGGCAGAATTTGTTTCCAAGTTCTGTTCTTTCTGTTCCTTTCTTTCCCAACCAGTTCCAAAACCCTACAGAGATTTAAGCAATGATGATTTTTAAGGGAGTGGCACTATCACTTTTAAAAAGGTTTCAGCAATATTCAAACTCTCAGGCCAGTGTTTGAGTGTCTGAGATGAACATAAAAGCAGAAAAAAATCATTTAAAATGTGCTTCTAGTAAAGAACTTTTCACATAAATTCACTTGTAATTAATTGAAACATGTCCCCAAACCCACAATCCAGCTGGAAGTTTAACACGCTCTATATTATGCTCATGAGTCTTGTCTTAGTGATAGTTTGCATGGACATCTCCTTAACATGCTGAAGTACCTACGTGAAAAACACTCAACTTGTTTCCAAGTCGTCCTGGACTCAATTCACAGTGACAGTTTTAGTGCTCTGTGTGGGTGATTTAGAAACTTCAGCCCCACTGACATCAGCCAAAGTCATGAGATTACAATCTTACTCTCTGTTTGGGAAAACAGAAAATTACCAAGAACACAAGAATTGAAGACAAATCTAATACATTTTTAAGCTCTCTGCCACAAACCATACCATGTTGTTATGAAGATCAGAGAATAATTATCTGGCCTTTTATTTATTTATTTGATAGATTTCCTAATAGCAGTAGGCAATATGCTTTCATTTTAAAAAATTCTTCAAAAAGGTCTCAGCACAGTGGTTTATGGGAACAGAGTTGATCCTTAATCGGATTCCTCTGCACTTAAAACAAACGGCCCAGCCTTCAACTTCTTTCTTTGCTACAAGGAGGCATCAAACCAAAGAAAATGAAGTTAAACCCACATGACTGGAAACTATCATCTATCTATTGCTGTATCTTTTTTTTAACCCATGCCACCAACCACCACAGATCTTTGGCGAATGGTTACATACTGTGTGTTTTTTATCTTTCGGAAGAAAAATAAAACAAACCATTAGCAAGGCTAACTTAAAAAAATCAACTTTATACAATGATAAGAGGAGTGGCCATGCCAAACTGAAATGAAATGACAGAATATCAAAGGACTGCCTACACAGAAATGAGCCACCTTTGTGAGCTGAGTCATATGCAGCCAGGGCTCTGACAAAAGAGGTCTTCCAGTACTTCAGTCCACTGATCATCATTTGGGAATAGGCTGAAGACTTCTGACTGTTCTGCCTACAGATGTGAGCAGCAAAATCTAACTGGGAAAAATGACCTGATCCTTCTCCAGGACACGAGTTGAGGAATTACCTTTATGGATAGAAATGTACAACTTTCTCCTATCATTTCAACTCTAACCAAGAAAATGAAAATAAAACAAAAAACAGTTAAATATGAGCAAATTTAGAAATGCATGCTACAAAATTCTTTCTGCAACTTTAAACTTCTTGTTTAAAATCTTTAACAAGGGCAACATGCCAAAACCCCACCTCTACAAAAAACACAAAAATTAGCTGGGTATGGTGATGTATGCCTATAGCACCAGCTACTTAGGAGGCTGAGGCAGGAGGATCACTTGAGCCTGGGAGGTCAAGGCTGTAGTGAGCCATGATCACGCCACTCCACTCCAGCCTGGGCAACACAGTGAGACCCTATCTCTTAAAAAAAATTATTTTATATATATATATATATATGTATTTTTGTTTTGTTTTGTTTTTTGTTTTTTTGGGATGGAGTCTTGCTCTGTCACCCAAGCTGGAGTGCAGTGGTACAATCTTGGCTCACTGCAACCTCTGCCTCCTGGGTTCAAGCAATTCTGCTGTCTCAGCCTCCTGAGTAGCTGGGATTACTGGTCCATGCCACTATGCCTGACTAATTTTTTGTATTTTTAGTAAAGATGGTATTTCACCATGTTGGCCAGGCTGGTCTCAAACTCCTAACCTCAGGTAATCCACCTGCCTCAGCCTTCCAAAGTGCTGGGATCACAGGCATGAGCCACTGCACCTGGCCAATAAATAAAATCTTTGGGGGATTTGAGACATCGCCCTATCTGGACTAAGAGTGCTTATATGCAAAAGGCATGTGAGATGTTCTTGGTAGCTGGTGTAATAACCACAGTGCTGATGTACAGAACAAGAGGAAAGCCACAAAAAAGAGCCAAATCATCTCGGCTGAGGTAGCCCCAGCAGCAGGTTTCGTAAGAACACTGGTAAACAAAAATGAAACAGAATGAAAGTGTTCTGCTTAAAAAAGAATTGCCTTTATTGCTTAGGGTCTTTTTTTTACCTTCCTTTTCCCTAAGTAATAAACTTCCTTCCTTTAATCAACTATATGTATTTTATTCTCTCATATAAGCAATGAACTATAAATGCCAGAAAACTGTCTGTCTAGAGAGCAACTTTCCTGATGAAATCAGAAGCAAAATCTAACCATCACACACATTCTAAATTCTTATGTTTCCTACTTAGATTGCAGCTGGTTTACTTGCTTATTTTTTATGTAAAAGAAACATCCTACCACGAAAGTACTGAAATGCTGCTAGCACAACAGAAAATAAATCAGCAATAATCTCAGTATCATTTTACATCTGTTTAAAGCAAGCAAAACAGAACCACTGGCAAGACCCCAAACCTGAACATAACAAATTCCTTATTCTGAAAGACCCCACTAAGTCACTAAGCTTTTCAAAGAACAAATTATTTGTGGCAGCTGGAAAGAACAGCTGATTATTCAAGGACAGCTTTACATAATAGAGAAACAAGAGTTGAAAAGACATTCCCTTATTAACCCTGTTAAAGTCACCTAATCCTAAAGCAAGAGTAGAGTTTTGGCTGAGATAAAAAGTCCCAGTTTCTTGTATAAACCATCATAATATATCATCATGATGGACTATATGGCTGATCTTTCTAACCACAAGTCAAAGGTGACTAGGCAGTGCTGAGGGTATGAAGCTCTAGCCAGGGGTCAGCCAAACAAGATTACACTTAACCACAATGGGAAGCCACTGTCCCCTAAGAGCACAAAGGTTTCCTAGGAGGTAAATGACTAACTGCATGGACGCTACATTTCCTATGACTCCTGGGAAGATCTCGGACATGAGAGGCGATGGAGGGAAGTGACAAAAGATTCTGGGTCCCCAAATTACTCATATTTTCTACTTCCTGCCAAGATAACACATGGGACTTCATACATACAAACATTCAGCTTCTTCAGGAAGCTGAAGATAACAGCCTATTACTTTGGTTCCTTTGAGAAAATGACTACATACTATTTTGTTGCTTTCAATCCTTCTCACTCTCTTTTGTTTTTCTGAGTCAGAATCTTGCTGTGTCGCCCAGGCTGAAGTGCAATGGCACGATCTTTGGCTCACTATAACCTCCGCCTCCTGGGTTCAAGCAGTTCTCCTGCCTCAGCCTCCCGAGTAGCTGGGGATTACAAGCACCCGCCACAACGCCCAGCTAATTTTTTGTATTTTTAGTAGAGATGGGGTTTCACCATGTTGGTCAGGCTGGTCTTGAATGCCTGACCTCGTGATCCTCCTACCTTGGCCCTCTGAAGTGCTGGGATTATAGGCGTGAGCCACCGTGCCTGGCCTACCCCCTTCTTTTTGCAAGAGGCAGGCTGTAGACCGTCTTACATAAACCTTAATGCTGTCACCAGATGTTGAGACTATTTCTACATTACTTCTGGAGTAAAGTGGTATGCAAATTAAAGAATGTATTTTTGAAACTTAGGTGCATATTAGGGTAACAGTCAAGCCCAACTTAAACTATTCCTTTTTGCTGTCTGATTCTTTTCAGTTTAAACCTCAAATACAGCCAGGCGCGGTGGCTCACGCCTGTAATCCCAACACTTTGGGAGCCTTAGGAGGGTGGATCACCTGAGGTCAGGAGTTCAAGACCAGCCTGGCCAATATGGTGAAACCCCAACTCTAATAAAAATACAAAAACAATTAGCCAGGTGTGGTGGCGTGTTCCTGTAGTCCCAGCTACTTGGGAGACTGAGGCAGAAGAATTACTTGAACCTGGGAGGAGGAGGTTGCAGTGAGCCGAGATTGCGCCACTGTACTCCAGCCTAGGTGACAGAGTGAGACTCCATCTCAAACAAACAAAAAACAAACAAACAAAAAACCCTCAAATATGTTAACTCTTTTTCCTGGTTTTTGCTGAGCAGGTAGAACTAAGATAATCTCTGATGTTTGATTAGATCAAGCCATTACCAAAAATCAAAGAACAACTAGCAAAGTTTATTATGACCCCTGTCCCCACTGACAGACTTCCCAAACAGAAAAGACTTTAGTCTAGTGATAACACACTGGACTTCATGAAATGACGTGCCTCCAGAAAAAGCAAATTCCTTGGGTGACTTCATATTAAAAAAAGTCCCATTCCACTTATAAACACTATTAGCACAGAACTGATAGCCAATCCACTATTTCACTGGTTTTCCAAAATACTAGAAAAACTCTAAAAAGTCTTATATGAAATAAAATATTAATATACTGTGTTCAAATATGTAAAATAGTACAGATTTATTTTGAGTTGCAATTTTAATATTTACTTTCAAAGTTAATGAGAACAATGAAGTAGCTGTGATGAACTAAAAAATGTGAGATCAGAGGTACATGACATTTGCAATTCACTTATCTACCATAACCTCTAATTTCTTTCTATATTTAATTTTGAGTACATGATACAGAGAACATCTTAACATTCTTCATGTAGATAAATAACCAATATTAGCAGTTTATTTTTTTAATGGCTTGCCTTGCAATCACAGTATAATCTTCAATTAATTAGAGATGGAAAAATGAGTAGGTAGGCTGATAGCTAAAGCTAGTATGTTGATGTTAAAATTTGGGAATTACACCTTTAAGAATGTATGTTTTTATGTAGTTTTAAATATACATAAATTCAGAAATCTGTGGAGCTTCCAAACACCTGACATCCTGAAAGCTACTGCCCTATCCATTAAACTATTTAATTACTACACAGAAGTGTGGCTGAGAATCTCAGACTCTCAAACCTTTCATACAGCTTTCCCCAGTCAATACCAAACCCTACACAAGTGATTTTCCATGGGTACCTCTGGCATCATTGGGCAATGGAAGTCTCCAAGAGGTAACCCAGATCTTGCTCTCCGGAGGTGGTTCTAGCACATACGACACTGATAGCATAAGGAGTCTAATAACGTGTGGTGTCCTAGCTATGTGTGCTTCATCATCCAGGGAGTCCAGTAAAAGAGAATTTCTATTATGTTTAACTAGAAGACATATCAAGAAAGCAAAAATGGGCTTAGGATGCCTGTGCATTCTCCTACATTAACTGAATATTTTTGCTATCTGATAAATTTATTATATGCCAGTTACAGGTTTAATTCTGAGTGATAGTCTAATGTAGACAAAGACTTAATACAGCCAAAGAGGGCAAATTTCAACTATTTGTAACCTAGAAATAATGTATATACACAAGTCAATGGCAATACGAGGCTAAATATACACTGGCATATATTAGACAACTTCTTTTAGCCTAAACTTAAAATTGCAAAATTAGCTGGAGCTAGTCATGGAAAGGTACAGCCATTCATTATAACCATAAACCAATGGTTCTTAAATCTATTGTCCTCTATAGCACAAGATTCTTTGGGTCTTCAAAAAGATTGTCTATAACTTTCAACCTTAAATCTCCTGATAATGTTTTACATCACAATACAGTACTGAGAGTTGGTAGATCAACTATACTACTTCTGATTCAAGCTGGTGCTATCAATAACAGTGGTAGAACAACTGTCCTTAAGGCTTATAAGCTTACTCTGTTCTGGTAGTAATTCTGCTTTGTCCATTAAATTCTCAAATCAAATACCAACCTATTTTGTGCCTTCATCAGAGATCAGCTGATAAATAACTAGAAAAACCTTTGAAACTATCAGTGGTCCAATATTTACATTTTGTTTTTAGACATACAAATAATATGTAAGCACATTCTTTAAAAATTCAAACAATATCAAAGAATAAAATAAAGAGTCCTCTTCAACTCCTTTTCTCTTTATTTCTCTTTTTTCAGATTGTTAACAGTGTGGTGTATAGCCTTTCAGATATTTTTGTAAAAAGAATTTTTTTTTTTTTGAGATGGAGTTTCACTCTTGGTGCCCAGGCTGAAGTGCAGTGGTGTGATCTCAGCTCACTGCAACCTCTGCCTCCCGGGTTCAAGCAATTCTCCTGCCTCAGCCTCCTGAGTAGCTGGGATTACAGGCGTGCACCACCAGGCCCGGCTAATTTTTTGTTTTTTAGTAGAGATGGGGTTTCACCATGTTGCCCAGCCTGGTCTCGAACTCCTGACCTCAGGTGTTCTGCCTGCCTCAGCCTCCCAAAGTGCAGGGATTACAGCTGTGAGCCACCATGCCTGGCCTATTTTTGTAAATTTATATAAACTGTTTGTTTTCCATGAACTAGGATCATGCTGTATATACTGTTCTATTTACTGACTTTTCAACTCATCAAAATGTCTTGGAGAGCTCCGTCTGCACCTGCAAATCTCTCCCAGGGCTTGGCACATTATGGTCCTTGGGCTGAATTAGGCCCATAGCCTGTATTCGTAATTTTTTTTTTTTTTTTTTTTTTTTTTTTGAGACAAGGTCTCGCTCTGTTGCCCAGGCTGGAGTGCAGTGGCTTGATCTCGGCTCACTGCAACCTCTGTCTCCTGGGTTCGAGAGATTCTCCTCCCTCAGCCTCCCAAGTAGCTGGGATTACAGGCGTAAACCACCATGCCCAGCTAATTTTTGTATTTTTAGTAGAGATGGAGTAGACCACCATGTTCGCCAGGCTGGTCTCAAACTCCTGACCTCAAGTGATCTACCTGCCTAGGCCTCCCAAATTGCTGGGATTACAGGCATGAGGCACCGTGCCTGGCCCTTATATTCTTTCTTTAGTATCAGCCTATCCATCTATATACTATACAAAATATACTATATTTTATGGATGGATATTTAAATTGCTTTCAATTTTTCCAGAATATAAACAATGTTACAATAAATAAGTACCAAGGATCATACTTTAGAATTCCTTTTTTTAAGCCACTGTGGGTGCCTGGCTCATATTGATATTCAATAAATATTTGTTGACAAACTGCTTTTGAATGAATCACACATCAAACACAGTAGCTTGCAGAATTCAGTCAAATGAACTTTGTTGATTGACTTCATATAAGATCAAGGAGTTAAGGGTATAATTACTGATGATTAAATGTAAAAAATAAATCCAGTGTGAAGTCATTAAGATTTTCTAGACTGAAGCTCTCCCCTTACTAATGCAGACAACAGAGTAGAAGCCATCTTCTTCCTTTACAAACAATTATAAATCAGGACAATATGCTGAAATATTTGAAAAACTCCATGAATACCTTTCAATGACTATTTCCATGCTTTAAATTTTACTCAGTTGTTTTTAAATCTACCCATTAGTTGTTACGTCTTTTTCTTCCATTATAGATTCTCTTCGTTTCATCCTTTTAGTAATTTTATTTATTTTTTTGAGATGGAGTCTCGCTATGTCGCCCAGACTGAAGTGCAGTGGCGTGACCTCAGCTCACTGCAACCTCCGCCTCCCGGGTTCAAGAGATGCTCCTGCCTCACCCTACTGAGTGGCTGGGATTACAGGCGCACGCCACCACGCCTGGCTAATTTTTGTATTTTTAGTAGAGACAGGGTTTCACCATGTTGGTCAGGCTGGTCTTGAACTCCTGACCTCGTGATCCACCCACCTCAGCCTCCCAAAGTGCTGGGATTACAGGCATGAGCCACCGCGCCTGGCCCCTCTTAGTGATTTTCAACATCTCTTGCTTATACATCCCCTAATTCTTCCTTATGGTGATTTACTTCCTTATGTGGCATCTATGTATCTTTTATTGTGAGCTCGGCTTCATAGGATTTTTTTCCTCCTGTGGTAGCCTTGGGTATACTGATTTGTCAACCTAATCCAATGGAGCAGTTCTACATCTGCTACAGGCTGGGTCCCTCAAGGATCTGTCATTCCTAAACTGGAATTTCATGAAACCTCTTGTGAAAGTTTCTTAGCCTGAAGTTCCAGCACATACAGACGGTGTAAACTTGGACTCCAGATTCATCAATTCTCACTGAGGGACCTAGGGAGACTGCAAGGTTCCTTTCTGCTTCTGAAGGCCAGTGGGTAGAATTTTTCAAGGCCCTTCATCATTGATGTTAGTCTTAAAACAGCGTTTCTTATACAGGGGTCTCAGTTCCAGCTCCCACTACATACCCTGAGGCCACATATCTTGACCCCAAATAAGGGCGCATGCTCTTTACTGCTCTGAGTTCCCTCAGGAATTTTCTATTTGGCAGGTTCAGCTATGTATTAATTTTTTTAAAAATATATTTTATTTAGCATTTTATATTTTATAGCAGAAGGCAGGTATCTAGTCTGCTTTACTGATTAAGTTCCCCGAATATTAATTTCATACTGTCAGTCAAGAAATATAGCCTCTTCCCATTTTTCTGAGATCAGGGCTCTCCAAAAGAAGAACTGGCACACTGCAAGGAGGGATGTAAAAAACGATCCCCTGGAACACAGGAGGAAGATTTTACAGCTCTTATTTAAAATGACTTCTTAACGTAGAAGAAAAATTGAGTTAACGTCTAATTGACACGCGGGTGCCTCGCTCAGTCTTTATGTTAGGCAGCCTCACTTTATATGTGACACTAGAGGTTTCTTAAGGAGCGGGGTGTTCTTCACTCAGGAGATGGGCTAGGCATGCATAATCCACATTTGTTTACTTTCAGCATGTTGTGATGAATGGAAACATACAGGTACCCAATAAAGTGGGCTTATGGATTACATTACCTGGTTTCAACTAAAATCAAATGAAAATGATGAGTTACACAAATTCCTTCAAAGAAGTCATGAATCAAAGACAATACTAATCATACTAATAACTAACCAGAGAACAAGAAAATGGCAATTCTGAGACTTCTCTTATTTCTAGAATGAGCTCTCTGAAAGTATGGCATAGTAGGACTCGTATGTAATTTTTATGTTATGTATGTATCCTATGTGAGTATGCTAAAAATGTTTTAATAATAGGTGAACATGCTATAAAATGCTTGGTGATTACTGCTCTAGGCAACCAGGTCATTCCAGTACTAAGAGGCTAACTGTGTCCAGTGGCTAAAAAACTAAACTACAGACCTTCGACTGGTGTCCCAGAAGAGTCCTATTAGAACCTGGGTTCCAAAATAAACACTGGAGGAGTACTGAACAGTGACAGTCTCTCGTTTCCCAGAGGTTACAGGAAATTATTATTATGTGGTAGTGGCTCTCAACGGTCTGGTAAGTCACAAGTGAAGGATGACATTAATGTGTGTGATCTCTGCCCACAAGGATGCATGAGGATTTGGGTGAGAGCTCTCATGGTTTTTTGTTACTTTTGAAAAACTAGGACAGTAAAACAAATAGTGTTGCTGACTACTTTGGGGATATAACATCCATAAAAATCATTTTACATGAATGTGTGTCATAAAGTCAGTCATTTCAAAAAGTCATAGGAACTGTAGCATAGATTAGACAGGCTGTGGGCTGTGTGCTAGCTGTAACTCCACTCATTCTCTTCCATGCAAGAAAGTGAGTGGAAATCATCATAGAAGTAACTTCCAATCTGTCCAAATATACGTTTTGTTGTTTTTTTTTTTGAGATGGAGTCTCACCCTGTTGCCCAGGCTGCAGTGCAATGGCACGATCTCGGCGCACTGCAACCTCCCCCTCCCAGGTTCAAGCGATTCTCCTGCCTCAGCCTCCCGAGTAGTTGAGGTTACAGGCACGTGTCACCAAGCCCAGCTAATTTTGTATTTTTAGTAGAGACGGGGTTTTGCCATGTTGGCCAGGCTGGTTTTGAATTCCTGTCTTCAGGTGATCCGCTCACCTCAGCCTCCCAAAGTGCTATGATTACAGTCGTGAGCCACCACATCTGGCCCAAATACACTTTTAAACATTTCAAATTTCTACCAGGCACAGTGGTGCATGCCTAATACCAGCTACTCAAGAGGCTGGCTGAGCCGGAAGATCACTTGATGTCAGGAGGTCAAGACAGCCTGGGCAACTAGCAAGACCCTGTCTCCAAAAAAAAAAAAAAAAAAATCAGATTTCAGTAAGTTAACTACTTTTAGTAAGAAATTACTTGGGATATCCAACATAAATGACTGAAAACAAGATTTCAGGACATCATGGTCTGAGAGTTGCTCCTTAACATCTGAATTTGTCACCATTTTGTCTGAACTGGTTATAGATATAATATCATGTTAATTACCTCAGCCTTCCGGGTGACTGGGCTGGCCCTGGGCTGGCTGGAACTCCAGACTGTCACCTCTGACCACAAGCAGCCACCTTGATTTACCCTGGTATGCTCTACAAATACTACTTCTTATCCGTGCACTGACAAAATTTTGAGATGCACTGCCTTAGAGCAAAAACGTGCAAATTATGGTCTGTGGGCTAAATGTGGCTTGAAGCCTAATTTTGTATAGCCCGTGAGCTAAGAATAATTTTTACATTTTAAATAGTTTTTAAAAATCAAAAAACTATTACATAACAAAAATTTTATGAAATTCAAATTTCAGTATCCATAAGTGAAGTTCTATTGGAATCACACTCATTGGTTTATGTATTGTCTATGGCTACTTTTGCACTGCAACTGCAGAGTTCAAGAATTGTGACAGAGACCATGTGGGTCACGACATCTAAGATACTTTTTATCTGGTCTTGTACAGAAAAAGTTAAGCAACTCCTGCCTGAGAATGTCTTATCAAAACCAGGAACAATGCTCAGTTAGCAGACTTGGCTTTCAGCAGGTCAGCACAGAATGTCTCTGAGCTCGGAGGTGCTCTCCCTTGGCCATCACTATGGCTTAATGTTGGTAATGGTTGAAGCATATACCAAAGTAATAGAATAAAAATGAGCACATATGATCTAACAGAAGACCACTGAGTAGCTTTAGGGTTTGGGGCTATGGATAATTTTGATGCTGACACAGACTTTTAAAACGTGGAGTGGTTTAGAGATCATAGAACAGAGTGCAGATGCTCCTCATCCTTTCAATGAGGCTACATCCACATAAACCCATGGTAAGTTGAAAATACTGTAAGTCAAAAATGCATTTAAATACACCTAACCTTCTGGACATCATAGCTTAGCCTGGCCTATCTTAAACATGCTCAAACACTTATATTAGACTATAGTTGGCCAAAATTATGTAGCACAAAGCCAGTTTTATGATAAAGCATTGACTATCTCATGTAATTTAGTGAATACTGCACTAAATGTGAAAAACAAAATGAGTGTACAGGTACTCAAAGTACAGTTTCTACTGAATGTGTATTGCTTTTGAACCACTGTAAAGTTAAAAAAACTGTTAAGTTGAACCATCTTAACTTGACTGTATTTGAAATTGGGGCTGTCTGAAAAAAATATAGGCTGTATGTTACATATCTAGAATTTCTTTTATCATGTCTAAAGAAAGATATAAAAAGGGTTACTTCTCCAAATGAATGAGGAACAGATAAGGAGTGGGGACAGGAAACTAGAAATGAGCTTTCCTGAGCCAAGAGAGTTCCATCTTATGAGAAGAAGCGTGTCTCTTACTTGCACAAGTATAGGCATCTTTGTTGGTGAAGGGCTTCATGCACTGGCTACAGCTGATGGGACCCACAACAGGAATGGAACTGAAAGTGTGCCCATTGACAGTCTTCTTATCTTTCTCCTTGTCTTTAGAATCTTTCTCCTTCTCCTTAATCTTATCTTTTTCTTTTTCCTTTTCCTGCTGAAGAAAAGAAAAGAATGCACAGTTAATTGAACACTGGAGGGCCTTCTCCTTATCTGGGCACCCAGATGGCATGTGGTCAACGGTGGCTGGTGACTATTTTGGACAGGAGTGAGAAACAAAGTTCTGGGCAAAGTGGTTTTTTTGTTTTTTTTGTTTTGTTTTGTTTTAAATTAAGGTGTTGGCATGCAAGCTACATTAGAAAATTCACACGAAAACTGGGCAGGCGGAACAGTTCTGGCAGTGGCTTATTCATTGGTTACTTCTACCGACAGACACAATACCCAAGGGCCAGCACTGCAAGGAGGCTTCTGATGCCTCAGCACAGCCCTTCCTCAGCTGGCTACAGCACAGTCCACACAGGAAGAGAGCCATGGGTTTAGGGCCAGCTTTAGGCAGAGGGCAGAAAAAAGGGTGGTAGCAATTCTGGGATCAGCCTAAGGGAGAGAAAGATGCCTGGGTGGCATGAAAAATTACCGAGGCTCCTCTCTAACTTTCTCACATCAATCGCATATCCCTAAGTGACGGAGTACCTATGAAGTTTCCTCCTTTACTCTAGTTAGAAATATTAAATATGCCCCACATATACATTTTCAGTTTCTGCTAACTAGAAATTTTAAGGTTTATAAATATTAACTTTGCCCTAATTTTCAAACTGGCAAGAGGAGCCTCATAAGAAGGGGAGGCTGGAAAACCGTACAGTGGTTAAGAATATGGACAATGGTACCAGACCTCGGTTCAGATTCAGGTACTACTACTACTACTGCCACCACCACCACTACCACC
The DNA here is from genome assembly GCF_006542625.1 of Nomascus leucogenys. Lineage (NCBI taxonomy): Eukaryota > Metazoa > Chordata > Mammalia > Primates > Hylobatidae > Nomascus > Nomascus leucogenys. The sequence goes on along the minus strand of NC_044386.1, from coordinate 104,531,211 downwards.
ACTACTACTACTCGGTAATAGCGTGACCCTAGGTAAATTATTTCTCTGAGCCTTAGTTTTCTCATTTCTCAAATGGGAATAATCACAAAAGTACCCATCTCATATGTTTTTTAAAACATATGACAATTAGGTGAGATAATACATTTCTAAAGCATTTTGTACGGTGCCTGGCACACAGTGAATACACAATAACACTTAGCAATATTATTAATTATTCATAATTTACTGGAAATGAGTTTCATTAGCTCATTATTCTCCTAAGCCAACACAGAAAGGTATTGCTTGCGGTAAGGGAAAGGAAGTTTTGATGTGAGCGGGGAAGATAGAAGAAATAGGGGAGTGGCTAAAGGACAACGGCGCAGGGCAGGGAGGATAGGAGAATGCACGGATGACAGGAAGGAGCCTTGTCAATAATTTTTCTCAAAAACCACCTTTGTTGTTCCTCAAGCTAGTTACCAACAGGGTCACTTCCTTTAAGAAAACAGGGTCCCAGGAAAAGGAAGTCCCAAGGCTTAGTAGCTCACTCCTCTACCCTGAGTACCTAGGGGTGCAGGAAGTCAGGAAAAGCAGGCAGTGTCCCTAGGTTGGAAAGATAAGCTTCCTACACCGTGCTCTGACCTCTTTTGTGAAATTCCTTTCTTTCCTGTGGTCTTCCCTCACTTGTCAGTGTGGCAACAGAAACTGATACTCATCTTGTGTTTCCTGTGTGCCCAGCCACTGCCCAGGTGCTTCTACTTACTGAGCAGGCCATAACCGGGCCAGGTACAAAGCACAGGGCACACCAGCAAATGAGAGATCAGACTGGGTGAACAGTGGGGGCACCGGGCTGGGAGTCAGGAGCTCTAAGTGCCAGATTACGTTGGCCATGTCACCTCAAGAATACTGCAGGAATGTCAGAAATGTTCTAGAGACAGACTGAAAGCAGAGGACTCATATGACATCAAGCCTCAATCTAAGAGAGGTTGTTATCAAAGCTTACACAGTCATGAAGAGGAATGGAAAGGAATTCAAACCTTGAAAACCTGAAGAACTACTGATGAGTGGTGGGTCCTTAATTAAATATCTAAAGCAGTCAGGGACATTTCAGGTAGACACCATCCTTAGGAGGCCAGGACCATGGGGATGTAACCATGCTCTCCATAAAAGGTCCTTTGGAAGCACTGTTTGGCAGAGTACTTGGCTGGCTAATCAGTATCAAAGAAATAATTTCCTTTCAAACCAACTGGACTACAAAGAACTACCATTCACAGGGTAGGAGGTTTTACCTATTACCAATACTATTGTTATGTCCTAAAAAAAATCCAGGAAAATGGGTGTCCCAAGTCAGTGATCGTGACAACTACTAAATGCCTTACATTTTGAATCAATGTCTTCTACATACATCATTTCGTCTGACTCAATAACTCTGAAGTGGGCAGGGTGAGCATTATGCTTCCCATTTTACAACGTACAGGATAAAGATAATAAATAACGGCTAAAAATCTGAACAGTTACTACATGCTAAGCACTGTAATAAGCAATTTACATGTATTTTCTCACAACAACCCAATGATAATACTAGGTATTATCTCCATTTTACATCTGAAGAGATTGAAGCTTAGAGATGTTTAATAATGCATTTGAGGCCACACGCCAATAACTGCTCAAGCTGAAATTAAGATTCAGATCTGGCTGACTGTAAAGCTCAGCTCTCACACACTGCACTATGCTGCCAGGGACTGGAGAGGTTGGTTGACTTGCAAAAGGTCACACAACAGATGATCAGCACAGTCAAAATGGGAACCCAGGTCTTCTGACTTTCTGTTCAGAACCCATCCACTGTAATGAAATGGTAAATAATTGCTAGATCTATGATCATGTGAAGTCTTTTGTTAATCAAATACATATAATGAACATCTAAGAGCCAAATTACTACACTTTTGAACTATAAAAAACAATGAGAGAGGAAGGGAGAAAAACTCCTTCACTTTACAAAACAGGAAGCTGTTCTGAGTGAAAATTGGTAATCGCTAAAGTACATAAAACTTTAGTAATAATCAACAACTAAATTTGGGTTTTTTCAAATAATTTCTTTCTTTTAACTAAATTTTGCTAAAGTTTTTTCCATGCATAAAATGTTAAATGGAAAAGCATCTGATTTTTTTGCTCAGGAAAGTTAAATTATACTTCAATCGTTTAAAAAATTTTTTTATGGCAATCAGCTTATCCTCTCAAGCCTTGCAATGCTCTTCCAACCTGAATAAATAAGAAATAGCTTCCTTTTCCAACAATCCAAATTAGTTCTTCCCAGGATAGAAACAAAACAAAACAACCAACTCCACTGGCTCTGTGTTTACTAGAATTTAGTGCTTTAAAGAAGTCAGGCTCTTACCTCCCCATGCTTTGGTCCTATGAATCTCACTGTTATGTGGGGTACTTCATGAAACCGACCCCATTTTATCGACATGACTTGACCCCCATGCCAGGAAACGTGCTCTCACAGAAGCAGGGGCGCATGCCGTCGGGGCAGAGCTCAGCAGCTTTGAGCTGCCATTAGTGAAATCGTAAGAGGAAGCCAGAGACTGGTTGAGAAAGGGAAGGAGGGAGGGCTGCTGCTTGTTTCCTTAAGACAGTCTTAACTGTTTGAATGCTGCTGGTAAAGCCAACAACCCTTGTTACAAAGGATACAGGAAATGAAACAAGACCTCACTCCCCCCAAAAACAGTGTGTGTGGACCGTGCTTAAGCAGCAATATAAGAACTCTAGCAAGGTTTGAGGCCAAGTTTTTACATGGGAAGTTAAGGAACACATCTTATCTATTTTAAAGTAGACTCCTCATTTTATAAAATGCAGTGAGTTTCATAAGAAAACTTTTTAGTGAAGTCACCTGGTGTAAAGTGGTGACTAGTTATTTTCTGAAGTTTGACTTTTCCATGTTTAACAACTGGCAAAATGCTTTAGCTGTGTGCTGGGGAAACAGGCTAACGGTATTTAACAGGGATAGATGGAGGTAACAACTGCACTAGGACACTATCAAAGGTGATTCTTCACTTTTCCAAAAATACCGCTTTATACATGTAATTACAATAAAAAGAACACTCTGGACAACTGTGAAAACATGATATGATCGAACAACTGTCATGTTACAGATCTTTAATCAAAGAAGGAATGAGAACTATATTTAAAATTAAGTCTTTGTAAACACTACTCTAGGAGGCACTTCTGAAAGGCCGATGGGTACAGCTCTTTTTTATACAGACCACAGGACCTAGGAGCTGTAACTGAATGTCCTGTTACAAAGTCATGTAGTATACTTGCAGCTGTGCAGGAATTTAACCTGTGCACTCAAAAATACCTACTTCAAATCAAATAGATTTGTCTAAAACATTTCTAACCACCTCTTGTTTGTCTACAAAGAGGAACGCTTAGTATTAGGTTGGTGCAAAAGTAACTGCGGTTTAGAAAAAAAAATAAACAGTGTGATGGGATGGTTTGAAGAGGGTCATCCCACACTCCCTTTGTAAACTCCAACGCCATGCATAGCAGTGTTTAAATACTCTGTAACATGCAAAATTACTTAGCAGGAAACAGCACTATCTCTCAAAGATACTAAGACAAAAGCAGAAACTGTCAGTCTTCCTGCTATACTTCCTGTTTAGCACCCACCCCCGCCCCATCTTCCACAAACACATTCAATATATTTATCTAATCTAATCACTTATGCCAGTCGGTGATAATTTTCAAAAGGACATAGGATCAAGGACTCAATTTCTTAAGTTTATATACAAAACTCAGTGCTTCAGACAAAATATGTTACCCTCCTAGGAATGTGAACAGTTTACTGCCTACTGGCTTTTGGCTTCTTTGGACATGTTTAAGAACTGTTTATCATCACAATTATACAACTGAATGGAATATATCTAGGTTAATCACTATAACCTATTTTCATAAAGATATATATATCATGCAAAAGGAAAGCAGACATTTTCAAATAATCCTTAGAAACTTTTGTAAGAGTTACAGGTGGCATTTTAATATTATATTCAGTAGATGCTTAAATTTTTCCTTTAAAAGATGTAGGTCTAGTTTTATTGTATGGTGTATTAATAAAACAATTGGATCAGATGGTCTCCCACAGCATCTATTTAAAAAATAATTTTTAAAAACTGAAAATTTATCATTTTCACAGAAAAATCAGTGTCAATATCCATAATAGCACTTTCAATTTGTTAACATTATGGAGAAGTAACATTATTCAATAGTTAAGAACGAGATTAGAGTTAGCATCACTATGCTAAGAAAATTTAACATTCATTAATTTTTACATTACCATTTAGAAAATACAGTACTTCTGCATGGTAAAATGGTATGCAGATACATAGCACAGTGAGGGTATTTAACACAAAATGTACTGCTTTACTATTTCCCCTATTTCCTTCCTTTCTCTCTCTCTCTCTCTCTTTTTTAAGAGACAGGGTCTTGCTCCATTGCCCAGGCTGGAGTGCACACAGCTTACTGCAGCCTTGAACTCCTGCGCTCAAGTGATCCTCTTGCCTCAGCCTCCTGAATAGCTAGGACTACAGGTGTGCGCCACTACGCCCAGCTAATTTTACAATTTTTTTGTAGAGATGAGGTCTCACTATACTGCCCAGGCTGACCTTGAACTCTTGGTCTCAAGTGATCTTCTCATCTCAGCCTCAGAGCACTGAGATTACAGGTGTGTACCACTGTGCCCCACCCCCACCTTTTAAAAAATCATCTTTTTTAAAAAATCTACATTTTTGTCATTGACAAAAGCCAAGCTGTTACAATTTTATTTAAAAGTGAGCTAATAACAACTCACTATAAAAGGTGACTTACAGTTGCCACTAGGACACTCTAAACACTTGGTAATGGGAAATGGACTACAATCCAGGGTTACGAATTTGTAATTTTTTGAGTTTCCACTGCTAAAGACAGCACGACCCCAAGAGATCAAATCTTGAAGCCAAGTCTGAAAGACGAACCAATCTCAATTGCAAAAGAGTGTTGTCATTTTGACAAAGGAGATGATCAGAGGCAAGAGGTCAACTGATACTAAAAGTTTCTACCAGTGATCACAGATGTCAGTCTAACACAAAATATGTTTTCTCCTATCCTTTCTGCTCATCCCCTCCTGGCAAACTCCAGTCCTTTCGGATTAAAAAAGTTAAAAGAAAAAAATTACACTGTATAGAAACATTTTGTTTAAACACAAAATGTTGAGTACTACTTCCTGGAAGTCAAATAACAGGAGGTTGTGTGACTTGAAGCATACATCTCTGTGCCTCAGTTTGTAAAATAAGGAGGCTAGGCTGAGGGCTGAGACTTTTTTAAGGTCAGGGTCCAGTTTCTAAATTCCATCTTACATTGTGTTTTTTTCCCATCATGTGTATGTTTTACCTTATCCATGAGATCAGTGGTATATTCAGTGCTCTGTCCTAAAACTCTATGACACTGGGGAGATAGCCAGAAAGGGGGAATCTCCACTTATTTATTGGTCTTCCACGAAAAGCTTGTTTGAAGACAAGATTCAGTAGTTTAAAAGCAAAATAAAAAACAACGAAAATATTTTGAATGCATCCAAACTAGATCATAAAGTTTTTCAAGGTCAGGACTATGAGCTTTAGTTCTCTTAGGTGCCTGTTAACACCTAGCGGAACGCTAAGACTATACAAGGCATTTAATAACACTTGGCTAATTTATATTGATCTGTCCAAGGGGATTTTCTTTTGTTGATACCAACTAGTATCCAAGCCAGCAATGGTAAGTAAAATAGGTAAGGCTCTATTTTAAGCATGGCTGCCAATATGTAAATATGTAGAATACTGGTAAAGCAGTATTCTTTGACCTTCATTTTTTTTTTTTGAATTATAAAACAAGGCTGAGTCTGAAGTTAAATGTGTGATTATGCTAGAAATAATTTGCTAGACTCTTTGCATCTCTCCCTGATTGCCTGCTTTCTCTCCATTCTGTACTTGGACAGGAGAAATGGAGAGAAAATACAATTCTTGTGGCAGGTTTTGTGGAAAAATTTCTTTGAATGTATTTGCTAAACCAAGAGATCTTACAAAACATGGTAAAATACTTTGGCTATATTTCCATCAGCCCACTGAATTGATGGCTTAGTGCACCTTCTTTTGTGAGGGAGGAGGCAATGCCCTTTTATGACAATATTCTTGAATTCAATGTTTATTTCCGTACTTCTAAGTATGCATGTATGTACATGTGTGTATATATCTGTATGTGCAGTTATATACTACACACACACACACACACACACACACATGCACACACACAGTGATTCCTTGCAAGAGTTCCTTAACTGATTTCAAATTTTTATCTACTTATGTCTTTATTTTGTTAGAGGGTGTTGTGGGTAGATGAATAGGGTATGACAGGCAAAAAGTTTTTCCGCATGGACTTGAAATGGAATCAGTTTTGGTTTAGCACTGGGAATCAGTATAAGAAAGTGAACTTCTTTTCTCCCTTTCTTTGAAAATACGTTTTTAAAAAAGATTAGAAATATGTAAAACAAAACATTAAGCGTAGTTATCTCTACGTGGGGTTATTCCAAGAGATTTTCCTTCTTTTACTTTTAGATTGTGAAGATTCCCATAATGGGCATGTGAAAAATAATTAGACAAAAAATGTTACTTTAGGCTGGGCACAGTGGATCACACCCAGGGCTTTGGGAGGCTGCAGCGGGAAGAGTGTTTGAGGTAAGGCATTAGACTGGCCTGGACAAAACCGCAAGACTTCATCTTTACAAACAAATTAAAACATAGCTCAGCACGATGGTGCATGACTGTAGTCCTGGCTACTCGGGAGGCTATGGTGCGAGGCAGGAAATTGCTTGAGCCTGGCAGTTCAAGACTGCAGTGAGCTATGGTCACGCCACTGTGCTCCAGCCTGGGTGATAGAGTGGAGCCTTCTACACACACAGACAGACAGACAGACACACACACACGGTTTAAACATTTATTTAATCTCTTAATCACTAAGAGAATATATTCTAAATGCTCCTAATTAGAAATAGATCTAAGAAATCATATTAGTCTTAAAAGTTCTTGTAATCTTCTGTGGGATAATCCTTCCCTCTAAACCCAAATATAAATATTTTCAATCCTTTGATCTTGGCATAAAATCCTTCTGTTGCATTTAAACTGATATTACAGATTTAAGCACTGTGGTTTAAGAGTATGGGATTTGAAACCAAAGAGATCTGGTCTGAACTACTTCTTCACATTAGAGGAGCAAACTCGGTAAGGTACATCACTTTTGGAAAAGAGAGATAATACCTACCTGACAGGGTTGTTGAAAGGGTTAAATAATACATGGAAAGCACTTAGCATATAGTGAAAACTCAGTAACTGGTAGTTCCACTTCTTGCTATTTTTCTTATTATTTTCCTTTAAATATTAGACAATTTCGGAGAGTAATCCTGAATTTATTTCCATTTATGTCCCCATGATTTAACCAGTTTTGGTGTGAATGCAGGCTATGACAGGATCCTACTGAGGTGATCACAAGCAATGCCCACAGTGATACTTACTTTGCTCTTCTTGCTGCTGGACATTTTATTCTTGATGTAGCTGAATGTACGACTGACTTTTGTTCCACTCTTCCATTCAGAATCTTTTTTGGAGAAGCTATGTGGCAGTAAACTATAGTTCTCTTCTGTTATACTAAATAAAAACAAGAAGATCGATTTTTTTAAAGGGCTACAGAAGTTAAATAAAAGTGAAGCAGAATAAAAGGTAGATGAAGGCTGCTGAATGGCTTTCTATAGAACAGAGTATGCCACAACGCCCAGGTTCTGTTATCAAAACTTGGCTAAGTTTCCTTAGATCCATCACTAATGTTTTCTTGTTCACTTGTTTGTTTTGGAGACAGAGTCTTGCTCTGAGTGGTGTGGTGATAGCTCAGTGCAGTCTCGAACTCCCGAGCTCACGCAATCTTACTGCCTCAGCCTCTAGGGTAAGCTGGGACTAAAGGCACATGCCACCACGCCTGGCTATTTTTCAAACTTTTTTTGTAGAGATGGGGTCTTGCTATGTTGCCCAGGCTGATTTTGAACTCCTGGCTTCACACAATCCTCCCACCTCAGCCTCCCAAAGTGCTGGTATTACAGGCGTGAGCTACTGCCTGGCCCATTTTTAATGTTTTAATTATGGATTTTCAGTGACCTCATGTTAAAAAGAGCCTGTCAATTATTCAATAATTATTTTATATGGAATCTATTCATCTATAATAGCACTCAATCTGCTAACTCCTTTGCAACAAATGGGTGCTTGAAAGGAAACCCATATATGTAGCAGAATGACAGGGTACTTGTTAATAGGAGTTGCAAACCAAGGAATCTTACGACTGGCCACATACCCAAGTTCCTTAACGGTAGAGATCACAACTTTTTTCTAGCCTTTGGCACACGGGACAATCAGGACTGTGGACTGGTCCATGCAGCTAGGTTCAATTTTAGGAGGGAACGTACTGAGCAGCAGGCAGAATTGAGGCACAGTGTTGAAAGATCAATTTTAGGAGTTTTATGTAGATTCAGATTTACTGATCTACCTGTTCAAGAAGCCTACATAAAATCTAAGTCCATCCAAGATGGACATGTTCTAACTTAGGAAATTTGCAATGGTTAATTTTCTTAAATGCTGGGCATTTGGGGCAGGTGCGGTGCTCACACCTGTAATCCCAGCACTTTGGGAGGCTGAGGCAGGCAGATCACAAGGTCAGGAGTTCGAGACCAGCCTCACCAACAGTAGTGAAACCCCGTCTCTACTAAAAAATACAAAAATTAGCCGGGTATGGTGGCACGCGCCTGTAGTCTCAGCTACCCGGGAAGCTGAGGCAGGAGAATCGCTTGAACCCGGGAGGCGGAGGTTGCAGTGAGCCGAGATTGTGCCACTGCACTCCAGCCTGGGTGACACAGTGAGACTCTGTCTCAAAAAAAACAAACAAACAACAAAAAAACAGCTGGGCATTCAAATAAACAATCTGTTATATAGAAAAGGCATCCATTTATACTACTTTGCTTAGGTGTTCTAAAATAGTTATTTTAGACGTTTCCCACAGAACAGCAGTGATTGCCTCTAGGGCCTCTGTGAGAGGGCAGGTGGCAGGCAGAAGCAGCACCATAAGGGGTCCTGTCAACAGTCAGTTTATTTATATATGCGTTGTTTACAAAATACAGCATTCTGTTTTTAAGATAAGAGGGAAATGGTATGAAAACCACTGCTCTAGAAAGGAGAAAGAATAAATAAGCTATAAAAGCAGTGCAAAGAGAAGCATTCATTGCAAGGGTTCTGAATCAGAATCATAACTGATGCCTCTGTGAAAAAGAAGGCAACTCAGAAAAAATTAAAGGGCAGCCATAGGAACCCCAATTATATTTCAAGTAGAATATTCTGTCTCATAAGCATGAAAACCTAAGTAAAAATAATGAGTCAGAACAGAAATCTTTTGCTTGTCGTCAAGTAAAGAATCAATTTGTGGCCAGGCACGGTGGCTCACGCCTGTAATCCCAGCACTTTGGGAAGCCGAGGCAGATGGATCACCTGAGGTCGGGAGTTTGAGACCTGCCTGACCAACACGGAGAAACTCCATCTCTACTAAAAATACAAAATTAGCCGGGCGTGGTGGCGCATGCCTGTCATCCCAGCCACTCAGGAGGCTGAGGCAGGAGAATTGCCCGAACCCGGGAGGCAGAGGCTGCAGTGAGCCGAGATCACGCCATTGCACTCCAGACTGGGCAACAAGAGCGAAACTCTGTCTCAAAAAAAAAAAAAAAATCAATTCGTTTACTTCGACAGAGCTATGTATCATTTACATGTATACAGAACAGCTTTAAAGCTTAAAATAGCTAAGAGTATTATTGCACACACACACAGACACTAATATGAAACAAAATGTTGTTAGACTGTTAGATTTAGGAATTAAAAATCCCCATAAGCAAACGGTGCACAAGTTCATAAAGTCAAATAATAGTGTACCCTCACATCAATAAATACAACCAATTTTTATCATGAGGACAGTGTAATTAATAAAACTACTGAAGACATTAACTTTAAGATACAGCCTTCACGACAAAACCACTTTTAATCATTATTCCAAATTTATCACTCAAAGAAGAACCCAATAAGCTTAATTAACTTAGTTTACGTAATTAAATGGCCTAAGAGATTTCAAATTTTCTTCATTTTATTTCTGGAAAAAGGAGTAACAAATTTATAGTACCTCTCAGTCAGATTAGCACTGGTATTGTGGAAGGTACTGTGGAAGGGCCGTGAATCTAGAAAACAAGGCAGAAGAAAAGTTAGAACCAAAAAATTTAACATTGATGACAGGTAGAATATTTATAAATTCACAATGACACAGCTAAAGCAAAAACAGCATGTGAAAGTCAGCACATGGTACCTCCTCCTTCTAAAGGTTTGAAAGAAGGAAAAATTAAACTCGAAACCCTCAAATTAGAACCAGAAGTAGGCAGTGAATTTCTCATAAAGAAAATAAGTTTAATCCAGGATTCAAGTAACTAAAAAGACTCCAAATAACTTTTTCTAATGCTTAAACACATATGAAGCATGCTTAATTCCAGTTCTTATCAATCTTCAGTTTACACAAACCATCCTTCTGAAATGACATCATAGGAAGAATATAGAATAGGAAATTAAATGTCATATTTTATCCCTGTTAATACTGCTTTTATATGTTTCTGTAAGATCTAACTCATCTCTAATATTTTCATGAGAATTGCTAGAAATAGATTAGCAAACAGGAAAGAGCATCAGAACTGGCTTATCAAATCTTGGCCCTGTCACTAATTTGGGATAAGACCTTCGGATTTCATTTCCTCATCTGTGAAATGAGGGAGATAAAACAGATGGCAAAGTCCTTTCCAGGCTAATAGAGATAAAAATGAATGAGGCAGATACATACTTCTTCCTTCCACAACTACTGGACCATAAACTGCCGCAGGTCATTACAATTCTAAGACTATGTGAGATACGGCTATATGAAGAAAAAAACAGAAGGAATATTATTATTTTGATCTACCATGTTAATAAAGATTGAGTTACTGAAGACTTAGATGAGAGCAAGGCCTCAGTCATAGTGATAAGTGATTTTCAGTTTTCAGGAGATCAGTTAGAGAACTATTTCCAGGTATATTCCAGGGAAACAAAGGTTACTCTGTAACACTATTTTAACGATTTAGACAAAACACCTTCCTTTTTCCTTGAGGTTGGTTTCAAGGATCTCTGAGATTACTGTAAGCAAAACTTTAATCTGATAGAGATTTGAAGATGTTCTACTACCAGATTACCAGCATTTGGGCCAGGCACAGTGGCTCATGCCTGTAATCCCAACACTTTGGGAGGCTGAGGCAGGCGGATCACTTGAGGTCAGGAGTTCAAGACCAGCCTGATCAACATGGCAAAACCCCTTCTCTACTAAAAATACAAAAATTGGCCAGGCGTGGTGGCGCATGCCTGTAGTCCCAGCTACTTGGGAGGCTGAGGCAGGAGAATTGATTGAACACAGGAGGTCAAGGTTGCAGTGAGCCGAGATCGCACCACTGCACTCCAGCCTGGGTGACAGAGCGAGATTCCATCTCAAAAACAAAAACAAACAAAAAAACCCCAAGATTACCAGCATTTGAAACTCTTCAACTCTCAAACTGTTCTAGATTCTGAACAGAAATCCAAAACTGTAGTTATTATTTTTATTTATTATTATTACAAATTTTTTTAGAAGCAGGGACTCGCCATGTTGTCCAGGCTGGTCTTGAACCCCTGGGCTCAGGCGATCCTCCTGTCTCGGCTTCCCAAAGTGCTGGGATTACAGGTGTGAGCCATTGCACCTGGCTAAATTTAAATTGCCAACAGGTAGGAATAATACATAAGAAACCTTAAAACAAATTCTAAGTCTTCAAAAGATTGCCTTCCGTATTTTTTTCGTTTTTCCCAATTTGGGGTTCTTCTTCTATTCATTTCACTTACAACACATGGTAACAACAGCCAGGTAAGAGGGAAAGATTAGCAGAATAAGAATATCTGGGATCCATCCCCAGGTTCTGCATAATCTAGGTATAAAATATCAGCATTTTAATCGCATGATGCCTTAGTGTACTTAAAAAAATCAAGAGGATAGTTTAAATCAGTGGTTTTAAAACTTTTTCTGCCCAAGGAAACTTCAGTGATATAAGCAGCATTAAATTTTCTAAGCTTGCCTGGATTCTATTATACATTTAAGCAATTACCTAGTAAGTTACCGCCCTAGTAATATGAACTAAATAAAAATAAAATTCATAATGCAGAAAAATACCAGCCAACACAAAGCAGGGCCAATCATAAGCTTCCAGCAGATATCTGTGGAATAAATTAAAGACTGAACACATATGTGATTGAGTACTAGGAGAATCTATGACTCCTATATTTTCAACTTTTCCACTGCTAAAAATTTTAGTTAAGTTATGATGACCTTTTAGATGTGGTTCTGAACGCAGTAATTAATCCACCAATGCCTCTGAAATTCCTAAAGTGTCATCAAGTTTTCAGAGCACCTAAGAGTAGAAAACAACCAACGCCACTTCCATGACAAAATTACGGACAAAAGAAATGAAAAAAAATGAAACTTGTCATGAAAGTTAGCCTGCAAAGTATTATTGTAGGTAAATAATATATTTCAACTAGATTATCTTTCAAGGCATGAAATAACCTGCAGATTTATACTACAGCCAGGAACTTCAGGGTGGAACTACTGGACGGACACAGTTGATATTTTTCAGAGTGTGTTCCATGGAACACCAGTTTCATGAAATGTTGTATACAGTGCTGCACATATTGTGGTTTTCTAGTTAATACATTTGGGAGAAACAGTATATTGAACACTGCCTTGAAAATCCACAATGTAACACAACGTTAGCATTTTAAATCTGCTTAACCCAGAGTTCCTAAATTTACTAATATTTGGCCATGAACCAACCCCTCCCTTCTTTTGGTTCTCCCTGCCCACACATAATTCTTACTAGTAGTTTTGAATTTAAGGAACACATTTTGAGAAATACTTGATTCAAAAGTTTCTGCAAGCTTCCGTATTTTTAGGGTTCCATTGTGTCGGATTAACTGAGTGACCAGTGCTGTTACAGGATCATAATTCTGTATTAGCAGGACCTTGGTTTTTTTTGTTTTTTTTTTTGGGGGATGGAGTCTCACACTGTCGCCTGGGCTGGAGTGCAATGGCATGATCTTGGCCACTGCAACCTCCGCCTCCTGGGTTCAAGCAATTCTCCTACCTCAGCCTCCTGAATAGCTGGGATTACAGGAGCCCGCAACCACACTCGGCTAATTTTTCGTATTGTTAGTAGAGATGGGGTTTCACTATGTTGGCCAGACTGGTCTTGAACTCCCGACCTCGTGATCCGCCCACCTCAGCCTCCCAAAGTGCTGGAATTACAGGCATGAGCCACTGTGCCCGACTGGGACCTTGGTTTATTTGTCATGCTGACCTGGCTACTTCCCGGTATATTACAAATACTTTGATTTTTTTTTTGAGATGAAGTCTCACTCTGTCACTCAGGCTAGGGTGTAGTGGCATGATCTCGGCTCACTGCAACCTCCGCCTCCCACGTTCAAGCGATTCTCCTGCCTCAGTCTCCCAAGTAACTGGGACTACAGGTGCCCATCACTATGCCCAGCTAATTTGTTTTTTGTTTTTTTAGTAGAGACAGGGTTTTGCCATGTTGGCCAGGCTGGTCTCAAAACTCCTGACCTCAAGTGATCCCCCCATCCTCGGCCTCCCAAAGTGCTGGGATTAGAGGTGTGAGCCACTGCACCCGGCCTATTACAAATACTCTGAAATGAAACAGCTTTGAAAATTTCTGAATACCCAAAGTTAGAGTGGATTTTCACAACTTTCCTTCTATTACAAATGGGATCATCTTATTCTGTGTCTATTTTTCAAACATCTTTTATTAGTGAAAAATATACCAAATCCTTAATAAGGCCTCCATTTAAAACCAAATTAACCAAACTGTCTTAATGTGCATAAGGCACTTCCCTTTAAGAATAGTGTGAAAATGCCAGTTTGAGAAACAATATTACTGAAACTTAGAATCAGCAAGTGGTAGGGAATTAGGGTGCTTAATCATATGGGTATGGTAATTGTCTCAGACTCATAATACTAGTTACATAAAAACAATTTTATTTAACTTTCTATTATAAGTGGTCTCTCCATTAAAAGCAATCCTGGAATATTCTAGAAATCTTGCACAACTGAAGACTGTAATTTTCATGAAGGGGGAATTTCTTTCTTTTCCAAGTTTACTAAAATTGATACCTTGTAAAGTTTTTATACTAGGCATTATCAAGGAAGAATGTATTCATCTGAAGCCTACAGCTTATCCAAAGAACTAAAAATAAAAGTTCAAAAGGAGAGAGAAAGTAGGAGATAAATACATATATAACTCCAGCTGGGTGCTGTGGCTCACGCCTGTAATCCCAGTACTTTGGGAGGCCGAGGCAGGAGGATCACGAGGTCAAGAGATCGAGATCATCCTGGATAACATGGTGAAACCCCGTCTCTACTAAAAATACAAAAAAAATTAGCTGGGCGTGGTGGCGGACACCTGTAGTCCCAGCTACTCGTGAGGCTGAGGCAAAAGAATGGCGTGAACCTGGGAGCCGAGATCGTGCCACTGCACTCCAGCCTGGGCAACAGAGCGAGACTCCATCTCAAAAACAAAACAAACAAACAAAAAAAAAAAACAAAAAACCGTATATAACTCCCTCCCTCTAATTCATAGGGTCTAATCTTAAAGAAAAGGTATTTTTAAAGAAATGGTCTGAAAAGGAGAAGAAAAAAAGTGTAACAATAGCTTTTAAATACCACAGATGAACATGTAGATATCTGTCCCATGAGACAGAACAAAACAAGGAAAATAAAACTTACATTAAATGGTCAAATAAAAAGTTTTGTGAAATTAGCACACAGTATTATTACAAAGAGTACACAGTGGGATGGGAACACATCCCCTACACCTTTGAGGGTATCTGTGTGCTAGAAAGATTATCTTGTGCCCTGGAATCAGGAAGCCAGTGGCTCAGTGTTAGTACTATACAGAAGACAAAAAAAAGTTCTATCCAAACCAATTCTCAAAGGCAAGCATAAAGACAAATGACTTACAAAGGATGGCATGCAAGAGGCTAAAAGCCCCCAAACAATTTCTTAGTACCAAGCCTACAGCATTTTCTGAGCTGGTCAGACCTTCAAGAACAGTCACTGGACACCAAAGTTGCTTACTTACTATGCAACTCCTCCTCCTCATCACTCGAATAAGAAGAGCCAAGAGAAAAGAGAGTTTTAGACTTAAGGAGGAGCGGAGAGATGCTGATGGAGATCCGCCTTGCTGGCCACATCTGCTGCTGAGCTGAGAAGGAGGTTCACAGAAGACATTAGAGCATGCACGGATTACTCCAGGGCCTTCAGCATATGGGGAAACAGTATAATGTCAATGGCCTATGTGGTTTCGGGAAATGCTGTCTAGGTGAATGATGTAATAATTTGTTTACATTCTCATCTCCATTTCTGAATATACAGAATTCTAATGCAGTTTCTAAAAAATTTGGCTAATAAATACATACCTGTTAGATTATGAAAACAAGAATGATCACAATTCATACCTGGGGTTCTCTTCCTTAAAAGTATACTAAAAACATCTAGTAGTGGTGTTCCTCGGGATTTTATATCTGGCTCTCTTCTCCCTCACTCCAAATCTCCTCATTCACTCTACCTCTTAACAACAATCTGCATACAAGA
Organism: Nomascus leucogenys; assembly: GCF_006542625.1. Classification (NCBI taxonomy): domain Eukaryota; kingdom Metazoa; phylum Chordata; class Mammalia; order Primates; family Hylobatidae; genus Nomascus; species Nomascus leucogenys. The sequence goes on along the minus strand of NC_044386.1, from coordinate 104,515,389 downwards.
CACTGGTGACTCACATCTTTCTAATCTGGAAGCCAGATCTCTCTGTTTAGCTCTAGGCTCATTCCTCTCCCTGCTCACCTGTGGGTGGATGTTCCACAGGCAGCTAAAGCTCCAAAAGCAGGTAAGTGAACTTATCTTTTCCTGCAGACCTGTTCCTCCTCCTGTGTTCCTTCATTTAGTGAGTGGTACCAACATCTAACTCATTAATCAAGATGGAAACCTGGGCACCATCCCTGAATCCTTCTATCACACTTCACTAGGCTTTTTCACTTTGTCTTCCAGCTCAACCTCTATTCCTCCCCTATTGCCACTGCTCTCTGCCTTGGTTTAGGACACTGTCTACTACTCTAACTTGAATCCTGCAAAAGCCTTCTATTGGCTGGGCGCGGTGACTCACGCCTGTCATCCCAGCACTTTGGGAGGCCGAGGTGGGCAAATCATGAGGTCAGGAGTTTGAGACTAGCCTGGCCAACATGGTGAAACCCCGTCTCTACTAAAAATACAAAAAATTAGCTGGGCATAGTGGTGACCACCTGTAAACCCAGCTATTCAGGAGACTGAGGCAGGAGAATTGCCTGAACCCGGGGGGCAGAAGTTGCAGTGAGCCGAGACAGCGCCACTACAGTCCAGCCTGGGCGATGGAGTGAGACTCCGTCTCAAAAAAAAAAAAAAAAAAAAAAAAGCCTTCTACTGATCCAATCTCTCCTCCCAATACATTCTCACTATGGTCAGCCTGAAGTGTTCTAATCAATTATTTGATCAATTTAATCAACGTGAATGATTCCAATTCCCTCAGGCAGAGGCCCAAATTCCTCAGTCTTGCTTTCCACATACTAATTCACCCAGCTAATTCCCAGTTTCCTTCTGGTCCAAACTTTAATATTACTTTTCCTCAGTCAGCCTTCTCTGACCCCTTAGGTCTATCAGTCCTATAACATCAAATGTTTAAGTTGCTGCATTTACCATTTTCTGTTAGATTCACTTATTCTCATCTGTAAATGTGGTGAGGAAAGGAACGCTACCTGTGAGTTCACCCCTCTCCTACCACTGTCTAGCCTGGTGTATGGAAAAGAGTAGGTACTCAAATATTTACTGGATAAACACATTAATAAATGAACTTCCCTTTATCAGACTTTCTGGAATCTCAATGTCCTAAATGAAATGAGAGAAAAAGCCCTGTACCTACCTATTATGAAAGCCACTCCACACCCCAGATAAATGCTAAGTGACATCACTGTTTGCTGTTGCAGCTACTCCAAGTAACAGATCAAAGAAATGTTGGTACAAATACACACTAGTTTCTCAGGCAGTTAGAGTCTTGTGCAAAAAGTAAGATACTACTGTAATGTGTGTTCTGATGTGCCTCCAAATGTGAAACAGATTTAGAAAATGAAAATGAGCTGCCCGTATTACTCAGAATCTAAGAACATCTCCTTCATGTGTCACAAAATCATGGATCATAAGGAAAAATCTTATGTGATGAGTATCTAGAGTATCCCTGACATACAGAAATTTCCAACATATATAAAGGAAATGTTCTCATAACACAACAATTCAATTTTATAAGGTATTTGAATTAAAGTTTATATTTATATATGCATTTAATGAACATGCATGTTTTCCAGCCTTACAATTTAATGAAAATGTCAAAAAGAAGTCTGATTACATTTTTGTTTCGATGTATTTGTCAATGTTATCTTTTCCAAACAGAACTGTGCTAAGAATATATATAATATATTCATATACACACACACACACATTTCAGTAAATTCCCGTCACAGTTAGAGAGAGAAGAAATCCAGAAAACAGAGATAAAATATCCTCAATAGCACTGATGCCTAACTTTCCAGAGGCCCACCTTGATCTTTGGTCACACAGATGCTTTACCTTTTTAAAGATCTGGTACAGATATATAACTGCCACAGTTCAGCTCTCAGATGGCCTTAGCTGTCATAGTCTAATGCATGCCATACAACTACAAGCTACTACTCCCATCAAAACATGCTTAAGAAACTTGGCAGACTCACATGCCATAAGCAAAGGTGTAAAAATGACCCCAAGGGAAACTGCCCTTCTTTGTGATACACATAGAGTACTCCTTCTGAAATGCTTGGGGTCAGAAGTATTTCAGATTTTGAATTTTGGAATATTTGCATATATATAATGAGACATCTTGGGGAAGGGAACCACATCTGAGTATGAAATTCATTTGTTTCATATACAGCTTATATACATAGCTTGAAGGTAATTTTATATAATATTTTACATAATTTTGTTAAGGCCTTATATGTGGAATTTTCCACTTGTGGCATCATGTTGGTGCTCAAACGTTTCAGATTTTGGAGAATTTCAGACTTTCAAATTAGGGATGCTCAACCTGTAACAAACCATGCAAAATGAAGGGGAAAATGAAATCTCATTAAGAAGCATATGAAGTTAAAACATCTAAAGGGTCCAATTCCCCTTTCAACATTATCACCACTAATATGTTTCCAGGGATGCAATCAAGCAGATTCTCTATTATTTGAAGCATCTTCTAGGTGGGAGCAATGAAAAGGTTAAAAATACAGCCATAGAAAGGGATCATCTGGGTCGGGCACGGTGGCTCATGCCTGTAATCCCAGCACTTTGGGAGGCCGAGGCGGGCGGATCACGAGGGCAGGAGATCGAGACCATTCTAGCTAACACAGTAAAATCCCGTCTCTACTAAAAAAATACAAAAAAAATTAGCCGGGTGTGGTGGTGGGCACCTGCAGTCCCAGCTACTGGGGAGGCTGAGGCAGGAGAACGGCGTGAACCTGAGAGACAGAGCTTGCAGTGAGCCAAGATCATGCCACTGCACTCCAGCCTGAGCGACAGAACAAGATTGTCTCCAAAAAAAAAAAAAAAAGGCCGGGCGTGGTGGCTCACGCTTGTAATCCCAGCACTTTGGGAGGCCGAGGCGGGCGGATCACGAGGTCAGGAGATCGAGACCACGGTGAAACCCCGTCTCTACTAAAAATACAAAAAATTAGCCGGGTATGGTGGCGGGCGCCTGTAGTCCCAGCTACTCGGAGAGGCTGAGGCAGGAGAATGGCGTGAACCCGGGAGGCGGAGCTTGCAGTGAGCCGAGATTGCGCCAGTGCACTCCAGCCTGGGCGACAGAGCAAGACTCTGTCTCAAAAATAAAAAATAAAAAAAAGAAATATTTTAGTCACCCTCTCTATTCAGTATTTTCCTTTACATCAATAGATTTTTTTAAAAACAGATCCCAGCTTAGAAATAATGCTACAAGTTTGTCTGTTTTTCTAATCTAGCAAATGACCGAAAAAAAGACATTCTGGACAACAGCTCAGTGGAAATACACTTTCAGAAATGCTCAAGTTTTACTGACAGCTGTGATAAACTGTGGTCGAGGAAAACTAATAATTTCTTTAGAAGGAAAAAGAGCACAGGTAAAAGCTGGAAAGCAGTGAGATTAGGTTGAGTTTAGAAAACATTCTGTTCCTAAACAAGCACGCTCATAATTAACAGCTAAGTGCAAGACAACAAGGGACAATGTCCTAGCAATGGTGAGTAATGTTTAACGTTGCTTAAGCTGTGGGCAGAGAAAAATGGACCCTGGCACTGTTCTGGTTATTATGAACAATCACACTCCACAATGACAGCATGTGCTCATTATATGACACAAAATATGCTATGGACTTCAAATGAAGTCAGATTTAAGCCACATCACATTATCATCCCCATTTAACAGTTGAATTGAGGCAGAGAGCTTCAGTAACAAGCTCAAAGTAATACAGCCACTAAGTGCTTAAATTATCAGTTAAAATATTTTAAGTGTACCAAACATTGAGCACCAACATGATGCCACAAGTGGAAAATTCCACATATAAGGCCTTAACAAAATTATGTAAAATATTATATAAAATTACCTTCAAGCTATGTATATAAGCTGTATATGAAACAAATGAATTTCATACTCAGATGTGGTTCTCTTCCCCAAGGCTTTAAAAATCACTGAAGATTTTAATTATGACACTATTTCAGTTAGGGAGACTATGACCATAGATGAATCATGCTGAGTATTTAAGTGACTTGGAATTGAACACTTGAGTCTGGAGCAAATTATGAAGTATCAGTTATCCCTAGGCTTAAGGCATACCACACACACTTTAACACAAGTTTTAGTCTTCTCTTTAGTCAGAATTTTAACATTTCCAAAACGATGTATTATGTTTCTAGTGCAGAATAACAAATACAGTTGGGAAACTATTTTAATTGTATATAGGAGGAACTAAGGAGAAGTAGTGACATTAAGGTTGATGGGTCCTTCTGTTGCAGCATATGCTATTAGGAAGGTACGTGGGGCTAGCTATCATTCCAGCCTGCACGAAACGCACGCTACAAATCAGGAGGGTATTACATTTGGATGAAGGGAATAAACTCCTGCTTGAAGCTCCACTTTTGACAGCAGTCTACTACTGAAATCAGGTTCCCTAGGTGAGTTAAGCAGAAAAATTCTCAGCAATGGGAAGAAAATCTCTATGTGTCAGAACCTCTAGAATAGTGCTTTGGGGAGTTAGCTGTATTATTTATGGTGTTTGGATAGCAACTGAAAACACAGTCAAAAAGCACCTTATTTTGTGAAGGAAAAATAATGAAGTGTTCCATCCACAAGGAAAGAAAGCATGTCACAAAATATAGGAAAAAGGTCTCTCTATGGGACACATTCTGTTGGTACTAGGTATCTGTTGCTGTAGAAGTACAATATCCACTATGTCACCACACTTGCTGGCCATGGAAGGAGGGCACACTCAGCTGAAATGTCTCACTTAGAGTACCTTCCTGGCCTTCTCTGGCTACTGAGTGCTAGCATTCTGGCTTACCAAATTCACTGCAAACTATTCAGCTGTAATTTCCATTCTATACAAGCCAAATGTCTAACTCAAAGCCAAATTTAAAAAAAAATCAAAACAAGCAAAAACAGGAAAAGCTATTTCTGTCACAGTTCTGGGGGACATATCTTTGAAAATAAGTCTTCATTAGACACCTTTTGTCAAATAGTCTAGATTTGTATTTGAAATATTAATCACATGAAAACAAGAAAAAAGTTAACAGAATCATCCTTTATGTCTTTCTCTCTCTCTCTTTTTTTTTTTTTTTTTTTTTTTTTGAGGCAGTGTCTCACTCTATCACCCAGGCTGGGATGCAGTGGTGCCATCACAGCTCACTGCAGCCTTGACCTCCTGGGCTCATGATCCTCTTGCCTCAGCCTCTGAAGAGCTGGACTACAGGCATGTGTCACCATGTCTGGCTAGAGTCAGCCATTATGTCTTAATTCCACTGTGAAAATTTTAAAAATTAGGATCCCAGTAAGTCATGAAGTGAGATGGAACATCCCATGAATACAGGGCATCTGCTTCTGTCACCACCTCTTAAACTGAATTATATCAGGGAACAATGAGGAAACCCCATAAACACCAGGAGAGTGTGTTTATTTCCTTTGCTTCAGCCTCCAAGACACATGGTCTTTCAGCAGCAAAGAACATAATGTATCACTCACTCCCTCTTTGATGAGAATTTAATCTTTATATCCAGATCCCACACAGCAACTACTCATAAAAAAATCAACATTTAAAAAATAAAAAACGAGGCTTCTCAAAGAACAAGTTGCCTTTTTTGTGACAAACAACACTGATCCAATCCAAGTACGTTTTTGAGCATCACAAGGCCCTGTGCTTATGGATGCCATGACATCTCTACATAACTTCCATCGCCGGCTGATCTGAACCCGCATACGGGTCCACTAACCCCTTTCAGGTGTAATCCTACTGGCCTTCACTCAACTAAATCTCTGTCTCAGCGTTGCTTTGTCCTTCTTGAGCTTGACATTGTGGAAAAGCTCAGGTCAGTTACTGTGCCAGGTTTCTCCACTGACAAATTCATGGAAGACAGAGATCAACTGAGGAACTTTTTAGATTAAAGGGGTCTAAAGAGACATGACAACTTAATTCAATGTATATTCTTAGATGGAATCTTGGACCCAGAAATAAGTGAGAAAATTTGAAATCTGAGTAAGGTGTACATACTAGATAACATAATTTTATTGATATTAATTTCCTGATTTGGATAATTATACTATGGTAATATAGTACTACCATAGTATATAAGAGTACCTTAAACTCTTATATACTAATGCTGGCACTCAGCAGCCAGAGAAGCCAGTATATGGTACTCATACACTATGGTAACATAAGACAATATCTTTGTTTTTAGAAAATATACACTAAATTAGAGGTAAAGGAGTGTTATGGATATAACTTTCTCAAGTGTTTCAGAAAAAAATCTTTAAGGGGAGTGATAAAGAGAGGGAGAGAGGCTGGCGAAACAAGTATTCTAACATTTGAGGACTGGAAGTGAAGAATACATGGGAATACTTTGTACTATTTTTGCAATTTTTTTTCCCAGTGTATATTATTTGTAACTATTTTTCAAGTCTAAAATTATTTCAAAATAAAAAAATTTTTAAAAGTGTGTCGGATATCTGCCCACGAATACAATAAACTTAATGTATTAAGGATATTTTCAGGTAAAAGGAAGAAGATCTCAACATAAAACCCTATGCCACCTTTTCTGTTTAAGTGCTGAGCCACTCAAAGAAGCAGTAAGCAAATTTTGGCAGGTAATGTTAAGGGTCTTAAAGTGAGAAAAATAATAGGAAGAGTGGTTAAGATTTAATATATTTAATTTTTTAAAAAAGTAGTATACTCACTGTCCAATCCAGGATGGCTGATTGTCATTAATGAGATGGATTTTGTCAATGGAGAGGAAATGGCTGATGTACAGTAATTAAATCCCTGCTGCTTAGATCTGTGACATATCTGTGAAGTAAAAAAGTAAAGAACAGGTTGTAAGCATATGCTCTCATATTTCTAGATAAGCATAAAACCTTGTAATTAGACCCACATAGTAAAATAAGGCAGTAAAGAAGGGGGTGAGAGCACAGGGCTTGTGGTCAGACAGACTTAGGTTAATGTCTGCTCCTGCTACTTAACAGCTGCTCGATTTCAGAAAAGTTACTTAGCTTTTCTGAGGCTTAGTTTTCTCATCTGTAAAACAGGGATCATTAGAGTATCCATTCTTTACAGTGGTTCTGTATCCCTCATAGCATCTAACAATGTTTCAAACTTAGTACTTAATAAATATCTGCTGGATGCATAATCACTTAAAAATAATTTCACTGGAAATATCAAACTACATACAATACTTGTTCTTTGAAAATCTAAATATTTCTTCATACAGATATGGTAGAATATCGGTAATAGTATTCTGATTTTGCTTTATTTTTATTTTATTTATTTATTTTTTTTTTAGACAGAGTCTCACTCTGTCACCCAGCTGATGTGCAGTGGCATAATCTTGGCTTACTGCAACCTCCGCCTCTGGGTTAAAACGATTCTCCTGCCTCAGCCTCCTGAGTAGCTGGGATTACAGGTGCGTGCCACCACTCACAGCTAATTTTTGTATTTTTAGTAGAGATGGGGTTTCACCATGTTGGTCAGGCAGGTCTCGAACTCCTGACCTTGTGATCTGCCCACCTCGGCCTCCCAAAGTGTTGGGATTACAGGCGTGAGCCACTGCGCCCAGTCTATTTTTATTTTTGAGACAGAGTCTCACTCTGTCGCCCAGGGTGGAGTGCAGTGGCATGATCTCGGCTCATTGCAACCTCCACCTCCCAGGTTCAAGCGATTCTCCTGCCTCAGCCTCCTGAGTAGCTGGGATTACAGGGGTACACCACCATGCCCAGCTAATTTTTTGTATTTTTGGTAGAGACAGGGTTTCACCATGTTGGCCAGGCTGGTCTTAAATCCCTGAGCTCAACTGATCCACCCACCTCAGCCTCCCGAAGTGCTGGGATTATAGATGTGAACCACCAGGCCTGGCCTCTGATTTTAAGTAATAGGAAATTGAGATTCAAATAAAGTGTCTTAAGATCACAAACAAAACAACAGTGTATCTGGAAAGAAGCCTAAATCTCTTCCCTATCCTCTTCTAAGATGATACTGATTCTACATGAACATAAAGGTAACTGAAATTTGATAATTTAACTCTCTCAGCAAATTCACAGCAGCTTTGAGACCATGTAATCCAACCACCTGCAGAAGTTTCTGGTACAATATCCCTGAAAGACAGTCATCTAGTGCCCACTAGCACACTTCTGGTGATAAGAGCCCATTCCAATTGTTAACTGACTTTATCATTAATCCTTTCCCTTCACAGAATGAAATCTGCCTCCTTATGACTCACACATGTTGAAAGGGAAGCAGCAAAAAATCCGTTACTAGCATGAACTTGACTCAATTAGGCCAGACTTCTGATTATTTAGAGCTTGTTTCATATGTAACCATGGCAGCTGAGGCAAACAGTTGCTATGTTTCAAATACAACTGTGAGGTCTAAAAAATGACCTCAGTGAAAGGCAGAGACTTTTAACAGGAAGTTGGCTGCAGGCAACTCGTCCAGATCAGAGTGAAACAGGCAGCTCAAATACCTACTCTGAGGTTCCATACAAGATAAAAACTATGGGTAAGTAGAGATTCCAGGAAGGCTAAGCATAGCAAGGCACTAAAACAACAACTTTATCTAGAAAGACTGAATCAGAAAGTCCACTTCAGAAAGACAGTCCATTTTAGAAACACATCAGTGGTAGTAACGTCTTACTAAAATGCAGGGTTATCTGTCAAATTCCTGGAAATATCCATCTTAGAAAAGGTATCACATAAATAATATTAAGAAAATTAAATCATTCTTATTTCCTCATTGAAAACTCATCTACTCCAAAAACCTGGAAAAAAGTAGACAAATTAATAGCCAGGAACTCTTAAGTTTAATACTGTTCAGCTAATAGCCACTTACACGGCCTTAGGCAAGTCATTTAAATGAGCTTGAGCTGAATCTGAAGGGATATATCAGTCTTGGTCTATGATTCTGTTTACAAATCCACAATTTTGGTATTTTACTTCATCTTGTAAATGATTTCCAAAGGATTCTATAAATTCAAAGTGCAATTTATTTTAAAGATTTTTTCACTGATTTACCCTTAGCAAAGCTGTGCTCAGTAGCCACCCAAGAATTGTTCCTATTTTTTTCTTCCTTTTTCTGTTACCATTAGGCTAAGTAAATCTAAATCACTTGCTTCAACAAGCATATTCTTCATATTCCTATTTTTTCTAACTCTTTCTGAAGTATCAGAACAAGTAGAAAAATTTTTAAAAGGGGCAAAATTCACTCTTCAACTGATTTTCATTATGCCTAAATCTCTATTCGTCTGGTCTCACACAAGCGTAAGTGTTAACAATAATTACTAAGATAATCCTTCAGTGTCAAGTTTATATTTGGTCATGTTAGTGCTTCGTAGTAGGATGCAATAAAAATTTAAACTTCTACACAAAGTCCTACTCAGCAAATCAAGGAAGAGGCTGTCAACATTTTTGTTTAATTAGAAATGTATCATTAGATTTTTGCCTCAAACTCCAGTCATCTATTCAAAAACAGTTTTTTTTTAAATTATAAGTCTTTCATTTGGAGGAAATAAGATGCATCCCAGAATGCTTTCATAAATTAATCAGTCTTCTGACCCAAGAGGAAGAGAAAAGACTTGTAGTGAGGTACAATGCTATAAAAGCAAATAATTTGAATTCTCAACTCAAAACCTCCCTGAGAGATTGTCAAAAGTGGTAAGTGATAATGAGGACACCCAGAAGATGAGAACTAAGAAATCACTTTGATTTGGCTGACATGGAAATCCATGACCTTCAAGACAGGAGTTTCAAGAGACTGGTGGCAGCAGAAATTAAGAGATGATTAGGTGGTGATATAGAGAAGGCAAAGGCCAGGAGCAGTGGCTCACACCTGTAATGCCAGCACTTTGGGAGACTGAGGCAGGAGGATCACTTGAACTGGGGAAGTTGAAGCTGCAGTGACCTGTGATGGCACTACTGCACTCCAGTCTGGGCGACAGAGTGAGACTCTGTCTCTAAATAAGTAAATAAATAAAATTTTAAAAAGAGAAGGCAGGGAGCATAGATGCTCTCTTAAGAATTCTGGTAGGCATCAGAGTGAACGGGCAACCTACAGAATGGCAGAAAATTTTTGCAATCTACCCCTCTGACAAAGGGCTAATATCCAGAATCTACAAAGAACTTAAAGAAATTTATAAGAAAAAAAAAAACTCCATCAAAAAGTGGGCAAAGGATATGAACACACACTTCTCAAAAGAAGACATTTATGCAGCCAACAGACACATGAAAAAATGCTCATCATCACTGGCCATCAGAGAAATGCAAATCAAAACCACAATGAGATACCATCTCACACCAGTTAGAATGGTGATCATTAAAAAGTCAGGAAACAACAGATGCTGGAGAGGATGTGGAGAAATAGGAACGGCTTTTACACTGTTGGTGGGACTGTAAACTAGTTCAACCATTGTGGAAGACAGTATGGTGATTCCTCAAGGATCTAGAACTAGAAATACCATTTGACCCAACAATCCCATTAGTGGGTATATACCCAAAGGATTATAAATCATGCTACTATAAAGACACATGCACACGTATGTTTACTGCGGCACTGTTAACAATAGCAAAGACTTGGAACCAACCCAAATGTCCATCAATGATAGACTGGATTAAGAAAATGTGGCACATATACACCATGGAATACTATGTAGCCATTAAAAAGGATGAGTTCATGTCCTGTGCAGGGAGATGGATGAAGCTGGAAACCATCATTCTGAGTAAACTATCGCCAAGGACAGAAAACCAAACACTGCATGTTCTCACTCATAGGTGGAAAATGAACAATGAGAACACTTGGACACAGGGCGGGGCACATCACACACCGAGGCCTGTTGTGTGGTAGGGGGTTGGGGGAGGGATAGCATTAGGAGAAATACCTAATGTAAATGACGAGTTAATGGGTGCAGCAAACCAACATGGTACATGTATACCTATGTAACAAATCTGCACGTTGTGCACATGTACCCTAGAACTTAAGGTGTAAAAATAATAATTTAAAAAAAAATGAAATCTGGTAGGGATGGGAAGGAGAGAGAATCAACTGACATTTCCTGGAAGGTGTAGTAAGAAAGTTTTGTTTTTTATTTTTTTCCTACAAAGGAGAAACTTGGGATATGTTTTAGAGAACTGGGAAAATTAATAATGATATGTAGCATATTTCAAGATTCATTTTACTATTGAGAGGGTAAAAGACGGTCTCAGATAAGAAGGAAAAACTCAATTTAATATCCTGGATACTTTCCTAATTTTAAAAAGTGTGCCTTGATGGAATATTTAAATCTATGCAGATTAATGGTATTATTTTTTCTTTTTTATTTTTAGAGACAGAGTCTCGCTCTGTCACCCAAGCTTGAGTGCAGTGGTGCAATCACGGCTCAATGCAGTCTTAAACTCCTGGTCTCAAGTAATCCTTCTACCTCAGCCTCCGAAGTAGCTGGGACTACAGGCACAAGCCACCATGTCCAGCTAATTTTTAAATTTTTTGTAGAGATGGGGGGTCCTGCTATGTTGCCCAGGCTGGTCTTGAACTGCTGGGCTCAATTGATCCTCCCGCCTCAACCTCCCAAAGCACTGGGATTATAGGCATGAACTACCATGCCTGGCCCTTTTTAATTAAGTGCTGAAAACCTGGTTTAGTGCTAGATTAAGTATATCATATAATGGGTAAGTAATCATAGCTACTAGCCTTATACTACCAGAAGCTTTGCCTTCTATGTTCATATTTTGTGAAATACATTTTTTCCAAATTAGACATATTTAAGACTTACCTGCTGATCAAACATCCTATGTTCTCTCTGGCCTGACTCCAGATCCTCTTCTGAAAGTGACACCAAAGAGTCAATCCGTTCCTCACCACTGAATGGGTGTCTGAGCTCTTTGGCATTTGCAGAGCTTACTTCTAGAGACGAGGATGGCTTGTTTCCGATACCAGCTCCTCCTGTCAAGCCTTCTAGACTGAAACTGAACACAGGGCACAAAAGTTAATTCATTCTATTTCTGGGTCTCAAAAACAAAGGAGGACACAAAATCCCTTTGGGTATATCTCCCTTGTTTGTGTATTATTTCTATGTCAGCTAGCAAAACTGTCTAAAAGGGAATGGCACAAAGAATACCACCTACCTTTCCCCCACAGATCTTGGAATACTGAGAAAGAATACTGCACTTAGATTTTCTCACTGCATTAAATTTATCCAAATGTTGAACCACCTAAGATCACTTCTCAGATTTTTTTCTATACACTATATGGACAGATCATAGTTATCTGATATTTTATATATGTTTTTTCCTTGATCTAAATAATCTTTGTGAATCTAACTCTACTAATGCCAAGTAATTAAATGTCACAGAGAAAATATGAGCTTAAGTAACTTTCAGAAGGCAAACTGGGTAACTTGCCCTTATGTCCATTAAGTGGACCTTTATAATTTTACGTTCAAGTTGACCTTTATAATTTTACAGGTATGCTTTCACCCTAGAAAACCCAAGTGTTACTCATGAGCATTACCATCTACGCACACCTGGCCAAACTACTGCTGACAGGCTTCTCCAGAATTGTTAGTTGCGACAGGCACATACAATACCTTAATGAACAAATGCTGAAAAGCAACCAGGTCTAAGAGTAGAAAGAGCTGTAATGTTTTTGCCTGGATATTGGTAAAGGGAACAAAGGCAATCAGGATTTGGCATTTTAAAGAGGATTCCTCCAAGAAAGATTCCGTGGTTTGCAGAATGAAAAGCATTTTCAGTAAGCAGAAGGCTACAGAGACAGGTTAGTGATTTAACCTCCTTGGGTTGCTAACTAGAATAATTCACATCTGTTATAACTGCAGCGGAAACTTCTTTAAAATAACCAAGATCTCAAAACATAGCTGCAGCTGACCATGTTCTCAGCTAACAATGAGCTGGAATTCAATCTGAAGGTATACTGAAGCTACTTAGTTACCTCCACTCAAGGAAAACTGTACAGAAAATTGCTCCAATTAAGTTCATACCTACCAGTCCAGGACTTGTATTTGCTTTTTTTAATTTTTATTTATTTATTTATTTTGGTTTTGTAAATAACTTACAAACTGAAGCCATATATCTCTATTTTTTCTAGTAGGTAAATTAAACAATGGATATGTTTTTCTTCAATATAATAGAAATCATGACTAACTACAAGTAAATGTCTCTGTAAACCTCATTTTCTTGCTTTTCCGTTTTTTGTTTTTTTTTTTTTGAGACAGAGCCTCCCTCTGTTGCCCAGGCTGCAGTGCAGTGGCGCGATCTTGGCTCACTGCTACCTCCATCTCCCGGGTTCAAGTGGTTCTCCTGCCTTAGCCTCCCAAGTAGCTGGGATTACAGGCACCTGCTACCGTGTCTGGCTAATTTTTGTATTTTTAGTAGAGATGGGGTTTCACCATGTTGTTCAGGCTGGTCTCCAATGCCTGACCTCAGGTGATCCACCCACCGCAGCCTCCCAAAGTACTGGGATTATAGGTGTGAGCCACCATGCCTGGCCTGTAAAACTCACTTTCAATACCAGGGATAAGAAGAGAGGCTAAGTGAAGAAGAAATTACTTGAAAAGCCTAAGAAAACCAGATCTATGCTTACTGCAAAACTTAATTCTGAAAATGTTTTAGTAATTAAATCTGGCTGTTCAGTTGAGAGAAGAATATGAAACGATGAGGAGTCTCTGAATTTGGAATCTACACAGAATGGTGGATTTAGAAGCATAATAGAAATCAGTGCATCTTATTAGCTGCCTTGGTTCTTTGACTGTTTTCTTCGGGTTCCAAGAATTTTTAGGATCTGAAAATCAAGACCGACCAAAACAGAGAGAGATAAATCTGTGCAGAAAACATCAAATCTATGGCCATTTGAGACACACAGGATGCATCACCTGACTCTTATGCTGCACCCCTTCAGTTGAGTTATTGACACCCATAGCAAAGGCAATGAAACGCTGTGCTCACAGACAAAGCAGGCTGCACATATGCATCCCAGCCACACAGAAGCCAGCTCCAAGCCAAAAGCCCTGATGGCATATTTTATGGTTCCCCATTTGGTGGCTGGACACATAACAATATCATACCTTCTGTAATTAAAGTCAGCACTCAGGCCAGCAGAGTACTGCACACCAGAGGGGCACCAGCTCATACTGGGGATGACATCAAAGACAGAAACAGAAATGCAGGGAGAAAAGAGGAAACAGGAATGGGGTTATTAGGTTTAAAAATGAAGGGCATAGTTAGAGACAGACGGATTTATTTGATCAACAAAAAATTTAGGAATGTAACATTGACAATTTTTAAAAAGGCTATAATAAAAAAACATAGAAACTTAAAAACGTTTTCTTGTCTAGACAGTGTTGTGGAAAAGACTGTGGGTTCTTTACAGTATCACCAGTTCAACCTGAAACCCAAAAATTCCTTCCAGTGAACCATGGCAACTACCTATGGCTTGCTCTTCAGACATGTGAGGTATTTCAAACTCCACCATTGGGTACAATCTCTCAGTACATCCCATACTCCCATATCACCCTTACCACAGTATCTCTAATCCTAGACTTTTTAAAAGAGACAGTGACAAATTGTGCTCTGGTGGGCTCATGGAGTCATCAGTTTTTGTTTTTTTTTTTCATGTGTTTCCATTACGGATCCAACCAAACCAGACAATTAATTAATAGATTCTGCATGATAAGATACTTAGTCAACACTGGCATCCATCTTCAAACCCTACTCACTAGGCTGTTACGTTAAAGCATATAACACTGATTATATTATTTGCTTATATTTTAAGGACAATGAAAATTCCCCCCCAAGACAGAGTTTCACTCTTGCTGCCCAGGCTAGAGTGTAATGGTACGATCGTAGCTCACCGCAACCTCTGTCTCCCGGGTTCAAGCGATTCTTCTGCCTCAGCCTCCCGAGTAGCTGGGATTACAGGTGTGCACCACCACACCCAGCTAATTTTGTATTTTTTTTAGTAGAGACGGGCTTTCACCATGTTGGTCAGGGTGGTCTCAAACTCCTGACCTCAAGTGATCCACCTGCCTCAGCCTCCCAAAGTGCTGGGATTATAGGCTTGAGCCACCACACCTGGCTGATAATAAAAATTTTTAAAAAGGAATTCTATGGCACTGCCTTAGAAATGTATCTTTTTAATTTCAAGTTTGTTTCCATCTTTCCCGCAAGATAAAAAAAAATCCATCTGATCATCTACTTCCTTGAATATCCCAGTAGGGGTGTCTACTATCAAGCAGCAGGGACAGACAATCTGGGGTTGGAAATGCTAAGTAAACACCACTAGCTAAAACAATAATCAATTCAAAATACTGTGTGTTCTATAAAGGAAACTGCATGGAAACGTTGGGATTTTTATTAACAAAAGCTATCATTTAAAAAATACCCTGCTACCTGGGCCATAAAGTTCTAGGTGATATGCTTTTGTTTTCTGAGAAGAGATAAAAGCACAGCTTGTGGACAATAAAACCACTTGGCTCCCTCCAGAATCTTGCAGATGGGAAGACCTGGCACCAAAAACACCTATATTGGATACATCTAATAACTTTGTTTTGTTGTCAAGTGGGGTTTTTGGCTGGAGAAAGGAGACAAGGAAAATGGTGGGAGGATGTAAGAGCTACCCCATGGCTCTTTTAAAAAATCTTTACCGTATCATTTAAAACTAAATAGTATAAAACATTTTAAATCAGATTAAATTAGTGGTATAAAGCTTACAAGTGCAGAAGCAGAAAGTAAAAATACAGTGGAGACACTTCGCTGGTCTGGTAAGTGGGATGAGACTGACATAATTTACTTGTGTGAGGAGAAGATACATATTTTACAAACACACATAAGACTCAGAAGTCCATTCTTTGACATTATTAACTTAAATTTTAAACTTCCAGTTAATAAATAGGCATATTTTTACCTAAATATCCAACTTCTTTTTTAGAAAAAGAATGTGGCAAATCAGTAAGTGAACATACACTGCCAAACCATCATTCTTAAAAATAATCTCCTTCTACAGATTTAAATGTTCCTTTACTTTCAGGATATGACAATGATGTGGAAGACTGTGAGGAGATTTAACACGAAGAGAGTGAAAAACAATAGGGAGACAGGAAGACAGACATGATAGCTTTTTTTTTTTTGAGACTTAGACTCACTCTGTTACCCAGGCTCGAGTGCAGTTGCACGATCTCGGCTCACTGCAACCTCTGCCTCCCGGGTTCAAGCAATTCTCCTGCCTCAGCCTCCTGAGTAGCTGGGATTACAGGCGCCCGCCACCACACCTAGCTAATTTTTGTGTTTTTAGTAGAGATGAGGTTTCACCATGTTTCCCAGGCTGGTCTCAAATTCCTGGGCTCAAGCAATCCATCTGGCTCAGCCTCCCAAAGTGCTGGGATTACAGGCGTGAGCCACCGTGCCCGGCCAAGATATAACAGCTTTTCTAAGGAACCAGGAAGGAAGTTGCAGATGGTCTACAACATCTGCCCTTTCTGGTAACAGAAAACTCCTTTCATAATTAAGAGTATTTTTGAAAGCATCGTCATTTCCTCAATTCCTCAATTAGTAGGGATATTTAGTAGTTCTTTGGCTTTGAGATTTGGAAAGTTCTAGATTAAAAAACAATGTCCCTCCTCCTGCCTTATAATACCTGTTGTAATGTTTCAATTTTACAAAATTTTAAATTATACATTACGTTCTTCCTACAAAAATAAGTTTCACTAGGGATGAAACTGGCTGGAGTTGTTGATGACAGGCACATCTATACACTAACTCGGACGCATCCAGCAATCTGTCGTCTCCCACCTTGTCATCAGGTGCATGTTTTTAACAAGCTCATACTGAAGAGCTTTAATAAAGACCCAGACAAACGTATCTCCAAAGAACCTTCTACTGAAATACTTATTTAGTAGAGATGTGGTTAAAACCTAAAATTTAACAACTTATTTTCTGGAAGAACAATTTCATAGGAATCATGATTATCTGAAATTCATGAGAATATCTGAATTTCAGCTCAATTTCTTGCCTAAAATCTGGAATTAAAGAAAGCATCCACTTGAAAAAGACAAAGTAGGAAAGATCACTATTTGCCTACTTGCCAACAAACAGGTTCAGCTAATAGTTAAAAACACTTCTTTACAAATGCCTCCTAATGTGAGAAACTAACAGTAATATAACCCTAATTTTTGGATTTCTAAATATTTTTCTAAACAATGGAAGAAAGGGTCACTAATGACTTCTAAAGAAAATCCAATGGAAAATTTGAAGCAAATTAGCAATCTGACTAGAAATTACTTCTCAGCTTATAAATCATTTATTTTTAGCTTCAAAATATTACTTGACAAATACTAATTAAGAAATTCAAAGGCCAAGGAATGAACTTACGCCTCTGACTTGCTTTAAGAAATGACTACATCCATAATGGAATGGAAAATGCCAGGTGGTCTAGTAATAAAGTCTTTCATTACATTATTAAACAATGTGTTGACAATACTTTAGGGCCTGTGCACAAGCACACACACATTCCTGGTTTTTCTTTTGTGGAGAAGAAAAAAAAGTACTCCCCAGGGTCCATTAAATAGGCACGACATAGACAATTCTTCGAACTCTCCTAGAGAAAGCTAGGTGAGACCCTATTATCACAGTCATCTGAACAACAATAAGCACAAGATTTTAAAAAATTAAAAATAATTTTTAAAAAAGATAAAATAGCATAAAACTTCAAATTAAAGAAAACATTTCATATAAAATGGACACTGGCAATTACTAAGTACCTATATTTTATTTGCCTGAATTAGATGGGACATTACTTAAAAGTAGATGGTCCAATCATGGATTAAGCAGAATGAGATGCTTGTTAGTATATGCTCAGAAGTGACATGGTTAGTCCATCAAGTTAATGAACTCTGTACCTTCTTCTATGAATGGGAGGTCTCCTGACAACATCCCCAAGAACTCGCATTGAACTGAAAATGAATGGTGAAGAGGTCAGTGTTGCAGGTGAAACAAAATGGGATACAAATGCATGAAACATACAGACACCACACTGGGGAGAGAGACACTACTCAAAGAGAAATGGCAAGGGAAGAGAATGAAGGAATGTGGAATGAGAAAAACATCAGGACCAAAAGGGCCTAACAATTTCTGTGGAGGGCTACTTTGCTCCTCCCCTTGCTCCAAGGAGTTAATCAGATGGCAAAAGTTATAAAGTTTATTAAATTATTAAAGAATCAGAAAAAAATTACTACTCAAAGCTTTAAAGGGGTTTTTCTTAACACTTTAAAATTCAGGTTATACTACATGCAGGTAATACCATAACAATTAGTCAAACTAAGTAAAACCTCACTCTCATTCCATTATCTTCAGAGGTATTAGAACAGTGGTCCTAGGTAAGCCCTAGCAGTAAATTCAAACAGGAGATCCCATGACATTATGCAGGATAAAAATAAGTAGAGTTCTAGTCTCAGTTCAGTCTAGAACTGAACTGAGATCACCATGTATGGCAAATCATTTATTCTGAGCTTCAATTTCCTCATCTGAGCTACATGACAGAGACAGTCACATGGAGCTCTAAAATCAAAGTTGTGACAAAGGAACCCATAGTGGATTATAAAGAAAAAGGGATTGTATAGAAAATAAACCCTCATTCCTTGATGCTGTTATCAACTAAGATAAGGCTGTCCTGCCAAAAAAGTTACATTTGCTTCAAGAAGAGAACTCTGGCTGTAGGGATCATTCACCATGCTCTTACATTTTCTGCTGCTCTGAATGCCTAAATAAAAAAAGAGTACACCATGGGCAAAACTGGGAAATTACTTTTTATATAATCTAGGGTCTCAAACGTATATAAAAACAAGCTAGCAGAAAAAGCATGCTGCTTATTTTTAAGGTTAGCATCCAACATGCCACCATAGAATAATATGGAATTATAGAAACAGCATTTGACTAAGAGATCAGAGACCTTGGATAAATGATGCAAACTACCTGCACCAGTCTTCTCATCTGCAAACATGGGGATAATACCACCTGACTCATGGAGAGGACTGAAAAATTATATCAGATATGTGTTATAAAGAGAGTCTGAAAAGATTAGCAAATTAGGAAAGTGTAAGAAGGTGTTACTGTGAGCTCCATGAAGGCAGGGACTTTGTCTTGTTTACCTATCTCCAGAACCTAGAGCAGTGTCTGGCACATAGTGAGTGTTCAATATATGTTGGCTGAATAAATAAGTGAATGAAGGTGATTAGACAGCCATAATATTATCAGGAAGTTGAGAAATTTGAGCAAATAATTGCTACAGCTGAGCTGTTTATATCAATTATTATTATTACTATTATTATTATTATTTTGAGACAGGGTCTCACTGTTGCCCAGACTGGAGTGCAGTGGTATGATCATGGCTCACTGCAGCCTCGAACTTCTGGGCTGAAGCGATCCTCCCATCTCATCCTCTCGAGTAGCTGGGACCACAGGCATGTACTACCATACGCAGCTGTTTTCTTTTTTTGCAGACATGGGATCTCCTATGTTGCCTAGGCTGGTCTCAAACTCCTGGGCTCATGAGATTATATCAATTGTTTTAAAACAACTGTCAGTCTCATCCCTTATCGGTTTTACTTATTAGCAAAGTAGCTTTGGAATAAGCACACTCTTGCAAATATAGTAGGCACTACCATACTCATTCTTTAAAGCTAAAACCATCTGCTTACATTTGTCTAGCCAGCCAGCAGTAAGAAGTCAAATTCAGGCCAGGCACAGTGGCTCATGCTTGTGATCCCAGTACTTTGGGAGGCCAAGGCGGGTGGATCACGAGGTCAGGAGATCGAGACCATCCTGACTAACATGGTGAAACCCCGTCTCTACTAAAAATACAAAAAAAATTAGCCAGGCACAGTGGCGGGTGCCTGTAGTCCCAGCCACTCGGGAGGCTGAGGCAGGAAAATGGTGTGAACCCAGGAGGCGGAGCTTGCAGGGAGCCAAGATTGCGCCACTGTACTCCAGCCTGGGCAACAGAGCGAGATTCCATCTCAGAGAAAAAAAAAAAGTCAAATTCGACATATCTTCATATAGCCTGCTTCCAAACTGAAGAACTGATACTGGGTGATACTTAATACAAGCTCCCACCTATGAAAATCCCAACAATTTAATGGTATGTAATGAATGTAATGAGTCTTACATCCTCTTAAGGGTTAAACAATGGTAATTTAGACTTTATCAAAACTTTCTGTATTAGAAACAGAAGGTTTTAATTCTCAGGAAATATTCTGAAAAACTCTGATGTGTTAAGACTGTAAGACTTCATGTTTGTTTCTTAATTCAAAGTTGACATGAAACTACTGCCTCCAATATTTTCTCATTCACAAGTTTCATTAATGTGGTAAGAATAAACGTTCCCATTTACTAAACACTCATTATATGACAATCACATTTCATTGTATTATTAAAAATAATAATGAAGGTATTTTACAGATGAGAAAATTAAAGCTTAGAGGGGTCAGGTGACTTGCCCAAGGTCATCTACATAGTAAATTATGGAGCTGGGGTCTGAACACAGATTTTCCTGATTCCAAAGCCTATATTCTTTCTTCTGTACTATGGGGTCTCCTAAATTCTTTCACCAACAATAATACAAATCAGAAGCTTTTCAAAAGCAAGCAGACACTGAGACACTACACAAACCGCCTCCCATCTCACCTCCGGTGGTTCATTTCTGCATCGCTGGCTGCATTTTTCCCAGGCCCCCAGCTGTGCCTCCGGAAGGGGGAAAGAGAGCGCATGGAGCTCCTTAGGACAGAGCAGTTTGCAGGCACTTCAGTGATACTGTCCATCTCCTCCTCCTCCACGTCACCTGGGTCAGCAGGCTCACTCTCACTTTCTCGACCCTCAGCTCCCATCCCATGGCTGTAGAATCCATCAAGGCTTTGCCGATCTCTTGACCTGTTTGGCTTTAAAATCTGGGAGAGAGACACATCACTGCCATGAGAAGAATGTCGGTCCAGTGAAGCCGTGTCATCGGTGGATGAACTGGATCCGGTGATATCACAGGCCAACTGCTCTTCCTCTGGCTGTAATGGAGAGAAAGCACGTATGGGTGAAGCCAGCAGGGCCAATCAGATAGCCTCAGTTATTCTAGATCAAGCCAATGGCTTCTCAGTGGATTCCAGGCAGGCAAGATCATAATTGGCTTCAGAGACTTGTTTTTTTAATCGGGTGATCACAGTTGGATTCAAATCCCCCCTGGACTCTAGAAGAGAAACAGTCTAGATCTATCCTCTTTTTTTTGTTTGTTTTTGAGACAGAGTCTCACTCTGTCGCCCAGGCTGGACTACAGTGGTTCCATCTTAGCTCACCACAACCTCCGCCTCCTGGGTTCAAGAGATTATCCTGCCTCAGCCTCCCAAGTAGCTGGGATTACAGGCATGCACCACCACGCCTGGCTAATTTTTGTATTTTTAGTACAGACAGGGTTTCACCATGTTGGCCAGGCTGGTCTCTAACTCCTGACTTCAAGTGATCCACCCACCTCAGCCTCCCAAAATGCTGGGATTACAGGCGTGAGCCACTGCGCCCGGCCTAGGTCTATCCTCTTTTTATCCTCTTACTAGAGGTACTAGACTAGAAGTACATCATTTTTTCTTTCTTTTTTTTCCAATTTGAGACAGGGTCTCACTCTGTCACCCAGGCTGGAGTGCAGTGGTGAAATCACGGCTCACTGCAGCCTTGACCTCCTGGGCTCAAGTGATCCTCCTACCTCAGCCTCCTGAATGGCTGGAACTACAAGCATGTGCCAGCATGTTGAGCTAATTTTTTGTGTGTATTTCTTTTAGACACACAGGGTTTCACCATGTTGCCCAGGATGGTCTTCAACTCCTGGGATCCAGCAATCCTCCTGCCTTGGCTTCCCAAAGTGCTGGGATTACAGGTTTGAGCCACCATAACCAGCCCATTTTTTTCTTTCTTTAAGAGGAAAAATGTCAAATTTATGTTAGTACTTTCAGTCAATATCACCAACTGCAATGAAGGGAATCCATTTGTCTCTGGGTTTTTTGTATATGAAAACTAAATTCATAATGTGTTAGGTTTAATTATTTTTTATAAGCTTTAACTGAAAACAAAGCAGTCTGCTTGGCTACAATAATAATGTGCTGAAATTAATATTCCAAAAGGAAGTCTGTGGATGTTTTTAGTGGCCTTCTGAAAAACGTGGAATAGCTTATGACCCCACCTAAAGTTTGCCACAAATGCATAAGTACCTGTTACAAATATCTAAATGGAAGAAAGCTATACATTTTTTTCATTTCACTGAGAACTGGCTGAGTGTTATGAGGCCAAATCACACATTAAATAATCAGTCCTGGCAATGAGGTCTTTGATAAAGTGATGATGCTCTTTCCTGGCTAACCTCTAGCGCCTAACAGGTTCTGTGTAACTTTGTTCTAGTAGCCTGACATTTTCTACTTGTTGAAACATACCAGTGGCTGGGCGTGGTGGCTCACACCTGTAATCCCAGCTACTGGGGAGGCTGAGGCAGGAAAATGTCTTGAACCTGAGAGGGAGCGAGGGAGGGAGATACCAGAACACAGAATTTGATGGGTGAGGGAAAGATGAGCTTCACGGTACCCAAAAGGCCAAAAGAAGTGTCTAAGAGATGCTTGATCATACTCAAGATGTGGGCACTGTCTTAATAGCTATTTTGCACTCTTATGGGATGGGGGTAGGCAACAGGGAAGGGCATTTTATAATTCTTTTTCCCTTTTTCACAATATTTTCCTAATTAGTCTACTCAATGTTTTAATTAAGGGTAAAAAAAAATTTATGGTTCTTCAAGAAAGAGAAAAAAATTATGAAAATCTTTCGGCTTTAGAATAGAAAACAAGCTCTATACTATAAGGAGACAGGTTTTAAAGGTTTGATGTAATAGTTCAAAAGCACACTACCTTCTAAAAGCACCCTTTCTACCTTTTGGGCTTGATCTCACAAGCTAATAAGAAGGCTTTCTTTTTCCAGTTCTGTGGAGTCCAGTTTCCTAGATTGTTTTTTAAGTAATGTATGAAATGGGAATGAGAGAGAAGATGCATGGGGATCACTGGCCAGGTCAAACTGAGGCCTAGATTTTCCAATGGACTCAGGCATGAGTAGCAGAATCAAGATTTGAACCCAGGCCGATTTCAACTCAAATTGCCCTATTCTGGTATCTCAGTCATCTTTTTAAAACCCTGTAAGAACAAGATATCAAAGTCAGTATCAGAAAAGTCCCTTCACTGGGTCACTCTGTAAAATAAAACCATGGTTAACCAAGTAAATTCTAAATTACGGTGGGTATTATTTTAAAATTAAATAACTGACTATGCTTGTTGAGTGAGGGACTCGGGGGTTTCCTAAAGGGGTCCTATTCACGGAGCAACTCTCCATGGACAAGAACAATGTAAATGGTCTCATGAATGTCTCGGCTTTCTCACTGTACTGGGTTGAACAGTGTCCTCCTCAGATACATGTCCTCCTCAGAATGTGACCTTATTTGGAAAGAGGGTCTTTGCAGATGTAATTGATGAGGTTATACTGGAGTAGGGTGGATCCAAAATGTCCCCAGATCCAACATGAATGGTGTCCCTGCAAGAGGAGAAGAGACACAAAAAGACACACAGGAGAGAATACCACGTGAAGACAGAGGAGAGATTGGAGTGCAGTGTATACAACCCAAGGAACACCAAGGACTGTGAACAAGCACCAGAGACTAGGAGAGAGGCCATTTTCTCTCAGAGGCCACAGAAGGAAAGCAGCCCCACTGACATGGTGATTAGGATCTCCAGCCTCCAGAATTGGGACCAAGTAAGTTCCTGTTGTTTTCAGCCACCCAGCTTCCCGTAGTTTGTTCCAGCAGCCCTAGGAAGCTAATATACTCATGCTTAACTGCCTAAATGTCTAATTCTCAAAATAATACCAAGGGACAAACAGAATGAACACCAATAAAGCAAAATGTATAACAAGTCTGTTCTAAAACACACAAAAAAGGCTTCAAGGCAAACAAAAATTTTGAGTTAAAGTTTCCATTTATTAATTTACCATATAGCCTTCTTACAAGTTAGCTCTTCTCAGTTTGGAAATAACTCACAGACAGTTATACAGGTGCTTCTTCACTCTGGCATCCAATCTTGGAAGGATTTTGCCTTGAAAAAAAGGCCTGCTATCTCTGGCACTTAACTAATCTGAAGTTTATAAAACAACCATCTACCCTTTTGAGAGTCATTAAAATAAGGTGGGAAAATCTTTGGTGGCCTGTTTATACACATTTTAAAAACAAAGAGATCTGTCTAGAATATATTGTCAACACAAAGCCTTTCTTCCTAATATGTGCTTTTAACTCTGATCTCACTGAAACTACATGATTTCTACAGTCTTGCGCATCTGGTAAGAATAAAGTTCACACAGAGTAATATTATTATACTCAGTATTTTTACTGCAGTATGCAGCTCTTACTATGAATTGGTGGTTATTACTTGAAAAAGGAAAACAAAACATCACTGGTGAAAATGTAAAATGGTACAACCACTTGGGAAAAGATCTGTTTCTTAGCAAACTAAACCTATACCTACCATATAATCTAACAATTAGAATCCTAAGTATTTCTCAAGAGAAATGATATTATTTAGATTCCATTTATACGAACTTCTGAAACAGAGAAAACTCATCTGTGGTGGGAAAACAATTAAGACAGCTGCTGCACTGAGAGGGTGTGAATGGAGACTGACTGGGAAGAGACATGAGGCAACTCCAAAGCGATGCTTACAGTCTGTACCCTGCTGCAGGCTGTGTACAAAGGTGAATGAAGGCTTCTATCAAAAGTCACTGATGGGTGCTCACTTCAGTAGCACATACACCAAATTGGAACAATGCACAGAAGATTAGCACGGCCTCTGTGCAAGGATGATGCACACATTCGTGAAGCAGTCATTAAATTTTTTTTTTTAAAAGTCACTGACGGGTACCCTCAAGATTGTACATTTCACTGTATGTAAATTTCACCGAAAAACCCAACCAGCCTATAAACAAATACTGAATTCTAAGTGTTCAGAGGTGAAGTATATTGATATTTGTAACTTACCTCAAAGAATTTAGGCAAACTGGGTAGACAGAAGGATGGACAGATATATAGTTACATAATAGAGCAAATACAATTAAAAGTTAATTGTAGGATCTACGTAGTGGGTATATGGGTGTTCACTGTACAATTCTCCAAATTTTCTATATGCCTCAATATATTCTTAATAAAAGGTTGGGAAAAATGCCTGATTGGCTTTCTTAGCCACAGTTACATCATACAAGTATGGATACATAAGTGTATACAGAGGTATAAACATTATAAACATAAAATTACAAAACTGCTGCACACTTTATATCTTATTACTATACTTGAAGAAATCATGCTTAATACTGCCAAAATACTGATCCTTTAATCTCCATTTATTCCCAAATATTTATTATTATTATTTGTAATAATACACAAGGCACTCTACTATGTGCCTTGGAAAATTATGGCTCACATTTTAAACACCTAACACATGCCAACCATTTAATCCATTTATGTTCAATATTTTAAGAAAAGTACCTGATTACAAGCATTACCACTGGTTCACAGTTTTAAATTTTTAATAATTTCAGCACTTGTGCATAGGCAATTGTAGTTTGGTTTTTTTTTTTTTTTTTGAGACGAGTTTCACTCTGTTGCCCAGGCTGGAGTATGGTGGCACGATCTCAGCTCACTGCAACCTCCACCTCCCAGGTTCAAATGATTCTCCTGCCTCAGCTTCCTGAGTAGCTGGGATTACAGGCGCCTGCCACCATGTCCAGCTAATTTCTGTATTTTTAGTAGAGATGGGGTTTCACCATGTTGGCCAGGCTGGTCTTGAACTCCTAACCTCCAGTGATCCGCCTGCCTCGGCCTCTCAAAGTGCTGGGATTATAGGCATAAGCCACCACATCCAGCAGCAACTGTCGTTTTCTTAATTAGGATTCTGTAAATACATTTATTTTTATTTATTTTTAAGACAGCATCTCCCTCTGTTGCCCAGGTTGGAGCGCAGTTGCACAATCACAGCTCATTGCAGCCTTGAACTTCAAGGCTCAAGTGATCCTCTCGCCTCTGCCTCCCAAGTAGCTGGGACTACAGACGTGTGCCACCATGCCTGGCTAATTTTTAAATTTTTTAGTAGAGACAGGTTCTCACGATGTTGCCCGGGCTGGTGTCAATCTCCTGGACTCAAGCAGTCCTCCCACTTCAGCCTCCCAAAGTGTTGGGATTACAAGTGTGAACCAGCATACCTGGCTTACATTTACTTTTATCTCGAAAAGGTTTATTATTTTAAGTAATTTTTTGGCTTGGGGATCAAGGACCTGAGAAAAATTACAACACATGAAAGAAGGATGTTCCCTTTAGGTTTTGTATCTTACATAAGTCATTTTGATTTTTTTAAATCAATTGTAGATACATCTGCTAACCTGGAGAAAAAAAATACACAGAAGGGCCTTGATTTACCTCTCTTTGGGAAGACAGACAGCAACTATTAATATTTCCTGTAGACTTTAATTATCCTTTTGGAAAGTAGAGTGGCCTAGATCATGTATATTTTATAAAAATCACACTTTCTCTCTTAGCTAGTGCCAAAAAGAATCCTAGGATTTCTTTTCACTTTAAAAATAAAATCCAAATTTTATGCTACTGATTAAAGACCTTAGGAACCCACACATATTCATGAGAATAAACGTGAGGCTCATAACACTCACTAAAGAGTCATTTACCAGGAGGCATACTGAAAGGAAAGACAGGGTTAAGGTGAAAAGGTCACGACAAACATTACGGGCTGTTAAAGACCTCTGTGAGGCCAGAGACACAAATGGCTGCAGGAAGTGACCTCATGTACCACTCATGGTTCACAGAAAAAGATGTTGCAATGTCTTGCCTAAAGATTATTTTTTAGAGATGGAGAAGAGGGTTAGAACCTGGGAACAAACTGCAAGACCTTTTGATATTTTGCATAGCACACTCTGTGGGTGACCACTGAGGAAGACTTTTAAGGAAGCAGCTGATTGCCTATCTGCCAGTGCCACACTTTAATTTAATCACTGGCTATTAGAGTAGGTTTGGGGAGGTTGAGAGTAAAATAAAAAATGAACAGATTTTAAAGTCAGGCCTAGATGCAAACCTCAAGTTGGCTGCTCACCCACTAAGTAATTTTGGATACATTTCTTTACCCATCAGTGCCTCTGTTTCCTCAAGAGCATAAAACCACCTACTCGTCAGGATTGCTGGGCAGACAAATGGAGATCAAAAATTTTAAAAATTTAGTTCAGTATCTACTGTACAGTAAGTATCCTGTCAATATTAGTCTCTCTCCTTTTTGTAAGTCAGCCGTTGGTTTTATTAATGCTAGAGCAAACATTTATTGCAAAGCCTCTCCTGGTCACAGGCTACTTCGGTAGAGCAAAAACACTAAGAGAAAAATCCTCCCCATCTCTTCTCAGGCCATTTAGACATTCTCAAGCATGCATGAAGAGGTGAAAGTGAAGCTACCATTTCTGCTTTTCCCTAAGTAGTCTAGTATAAAATGTAGGTGTTATTTCTTACTTATTTTTGAGACAAGGTCTTGCTCTGTCGCCCAAGCTGGAGTGCAGTGGTGCCATCACGGCTCACTGCAGCCTTAACCTCCTAGACTTAAGTGATCCTCCCACCTCAGCCTCCTGAATAGCTGGGACCACAGGTGTGCACCACCATGTCCAGCTAATTTTTGTATTTTTTGTAGAGACAAGGTCCCATTATATTGGCTCAGGCTGATCTCAAACTCCTTGACTCAAGTGATCCTCCTGCCTTAGCCTCCCAAAATGCTAAGATCCACCATGCCTGGCCTCCTTCAACTTTTAAAAATTGTATCTGTCTAGTATTCTTGAAAAAAAAAAATCTTCCAAATCTAGCACAGGTCATTTATATGAGCAATTTTGTAAATGGTTCTGGGAAAATAAGAAGGCAAAATATAGAAAATTCTAATTCTCCTTAGCTAGGAAAACCATTCAATTAAGTGACCAGAAGTAACTCTGAGTCTGCAGAGATGGTAACATCCAGGCACAAGCTGTCATGCACCTAGGAGGTTGCAAGCAAGCATTTCTTAATGAAGACACTTCAATTTTTAAAAAACTTTTTACGTCAAAATTTTCAAACATATATAAATGTTTAACAAGTCTCTGTATATCCATGACCTAGTTTCAATGATTATCAATGATCCCATTTTAAAGCTGGAACTCGGAGATACTATCTAATCTGTTTATCTCAGTATGTTTTTAGCGACACCTATTTTCAGAATGGTATTCCCCTTGCGGGGAATAGAATTCCTTACAATTAAAACCTCAGAGTCACAGTGGAAATTACCTAAATTCTGATATTATAAAAAAAATAAATAAAATAACATAAAACTATTGATTTCTCTTTTCCTAAGTAAAGAGAAAGGCAGATCTTCTAAATGTGGAGTTTTTACTTCACAGAATTTTTTGTCAAGTCACCATGAGTGACAATGACAGAAATCCTTAAGGTTACATCGTATTAAATAAGTCTTTCCAAAGACCTTGGGAGGACAATGAGCCCAAAAAAAAAGTCAGGGAAGGCCAAAAATGAAAGGAAGGCACACAGGGTACATTCACAGAGGCACTGATACGCTCCTGATGCCCAAATCTTTAGGTCTCTATTCTTGTAACTTCTCTTTTTTATTTTTACTTTTGAGACGGAGTTTCACTCCTGTTGCCCAGGCTGGAGTGCAGTGGTGTGATCTCAGCTCACTTCAGCCTCGACCTCCTGGGTTTGAGCCTCAGCCTCCTGAGTAGCTGAGATCACAGGCACGCGCCACCATGCCCAGCTAATTTTTTTGTATTTTTAGTAGAGACGGGTTTTCACCATTTCCAGGCTGGTCTCGAACTCCTGACCTCTAGTGATCCACCCGCCTTGGCCTCCCAAATTGCTGGGATTACATGCATAAGCCACCACACCCAGCCTATTCTTGTAACTTCTACACAGCATCATTCACCATCTTGGACAACCTAATCACCCACTAACACAACCGCTCTCACCACTTCTCTGAGCTCATTATAAAACTAGAAGGAACCATCTTGGTAGATGCAACAGTGTTTCTGCCTCTTCACCTCCTTACCATTAAGAAAACCACTTGTGGCATATAATTGAGTAGCATTTGCCATCTCTGCTGTGGGAAAGCCCTCTATTTTTCTCAGGGGAACAAAACAGAACTTGCTGCAACTAGAAACAAACATAAGCAAAAGAAAGCAAACTGCCCCCATACCCCACCTCCCTTAGACAGCCTCCAATTATATGCAAATGTGCGCTGATTCATGTGGAAGGGCTCCATCAAAGACATCTAGAAAGTTCCAATTAAGCAGGCTAGATGAGGATGAGTGATATGACCACACTCAGCAGGAAGCTTCAGGCCTAAACACATTAACCAGAAATGACTCTACAGCTGGTTTATAAATATGACATCATATAGTCTGAGCTGCAGTCCTTGCTGCCCACTGAGAACTGTTCACTGTCATCTGACTTAATTAGTTCCAAAGGAACTTCCATTTCTTTTGACTCCCAAGTGAGCTTCAAAATCTGCATTTAACTAGCCACAATTTCACATTAAATAACTTTGGCCAATGCTTTTTTCTTTCCTTTTTTTTTTTGTTTTTGGAGACAGAGTCTCGCTCTGCCGCCCAGGCTGGAGTTCAGTGGCGCGAACTCGACTCACTGCAACCTCCGCCTCCTGGGTTCAAGTGAGCACGCCCAGCTAATTTTTATATTTTTAGTAGAGATGGGGTTTCACCATGTTGGTCAGGCTGGTCTCGAACTCCTGACCTCAAGGGGTCCACCCACTTCAGCCTCCCAAAGTGTTGGGATTACAAGCGTGAGCCACCATGCCCAGTCCAATGCCTTTTTCTAAACCCTGGTAATCTCGCGCTTCCTTCTCCAAGAGAACATTTGAATGCCTCTCAGAGTGAGTGAGGCCCTACAGGGCTAGCTGGATCACAACTTACTAGCAGGAGTTACATATTTAGGGAAACAGGAGAGCACAAGAGGGGAAAAAAGTTGGAAAAGAGTTCGGGAAGCCCAAATAGGAACACGAAAGCCGTGGGACAAAAATGAAAGGAAGGTCCACACAATACCTTTGTGAAGATGATGCTGTCCATGTCATCACTGGGTGAGTGAAAGAGGTCAGAATCACTCCCAGATTCTCTTTTAAGTACACCTTGTTTTGAGGTACACTCTCTGCCCAG
Source organism: Nomascus leucogenys (assembly GCF_006542625.1). NCBI lineage: Eukaryota > Metazoa > Chordata > Mammalia > Primates > Hylobatidae > Nomascus > Nomascus leucogenys. The sequence continues at coordinate 104,485,028 of NC_044386.1, read as the reverse complement.
TCCAACATCCAGGAAGTCCTCACATTCTGAAAAAGAGAATTTATTCACCAATATTGAAAAAAAAAAATCCAAAAAACAAAAAGAACCACTTCCTTTTCACCCCAGCAACCAGTCTTTTAAATCTCTCTCTCACTCTTTTCTCTTCCTTCCCTTCTTGTTTATTTCTTTTTTCAATATTAAGAAGCTATAAAGGACACAGTCAAATCAGTAGCTCTGCTACTCCAATTCTAGGTTGAAATAGCTCCTACAGGACAATCATGCGTCTGCCACGTTTATATTAGGTACAGAAAGATAAAAGGATGATTTAGAAGCATATTCTACTTCTATTTAGATACTTGAATGATAATGTTTTCCTCGTGGTAGTGAGGGAATTTTTTTTCTTTTGTCTTCAAAATCCAAAGTCTTTTACTAGCAACTATGTGATGGGGTTTGTTTTAAACTTATAGGTTCTACTGAATAATAAAAGAAATATAACTTTTCTTACCATAAATAGCTCTTAAATTGTGGGCATAATGTGCCAAAGTGGAAAAATATATCATTTAGAATCTGTTTTCAGTTCAATAACTAGAACAGGGACCCTGGCAAGCCAGAGGGAGGGGTCTGTGACAGAAATACCACCTTGGTACATCGAGGAAGCCTAAAAACTTAGTAGCTTGAAATAAGCAAGGTATTCTCTCTTATTAACTTTGCTTTTTTGTTTTGTGTTGTTTATTTTGAGACAAGTTCTCATTCTGTTGCCCAGGCTGTACTGCAGTGGCACAATCTCAGCTCACTTCAACCTCCGCCTCCTGGGCTCAAGCAATCCTCACACCTTAGCCTCCCCCAAGTAGCCGGGACTGCAGGCACATGCCACCAAGTCCAGTTTATTTTTTGTAAAGATGGGGTTTTGGCATGTTGCCCAGGCTATTAACTTTGTAAACAAAAGTGACATGTGACTGGGTACCAATATGGTTAAAGAGATTTGTGGATGGTGAAACCAAGAACCCAAGTCCATTACTAAGTGGATATGGGCTTCCTTCAAGAAGTTTTTGCAACTTCCGCCTCCTGGGTTCAAGCGATTCTCCTGCTTCAGCCTCCTGAATAGCTGGGAATACAGGCACGTGCCACCATGCCTGGCTAATTTTTTTTTTTTTTTTGTATTTTTAGTAGAGATGAGGTTTCACCATGTTAGCCAGGATGGTCACCATCTCCTAATCTTGTGATCCGCCTGCCTCAGCCTCCCAAAGTGCTAGGATTACAGGCGTGAGCCACTGGGCTTGGCCCTAAGAAGTTTAAAGATAAAAGTCATGGCCGGGCATGGTGGCTCAAGCCTGTAATCCCAGCACTTTGAGAGGTTAAGCCAGGTGGATCACCTGAGGCCAGGAGTTCGAGAACAGCCTGGCCAACATGGTGAAACCCCGTCTCTACTAAAAAATGCAAAAAATTAGCCAGGCATGGTGGCAGGTGCTTGTAATCCCAGCTACTTGGGAGGCTGAGGCAGAAGAATCGCTTGAACCGGGGAGGCAGAGGCTGTAGTGAGCCAAGATCACACCATTGCACTCCAGCCTAGGTGACACAGGGCAACTTCATTTCCAAAAAAAAGGATAAAAGTCATGCATCTCTGTTTTTGTAAGCAAGTTAATGTGTTATTTGGACAACCAGGTAGGCATGCTTTATCAAATTTGTAGGTGACACTAAGTGATGAGGGACAGGGCAGGAAACCTGGCTATCTAGGAGTTAAAGAGAACTTGGAGGTTTTGGGGGAAGCAAATTCAAGAGGAACTGACAGTACAACGTGATGACAAAACCAAAGAAACACTAATAGTTTTAGTCTCTATTAGTAAATAGTACACTGGCATCCAAAACGGGGACAGTCCCGTCACTATGCGCCATCCAGACCACACCCTCAGGATTGTACTTGTTCCTAAATAATATCTAAAGTAGAACACTGATAAACAAAAATGTGTATGTAGTAATGGGGTCATGACAGTCAAAACATCTGAGATACATTCAGCTTACCGAGGAGCCTGAAGAAAATGTGCCTGAAGACTGTCACAGATTCCCTCTGTGCTGCTCCAGAGGCAGAACAAAGACCAGTGAGTGTGAGCCACAGAGCTTCACTAAAACGGGGCTTCTTGGCAATAGGTTGGGTGGCCCATAAAGCAGTGACTATCACTTTACCAGAAGGGTTTTGGAACAGAGAATGACTATGTCAAGATATTACAGAAAAGGTATCTGCACAGAGAGGGAAGTGAGGGTTGGACTAGATAACTTTCAATGTCTCCTTTGACTATTAGATTCTATGCTTGGATGATAATTATGTTGTCTCTGTGTGTTGAAAGTGGGAAGAAATAGTTGTTCTAATCAACAGTTAATTAATTAGTGACAATCACTAAATTATTTGCTCTGGTAGCTTAGAGCAAGGGTCAAGGATGCATTGCATTGGTATAGGTCATAAATCACTTGCCAATAAAATTACTTTTTCTACTAGTTAAGCATCTGGCTAAATACTGGGGAGTATCCAAATAAAAAGAAATGTTTAGTGTTGGGGGGAAGCAGTTTACTGTCTTGTGGCAGAAATGAACATGTTAGAAGACAATTTCGACAAAGAATTACAAAAAAAAAAATGCCATAGGAAGTGAGACAGGGCTCATGGATGAATCTGAAAATCTTTCAGTTAAAGAAAAAATCACCTTAGTCTGTTTCAGTCTTGGTTCAAACTATTTCGGAGTGTGTTAGTTCAATGGGAACAGCCCTGCCTTTAACAGACTGGAAACTATGGGTATTCTGGAGGTTTGTTTTTTTTTTTCACATTTCCTAGAGTATGTAGTAACCTAGGAAGAGCTGGTGGGTGTGATCTATTCCTTCTCCTTTCCCCACTTGAAAAAATAAAAAAATGCCTTTCCGTGGTTGAGGGAAAAATAGAGGGGCTGGCCAAGAAAAGAAAGGGCTGTCACAGCAACTACGCTGAGCTGCTCGCTGTCCAGCTGGCCCTCTAACAGACCACGTCCAAATTCCAGACTGGAAAACAAACTAGCTCACGATATTTGAATGGAAAATTCACGGGGAAGATCCAGAGTCAGTCCTGATAGGAATACCTCACCCAGAAAATAAATTCAAACCAGCACCACAAGGGATAACAAACCAAGTCTGGGATGAGAGTCTGCTCTCTGAGATAAAGCTGACTGTTGAGGTGGGAAAGAGGGAAAAGTACAGAAAGAAGGGCTAAGATGGAGAGAGAGGGACCGTAAACCATTATAACCCCCTAACGCCATGAGGCGGGGGGAGGTGGGGGGAATCCCTAAAGGCAGAGCTAATCCACACCCGGTGTCACATGAATTGGTAAGTTTTCAAAATTAATAAAATCTTTTCTTTCTTCCTGTATGTCCCCTTCCTACTGAATAAACGGGAGCGGCATATCTAAGTGTAAACAAGAGTAAAGAGCTCTGGTTTTCGAGTTAGACTGATCAGGCTTAAATCTAGGTCTGACTACTTAATAGAAGAAAAATTCCAGGCAAGAAGTAATTTCACCCCTCTCAGTTGCCATTTCCATAACAGTGACAAGAGATGATTAGTACTTCCCTAAAGGAGTCATAGTGACAGGAATAATTTATACACATAGTAACCAGAACTCTGGTTTCCAGCACATAGCAGGTGTGTGATATATGTGTCTAATGAAATTAAGGCTTCATTAACTTTTAATGTATGATTCAGTAAGTATCCAGATGACAGTACCTTAAAGGTGGACATTGGTAGGGCCAGTCCCATTTTATGAGCCATATGTAAATCTGTCTATAATTTTTATGTACTGAGCTATTAGCTTTTCAGAAGCTAACAGAATACAAACTTTTTAAAAGGTGTTATCTAGTCATTTGGGTTTAAAACGACATATATGCCAACAAACTGTTGCTGGGGAAGGGCTGGAAAACACACCGCTGACATGCAGTGGGCTCTGTTATGTCATACTAATCACAATTCTATTTTGTAATTTATCCATTATTGAAGAGTATACAAAGTGATTTTAAAAGGCAGTATCTTGGCCAGGCGTGGTGGCTCATGCCTGTAATCCCTTTGTAAGCACTTTGGGAGGACGAGGCGGATGGATCACGAGGTCAGGAGATTGAGACCATCCTGGCTAATACGGTGAAACCCCGTCGCTACTAAAAATGCAAAAAAATTAGTCGGGTGTGGTGGCGGGCGCCTGTAGTCCCAGCTACTCAGGAGGCTGGGACAGGAGAATGGCGTGAACCTGGGAGGCGGAGCTTGCGATGAGCCGAGATTGTGCCACTGCATTCCAGCCTGGGTGACAGAACAAGACTCCGTTATTTATTTATTTATTTATTTATTTATTTATTTATTTATTTGAGATGGAGTCTTGCTCTGTCGCCCAGGCTGGAGTGCAGTGGCGTGATCTTGGCTCACTGCAACCTCCACCTCCCGGGTTCAAGTGATTCTTCTGCCTCAGCCTCCCGAGTAGCTGGGATTACAGAGGCATGCCATCACACCCAGCTAATTTTTGCATTTTTAGTAGAGATGGGGGTTTCACCATATTGGCCAGGCTGGTCTCGAACTCCTGATCTTATGATCTGCCTGCCTCGGCCTCCCCAAGTGTTGAGATTACAGGCATGAGCCACCTCACCCGGCCAAAAGACAGTATCTTATTTGTTCTAATGCTATTGCTCCCTTGAGGAAGTATTTATAAAGTAAAATACAGAAACCTGCAAAACAAAGTACCTGGGATTCACAAAAACACTATGCCGAAAATCAAAATCTCAGGTCTGAAGCTCAGCAGCATAATTCTGATCTGCAATCCTGTTAAATTGAGATTTTAAAATAATTACTCTAAAAATACTAAATTGCTTATGCTTGGGGTTAGGGTGTACAGTAGGTCTACAGAATTCAAAATTGTGTCCTGGGGAAAATGTCCAGGGGTTCAAAAATTATTTCTCTAAATATAGAAATTAAACTATGATGTGTGGAGATCGTTCCTTCCTATGAATATTCGAACTGTGAGCAACCTCATTTAACCTTTACTTGGCAGAAAGTTTCACTCTTGGGTGGTTTTAATTACACTTTTAGAAAAAGCCCCAAACAGTTTAAGGAACCAAAACACAGTAGTAAGTGGTACACGTTTAAGTAGAAGGTTCTAGGAGGCTACATGCGGGAAGTGTCAGCTAAATCTGTGAACAGGGCCAATCTTGTAAAACTTGGACCCTGAACACAACTATAGCATAATATCCTTAACTACTCTCAAAAAACGAGACAAAAATAGAGAAAAACACTTTTCATATTTCTTTTCAGTATTTCCTTTGTAGTAAATGTTAGAGAATTGACAATCAGTAGGAAACTGCTCTGGAGTTAGAGGATTCAAAACAATTTGTTTTTAAATTTAATACTACTGGAGGGTATCTACATGTAAACTATTTCTAACAAGACCTGCAAATGAAGACTAGGTAATTTTTAAAGCTGGGCAGTAAAAATTGGGAAGGCAAACAGAGGCTTGTTTGGTGAAACAGACTAAAAAACTCAGAATGCACATTACTAGTATTCACTTAGCAGCCGTAGGAACAGGCACAGGGATTACTCATCATGTTATCTGTACTACACCCTCAAAATGAGACAGGCTACTAACACTTTACAGATGGGAGGGAGACAACAGAGCACAAAGACATTAGGGAACACACTTTACGTCACACAGAGTTAGAAGCTGGACCTGGTTTAAAAGTTGGGAATCCTAACTAACCACAAGCCGTGTGCTGTGTCATTAACAAGCAAGGTCTTAAGAGCATCATAGCCTCAAGCGTTGTTAGGAATAACTCAAAGGTACTTAAGGAAAGACTTAATTCCTGACCATGCGTCCAAAGTGTAATGGTTCTCAACCTTGGGTACACAGTAGGGTAACCAAAGGAGCTTATAAAGATTTTGATATCTAGGCCACACCCCACCCAATTAAATCAGAATATCTGGAGGTAGGACCCAGGCATCAGTATATTTTTAAAGCTTGTTCAGCCAGATAACTCCAATGTGCATTCAAAATTGAGAACCTCAGGTTTGGTTAACAGTATATTTATACTTTTACCAGATTAAAAATCCTATGTCATATGTATATGCACAGCACAGACGCCTTCACAAATGAATAAATCATAAAGCCACCTATGATGTCCATTGCTACCAAAATAAAATTCAGGTAATTACATGTGCTCATCTTCAACTGTAAGACAAAATGCCTACAAACCCAAATCACATATATCCCTTCCTCTGATTTATTGTATAGCATGCTAAGGAAGGGCAGATCTCCAAATAAAATGATCTGCCAGAGTGGGCCTGCAGCTCCAGAAAACGAATGGATAATCTCAGCTTACCTGGGCTCTGCTTGGAAGCCAGAAGAGATGCTGCATCAGGGCATGGCTCTATTGTACACCAGTTTTCTCGGTTTATCTGAAAGAAAAGGAAAACACTGAGTTTCAGACATTGAAGTAATGGGAGATAATTTTATAGGTGCCAAAATTATGTCAACTGACCAACATTCCTATCTTTTTCTTTAATACAGGGTGAGCAAACTTATGTCAAGGGGAAAAAAATTTTTTTTCACAATATAACCACAGCAATCTATACTCAAGGATCTTAAGAGGTTGTCAATAACAATTAGGCATACAAAAGCAATAGGAAAAGATACATAAAGATGAAGGCCATAGTGTAGGCCAGGGGTAAAATTTTAAAAGTTAACAAATGAAATTGACTAAATATTAAAATACATATTTGGAGTGGCTCATGCCTGTAATCCCAACACTTTGGGAGGCTGAGGTGGGAGGATTCCTTGAGGCCAGGAGTTCAAGACAAGTCAGGCCAACATGGCGAAACCCCATCTCTACTAAAATACAAAAATTACCTAGGCATGGTGGTGGTGGTGCATGCCTGTAATCCCAGCTACTCAGGAGGCTGAGGCACGAGAATTGCTTAAACCCGGGAGGCAGATGTTGCAGTGAATCGAGATCGTGCCACTGCACTCCAGCCTGGGCGACAGAGCAAGATGCCATCTCAAAAAAAACAGGCTCAAAGGGGTTGCTGAAGTAATAAAGAGCAGGACTGGTGCTGGAATGCCAAGTCTGTGTTATTCTAAAAAAGCAAATACTTCCCCCCTCGCCATAAATTAAAAAAAATTTAAATATCACCTTTACACCTCCTAACCATCTTAATATTATAATTCTCTGATTAAATTTTAAAAATTACCATTGAAGATTTCAATACTCCTCTCTTAGTTAATTGATAAATAGAAACAAAATCAGCAAGATAGAGAAAACTTGAAAAACCTCAACCAATTTGAGCTAACACAATATAGAACACTCCACCCAATAATAGCATAAGAAACATTCTTCTCAAGTGCACTTGGAATGTTCATATTCTATCACATAAAACAAACCTCAAATAAAACAAACATATACTGTAGCACAAAACAAGTCTTAAATATAAGAGAATTAAAATAATAAAAAGTATGCTCTGTGATCACAACAGTATTAAATCAGAAATCCAAAACAAAAGATACTTGGGAAAAACTCAAATATTTGAAAAAATTTTTAAAAACTTCTAAATAGGCTGGGCGCGGCGGCTCACGCCTGAAATCCCAGCACTTTGGGAGGCTGCGGCAGGCGGATCACAAGGTCAGGAGATGGAGACCATCCTGGCTAACACGGTGAAATCCCATCTCTACTAAAAAAAAAAAAAAAAAATACAAAAAAATTAGCCGGGCACGGTGGCAGGCGCCTGCAGTCGCAGCTACTCAGGAGGCTGAGGCAGGAGAATGGCATGAATCTGGGAGGTGCAGCTTGCGTTGAGTGAAGATCGCGCCACTGCACTCCAGCCTGGGTGACAGAGATTAAAAAAAAAAAACTTCTAAATAACCCAATGAAAGTAGAAATATTAAGAAAAAGAAGAAAATATTCTGAATTGAATAAAAATTAAAACACCACATATAAAAATTCGTGGATATAACTAAAGCAGTGCTAACAGCAATATTTATAACATTACATGCCTATATTAGAACATGAGGTTTCAAATCAGTGATCTAAACTTCTACCTTATGAAACTAGAAAAAGAGGAGTAAATTAACCCAAAGCAAGCAGGATAAAGAAAATAAAGAACAGAAATCAATTAAATAGAAAACAGAAGAACAGTAAAATCAATGAAACCAAAAGCTGGTTCCTTATAAGGGTCAATAATATCAATACAACTCTGGCGAGGCTAATCAAAAAAGAAAAGCTACAAATGACAGGAATCAGGAATTACAGTGCGACACCATTACAGATCCTATATACTGAAAAAATAAATATTATGAACATTACTGCAATAAATTCATCAAGTTGGATGAAATAGGAGCATTCCATGACACTATACAACTACCAAAATTCACTCAAGAAAACATAGATAATCTAAATAGCCTTATTCTATTAAAGCAATTGAGTCCATAGTTTAAAACTTTATTACAAGGAAAACTTCAGGCCTAGATGACTTCAGTGGTGAATGCTACCAAACATTTAAGAAAGAAATGTCAACTCTACACAAGCTCTTACAGAAAACAGAAGAAAAGTATTTACAATGCAGCTCATTTTATGAGCCTAGCATTACTCTGAAATCAAAACCAGACAGATACAAGAAAACTATAGCTCAATATTCCTCAGGAATATAGATGCAAAAAACCTTAACAAAATTTTAGGTTAATGGAATCCGCAATATATATCATGAGCAAATGGGTTCATCCCAGGAATTTAAGGTTGGTTTAGCACTTGAAAAATCAGTTTATTAACAGACCAAAAAACTCACGAACTAATGATCATCATTAGATGAAAAGAATTTGGGGCCGGGAGCGGCGGCTCATGCCTGTAATCCCAGCACTTTGGGAAGCCAAGGCAGGCAGATCACTTCAGGGCGGGAGTTCAAGATCAGCCTGGCCAACATGGTGGAACCACGTCTCTACTAAAACTACAAAAATTAGCCAGGTGCGGTGGTGGGGCTCTGTAATCCCAGCTACTAGGGAGCCTGAGGCATGAGAATCACTTGAACCCGGGAGGCAGAGGTTGCAGTGAGCTGTGATTGTGCCACTGAACACCAGCCTGGGTAACAAAGCAAGAATCTGTCTCAAAGGAAAAAAAAAACCAGCAAAATTCAACATCTATTCATGATAAAAACTCTCAGAACACTAGGAACAGAAAGGAAATTACTCAACCTGACAAAGGCATCTATAAAAAACCTACGGTTCACATTATATTTACTGGTGAAAGACTGAATGCTTTCATTCTGAGATCAGTAACCAAAGATGTCCATTTTCATCACTTTTATTCAACAATATTCTGGAGGTCCTAGCCAGTACAGTAAAGCAGAAAAAGAAAGAAAACGTACACCATTGGAAAGGAAGAAGTGAAACTTGGTTTATTCACAAATGGCCTGACTGCCTATGCAGAAAATCCTAAGGAATCTATAAAAATACTGGAATAAATAATTTATTAGCCAGACACAAAGTCAACATACTAGCAATGAGCAATTAGAAATTGAAATTAAAAATAAAAGCAATACCATTTACAAAAGCCTCAATAAATATAAAATAATTAGGGATAATTTTAAGAAAATATAAGTAAGACTCATACTCTGAAACCTTTATAAAACACTGTTGAGAAAAATTAATGCAGACTTAAATAAATACAGAGATACCATGAGATCAGAAGACTCAATACAGTTGTTAATTGTCCTCAAATTGATCACTACATGATTTCAAGACTTACTATAAAAGCTGCACTAACCAAACCAGTGTGATATTAAACGGCAGACATACAGATCAATGGCAGAGAAGAGAGAATCCACAAACAGACCTTCACAGATATGGCCCACTGATTTTTGACAAAGATGCCAAGATATTTTAATGAGGAACATAGTCTTATGAACAAATGATGCTATAACGACTGGATACTAATAAGTAAACAAATAAAACTCCCCAAGATCTAAAATCTTACACCAAACCTTACCACCTATAAAAATGAACTCAGGATACATTATATATCTAAATGTTCAACCTAAGACTATAAAACTCCTAAAGAAGACAGAGGGAAACACTTTTATGGGATCTTCGGTTACACAAAGATTTCTTAAATAGTACATTTTTTAAAACATGAGAAAAAAGATAAATCTATGTCAACCTTAAAAACTTTTACTCCTCAAAAGCCATTGTTAGGAAAACAAAAAGGCAAACTAAAAACTGAAGGAAAATATTTATAAAACAATTATCTGCTAAGAACTCCTACCCGGAATATTTAAAAATAAAAGAAACTCTCATAATGCAGTAACAAAGCAACATAATTTTTTAAATGGGCAAAAGATTTGAATAAACATTTTATTTAAAAAGATATACAAAAGGCAGATAAGCAAAAAAAAGATATCCAGCATCATTAATCCACAGGAAAATGTAAATTAAAATCACAAGGACATACCAACAGACATCCATTACAACAGTCAAAATTTGAGACTGATAATACCAAATGTTGGTAAAGATGTGGAGCAACTACAACACAGAACTGTTGCTGAAAGAATGCAAGATAATATAGCCATTTTGGGAAAGCAGTTTAGCAGCTTTTTATAATGTCAAACATATACTTACATACAATATAGCATCCCATTCATTTACTGAAGAAGAATCAAAACCTACTGTCACACAAAGACTTGCACTGGAACTTTTAAAGCACTTTAATTCATGAGAGCTCCAAACTAGAAACAGCCCAGATTGCCATCAAATGGTAAATGGATAAGCAAATTGTAATATATCCATACAATGTTATAGATTCACAGTAAGAAGAAATGAACTGCTGATACAAACAACATGGATGAATCTCAAGAGTATTATGGTAAGTTAAAAAAAAAAAAAAAAGCCAGACTCAAAAGACTACCTATTGTATGGTTCTATCTATGCAGTATTTAGAAAAGGCAAACCTACAGTAGCAAGAAAACATTAGCGATCAGCAGAGACTGAAGGAGAAGACTGACTACAGGGAGACAGAACGGAACTTCTGAGCTGACAGAAATGTTCCTATTATGATGCGGTAGTAATTACACAATTTAAATATTTGTCAAAGCTCACCAAACTATAAACTTATATTGGTTAATTTTGTTGTATGGAAATTTATACCAGAATAAAGCTGAAAACAAATACATTCTCAAAAACATAAGTATAAAATATAAAATAAATTTGTCTTCACAATTCCCACGCACCTTAACATTATAACCCTTTAATCATTAAAACTGACATACTCAGATGTAATTCTAAATAATATGAGCGGAAATATCTAAACAAACTACTAAGTAGTTGTGAATATTTGTATGCTCAAAGACAGAAGCCTTGATTTTATTCAATAACCTCTGAAATATATTTCTGATCACTTTAGTGAGAAGATTAAACTCTTCTGCTGATAAAGATCAACAGTTTTACTGTATATGCTAAGTGGCATAAGGCAGAAAGCCAGGGGACATTTTGTCAAATTACAACTGTTTGACAATAAAATGAATGAAAGGAATTAAACTGCTTGCAAATAACCAGGCAAACTAGAACCACATGAAACAAAACACTTTATCATTTGCTCTGTTCAGCTATTTTACTATTACAGAGAGGAAAAACAGCAGGAGTCAGGGGCCATCAAGGTTTCAGTTCCTGGTGTGTTACAAAATGATGCCAAAAATGTAAAAGTAATCCTGAATGGAACTGAATCTTCAGCAGGTGCCCTGGGATTACACTTATTAAAAAATATCCTTTCTGAAATGTACTTTAAGGTGTACACAATAAGGAAGTAACCACAAATTTTGTAACTTTACCAACACCCTATCCACATCTTTCAAAGAATTGAAACAACACATTTTCTTCTTAAAAAAAAAAAAAGGCCAGGCACAGTGGCTCATGCCTGTAATACCAGCACTTTGGGAGGCAGAGCAGGCGGATCACGAGGTCAGGAGATCGAGACCATCCTGGCTAACACAGTGAAACCCCGTCTCTACTAAAAATACAAAAAAAATTAGCCGGGTGTGGTGGCGGGCGCCTGTAGTCCCAGCTACTCGGGAGGCCGAGGCAGGAGAATGGCGTGAACCCGGGAGACGCAGCTTGCAGTGAGCCGAGATTGCGCCACTGCACTCCAGCCTGGGCGACAGAGCGAGACTCCATCTCAAAAAAAAAAAAGAAAAAAAAAAGTCATTCAGAGAATTTTCTCTTATTTTGAAACTGCATTTCATTTGAAATGAGCCAAATTTTACTTACTGTGAAATAAGATTCTCTGCTAACAGAACCACTGTACTGCAATACAAAACTACACTTTTAAGCTGGAAGGGAAAAAATTACTTCCCCCCCTGCCCCTATTATTATTGTAATAAGAAGAGGCTGCATGAATACAGCAACAAGTTTAGATAGTTAACGGAAATAAAAGAGCTCAGATGATTCTTTAGTGATAAGTAAAGCATCTGGAAATGAACTACTACGAATTACCATATTACTGTCTCCTACCTTGACCTTCAACAAGTTTTTTGGCCAACATTTTAGAAAACCCTATTAAAATTCTATTTCTGCCGGGTGCGGTGGCACAGGCCTGTAATCCCAGCACTTTGGGAGGCCGAGGCAGGCGGATCACAAGGTCAGGAGTTCGAGACCATCCTGGCCAACATAGTGAAACCCTGTCTATACTAAAAAAATACAAAAATTATCTGGGCGTGGTGGCACGTGCCTGTAGTCCCAGCTACTTGGGAAGCTGAGACAGGAGAACCGCTTGAACCAGGGGGTCAGAGGTTGCAGTGAGCCAAGATCGCGCCACAGCACTCCAGCCTGGCGACAGAGCAAGACTCTGCCTCAAAAAAAAAAAAATTCTATTTCTTAGAATACTCTTCATTACCTTCTCAATATAACATGTCATTCCATAGCCAATGAGTAAAGTGAACATTATTTGCTTTGAATATGCAAGCAACTAAGACTCTCTATACTTTTCCTGTCGTTTTAGGTACATGTGTTACATAAAGTGAGTTTCACATTTTACAAAATTATATACAATAAACACATACTACTAGAACAAAATTAAAGTTAAATATCTTTAAGTAAATATACTAATTTCTGAGTAACAGTGATGAGAACATATTCATGTTGGGAAACAATTCTCCATGTCCCTCTTGCATTTCTGCAGGTTCTGTCAGCAAAAGTCCTGATGGCTCTTTTACTCTAGACTATCTTTTCAAGACTGTTTGTATATCAAACATCCTTAGAAGATAAAAATATTGTTTCCTTCTGAAGCAAAGGGCAGGTTTGTTTCTGTCCAGTATAATAAAGATAATGTCTCAGTCAAGGGCAAAGGTCACACAGGCTTACTGTCCACTGTATAAAAATTCAGATTCCTTCAGGTTTAGATTTCTCAGCTGTGACACAGCATCAACCTGGACCCTTTCGTGTTGCCTGCATAGGGCTTAGGAAGCAAGGAGAACCAACAAGAAGGTGATGCTGATGCTGCTGGCTATGCAATAATACATTTATCTGTCTCTGACCCTAGAATCCCATGACTTCAGCCAGCACCCATGAAACTGTGTCAGGATGTAAGTTAACTTGCCAGCTTGCAAGCACGGTAAAATTTCAGATCCACCACATTAACAATTAGTAATTGTTTAATTAATATTAATTAAATATATACTATTAATTAATAGTATACATTATATAGTATTAAAAATTTTACACACAGTGGCAGCCAAAAATCTCTTGACATGTTACACGTCTGTGGTGCAATCTCCTAATCTGTTTTCAATTGGGTGGATATGTCTGAGTGACCACAAAGAGACTACTTATATTCCTTTTAACTTTCCTGTGGTTTCCCAAATTTTCTTCAATGGTTATATATTTCTTTTCTTTTAAAAAAATTTATCTTGAGAAACTTATTTTGTAACAACTTCAGGCTGATACAAAAAATAGTATACGTAAAAAGTAGAAAACTTTAGGTTGCAAAGACAGCACAGAAAGTTCCCATTTATCCCCACTCCCTTCCTCACCGGTTTCTCCAACGTTAACATCTTACATAACCATGACACAGTTGTCAATACTAAAAAACCAACACTGGTACATTACTATTAAGTAAACTCCAGACTTTATTTGGATTTCACTTGTTTTCCCACTACTGTTCTCTTTCTGTTCCAGGATCCCATCCAAATTACCACATTGCATTTGGAGTGTGTGTGTGTGTGTGTGTGTGTGTGTGTGTGTGTGTGAACGTGTGTGTGTATTATTTTGCATTTTAACATCTTTATTGAGATGTAATTCACATACTAGAAAACTGGCCCATTTAATGTATATAATTCAATAGTACTAGTGTATTCATAGAGTTGTGTAACCATCACCACTATGTAATTTTAAACATTTTTATCTTGACAAAAGAAACCCTATATCCATTAGTAGTCATGCCTCACCCCCATCCCCTGTCCCCTAGTGCCTAGAGAGCCAGGAATCTATTTCTATCTCTACAGATTTGCTTACTCAGGACATTTCATACAAATAGAGTCACACATTATTTGGTCTTTCATGCTGGGTTCTTTCACTTAGCAAAATGTTTTCGAGGTTCACCCATGTTGAAGCATGTAACAGTACTTTACTTCTTTTATTTCCAAATAATATTCTACTGTATAGATATATCCAAATTTTACTTATCTATGCATCAGTTGATGGAGATCTGGGTTGTTGTTGTTTTTTCCCCCCACTTTCTGACTGTGACGAATGATGCTGCTATGAACATTCAGAGTTTTTGTGTGGACATGTTTTCAATTCTCCTGGGCATATACCTAGGACTGGAACTGCTGGGTTACATACATGATAACTTTATGTTTAATACTTTAAGGAGATGTCAGACTGTTTTCCAAAGTGGCTGTACCATTCGACAATTTTTCTACATTCTTGTCAACACCAATTTTTGTTATCTTTTTTATTGTAGCTACCACAGTAGGTGTGACATGGGTGCTCATCCTGAGTTGTTTTTTTTTTTTGATGGAAAATATTTTAAAATCTATTGTTACTTTCTAGAAAAGGAAGATAGTGTGAAGATGTAATGCTTGCCATGCTGGGATGTTTCTATCCTTCTTCTGTTTTGTAAAAACTGTGTTAAGTATCTTCTATATAATAAACACTGTACCAAGCCTTAAAAGCAGTAGTAGTAAAATAGCTTGTCCTCAAAGAACTCACAGCTTACATGTGAGATGTGAAAATGTTAGGTCGGTCAATAAGCCTACCACAGCATCTTGCATAGTTGACAATGAAATGTGTGTTCACTTGGACAATGCATGCTGTAATTAATAGAGATGGGAATGACAGTGAATGGAACACTATATTGCATACAGTATTTTCAGTGCTACATATATTTCTGGTTGGGTCACAAATGTTATATATACAGAGACACTGGACCAGAGTAACAATTTGCCATTTTAGTTCAGTGTGTGTGTGTGTGTGTGTGTGTGTGTGTGTGTGTGTGTCTGTGTGTAAAACAGAGAATAGAGAAGTCAGAGATGGCACACACCAGTGTCTAAGAGCCAGAGAACTTGGAAGATTAGCGCTTCACAGAAGCTGCTGCAGAGAAGTCAAAGCAGATACAAAACAAAAATAAGTTACTGAATTTGGCAACTGTGAGCTCAGGAGTTCAAGACCAGCCTGGGCAACATGGTAAAACCCTGTCTCCACAAAAAATACAAAAATTAGCTGGACATGGTTGTGGGCACCTGTAATCACAGCTACTCAGGAGGCTGAGGTGGGAGGCTGGCTTGAGCCCGGGAGGTGGAGGTTTCAGTGAGCCAAGACAGCACTGCTGTACTCCAGCCTGGGCGACACAGCCAGACACTGTCTCAAAAAAAAAAGGCTGTAAAAGAACTCATTATATTTCTAGATTCATGATACTTTAAAGTACCATCCCATAGATTTGACCTTTTTGCAGACCCGTGAGAAGGCACGTTGCCATTTTAGAGAGGAAGAAAACATACTCAGTGAGGCTTGGTGATTTGTGGAGAGCATACATGTAGATCAACTATATTGTATTCATAGCTTTATCTGCTCAAAAGACCATAAGCTTCCTGAGAACAAAATCGCCATCTATTTAACGGATCTCCCCAGTGAGTAGTAAGTGCCTGGTTCATGGTGGATGCTTAATGAATAATCTTTGAATTCATTATCCTCAGTGATTCTGAAGAAAAAAGTGGAGAGACTCCTTGAGGATTACAGCCCTGCTTCTCTTTATTAGACCCATAAAAAACCTGAGGCCAAAGGAGGCAAAGTAATTTGATGAAAGTAATAAATATTTCAAAACAGAGGACCCAAGGTTTCCTCACTTCCAGTCCACCACAAATTTCCCCCTCAAGAGTCTCTTCTTGTTCTTTTCCCTTTTTCTTGTTTCTCCTTTCATTTTCCCTACTTCCCTCACTTCCTTCCTTTTCAGAAAAAGAAGCTCTGTCACCCCAGGCTGGAGTACAGTGGTGCAATCACACCTCACTGCAGCCTCAAACTCCTGGGCTCAAGCAATCTTCCTGTCTCAGCCTCCTGGGTAGCTAGGACTACAGGCATGTGCCACCATGCCCAGCTGTTTTTTAAAATTTTTTTTGGAGAGACAGGGATCTCACAATGTTGCTTAGGCTGGTCTTGAATTCCTAGCCTCAAGCAATCCTCCCACCTCGGCTTCCCAAAGCATTAGGATTACAGCCGTGAGCCACTGTGCCACCTCTTCTTATTCTTTGCTTTGTCTTAGAATTCAATAATAATTGTTTAAAATTTTTTAGTATTAAATTGAATAAGTTTGGAAAAGAGTATTTCACATCTTCAAGAAAGATTTATTGGAAAATAGTCATTGTTGATTTAGACAAAAATATTTAGAAAATAAGGCATTACTGAAATGACACAAGTAAAATATGAAACTGGATACCAATTTTTCTAAATATCAAAATGCTGTAACTAAAAAAAACCTGCTGTTTGTTTGTTTGTTGCTGGCTCTGTCAATTACTAGGATCCTGTGGTTTTAATCACCAGCAGTTAACTAACAATGATGTCCTGAGGAGGCTCACTGTCTCTAAGAACACAAGAAGCTTAAATAAATCTGAGATGATACACACTTTCACGCAAGTTCTCTCTTCTGAATTAGCCTTCATTCATAAACATTTAAAAGTAAAACCCACACTGAAGAACAGTAACATTTCCGGTAATTCAGGGCTTCTGCACCAGGATTGGGAAATCTAGCAGAAGGCGGCTTCTTAACGCTATCTTGCTGTCAGCTACACAATGACACTCATCCACACAACTAGCCAGCAGCACTTACGGAGTGCTCACTTTAGGCAAGAAACCAGGCTAAGGTACAGCAATAGACAGGAAGGTGAAAAAGACATGATTCTGATTACAATTGGCATAGTAGCTCCCACGGTTTGTAAGTATAATTTTAATACAAAATGCCTTGGTTTACAAAGGCTTGACGTCCCAAGATGATAGATACATACATACATCCTTATGAGTCTATGGATTATCAGATTCAGTGAGATAGCTCCACAAACCATGGCCTGTAAGGTTGGAAACACTGATTAATTTGTGTAATACAATAGGTACACAAATAGCTAAAATCCACAAAAGAAAGTCCCCAGCATGAAAATAATTCCTGCTCAAGAATCCGGGAAAAGTTCAACAAAAGTGTTGGTATGTGAGGTAGGCTTTAAAAGTGGACAACATGCTTGAGAGAGAAAGATAGTAAGGCACGGAATTCTAGCTATACGAAAAAAGCATGAGCAAAGCAGTTAGGACACTCCAGAGCTGGACTTCATAGCCTTTCATGTCACAGACTCCTTCAAGAATCTGCAGGAAGCCATGGAACCCTCACCAGGAACATGCACGCTACATCACAATCGGTGGTTCTTTGCATAGCCTCATAACCCAGGTTAAAGACCTTTGCTTTTGATGTTTTTCAGGAACACAAAAAGCCCAACAGTATCCAGAAGTGGAAATTGAGCAAGGAAGAACAACAGGAGATACAGCTACAATGAATCTAGGCTTTGTTCTCTAACAAGAGTGGACCCTGCCAATCACATAAGCAAGGTAGTAAAAAGATCAGTACTATACTTGGCCAATAACTCTAGATGTGTACAGATAAAATGGGAGAGTAGGGAGGAAGGAAACACACGGCATCTGAGGCACAAAGGCCAGTTAGGATGAGCCTGAACTAGTCCAGTCTAGAGGTAGTGTTTACCTGGACTGGGGAGCACATAAAAGGTATACATCAGAGAGCTAGTACAAAGGGCAAAATTCACAGAAGTAAAAGAAAAATGGGTCAAAGATCCACAATGAACAGATATAGGAAATCTAGAGGGAAGAAGATGATGTACTCTATTTGCCCATGTTGAGTTTGAAATAACAATATGTCCTGCAAATGGTTACACAAGGTTTTGGAAGCTTAAGGGAAAGGCTGGC
Organism: Nomascus leucogenys; assembly: GCF_006542625.1. Lineage (NCBI taxonomy): Eukaryota > Metazoa > Chordata > Mammalia > Primates > Hylobatidae > Nomascus > Nomascus leucogenys. Next base: position 104,466,580 of record NC_044386.1, on the reverse strand, counting down.
GCTAGCTTCATTTGTTCTTGAGATAATGGATGAAAAGAGAGTGCAAGAGAGCCAAGGCAGAGCTTGTGAAAAGAAAAGACACCCTAAAGGTGGCATTCATAGTAGATAATACCTGTTTGCAGATGGGGTGGTTTGGAAAGCTCATACTTGCTGGCTTCTTACAAACACAAACAGGATAAAACTAAGTGTGCATTAGGGAAATGCAAATCAAAACCACAATGAAGTAACACTTCATATCCAACAGGACAGCTATCATTTAAACAAAAAAAGATAGAAAATAAGTGTTGGCGAGGATGTGTTGAAATTGGAATTCTTGTTCATTGCTGGTGGGAATGTAAAATGGTACAGCCACTGCAGAAAACAGTATGGCAGTTTCTCAAAAAAAAAAAAAAATTTAAACACACAATTACCTTATGATTCTGCAATTCCACTTCCGGGTATACGTGCAAAGAATTGTAAGCAGGAACTCAAACAGATATTTGTATACCAATGTTCATAACAGCATTATTTGCAACAGCCAAATGGGGGCAACAGCCCAATGTCAATTGATGGACGAATGGGTAAACAAAATATGGTATATACTTACAATGGAATATTATTTTGCCTTAAAAAGGAAATTCTGACACATGCCATAATATGGATGAACCTTAAAGATATTATGCTAAGTGAAATAAGACAGTCACAAAAGGACAAATGTTGTATGACTCCACTTAGTACCTAGAGTAGTCAAATTCATAGAGACAGAAAATAGAATGGTAGTTGCCAAACTAGCAAGCAAAGAGAATGGGAAGTTAGTGTTTAACAGGTAAAGAATTCCAGGTTGGGAATATGAAAAAGTTCTGGAGAGATAGCTGGTGGAATGGTTATATAACAATGTGAATATACTTAATGCCACCGAACTATATACCTAAAAATGGTTAAAATTTATGGTATGTACATTTTATCACAATTAAGAAATGAATGTGCAACAGTTAGAGATGTGCAAGCTTGTTTAGAGAAAAGTAGTCAGGCAGCCCACACAGTTAGAGTCAGAGCCAGTCATCTGGGCCAGACGCTACCAATCATGGTCAATGTCATTAACCAGAGGACAAGCTCCATATGTACTGTGTGTGGAAAGAATGTCAAAACATGTATCAGCATTTTCAACCACATCCTGTGAAACAGCAATACCAAGCATATCATATTCATGTGTGAAGAATATCGTGCTTCCTATAAAGTAAGCTGCTTAAGAAATGTAAAGTTGATTACAAAATATCTCCCCCTCCTTCTGCCCTATTTCAGAATCACTGATGTGGCAGATACATTTGTTCTAGTCTTGGTTCTATTTATCAACAACTCCACTATTTCTTTCTCACTCAAACAACCAAGGCAACTTAAAGGCCACACTATGTGGCTCCATTTGAAACACTGTCAGAGTGCTTCCTACAGGCCAGATGCAATGCCAGGCCCTGAGTACATACATGGAAAGACATCTGAAACTTTGTTTTTTAAGCGATGGGGGTCTTGCTAGTATGCTCAGGCTGGTCTTGAACTCCTGGCCTCAAGTGATCCTCTTGTCTCAGTCTCCTAAAGTGCTGAGGTTACAGGCGTGATGTGAGCCACTGTGCCTGGCCACATCTGAAACATATACTGCAGGAAATCAAAAGCCACCAGACATTTTTTTTATTAGAGGGATCTTGTTCTCATGTTAGTCTCTTTTCCAAACGTGATTCAAAGACTGAGGTTTTCACGCTAACAGATAAATTGGTTCCTTATACTATCAACACTCTTCTCAGTCAGTTCTGAGACTAGGCTTGGCAAAAGATTCTGATCATCAGCAGAATTAGGAGACAGGATAGGAAAAATCATCAGTGTTGGCACTGCAAATAATTTGAGTTTAAAGAGAAAAATGAAGATGATTATGTATCTTTCTATTCAGATTTACCCTTTTGGAATCTTGAGCTGTGAACAAAGTATAGGATTGGCAATTGACTAAATGGGTAGGAAAGTGAATGGGTGATTTAGAAAAGCAAGTAGCTGGAAACGTGGAAAACATAGATTTTACCATTAAACATCTACATCTTTTGGAGAGACAAGTCACCAAAACATACATTTTGGCTCTGATCACATTTATGACACTTTAGCTAAAAACCAGAGTCATTGGTTTTCCTTTGTCCATACTATCTCCATGACAACCAGTTCATGGACACCACAGGTATTCAACATCCAAAGTTCTGGTGAATTATGGTGCACATGAAATATGGCATAATGGAAGTTACCTCAGAAGAAATGCCAGACCTCTCCAGGTAACTTTGAAATTTCTGACATGAAGCCTATGGACCCCTTGTGATTATCCCTAAACCACACCCACAATGTGTTCCCATCAGTCAGAAAATAGAGCTGTACATATTTTCAGTGGAGAGGGAATTGTCTTTGTTTCTGGCAGTGTTTCTGTTACTGTTCGTATCTGAACATCCTAATAATACAGCTCATGGTTACACCCAGCCTTCCCAGGCACTGCCCATATTTACTTCCTCTGCAACTGTCTCAGGAGATCCTGCCTGAGCTACAAGGCTGAACAAAAGGAAGCAAAAACCCACCATCCGGACATAGAAGCCAACACTTGAGTCAAAGTCTTTTCAGGGAATTGGACTGTATCTGAGTGGCTATATATATGGCTGTCTTCAATCCAGAGCCTCCTTATGTCTTTTGTTTCATTGCAATGCGGACATCTCTTACAGTAAGCAAACTTTTAGGGAATGTGTGTTTCTCTGCAAAATGACACCATAATTAGAGACAGACTATTCCTCCTCAGCCTTAGCCAATGAGCTTGTGTGGCCTGCCCAAGTGTCTTGAGTCGGGAGGGGATCGTCCTCCTCTGTAAATATTTTCATTCAATGTAAACAAAACACAGTTGCAAATCTTTTAACCATTCAGCTAATGTTCTAATTACTGCCTACAAAATACTCTCTATAAATCATCAGTAACAAGAACAATCACATTACTATTAACAGGCAGTATTTTTCCAGGTACCTAAAGTTACAAAATTAGTAAAACAGCAGTGGCCCAGGCCAAAAGCAGTGCAAATCTGCAGTTAATCCTTGATTCTGACCTGCTTCCTTTTGGTACGCTAATTTTACAGTCAGTTTCTGATACCTGCTGTCCTCTAGTAATGCTCACCATGAGCTAAAGTTGGCTACTGAACTCAGTTAGGTGAAAGCTCCCATCAGTTACCAACTTCCAAGGTCAACACTAGCTTTTTGAAGGATGCTGAGAAAAATGGGCATATTGGTACCAAAGGGCCCATGCCAACAATTACAATTCTTTCATATCCCATTTTTAGCATATGATTCATAGTTACCAACCACATACTGTAAGAGTCAGAAGTGCATGCATCAAGAAAAGGAGAACTGGGGGAATGTCATATACAGAGGAACAGGAATGGGTACGTGTATATTACGCTGCAGAACAGACAGGTGGGTGACCAAGGAATACTATCAACTTAGGTTTTATTACTTAGAAAAAGTTCAGAATAGAGGTTAATATTTCAGAGGCATTGGGGTTTGATGATGGGACAGAAGAGCTGATGTGAGGATGACACTAGCATACCCAGCCTCAGGGAAATCTTACAAGAAGGTCTTGATACAGAAAAGCAACCATGAAACTATGCAGAACTAACAAAGGAAGCAGGGCAGAATGCAGAAGAAGCCAAATAAAGTATGGGTACATAACACAGAATGAGAATGCTGAAGCTAATCTACAGTGAATTATTAGGATGCCAATGGGAGGGACTGGAGTTGTTAAATGTGGAATACCAAAGTGACAGGCTCACAATTTAAACTCTGTAATTATTGCCATATTTCACCTCATCTGTTAAAACACAATTTATATAACATGATGTTTATGAATCCATACTTACAAAGATAAATTCATTTAACCAACAAACATTGTTTTGAGTGTTTAGATAATATTAATGAACAGATAAAAATGACAAACTCCTTAGTACAAAAAAAGCAAATTTCCACAGATAAAAGTGGAGAACATGCACATGAAGGCTTGAGAAGTTATGTGGCACAGGCACCCAACATAACTATAGTTTTTAAAACACTGATAGAAAATACTGAAATCAGAAATAATTTTGTAGAAATAATTGGAGAACACTACCAAATGGTTTTTTAGAATTGTGAGAAAACTTTGCTAAAAATCATGGGACAAAATGAACTTATATGCCATGGTGTACCTGTCCTAAGTATTGTAGAAGGAATTCCTGCACTGAGAAAGAAGAGAACAAAAGTCTAAGATAGAAAAAGAACACATATGCATATATCAATAAAAGCTAATATACATATTCATATAATAAGAGGAATTTATCGACTCAAAAAAGAGGTCTAGAATAGCAGGAAAAACATGGACTTTGAAAACAGTCCAACCTGGGACTGCTCTCTATTATCAATTACATATGAGATGTGAGACACTGGGAAAGTTATTAACTACACCAATCTGTTTTCCCATATGTAAAATGAGACAAAGAGTAGGAATGTAAACACTAAATGCCTGCGTCTCATATCCATTCACTTCTTCCCACTTCAGACCACAAAACCCTCTTATCCTGCCTGTGCTATCATAACGGCAGGCTAACCGATTACTCCCAGAATAATCTTTTCAACACGTACACTGAGAGGCAAGGCATCCTCCCCACAGCTGTTAAGGCCTTCCTCTTCCAGGTCCCACCTCTGACTTAGGCCTCCTCATCCTGCTACCCCACTTTCTACTCAAGGTGCTCCCATCTGCCACAATGGCCCTGTCCATTCCTTCCTTCCTCAGGGCCCTGTTATTTGCTGTTCATTCTTTCTAGAGAGCTCTTCCTTAGCACAGCTAGTGTCTTTCCAACCTCTGGAGATCAGCTTTTTAACTGTCTGCACCTCGAAAAGATCTTCTGTCTAAAGACCATTCTATCTGAAATAGTTCTGCCCATTATTCCCTACACAGCACTTTAGTCATTTCTTTCAAATCCATTATAAGCTTGTACTTATTTCTCTATTTATTGTCGATCTTTAAGCAATAATGGGATAAAGACTGTACCCCGTGGCTCACATGGGATAGGTACTTAGGTTTAAGTTTATAGTTATCAATGATGTTGTCTTCTCCATGTCCAAAGCAAAGAAACTAACACCAAACGTCCCCATCTCATTTCAAACTGGAAACAGGGTGTTTTCAGGCCTCCTAGTGTTTATTTACTAATGACTATTTTCTGAGAAGTGAAGTTTTCTCTACTGAAAATCTTTTATTATTTATTGGGCAGGATAGTACAAATAAACAAAGACAAACACCTTTATTAGCTGTAGGTTTGTGGGGAAAACAAAAAACAAAAAACCACATTCTTGTCACTCAAGTTCTTCATACCCCTTACCATGCTCAAGAAAACCCTCGGGCTCTTCATATGAATATGGGGTAAAAAGTAATTGTCTGGCAAGTCTCAAATTAAGTAACGTATATGGAGGTGCTTCATTAAAACTATAAAACAGCAACTCTGAGGCCAATAAGCCTGTACTGTTTTAGCTCCATTCACAAAGTCTTTCCATGCCCACCTAGAGTATAAAGTATTATATATTTTAGCATTATTTTAAATGTTCAATATTTCTTGTGATACTCAGATTTTCTTTTTATCCTTCTCCCCACCCGCAGGCAAAATCATAGGGTATCATGGACATAAAGATCCTAAAAATGAGATTCTCCTAAATACATTATATGAGGACAAAAATTTTAAAACATCACTGTGATCTCACAGAGAAAATCACATTTCTGAGAAACCAAAATGAATAATATCTTGGAACAATTTCAAAACACCAAGTTACCAACTGCTGGCAGCCGAGGCCCAGCAAGTCAACCACCTGATAGTGATTATGGAGAGACAATGACAACACTCTACCACAAATCACAACTCCTCTACCTAGTGCCCTACCCAGCATGGCATTTCATTGGTTTTTGTGTCTAGCCTTCTGAGCCCATTCCTTAGCCTCACTCGACCCAAGAAAAAAAAAAAAAACCTAGGTAATAAACTGAATTGATAAATCAATAAAATAGGTCCACTATTTCCTTGACCAAGGCAATATATTTCCACTTCGCTTAAAATGACCCTCACCTCCACATACACCCTCACAAGTTCAGATACTGAGGTTCTTTCTGTCATCTATGAAGTGCTTGGTTGACTTCCAATTTCCCCTGCCTTTGCCAGAAAATTGCTAAATTTCCAAAAAGTGCTCTTTGAGCTGTCCAACATTCCCAGACTCTCATCTTACCGGCTGGAGGAGTTCTTACTAATTTTAGATTCAAGGATGCCTTCTGTGAGCAATTAGCTATTCAGAGTCTCCGCCCCCATCCTGCTTAGACACCAAACATCACTAATGCTGAGAACACAAACAAATACAGCTATCAACAAAGTCAGAAGCTACCTCTGAAAAGCAGTCAAACCAAGCCAAAAGGTCAGCTCTGCCATCTTAATAGACAGGTTTATTGGAAATCCTTCCAAAAGAAATAAATGTTGCCTATCTTTCCCCTAAAGAATTGAGCGAGACAGTAGCAGAAAAACAGAAAAGACTCAGACAAAAGACAGAAATACTTAAAAGACAGAGGCAGAGAGAGAGAGACTGACAGAGAAAGAGACCAGGCAGATGGGGGTGGAGTCTGGGGGCAGAGGGGTGACAGAGACAGAAGGACAAACAGAGCAACTTAGAAGGTGAATTTCTCTCTCCGTGATTTTCAACAGTATGAGGTTCTCCCAAGCATAAGAATCCATTTTAATGAAAGTAAAATTACATTTCAACAGTAAGTGGTTCAATGCTGATTCCCAAGCACCTACTGCTTCCTGTTCAGATATTCCTTTAAGAGGCTTACACTCACCCCTCATCCTCCATTGTGCACAGATTTCTCGGCCTTTCTCCCAATACAGGAGGGCCAGGGACATGGCTACTGAGTTCAAAGCGCTAAAACAGCCTGCAGAGCTTCAGAATGCATGGGGTGCGGCCCCCCTTACCTTCAGCAATACCACATCCACAGTTCTGTCCACCTTGGAGATGTCACAGAGGCTGTAGCGCCTCTTGTGCCGTTCATACATTTTGCCCAAATGCAGGAAAGAACAGAAAAAATGCAAGAAGTATATCCACTGTTAACTTGGGGACCAGTGCAAGTCCTTAGTTCCAAATTTCTCACGGTGAGGTGGAGGAGATCTCTGCCTTCCAGACTCCTCTCTATTAAAACTCTCAAAGGGGTCAAAAACAATGAATTAAAAAGAAATAAAGCAGAATCCAATTCCTTGAACTGACTGAGAACTTGCTGGTAACTTCAGAGTGCTGGAAAGATGAATGTAGAACTCATAATATAAACAATAAATACCACCTAATGCTATACTTTGTGCAGATCTTGACTGAAAGAGAAGCAAACACCGTTTCCATCACTGGCAACGACTCCAGTAAAAAAATAAAGAATAAACTGGCTAAGCATAACGGCCGATACACGTAGAGAAAAAAACCCAAGGCAGCAATACAAATCCAGTATATACTTTGCCAGGAAGAGGGAGAGAAAGAAAGGAAGACGACGCTATTTCAAAGCGATGGCATGAAAAAAGTCATTAGATTCTGTTCTTGCTTAAAACAAAAACAAAGACAAAGAAAATCTACTTTTCCTTAAAGAAAAAAAAGTAGAAGCTGGGAGATGCTTTTCAAAGTAAAGTCTTTAGAATCTGTCTCTTGCTCACCAGGCAGTAGGGCTTGGTTTTGATTTAAGTTGAAAATCTCTAAGGACAGCAGAGTAAAAGGGAAAAAAAAAAAAGACCACTCCTGCTGTACTCCCTCCCTCCCTAGCCAGCCTCCTCCTCCCTTTTTCCTTCTCTCTCAAGAACGTCACTGCTTGCCCTTTCAGCTCTGCACCCGCAGCCTTGGAGGTTTGAAAACCCAATTGCAGTTGTGGGAACATGATTCATCTATGGACGAAGAGAAAAACAAGGCTTCCTTTTCCAACCCCCTTCTTCTTCCTCCTCCTCCTCCCACCCCTATGAAAAAGGCTCTGTCAGGCATTGCAAGATGCAGCTCAGTTCTTTGATGTCAGAGTAGTAGTATGCTAATAAAGGAAGGGGGGTGTTATACTAAACACCACAAGCATATACAACGGACTTGTTGCGAGGTACAGAAAACTGAAACTACCCAAAGCATACACTGTACCTCCCTGCCAAATGCAAAGCAATGATTGAACACGAGAAAAATGTCAGCCAAATATTGCAGTTATGTCTCTAGGATCGAGACATGGCTACAAATGTGTCTGATAAGGTTTAAAAATTATCAAGAGTTAAGCTTTATTTTTGGGGACGGAGAAGGGATGATGGAGTTGATTTAAAGAAAATGAAAAAGAAAAGGAGTGGAACAAAGGAGTTCTGTGTATGTTAATATTTGTTGTGACTAAGCATAGCCGCCTGGCTGGGACTTCTCCTTCAATGTTTCTATGCACACTAACTGGGTCTTGAATGTGGGTCTGCTATTTCATTTGCCTGTTTTCTTACTATTCCAGACCCTTCTAGCCCACACCCTATCTAACATTCTCAGGGACAGACTTACTTCAGAATGCATTCTCTCACCTGAGACATTCTCTTACTTGGATCATAAATGATTTGGGAGGGAAAAGGATGAGGAACTGAGGGAAGCAAAAAGCAGAAAGGAGTGAAGAAACAAAAGAAAAAGGGATTTTAAAAAAAAAGGATTTCTCTTTCTAGGAGCTGCTGACATTTTCCTTGAGTTGGCCAGAGTAGTCCTTAGCTAGGCTGTGAAAGCAGGGGCTCAAATACCACAACAGAAGGGGAGAGGAGAGATTTAACACCTACATTTCTGTTGACATTGCAAACAAAGTTGGTGAAAAGGTTTTTCAGGAGCTAAAAAACGGATATAGAAAAAGGGTATAGATGAGTTGCCGTGTCCTCAGGCCAGATATTCAAGTTGCTGACCAGCTTAAAGGAGGGAAATACAGCAAACTCTGCTAAGAAGAGTGCAAACATTTTCCTCAACTTTCTATTAATACACCACAGCTACAGGCTTTAATCTGAAATAAAAGCCATAAGGTTTTATCTCCCTGTTCCTCACTGGTTCATGTGAGGAATGAAGGTGGACAACCCCTCCCCTCCTCATGCCCCAAGTGAGCCTTGGCTCTGTAGTGGTACCAACATATCCAGTGAAACAGATGTTACTTTTCATTACAAATGAGGTTAGAAAACAGTAGAAACAAGACGATTTGACAGAGATTTAAAAGTTGTAAATAAAATTCTTGCTCAGGCTTATCAAAAGCATGGGAACCTGACCAGAGATTTACAAATACTTCCAAACTATGTGGTCTAGGGCACAGATGGAAAGAGCCTTTAGGCTTGAATGTATAGATAAACTGATACTTTATTATCTTTTCTGTAAAAGCTTTCACCAAGCTAGAATGTAGAACTCGCCCTTCTTCTTTTTTTGAACACAGAGCTGCCTCCCCTCTGTCCTCAATATGGTTTGTTCCTCACTGCCACTCCCTTCTGTTTTAATTAGAATCAAATGATTCCTGCTTCCAAGGTTCCCAGGCATCTGTCTCTCTAGGGATCAGAGATGGTTTAATCACCATTAAAACCCTCCTACTGGCTGGGCGCGGTGGCTCACGCCTGTAATCCCAACACTTTGGAAGGCCGAAGCAGGCAGATCATGAGGTCAAGAGATCCAGATCCTGGCCAAAATGGCGAAAACCCCGTCTCTACTAAAAATACAAAAATTAGCCAGGCATGGTGGCACATGCCTGTAGCCCCAACTACTCGGGAGGCTGAGGCAGAAGAATCGTTTGAACCTGGGAGGCAGAGGATGCAGTGAGCCAAGATCGCACCACTGTACTACAGCCTGGCAACAGAGCGAGACTCCGCCTCAAAAAAAAAAAAGGTTTTCTACCCTAACCCTGTCCAGTGACTTAAATGCAGATAATCTATATCAATGTTAACAGATATTTTGTGACTTCCAGTGGAGGCAAGCAAAAGAAATAGGTAACAAGGTGTCTGTCTTCAGGAAGTTTATAGGAGAGAGAAACTTGTTTCAAAATAATATAATTTTCTGAAAGAGTCTAGATTACTGTTTGAGACATACAGACTAACCTTTTTATTTCTAACTTCTGGCTTTGTGCCACAGGCTGGAAAGCTAGATTTCCTGCTCTTTCTGCATATTAAAGGAGAATTCCTTAAATATTCTGTTCCTTGTTGGAGGACAAATACCCTGGGTGGGAAACAAATGCTCTGGGTGGAGTAAAGAGTCTGTGTTGCTTTCCCCTCTGGATCTGCTCAGCACTCCCCAACAGAAGACAGAATCTGCAGTCTTGTGCTTTTGCAGTTGATGTGACAATTCCAAGTTTTTTATCAGAAACATCTGGAACCACTGAACAGTAATTCTGCTAGGATTTTGAAATACAGCAACCAATCATTTCATATCTAAACCAGGGCTGAGAGTTAAAAATTTAAAGGAGGTTCTGAGTTTATTTCCCTCTTCTTTTAATTTGGGGAACCTATAGTAAAATATTTTATTATTTATAGTCATACTACTTAACAGTAGTTACGTACAGTATTAATTATCTCTCCTTTCTCTCTGCAGCCTCCATCCTGCCCTCTATCCACACAAAGGGTCCCAGATTCTTTAAAAACAACCAGTGCTTTTAGTCTGTCTCATGCCACAGGGCCAACATGCAATTCTTAAAGATTCCAGAAAATGAAATATAAAAATATTTTATACATCTTAATTTAGCTATAGCATTTGTGTTCACGAATTAAATTTTCATTTGATTTACTTAACTACAATATCTAGCATCTTACCAAATTGTTAAAGCATTCTTATGGGTCAACACTGTGGCTGCTTTAGTTCCAGTTAGGGCAGAAGCCCGTCTGGAGTCTCACAGCAAAGTTTCTGAATTAGGACACCACCTAGTGGGGGATGCTGAAGACCCAAACAGAACACCAAAGGCCAGTGAATATTTTTGTGGGGGTGTGGGGATAGGGGTAGGGCTCATCCTCTGCTACTACGTATTTTTTCCTGAAACCCCAAAGTAAACATAAAGTAGCAGCATGTGAATGGACACTGGTTAACGACTCACCAATGATCAATTTTACTCTCTGCAGAGAACACAAGGTACTAAGTGAAAATCAAGGGTTGTCTTCCTAGGTATGCCATTATCTCACTGAGCAACTTGGGAGATATTAGTTTGACCCTCTGGACCAAGATTTCCAAAAGGAAAAATGAGAGAGATTCAACGCTACGTCATATCTGAAGATCCTTCTTGCTCTAATATTATATACTGCCAGTCTGAGACTAGGAAGTTATCACATGCCATATAGTTCATAGGATACGGTAGTTTCAGAGGAGGAAGAAAAGGGAATTGAGACATTCTCTTAAAACTTGCAGAAAACATTATTCCTGTATAATGACACTTTCTACCTTTGTTCTTCACATGAAATGGGAAGGAAGGAAAAGTTTACCACAGTCAACAATTTTCATTAATCTAAACTTAAATATAGTGATCCATCCAGACTTACACATATGTTGGTGGTAAAATGTATTAGAATACAGATAAAACATTTAGCCTCCACGTGAGCAACTCCTTTGGAAGGCCGAAGCAGGCAGATCATGAGGTCAAGAGATCCAGATCCTGGCCAACATGGAAAGGCTATCTTATTAAATTTAAAATTAATGTCATGCATTTGTTAAATCTTTTAATTACTATTTGTTTATTAAAAAGAACTTCCTAAAGGAACATTTGTGCTGTGAAAATGGATGTCAATATTTAAAGTCCTGTCTACTACATTAAAGATGGCCCAGCAGTGCCTCTACTTAGCAGCAGCTGTTGAAATTTCCTCCGAGTAATTGTGTATATCTAAAAGTAAAAGCTTTGCTTTTTAAAATATTTAACAATTCGTACTTTTTATTTATTTAGATTTGTGCAATTATCTTCCTCCATTAGACTAAACTAGTTGGTTATGTGATAAAACGCTTTTCAGAGGAAGAATAGTAAGCTAGCCTTTTTTTTTTTTTTTTTTTTTTTCCCCCAATCTAAGCTATTCCCATCTTCCCCATTCTATGCTGGGGTGATATACCACAAGAAGTTACAGGAACAACTGCTAAAAGAGTTAAACATCTTGGGCCTTTACATAGCTGTTGCCATATCATGGCTTTGGTGCATGGTCGGCCACAGATGCTGTCAAGAGGCGTATGTTTAGTTATCCTTTTGCTTCCCCAACCCCTACATTAAAGGTCTCCTTCATCTTCTCTGTCCTTTTTGCTACCTCCCTTCTTCCTGCTCCAAGCTCCCACAAACCAGCCTTAATAAAAGAGAAAGGATCAAGGCAACATTTCACATCAGTCATATTTCAGGGCACCTTCATGTTTGTTTGCTAATAGATGGTTGGTATCATCTAACCAATAGGGTGACTCCAAGTTTTAAAAAACAGCAAGACTAATTCAGAGGTAATATTATTTCTTAATTTTTTTTTAAATAGGGATGGGGTCTCACTTTGTTGCCTAGGCTGGTTTTGAATGCCTGGGCTCAAGCAATCCTCCCACCTTGGCCTCCCAAAGTGCCGGGATTACAGGCGTGAACCACCTCACCCAGCCCAGAGATAATATTCATAAAAGGTATGCATTATTTTGTTTTTATTTAACCCCTCTTCCTTCCCAAAGAGTTATGCCAAGAAACAGAAAATGGCAGCATTAAGTTCCCATTAGGAATAAAACAAAGAAAACTTCGCATTGTTAGGCACTGATGAGCTTGCCACCTCCCACCTTCTAGGACAGCTAGAAGCACAGTAGCTCCCCAAGATGAGACCACAACCAGTGAGTAGGTAGAGATACACTGTAACTCTGATACCCAGCAGCAAATGTCAATCACCTGAATTCACTACTGCCAGAATCACTTAAGACCCTCCAGTGGCTACAAAGAAGCCTGTGGGGCTATGATGGGTGGGATGAGCCAATGACAAATTCTATTCTTTTTCAAATCCTACAGAACACAGTCTTTTGATTTAAAAGCAAACCTAAGAGCACTTGTCCACATTATATTATGTGCTCATCTTCAAACACTATTTCTTCTCACAGCTTGCAGGTACTCCCTTTAATGCGTTCAGCTGCAACAGCCACTGCAGGAAAGTTCCATGACAGGAAAGCCAGGATTTAAATCCTTTTCCTCACTCAAGGAGGAAAGAGCAGGCTCAGACAAGGGAAAAACAATCCACTGAGCTTGATGTGAAGCAGATACAGCACCAGGTTTCAGCACTAATGAAGGAAGAGGGCCAGAGCTCTATTTCCCTCCTTTCCATCATCCCATTAGGGAAACCTAATGACTCCTGGGAAGGAACATAGCCTATTGTGTTGACTACAAGGGTAATAGGGACAGGAACTGTTTCATAGCAAAACAATCATGATACACGCATCACTTTCTGGAACTGGAATGAAAAGTCTGACCCCCTATTTTAAGGCAAGCAATGCTGTCAACAGGGAAAATCCTTTGAGTGAAACATTTCAGCAGAATTCCACTTAATGCCTGATGTTACAATGCTACTAGAAGTGAACAGTAGAAGGGACAGTGGTGCAGACAGGCCTAAACAATGGAAAATTCCTTCTCTGAGTTCCCACGACCCAGGTATCAACTCCTGGTTCATTTCTTTGTTTTTCCCAATAGAGCTTCTTGAGGGATGAGATCTGTCTTATTTTACCCACCATGGCATCCCTGGTTTCTATTACAACGTTCAGCATACAAAATAGTACATGTTTGCAGATTAAAGGCTCAATTTTGCTTTGGAAATGCACAAGAGTAACATCTCCTGGAAGAAGGGACTATGTTCCAACAGCATAATTTACTGTTGGAATCTTTGCTACAAATGTTTAAAGTAAGGATTCGTGCATGGACATATGTTTTTTCCATGCCTCTCCCGCTGACAAGTCAGTCTGTGGCTTCCCACAGTTTCTGGCTTTCATGGGGTGGAATGAGAGAAAAAATTCCTGAGCCTCTTAGAATAAATGTCCTATTGCCCACAAAGTAGAGACTGCACACTACACGGGCTCTGATCCTTCTCATCATGCATCCTCTCCAGAATGGACCAGGCCTAGGCCCAATTTCAAGAAGCCTGTGGGTGGCTGAGGTGGTACCCCCTGGTTCTTCTTTAGCCCAGCATGGCAGGGGGAGTCCAAACCAACCCATTGTCTTCAGGCCCTTCCACCTAAAAAGAGCTTGGCTTATAGTTGATTCAAGGGAAAAAATAAACACAACAAAATTTTTGGTAGCAAAATAAGGAGGAAGGATGACAAAGAAATTAATGATGTCAAAAATAAAACTGACCATACCACATTTTCCTTGAGTTATTATTTTCATAGAAACCAAAAGATAAAAGAATATTGGAAAGGGGATCCTACAATTCTGCTTTTCTCAGGGCGACCAGGATCTTACCCTAAGGAAGAACATGACAAGCAGAAGGCTCTTCCATTTTTCACATCATTCATCTGCTCTCAGAAAACGCTGGCATTACACAAACCTGAATTTCACAGTGACTCATGCAGGCTTATTGCGTTGGTAGGTAACAATTTTCACTAAATTTCAAGGAAGGTAACACATAACAAGCACACCCAAAAATAAAGATGCCATGTTCAGGACAGGAGAAGGCAACAGGGAATGGGAATCTTAAATCTACCCAGATCACCCTATACTGTGATCTGCACATGGCCCAGCCACAAGCCTCCAAGTATCTGTATCAGAAGGCAATTTGCTAAAAGGAAGTACTGCAGAGTCACCAGTGCAGCAGATGCACACAGCTCATCAACCACAACAAAGGGATCAAGTGTACATATTCAGCTGTATCCTTCCCATAATTTTTCTTAATGTATGGGGAGTGGGGATTAAAGGGTTTCATAAAGTAGACGAAAGTCACAGACCAGTAAAGATGGCCCTATTTAAGCATTTCCTATTTAAGAATCTCCAGCAGAAATACTGGAGAGGTTTCCAGTGTGCCTCTGGCTTACCATGTGACACTGAAGAGCTTACTTCAGTGACAGGTTACGTCTAAGACAGAGGTGGGCAAGGAGAGGCTCCTGGGCATCACAAATGATGGCAGGCCCTTTGAGCATGCTAACTCTTTGGGGACTCCAGTTCCTTTCTTGCAAATTAAAGGGCACATGCCTTATGCTCACTAAAATTCCTCCCTAAACTAATATTCTATAATGAGAGCAATTATTTTTGAAAGACTTTTGGATTCCCACAGTTATAGAATCTGGAGTATAAATAGAAAAGACCTCTAAATGGTTCCATTACAAATTTTTTGATCACATGCTGTTTTTACATAAATCAAAAGGGAGCAGGACATCTCCAGTTCAAGTATGTTTTTCTACTAATCTATCTTTCTTCAAGGGGATTCCAAGCAATAAAATAATTCACAATTTTTAACTACTTAGCCTCTCCACCATGTTTTTTTTTTTCTGCCTCAGAGAAGGGGTTCAGCAAAAACTTCCCAGATGTGCCACTCCCAAGGTACTTCATACTCTATGCAGTAAAAGAAACACACACATACACACGTATCTCACATAAATGAAAGCGCCAAGCCAAATTTATCCTTTCAAATATGTATTTATCCATAAAGGCCAACTGTGAAGCTATACATTTACCCCAATTATTCCTATTATAATTAGTTCAAACTGTTTCAGAAATCTTTTGCAACCATCTTCAGTACAAACACTGAAATCACATGTGAAAAATCTGACTCATTTTTATACCTCCATAACCCCAAATTCCAACCCCAGAGTGACTAGGTTTTTTATTTTATTTTGAGACAGGGTCTCATTCTGTTGCCCAGACTAGGGTGCAGTGGCATAATCATGGGTCACCACAGCCTCCACCTCCCCAGGCTCAGACGATCCTCCCACCTCAGCCTCCCAAGGAGCATGCCACCAAGCCTGGCTAATTTTTGTATTTTTGGTAGAGACAGGGTTTTGCCCAGGCTGGTTGTGAACTCCTGGGCTCAAGCAATCCACCTGCCTCCATCTCCCAAAGTGCCAGGATTATAGCTGTGAGTCACCACACCCAGCAACTATGCTTTCAAAACTCTTAAATATATATCAATACTGATGACTCAGTCAGGAGCAAATGCCAACTACAGAAAAAGAAGATCAATACAATAAACATTTTGGCTTACTCTGACTTCTGAGTTAGGTTTAAACTTAGATATTTTAAATGTGCTCATAAGAGTATTCTCTGTCCTGAACTTTATGAAAGGCATTTTTACCATCAACTGACTTTCTTTGAAGACTTCACATGTGCACTTAAGACAGTGTCCCAATTGCTCAGGTCCACAGCAGTGATAGGGTTTTGGGTGTCCTCAGAATGGAAGCAAAATGTCTACATCACTGTATGAAATGAAAGAGGCAGGAAGGGAGAACACAAACTTTCAACGGCTGAATGGAAATATTTAAACAGAAATACTACTTGTTTCAATTTCCACATGGTTCATATACTACTGAATACTTCCATTTTTCATATTCTGTGGTAAATTTTATGTTTTTCAGTTTCCTAATGAAATGTTTTGTTTTTTTTAACCTGGATTACTGCCAGATCAGTTACCTTGCAAACTGATGCGTCTCTGGCAATCCTTAGGCAATTCTATGATCTTCGAAGGGCTGAGTGTATTGTGAAAGTAAAAAAATAACTACAAGGCTGGAAACCGGATCAATGGCTCCCGGAAGCTATCCCTGTTCTTGCCAATAGACTATTGATACCACCTGTGCTACAACATGGGTCTCACCAAGGAAATACCATTACGTTTCAGACAGGAATTTTTCAAGAAGTATTCCTCTCTGTGATCTCCTATAGCACATTAATGGTATCTGGTAACATGTCTCACATACTGCATTCATGTATCGTGATTATATCTGTATATGTTTGCTTTTTTTAATTTAACTAGACTCTAGGTATGCTGAGGGCAAAAAGGATACCTAACTTTCAAAAATTATCTGGTATTTGGCAGGGTGCAGTGGCTCATGCCTGTATTCCCAGCACTTTGGGAGGCTGAGGTGGGAGGGTCGCTGAGTCCAGGAGTTTGAGATCAGCCTGGGCAACATTGTGGAGACCCTGTCTCTACAAATATTTAAAAATTAGCTAGGTGTGGTGGCTTGCACCTGTGGTCTCAGCTATTCTGGAGGCTAAGGTGGGAGTATCACTTGAGCCCAGGAAGTTGAGGCTGCAGTGAGCTATGATCACGCCACTGCACTCCAACCTGGGCAACAAAGTGAGACCCTATCTCCACAAAACAAAAATGAAAACAAAAAAAAAACTCCAAATTTGATGCAATAATTTGTCCAGGGAAAAATAATCATTTAATGTTTACTAAATGAATAAATGAATGAAATTAAAGCCACAAGCTAATATCACAAAATTGAGCAGCCTAGGAGACTAGAAACATCTGAAATTGGTGCCCCTGAAACTTTTTCTGGATAAAGTAGACAACTCCATATATAGTGGACAACTCCGTAAACAGTGTACATATTTACTCTTCTGGTGGCCAACTAGCGACACATCACTAGCCTCTTGTTAAAATCCACAATCAAAACCTAATATGGAATATCTAAAACTGCCTAAATTGTAGGTACCCAGGTAGATCCCTGAGGTGAACCTAGGCCTTTCTCAAAGGTCAAATGACATCTCTCTTTTAATTTTCAACTATGGAAACTTTCTCTTTTATAGGCAAAAACAAGCAGCTCTAAGTCATATTTATGTCAGTAAGCAACACAGAACTTAGAACCACAAACAATACGTAGTTTTTTCTAAGAGATCACCTATTGGTAGCCCTTCCAAATGTACTGGTAGAAATAATGGCTACACCCAAGCCTATATTTCTGATACATAATGCATATATCTTGATTCCCACAGTGCGAAAATAACATTCTTTAAAAACTTCCTTAGAAAGGAGAATTTAGCATCCATTTCACTGAAAGTTATCTTTTCACAAGCACCTGTATGTTTACCTGTATTTTAACACTCAAGAATATATCTTATTTACTGGTTTAATAATTGCCTTTCCTACTGGAATATGAGCCTTTGAATGCAGAGACTATTTTCATTTCAGCATATCTGAGGCATAGCACAGAGTTCAATGAACATTTGTTGAACTGAGTACTGAATAAATTAGTACACCCTTGCAGTAAACATAAAGTGACATGGAAGGTTAAATGAGTACCACTGTGGCCTGATATAATTGATAGCTTCTTCCAAGACCATTTAAAAATCATTATCTAAAATCACTCATACATACTGTCTTAAGATGGGACTGATAATTCTGAGTTAGTTTAAAATGAGATTAGAATTATATCTATTGCCTTTAAAATGCCTATTATAGGCTAGAATTTCCTAACTCTGGTTAATACAAACAACCTTTGTAAGAGGCATCAATATCCCAAATTTACAGATGAGGAAACAGCCTCTAAATAAATGAATCAAAATTATTCAGCTGGTAATTGGCAAAACTGGGGTTAAAACCTTAATTCACTGAGCTCCATAATCTTTCCCTTATACTTAGCTATTATCATTGGCTGTCAATATAATAAGAATGAACAAAAGAGAAATGAGTGTAAGTAGTAGACAGAAAGAGTGCTAAGACTCAGATACAGTTATTTTCACTCAAGAGGGGGTGGCATGAGACACACATCCCCTCTAAAATGCACACATGACCTATGATTCAGCAGTTCTATGAAAGAAAAAAGTAGATTCTAGTATAATTGATTTTAATATCACAGAACAAAACACCTTGGAAAACATTTAAGACAAAAGTGATTAGTTAAGGATTTGGTTAAAGAATGTGTGATTTAAAAAAAAAAAAAAATTCCCACATGCTGGCTCACACCTGTAATCCTGCACCTTGGGAGGCCAAGGCAGGAGGATTACTTGTGCCCAGGAGTTCAAGATCTGCAACACAGCAAGATCAGAGAAATTAAATAACTTGCTTAAGGTCACAAATGTACAACTAGATCATTAAATTATACCTTTACATACATTATCTATGGGTAGTTTTACACTAAGTTTATAGTTTTGCCACTTGTGACTTTGACTTTACGGTCTGGGATTCTTTGAGGTACTTCTTTTCTGCAATTGTATTAAAAATTTGTATTAGGAGCCACTGATAATTTCCTGGAAACTCTCCATTTCAGAGGAGATATAGAGTCTCCAAAAAATTTACATGAAAAAAACTGAGAATTAAATTTTCTGTGGTTGATGCTAGCTCTAGCTTTGGACCTAAATGGGATAATTTAGGGAGAGCCTGCCTCTCTTAAATGCCAAATGTATGCAGATAAAGAGTTTCTGGCAACTCAGAAAGTGGCCAATTTGCCTTTCCCTAGGTGACACACACATCACAAAACTATCTACGTGAATATGATGGCAGAAACATTTTTAAAGGACCTTTTTAAAAACTGACAACTATTAAATAACAGGGTGGGATGTATAAGCCATTTTGAATATCAGCATTATAAGTTGTTGGGTTAGTTACCAAATAGCTTAGAGGCTGCCATATTTTCCCATGGCAGCTGAGCATGAAGGCTCTGAACAGCCACACAAAACAAAAGCTTTTAACCAAATTCCTAGACTAGGGAGGGAAATACAAGTTCGCCCCCTTTAGACAACAGAAAGAAAACAGAGTGTTTCATTAAATATAATAAAAGGACATAGTTCAGGAAAATATTAACAGGCAATATTCTAAGACCAACAATGCCCTTACTACAATCCTGAAGAAGCAAACATGAATACTGTTGTAAAAATAACTAAGAATGGAAATTCAGTTAATTTGATGTTTGGCTGTATAATTGCAAAAAAAAAAAAAAAAGATCATGGTTCTGATTTTAAATGCTTTCTTGATTGAGGCAGGTATGTTAAATAAAGAGTAGCTTTTCCCAGTAACCTAATACTCAACACATGGGATTTTACAGTTGTCCCTGAACATAGTTGTTCTTGAGTGTTTGACTGCTAGGACCATAGGAACCCTGACAATATATACTGGTTTGTAGAATTAACTGTTCCATATGGCTAATAAGCTTATGCAAAGAGCATTCAGAAAAGGAACTATTACTGAGATACCTCAATAAACAGATGCCCCAGGGAGGGAAGGTCCTTCCTAATGAACTTGGCCATATCTTGAAGAGAAAAGATCCCTACAACATATGATATTGGTTTGCAGTACTGGGGCATACTATGAAGGCGAATGGTGTCAGAAGGCCTTCTTTTCTGAACTTAAGTATTCAATGTCATCTCCCGCTTTCCTCCAGCATCTGGCTCAATATCATACCATTCTTTAGGAAATAAAAGGCAGGTCTAAAAAATCTTCCTAATTTCTGCACCAAAAGCAAGCACTTTGGAAAAACATCATCTTAGTGGTATTTAGTTGCAGCTAAACAGATTATAGTAAGAACATAAGACTTGAAGTGTATCAGCTTACATCTTAAAATGGCTGAAGGAATTTCTCCAACTATTACCAAAAGCATGAAAGTATAACGCAATGGTTTTAGAATTTCAGCATGCATAAGTATCATTCAGGGATGCTTGTTTAAAACGCAAAACCCCATCCTAAACCAAGTGGATGGGACTTCCCAAATGTACCCTCAGATGATTCTTCAGGAAATAGTATAGTGGAAAAATTATTAGCACAGAAATTGGGTTCTAGTCCAGCTGACAGTTAACTAGCTGTGAAACAAGGTAAGTCATTTAACTATCCTGAATCCATTTCTTCTCTTATAAAGCAAAGGTGCTGGACTTCAGAAAATCTTTAAGGTTCTTTCAAATTGTAAGGGTCTCAGAAGTAAAACAAGTTCCGTGTCTTTCAATTGCAAATTAATGCATTAAGCTATTCCTGAAGCTTTTATAACGTGTTCAAGAAGCAGTAACTGAGTCTGAACCACCATATTCCACTAGTTACTAAAATAAGTGAATAGCATATTGTAATCTGAAGTTACTAAACTAATAATAATGCTAAGCTGTACTTATTTTGAGCCAGGCTCTGATCTAAGTACTTGATATATATTAACTCACTAAGGAAAAAAAGATGACAACGAAAGGTAATCTGAATACCTTGAAATCAGTAAAGCATATAGGGGGAGGTAATGTTGAATATTAAATTGCAATGGGCATTAAAATTTTGGCAATACTCAGTAACAAACCACAATTATAATAAAACGATACGATTAATGGGAATAAACCACATTATGTGTAAAGTAGTAACTTTGCCTCAAAAATTGTGAACATTTTCAACCAAATAAAGAAATATCAGTAAAGACTATCAAGAAACCTGCAGCATTTAACACATACATGTGTTTTCTCTGAGAATATAAGTAAACGAATACAGATACTAATTCCTTCACGAACTATGATTTTCAGCACTGGATCTTTAAAGTAAGGATTTATTTACAATACATGTGTCAAACAGGTTAAGGAATGAAAAATAACTCCTCAGTTTGTATGACAGATATCAGACTAAAGGACTAAAGAAAACAAGAACTCAACTAGCTTTTTTCTTTAAATCCTTGGTAGTGCCACTCGACAGAGGTTCTTATGCTCTTGACCATTACACGTTTAGAGAATGTTACAAAACTTCCATAAGAATTTAAATGGATTATTTACATTTATTAGAAAACTGCCATAAATTTACCATAGTACTTGTTTTCAAGCCAGTAGCAAAGCGTAAGATATAGGAATTTGTCCTATTTTACATTTGGAGAGGATGATTCAGTGATTCAACGAAGCAATGACTGGCCTATTCCTAAGGCACGCAGATAGACGGGGTATGTGGCAGAAAGATCAGGTTAAATATTACACAAATGCCACTCCTCCCTCAAATATAATCACAGACTCTAACCCTTTTCAGCATGAAAACAGACTCTAGAAGGTTAAAGCTAGAGAATGATTAGAGACAAGGAAACTGAGCTCTAGAGAGGCTGTCAAAAAGCTATTTGGGAAAGACAGAACTTGATCCCACTCCCAACCTGTAGTTTAAAAACCAGAGGTTTCACCACAAAACAATTTAAGAAATCTGCTTGCTTCTTTTTTCTTTTCTTCCACTGGTGCACAAGTATTTATTAGGCAGGGGCTCACATGCTATTGCCAGTGGGATATTAACTCTTTTTTACAGCCCATGAAAAAAACTTTAAGTAGACTTTTTTTTTTTTCAAGACAGAGTGTTACTCTGTCGCCCAGGCTGGAGTGCAGTGGTGCGATCTTGGCTCACTGCAACCTCCCGGGTCAAGCGATTTCTGGCTAATTTTTGTATTTTTTTTTTTTTTCAGTAGAGACAAGGTTTCACCATGTTAGCCAGGCTGGTCTCGAACTCCTGACCTCAAGTGATCCGCCCACTTCAGCCTCCCAAAGTGGCAGAATTACAGGCATGAGCCGCTGTGCCTGGCTGAGATTTTACATTTTTTTAATGGCTAGAAACATAATTCAAAACAATAATATTTCACAACACGTGACCATCACATGAAATTCAAATTTCAGTGTCCATAATAAAGTTGTATTTAAGCACAGTGACACTCCTTTGTTTACATACTATCTACAGCCACTTTCACACTCACAGCAAAGCTTACTAGTTGTGACAGAGACCATATGTCTCACAAAGCATTTACAAAAGTCTGTCCTTTACAAAATGTTTGCAGACCTCTGCTCTCTTTCCCCATCCAGTGAAAACCTATATGATGAATATAGTATGTGAAGAGTTAAATGGGAAAAATTAAAGTGTGTGTCTGATTTATCCTTTCAACTCACAGCAAATAAGGCAAGTTTGTCAGAGCACCATGGAGAAGAGTTAAGTAGTAAGATTTCACATCATTGTAAGAATGCTGTGAACACAAAAACTTCCTGAATTTAGGCCTGCAAATCCTCAAGAACTGAAAATCCCACTGACATATGCTTTCCCCAACTCTACACGGTGGAAGCAAACACAAAGCATAAGGTATTGATATCTCCCAGCTAGAGACAAATTACGTGGTTCTCAGGCTTCTTACAGCAACTTTACCAATCAGAGCACAGGTTGCTTGAGTCAAGGAGGAATTGCCCTGTTGTGTAAGTCCTAGATTAGAAAGCAAACCTCAAACTCTTCCAGCTGCCTTTGGCCTCAAGCTAGTCATGTGACTCTCCAAGGGTCTATTCTTTAATCCGTAAAATGAGGTATGCTGACCAACCAGAGGAATATTCACTCTCTCAACTCTTAAAACTAGAGAAAAAAGGAGAAGAGGAAAGGGACTGAGAAAGGAGACCTTTTCTTTTCTTTAAGTAATGTTTTGTTTTCTTCTTTATAGCAGACAAGATACCATTAGAATAGAGATATCCCTCATCAGAAAGCAAAGGGTCTAGAGCCAAGTACCAGCCTGGATTCGATGACTCTAATCACTACAATATTAAAATGGAGTACTAAGAAACAGAGGTATTTGAATTCAAGGATGTGAGTTTTTTCCTTCCCTTTCTAAGGGGCTTCTGGAAACAAAGACACATGTACCCATGCAGGGTGTGTTCTCTTTTCTTCTCACAGGGGTAAAAGCAACATTTGTCTGAATAATGCCTGCTTTACAAGTAGCCACCCAGGCATTAGTCATGAATATTATGTGTAATAAGGGCGGGTTAGAACAGTCAGCACCTTCATACCAACAGTACTCCAATACAACAAGCCTTGTTCATCACTGTTCATACTCTTGAAACAATCTGGGATAGTCTGTTCCATTTACCTACCGTGAAATTTCAAGAAAAAATACCACTTAGTCCTTTGAAGAGTAAAAACAGTGCAATGTCAAGTGTAGCCCAAGGAACATGGACTTTCAAAGGGGCAGCATGAGTAAGTTCACTAACTTGATTTTCAGCTTTCTATTTTTTTTTTTTTTTTTTTGACCACCATGGAATCTAAAGCATAGGGCACTGTTTCTCTCAACAAGTTTGTTTTAAAAGTTAATAGCTGGCTGGGTGCAGTGGCTCATGCCTGTACTTCCGGCACTTTGGGAGGCCAAGGCGGGTGGATCACTTGAAATAATAAGTTTGAGACCAGCCTGGCCAACATGGCAAAACCCCATCTCTACTAAAAATACAAAAAATTAGCCGGGCGTGATGATGAGTCCCTGTAATTCCAGCTACTCAGGAGGCTGAGACAAGAGAATCGCTTCAACCCAGGAGGCGAAGGTTGCAATGAGCCAAGATCCTGCCATTGTACTCCAGCCTGGGTGACAGAGTGAGACTTCATCTCAAAAAAATAAAATAAAAGTTAATAGCTTTAAACAAAGAAAAATAATCTCAAGACCTTGAAGAAAAATATTTTTAAAACCAAATAAATGGAAATTACCATATGACCCAGCAGCAACTCCACTAGGTATATAAAAACATGTCCATATAATTTTGTACACAAATGTACATAACAGTAAAAAAAATGTGGTATATCTATACAAAAAAATCCACAAAAAAATGTGGTATATCTATACAACGGAACAGTATTTGACAATAAAAAGAAATGAAATACTGATCAATGTCACAACACGGATGAAACTTGAAAATATTATGCTAAGTGAAGGAAGCCAGTCACAAAAGATCACATATTGTGTTATACCATTTATATGAAGTTCTGGAATGGGCAATTTACGTACTATCTACAGCCACTTTCACACTCTCACAGCAAATCTCTCTATGGATTTACAGAGAGAAAAATAGATTAATGAGCTGGGGGAGGGAAAAGTGAAGGAGAGGCACACTGCTAATGGGTCGGGGGGGTTCTTTTTGGAGTGATAATGTTCTGAAATTAGAGCCTTAGTGGCGATGGTTGCAGAACTCCGTAAATCTATTTAAAACCAATGACCTATGCACTTTATTTGATTGGGTGGATTTTATGGCATGTGAATCATATCCCAAAAAAGCTATTCGTTTAAAAAAAAAAAAAAAAAAAAAAAAAAACCATATTGATTGAACCTTTTTTTCTCTTTTTTTTTTTTTTTTTTTTTTTTGAGATGGTGTCTTGCTCTGTCGCCCAGGCTAGAGTGCTATGGCACGATCTTAGCTCACTGCAACCTCCGCCTCGCAGGTTCAAATGATTCTCATGCCTCAGCCTTCCAAGTAGCTGGGATTACAGGCGCCCACCACCACACCCGGCTAATTTTTTTGTATTTTTAGTAGAAACAGGTTTTCACCAATTTGGTCAGGCTGATCTTAAACTTCCGATCTCAGGTAATTCACCCACCTCGGCCTCCCAAAGTACTGGGATTACACGTGTGAGCCACCGCGTCTGGCCTATTGAACCTGTTTTTTCATTGCTGAAAACGATATACTTCATAATTTAGACAGTTACTATTGAGCTATAAAGTAAAAATCTCATTTTGGCTATCAGTTTTTATATAAAGAAAGAAGAGTCAGGTTTAAGAAGGGTTTATAGGCCAGGTGCCGTGACTCACATCTGTAATCCCAGCACTTTGGGAGGCTGAGGCGGGTGGATCACTTGAGGCCAGTTCGAAAACAGCCCGGCCAACATGGCAAAACCCCATCTCCACAAAAAGTACAAAAATTAGTCGGTCATGGTGGCGCATGCCTGTAATTTCAGCTACTCAGGAGGCAAAGGCAGGAGAATTGCTTTCACTCAGGAAGAAGAGGTTGCAGTGAGCTGAAATCGTACCACTGCACTCCAGCCTGGGTGACAAGAGCAAAACTCCATCTCAGAAAAAAAAAAAAGAAAAAGAAGGAAAGAAAGAAAGAAAAGGTTTATAGATCCCCTTTTGTGATAGCTCAGATTTTGTGACAATTTAAGCTTACTGACAAATCTTAAAGTCTTGTGCTCAAGGGGAAAATGTTTTTCAGCATAATCTGTAAGAAAACATGTAATAGCCCATTCCAAAACTTTGCTGTGTGGTATATACCATTTATGAAAGCTTAACTGCAGCAACTGCAGCAACATATACACATTTATATAACAGCACAAGAGAGAAGGGGGAAAATACTATTTTGCCCACTTACCCTCAAATAAAAGACAAAGCCATAAATAAGACACAGCAGAACAGGATAAACATATTTTGTGCTCGTACAGACTTACTGATGCCACTTACCGCCTGGGTCATTGGGCCTTGCTTCATCTTCAGTGTAGCAGCTATGCTCCCTACAGCCACTTCTTCAGAAATCGAACTTGCTCTAAAATCCACTTCATCTTCAGCTTTCACGTCTGGCATTTCTGAAAGTGCAGGGGGGTTACAGAGTACATTTTTTAAAACTGATTCCTGTGCCTTACTATTCATACAACATGCTCCAGGCTTCATGCGTTTTGTTTTTCTTTTGCGTTATAATGGAAAAGTATTCTTTTGCTGTCAGCGGCTAGTGTCATTTCTGACCCTATGCTGAGCTATTCCTTTATCACATGGTTACTGGTTTTCCCTAGCCTTTGTAGGGGCTTGGAACTAAGTGAGGGTCCAATTCAATGTCTTTTGAATATCCATTTCACTACTGACTTTTTATGACAAATCTGAGTGTAGCACCAACTTGCATATGGAAAACTAAATTCATAAGCTTCAGGGGAACAGATTAATAGCTGAAGCTAGGTAGTCCATCTTGGCCATCATCAAAAAAGCAAGAAGGATTTGTACAAAACAAAAAGGAAAAAGCCACTGAGAATGAGACAAAGCCTCTGGGACAAGTATGACTTTCAGTAACATACAACACACTCTGATCCACTCATCACTGTAACCGGTAAGAATGAACTACTCAGCAGTTACTTCTTATTTTTAACCCTTATTTCTTCCAAAACTGAAACCTAATCACAGACTAGCTATCCCTTTCTTAAGAGAAACGTTTCTGTGCATGTTTTCTCAAGAATTACACAGTTGTCCTCTTGCTGGTCATGTTGACAGACCAAAAACAGTGGTGGTTTTTGTTACTTGACCACCACATGGTCAAGCAAATACAGGAAGGAAATGATAAACGATGTCTGAGGCAAATTTAGGCTTCTGACACTTCTTTAAAGGGGACTGACGATTGAACAGTCAAAATTCACCTTAATAATCCAAACGCAAATGGAACCGTCATCTCGATTTCATGTGGAAATGTATCTGTGGTTATTAACCTAGTGATGCCACTACTCTGGCGAGAAAAATGCTCCCCACACTAAAGAGCACAGAAGTTTCTTTCACCAAAGAATAAATTATATTAAGATTTTATTCTAGGAGCACATGACATGTACAAAAGTCTACCTTAAGTTTGTAAGAGTTACATTTCTGTAGATGAACCTCTTTTCTTCTTTCTTTGCCCTTATAATTATGTAATCTTACCAGCAGTTTAAAAATGGGTAAACAAGTTTCCTTGCCCAAAGAACCAAAATCTGTGTTAAATTTCAGAAAATGTTATTAAAGTTAAAATCTGACTAAGCAATCCCCTTAGAACTATCCCTTGATCAAAACATCTCTAAGTGAGTCAGAGTAATTTCTGGGGGGAAAGAGGGTTGCTTTCCTCTGGGGATGTGATTTTTGGTACCTCCTTCCTTTCCTATACCTATCAACTTTGAAAAGATGCATCTTGGCACAGCAACCAATCACACTAGTAAACAGTGATTACTGACACTTGAGGGGTGTCGGCAGCCTCTGCAGGACTGGCGTGGCTCAGTCATGCACCACTAATTTCCTAAGCACTGTGGTCAATGCTTTTGGTGGGTCAAGGGCCACATCTCCTTCTTTCAAACTGGCTCCTTCCAAATCAGCAGTTAAACCTATGTCTTCTCACTCATAAAACAGTATGATTAAATCTATGAGTAGAATGTCAACTTGACAGAAAATACCCTTTGGCTCTGAGATCACACTTAGGTGTTTTTTCTCTAAAGCAATGTGACCAGGGATTTTCCCAATCCTGGCCATTTTCTGAAGAAAGCACCGATTTCTTCATGACTGGCTACTTTCTCTGTAGTCTGAGACCATGAATACGGAGTTCCTCTGCAGTTTGAGACCATGAGTATGACTCCTTTTGGTAACAGGACAAGTAACTCACCTACACAAAATTTACCAACCCCAAGCCCACATATACTGCTGAAAGTCCATACATTTTTCTTCCTTCTCAAAACCTCAAAATCCTAAACATCCATCATTTCTCACCATCTTTACTATATGTGCTAATAAAAATAAAAGCCTGAAATTCCCCCTGGTTTTTACTTTTTGTCACAGGATACTACAGAGACTATCCCCACAGAGTTCACACTTGCTTGAGTTAAATTCTGACCACTGAGCCAGAAAGAGAAATAATTCCAGCCCATGTGGCCAAGGACGCAGCACCGAAATGAAAAGAACATCACCAGGCATCAGCTTACAGCCACTCCCATTCTTCTGAAATGCCAACCTGCCAGGGCCCCCAAAATAGACTTGTTGTTGTGGCTTTTTTTAAAAAATTAGAGACCTCATTTAAATCCCGAGACAACAGCCAACAAGTATCTATCACTAACAATCCAAAACATTAATAAAACTAAAAAGCTAAAGTAATCAAAAATTCTACCTCGGATTCCTTAAATCCCTCAACTGGGGAGGAAAAAGATTATAAATGGCTAAAAGCTCTTTACCAGGGAAAATGACCACCGTATTTAAACTGCACTTCTTCCAAAGCAACTTCTTTTGCTCCACTGATTCATTTCTCTCCATAACCCTCCCCCACATTCTTAACACATACGTGTAAAGGGATTTTCAAAAATTGAAAAGAACAGCAAAAATAAACAATAAAGACAAAACAGGCTACTTCTTACCTACAAAAGCCTAAGGGCAAGCATAGAGATAGGTCTTCTGTCTACAGCTGGTAACAGGTGGTGGTATAAAAGTGTGCATCAAACTGACCTTTAAAGACTTCAGGAGTCAAGATCGTGTCCGACTCTCGTTTCAGCTTCAGCCTCAACCCCCGATAAGAAGTTTTATTCAGATAGTTTATTTCCACGGAGCAATAGCGGTTTCTCTTTGCTGTCTCGGAACATGGTTACCCACAGATGGAACAGGCTGCTGTGTGAGCAATCTGCTCAGTGCAGCTGCTTCACCAAGATAAAGCAGACACAAGGTCTGCCCTGTGACAGCAGTTCAGCAGACTGGGCTTGGGCGGAAATCCTGCATCCTATCCCCTGCACTGTGCAGGGTCTTGAATTCCCAGACTGCTGCCCAAAAGCAACAGGCAATGGAACTAGAGGTCCGCTCCCCATGCAGGAAAAGGAAGGAGTTCCCCGTTAACACCCCTAGCCCCCCCCCCCCAAAAAAAAACAAAAACAAACCAAAAAAACCACCAATGACCTAATACCACCATTTTGGATGTTGGGAATTCAGCTTAGAACAATACTTACAGCTGTTCATGAAACCACTCTGACTCTAAATTTGCTCAGAATACAGACTAGGATGATAGGGGAGGAAGGGAGTTTCAGGCTTGTAGATAAAACATAGCTTTTTGGCACTGTTTTCTATGGTACTAGAGAAAAGGATTAAGCCATGTGAATAAAAACATCTACTAAATTCTTTCATCATTTTAGAGTACCTGTGATCTAGGCATTGTTTTCTAGGTTTGCAAAGTTGCAACCACTCCAGAATGACAGACAGGAGTGTGTTTATAAGCTTAAGCAACCAAGCAGTAAGTCTACAATACAGGAAGCAAAATCTGTCCAACCCTGAGATGACGCGCCTCTCCTGATGGTGGTGACTATTAACTTGGCTACCTACCCAATGAGTGCAAGACCTCAAAACAACAAAGATGCCTGTATTTTTACCAGGACACCACAGTGACTCTTAAGAGAATCTGCTTCTCAGACTGTTAATTTTGTATTATGTTTTGCTTACCTGTTGCTGGCTCAGGCCCCTGGACAGGTAAAATAATCTTCTCTGGCTCCTCCCTTCCAGCAAAACATCCTGCAAGGCTCCCCGTGGCTTCCTCAGGAGTACTGCCCATTGGCAGGCTCTCCCCAGGTGGGAAAGTACTCATTTTTTCTGTAAAAGCATTCTCTAGCCCTTCAGTGAGAGGACCCAACTCAGGGCTGGACAGTGACATGTGACAGGCCTCCCCCTCAGTAAGCAGTGCTCCAGCGGCCTTGACTTGTTCGATGACAGCATCCACTATACAACTGGCAGTCTCCTCTATCAAGTCTGCTCCCTTAGGCAGAGGTGCGGCCTGGGCAGAGACCGTGCAAGGTAGAGAGGGAGTGCTCCTTTCACTGCCTGAGGGCGGGGCTCGCATGACTTCCCTCACACCAGCTGGGGCCCCATCATCATGGGCTGAGAGCCCCATGTCTGTGGGGAACTCCTTGGCAGCAGGCTGCAGGACAGGATGTGCTTCATCGTCTATTTGGGCTTCCTCAGCGTCGCCCATGGTACAGCTGTGGTCTGCTCCCTCCAGCTTCCCTTTCTCCCAATCAAGAGGTATCATCTCTGGGGTTCCAACTCCCTGTGGGTCAGTCACAGCTTTGTCCTGTAAAGCTACTGGCAAACTTAGGATGGCATTCTTCTCTTGGCTCAACAAGACGTTTGGCATCAGGATGTCTTGGGTGTTGTGTGATATATTCTCTCTTCTGGGCTCAGCCGTACCTTGTAGAGCATTAACCCCAGTAACATCCACCGTCACATTTCCACTCACCTCACAGGCACTAGTTTTTCCCTGGGATTGAGTGTTCTTCACTCCAACATCCAGAGGAGAAGGCTGACTGCAATTAAGAGCCTCAGACCCATCAGACCCATCTGGCATCAGACATGGCAACAGAGCGGAGCTGCTGTGCTCTGCCCCCAAGGCTTCCTGCCTTGAGTCTGTGGCCAGACTTGCTCCTGGTGGCACCAGGCTCTGGGCAGCCCCACCTTGAGTCAGCAGTGAGACCTGTGGGGCCACTTCCTTGTTATGTTCAGTTTCTGCCTTAAGACAGGCAGACGGTGCACCCGGTGAATTACTTAGCTGAAGTGCTTTGTCTTTGGCACAGTCAGTTGATATCGATTTTTCATGAAATTGTAGAGTATCTTGTCCAGGAGGTGGTGTTCTCTGCTCTTCTTGCAATGTTCCTGAAGACAGAGCACTTTCCTTAATAGAGGAACAAGTCACTGCTTTATCCTTATCTTGTTCCTGAGCTGCAGAGCTTTCTGAAACCACCAGAAGTTTTCCTTCTTCAGTCAAAACTGAATCTAAAGCCAAAGTGGTCTTACCCACACTTTGCAGGGAAGAGTCAGTGTCCCCCTTGATATTCAGAGCTTCTGGGGTTGCTGGAGCGGCAGGACCCTCATGCTCTCCACCAAGTCCTGTGGGACTGGTATTCCCCATCCCGCGCTGAAGCTCTGCAGCAGTGGAGGATGTGGACAGGCCTGCTGCCCTGTCTTCTAGTGACTGCGTATCAGGCTCATTCGAATCTCCATCTGGGCCATCTCTACAATCTGTAGCCGTATGTAGTTCAGGAGTTGCTGTTCCCTTTTCTTTCTGGGAGGGGACAAAAGAAAGTGCGTCATCCTTGGTTACTGATTCACTGCCTGGACTGTTTGCCAGAGAGAAAGTACTGTCTGATATTACTGCCTGGTCTGGCACCAGTTCTTTCTCCATTTTAGGGACAACTGGATGTGGATGTGAAACCCCCTCAAGCATATTTGTTAAAGGTTTATCTAGTTTCACATCTTTTCGTTGGCCTTTGTTATCCACCACTTTGAAAGGACAAAAATCCACCTGTTCCTGGGTATCCCTTACAGGGTCAGAGGTGACTGTATTAGCCTGTGGGTCTTCACAGTGGGAGGCACTGGGTGGATCTTGTGAGCTGGGTTGCCTTGCTGTGGTGCTTTCGGGTTCGCTAACTATGTTATCACACAGTTTTGCAACCAAATCGCCACTACAAGTCACTGTGCTCTGCTGACATGCAGAGTCTGCACAAAGTTTATCGTCTCCAGTTGTAGAACAAATGGGTGAGGATTTGCCCTTTTGGCTTTGAGCATGAGATGAATTTGTTTCTGAGTTCTGGTGTGGCATTACATTTTCTTCTAGCCCAAGAAGGGCTAAATCTGAGGGTGACATTGCCTCACCTATGCCTGCTGCTAAGAGAGTATAAGGTTCTAATCCATCTGAAATCTTGTCTTTTGCAGCAGCTGGAATCACCACAGAATTCTGATCTACTGGAGCATCAGCACTCTCCTCATGACTTCGTGAAGTTTCCGTTTCTGCTGTTTTTTCGGTGGAGGTTTCTTCACTACTTAATGCAAGTGAAGACTCAGCAGGTTTTTTACCATCCAGGGAACTGGCGGCAGGGGCACAGTTTGGAACACTGATTTTATCCACAGGCTTACTTGTGACGTGCACGTCAGAGGCTCCAGTTGTGCCAATATTAGAGTTCTCAAATCTTTCCTTTGTACTTTCCCCTCCTTGAAGCACATTCTTCTGAACAGTGGCATCTGGGTTCATGAGCCCATGTTCCATTTCCCCTGCAGTCTCTGGGGTACTGACATTTGTTGTTGAAATGCCTCCCAGTTCACCTCCAGAGGAATACTGGGCTGTGCCTGGCTCCATGACCAAGTCTCTCTGAAGCATAGCATCTCCACTGCTCAGGGACTCCTGGTCTGTGGGCATTCCAGATTTTGTTCCAGTTTCTTCATTTCTGTTTCCACAGGACGAAAGGCCTTCCGTGCCCTTTACTCCACAATCAGGCAAGCTCTGAAGGCAGTTGTCTTGATCAGATACAGTTCCAGAGTCCACAATAGGTGCTGGCTCCACCTTTTCCCCTTTTCTTTCCACGCCTTTATTTTTCTTCCTACAGGAACGGTCTGTATTCTCCTCCTCAACTATGCTTGACAAATCACAGGAACTTTCAGTCTGTGCAACAGGGCTCCCTGGGCAGCACTGAGTGCTCTCAGTCTCTTCAGAAGAAGAAAGTCGCTGAGGGTCCATGGGCTCCGGTGCACAGGGAAGAAACTGGCCATCTGTCTCTGGGGCACTGGAAGGATCCTGTGCCATCGTCATTAAGGGCATAAGATTGTCCATCTGCTTGAGGTTTGTTTTCTAGGAGGAAATGAAATACACTTTTAAAAAGTGCCCACAGGAGAAGATGTCACTGACACCTCTAAGCAAAAATCCTGTTGGAGAGAACTCACTTCCATTCTAGCCCTTCTAAGGTCACATGATAAGCGAATCTAAAAGAATACAAATAAATTTCCTCTTATTTCTGATATTACTTTCCTTTCATATCTGCCTATATACTGGGATGTTCAAAATGGATTAGGATATATGAAATATCTTTCTAAATTTTGAACTTATTTTAGGAAGTAGATTAAAATTGAGTCTCGCCAGGCATGGTGGCTCACGCCTGTAATCCCAGCACTTTGGGAGGCTGAGGCAGGCAGATCACCTGAGGTCAGGAGCTCCAGATCAGCCTCAACATGGAGAAACCCTGTCTCTACTAAAAATACAAAATTAGCCGGGCGTGGTAATGCATGCTTGTAATCTCAGCTACTCGGGAGGCTGAGGCAGGAGAATTGCTTGAACCTGGGAGGCGTAGGTTGCGGTGAGCCGAGATAGCGCCATTGCACTCCAGCCTGGGCAACAAGAGTGAAACTCCGTCTCAAAAAAAAAAGAGTCTCAAAAACCTGATTTTTAAAAAGCTCAGTGAATATCTTCAAATGAGCTGCTAACATTAAGGTGGGCTCTCTCATTGAGGCCAGGCTGGAGTGCAGTGGTGTGATCATAGTTCACTGCAGCCTTGAACTCCTGGGTTCAGGTGACCCTGCTGCCTCAGCCTCTTGAGTAGCTAGGACTACAGGTGTGCACCATTGCACCTGGCTAATTGTTTTATTTTTTGTAGAAACAGGGTCTCACTATGTTGCCCAGGCTGTTCTCCAACTCCTGAGCCTACAGGATCCTCCTACCTTGGCCTCCCAAAGTGCTGGGATTATAGGGTGTGAGCCACTGTGTCCCACCTATATTTTTCACTGTCTTCAGAGGGGCAGAGCCTACTTCCGCCCTGCCTCATATATACGAGTAAAAACAAATTCTAGCTCTTTTCCATTACAAGGTGCAGCCAATGCTCCTGTGCCCTAAATACTTACTGAGGGGTTCAGTGTCCTTTAATCCCCAAAATATGTTCCAACCAATCTAACTTAACCATCGAGTTATGGGGTCCTAATTTCAGAAACAGTGGCATGGCAGATATTCTTTCACCTTTTGATAAAATCAGAACATATTAAATATAAAATAAATGAGAACATATACCTATATACTGTCAGAGTATATTATGGATACTATATGTAATCTCAAAAATGGATTTTGCAACTTTAAAGTATTTTTAAAATATAAACAGATACAACCAACGGCATGGGAATGATTAAGAAAATCAAGGTTCATAAAACTGATGGAAGAAATACTAGCCATTATTAACTATGAGGACCATATTGCAATTGGAAAAAAGTTATTAATCTAGGTTTATAAATATGCAAAAATCCCATATGCATGCAGCAAGTTTTAAAATGGAGAAAAACAAATACAGGTGATCTTTAGTGATTTTATCTTTGTATCAAAATTTCAAAAATTCTTACAAAAATATTTTCTCAACACCTAAAAATCTACTTTTCCAAACATCTGGTTTGCTCGCCACTCATTACCTGATCTACTGCAATAATATGCATACCTACTGCCATCCATCCTCTCATTCACCTACTCACTCAGTGAATATATTGGGCACTTATAGGGTTCCATCATCAGACCATTCCTATCTACCTACTGAGCCTACTGTAAAAGTTTATACGTACAAGTATAAAACGTGTCATGCTTGTTAAAGTCTTTCTATTAGAGTGTACAAGCAAAATGGACTTTCACTAAAGGTTTCTGTGTTAGGCTCCTTAAGAGTATTCAAAATTAGCTTATTTCCAGTCCTGCTGAGAGTACAACAGTCTCCTAAAAATCAGGAAATTAAGTCATTAAATTTAATAAATGGTAAACATTATAAAACAGAAATCTGGAGAAACAAGTAGTGCTGCCTAAAGAAAGTAGCACACGTATGTTCCCACAGTTTTAATTTCTCGCATTTGCCTGCCAACTATTCCCATATCTTGGCAGGTAGCTTTGGCACCTGCAAAACTGTATCTTCAAGTGGACTACCATTCACCTAGTAAAAAGAGCTCTAAGGAAAAACCTGATTGCCTAGAAGTCCACTAAGAGGAAAATGAAATGTCACTTGCTCTGGAACAAACACAATTCTAAAACACAAAAGTGGGAGCATCACATAACCCTATGGAATTTCTTGGCTTGCTGGTCTCAAATAATGCATGCTCCCAAAGAAGCCTCTGGCATTGAGCTGACCTTAAATGAAATTATTGTCAAGTGGTTTCCAAATCAAATCAGCTCTGAAATAAACTGGGTGGAAAAATCACCTAAACACAGCCTTTCAGATGTTATGGCCAAGAGAGATGTACATATATGACGTTTCTGTTATTCGTAATAAATGCTAACAGGGAGTCTGTAATGTTTTTATGTCTGGCAACAACTTTATCTTGAAGACTTGAGTGGATTATAAAATCTTTTCTGTTTTTTTTTTTAGTGATCTTTGTATCATACAACTATTCATTTAAATACAGTAACACTATATTTAAATGGTATGATCATCACTCACTAAAACAGTTGTAAAAATACTCCTGATTAAATTTGGTTCTTGTTCTTTGGCAACAATCTCAGAAACTGTTTTGCTTCTTTCATTTTGTAAAGTTAAGCCAAACACAGACAAATATCCTTTTATGCCAGGAAAATTTAGTTCTAGTTGTTGCATATTTCTGTACCTGAAACGTGTGTCTTTCATTATTCCCAAAACCAATGAAAAAAACCTCTCAGTCCCCCTACTGCTACAACCTTAATGCTAGCTCTGATCTGTAAGTGGTAACATTTAATACTGCTAATACTGCTTTACAGGTCTCACATGGGGAAAGTCTTTCTTTTTCTGTTTTTGAGACAAGGTCTTGCTCTGTCACCCAGGCAGGAATGCAGTAGTATAATCTCGGCTCACTGCAACCTCTGCCTCCCAGGCTCACGTGATCTGCCTGCCTCAGACCCCCGATTAGCTGGGACTATAGGCGTACACCACCATGCCCAGCTAATTTCTGTAGAGCCGGAGTCTCTCCATGTTGCCCAGGCTGGTCTCAAACTCCTGAGCTCAAGTGATCCACCTGTGTTGGCCTTCCAAAGTGCTGAGATTACAGGCATGAGCCACTGTGCCTGGCCAGGGAAGTTTTTGTTGTTGTTGTTTTTGTTTTTGTTTTTTTGAGACGGAGTCTCGCTCTATTGCCCAGGCTGGAGTGCAGTGGCGCAATCTCGGCTCACTGCAAGCTCCACCTCCTGGGTTCATGCCATTCTCCTGCCCCAGCCGTCCGAGTAGCTGGGACTACAGGCGCCCGCCACCAGGCCAGCTAATTTTTTGTGTTTTTAGTAGAGATAGGGTTTCACTGTGTTAGCCAGGATGGTCTCGATCTCCTGACCTCGTGATCCGCCCGTCTCGGCCTCCCACCAGGAAAGTATTTTTATGTTCTAATTATATCAAGGTTCATTGGAGGAGGGTGGGGACACACATACAAAACACAAACATGCACATACTTAAAAGCTTTCTGACTTACCATTAGTTGCTGTTGGATGTTCATAAGTTTAAAAATGTGTCCAGTGCAACTGTCTCCAGGAAATGGGTGTTCATGATGTGAATCAGACTCAGAGGTTAACGTATAGATGTCCAACTCTTGATGATGCCTCACAGAACAGTCTCCATACGGTATTTCATAGGATAAACTGCTCCAGGAGTCTGGTTCTCCAGCATTCTCCCTACACACAAGCAATCTCTGGTTAATATATATATATTCTGCCTCCTAGGCACAGGCTTAACCTTCTAAGTCTTACTTCATATTTCTAACCTGATTGTTCTTTGAGGTTCCACAGCAAAAATTAGTATATATACCTCCCAAATGATTCAGGCATATAACAAATAGCTCCATCCTCCTCACAAGAGATCACAAATGGGTTAAATGAAAACTGCAGGACTCCTAGCCCTAACAATGTTCTTTAGATCAAGATAAAGAGATGTCTGGGATCTAATAATAGTTAATATTATGCTAACAACCAAGTAATGAGGAAGTGCAAGGAAGATGGTTTTAGCCTGATTTTCAACAAAATCAAGGCTTATTAAGAGGTGCTCTTAAAATAAATTAGACCATATGCTAACTACAGTCAATTATAATGGCAAGAGAAGAACCACTCACTCCAACCCTTATAAGGGCACTCCAACTTTTCTAACAATAGGTGCAGAAAACACCCTCAAGATTATTGAAGTCAATTACACAAAGAAAAACTGTTACGATGACATATTGTTCAACACTTGTCAATATAATTATCATATCCTATTTGGAATAAAGCACTTGGTTCCAAGAACTTAAAGTTAAAATTCGTAAAATTTAAAAAACAAGCAAGCCTGCTCAACTCATATCATTATAAACATATATAACAACTTTCCACCATTATATGCCAACTGATTTGAACAAGGCAAGTGGGTTTCTCCTCTAAAGGCTACAGCACCTCCAATTCCACCCTTGCTTCCAGAAGGCATACCCATGCCCGTAATGCCTGCTGTGATACCACACATAATCTGCGCTGTGCTTTTTTGCAGCAGATGAAAGAATCTTGGGGCATACAAAAAACAGGGATGAGGGACACAATCATACCCCACACAATTTCATATTATTAACTATTGTACTTGAGCACACATTTCAAGTGTTAAGCACCCTCTTCTACATTCAGCACAAATGTAAATGTCTGAAGCCCTAACCATTGGTGTCACTATTCTTTCTCATTAGTTTGATACACAGTATGGTATACAGAGTTAGAGATTTCTGGGTACAAAATTTTATTTCCTAGCTATACAATGCTAGACAAATTTCTTAACTTTTCTGAGCCTTAATTTCATAATATGCAAACATGGATATTATAATCTAAGCACTGTTTTGAGAATTAGAGAAAATGTGCATAAAAAACATCTATGGTGTTTGACACAGAGAAATCACACACGGATACTGCCTATTCTTCCTCCTTCTACTCTTTCATTTGTTTAAAAATAATTCCTAGTAAGCCTTCCCTTCTTAAAAGTAGAAAAACATTTCTACTTTTTTCTATTTTTCTACTTGTATCAGAAAATCCTACTTTCTCTGAAAGCTTTAAACATAATGAAAACACTCCTCAAACAGCATTCTGATAAGGTGCCTAGCAGCTCAAAGATCAGGCACAATAATAGATTATGCTTTCCATCAACCCTTTCTTCCTTATCTGAAATATTATTTTTCCTTTCCTTACAACATTAACACTTTTGAATATCATTTATTTATTTATTTATTTATTTATTTATTTATTTATTTTTGAGACAGAGTCCTGCTCTGTCGCCCAGGCTGGGGGGCAGTGGTGCGATCTTGGCTCACTGCAACCTCTAACTCCCAGGTTCCTGCGATTCTCCTGCCTCAGCCTCCTGCTGTGATTACAGGTGCGTCCACCATGCCCAGCTAATTTTTTTTGTATTTTTAGTAGAGACGGGGGTTTTGCCACATTGGCCAGGCTGGTCTTGAACTCCTGACCTCAGGTGATCCATCCACCTTGGCCTCCCAACCTATATCACAGTTATAATCCCACCAAAGCAAACGATAGATTGGTAAAGTATCCCTGAGATTCTGGGAGGAAGGTTATATTTTATCATGTTTTAAAATCGAAGAAATTAAAGAATTAAGAAATTACTATAGACATGCTATCTAGCCACTGAAAAATATGAGAAAGATTACTTCAACTGTCTCTCCAGAGTTTTTTCTACTAAGTCACACCTGTCTGTCATTAACAATTCACCTGAGACTAATTGGAATTTTAAAGCTAAAAATATGCTACAGTGGCAGCCATAAAAAAGGATGAGTTCATGTCCTTTGCAGGGAAATGGATGAAGCTGGAAACCATCATTCTCAGCAAACTAACACAGAACAGAAAACCAAACACATGTTCTCACTCATAAGTGGGAGCTGAACAATGAGAACACATGGACACAGGAAGGGGAACATCACACACTGGGGTCTGTCAGGCGGTTGGGGGCTAGGGGAGGGAGAGCATTAGGAGAAATACCTAATGCAGATGACGGGTTGGCGGGTGCAGCAAACCACCATGGCACATGTATACCTATGTAATAAACCTGCACGTTCTACACATGCATCCCAGAACTTAAAGTATAATAATAAAAAAAAATTTTTAAAAAATGCTACAGTGGAAAACCTATAAGGCAATGGAAAATCATGTACTGGCTGAGGGTAATAATAATTGAGTGTACTCAAAAAACTACTATTACAACTTCCACACCCAACAGTGGCTCCCTAAAAGCATCTTAAAATAAGAACGACATATGCTATACTAGATGTTTTACGTATTTTACTAAGCTGCCACACTCTGAGTGAAATGACCTCAAACAGAAAAGCACTTGTAAAATACTCTCAACAGTTCAAAGAAATGACTCAAAGTCAAATAGTGGGGAGACAACTTCTCTATCAATTTAGCTTTCAAGCCTACATTGACATAGTCACTAACATGCCTTATTGTGTGGCAGACATTAGTGGCATATCTGCTTAATCAGATTATCACAGACAGCCATATTCCAACAAAAAAGATCGCTGAAAACAAAACCTGCTTTATATACCACCACTGAGCATGACCCAAATATAACAAGATTAGAGGACACTGTTTGCCAAGGCAGGAACAATTAAAAAGTGATACAGTCCATTCTCCTCGAAATGGAGTATTCTACCAACCTTCTCAAAATTAAATTTGAGAATTTAATTCTCAAATTGTTCCATTTCTAATATCTAAACCTTGGGAAATCCCTTTCTCTAACCACAGCCTACTTACCTTCTACCTCTCCCACTCTCACCTTCCAGAGGAATGTGCTTTTGTTGTCACAATTACCTCCAGGTACTAACCCTTCCATCTCCCAATTCATGTCCCTGGGGACTTTTGTTGCTTCCTCGTCCCTCTAGATACTAAAGATCAGTCATTGCAAGTATTTTTCCACTGGCTTCCATGAATATCTGTTGCTACTGACACTCTTCCAAACTCATTTCGCCTACAGGTCTGGGTAAGTCCCATCATCCATTCATTCAGCAAGTATGTATGTGCCAGGCACTATTTAAGGTACTGGTGAAGCAAACCAAAATCTCTGTTCTGTCGAACAAGGGGGACAACAGCAATCAAGATGAATAAGCAAAACACCTAGAAGATAGCAAGTGCTACAGAGACTAAAGCAGGAATGAAGGTTGCGATTTTAAATGTGGTGGATCAAGGGTGGCCTCATTAATGTGACATTTCAGAAAATATATTTCCTGCTCTGTATGTAGCCATTAAAAATAACTGAAATAAAAGTTGAATAACACTGAAATCTACAAAGTCCTATGAAATAAGCAAAATAAAAAGTAAAAAAAAGTACGTAAGTCTAGTCTGTAAAACGCATAAATATAAAAAGTATCAGGGTGGTTGAGATATACATTTTACCAATCTTTTTAATAACTGCTTCAAAAGTTCCATTCAGCCAGGCCTCATTGCTGCTCAGTAATCCTTTTACTCACCTGTATACTAATATTCCCCCACTGGGATTAAAGTTTATATAATTTCCTCTAATGCCAAACATTAACCTTGCCTACTTCATTCTCAAAAGACCTTTTCTCCTTTCTCAGTGATAAGCTTGAGGCCATCTAATGTAAGCCAAAACAACTGTCATTACAAAACAAACAAACAAACAAACAAACAAAAACAATGCATTTCCCCACCCTCTCCAACTTGAGGATACCTCTTCTAGACAGAGGTTTCGCTCTGTTTCCTCCTGCCCTCCTTGGATCCCTGCTTCAGTAAATCATCCCCTGGCTGCCTGCGGTTTTCCACCCACTTCTGGACTAGCTCCTTCCCCACTCCAGCAGTAGCAATCCTTATTTAACCCTGTCGAACAGTTCTCACCCAAGGAATATGGCCCCCAGGGGACATTTGACAATATCTGGAGACATCTTTGGTTGTCACAACTAAGGAGTAGGAGGGGATCCTACAACGCACAGAACTGCTCCCTACAACAAAGAATTATCAGGCCCAAACTTGGTAGTGCTGGCATTGAGAAATCCTGCTGAACGCACCGAAACACGTTCTGTCTTCCTCTTTCCTTCAGGGAGTCTCACCATCTCTACCTCCTTTCCAGCCATTTCAACATTTTAAGGCTTTGTGATCTGGCTCCTACTCACTTTGGTTTTTGTTTAAGACAGAGTCTCGTTCTGTCACCCAGGCTGGAGTGCAGTGGCGCAATCTCGGCTAACTGCAACCTCTGCCTCCCAGGTTCAAGAGATTCTCCTGCCTCAGCCCCCCCGAGTAGCTGGGATTACAGGGTGTGTGCCATCACACTTGGCTAATTTTTCTATTTTTAGTAGAGACGGGGTTTCGCCATGTTGGCCAGGCTGGTCTTGAACTCCTGACCTCAGGTGATCCATCCTTCTCTACCTCCCAAAGTGCTGGGATTACAGGCATCGGCCACCACACCAGGCCTCCTACTCACTCTGAACGCTACCAAAGCTTTGTCACAGGTTTCCAGTGATAAGTAAATATCAAAATCCAGTGGCTTTTTTTTTTTTTTTGAGACGGAGTCTTGCTCTGTTGCCCAGGCTGGAGTGCAGTGGTGTAATCTCAGCTCACTGCAAGCTCCGCCTCCCAGGTTCACGCCATTCTCCTGCCTCAGCTTCCCGAGTAGCTGGGACTACGGGCGTCCGCCACCACACCTGGCTAATTTTTTGTATTTTTAGTAGAGACAGGGTTTCGCTGTGTTAGCCAGGATGGTCTCGATCTCCTGACCTCGTGATCCACCCACCTCGGCCTCCCAAAGTGCTGGGATTACAGGAGTGAGCCACCGCGCCCGCCCCAGTGGCCTTTCTTTATCCCTGTCAACCCTGAGTTTTGCAAAATTTAAAAATGTCGATCTGGCTGGGTGTGGTGGCTCACAGTTGTTAATCTCAGCACTTTGGAAGGCCGAGGCGGGCAGATCACCTGAGGTCAGGAATTCAAGGCCAGCCTGGCCAACATGGCGAAACCCCCTCTCTACCAAAAATACAAAATTTAGCCAGGTGTGGTGGCATGCACCTGTAATCCCAGCTACTCGGGAGGCTGAGGCAGGAGAATCGCCTGAACCCGGGAGGCAGAGGTTGCAGGGAGCCGAGATTGTAGCATTGCACTGCAGCCTGGGCAACAAGAGTGAAACTCTATCTCAAAAAAAAAAGAAAGAAAAGAAAAGAAAAAAACATGTTGATCTGATTCTTCTTTTAAAATGTATTCTCATTTGCCATCCACAAAAATCCATCCTACCCATCTACTGTTTTCCCTGGCTTCTCTTCCTCATCTCCTAGAGGTGAACACATCAATTCTCTGAATTCAGTCCTCTTCTTTCATCCATCCTTTTCCACAGCCCCAGTTTACCCCCACAATCTCTTTCTCTTGACTCAAAGTCTTAGTTCTGCACCAACACTTCCAACTACTTTATGAATGTCTTTACCAGGGTGTCTAATGGGCACCTTCAAATTTCAAACCTCAATTTTATGTTACTCCATAACCAAAAGCAGCAGCAATGCCAAACCTATTTCCATTTATGAAACCACTGCTACCCCTAGTAATACCACTTCCCTTGTTCAGAACATTCTGAACATGTTGACTTTGTGTTTGCAATGCTTCCCCCATTCAGCTCCTTATTTCAAATCCTATAGGCACTGGTCTAGTTCAGACTTTGACTGAATTACCTGGACTCTTACAGCCACTCTTATTATGGGGCAATTACCCTAGGGCCTTCACTACCCCCCAATCTATCAGAAATAACTGTTTCAAAGCAATAGTGACATCATTCTTTTGCTCAAAAGCTCTGTTCTACAAAACAAAACAACGCTTTTGTTGTTCTTTTTGTATTCAGAGTAAAATACATGTGTGCCTGTATCACCTAGGCTTTCTCTCTTCATCATAACCCTAATTCTACAAAGCATCCTATCTCTACTGTATAGATATATAAAGTAAAGAGCCACAGAACTTCATGACCAAGGTCACCCAGCTAATAAGCAGAGCCAGAACACCATCTCTTTCCACTCTACCACAGTGCCTTGATAGGCCATGCCACACCAGCAACTCTTCTGCCGGGCCATCACCATTCTCCGTATTCACCGATGTTCTTTTCCAGCCACAGTTAATCTTCTTATACCCCATTCTGCAGCCAAACTGTAAATGTGCATTCCTCAAAGACACCTCATCACCCAGGGATTCCAGCCTATCCAAAACCCACCCATCTTTCGGTCTGGCTTACTGATCACTTTTCCGTTCTTTTCTCTATGGACAAAGGATCTTTTCCCTCCTCCTTATTATATTACTCTCTTGTGACTTTTTTTCTTTTTCTTTTTTTTTTTTTTTTTTTTTGATAGAGGGTTGCTCATGCTGGAGTGCACTGGTGCAATCTCAGCTCACTGCAGCCTCAACCTCTGGGGCTCGAGTGATCCTCCCACTTCAGCCCCCTGAGTAGCTGAGACTACAGGCACGCACCACCACACAAGCTAATTTTTGGATTTTTTCCTAGAGACACGGTTTCGTCATGTTGCTCAGGCTGGTCTTGAACTCCTGGGCTTAAGCAATCTGCCTGCCTCAAGCAATCCGCCTGCCTCAGTCTCCCAAAGTGCTGGGATTACAGGCGTGAGCCACTGCGCCTGATCTCTAGTGGCTTTAAAAAATATACATACACACACCTCTTTGGGCTATTTAATAGGTATTTATATACGTTTCTCAGCTCTCTCACTAGAACAGAAGCTCTGTATTAGGTGTGGGACAGTGTCTGCTGGAGTTGCATTTTACTGAGGGTTTAAGATCCAAAGTTGGCACAGTGGCTCACGTCTGTAATCCCAGCACTTTGGGAGGCCGACGCAGGCAGATCGCAAGGTCAGGAGATTGAGACCATCCTGGCTAACACTGGGAAACCCCGTCTCCACCAAAAAAAATACAAAAAATTAGCTGGGTGTGGTGGCACGCACCTGTAATCCCAGCTACTCAGGAGTCTGAGGCAGAAGAATTGCTTGAACCCAAGAGGCAGAGGTTGCAGTGAGTCAAGATTGCACCACTGCACTCCAGCCTGGGCAATAGAGCTCCGAATCCATTTAAAAAAAAAAAAAAAGTAAGTCATTTTCTTTTTTCTAACTACTCCCAACTAAAACTTTGTTTTAATAGTCTAGCCTCATAAACTAATATTAAAAGACCATTCAATGAAACATTTACTGAACACCTATTAAGTGGTAGGCACTATGCTAGAGGCTAGAGCTACAAAGATATATGACATCTGTCTCAACATTAATGTCTCAACATTAATTATTGTTGGCCATAGTTTGGCTTACTGAAGTTACTGCCACCTTCACAGATGCAAAAAGGCAGGAAGGAATGTATTAGGAGTTTTACCCTTACATGTGTGACATTTTATGCACTAAATATAGCATATTTCATCAAAATTAAGATGCCATTACTCGTAAAGGCACCATCA
The DNA here is from genome assembly GCF_006542625.1 of Nomascus leucogenys. Classification (NCBI taxonomy): domain Eukaryota; kingdom Metazoa; phylum Chordata; class Mammalia; order Primates; family Hylobatidae; genus Nomascus; species Nomascus leucogenys. The sequence continues at coordinate 104,422,020 of NC_044386.1, read as the reverse complement.
TCTTATGTACCACTAAAGCAAAAAACTGTTGCAAATTAAATTATAATAAAATCATATAGCAGCATTGATCAAAATGTACCTGATTTAAGATGCACATTTGAAGACACTGTAACAGAGTATAAAGTGAATTGTCTCTCTGAAGCACTGGTAGTGATAGTACAAATAGTTCACATGAACCATTAGTTCCAACATCATCTGCCTCACAGTATGCTCTGTTTAACTTAATGTTACCATGCACCTATGTTCCCAAAGTATGCAACCAATGGACAGCAAACACCTGTGAAGAAAGCAGCTCAGAGGCTTTATATAGAGCTGCAAGGAACCTGAGAGATCATGGCTTGGTACAATTTCACAAAAACAACTAAGACACTAGTTTTCAAACTTTTAAGTAGCTGCATGTTTTCAGATAAAATCATATGCAGAAATAGAGTGGCTATGTGTGACAGGGCCAGTAGAGAGCAGGAAAGGCAAGGCCCTGCTCTCTCTGTGTCCACTCTCCTTCTTAGGTGAACTGTGAGGCCCACACCCTATAATCCTAGGTGTATCTGAATGCTCTACAATTCTAGCACAGAATTTCTTTATGTACAACTACCACATTTCAATTTTAAATCCATCTTCTGCATTCAGTCTCCTTTAGACTTGTAAAATAACTACTCAGCATTCTCTTGATTGGAAGCCCTTCCTACGTCTACAGTTGGTAATTAAGTTGTCCATCAGCCTTGTGTTTCTGCCATAAAGAGGACTGTGGCTGGGTATCTAAAATTTACCTTGAAAAATGTGAACAAAGATTATATTGTAACCAAATCAGGTCTTGCAGGACAGGAAAGCATAACTACAAATGCACTAGAAATTCTGGTTGTTTCAGTTGGTGAATTAAGAGGCACCATAGCCTCAGATGACACTTTAAAAAAACAAAGACAAAAGACAAGTGAAAGAAAGATCTGTAGATGAAGGCATGTAAATACTGCAGGAAGGTCTATAGAGATTTCTACTGCCTTCTGATTTTTTTTTTTAATTCCAATGAGGAAACTATCAACCTGAATAAAGGAAATGGCACTTTACCACCAATTGTGGCAATTATGCAGTACAGGCATTGTTTCATTACTACATCAGATAGTGTTAAAGCCTCTTAGATTTTCACACTCAACCAGATTTCAAAACAGACTTTAAGATATGAAAAGCTGACAATATGATTACCTTGAAATTTTCAATCTTCCTGTCATGAGGTAATTACTACTGTTTTTAAACATCCTTTGGGAGCCCTGAATTATATCTAGTTTCCAGCACACTTCCAGGAGCAGTCTCTATCTTGTGAGCTCAGCAAGACTTGCTGAACTGCACTATAACAATCTTACTCAACTGTAAGCCCCATTGAGAACCAGGACCATGTATCTCCCGACCTGCTGATCTCCACTACTCAGCACAATCTCTTGACATACATAGGTACTCAAGTATTTGTTGGGATTTCACTCCAGGGCAGAAGAGTACAAATATTCTTCTGTTTTACTCACAATGTTTAAGATGGTTTGAGATCATCACTCTCTGAAGAGACAGATATTCCAAGGAAGTAATTCTAGTACAGCCCAATGTAGTGGCAGTAATGGCTCAAAAGGCACAGGTGGCAAAGGAGACTAAAGCATAACAACTAAATTCAGTGTGTGATCCAGATCAGGAGGAAAAATACTTAAAAGAATACTATCAAGCAGATGGTGAAAAGTAGAATATAAACTACTATATAGTAGATTATTGTATTAATGATAAATTACTAATTTTGATAAATGCACTGTTACTGTATTTAGTGACTGTCCTTGTTCTTAGGAAATATATGCTGAAATACTTAGCAACAGAAGGTCATGATTCTGCAACTTACTCTCAAAGACTTCAGTAAAATTCTATATATGTATATGTATACACACACAGATAAAGCAAATGTAACCAAAAGTTAAGAATCAGAGAATTTGGATGAAGGGTATATAGGAGTTCATTGCACTTTTCTTGCATCTTTTCTGAGTTCAAAATTTTTCAAAATACAAAGTTAAATGTAAAACATTATTTTAATAAAGGCAGAGGTAAAAATTGCTTCATTCTTCTGTTATTATTATTTACTAAAGGTAGGGAAGAAACTAGTATTATCTGAGTACTTAAACAGATACTGACAGAAAATTTTAAGTACACTACTTTAATCCTCTTATCAGTCCTTCAAAGTAGTAGTATTCCAGTTTCAGAGATGAGGAAATTGAGAACAGAAATATTAACATATTTGTTCAAGGTATACCACATACATTAGCAGTTTGATAAACCTCAGTTCAAAATCAAACTTTACCACTTACAAGAAGTAAAAACTTGAGCTAGATACTTAACCTCTTTGAGCATGCATCTTGACCTATAAAAAATGTAACAGTCCTTTTAAAAGGCTGCTGTGAAAAAGCAAAGAAAGTTGTTGTGGAAATTAATGAGGATAGTAAATAAATTATTTAATAATGCCTGGCACACAGTAGGCAGTCAATAAATATTAGCACCCTCTTACTTAGCACATTGCTAACAAGTAATGGATTTGAATCCAGGTTGGGCTGCTCCCAAAGCCTGTGCTCTCCCCCTTATATAATGCTGCATTACTTTAAGTGGAAAGGGCTGGTTTTTATAGGAACAGTTCATGCGGTGCCCACAGCAGGAAGTATTCAGGGTAATTTGAAGGCAACAAGGAGCAAAGAGGTCTTTAAGAGAAAAATTTTTTTATGAGTCAAAGGAATGTTCCTTCCAAGTAGAACATTTTTCAACACACATTCTCTGATAAAAAGTTCCAAAGTCCACCATATGCTACATTGATCAACAGAATGGTGAGCGTTGAAGAGACTGTCAAAATGTTGGACAAACTGCCTAGCCCAAATTCTCATTCTCCATCTAAAAAAAATAAAATAAAATAAAAAACAAGCACATTCTACTCAAATGAGGGACAATATTGATTCCAACAGGCTGGAAAATGGCATGCCCACATTGTTCACCATATTGTTCACAAAATTGACACCAATCTACCTTTTCCTACGAGGAGAAAAATACCAATTCACTACAAATTTATCTAATTATGTTCAACTGAGACTTCCCTAGAGGCTAAATCACAGCGTGATATGGGAAAAGTATAGGTGCTGAAGTTGGAGTAGAATCCCATTTATACCATGGTCTGATCTAAGACAAATTATTTCACTTCTATGAGCCAGAGTTTTTTATCTGTTTAAAGAAAAGTGGGCGCCAGGTGCGGTGGCTCACACGTGTAATCCCAGCACCTTGGGAGACCGAAGCAGGTGGATCACCTGAGGTCAGGAGTTTGAGACCAGCCTGGCCAATATGGTGAAACCCTATCTCTACTAAAAATACAAAAAAAAAAAACAACAACAACAACAACAAAAAAACCTGCTGGGCGTGGTGGTGCGCGCCTGTAATCCCAGCTACTCAGGAGGCTGAGGCAGGAGAATCACTTGAACCCAGGAGGCAGAGGTTGCAGTGAGCCGAGATCGTGCCATTGCACTCCAGCTCAGGCAACAAGAGCGAAACTCGGTCTCAAAAAAAAAAAAGAAAGAAAAGAAAGAAAAGGAAAGCGGGATAACAGCAGTTTTCTTACAGAGACTCAAGGATTAAGATATAAGGACAGAGTTTTTTGTTTGTTTGTTTTTTTGAGGTGGAGTCTCGCTCTGTCACCCAGGATGGAGTGCAGTGGCACAACCTCAACTCACTGCAACCACCACCTTCCAGGCACAAGCGATTCTCCCACCTCAGCCTGCCAAGTGGCTAGGATTACAGGCGCTTGCCACCATGCCTGGCTAAGTTTTGTATTTTTAGTAGAGACGAGGTTTCACCTTGTTGGCCAGACTGGTCTCAAACTCCTGACCTCAGGTGATCCGCCTGCCTGGGCCTCCGAAACTGCTGGGATTACAGGCGTGAGCCACCGCACCCAGCTGAGATATACATTCTTAATATGCACACTACTAGTAAGTACTCATTAAACACTGGTTTCTATTTCCAAAACATAACCACTTCCTTTTATTGTTAATATTTATCAACTGCTTAACAATGTATCAGATATTGAACTGTGCATTTGGTACACATCATCTCATTTACTCTCATAATCATTCTGTGAAGGAGAATATTATTACCATAATTTGCAGGTCAGGAAACTGAAGTTGTGAGAAATGTAGTAACTTGCCTAACAGCTACTAAGTAATGGAGCCAGCCAGCATCTGGGTCAACAATCTAAACCACCACACAAACCTACCTCTGCTGCCTATTTTGTAGCGGAGAATGCAGACAGAGGAAACTAAAAATATATATAAATTTTTTAAATACACATTTTGAGAGACTACTGTGCAAGTTCTAGATCATTGTGCACTATGGATATGGGTAGAGCAGTTAGTAGTCCATGGAGTCTATGGTCATTTTTCTCTTGCTTTTTATCCTGAGGGGCTACTTCGCTCCCTTTCTCAGTAAGTCCATAACTTCTGGAATACTACCTTACTCCAATAGCCAAAGTTGTATTTTTTAGTCCTACCTTACTGTACTGCTTTCAAGATCTCGAAAAAAGTGATTTTCCACATACTGCCACTATATTAGTTATACATGCATCGATATCTAATATACCAACATTCACAAGATTAGTAAAAATTAAAGTTAAATCGATTTTATACTAGACAGACATGTATAAATTTATTGACGTGATCAAGGTATTTAGTTGATTCCTCTTACTGAATCAGATTTAAGCCACCAACCTGATTCAATAAAACTCTAAGGAATCAATTTTCAGATGCAATGTTAAGCTCAGTCTCACTAAAGTAACCTTTTAACCTTAGCTGCACTTTGAAATTACCTGGAGATCTTTTAAAAATCCTTATGTCCACAAGCTGGGCGTGGTGGCTCAGGCCTATAATCCGAACACTTTGGGAGGCCAAGGTGGGTGGATCACCTGAGGTCAGGAGTTCGAGACCAGCCTGGCCAATGCGATGAAACCCTGTCTCTACTAAAAATACAAAAATTAGCCAGGTGTGGTGGCAGGCACTTGTAATACCAGCTACTTGGGAGGCTGAGGAAGGAGAATCACTTGAACCTGGGAGGCGGAGTTTGCAGTGAGCCGAGATCGTGCCGTTGCACTCCAGCCTGGGTGGCGAGTGAAACTCTGTCTTTAAAAAAAAAAAAAAAAATCCTTATGTCCAGATGGCATATCACATCTATCAAATCAAAATCTCTAGAGGTGGTCCTCAGGCATGTTTTTTAAAGCTCCTGCGGAGACTTTAATGTGCAGCCAAGGTTGTAAAACACTGCATTAAAGTAACCTACAGGTGGCAGTTATTTAAAAAAGAAAAGCAGAGTTATTATTGGCCACATTGCAATGAACATGGGAGTTGCAAACATCATTTCCTTTGACCTAATTATACAATTCCTTGAAATTTAGTCTAAGGAAATAATTTAACAGAAGCAAAAAATCAGTAGGTAAAAGATAAGGCTCACTCCAGCACTCATTAGTTTTAGTTTTTTAAAAAATCAGAAATTAATATTCAATATTAGTTGAATAATTTAAATACTCATAATAAAAGAGGGTCTCAAAAATATTTATAAAGACCATAGAAATAGATAAAAATATGAGAAAGTGAAACTATCAGACTACAAAACAGAGTATCAGCTACAACGGTTATTAAAAATTCTATATAATGTGCGAGGTAATATCTGATAATAAAATAAACCTGTCTTATGCAGGTGCATCATGAATATTATTATGTACAACTTAATTATTAAAAATAAATAAGCTGGGTGCAGTGACTTACACCTGTGTTCCCAGCACTTTGGGAGGCTGAGGTGAGAAGACTGCTTGAGGCCAAGAGTTCCAGACCAGGCTGGGCAAAACAGGGAGACCACCCCCACTCTCTCCAAAAAAAATTAGCCAGGCCTGGTGGTGCCCACCTGTAGTCCTAGCTACTTGGGAGGCTGAGGTGAGTGGTCAAGGCTGCAGTGAGCTATGGTCTCACCACAGCACTCTAGACTGGGTGACAGACCAGCAAGAGGAAGAATTAATTCATTATTTTATTTTTACTGTTTTTTTTTTTTTTTTTTTTTAGGTGGAGACAGCAGGTATCACAGGAGCTCCTTGAAACGAACACAGGAGTAATAAACCATGACGCAGACATCTGAGCTTAGGCTCCAATGCAGTTATATTTAGTTCGCACTAGACCAACACCAACATCAAATAGATCTTCATCTAAGAAACAATCACAGATAATCTTTACTCACTCAGTAATGTACTTTCTCTTTTCCAACCTTCTCATTCCCCAGATGACTTAGAGCACCTAAGTGATTGTAAGTTATAAGTGGTTAAATAAAGCAGGGGTCCCTAACCCCCAGGCCACAAACCAGCACCAGTCTATGGCCTGTTAGGCCACACAGCAGGAGGTAAGTGCAGGCTAGAGAGTGAAGCTTCATCTGTATTTACAGCTGCTCCCCACTGCTCGCATTACCACCTGAACTCCGCCTCCTGTCAGATCAGTGGTAGCATTAGATTCTCACAGGAGCGTGAATCCCATCGTGAACTGCGTATGCGAGGGATCTAGGCTCCTTATGTGAATCTAATGTTTGATGATCTGTCACTGTCTCCGATCACCCCATGATGGGACTGTTTAGCTGCAGGAAAACAAGCTCAGGGCTCCCACTAATTCTATATTATGGTGTTGTATAATTATTTCATTATATATTACAATGCAGTGATAACAGAAATAAAGTGCATGATAAATGTAATGTGCTTCAATCATCCCCTCAACCATCACATCCCCTCCTCCCACAGGTCCATGAAAAAACTGTCTTCCACAAAATCAGTCCCTGGTGCCAAAAAAAATTGGGGACTACTGAAATAGAAATTTCTATTTAAATATTACTTAAATTTGTATTTATACACAAACTAGGTTGATCTATGTCAGAACTTGTGTGTCTCTATTCCATGACAGCTATTGGTTTGTTATTGCGGATGGTAAACGGAGGGAGGAGGAGGAGGGAGGGGAAAGGGAAGGGAGGAGTACACACTCATCTTTAAAATGTCAGAAAGTTTCTTTAGCTTTCTCGTGGGGCAAAAACACAAAACAAAATCAAACAGAAACCCTGTAGGATTACCAATTTAAATAACAGAATCAGGAGAGAAAGGAATGCACATCCATTTCTTCCAGTTTTATTCCTGAAGATCATGAGAAACTTAAATACGATATAAAGATTAAGAACTAAATATGAACCCAAAACTCCAGTGTAATGGTGAATGTTAAAATCAGCTGATTAACAAGCTTCCAACTTAATGGAGAAGTGATGTGTTCTATACTTACAGAAACTGGTAACTTTAATCACAATGAAGTCATCACTCTGTAAACTAGCTTTTCCAGTTCAGAAAAAAAGACATATTTTTGCTCATTTGTCTGGGCAGGACCCCCATCTTCAGGCATGAAGTTCACTTAACTATGTATGAGGTTATCATCACTAAAATTCAAGAAAAGAACCCATACTCAACAAGTCCAATAAGCTTCTAATGACCTTGCATATTTTTATATAGCCCACTGACCTGATTTGGCACTTTTCATAAGTTATAATTAAAGTTGATTAATCCTATTTACAAACAGTTAAATTAATAAAATAGGTCCTCATAAAGAGATAATGCCTTTTGGACAAACTAGATGTGACTTTTCTCATGTTTCTCCTGTAATTTGCTGCTTTTGCAGAAACATATAACATTGATTTACTCTCCCTCATAATAGCACTGCACAATAAATAGGTAAGGTGGGTCAGAGAACTTCTCAAATTACTTACGAACCATCAGATTTTTTTTAACTTTCCAATTCATCACTGAAGCAAAGATTCTAAAAATGAACTACTGGAAAACTGAAATTTAATGTACACTGATTCTGGGGAGAAAAGCTACTGGCAGAAGAGATAAGCATAGCATAGATAGGAATATGGCATGTGGTATAAGCTATAGACCCACTGGACAAGGTTTCATTTTCTCCCAAAGGTAAACTTCATATAGGCCTGAGCAAAGCTGAAAACCAATTGAACAACAGCAAGAGTATTTTAAAAGTTCAGTCCCACTCAGTCTTTATTATTGTTGTTATTGCTATTAAAATCAAAAGTATCCAAATATCAGCTGTAACAGTCATGTTCTAAAGAGGTTCTGTTGCGTGGGCATGGGGGCTCATGTCTGTAATCCAGCATTTTAGGAGTCTGGGGCAGGCAAATCACTGGAGTCCAGGAGTTTGAGACCAGCCTGGGCAACATATAAGACCTCATCTCTACACAAAATTTTCAAAAGTTAGCCAGGTACGTTAGTTAGTGGTGGTGCGTGCCTGTAGTCTCAGCTACTGGGGAAGCTGAGGTAGGATGTCGAGGCTACAGTGAGCCATGACTGGGCCACTGCACTCCAGCCTGGGCAACAGAATGAGACCTTATCTCAAAACAAACAAACAAAACACGCAAAAAATCACACCCAACAAAAACAACAACAAAAGAAGTTCTATGATTTGTTGAAATGATTTCCCTGAATTAAATGTGAAATATCAGGAACAAATCACAGTACATAATAAATATAATACGATTGTAAAGCTGTATTCAGTTTTTCAGAGCATTTTCATCATAAATATCTTATTTAATCTTCCAAGTAACAAGGCCAAGGTTCTGCAGATAGATAGTGTTTAGGCAAATCAATCAAGGTTTCACAGAGCTGAGGGCTGAAATGAGGGCTAAAAAATAAATTTTAAAATTCATTCCAAGCAATCTGTTTATTCTAAAGCAATTTAGTGTAGCAATTTATGTGGATTAATGAGCAGAAAGAAAAGATAAAAGCAAAATGTTTCTTTAGATCACATTTTAAAATGGCACTAAGAGGTATTCTACTGAACACTTATATCTTAAACAACAAAACCATTTCAAAAGCACATATTCTCTAAAAGGAAGTGTATATGCAAAAATCCCAGAAGACATTTACAGCAAAATTGTGTAGAGAATTTTCATTTACTCTGTATGTAGTCTAAAACGCAAATCCAAATCTTCATTTAAGGAAAATAAAACAGGTGCTTATGGTAGAAAATGTCTTCGACTGGAAATGGCGGCTTCTTCAGAAGAGCTTTCTGAGGAGGTGACCTAACAACTGACCTGAGTGGTATGAAAGAGCCAGCATGCAGAGTTAGGGAACAAGAACATTAGGCAATGTGTACAGCAAGTACAAAGATCCTGAGGTGGCAATGGGCTGGCCAGGGAGGTTAGAGCCAGTGTAGCTGTGCAGACAGAGCAATGGGAATGAGGAAACATTATGAAATGAGGTCTCATTTGTATTGGGTTCCTTTATTATGAAATGAGGTCTCATTTGTATTGGGTTCAGAGTTGTATCGGGTTCAGATTTCACAGAGCTTTATGAGTCCTGGTAGGAACTAGGATTTTATTCTTGGAGGGGTGAGAAAACATTAGGGGGAGGAAGGCAAAAATGAAAAAACAAAAGAAGGATGCTAACAATATTTACTACAGTCATGTGCTACTTAGCCATGTTTCAGTCTATGATAGACCATATATGGAATGATGGTCCAATAAGATTATAATGGAGCTGGAAAATTCCTATCACCCAATGATGTTACGGCTGTCATAATGTTGTAATGCACTACATATCTGCAGTGATACTGGTGAAAGCAAACCTACTGCGCTGCCAGTCGTATAAAAGTATAGCACATAAAATTATGTATAGTACATATTTGATAACGACAATAAAATGACTATGTTGTTGGTTTATTATTTACTTTTAATCGTCACAAAAACTCTGAGGCAGTTATCAGTGAATTTCCATTTTCCATGTGTGGAAACTGAGACTTAGTGGATAATTTCCCCAACAATTCACAGCTGTAAGTGAAACGGCCACAATTTGTACTCAGATCTAATTCTAAAACTTATGTGCCTCCTTCCACTATCCACAACGAAACCTACCTCTAAAAAAGTTTCAAACCACATTCAAATTATACTAACTGGATGTCTGATGTAATATTTATCAGAAGCTAATGAAGTATATTAGGGTTTCTGTTATAAATTTTATAAAAGCCATAGCAAGTTTTTCAACTGCAAAATAACACAAATTACAGGCCATTTCTCAGAGATAAGGTTACAGCATCCAAACCAAGTGTCCACAGTTTATATATATGATACAACAAAATTCAGTAAGCCCAGGATGAGTTTCAACTAATTTTCTAGCATTCTACCTGCCATGCAATTATCAACAACCAATCAACCTCTGCCTTCTTACCTTGCCTAGCATGCTCAAGAAAACATTGGGGTTTTATGCTTACATATAAAACCCAGTCAAATTAACTTAACCGCAGAGAAAAACACTTTTCTGATCCTAACAACACAAGTCCTTCAAGGAAGTTCAATGATGCTTCAGGTTGAGTTGCAGCAAAAAGCCAGAGAAAATGTCAGAGAATAAACAATGAAGATTAACAAAGCATTGGTCTAGAAGCTGATACTCACACATGGCTGCCCAAGCACCACGAATATCGCAAGCCCATTCTCCTTTAGTTTTGGCTTCATACTACAGCTTTAAAAGTAGAGGAAAGCAGTCTGGTTATCCCTCCTAAAGGGGTGTTTTGCTCCAAGTTTACTTCTGCCAAGGAACTGCAGCATCTAGTTCCTTTTTTGAGGACGATTGCAATATCTTCTCAAAACCACATCACCATAATAGTGTCAAACCTTAATGAGTTCTACAAAACCAACTACAACTCTACTCAAACGGAGCTGGAGAAGCTAAATGCCAGAAAGGGGTAGGGGGTGGGGGATAGCTAATCCACCTCAAAATGATGTATCTTAGCTATCTGTAGGGAACTCACTGCTAGGCTAGTTATGGTCAGATATGCATTCCTGCATACCCAGGGCCACGAGATATTTTAGCACTGAAACTTAGTTTTCCTCTTTTCCTTCCTTTTTTTTGGGGGGGGAGGGAACATAGAACTGCCACTCTCGCCTTAATAATTAGCATAAGCAGAGTGCAAAGAAAAAGAAGGCACATCCTTTAAGCAGCTACTGTCTATGAGTACTTTGTTCTAAATTTTGCTTTCAAACAAAAAAAGTTTTATAAGGTAATTGTTAGAGCACAAGCTGGAAAGTCACACAGAGTTGGTTTGATTCCTTACTCTGACCTTACCATCCTTGTGATCTTGGACTACTTAAATTTCTCTGCGCCTCAATTTCCTCATCTGTAAAGTGAAAATACTAAATTTGTCATGAGGATTAAATGAACGTGAATGCAAAATGTTAGCTGTCTGGCCACCCGAAATGATCGATATATTGTGACTGTGTGGTATACTAGAGGGCTGGTATAATTCTAATGAACCAAAAAAGAAGGCAACTTCTGAGTATTAGACTTAAAGAAAAAAGAAAAAAAAGTAAGGGAAGCTTGCTTGTGGGGTGTCAAGCAACTACCCCTACATCACCTACCACTATTTACCCTCCAAAAATCTGTGAGGAAAATGGGGCTTGGTTTCCCCACTAGGTCAAGAGACAGTTACAATTGTGGGTGAGGCTGACTAGGAAACAGTAAGTCAGAAACTGAATGGTGGTTAAAAGAGATATCATATTCATACGAACCTGAAATATTTGCAGTGAATTGTCCTTCCTAGCTCTCCAAATAAAGAGGTATCTAAGCTCCTAAGAACTTTATAAACATGTTCTTGTTTAATCCTAACAGATCTATGAGGTACATATTATTTTTCCCTATTTTGTAGATGAAGAAACTGAGGTCTATAGAGATGTTAAACAATAGGGACACACCCAAGTTCAGCTTTGCCATTTTTAAGGCCAAAGAGATGGATGCCTGCTGAACAAGGATTAAGTGATTACAGGGTTACCATCATTATCAGTGAGGCAGCACCACCAATACAAGAAATACTATTAAAATAAGGAGTACTATGTAAGCGTTCTCTACATAATCTAAAGCAGTGGTCCCCAGTATTTTTGGCACCAAGGACCAGTTTTATGGGAGGCAATTTTTCCACAGATGAGGGGGCAGGGTATGGAATGGTTTTGGGATGAAACTGTTCCACCTCAGATCATCAGGCATTAGATTCTCATAAGAAACATGCAACCTAGATCCCTCACATACGCAGTTCATGATACGGTTCCCGCTCCTATGAGAATCTAATGCCACCACTGACTGGACAGGAGGCAAGCTCAGGTGGTAATGCTCGCTCGCCCGCCTGACACTCACCTCTTGCTGTGCAACCTGGGTCCTAACAGTCCATGGACCAGTACCAGTCTGCAGCCTAGGCACTGGGGACCCCTGATTTAAAGTACAAATCTCCTTATGTGCTTTTTATGCAGAAATTCTATTGGCCAGTTAAAGCATAAAATATGTACTACAAGAATAAAATGCTACAATAATCAGTGACTGTAAAAACTGTTAATGTCATGTGCAAAAACAACTGAAGAGTTTTCAAACGGATAAATATTTTGACAGTTAAAATGAATATTAAGAGATAGTGCACTGGCTAGATAACCTTAGGAAGAACATTTTATCTTTATTAAGCCAACAAATATTTATCAAAATTTAAATGGTTTAAGAATTACAGATGTTAGGCCAGGCACGGTGGCTCACGCCTGTAATCCCAGCACCTTGGGAGGCTGAGGAAGGCGGATCACCTGAGGTCAGGAGTTCAAGACCAGCCTGGCTAATATGGTGAAACCCCATTTCTGCTAAAACTACAAAAAATTGGCTGGGCATGGTGGCGAGTGCCCGTAATCCCAGCTACTCAGGAGGCTGAGGCAGGAGAATTGCTTGAATCCGGGAGGTGGAGGTTGCAGTGAGCTGAGATCGTGCCACTGCACTCCAAATTGGGCAAAAGAGTGAAACTTCATCTCCAAAAAAAAAAAAAAAAAAAAAAAAAAAGAATTACAGATGTTAGATTATATAAAAACTCTAGCTTTAACTTTTTATTAACTAGTGTTCAGAACATTAAACATTAAATAAAACAATTTTTTAAATTGTAGATACTCCATTTAGGCCATGTGTCTTTCTAGGGTAAGTTCAATTTGAAAATCATTCATGTAAGAATAAAATTAAGAGCAGAATGTCAACATTGCCATCTCCAAATTTTATAAGAAAAAATGGCCAAAATCATGTATAAAAACTATGATAAATCCATCCTGGCTAACACGGTGAAAAAACATACAAAAAAAATTAGCCAGGCATGGTGGCACATGCCTGTAGTTCCAGCCACTCAGGAGGCTGAGGCAGGAGAATCACTTGAACCCGGGAGGCAGGGGTTGCAGTGAGCCAAGATTGCACCACTGCACTTCAGCCTGGATGACAGAACGAGACTCCGTCTCAAAAACAAACAAAAACAAAAACAAAAAAAAGGCCAAAAAAACTATGATAAATTATCCTCGATCCTGATATAAATGTATTTTTTTTAAGTGTTAGGAAAAATATTAGGTACCTCAAATACGTTTTGTTTTCATTAATGAAACAAAATAGGCTTTAATCAGAATACTTAAGAATACTGCTCCTTATTTATGTCTATGGACACTAAAGATTTAAACAAAACCTTGTCAAAATGATTATTATACAATGATAACCAATTTCAGCAGCTAAAAGATTTTTGTGATTCATTACATCTAACACAAAATTCCTTCTAGAACATGTTACTAATAAACATCCCTGAATTATAAGTGTCTGTAGTTCAACTAGATAGAGATCTTACTGATGTGCCAGGAGAAGTTGTATATGCTGTTTAATGAATCAAGAACAATCTAGAAGTTGGTAATGCTGAGAAACTGTTCTCCTATTATAAGGTTAAACTTTCAAAACATAACAGGTAGATATTAATAAATGTATAGGATTGGTTGTATTTTTTTACTACCTCTTATTTATCCTTGTATCACGTAACTTCATTCTATGCTGGTGATATTCTGCTTCAGCCAAATATTGATTTTAGTGAAAATGTTTATTCAACACACCTAGTTTTTTTCTTGTTTCCACAATCACTTCTATTTCTGCCAATAATAAATGCAGTTAAAATGTTCAAGTCATTCTTTTTCTATTGGTATGCCTTTAAGAAAACTTTAGAATTGACCAAGTAAAAATCATATGTAGTTTTTAAAGAGTAGAAGGTGCCATCAACTGATCCTTCATTTTCTCACACATGACTATCAAGCCCTATACTCCAGGTCTGTATTTTCTTCCACTTAAGCCTGAAGTGAAGTCAGAAACAAATCACATGCTGTTGCCATAGAAAATCTGTTACCACAGATTAAGTAGTGTAATTTCACAACTCTGAACACTCTAAGTCTAAATGTTATATGGCAACCAAGAACAAACACGTACCTTGCTCAATATACATGTGTCATTCCGCAGGGAGAGAAAAGAAGTTAATAGAAACACAAGATGCTTGGAATGGCTTTGCGATTCCAACCGACTTTCAATTCCTACCCATCTTCTTAGAAAGCCCAAGGGAGTGTAAACGTTCACGGGACTTGGGAGTTACAACCTGGTTCAAATTATTCTTCCATCACTTACCAGCTGTGGCTATTATATTTCCTTGTGCAATAGAGATAAAATGCCCACCTTCAAAGGGCTGAGGAGAGGATAAATATATGAGAATTTATACAAAATACCTAGCAACGAATACAATAAATTGCTCTGTAAGTACAATATTATCTTCAGAAAGTACATTTTGCAATTTTGTAGCATGTTGCCAGATAGGCAATCCTGAGATTACTAGTTAAATGGTTTAAAAAATACAAAATGTCAAAATTCTTAAAGTCGTCCAGCTGAAAACTTAGGGGAAAAAAAAGGCACTGAGAACCAGTTATTAATCATCATAAATTAATTAGGTTAAAAGCCTGAGAATGCTACCAAACATGCCTCCTCACAAAATTCTATGAATAAATCCGAATACAACCTAAAGACAGGTTGTGAAAACAGCGACTAACTATATGGCCTTGGACAAGCTGCTTTAGCCTCCCTGAGGTTTGCTGAGGGGTTTTAAATTAAAACGCATGTAAAACACCAAGGCAGTACTGTGCATAATACAAAGCAGGTATTCAATATTCAATAAATGTTAGTCTCCTTCCCCATTCTCTAGTTTCCACTCAGTTCTACAACCTTGTCTTCACCAAGACACAAAGACCTAGATCACACAATGACAAAGGAAGTCAGATACGAAGGGATGAACAGACTGATGAATGGGACTCTGGCCAGATGTCAAGTTATCCCAAATCCTACCTCTCTGCTTATTATTTTTAAGGTAAGTCTGTATATTTGTTTCATCTTTTGCTTTACTCTGCAAAAGCAAAGTCTCCAAACTTGTTTTGCACCAGATGGGCTACTGAGGACCCACTTGTCAAGTACTTGAAGAGAAATCTAAAAGGGCAAAATTACTATGTTGGCAGAACATCTTGCTCAATAGCACTTGGTTCCATTGTGAAATATGTATTCTTGAGTAGTTACTCTACCACCTAACCCTACACCTAGGTTTCAAGTGCAAGTGTCTTGTAAGGACTTGAGAGCTTACAGGCACAAACCCTTTGAAAGGGGCCAATAGTGCCTACTACAGTAAATCATGACTGAGTACCTAAGCTTGTCAGGCTGGGTCTGTGTTCAACATTCACATGTGTCCTCTCAATCTGGACAGATCGGTGGACTTTAGGTTCTGTTACTTTGCAACCTTGTGAACTGAGACCTTGGACAAGTCACTTTACCTCTCTGGCCTCAGTTTCCTCAATTATAAAACAGAGATGGCCAGGTGCAGTGGCTCACGTCTGTAATCCCAGCACTTTGGGAGGCTGAGGCAGGCAGATCACGAGGTCATGAAATCGAGACCAGCCTGACCAACATGGTGAAACCCCGTCTCTATTAAAAACTCAAAAATAAGCCGGGTGTGGTGGTGCGTGCCTGTAATCCCAGCAACTCGAGAGGATAAGGCAGGAGAATCTCTTGAACCCGGGAGGTGGAGGCTGCAGCCAGCCAGGATCATGCCTGGGTGACAGCAATAGTCTGTCTCAATCAATCAGTCAATCAGAGATGACCATACTTACCCTATGTAAAATGGTAGCTTGAATGTAATCAACCATACTTTAAAAGTCATATAATGGGTAATATAAATGTATAGTTATTATAGTAAGAACCTTGTTTTCCTCAAAAAACATACAGACTAGAAACCATATAACCCTTTACATTTAAGAGTCATTTAATACTGTACCCTAGTAGCCTTGTCCTGAGTCTCTTCTTTCTCTCTGCCAAATTTTTGTAGAGGGAAGAATATGGGTCTCGGCATTCCACAGCTGTCCGTGTAACAGTAGCTCTACCATTTTCTATATAGCCTTGGACTAGTTACTTTAATTCTGAGCCTCCATATTTCTCCCGCAAAACACAGATAATGCCTACTTCACAAGGTTGATACAAGGTTGAAATGAAATAATATCTGTAATGTACCAACCATGGTTTCTAGTGCAGTACAGGCATTCAATAAATGAAGATTTGTTCAGCTGATACTAAAAATAAGATGACATTTATGAGGACAAATATGTTTAAACTGGCTCTTATGGCAATTGAAATATTTCAGCACTTGTATGCCACCACTCCAGAGTTGAAATTCTTAAAATAAATACTCTTCTTATAAGGGTGGAAGGATTGTAAATGATTTTTTATCCATCTAGAATTCCTTGTTCCATTAATCTACAGACATCAACATCACAGCATGTATCACAGGGCCAAACTAATTTTATTCCCTAAAGTATGAAAAACTGACATAGGCATTAGAAGGAAAAGAAAATTAAAGAAAGGGAAATGGGGGTAACATTTATGTCAATCACTGAGTTATGCTCTCTACATGAATTATTTCTCAAAGCAACCCATTGAAGATAGTCCTCTTCTTGTGAGACAAAAAAAAAAAAAAAAAGGCACTGAGGTTTGGAGAGGTTAAGTGAATCACCTAAGATAAATAATACAGTTTCACAGAAGTAGATTGGATTCAAAACCAGCCAGTCTAACTACAATTCTCCAATCTCTCTACTAACTTTAATTCACAGAGAACTACAAGAAATATTACAAAACAAGACATCTGGTAGACCAATCAACTGGAATTTGAGTTTCACTGATCAGCTAACTCTAATTTTACTGATGTCATTATTATTATTAATATATAAGAAATGTTCAAATAGAGTATCTTAGAGTTTAACAAAGTATGTGCACAAATCTTTTTTTAGTTAAAATAACCTTGTGATGTAGGCAGACCAGGTATTATCATTAAGAGAGGGGAAACATGAGACTCAGTGGATAGGTGACATTTTCCAAGTCACATTAACTACTAAGTAGGCAGGCTTAGATTTTAATTAAGCTTTTAATCCGTAAGCAATTCTACCATACCATACTACCATCTTTCTCCAAGATGAAATATTTATAGCACCTTTATTTGCTCCACAAAAATAACCAGAATCTGTATGACAAATAAGCACTAATTTTTCATATTGCATATACTAGAGACTGGGTTATCATCCAGGAAGTAGATAGTAATATCCTTTATTTATGAGATGAAGAAATCAAGGCTTAGCAAGGAAAGTTTGCAAATGGCAGAGCCAAAATGCAAACCTAGGTTTGACTTCCAAGTTTGCACACCTAGTCACTACCTGGAGCCTCCTCTTACTCTCAAGCTCCCTCGTACCCCCAACATGGGTGATCCAAGTCCCAAGATTTCTACTTTGTGATGTGTGAGTAAGAGATCAGCCCGATCCAATAACATCTGGCTCTAATATTTTCTTCTTAGATAACTACAATGCCACACTCATCTGATATTGTCACTTCCTAGCATTCATTACACCAAGAGCCTGCAAACTGGGGTCTTTACCTATTCTCTCCATCACTCACTAGGTAGGCGACCATGGGTGGGGTCTTCAAATCAGAGGAGATGATTGTCCAACTAAAGGAGAAGTAGGCCTACATGTTTTGGGTACTCTTCTGGGGCTAAGATTTCTCAGGCAAGACAGAAAAGTAAAGAAAGGGAAATAAGAGATAACATACATGTCAATCACTGGGTTATGCTCCCTACATGAATTCTTTCATTTACTTAAAGTGAAACTTAAATACAATGTATTTAAGATGAATTTTCAGATCACAAATGCATTCATATTCATAATGTAAGATCTAAATATAAGCTAAAGTGAAACAGCAAGTCAACAAAAGCTCTGCCTTCCCTAACACTGAACAAAGTGAAAGTTAACAATCATGGGTTACAAAAAAGGGAAACTGTAAAGAATGTCCTGAGTAGTAATTACTATCTGGTAGGATTTAAAATAAAGTTCAAGCGTTCTCTAAAAGGATAGGTCTCAGAGAATCCTTGTATGTCCCAGAATGGCTAATCATAATTTTCACAGAAGATTTGGTTTATCAAAACAGACTGGCAATCAAAATAAGCCTTGAACAAAGAAACACAAAAAGAACTTGGGCCCTAACCAGCACAAGGCTCCCCACACCCCACTTAAAAATTAAAAAGCAAAAAACAAGGTAAAGCACCAAGGAATTAAAACGACAAATGTATTTGGAAGGGCTATAAATGGGGTTAAATAAGCTTGACTTTTCAGTAAAGTGTAGAACGCAACTAGTTATTCAATAAATGTAAAATGTACATAGCCATACTTCAATTTCATACTAACTGAAAAGAGGCAATAAAAGAGGCCGGCCTATATGTGGACAATTTCATTTTTAAAAAGCAGGATGGGGAAGAAGATACCCGAAGTCTAAAACTATTAGAAAGACAGCATCATACATTGTGGCGATGCTTAACTTTCTACAAACCTCTTCGTGAATCTCACCAACAAATGCTTTATTCAGAAAAACATGTGCATAAACGTTTATAATTTCAAGAGATACAGACCCCATGAAGTCTATTCTTGGGCCACTTTTTAAGAATCCCAGGAGTGGAAGGAAAGAGCCCTGGACAGCCTTTCGGCTTCTATTTCTGGCCCTACCACCTTGTTATCCTAATCCAACCACTTTGTCTCTCTGGATCTCAGTTTCATCTGTCAAAGATGATCTTTTCTTTTTAAGGCTGTAGTATTCCGTTATATGAATATAACACATTGTCCATTTATCAGTGATGGACATCTAGGTTGTTTACACTTATGGCTGTGTGTGTGTGTGTGTGTGTGTGTGTGTGTGTGTGTGTGTGTGTGTGTGTGTTTGGTAATAGACAAATAACAATTATATAAATTTATTTATTTATGGGGTATAATGTGATGTTTTAATCTATGTATATACTATAGAAAGATAAAATCAAGCTAAGTAACATATCCATCATCTCAGCTACTTATTTTTTTGTGGTGAGAAATATATTCTTTTAGCAATTTTGAAATACATATTATTCTGACACATGTTACAACATGGATGAACCTTGAGGACATTAGCTATGTGAAAGACAGACACAGAAAGACAAATGTTGCATGATTTCACTTATATGAGGTACCTAGAATGGGCAAATTCTTAGAGACAGAAAGGAGAACAGAGGTTGTCAGGGGCTGGGGGAAAGGAAGTTAGGTTTGGGTGATGACAAAGTTCTGGAAATAATAGCAGTGATGGTTACATAACTTTGTGAGTGTTGAGTGTACTGAATGCCATTGAATGCTGTACCTAAAATTTACTTTTTTAACCACTTTTATGTTATGTATATATAACAAGAAAGGGGAAGGAAAGGAGAAAAGAAAACCAGTAACAAAATGATCATTCTTGATCCTTTAACAACTGAAATTCTACCAAATTCTACTAGAATCATTCTCAGACTGAGTGACTGGGGACAATCACCCCCTTTCCATTTTTTAATTGCTAATTATGACTCAGAACTTTTTCTAAGCTTCAGAACAGTAACATCCCAGAATTCAAGTTAAGAGCTAGATCTGCAGCAAGGTGCTCATCCTCTCCTATCAGGGTCCTCTACTTGGAAATTTCTCAGGTTGGTTTTCCCTTACCAATCTCCCTTCAAAAGGAGGTTAAGTGGCTTTCCCACATGTAACAGAAGTAGTACTTTAAAGCAAGCAGAAAAAAAGCCCAAGAACAAACACACTCTAGTTTCCTTAAAGCTGTGCTGCAATAATAGTCTTGTGACATCCCCTCCAAGGATATAAGGAAGCTGTTGTAATCACTTTATTTCCCCATTTGGATGGCAGTCCTTAACCAACTCTGCTTCCCAGCAAAAATCAAATTTAGAGGAAATGCATTTGAACTTCACAATAGTTATGTGGAGTTAACTGTTTCAACTTCTGAAACAAGGCCTCTCTTCCTGAGGCCATGAGGCTACCTGTAGAATGAATCCAATCGCTGGCCAGATGGGAAGTGTGAAGGAGTAGAATGCATCACTCCCTGGAATACTGTCTTAGGAGAGCTCAGGTATCCAAAGCTCATTTGAGATAAGTGCCCCTCCTACCACCACTGTATCCTGTAGCACCCATCAGAAAGCTTTCTGCAAAGAACCGTCTGTCTAGCATGATGGGGAAAGGTGTAAGCTTGGCAAGTGAAGTAAGAAAAAGCTGTTTACATAACCATAAGTAGCATTACATTCTGAGATCTCTTCTTGGTCCTTCCAGACTACATACACAGTTAAAAATGGTAAAACATAAAGCACAACTAAATTAAATCTGGCATGAGCAAAATATCTGAGAATTTGCTAATACTGACTCAATTTGCACAGGTCCCTCAATTGCTAAAGAACACAGATCCAATGGGGTTTATACTTGTTCAGATAATGTGGTGGAAAAGATAATGATGATAACCACAAAACTAATAAAAATATATTAAACAACAGAAACTATTCTTGAAACTTCTTTATATAAACATTCCAATAAAAACTTTTGGCTGCTCTAGTGCATTTATTTCTTTATTTATACAAGAATAAAAGGGCGCTCTTCAAATGTTTTGACTAACAACCTTCCTCCAGAGAACTCTTTAAAGAGTCAGGACATATAATAATCGAGCCCAAAGACAGACAGGATTTCCTACTGCACATTTCCAAGACAATTCAATTGCTTTTTATTGCTGTTCATATGAAGAAACCACTGCTCTCAAATTTTATTCACAGAAATTACATTCAATCCAAAACTTAATTGTTTACCATATTTTCTGTATGCAATTATAATATGGAAGTACTGGTTTCTAATTAACTCTTTCAAGTCTTAAAGACATACCAGAAAAAAATATATGATATAGGAAATCTGTTTCCTCTTGTACTAAACCAGGATAAACTGTATACATTGGAAATGTTATGCTACCTCAACAGACAAGGCTCATTCTGACTTTTGAGTAAAATAGTAAAATATAAGAGATAAGAATTGAAGAAGGCAGGCAGGCAGAGGAGAGAGAAAATGGTAACATGACTTACGTTTCTCTCTCAGACAATGAAGTGGTTAGCAGGAGCCAGCAGAAGGCAAGGTACAGAATTGAGGTTTTAATTTGTGGCAAACACACACTGAGATGCCAAGTGGGTGGTACTCCTATGAATCGGGGGTGGGGCTGGGGATGAGAGGAAAGAAATAAGGAAGAAGGAGCACTTACTCGGTTAGAAGCTGGTGCAGCTTGTGATAGCCTCGCTCCAAGGCCAAGCTCACAGGCGTCGCCCCTTCCTGGTTGTGGATACTGAGAGCTCCGCGGCCACCTGGCTTCTGCAACAGGAACCACGTCAACCTCAGCAGTCCCAGCCGCACAGCAAAATGCATCAATGTCTCTCGCGGGCCAGCATCTGTAAATGGGGGAGAAAATGAACATAAGTGAGGAAAATATAAAAACAAAAAACAAACAAACATAAATACAAGTTATGTAAACACCACTGCCTCCAAGTGCCTAAGATTGTAAAGTTAAGCTACAGCATACAGTGTGAACAGCTTTATTGTGGCCAGGTAGAATGAGCCCTCAAGTAAAGGCAAAACAAAGCTACAAAAGCATAGAAAGTATAGGAAGCAAAATCTTCAGTTGAACACAGCCCTACAAAAGAGAATCAGGCCATTTCTATATTCTGACTTAATATACGGTGTTTGTTCAACCAATTTCACAGGCAGGCATATAAAGGTGACCCACACACACATTCTTTTACTCAAATAATAATAACAGAAGCAAATGCCGCCCCACAACATCAGGTCTAAGAGGGAATCGCTGTTGGGACTTAAATGGGTGTATCATAAACGGTATAATTACTTTTTAAAAGAACACCCAGACAGGAGTCGGCTAGTTAAACACTAAAAACAGGTTCTGCTTGTTCAGTACACATGGGTCTTTTTATTCCTCCACAATAAGGGCAAATCAAATTTCTGGCACTGCCAGCTTTGTTTATTTGTTTAATGAGAGGAAGAAATGCATCTTCTGGCACAATAAGGAAGACTAACTCTAAGACAATCCACTAATAACTGCAGAAAGGAAAATGTTTATTTCACTTGAAATAAAGGCTCCCTCTTAGTAAAGTATAAGTCACTCTGAAAG
Organism: Nomascus leucogenys; assembly: GCF_006542625.1. Lineage (NCBI taxonomy): Eukaryota > Metazoa > Chordata > Mammalia > Primates > Hylobatidae > Nomascus > Nomascus leucogenys. The sequence continues at coordinate 104,399,528 of NC_044386.1, read as the reverse complement.
TGACGGAATGAGGAAGGGCTTGTAGTTAGACAAATCTGGGTTCGAATCTGGCATTTACCATCTGTGTGACCAAGCGTGATTCACGTAACATCTCTGAACTTCATTTTCTTCATCCCTAAAGTGAGATACCAACACCTCACTCATAGAGTTGTAACAAACGAGAAGAGGTAGATGAAATGCTAGTACTATGACTGGCTGTAGCAGATATTCATTAAATTCCAGTTCCTCTCTGTTTCCCTGCTCTCTTCACTGTCCTCTTGGACATCAAATTACATTCAAGGTTCACTAGCAATACTCTCTTCCTCAGCAGTCCTCTGTGCCCAACCTAGGATGACAGGAGCTAAGGTCTTTGCAGGGATGCCACATATAGCCCCACAAGGCTGCACTACACTTAACTCCAGGGAGCTGGGAATGGCACCCTGAAGTTGTGCCTGCCTCAGCTTAGCTATCATCTCTCATTCTTCATGGCTTCCCACGGGTCTAAACTTCTTCACTGAGCACTCAGACTTTTTGGACCCCAGTGGTTTTCTCCTTACTGTGAAGTCCTCAAATGCTTCTATACATGAATATCACAAAGGAATGAACAGATTTTTGAAGCTGTGATTTTACACTGAATTACACTGTTTCCAAATGTCATCTGTGTATTAGTCTGGTATCCCTATTTCCAAGGTAAATTTCCTTGGAAGCACAATTTTTCATATTGTATATTTTCCCTACAGAACTGTATACGCATGGACCAATTCAGGAGTTAAAGGGTGTTTAACCAGAGGCACATGGCTGGAAAGATTATGCCCCAGAAGCAACAACTACATGTGCAGGTACAAATTTTAATAATCAACACCTCTGCGCAGGTGGCAAGGCCAGACAAAAGGATAAATAGAAAATCCTCACGAAAGATCAAACAGCACCATCTAACTTGTGCCTTACAGTTGTTCTGACATCCTTATCAAAAACAAAAGAGCTAATGAGGCACTAACTAGGAAATACGTGATTCTTTAGAGGCTAGTTATTTCCAATCTTGAAGCAGCTGTCTCTTTACCACCCTCCCACAACCACTCTTCTGATTTGTTATTTGTTCTGGGTCAGCTGAGTATTTGAGTAGAAATCCCAATGCTTGGCCGGGCGCGGTGGCTCACGCTTGTAATCCCAGCACTTTGGGAGGCCAAGGCGGGCGGATCACGAGGTCAGGAGATCGAGACCACGGTGAAACCCTGTCTCTACTAAAAATATAAAAAATTAGCCAGGCGTGGTGGTGGGCGCCTGTAGTCCCAGCTACTCAGGAGGCTGAGGCAGGAGAATGGCGTGAACCTGGGAGGCGGAGCTTGCAGTGAGCGGAGATCGCGCCACTGCACTCCAGCCTTGGGGACAGAGCGAGACTCCATTTCAAAAAAAAAAAAAAAAAAAAAAAAAATATATATATATATATATATATATACACACACACACACACACACACACACATACACACAAACACTAATTAGCTAAGAAAAAATATTTATGAAAAGCTACCAAGGCCAGGTGCAGTGGCTCAAGCCTGTAATCCCAGCACTTTGGGAGGCCGAGGTGGGAGGATCACAAGGTCAGGAGATCGAGACCATCCTGGCTAACACGGTGAAACCCCGTCTCTACTAAAAATATAAAAAATTAGGCAGGCGTGGTGGTGGGTGCCTGTAGTCCCAGCTACTCGGGAAGCTGAGGCAGGAGAATGGCGTGAACCCAGGAGGTGGAGGTTGCAGTGAGCCAAGAAAGCGCCACTGCACTCCAGCCTGGGGGACAGAGCGAGACTCCAACTCAAAAAAAAAGAAAAGCTATCAAACACTCTGAACGGAGGTGGGAACTGAATTATCAAATGATTATGGTGGGCAACCTATTAACCAACATCAGATATATGGAATTGGGAATACACAGGCTATTCTTACTGTAGTTTTTCCTAAACCTGGCTTCCACCTCTCCACCCAAATTTCTCTTTGAGGGGAGAATTCTTGCCCCCCAAGATGATCAGATCTCTTTTTACTTGGTTATACAATATCATAAGTAAATAAGAATGAAGATTTCCCCCAGGACGTTTCTCCCTGCTTCCTCTAGAGCAAGTCTGCAGTGGGCCCATCCTACATTACCTGGGAGTTATGCTGATTGCTACTGCACAAGGGTCTCTCAGGGAAAACACTCTCCTAATTTACCATTTTCACTAACCACCGAGCTGAGAAACTAAGTGAGACTTGGAAAACTCCGAGAAAAAAATGTTCTTGCCCTACCATTCACACTGCATCCAGATGAATCCTTATCACCTGCATTTAAGGCAGAACTGTGGCAAACAGTACAATGTGTAGAAGCTTGTTTATGTAACTAGGGATGAGAGAACGTCCGGAAGATTTAAAAGGACAAACTCCCTCCTGTTCATATTTAAAGTGAAGATTAATTTTTGTAACAAGTAAAACATCAATGTTCTGTGTCTCTAAATGGTACATTCAAAATGAATAGCTTATAAACTAGCACACATATCGGAATACACTTTCCTCCATTTCACAGATGAGGAAATTAAGTAACAGAGAGATTAAGTATTTTGCACACTCTTGCAATGAAGCCAGGATGCAAACAAACTGACTCCAATGCCCCTGCTTTTCCCACTTTGCAAGAGCAAAGTTAAACCCAGAATTCTCAACTTTATGCTCATGCCTGAAGTTCAGGGAGACTTAAGAAATTTATCATATGTAAATGTGTGCAGGTAGGCACCTATAAACATTGTTTTCTGAGGAGAAATCTGCGCAATTTCCAAAGGAGTCACTGACCTGAAGAAAGCTAAAAAGCACTGCAACTAAACAATTAAAACAGTCGGAGGATTAGCCATAAATCTTACATACTACTTTGTGTAAGTATTAGGCTAGAATACCTGCAAACATCCTAGCTTTCAACAGCAAGAAGTCCTGTTACGTAACAAGGTACCTTATTTACCTGTATTACCTCAGGCATCGTGGTTACTTTGTATGTTTCTCCTTTAAATACCTATTTAAAAGTATTTGATGTGCAACTCACTGATGTGAACAGACTATTCCATTACATTCATCCCTCAACAGCAAGCATGATGAACTCTTAACTGATGCTACTCTCCCCTTACTGTACCCAGTGTTCCTAGATTCTAATCAACAATTAATAGAACAATTTAAACTGCAGAATGTGAATTAAGCACAGAAAACCAGATTCCTGATCCCAGTTGTTGACCTAAAGACAGTTCTATCAAGTCACTTGCATGCATTTCACCTTGTAAAGTATACAACTTACACGATTTCTTTTGTTGATTATTATTTTAAATATATGTACAATAAAATTCACCTTTAGGGGGTGTACACTCCTGTGAGTTTTAACACATGCATAGATTCTTATAGCCACCACCACGAACAAGATACAAAACAACTCCAACAACCCAAAGAATTCCCTCATGATACCTCTTTGCAGTCAGACTTTTCCCCCACTCCCAGCTCCTAGCAACTACTCATCTGTTCTCTTTTTCTATAATTTTGCATTTTCCAGAATATCATATAAATAGAACCATATAGTATGGAACCTTTGGAAACTGACTTCATTTTCCTAGCATAACACATTTAAAACACATCCAAGTTGTTGCACATGTCAACAGTTTGCTTTTTTTTATTGCTGAGTAGTATTCCACTGTATGGATATATTACAGTTTGCTTCTATATTCACTCAGTGAGGGAAATCCGGGTTATTTCCAGTTTTTAATGATTATGAATAACACTACTACGAGCACATCTGTGCAAAGACTTTTTGGTGACTACAGATTTTCATTTCTCTAGGATAAACACCCAAAAGTGGGATTACTGGGTCATATGCTAAGTGTATGTTTAATTTTACAGGAAACTGCCAAATATTGCTAGAGTGGTTATACATTTTGCATTCCTACAAGCAACATATGAGATGTTCTTCAACTTTGCCAGCACTTGGTATTCTTCATCTTAGCCATTATGATAAATGTGTAATGATATCTCATCGTGGTTTTAATACGTATTTCCTTCCTTAAGTGTTCAAATTTGGTTTGGCCTTTGTTAGCACTGCTTGAGCAATTTTGTGCAACAGAAAATTTACCAGTACACTGACAGTACAAAAAAATATTAAAGCTGGCCAATTAAAGACAAGGAAGTTAAGGTCCAAAGAGAGGAAGTGGCCGGGCACGGTGGCTCACGCCTGTAATCCTAACACTTTGGGAGGCTGAGGCGGGTGGATTGCCTGAGCTCAGGAGTTCGAGACCAGCCTCGGCAACATGGTCAAACTCCGTCTCTACTAAAATACAAAAAAACGTAGCAGGGCGTGGCGACATGTGCCTGTATTCCCAGCTACTTGGGAGGCTAAGGCAGGAGAATCGCTTGAACCCAGGAGATGGAGGTCGCAGTGAGCCAAGAATGCACCATTGCACTCCAGCCTGGGCGACAGAGTGAGACTCCATCTCAAAAAAAAGAAAAAGAGAGAGAGAGAGAGGAAGTGATATGCCCAAAGTTTCAGATGTTTGCTTTTTCTAATAGTTGTTTTTAATCATGGTAACATAAAACTATCCAACTCCTGGGACCCTCTTTAAACAAGACAAAACAAAACCATAAAACACCATAAGCCCCACAAATAACTTATGCGGTACTATCTTGACACTGATTTGTGAAAGGCAGCCAGAATAAACATTCCTGTATCAATACAGAAATGAGAGGAGCTAGAGGTATTAAGGCCCATCACCAAGTTTCTGAAGAGGCACTCATGCCTTATATAATGTCAAATATTCTGATCTCTAAAGAATAGCAGGATAGAAGTTTCTTGGACACTGTACTTAAAAAAAGAAGCAAAGGATAAATCCTTTCTTCCTTGATTTGATACTTCCCTTCAGGTTTTACCTGGGCAGGACTATCCAGGTAGAATCTGACAGTATGCACCTGACAGTATGGAACACTGTTCTGACAGCTGATCACAGGCTTAACTGTTAAATTGAGTAGATTTAAGAGAATCAAAGCTGGCAAAGACTTCTTTACCATTCTTCCATGGAAAAAAACAAAATTCATCTGAGTGTAGAAACTAACTATGCCATGGCCCAGGCCCCTATGGGTATTTCTCCTCAGGAACTGCTCACCTGTGGAGAGGGTGACTTGTGGTCTGCTCACCCAACATAATTCAATACTCAAAGCTGGGTGGACTCTACAGGGCAGTGGTGTGACTGACCAGCTCTTTCATTGAAGACATAGAAAGTACAAGCAGACCCTTCTGGCAGGAGCTCTAACATCAGGCTTCCAATCTAGATTTCATCAGTAATAAAGTAAACATTTTGGTCTCTATCTCAAGACTCCTAAATCGTTCGATTGGACTTGAACTCAGAAGGGAAACTGGATGTTACTTATTGAACTCCAGGTACACATTATGTTTCATTAAAAAATATCTATACAATTATGACATCAAGTAGGTGTCATTCGCTACTAGAATTATGTGGGAAAACCCTTGTTTGAGTAATAGGACTTACTATGTAAATGTTTTTGAAAAAGTGGAGTTCTGGCCGGGCGCAGTGGCTCATGCCTATAATCCCAGAACTTTGGGAGACCAAGGCAGGTAGATTACCTAAGGTCAGGAGTTCGAGACCAGCCTAACATGGTGAAACCCTGTCTCTACTTAAAAAAAAAAAAAGAAAATACAAAAATTTGCCAGGCATGGTGGCACATGCCTGTAATCCCAACTATTTGGGAGGCTGAGGCAGGAGAATCACCTGAACCCGGGAGGTGGAGGCTGCAGTGAGCCGAGATCATGCCACTGCACTCCAGCCTGGGCAACAAGCGCAAAAGCCCGTCTCAAAACAAACAAACAAACAAACAAACAAAAGTCCTTTCTTCAGTGAACTCTCATAGGGAGGGCCAACAGATAAAGTCAGTAAGAGTGACACTAACCTGGTTAAGGAAGTGTGTGGTTTCTAAGAGCACACCCTGTTCTCAGGCTCCTCCCACTCACTGCCCAATCTTTCCTCTCCTTTACTTCCAGGCTATCTTTAGAGAACTTCAGAATACAATAATGAAAACCATGTCTTTGATCATTAAACACCAAAAAGTAACTCTGCGACTCTCCTCATGAAGACGGTGTCACTTTCTACACTTGAGAGATCAAGTCTGAAATCCAGACCCACAGGAAGGTGATGTGCCACTCTCCTTGCGTAATCCCTAGGGTCATTTCGCTGCAACAACATGCTTAACAGCTCAACTGAAGAACCTAGAAGAGATACCACTGAGGCCACTTTCCTACAGTAATTCTAAGATTTACTCAGCCTCTGTGGAAGATCTGAATATGATGACCATAGAAAAGCAGCCCCATTAAAAAAAATAGAAATATCACAAACTTAAAGTTTGTTTGTAGATCATATAAATTCTCACCATGCAAACTCTGATCTGTCCCCAACACACTCCACTCCGCGGGCAGCTTCAGGTGCCTGAATGCCAGCACCAACTTCTTATCAAGGGAATTCACATCCCCAGATGGGGGTCCTGACTGGTCAAGAAAACGGGTAAAGTTCAAAGCCTGCTGATTTCCAGCACTGGTTGCTAGGAATTGAGCTGCATCATACGCTTCATCCTGAACAAAATGAAAGTCTTCTTCAGCCACCACAAACACAGGAAGGCCCTCTTTGGAAGCACAGAGCTGCACCTTCACTGTTTCACCGCAATCATGACCTAAAGAAAACACAGGCAGCAAATAAAACAGTATTAGAGCCTCACTGCTGAAATGACACTGGTAGGTCCTCTTAGCTCTTATTTCATGACATACAAATTTCTCCTCCTAAAAAACACCCCCCTCCTTCCTCTTGAGCTCTGACAGCATTTTTCCAAACTTCTTAAAACTCCATTTTCAGCTTTTATTTGCAAATATGAATTCCCTTAACAAAGAACAAAAAACTTTGCATCCCAGCTTTCACCATGCCTGTAACATGGTATCTGGAACTGAACAGGCTCTGAAGGTCAACAAGGCTATTCAATTTGAACAGATTTAAGAATGAAAACTGAAGGACCTGCAAGGCCTAGCATACAATGGAAAGTCCAATAGCTACTGAACTAAGTTAGATCTGAAAACATAACAGGAAAAAATATCACTCATACAAGTTATACAGGAAGAATTTTACAGATTCACTAGCACTTGCTTTATTATCACAATACAAGGGTTCACATGATGAAGCACTTGGAAAAGTACATAATTACTTGATTTTATTTTACTACTATGAGCAATCCAAGGCCTAAAAAATAAATAATGATTTTTGTTCTCAGATACACATTATTTCCCATCTCGACCACTAATGTAATGAGGACTTCAATGAAATTACCTGGTTTGCATGAGGATAATGCAATGCTGTGGCTGGGAGCCCAGTTCAGGAAACGCAAACATGCCAAGGACTCCATGGTGCCCAGTGTACAGACTAGCAGGCACCTCAGGAGTGGTGATTGGAGGCAGAAAACTGCATGCCACTCCAAAGAGCTCGGCTGGAGCCAGGTCAGCAAGATTTAACACCACTTGTCTATGGGTAAGGCCTTCTTGGAGAATCGGGCTTTCTTTTGAAATTTTAGCCTCACAGAATTAAATATTTCCAATATTCAGAATATACTCATCACAATGCACACTGCATTTCCCCTGTTTTCACACACTGATCTCCAATAGCCAGAACTATGCTCCTATCATCATCCTTCTCCCATTATCTTTCTGATGACAAAAAAGAAAAGAAAGTAGAGTTAATGTTTTTGTTTGGGTAATGCCACTTCGTGCTCTGCCTGATTTATCACAGGCACCGTGCACGTGCCACTTCCCTGAATCTCTAACACATTCAGACTGCTCTTCTACAGCTAAGGGCATGGAGGGAAACCCTCTACATGGTCCCTGAGACTGAATTTCCATACCACGGGCACAGGCCAACAGAGGTTTCAGACTTGGAACGAACTAAGCTTTCTGCTGTCTTTGAAAGAGACAATGTTTCTTCCATGTAATCAGAATAATAAGTAAGTTGATTTTCCACATGCTTTTTTCCCAAGGGCCTCCTTAAGCCCTCATCCTGTGGCAAAAGAAATCTCTCACTTCTATGTAATTCTAGGGTGGAAGGAAGTATTTACCAAGCAAATACATAGTACATGCCAGGCATCTGACAATCACCTCTCCACAACAATTTTATGAGGCATGTATTGTCCTCAATTTATAGATGAGAAACTGAGACTTAAAGAAGTAACTTGCCCCTGTTACACAGATATTAAGGTGCAGAATTCATTATTCAGGGTCAAGGCTGATGCCAAAGGACGTGGTCTACTGTATCAGGATGCAAGGGTTTTGTATCACATTGCCTATAAATAGGCCAATGTGTTTGAAGAGGAAGAAGGCTAAGAGCTAAGTCCCTGCCTAAGAGGAGCCTAACACTTGGAATGATGGGCTAGTATGACTTTTAAGCAGAATAATTGGTTCATGAACCATGAAGATAAGTCTTCACATGAACACTGAATCCACACGATACTCCCACTGCCTTCCAAGCTGAATTCTTTCTAAGGCTGTAGAAAGCTGAAGCATCCTCTGCCTGGTGTGTGTGTGCAAGCGCGAGCATGTGCACATGCATGCACACTTTATAATAATGTATATGTGGTATTTATACATTTAATATATGAAAGAGAATTAGGGGAAAAAAGCAATATTTCTTTGAAGGGCAGCCAGCCTAACTACACAGACATCAATGTTAGCAGAAACAAGCCAAATGATTCAGTTAGTAAGATTTGTCTATTTTTCTAGCAGAAAATGTTTCTTTTAAAATATTCTCTAACATCTGACTCAGTTTTATTCAAGAGCTAAAAGCTAGACACTCATCAAGTCCAGGCACTATGATCAGAAGGTGAAGATGAGTAAAGTAAGGAGTCTCAACTCCCCAGAGATTTACGGTCCATAACAGAGAATCAAACAAGTTGCAGATAACTGCAATGAAGTCAAAATGAGAGGAGCTCTACAATAACTTTCCTATCTAAAATACCTAAATATCTAAATACAGTGCAATTTGGAGAGAGGAGTGGTGCATTCCACATGTGGGCAAAAGCAGGAGATTTCACAAAGGAGATGGCAATTAAGAAGGACTTAGGCCAGGCGCGATGACTCACACTGTAATCCCAGCACTTTGGGAGGCCCAGGCAGGCAGATCACTTGAGGCCAGGAGTTCGAGACCAGCCTGGCCAACATGGCGAGACTTTGTCTGTACTAAAAATACAAATTAGCCAGGCATCTGTAGTCCCAGCTACTAGGGAAGCTGAGGCAGGAGAATCGCTTGAACCTGGGAGGAGGAGGTTGCCATGAGCCAAAATCGTGCCACTGGACTCCAGCCTGGGAGACAGAGACTCTGTCTCTAAATAAATCAATAAAATCTAGAAGGGGCCTCCTAAATTCTTTAATATTATCAGCCAAAACACCATACATAGCCTCACTTAATTTCCAAATAAACTGATGGTGGATGGATGATGAACGATGGATGGATGGAGTGATACGTATGTCAGTCAGGAGAACTGCTTTAAAGAAGAAATGTTGTGGTTTGTCAATAGAATCAATACATAGCATTGTCCCATTTATCCAAAATTAAGCTAATCTGTAAACTTCTGAAAGTCCTTTGAGGTAGATATGAATAAATGTCAATAAAGACCAAAATTTCACAATACAATGATGATGATGTAAGTAATTTGAGATCCAAATTGAATTACGCCTTCAAACCTTACATTTACAGTGCCTTAGAAGAGAGATTACACTATGTAAAACAGAATATCCACTGCCCTATCCATTTAACCAGTCCTTTTCCTTTCTTATTGATCTCCTTCCTCAAGCCTATGCAAAGATGGGAAACCCGAACCCTTGAATGAGAAAGGGAGTCACAATACTACTAAAAGTAAACATCATTCACACAGCAAAAAGCCATGGTGAAGCAATGCTACCTTACCCAAAACTGTGAAGTGCCAAAGTAAAGTATCTACACAGAAATTTGTCTGGAATTGCTAAAATGACTGTTTACTCAGGCAGAATGGGATGAGGGCGAACGACAGGGAGAGAAACAGAACAAGGTGGGATAGATGTGTGCATGTGGGGGTGTTGTGCTTGGCAACAACAATATGCTTATCTCTTTCTGCTGCATTAGCAGAGTTTGTTAGCAGGTGAATGGATGGATGTGTGAGCTACTGTCAGCTCTGTGTATAACTAAAATCAAACTGTATAACCGAGAAGGCAGAATGTCAGAAATAGCCATGAAAGAGATATCTGAGAAACTGTCCAATTTTTAATCCAATGTTTTCCCTTCAGACATGAATTCAAAATCTGAAGAAAAAACTATGAATCATCATAAGTAAAATATGCCATAAATCTGGAATTTGTTTGGTATGATTAGAGGCTTATTTTTCAAAAGAAAACCTGAGGGTTAAAAGATGAGTGGGGAACTCAGGGTTTCCTGGATTAGTCTTTATTAAGAGTACATTGGAAGTGTTACTACTGATCAAGAATAAAGTACCTCACCCTACTGTCTGGAAATCAACCACACCAGTTTGGCAGGCCTACTCTCTCACATTAATGTTTTCCATTACGTTCAAGTGTCTCTCAAGATTATTTTTTAATTCCTATAACCTTTCTGATAAAGCTCCTGGCGGGGAAATCAGCATTTTTTAAAAAGTTACATAATACAGACTCAATAATAAAAATAAAATCACCGCATATGCCTACACCAAACCTCTTACTATCATAAATTAGCTCTAGAGACATGACTATTTGCAACAGGGCCATTAGTCATATGACTACCTTTGTACATAAAGACTGCAGGGTTATTTATTTATTTATTTTGAGATGGAGTCTCGCTCTGTCTCCCAGGCTGGAGTGCAGTGGCACGATCTCGGCTCACTGCAAGCTCTGCCTCCCGGGTTCATGCCATTCTTCTGCCTCAGCCTCCTGAGTAGCTGGGACTACAGGCGCCCGCCACCATGCCCTGCTAATTTTTTTGTATTTTTGTAGAGACGGGGTTTCACTGTGTTAGCCAGGATGGTCTCGATCTCCTGACCTCGTGATCAGCCCGCCTCGGCCTCCCAAAATGCTAGGATTACACCTTACACCATGCCTGGCCAACTGCAGAGTTATTAACAATGTCTACAATTACACTGCAAAGACATGGGGATGGGAAACTGCATCCAACTTGATATAATAACCACAATCTAACTTTCTGCATAAAAACAGAAGCTGCAGTAGGAAGAACAATAGCAGGATTTTCAGTTAGTTCCATGGTGTTTTTCCTTTGATTCAATTTCCTGGTAACAAGAAAGGAAAATAAAAATCCCAATCTTCTTTTTAAAAAGGGAAGTTCTGAAAATTTTACTGAACTTATGAAGGCAGCTACTCTAGAGGATTTAGAGAGGGGAAGGAGAGAGAGAAACTATTGGAAGAAACGCGGCCCAAACTTTAATTCCATATTTTAAATTAGGAATTAATTTCTGAACTTCTCACACTATCAAGTCCACTTACAAGAGAAATATAAATTATGGGGTGGGAGAAGTCTGCTCCCAGCTGAGTAAACTGTAGGGATCCTCATCAAGTATGCTGGCAATTAGCTGTCAAGTAGAAGATATTAGGTTTGAACTCCAGCTCCACTGCAACATATTTGGTTATCCTGAGAAAGTCATTCAACCTTGAAGCCTGTTTTCCTTGTACACAAAATGAGAACACCATCAACCTTATGGATTGTTAAAAACATTAAGGCTGTGCACAAAGTATCTGGCATAAAATGGGCAACTAAAACTGGTAGTTTTTATTATTAGCTATTAAAATGCTTCTGTTTAGGAAACTCAAGGAAAACAGATCCCTAATACTCTACAAACAGCTTCTCCAGCATGGCCCAACAAAGCTTGCCATTGGCACTGTAGGACTGAAAAAATAAAGAGAGGAGAGAAAGAATAAACAAAAACACAAGGAGCACCTAGGTGAGAAACAGAAACTTAACTATTGATGGTCCTCTTAAAATCACCTGATCTGCACCTTTTTTATGCTGGCAGGTCAGGAGGTGTGTGTGTGTGTGAGGTTGGGAGAGCTCTCCTGCAGGCTCCTTCTCACTATATGGAGCACCGCACCCATGGAAACGAAATACTGCTACTGATAAACAAAACTGCTGAAGCACAGCCCAAGAATTACTTCATTTCCTATTAAGCTAAAAGTGGAATGCATCCCATCTGGGCCCTCTCTTTTGAGGATGAAACAATAGGAACTTTGTTTCATCAGCTACCCAAAAAGAACCCCTAATAGCGTTTGCTGGGCCAGCCAAGCCCAGTCCCACACAGATGTCACCTTCTAAGAGAAAAAATGATGGAAAATATAAAAATAATATCTTTATTACTTCAGTTTGGCATCAAAGTCTCTAAAAATTTGGTGTCTTTTTCTTCCTTCTGAAGTGCCTATGATAGGGTTAAAGGAAACAAATTTTCAGTCTTCAGATCCAGACTCTAATAGGAAATGGGATTATGTGCAGAAGTATGCACCCACTGCTGGGTTTTGGTGACCTAATGGTAGTGTGCAAATTTGGTATATGTGTAAAATGTCTCTGTGTACAGGAGTATTTAATCAGAAGAGAACAAAGAGTAGGCACAGGAATTTCACCATGCGCATTTTAGAGGAGGAAGGAGAGATTTAATGCTAAAAATGTGCTCTGCTATATTCCAGCCCACACCTCTAAGGCAGTGTTTCTCAGCCTTTTCTTCTGTTATCATATCCCAAAGAGCCTTTTCAGACATTATTCTCTATTCACTCCTCACTTCATGAAACTTTAATACCACAGATATACCACAAATTTGTGTAACTGTGTTTTACATACACATAGTAAGTTTTTTTTGGTCCCCAAAAGGCAATTTTCACCCCCTTGGGAGGATATCACTCCCTTAATATTGTATGCCCTAGGATTCCAGTGCTGTGTTCGTGGTTCCAAAGTTATGAAATATATAATTTCCTCATAACATTACAACAGGGCCGGGTGCGGTGGCTCATGCTTGTAATCCCAGCACTGTCGGGGGCCGAGGTGGGCGGATCACGAGGTCAGGAGATCAAGACCATCCTGGCTAACACAGTGAAGCCCCGTCTCTACTAAAAAATACAAAAAATTAGCCGGGCATGGTGGCAGGTGCCTGTAGTCCCAGCCACTCGGGAGGCTGAGGCAGGAGAATGGCGTGAACCCGGGAAGTGGAGCTTGCAGTGAGCAGAGATTGCACCACTGCACTCCAGCCTGGGCAACAGAGTGAGACACCCTCTCAAAAAAAAAAAAAAAATTTACAACTAAGGACAGTAGATAACAGATTTTTTTCCTCTTCAACTAGTTCTCACTCTGTTTTTCCAGTATAACCACTATATGTACTAAGTAGCATTAGGACAGTAATTTAAGTTTTGTAGAATATAAAATCTCACTAAGGAAATAATATAAATATATAGTAAAAAACATAAATTACATTAAAACATTTATTTATTTATTTTACTTTAAACTTTTTTTTTAATTTTTTTATTTTTTTAATTATTATACTTTAGGTTTTAGGGTACATGTGCACAATGTGCAGGTTTGTTACATAAGTGATTGCTCTAAGAATTAACATGTCAGAATATATCATAGAACTTATCACAATCTACTTCAGATGCTTACTAATTTAATGTAGTCTTACACAGCATTATTCTCTCTCTCCTTTTGTGGATCCATTGTTATGCATATTACATACATGTATCTAAATTAAAATTTATATATATTTAAATTAAAATGAATAAAGCAATCACTTTATAACGAAAAAAAGAATATAAAATCTCATCTGTCTAGAGATAGCTTTATAGTAAGAGTATTTCAGAATAAGGAGACTGTTAGAAAAAGTCCAATAAAAATAACTGATTACCTTGACAGGCGTTGCGAGGGGCAGGGCCAGGCTGCGAGATGGGGGGTGTCAGAATTCTCTAATTAAGCCCATTAAATTAAAAGTCTACAACTTCTTTTCAAATATGCTATTCAATTTGGTCATACTGGACATCTGCTGCTGGAAAGTAATTCTTGGTTCACAAGAAATGAAAGAGGCCAGGCATGGTGGCTCACGCCTGTAATCCCAACACTTTGCTAGGTGGAGGCAGAAGGATCACTTAGCCCAGGAGTTTGAGACCAGCCTGGGCAACGCAGGGAGACATCATCTCTGCACACACACACAAAAATTAGCCACTTATGATGGTAAGTGCTACTTGGGAGGCTGAGGTATAAGAATAACTTCAGCCTGGGAAGTCAAGCCTGCAGTGAGCTGTGATTGTGCCACTGCACTTCAGCCTGGACAAAAGAGTGAGACGCTGCCTCAAAACAAAACAAAAAAAAAAAGAGAAAGAAAAAGAAAGACATAACATATTATAACTCAGACCATTTGTTGCAATCTGGGCTGCAATTTTTTTCTTTAAACCCAAAAGAACTTCTGACCAGGTAAATGTATTTTTCTTTTTTAATGACAAATCTACTTTATAAAGTACCTTCCCTTATCAGTGAAAAAGAAAAGGAAAATATAAAAGAGCTGAGTCAAATTTGGAGTCAATAAAGGTTTGTAGTTCTTCAAACAAGAACCCTTGCTGTGAATTCTAAAAATAAATAACAGACATGCTGAAAAAGATTTTATGAAAGATTCTGCACCAAAGCCTTTTACAAAAATAGTATACAAAACCTGCTAAACATCCTGTTCCATCTTCCACTCTGAAATCACTGCTTGGTCTAAATTCAGTTTCATTAATAAAAACGAACACAATAAAACAGTGCTCTATGCCCCCATCCCACCCCAACAATTATCTTCAAAGGATGTCCACATTTTGTACACTATTTGCCAATCCTACATAGGTCTTAAAAAACCAAATCTCAGCTTTATCTCTCAAGAAAAATCACTGGTTAATTAAAATGTCATTTAGGGTTGTATTTGTTTACTATGAAGAGACAATAATGGAATATTTTACTTTCATTTATTACTAAGGCAACACCTTTCATTATTAGAAGTATATTTCCATCTCAAGCTATGTTTCAAGGCAAATTATATTCCTGAACTAGCCACTTTCATAGGTGTTTTGAATGTAATATTTTATTATAAAGCTTTGGTTAGCCTCCAGGGTTTATCAGCACAAAGATGGATTTATTTTCAAAAGACAGGACATTCTTTTCAGCCTTCAGAATGTTTTCATAGAAAATTACTATGTATCATAAAAATATCATGCTCACTGTAAACATTTAAACAATTCAGGCTGGGCGTGGTGGCTCACAACTGTAATCCCAGCACTTTGGGAGGCCAAGGCGGGTGGATCACGAGGTCAGGAGATCAAGACCATCCTGGCTAACGTGGTGAAACCCTGTCTCTACTAAAAATACAACAAAATTAGCTGGGTGTGGTGGCGGGCACCTGTAGTCCCAGCTACTCGGAGGCCGAGGCAGGAGAATGGCGTGAACCCGGGAGGCGGAGCTTGCAGTGAGCCGAGATCGTGCCACTGCACTCCAGCCTGGACGACAGAGCAAGACTCCGTCCCAGGAAAAAAAAAAAATTTAAAGATAGATAAAGTAGAAAGTCAAAGTCTCCACCTACCTGCCCTCTAAGATGTTACTACTTATGCTTAAAATACTTTATTTTTAAAACGGAGGGGAAATCACATCATAACTACTTTAAAAGGCCTTTACAACTTCTTTGTAATTACACATAGACACACATACACACACACACACACGGGAATGGGGAAAGCGAGCAGGAGGGAGGGACAGACAGACACACACACTTCATTGTAGGACTTATTACAAAACACGCAAAAAAAAGAGAGAAAACTGAGATGGGTGGGAGATGGGCCTGCAATTTCAATATCCAAAGTCAAAACAATTTATTAGGAGATAATTTAGAATGTCTACGTGTCAACTCTATTTAGGGAAATATTGATTTGATAAAAGGTTACAGACTAACATCAAAAAGTAGCTGCCTTTTGAAGGTTAATCAATCCTTTGGTTTTAGGAAAAACTAAAATGTTACAAAACACACACACAGTGAAACATACAGAGAACTCAAAGAAAAATCAGAGCCAGCAATCTGGATGAAACATGAAAAATAAAAAAATAATAATAAAAGCAAGAAGAGGCCGGGCACGGTGGCTCACGCCTGTAATCCCAGCACTTTGGGAGGCCGAGGTGGGCAGATCACGAGGTCAGGAGTTCAAGACCAGCCTGGCCAAGATGGTGAAACCCCATCTCTACTAAAAATACAAAATTTAGCCAGGCATTGTGGTGTGCCTGTAATCCCAGCTGCTCAGGAGGCTGAGGCAGGAGAATTGCTTGAACCCAGGAGACAGAGGTTGCAGTGAGCCAAGATCGTGCCATTGCATTCCAGCCTGGGCAACAGAGCAAGACTCCTTCTTGGGGTGGGGGCCGGGGGGCAAGAACAAGGCACAAAGCTCTTTTTCTTCTCTTAACCAAAATGACTAGAAATTGCAGAGCTAGTCCCACACGTAAGCACAAAGACTGCAGAGACATCCCTGCAGGCAGTAGCTGCTGCAACAAACAGACTATGTACATTGATCCAGGAACTGGGATGCACAGTGCACTGCACGGACTTTCCACGAAGACTGGACTTTCTATGCAGATTCTTGACTAATCTAGCACTGCCCTCAGCAAACGGGAAATCTGAGGCTATCAATGCAGCTAAGTGATACACAAAAATCATCGGACTCCTTCTCCAAGCTAACAATGCAACTCAAGAAGCCAGAGACTCCTTTTGAATTTATTAAAAAACAAAAAAGGGGGGCAGGGAGGAGGGTTACGTGTGAGTGTGAGTGTATTCACATACATACACATCTTTCTAGAAGAGCAGCTTCTGGGAAGCCGGATGTGTGACACAGTAGAAACGTTGTTCTATCAAGTGACAGTTTCCTAGAACAGCCTTCTTAGCATATACCAGTGAAGAAACCAAACAAAGATCCTTGTCCTCATAAAGCTGACACTTTAGTTGGGGCAGATAGAAAATAAATAAGATAAATAAGCAAAATGTATGTGAGAAGTTGAAAAGTGCAATGGAGAAAAATAAAGCAGGAAAGGGGGGTAGGGAATGTGGAGAGGAGGCAGCTGTGTATTTTTATGAGCTGGACGGAAAGGCCCCACTGAGGAGGTGATACTGAGTAAGGGCCTGAAGGAAGGGAAGGCACAAGTCTAAGTCCACAAAGGCAGATTTAAAGAAGTTTAGGTCCAGGCTAAAGAATTTACCCCATGATATAAACAAGAAATGCAAAACAAGTTAACCCCCAAAACGCCTCTATCTCTACCCATCCACAATAAATTACCAAACTAAGCCAAATGACAGTAGCTAAAAAAGACAAGTAACCAGAAAAATCTCATATGTGATAAGTAGAGCAATAGGGTCCGGTCAGGAATCTCCTTTGCTTAGTTAATAGAGTTTCTACTACACCAGCTAAGGATCTCACTGGTACCCTTGCACACATATAAAGGCTCACATGTTAAAGTGTTGCCTTACTCTGCATTTGGCCTTCCAGAGGTAAAAGAAGGTCTTTCAAGGACTCTAATTCTTTTGTTACCTCTGCTGTGATGAGGCACCTCATCAGCTATCTGACTAAATTCAGGTGGGAAGCAGAACGTTCAGGCCAATGGGAAGGGGGGAGTTATCTGACCTCATAAGCATGATGGAAAATACTGGAATGTGGCTAAGAGGAGAGATGATTAGTAGAAAACGAAAGAAAAGCCAGGTACTAGGTAGGACTCCAGGGCCAAAGCAAAGGGGTCAGGAATGATTTCTGAGGATTCGGACCAAATTAGAGGAAAGGAGCAGAGTCTAATACTCATTCTGCTTGGCTTGGGTAGGCAGGGCAAGGGTACTTATATAGACATATATAAAGAGGTACTAGAATAAAAGCCAAGGGAAGAAATGAGAACTAGAGCTCAGAAAGGTAGGCTGAGGACAATGTAGAAGGATCTGGTATAAACTTCAGAGCTCCAGGCTGTCATACAAGTTCAGTGACTCTGGGAAAGTAATTGCCTGCTGCCATCCTAATTTAAGGACTTTACCAGTAAAGGCGTAAGGGCTTCCAGGTACATCCCTCTCCACCAATAGAACAGACTTTGTTGGGATTTGTGACTGAGGATCACAGGACACAGGCCATGCTTGTTATATTTGCCTTTTCCCTTATATCTGCTTGCAGTCTCCTTGTATCTACTTATATGCCCTTTCTAGATATATATGCACACACAGGTATATAAACACACAGCCCTCGAACTTTAACCCTAAAGTGTTCCCATTATAGGAAGTATTATGTTTATAAAAATTACCTCAATTCCTTTCCTAATGAGAACTGAGTCACAGACTGATCGATTATACCTAGGTTAAGAAGCTGTTTCTCCCCATCACCAACACATAATAAATGTTCAGCGATGGTGATACTGGATGGTACCTGCTAGAGAGCAGACCTCAAGTTCCAGAGAAGCCTTTCTGATATGATATACATCACAGGAAACAAGATGACTGGAGCTGTGGGTTACAAGGAAGGATATCTAATACACTTCAGAAAAGAAATCGGTATCTACGCTGACTGCCTTCTTTTATTTCCTGTCCATAAAAATTTGGAAATAATATACCTAGAGACTCTCTAGAATCTTTAAATCCTTGAATTTTCAACATCATTTTTGCCAAGTAGGAGGATAAATACAGCTTTCAACTGTCATAATCCCAGTTCTTAAATAAGCTATAATTTACAGAATTTGGTAGGTGGCTGACATAACAGTAATATACATAAAATGGCACAGCAATAAAAAACTGGCAATCTGCTCCAATACCAGCAGGACCAGATATTCGAACTGCTTTATAAACTAATAAATTTTTTTACACTGTCTACACTTCACTCTTCCTGTCACTCTATACTAATAAACATAGAATAAAAGGGTTTAAGAACTAGGAAAAGCTAGTAAGGACCCCATTCAAATACTTACCAGGAGCAATGGTCTCCAATGTATCAGAACTGACCTTCCGAGTACTTGTACAGTGACGGAGGGTGGAACCCAAAAATACCAAGTAAAACACTACATCATCTTCAACTTTGTCCTCTTCAGCAAGCAGCACTGTAACAACACAATCACCCTAGGAAAGGAAACAATACAGCAAGTTTACATTAGTAAGGTTCCTCTTCGTAGCCTATCGTTATCAAACATCATATTTAAGGGAAAATCAAATGTATCATCTAAACCATGCCCCCATTCTGGTAAGTTGAAACAAGTATAAAGATTGAACACTTATGCACCAGGCAATCATCTAGGCATTCACAATACGGAATGAACCTGAAAATAAGATCACTCTCTCTTCTTTAAACTTAAATTTTAGTGGAGGTGATTAGACAAATAAGTTAACCAACAAGATAAAGGAAAACTTCACTTGATGAACGGGTTAAAAAGGGGAGGGGCGGGGGAGACATAGAAGAAAACCCAAAAATAAGGCAGAGAGGATGGAGGGGTATAATAAATGATCACATCCTTATACTCAGAATGCTCCCTAACTCCTGTGTTCCAGTTGACAGTAATTCTCTAAATTCTATATCCCATAAATCATTACCAAGTCCATACATTCTCCAGCAATAAGCTTGCCTGGAAAGGGTAGAGTGCAAAGAAGATGAGCTTGGGCTCCAGCCTAAGTGCATAGCAGGCTACAACATCCAGGTTTGTGTAAGTATATGCTATGATGTTTGCACAACGAACAAAATCACCTAATACCACATTTCTCAGAACATATCCCCATAGTTTCAACAACACATGACTGTTATAGGAAAGCTCCTGGAACACGTTCAACTCTCAGTCTGTAATACCTTTAACCTATTTCAATAGGAGGCTGCTTTTCTAATAATTTGTATTTCCTGACCATCTGGCATTCCTACTCTTCTTTATCCACCCCTACATTAATCCCAAAAAAAATCAGACAAAAATCTTGGGCCAATAACTTTGTCTATGACTTTGCAACTATTAGAAGGTAAGACATCTTTGTCTTTCAGTTGATTTTTTTTGAGACGGAGTTTCCCTCTTGTTGCCCAGGCTGGAGTGTAGTGGCGTGATCTCGGCTCACTGCAACCTCCAACTCCTAGGTTCAAGCGATCCTCGTGTCTCAGCCTCCTGAGTAGCTGGGATTACAGGCACCCACCGCCAGCTAAATTTTTAGCCCAGCTAAATTTTTTTGTATTTTTAGTAGAGACAAGATTTCGCCGTGTTGGCCAGGTTGGTCTCGAATCCTGATCTCAGATGATCCACCCGTCTAAGCCTCCCAAAGTGCTAGGATTACAGGAGTAAGCCACCGTACCTGGCCACAAATACTCTTTAGTAGTTTTTATATATTGATTTTTTTTTTAAATCAAGGCCAGTAGCTAAATATATTCTATGAAATACAGTCCTAATTACTAGCATTCTCCCAATTACGAACTATATAATTCCTGTTGTAACCATAACAAAAGATTACAAAGCATCAAGGTTTAAAGCACTGAGATTTAATACTATATAAATCTTAATAATGCACTATAGAAAAATCAATCTAGAGAAGGCTGGACCATTTTAGCATCATAATTAGGGGAGTAAATTCTCATTACGTACAGAATATTTTTCCTTTCGATTTTAGCAACAATTAAAGCCAACAAGAGAAACATACCACCCTGTGGTCACAATTTACTAAGCCCAGCAGCAGAACTGAGCAGAAGGTAGTTTTTTACTAAACACTGAAAAGCAAAAATCATCAAGTCAAACCTAGGAACCAGGTCTATTAACAAACAACGCTCCAGTGGGTCCATGACTACTACTATGACTAGCACAGTGGAGCATTCAACAGTATCCTAATCCAAGGAATATCACAGCTGGTAAAACAGAATTATCTCTGACTTCAGTTACTACTCAGAATTAGACTTTTGTCTTGTTTATAAGACTCTCTCTTGGAAACATTTCTGAAAAGCTTAGCCTGGTAAAATGTGTAATCTTCTTTGGCGTGATGCAACCAGTTAAAAAGATGTTAGTCAATTTCTCAAGGTACTGAAATATCCTCATAGCCTGAAAAAAGTACAAATGAAAAGTTCCATCCTTTGCAGCACAGGTTGACAAACTATGACTAGGTTGACAAACTGTGACCCACAAGTCAATTCCAGCCTCCCACCATCCCCTGCTGTTTTATATTTTGCAGGGGTGGGGGTTAGGGTTAGGGAAGAAAGAAAGCCTTTTAATCCTTTTAATGTGAAAATTACATGAAATTCAAATTTCACTGTCAATAAATAAAGGTTTAATTGAACCCAACCCATTCATTTACCCACCATCCATGGCTAGTTTTGCACTACAATGGGCCATAGAAGGTAATGAGTACGTGAGAACTTAGCCCACAGCCTAAATTATTTACTATCTGGACTTTTACAAAAAAAAAAAAAAAAAAAAAAAATTCACTTTGATTTCTAACCTGGTATTCTAAGAATATATCTTCCTTTTCAAGATCAAGAATTTTGTCCTCACATGAGACCCAACATCTTGCTGGGAGACTCTTGGTGCCCCAAGATACTAGTGAAGTCTGGGCCTTCCTTCGGGGACAGAGGAGGTGGCTAATTACAGGCAGATGAAATCCTTTTAGCAATGCTTTCAATATGAACCTCCTGACAAGTAAGTTTTAAATTGTAAAACAAGTAAGTTTTAAATTGCTTTCATACCTTTAATTGGGTTTTTGTTGTTGTTTGAGACAGGGTCTCACTTAGTTTCCCAGGCTGGAGTGCAGTGTTACAATCAGGGCTCACCACAACCTCCAGTTCCAGGACTCAAGTGATCCTCCCCCTGCTGCCTCCCAAGTAGCTGGGACAACAGGCATGTGCCACCACTTCTGGCTTTTTAAATTTTTTGTAGAGATCAGGTATCCCTACGTTGCCCAGGATGGTCTCAAACTCCTGAACTCAAGCGATCCTCCAGCCTCAGCCTGCCAAAAATGTTGAAATTACAGGCATGAGCCACTGTACCTGGTCTGTAGTTTTTTTGTTGTTTTTTGTTTGTTTGTTTTTAATATAAAGTCACACTACCTTATGCCCAAAATATTCAATAGAAGAGAATGCAGAAGCTCGATTCATTTCAAAGCCTCTTGAAATTTAGATTCCAAAGGCACCTGGAATTAAAAATATCTGTTTTCTCTGAACTTGAAGGAGTATTCTCTGCACACTGCTAAAGTCACTGAGAGCAAATAACAAGCTGCATTTCAGCCACTAACTCCCATTTTACCCCAGCAGAACCAGGTACCTACTATTACTTGAGATGGCTTTTAAAGATTAAATGAGTAGAATGGTGATGAAAAAATAACAAGGAAAAACAGATCTAGGTAACAATTTTTGTCATGATGCTTTAATCCTACCATCCTTAAAGAATACCCTGGTATTAATAAATTACTCTGCTGTACCTGGGAAAGACCAGCCTACAGAATAAATAGATACACCAGTCTGGCTACACAGTGAGCAAGTCTGCCATGTTTCTAAATAACATAAAATAGATCAACTTATTAACAAGGGCAATTTTCAAGACATTCTCAATTATCATTTTAGTTTGACCCAACCTCAGGAAGAGTAAACACCTACATCACCACCCTCTTCCAATAATCTGAACTTAAGAAACAGTGTGATCCCCTTACACAGATATTTTCCATGTTTCTTCATTAGTGAGAAATGTATCCCTGAAACTGATAATTTTTTCAGGGTCCTAATTAGTTTTGCTGACAGATGACACAAAAACTAATGGAAAAGACGTCTATACTAGGCCTTATTCTGTAAATATAGGTTAGCGCCCCCCCACTCCCATATAAATAAACTGTGATCTAAAATATCACCTATCAAATCACTTACTTGCAAATAAAAACAGGTTTTTATAAAAGAGTTACTTTAAAATGGGATTTTAAAAGGTAGCCACGGTCTCACTTTTCCCCATCCTGAAGTAATTCTTAGAGTAGCTATGTACTATAATAATGGCACTGTAACTTCCTTTATATATTAAGCTTAAAAAATTTTTTTCACTTAGATTTCTACCCTGGAATTCTAAGAACATAGTTTCCTTTTCTAGACCAAAGATTTCCTCACTTCATGAGACCCAACATCTTGCTGGGAGACTCTCCATGTCCCAAGATACTAGTGGTCTGAGGCTTTCCTTTAACTGGGAAAAGTAACTTGATGAAAACAAAAAAGTGCGATGGGAAAGGGAAAGGTATTTGGGGGATGAGAAGAGTCAAATTACAGTGCAGGGATGAATGGAAAGAAATGGGCTTTGAACAGGGAAGTTAGTAGATATGGATTAGGAGAATGAAATAGAAAGCCCTGTAGGAGGAAAGGTGAAAGACAGGATGGCACCGATGTCATCTTAGATAGTAAGAACGTGTCAGCCATAGATTTTCAAAGGTGGGCCCGGTGAGCAGCAAAGAAATCACAGTGGTATACTGGAGCTGGCTTGTGTGGGCTCATGAGTGCTCATTGTTAAATTTTCAGGAATTCTGCAAGACAGCTGTTAAACACAGCCACTATTAAAAATTACATGATACAGACTTATAACTAAGTAAATTGCATTAAAAACAAATGTCATAAATACTCAAAACTTATCACTTTTTAATTATTTACCACAACATACTATTCTCTATGCTCTGGAGGTTTGTATCTATTGTATCCAGACAGCAGAAATTCCACATAATGGCGTGCTGCTGCATGTCTTCACAACTCACATCTCTTGTCAAATCTGTATTCGTAATGTGGTATGGATACCTGAAATCAACCATTATGGGAGTATTTACACCACTGAAATTGGCAAATGATATAAATCACACCAGCACACCACTGAGAACAGGTCAGCAGAAGGGAAGGAGAGGGGAAAGGGGGAGAATTTACACAGGGAGGACCAAGGAAGGCCGTGGCAGGCCCATTTAAGAGACATCACCACTTACACAAAGAATGGAGGTCTTGCTGTAAGACAAAACCGAGTCAAGTATAAACCATCACAGATTATAGGTAACAGTGTCGTCATAGTTCTCCTCACAGCAGTTCGGTATTATCACCACCTTAAGTTAACTTGTTAGTTTATAACTTGTTAGTGTATCACCGTAATTAAGAAGATGATCTCTGACACCAACCTGCCTGTGTCTTTATCACAGTATGGTATATCACTTTATATCTATTTAACTTGGGGTATGTTGTTTAACTTCCTTATGCCATAATGGAGTACAAGAATCATCAACCTTATCTCATAAGGTCATTTTGAAGAATTAAGTGATTGACAAAAGGAAAGCACCTATATCGAGTGTCTGGCACATAATATTCAATAAATGACTACTATTATAATGTGCCAGGATGTACACCCCATTAGAGCATGTTTTATTCACTGAGAAACCTGCTTTGTCTAGACTAATAAGTTACATCTGAAAAGACAGAAAGGGAGACACCAAAACTTTAATGGCAGTTATTCCTAGATGGAATTTTAATACACCATGTGCTTTTCTGAGTTTTCCGATTTTTAACATCTTTGTTTTTAAAAATTCGACAACAGAAAAGATGTTTAAAATGTTAAAGAAGTTGTTAAAAACACAACAAAGATGTTGGAGAAATGCTCACTTATGGCTTATAAATAACCAAGGGGAAAGCAGAACTTTGGCAGATAACACCTGAATCAAGTGATTAAAAAAAAAAGTAAAAATAATCAGAGAGAAATAAGCCAACATCATGTTTCACATAGCACACACTAAGGACACGGCATCACTTATAGTGTTCCTAACAAAAATGCATAACTTCAATCTAGTCATGAGAAAACATCAGACAAACTTAAATTGAAGGGGCATCTATGTAAAAAAATGGCCTGTAACTCTTCAGAAAATGTCACTAACAAAAGACAAAGATTGAGGTCCTGTTTCAGACTAAAGAAGACTAAAAAGATTTGCCAACTAAACACAACACATGATTTTGGAGTGAATCCTTAATAAAAACAAGCTGCTATTAAGGATATTATTGGGACAACTGGCAAAATCTGAATGAGGTTTACAGATTAACATGGAACCAATGTTAAAATTCCTGGCTTTGGTATTGTGCTGTGGTTACGAAAGAACACCTTTGTTCTCAGAAACTACGCAACAAAGTGTTTGGGGTAAAGGGACGTGATACCTACAATTTACTCTCCAATGGTTCAGGAAAGAAATGATAAGAGACAGAATGATTAAGCAAATATGGCAAAATGTTAACAGCTGGAAAATAGGGGCTTAAGGTTTATAAGATGTAATATCTGTTCTATTCTTACAGCTTTTCTATAAACTTGAAATTATTTCAGAATAAAGTTTCCAAGAAATATCTGCTCAAATAATTTATAATCAAATATTTGAAGTTAAAAGGTATAAAATTTAGATTTCTGAGTTTATTTTGTGTATCCTGCAGTCACATATTTTATGTAAAGACATTCTTGTAGGCTCTGAGAATTGTGAAATTATAACAAAAACTACCTTTCAATCCAGAATCTTAAAAGTTTCACAGGCCTTCCCAAATTTACTTCCCAGTCTGACAAAATGACAGGATTTATACCCACTGCAAATTTGGGAAAAGTGAAACAAAGGAGTTAAGTAAACTAAGTAAAAACTGACTGTTATTATAGGGTTTTACCTTTCCATGAGGTAGCAATTATTACAGTACCAAAAAAAAAAACCCTCAAAATCTCATTAACCAACATTGCTTGTATTCACATAACTATCTTCATTCTCTCCTTTAAACACACAATTGATAGGCAATTGGTAACACTTTGCCCGATTACTCTGCTAAAACAACCAAACACTGACAGGTAGCTACAACTTTTCCATAGGCTAAAAGGCAAAGCCATGGCATTTTAACTTGGCAACTCATGGCAGCCAGTGTTCAATTTCATTAAAGGCTTACACAACAGAGGAACACTCAGTAGCAATGAACATTATCTAGTGCACAGGTATTGGTTGCTAATACCATTCTCCAATAAAGAACTGAGTCCCTTCAGAGACTTGGCTGATTCCAGGCCTGGGTCAGAGTATCTATAAGATGACACTGTAACATCTTGTTTTGACAGAAAACAATGAAGTGCTCAAAAAAATGATGGGGCCGTGTCTTAAGGACACAGAAGCCAGACTCAAGTGGCTTCCTCTGTACAAACCTGGGACAATTTAAAGACTAAACAATCAAGAACAGCAATAAATTATAAACAATTTTTTTAACAAATAGGAAGTCATGAGTCCATATTAATAACAGTAGATAAATTATAGAGCAGAGAAGGGAGTTCCTATGAGTATCGCAGAATGACAGGGGCTGACTGCTAAAAGAGGGCAGATTGCTGGAATAGTAAAATTATCACTGCGCAAACATATGGTAAAGATTCACTCTGGCAAAAAGTTATCAATGAATGCTCAATCCAGAGGGAGATTCTGAGGAGGAACAGCATACATATTACACAGTCTTTAAGTGTCTCCCCACAGACTGCTTATTAGTTATAAGAGAGAAAAAAAAAGTAGTATTCATTCAGCAAAATCTGCCAATACACTGAACAGGTTAATCAAAACAAAGACAGATGATAGATGTGTCTCCAGAATCACACACTGAGAAAGACACAAGGTTACCTATGCAGCGCTCTGACCAAGCATGCAAGCCCTCAACCTAATCACAAGCAAACAGCAGGCAATGAGAAACAGTCTATTAAGAAAGAGGAGAGGGCACTGTATTCTTCAAAACCGGAAAAGATAGAAGATAAAGAAAGGGTGTGGACGTGTTCCAGATTAAAGAAGGCTAAGAGACATGACAACTAAAGAGCAGTATCTATCCTGCTGTGATTACAAAGGAGAATATCCCTATTTTAGGAAATACATACTGAAGCATTTTAGAAATAAACAGCCAGGATACATGTAACTTACTGACAGATAATTAAGGAAAAAAATTGTTAGCCTACAGGTAAATACCTAGAGTGAAAATGATAAAGCAAATGGTGTAAGATGTTAACAACAGATGTTGTCCTAAGTAAAGAATATATGAGTATTCTTTGTACTACTTTTGGAAAACTTTTTATAAAATTACTTTTTAATATTTTTAATATTTTGGAATTATTTCCACATTAAAAGTTTTAAAAACAAAAAGATAAAAAATTGTAAAACCTCCAAGGCTTCCCACAAAAAACTGTAAAAAGCCTTTAAAATAAATTAAGGGCTGGGGTTGTGGGAAGCCCTATCAATACAGATGTGGAGAAAGCTCTATCATTAACAGCAAATGTAGAAGTTCCTTCAGCCTCACACTGAGAGCATGGAGCCTGTCCATGCTCACACAAGCGCCTTTTACCCGAGGACCTAGGAAAAATAAATAATACAACACCACAGACATTTTTATCACTAAACTAAAATTACAAAAATAGTCAACACTGGGCCGGGCACAGTGGCTCACGCCTGTAATCCCAGCACTTTGGGAGGCCAAGGCGGGCGGATCTACTAAAAATACAAAAAAATTAGCCGGGCGTGGTGGCGGGCACCTGTAGTCCCAGCTACTCAGGAGGCTGAGGCACGAGAATGGTATGAACCCGGAAGGCAGAGCTTGCAGTGAGCCGAGATCGTGCCACTGCACTCCAGCCTGGGCTACAGAGCGAGACTCCATCTCAAAAACATACATACATACATACATACATACATACATACATACAGTCAACACTGTAGGAGTATGGTAAAGGTGAGAAAGGAAGATGAGTCAGCACATACTACTGCATTTTCTGAATGCCTACTGCAGATGAGGGGCTGACTGAGGTGCTTTGCAAATACTGCAAGGTATCTTTATCTCCACTTTAGAGATAAGAAAGCTGTAGCTGAGAGTATTTTTTAAATCTTGCCTTTAAAAAACTAGAAGGGGTCAAGCGGAGATTCAAATCCAAGTAGGATTCCTAAGTCTGTATTCTTTCCTCTATACCCTGACCTTGAAGTTAAGAAGAGGAGACAGAGTTAGGTGTGGGGAAAAAAGAGATACGTGTAAAGAGATCATTGTTGATAGAAGGAACATGTTACACAGCAAGCAAGTTGCAGATATCGAAGGACTACAGGGTATACGAGAAAGAGGGTGCTGAGAACAAGAAAGATGGAAGAGTCTGGAGATGGGCGAAGGGAGGAGAAGCAGGAGGTCTGCTTACACTCACGGTAAACCCAAACCCAGACACAATGGTTGCTTGGGCCCAAACATGTGTGACAAAGTCAGAGAGATGTGCAATTGTGTGCACTGCGCTGTACATGTTTCTCTTCACCACCTGAGGCTTGTGGAAAACAAGAACTGTCTTTTGAAACTTCACACGAGGCCTATCTAGCATTAGGAAGTTGTTCCATAACTGAGTAAATAAAGATGGCAGAGATGAGCTTATGCCGAATATTAATGGCAAGCCAGAAGATTCATACTTGAACCTGTGTAGGCGAGGAAGAAAAAAAAAGACACAGTCTTATGTGGTACATACTGAAAGAAAAATGGGGGGTGAGGGGGTGTTAAAGGCAGCAAATATTCCAGAAAGATTTCTCTCACAGTCACGTCCTAAGAAGGAAAAAGAATAGAGACAAAGAAACCGTTTAGAGAGAATAATACAAAAACACAATGTGAGAAAGTAAAAAGTGCTTAACTGCCATGGTAGCAAGACAATCTAAAAAAATAATAAATGTGAGAAAAAAATTCTGTTAAAAATAATTTGGGCCTGTACTCCCAGCCCCTGGGGAGGCCAAGGTGGGAGGATCTCTTGAGCCAGGAGATGCAGACTGAGTGAGCTATGATCACACCACTGCACTCCAGCCTGGGACAGGGCAAGACCTTGTCTCTCAGATTAATAATAATAATAATTTGCTGAAATATGACAACTGACTGGATGGGACTGGAAGACAGTACGCATGAAGCAGAATTAAGAGAAAAGGGTATCTCTAAGGAAAACTAGTGGCTTGTGGGAATAATTTCTGATAAGATGATGAGGCTTTGAATCTGAAGTTTCATATATCAGCAGGGTAGACAGGATAGATATTTATACTTATTCTATATCCAAAAGGTAAGTAACAGGGTAAGCTGCCAAAAAAGGGCTAGCCTGGCCAGTCAGATCTGAGAGTCAACCTGTACTAAGTTAAGAACTAAAGGCCGGGCACGGTGGCTCACGCTTGTAATCCCAGCACTTTGGGAGGCCGAGGCGGGCGGATCACGAGGTCAGGAGATTGAGACCATGGTGAAACCCCGTCTCTACTAAAAATACAAAAAATTAGCCGGGCGTGGTGGCGGGCGCCTGTAGTCCCAGCTACTCGGAGAGGCTGAGGCAGGAGAATGGCGTGAACCCGGGAGGCGGAGCTTGCAGTGAGCCGAGATCGCGTCACTGCACTCCAGCCTGGGCGACAGGGCGAGACTCCGTCTCCAAAAAAAAAAAAAAAGAACTAAAACCTTGACTGTAGATGAGTTTGTGGTAACAGAGAGCCAATGACTAGACATTGGTGTTTCCGCAAAGGAGGGCAGTAAGAAGAAATGGATCCAGAGAAACAGGCCAAACAAGGAAGGGCCATTCAGAGAAGAGGAGAAACCAGAGAATAGAGGATCAACAAAGCCAAAAGAGGCAAGGATATAAAAGACTTGCAGCATTAAAATGAATGACTTTTTAAAAAGAAATCCTCAGAACAAACAATGGAAGAGAGATGTCTGAAAAAAAGCAACAAACTCAGAATTTTCTTTTTTCTCTAGCCTTAAGTGGGTTTTTTCATAACATATCTTTCATCTATCTATTCTAATGCCTTGAACCCAGAAATGGCCCTATGGACCCAAGAGGAACTTAAACTCAAGTGCCACCTAAAAAGATGGGATTTGCCATATCTCTCTCTATTAATGGCAGTCACAAGTGAGCACTGTGCAGCCAAAACTTAGAATACTTGTTCCCCATTTCTAATCTTTCAGAAAGCTCATTTGCTAAACTAAAATAATGATCCCTTTCCAGATTCATGATACATTCAATTCCACACCATTTAAAATATTTCAGAGTTCTCTTTATTTTAACCACCTATTGTTAATAACACCCTTGGTAACTACGAAAGCCTTTCAGGATGATACAATCTTGACAAGATATAATTGTTCATCTGTGATAATTAGGTGGAAAGCTAGCCTGCATTAATTAAAGGATTTTCAAATGACTTACTGCTAGCAAATATAGATATAGAACTGCCATCCATTACTGGGATCATTTTTTAAAATACAAACATTGGCCGGGCGCGGTGGCTCACGCCTGTAATCCCAGCACTTTGGGAGGCCGAGGCGGGCAGATCACGAGGTCAGGAGATCGAGATCGTCCTGGCTAACACGGTGAAACCCCGTCTCTCCTAAAAATACAAAAAATTAGCCGGGTGTGGTTGCAGGCACCTGTAGTCCCAGCTTCTTGGGAGGCTGAGGCAGGAGAATGGCCTGAACCTGGGAGGCGGAGCTTGCAGTGAGCTGAGATCGCACCACTGCACTCCAGCCTGGGCGACAGAGCGAGCATCTGTCTCAAAAAAAAAAAAAAAAAAAAAAAATACAAACATTATATGAAATAATGTTGATAGGTAAATGAGTCTTAAAATATCTGAAAATATTTTGTTCCTTTAAACATTTCCTTTTATTATTACATCAATAATTGTATACTAGCAATAAAATGTATTACTAATATAATTATACATTTATTACTAATATAATAAATACTGTATTAGTACATATACTGACTTCTCTAGGTACAGGGAGATGAATGCCCAAACTCTACCTTGAAGAATATGACCAAAAAGACTTCTGTGGAGAAATGTCTAAGCCCAGTGCTGCTCAAAGCTCAAGACAGATCACCTCGAGCAGGCATACACTCTCTGAAAGCTGATGCCATCACAGTGAAGCTGGGCCAGAGACTGCATCTCATTCATCTTTGTACACAGCCTCTTCAGGGAAAAAAGACACATACAATTGCAGCTGTATAAAAAGCATAGCAGGAGAAGCAAGGACCACGGACTGCAGGGATTAGAGGAGGCCCTTGACTGCCTGAGCAAAACGCAGGGCAGGGAGGCCTCCCACAGTCTTCTCAAACACAGGTCACCTGGAAGGAGCCTGAGGAATACCGATTCTCTCTCACCTGATTTCAAATTCTGTTTGAAAGAAATGATATTTGCTACCAGTGGACAGGGGTGACATGTGGGGGGAGGTGACAGAGGCTACAAACTAAATCCAAAACCATTCAGCTGTCAGACCTGAGAGTTTCTAAATACTGGATATAATGACGCTTATAAAATGTCATATAACACTAGCAAACCCCAAAGAAACACAAACCTTGTATTTCTAACTTTGTGAATACCTTGAAGTGCTATCCCTTGGCCTTCCTTACATCGGAATTCATTCAAAAGGAGAATATCACAAAATTTAATTATAGGATAAATGAGTTATATTTGTGCTGTCTAATTTAGTGGAGTGCTCTAGAAAATGAAAGACAAATTCATAAGGCACAGTCACAGCAAAGCAGTACCCCAAGGCTCCTTAGTATGAGAACGTAAATATATGATGTTATTGCCATCAAGCTAGAAAACAGAAATCTTACAAGAAGAAAAAAATCCAAAATCCTAAATCACTGAACAGAGCTATCCTATTCCGTTGGTCCTTTAGTATTACCTCAAAGTAGCATGAATGGTTCTCAGAGTAGCTTCGTTTCTCTGGGAAATCAACACCATTATAAAGTAAGCATATGCATAAAAATCTTTAATATTATTTAGCACTCACTATTTCTTAAATGCAACATGCTACTCGGTAACAAGGTATCAGTCACCACACATGGTAGTGAAGTATAAAAATGGAGGCTGGGAAACAGAATCAGAATCAGTCACTTAATAGCTACAGACCCCTGATAAGAACCACTTGAAACTCATTTTGTCAGTAAAATGAATTCATTACAAAATTTACTGTAATATGTGTCAGACACTGTTAAGAACTAGGCCTCAAACATGAAAGACAAGGCCCTTTGCCCTCATGGAACTTTTATTTTAGCAGGTAAGACAAATTATAGAAAGTAACATTAGAGGGAAAGTTCTATTAGAAAGAGTAAGACAGCATAAAGGAGTTAAAGTTTGTCTGAAACAGGGATGAGAGGATACTTTTCCTGACAAGAGTGGTCTGGAAAAGCTCCTCCAAGGAAGCCAAATTCGAGCTGAAACCTGAATGAAGCAAGTTAAGGGAAGATAAAGAAAGCAGTTAAGGCAAAGGGAATATATCGAGTGCAAGGCAAGTACAAACTGAGCGTGTTCAAAAAACAGCAAAGGTCGGTCTGGAGGAGCAAATGAATAAACACTGGATAGAAGGTGAGGTTGGAATATGGATTTTTTTTTCTTTTTCTTTTTCTTTTTTAGTGTGATGCTAAACCATTGAAGGGTTTTGAAAAGACTGATTACACCAGTCCCCAGAAGCTCGCATTCTTAGCCACACGACCACCACCTGTCATCAGGTGTCGGTGACATCCAAATTGGCTGACTAAAAGAATGTCATGCCCTCTGTCTTGGGGCAAAGAGAAACTTAGAAGTTAGGTGACTTGTTCTGTCTTTACTATGGTTTCTAGACAAAAGGCAGTCAGCTTCGTGCCATACAACACCAAATGTTTCCTTTTTAATCCCCATTTCATCTAATATCAGGATTGGCAAACTTTATCTGTAAAGACTCAGATGGTAAATATTTTCGGCTTTGTGGGAAATATGGTTACTACTGCAACTACTCATTTCTACTTATTTTTTTTTGTAGCACAAAAGGAGCCATAGACAATACATAAAGAAATGGGAGTGACTATGTTTCAACAAAACTTTATTTACAAAAACAGGCAGCAGGCCAGATTTGGTTCACAGGCTGTAGCTTGCCAACCACTAGTCTAATATGACCTTTTAATACAGCTTTCCAGAAGTTCACACACCCCCTAAGACATCAACAGAAAACATATTAAGACCCCCGATTTAGTAGAAGAAACTCATGCCAACATACAGTTACAGTGATATAACAAGTGCTATAAATAGAGGGCTATGGCCTAACAGAAGATAAAGAAAGAGAAGGAAGAAAATTTGCCAGAGGAGACTACAAAGGCTACCCAGAGAAAGTAAAATTTATGAATTTCAAAAGCTGTGTAGGAGCTGACTAGGAAGACAAGAGATAAAGTCACTCCAAGGAGGGGGGAGGATGTACGAAGGCAAAGAACTGAACAAACACGGCGTATTCAAGGACCATGGCTTCAGCATAGGGAACATGGGCATAAAGGAGTGCCAAGGATCAGCCTTTATACTCTAGACCAAGGGGGCCCATGAAAGGATTAATAACATCATCTGTCCCATGTGCTTTCTGTACATGGTTGGTGAAGGTCAGGTAAGACGATCATAAACAACTGTTTTATGTAACACTAATAACCATTAGTCTTCATATGTCCCCTTAGCAGTGAGGTCATCCCTGACCATCCTAAATGAAGTATGAGCTCTCCTACCTTAACTCTCCTTATCTATCTTGCCCTGCTTTATTTTTTCCATAGCATCATTTACTATCTGACACATATTTATTCATGTATGCCTATTTAATACAATACAGTATATATTATACCTATATATATATATACATAAAATTCTAAGAGCATGTATTTATGTATTTATCTGAGTTCCCCTTTCCTCCCAACTGTTACGTAAGCTTCCTGAGAGGTGGGACCATATTTGTTTTATTTAATGCTATATCATTGCCTAAAGGTATGTCTCTTTGTTTTAGGTGCTCAATAAATGTTGGCCAAATGAATGCACGAATTCCTTTCTGGACTCTCTTTCTGTAAACAATCTTTTTTTGTTGTTTTTGAGATGGAGTCCCACTCTGTTGCCCAGGCTGGAGCGCAGTGGCGCAATCTCAGCTCACTGCAACCTCCACCTCATGGGTTCAAGCGATTCTCCTGCCTCAGTCTTCCCAGTGGCTGGGATTACAGGTGCCCGGCTAATTTTTCTGTATTAGTAGAGACGGAGTTTCACCATGTTGGCCAGCCTGGTCTTGAACTCCTGACCTCAGGTGATCCGCCCACCTCCTCAGTCTCCCAAAGTGATGGGATTACAGGCGTGAGCCACCACGCCCGGCCTGACAATCTTTCTACGATTCATCTTAAATACTTAAGATGACTGGATGAGAAATTAATTAAAAGATCTAGAGTCTAACGGTCTGGGTATGACAAATTTTTAGCTCAGTTGCCCTTAAGAAGTCACTTAAAATGTAACTAAAATTCAAAGACTAATGACAAGAAGAGCACCCAACAGCTTCACCCCTATTTATTTAACCTAGGGGCTTTTCCTATATCTGTCTCAGCAGGAAAATACTAAGATAGTATCCACATCCCTCAAAATAAAATGCATTCTTGAAACTAGCCAACAAAGCCATTTTTATAAATCTTTCTTTAAAAGACACCTCAAAGTATCTCATGCAACATGAATAGAAATCCACCAAGAAATTTATCGACTTTTACATAAAGTCATTCCAGATATAGACTTAGGTTGACTTCACTGTTAGAAAATATTAAAGGATTTTATTTGGCATTTAAGGTTACTTTTTATTTAAACTAGGCTAATCTTTTGCCAAATAAAGATACTGGCCAATGAAATCCCTATAACCTGTCTTCTTTTTTAATCAGGTTGTGTGTATACCTGCCAAAAGCATACCCCTTTCTCAATGCCAATACAAAACTACTATTTTAAATACTACTACCAGTCATAGCCCAAATTCATACTGTCTTCTAGCTTCATAATTTTGCAACACTAAGATACAGGATAATTCTTTAAGATGTCCAAGCACCACCTATTTGGTCCATTAAAACAAAGCCAGCAGATGGCGCTCAATAAATCTACTCAAGTTCTGTGTCTACGGAGTCGTTTTAGAGATTGTTCTAACAGGGATTTCAGACAGAAAAGAAATTAAACTACTCAAGTTTGGATATAATTTAATGTATGGTCCCTTTAATGAGAAGTATTCCTTAAAAGGAAGAGAGTGTTGAAAAACTGTAAGAGTGTAAGTTCTTCTTGTTTCAATGTACAACTCTCCCTCTCAAGTCTATTTTTGTCAAGCAAAGCTAAATTGTTCAGATGGTGCTGGCTTTCCTACTGGCTTTAAAACACATGTGCGCACGCACACACAGAGAGTGAGAGCAAAAGAGAGAGACAGAGAGAGAGATAGGGGAGAGGGGGAGAGGGAGAGGGAGCCCGAGGGAGAGCAAGAGCGAGAGAGCAAGAGAGAGAGAGCGAGAGAGAGAGAGAGAGCGAGAGAGCGAGAGAGAGAGAGCGAGAGAGAGCAAGCGAGAGCGTCTCTACCTCTGAAAAATGTGTCACAACTCTCTGGAACTGGTAGAATTATTAATTAGGTCAATACTTATAGAGACATTCTCTCTTTTACTAACAAGACCAGATATTTGGCTAAAATGCAGACACGTAAGGATTTTGACTTTTTTTTTTTTTTTTTTTTGAGACAGGGTGTTGCGCCCTGTTACCCAGGCTGGAGTACAGTGGTGCGACCATGGCTCACTGCAGCTTCGGTCTTCCAGGCTTGAGCAACCCTCCTGTCACAGCCTCCCAAATAGCTGGGACTACAAATGCATGCCACCATGCCTGGCTAATTTTTTCTTTTTTTTTTTTTTTTTTAAAGACAGGGTCTCACCATATTGCATAGGCTGGTCCTGAACTCCTGGGCTCAAGCTATCCTCCCACTTCAGCCTCCCAAAGTGCTGGGATTACAAGCATGAGCCACCGCGCCCAGACTGTATTAATTCTCCATAAAAATTTAATGAAACAGTTAGAAGTGATTAGATAAAATCAATCTCTCTGGCTCCTCATTCCTCACTCCTTTCCCTCTCCTCTCTCCTCTCCCAGAGAGCAGATGGTTGAAGATTATACTCGGCTACTTTGTTGCTGATTGCAAAGGTGACATTCTGTCATTAAAATCTGAAGATTTGACTTCTGTTCTCACCTATATCTAACAGTTATTCACCTAGCTTTCTTGGTTATTTATTATCCTCAGTTCTCTTGTTTTTTCTCCAAAGTCATCAGTTAAGTTGGGACTCCAGGCTTCTAAGCTGGCCTCCACACACTAGGAAGCACAGAGTCTCCAAAATACAATCTGATTAAGCTACTCTCCTGATAAAGCCCTATGCCTGAGCATGTCCCTTCAACACACAGCACACAAAGCCCCCGACAACCTAGCCCTCAGTGACCCCTCCAGCATCATCTCCCTCACAGAGCTTCTCCTCAAACACTTTGCTACAAGCATACCAAGCCACTGAGAATTTATGAACACATGTTCAAGGTTCACTCTTCCTACCTGTCTCGCTGCTTGGCCACGCTGCTCCTTTTATCTGTCACACTGATGATCAGAGCGAGAGAGTAAAGCATGAAAGACAATGCCTTTCTTTCCTAAGTAGAAACCTTGGCCCCTTCCTCAGATGAAGGGCCTCCTTACCTGATCTAATACATACTATGCCTCACCCACTGCAGGCAGATCAAGGTCCCCTCTGATTCCATGAGTCCATCAGGTTTGCACAATGGGCATCTCTGCACCAGCAATGCCTAAGTCAGGGAGCCCAGCGGGTCAAACTGAATCACCTCTGGTCACACATCATTCCTAACCCAGGGTACAACATGCTGAGACCATGGAAAAGAGACATTCAAAGTTGGGAAGTGGGACACTGTCAACTACAAGATTAAGAAGGGAAGGTACCAATACAGAATGGACAGCATTGCTTTGGGGGCTGTAGTACCAGAGGAAGACCACAGGCTTTGAAATCACGTGACTTAGAATACCAGCTTCCCTTGTTAGCAGCTGTGTGTTTAAAACTGCTGATTCTTTTAGGAGCTACCTCAAATTCCCTGTAAGAACTCCTAGATTGTAAACTCTAGGAGGATGGAAATTATTATAATCCCATATCCGAAATGCATGAAATAATGGCTCTTGTATCAAATGCTTACTGTGTGCCAGGACTGTCTTAAATGTCTTACACAAATTAAGGTTGCCATTTAATCCCCTTACCACAACATAAAGTAAGTACTAAGGTATTTTAACAAGGTATACCAAGTACGTAGCATACGCTAGGTACAAAGAAAATGTTCCTATCCATTCCCAAGTAAATAGAAACATCCCACATTTCATAATCTCCATGTCTCTACCTCTCTTACTCCCTTCTAGTAAAACACACTATTTCTCAAACAGAGCCAAATAAAGTATGGTAATAAAATTGATTACTTTTTGGTTTTACTTAATAATAGGTGAAGAATTTTAACTAAATGGCAAATAAGTCTTACAAAAGAAACTCTGAAAAGGTGTCATATGGAAATTTAGGAGAAGAAAATCCATCCAATTAATTTTAACGGTAAACCAGCTTTTTTGTAAAGCTGGTTAAGCTTTCTAATTTCTAACAAATAGTTACATGAGTATCAAACAACCCACAGTACTTCACCACAAAAGTAATCAGAAAAAAATTCTAACATTTAAGATATTATCACTTTTCTTATCCAGTGTTACCAGTAAAACCATTTCACAAAAATACATATTTTAAGTTTTCCTTTTTAAGTGTCGACATTTTTTAAAGAAATAAGCCAACTTTATGAAAATCTTTCTAAGGGATATTACAAATTTCCAGGCCTAAGAAGGCCCACTGATAAAGGTGGGCAGGAATATTAACTGAGCAACTGATAGGTATTAAGATTTTCACATGTAGGAATGACATACTTAACTGCTGAAGATTAAATTACATATGTTAAATGCTTCTCAAAGTAACTGATGTTTAGTAAGTATTCAATAATTGCCAAATATTGCTGTCACTTTCTAAATCACATGTAGTGCTCACGAAAAATCCTGTAATATACATACTACCCTATATTACAGAACTTTTAAGATGAAGACTCTAAGGCTCCCACAGTAGGGCAGGAATTTAAAGCTGTGTCTACTTGACTCCTAAGCCTATACACCTTCTCTACATGGGTTCTCAAAGTGTTGTATCACCTGGGAACTTCCAGAAATGCAATTTTTCACCCCATCCCAAACCTGGTAAATCAGAAACTCTAGGGTGTGGCCCAGCAATCTGGGTTTTAATAAGCCCTCCTGGTGACCCAATGCATGCTCAAGTTTGAGAACCAGTGACCCCACAGCACCACGCTCCACTGTACCAGTTACCACAAAGGTCTAGTGTCTGGTCCCTAAATGGCTCCCCTTCTTCCCAACAAATTCCACTTTTCAGTGTTTCCTTCTGACTTTAATAATCTCACCAACATCCTTATTTCACAAATCCTAGGCAATAGCCCGCTTATTCCCTGCACCATGCAGGGTTAAAAGCTGACACAGAGGAGCAATATACTGACATCATTAAAAGCCTAGGTTTCTGAAGAA
Source organism: Nomascus leucogenys (assembly GCF_006542625.1). Classification (NCBI taxonomy): domain Eukaryota; kingdom Metazoa; phylum Chordata; class Mammalia; order Primates; family Hylobatidae; genus Nomascus; species Nomascus leucogenys. Next base: position 104,361,089 of record NC_044386.1, on the reverse strand, counting down.
AGGTCTGGTTTGAATTCTAACTCTGTTCTTACTAGCTGCATGACCTCAAGAAGCGACAAAAGTTCTCTGACACTTTCCTCTGCTTTAAAATGTAGAAAAACATAGTTATCTCATGAGATCATTAAGATGATTAAATGAGAAAAATGAATGTAGGACATATAGCATAGTGGATAAGTACTAGCAGGTATGGAATAAACAGAGGCTTAAGATCAGCGTTTGAACACAATACACATTTCCGCCAACCTCTACTGCATAAAAATGCACACATATACAGTATGGCAAATGAAAAATCAACATCCCATACTCACCAGAAAAACTGAAATCTCGGTACACCATTTTTAAAAACACCTATCTCTGTCTCACGGTCAAGGAGAAGAATTACTTTGTATTCTGAGACTTAGCAAGATATGGGCAACACATAATCATGAGTATATGGTGGCAAGAATATAATAAATTTCACAGGGATCTGGAAAATGAGGATTTGTGCAGGAACAATACTGGCTGTAAGAAATACCCACAGTTGTAGCTTCTTAATATTATGCTGCCTGGGATCCCTAAACCATACAAGACAGGACAAACTACACAATAATACACTTCACTCAAAGCAGAATTTAGGAACACAAGAGGTGACTGAGAAGAAAATGGTGTTCACGAGTGACAGTAGGTGAAGATCACTCCTGGCCTTAACTAACGCCGGAAGATGACAGGAATGGTAGGAAATGCTCCCACAATCAGATTGGTGGGTCCCATGAACCAAAAAAGGAATGTACCATCGCCTGAGCAGTAAGATAAAACTCACATTTCCTTCTGTGGACAAAACAAAGAGAGACAGCTGAGAATTCCACCCCAGCCGCCAGATGCTCTGTATATCACATGGGGTCAACAGTTAATCCAGACACAGAGCTTTGTGAAGGGCTCCAAATGCACAAGAGCCAATAGCTCTTTCCTGGTTTAAATGGGGTAACAAACAAACACATTTCTGGGAGTACAGGTGACATTCTCTATACTTAAAGATAAATACCCTAAGTTACAGCCCCCACATAAAAGGATCCAAAAGGAAATAAGCAGAATCTCTGGGCGGGGGGGAACGTGTCTCAATGAGGAAAAAGTACTAAAGATGTGCATCACCAACCCATCAAACAATCAATAAATTCGTGTATCTTCCAGAAAAATGTAATTTCTACCTCTGTGCTGATACAAATAAATGTTCCCAATGTTCTACTTGAAGGGAGCTATTTACAGATTTCTGAATTATAGATTCAGTGGGCTGACTTCACAAATCTAGCTAATAGTCTCATCTCAGGTGACAGAACTTCCAAAGACAGCAATGAAAATCTTACAATCAACATACTAGAACTTTAAAATATAAATCTTCCTGTCTCAAACCTAATGCATAGGTTTGTCGGACCAATAAAATGAGATTTGTGTCATAAGAAGCAAACACAGAGAGTTCCAAGTAAATACCCCCACACCACATGGAAGTACTAGGCTACTGTGGTTGAAATCCAGTTTTTCACCTGTTATCAGTTCCAGGTTTTCACTAGGAGAGTACCTCTTAGAGGCTCTACCCAAAGATCAAAGCAAAGTGACACATTGTCCCAGATCACAAAATCCCCCTGTGTGGTTTCATTTATTGGCTGATGAACTACAGTAACCTTCCTTTTGGGGTCATAAATCCTAACCAAAAAGAAAACTCTCATCTTTGGCAAATCAGACATTTATAATCATCCATGTATGAGGCAACACCCTTTCCCAAAGAACAGCTTTAATTCTACTTGTAAACAATAAAATAACACTAGCATTATGATGTACAAAGTACTGTGATAGAAGCTGAAGTAAAAATGAGAGCAATAAAATAATAATTCAGATACAAAGCCCCTGCCCTCAAGGAACATAATAAATGGAAAAGGCATGCATACAAACGTGCATCTCAAGTGCTCAAGCTCTTATTAGAAAGTCTCTACACAGTAGCTGCGGCACAGGAGTAGGAGTGACGGATCCACAGGATGATGAAAGCTCAGGAGGGGCTCCACAGAGACAAGTGGCAGGAAATGAATCCTGAAAGATAAGCACTTTTCTTTATGCATGTGTTGGGGACTGGCGGGGCTCGGGGGTGCAGTCCAGAGAGAGGAAGAGATGCCGTAACAGTTTCACATGGCTGAAGGCTAGCTTACATAGAGTTGGAATTGGTTTACCTGAAGTACCAACGACTCAGCGCGGGATCCATGGCTAGGGATTTTTAAACTCCAAATGCTGACATCAAAATACTGCTTTCATTTATGCTGTCCAAAAATCAGTCTCAGCAGCCCGTCTACAACCTCATTTCAAAACCTACTGCTCTTACCAATTCCATTTGCATCATAATCTGCGCTGCTGCTACTACTGCAAAGCATATGGGGTTTTAATCATCTACAATCATACAAGGAATAATTTGTGAAAAATTCTAAGTGACATAAAAATATCATGAAAAAAATGTGAAGTGTTAATTCCCTTAATTGTCCACTGAAAATCACTGCTATCTCTTACAAAGAGATATCCAACCCTGTATTCGATAGCACACACCTTGATATTATTCTGAGTCAATAATGTAGTGATAATTTACTCAGGAAGCTGCCTTTAAAAAAGACAAGTCATAGATCTGTCCTTTTGAAATAACATCTTACTTAATATATACACTTTCCCATGCATCTTCACAGGCAACCGCTGCTGATGGGTTACACAGTCAGCCGTGTTGAAAAGTATAAATGTACCCATACAGTTCCAATTTAATTCATAGGAACCTCTTTGTTCATTTGGTTGATATGCTTAAACTTTGGAGTGCATCAGAATCACGTGAAGGGCTTATTTTAAAGTGACTGTTTGGGCCCCACCCTCCAGCATTTAGGTCTAGGATGGGGCATAAACATCTGCATTTCTACCAAGTTCCTAGTGGTGCTCATGCCCCTGGCTGCTGGTTGCAGACCTCACACTGAGAGCCAGTGCCCTAGAGAAGTCCAGATGGCAGTCATTCCAGGTCACCCCACATACCAATTACCACTGAGAGTAAGCAAGTTTTATAGGATGTATGTCTTACATTTGAAAAAGAGATGGTAAATGGAGTTCAGTGCTAAAGACAACCTCTAAATGTAGATGTGATGTAAGCATCAAGCTTCAAACGACCGGATCAAGGACAGTATCAACCTGAGGAGCTGATAGTGAAACCATCCCCCCGTGCAGAGATGAAATGGGAAGGGCAAAAGTTTTTAGTTTGAATTACTGCTTCACCTCTTCCTAGCTATGTTCCTTCATCTATAAAATGGATCTCACACGGGTGAGGAGATAAAGTAACTAAGTTACCTTACAAGGAAGATGTTCAGTAAAAGGTAGTTGCTACCTAAGCTAACAAGGGAAAGAGCTCTCAGCACAAGTACTTATGCAGAAGATGCAAGGGGAAGCCACACAATGTAACTTTTACATGCACTATGTCAAAATAAATGAGGTAGGTCTCTTTTTAAAACTACCTATATCTGAAGTTTTATCTATGATCAGGCTCATATATATATATATATATAATCTCACCTCATTTAATCCTTACTACCACACTCTAAGGTTGTTGTAAAAACATAACTGTTCTCCCTCAGGCTTCCAAGGCAGCTCCTCCTCCAAACTGTTTGCTCATTGATGGTACACCATTCTCCCTCTGTCCCTCACACTGAAACCCTCAGTGGCCATTCTGTGGCTCCTTGAGGCTTTCAGTCATTCTACCAGACAAAATCCGTATGTTCTTCCTGCAGAACAGCTTCATCATCCCCAGATCTCATTCTGTGTGCTGTAACACTGAAGTGATAGGCCTACTTATTTGATAGCCCCTTACTGCTCTCCTTCTACTCTGTATTTTGGGTGTGACTTTCATCATGCTACTATTTGCGTGCTCAAAAGATCTCCAGTTGCTCTTCACACTGTTATCCTGTGTAAAACCCCATATTTCCTTTATTGGTGCTAACCAACAGAATTTTCTGCAATGATGGAAATACTTTCTATCTGCACTTACTATGGTAGCCACTAGCTATGTGTAGCAACTGAGCACTATTTGATGAAGTGAATTTTTAATTCTATTTCACTTTAATTAAACAGCCACATGTGGCTAATGACTACATTACTAAACAGAGCAGCTATATATAATCTCATCTCCAGGTGTCCTTCAACGTGAACTGCCCACCCTGGTCAAGCAAAGTCTCTCCCCACAGCTGATAACACTCTTCCATGCCTTACTCCGAAGACTGTGCTTCCTCCTCTCACTCTGCTCTTGCCAGTCTCCACAGCCTATCTATCCAGGCTGGTAGAGCCCCCACCTTTTCTGAAGGCTTCCCAATTACATCTGCCAATATTTCATTCCTCTCCCTGCCATGAACCATCACTGTCTGCACAGCTCGTCTAGCAGCACTCCAATAGGTATTCCTTGCACTGTAATTTATCTACTCATGCATCGGAGCCCCTTCCTCCCCAGTGAAAGAATCTATTCTTCTTTTTTTTTTTTTTTTTTTTTTTTTTTTTTTTTTGAGACGGAGGCTCGCTCTGTCGCCCAGGCTGGAGTGCAGTGGCGCAATCTCGGCTCACTGCAAGCTCCGCCTCCCGGGTTCACGCCATTCTCCTGCCTCAGCCTCTCCGAGTAGCTGGGACTACAGGCGCCCGCCACCACGCCCGGCTAATTTTTTTGTATTTTTAGTAGAGACAGGGTTTCACCGTGGTCTCGATCTCCTGACCTCGTGATCCGCCCGCCTCGGCCTCCCAAAGTGCTGGGATTACAAGCGTGAGCCACTGCGCCCGGCCAGAATCTATTCTTCTAAGATCAAATCTCCCATTCACCTAACAGGTGCTTCACAAACACTTGTTTTAAATGAATTAAAGGTACAGAGTGATATATTTTAATCTTTCTTGGACAGCAAGACTTCTCTTCACTAGTACCAAATGGAAATTTTAATCCCCTCACTGTTATTTGATAGCTTGGCAAACACCCAGTTATTGAAAAAGCATCCTGTAAAAAGGCTCTGAAAAGTCTTTGACCCATGTACCTTTGTCTGTTCTAAAAATGCCAAGGAAAAATGAGAAAATACTACTTACAAATGAAAAACCCATTAACTTCAAAGCAAGTTTCTAGAAACTGATTAAAAAGTCCAACAGAAGGAAACTGAAATTCCTGCTCTGTGAAACCATCAAAAGCTAGACGGAGGAACCCTTGATTTCCTTATTCTTCTGGCAGGTCTCAGATCTGGCTGGACAAGGCGGCCAGCCCACAGATGCTGGAGCAGACCTATCAGAAATGTATTGTTAAGGCAAAGGCAGGTAATCCATTTAAGAGATCAGGAGGCTGATAAGGCTCTTTGTATAAGCAAAATGTATCCTAATAGCCAAGTGAGAAGCACAGCCAGGTTATTTCAGAGCCTGCTGTGGAAACACATTTCCTAGGAAGAACGATAAAACTGTGCCATTACCAAATTAGCCTTCCCTATAAAGAGACCAACTGAGAACATTAAGCTGAGGTAACCTAATTTCTGTGGCCCTTCAAAAATTTGATTATTTATGCAAACTACACTTGTTCAGGAAAAAATTTTTTTAACTGACAAAAAGTTTAAAACCTCCTCCTCCTAATCACAGTATCTCCGCTTGCATGCTCGTCTTCTGAGGTCTGTTCTAATTAGCATAAACAGAGCAGCACGTTAATCTACACGCAAAGTACAAGTCTTCATGGAGGCTGAAAATGTAAGTCTGGAGTAAACAGGAACCCAATGCGGTGGTAGAAAATCACTCCGATAAGCTTTTCTGGAGATCTAAATGCAAGTCCAGTGGATATGCTCTTCTGATTTCCCTTCTTTAAATGGGCTTTTGAGGGAAAAAAGGAGGTGAGGGCTTTGTAGCCACTCACAGGATGCGAACCCTACATCCACCCTGGCTGTAAAGTGGATACAATAACCAAACCCTGTATGTCCATTGTCATGATTAAATCAGGCAATGTGTATTAAGTGCTGGCCATGGTTCCTTGCCAAGAGTAGGTTCTCAACCAATACTAGCACCCTAACTTTTCCTTGGGAAAACAGAACAACATCATAAGGAACGGTCCCTATTCTAATAGAAACAGTTTAAAATCACTGGAGATTTTGTTTTGCACATTTTAAACAAAGAAAGGCATCCAGTGCCAGATATTCTTTCTTATGGTGCTCTTCTATTATCAGGATGTTTTGCCTCCTCCCCAAGCAGTTACATGCAAAAACATTTGGTACTGAGAGAAAACAAGAGAGGAAGGACAACATAATCAACCAGATCTGTTGGGGTTCTGGAAATTTGTTTTATAATTGGAATGGCTCTTCCCCTTGAAAATCTAATAAGTGTGGGTTTTATCCCAAACATATGGCAGGTAATGATTATTATCCCATATATTACCTTCGAGCATGCCTTGGAAAAAACTGAAATCTCACATCTGAGTATCTCACTGGCTTTAAAAAGTATTTAATTTGCAGGGGCAAAAATATGCTGTTTGGCTTTCCTGAGGGAGACACAGAGATGTGTTCAATAGACCATAAATCTTAAGAGACACAAAAAAGCAAGTTTATAACTGAAGAATCTGAGATATGCTTATAGTCGTTTTAGTTAGTGAATCATCAGCATCGAATACAAGCCATCTGAGTCAGTGTTCCGTAGAGCCATCCACTCTGGCGTTACAGCTGCACAGATCATTAACCACAAGGGTCCAATGCCCACCGAAACATGTTGGAAACCAGTAAAGAACATTATTCTAACACAGAAAAAGCATCAAAGAACCGCGGGAGCTGAGCTTTACAAGAGAAATGCCTTACTGTTCCAGGGCCTTGGTCTTACTCTCACTGATCCAGAGCTAATGTGTCACCATCCTCTTGAGGAATCTCTAAGTATAAAGATGAAATAGCTGAGCATATACTTTATTGAGATGGCTAATACTGACTTTCCTATATCAAAAGTCACAAAACACATTTTATCTTGACTACTTCCCTCACTATAGAGGGATTTCAAATAATAACTGTAAACTATTTTCCAATGTACCTATAATCCATAAAGACAGTCTAATCCTCACCTGTTCACCCCACCAAGAAAGGAGTACAATGCTATCTTTTTGAATATTCCTCTCTTCTTCATCTTCCAATTGCTACATTTTTTTCTCTTACTTAGCCCATTTGTTCTGAATCTTATACTATAACTTCTCTGTGCATGTACTTTGAGTATTAAATTCAAACCAATTAGGGACCTGCCTCCTGTACACCAGCTAAGCTAATTATTTGCAGATTCTGCTACCTGTTCAGACCTCTCGTAACCTGCTGTGAAACTGTAGGCAACTTCCCTCAATCTCTCTCTGTAGTTCAGTATCCTCACTCTTCCGGAAGACTGGGCTCAACCACTCCTAACATACAACGATTCCTATGACTCATCAAATTTGTCACCAGTCCTGACCTCTCCCATAAAGTCCATTCCTACATGTAAAGCTGACTGTAGGACATTCACTTGGGTGTAGTAAAGTGATGAGAGGACAGAGGAAGTGACTTTCTCTGGCATATCAAGTATGGGATTCATCCACGTCGCCTAATTCTTGATAGCTATTATTTCCTTGTACCTTGCAGAGCTTCAGGCCTGGCCTAGACAGATCTCTTCCAGACTAAGCCTGAAGCCTGAGATAAGGGGCATCCAAAGACCCTTTCCTCCTCTTTCATCAGAAGTCTAAAACTCTTGTTTCCTTTTCAGCTGTTAGTCTGAGGGAGGATTTATTTACTGTTTCTAGAGTCTAGTTGCTAGGTTGCTAGATCCGGTAGGGCTTAGAGTGTGGGAGTGGTGATAGAGCCCATTCTGTTTGTTTTATAAATACCAACCTTTCCTTCATGTGCTTGGCTTTTTCTTTTATCATCTGACAGCATCCCTCGTCCCTTACCTCATCTAGGACAAGACTATGCTTTGTATCTTGACAGGGAGGAGAGCTCTAGAGACAAAGGGTGCATGTACTATGTTCATAAAAAATAGAAGCAGTCACATGGCTTGCCATAAACAAATGGCTAAGATTATAACTCCCAAAAGAACTAAGATAATTCAGGACTGGAGAGATATAGGCACTATTTCTAGTACGCTTCTTCAACTAGTTAAGATATCTCACAAAATGCATCTCTATAATAAAACTCTATCAAACACACTCAGCTGTACTTCACAGGGATGCTGTAAGGATTTCCTTACAGTTTCAAAGGTTCCACATGCACCATAAAGACAAGGTTATCACCTTCATTTCCCTGTTGGCCACACCTTCAATAACAAAGATGACATCACCAGCTACTCTGCCTATGCTAGGCAGATTAATAAACGAAACCTGGGAAACAAATGAGCAATTTTAAGAAAAGTAGCTCTTAAATGAAGTGAATTTCATTAAAATTTTAGTAGTCTTATCTAAACTGTAGTCCATTCACTCACTCAATGAATGTGCCTACTATGTTCCATATTAAAAATGGTCATTATAGCTCAGCAGAGAATTACATTTCTTAAATAACCATGTGTATACACAAAGGCAGAGGCAATGCTCCCTTAAACCTCAGGCAATTTATCACTCAAAATGAGCTCTCTGTTGACATCAGCCCTTTCACCTATATTCAAGGATATACCTTGCACAGAACAAGTGTACCCCATTTTAGGAAAATCTAATATGCAAAAGATACCTCCAAACCAGAAACAACTTTAGAGGGCGAAAGTGAACAACTACTCATACCATCTCTCATATGCCCAATTCCACTGGAACAGATAAATTATGTACATTCAATACCACCTTAACTAAGGTATCAAAGTTAACATTTCCAATAATCGGAAAAGAATACATCATGTGTCCTCCTAATGTGATACTCCAAGAACATCACTCATGTAGTACCATTGCCAAAATCATGACAAAACATGCTACGAAATAAAATTGAGAGACTAAAGAGATATAATGTGTTTAAATCCTGGACTGAAGGAAAAGGGTGCTATAATGGACATTATTGGGAAAATTAGAGAAATGTGAATATAGACTTACATCATATAAGAGTATTACATCAATGTTACAATTCCTGTTTTTTGTTAATTATACTGTGGTTATGAAGCAGAATGTCCTAGTTCTTAGGAAATATAGCTGAAATATTTAAGGGGAATAGAGTATAATGTTTGCAACTTTCAAATGACTAAAACAAATAAAAATATATAATACAGAGAATAAGCAAATGTGACTACATTTAACAAGAGTTGATAGAGGTGAAGTTATTGTATTCTTCTTGTAACTTCTCTGTACATTTAAAGTTTTGTTTTTTGAGATGGGGTCTCGCTCTGTAGCCCAGGCTATAGTGCAGTGGTATGTTCATAGCTCACTGCAGCCTTGAACTCCTGGGCTCAAGCGATCCTCCTGCCTTAGCCTCCCAAGGTACTAGGATTACAGGCATGAGCCACTGTGCTTGGGCTTGGAGTTATTTCAAATAAAACCCATTAAATCTTTTAAAACACGAAATGGAAGAGTAAACTTGGGTTACCTATTCTTCAAAAGGACTTTATTTCTGCAAGTCTCTATAATATTAAGTGCTATGACATGTTTGCGTGTTATGGAACAGTTGTGGACTTGGTATTTGTAATAAGACAGCTTGGTATATAGGAGAATGAAAATGAATTTCAGAGTAACTATTTCTGGGTAAAGCCCCACTTCTGCCATTCACTAGATGAACTGTCTTAAGCTTATGTTTCCTTATGTATGACGAGGGTAACGATGCAGCTTCCTCTGCTCTCGCGCTGGTAACATTGCTGTGAGCACTGCATGCATTAACATAAGGCGTGCAAATGTGCTTTCTTAACTATGAGGTACTATGCAAACATGAGCTCTTGTTTTTAAGGAGCTGTCATCCAGAAAGGTTACAGGTGATGCAAATGAATTACACAACTGCAGGTAAAGTACCCACAGAAAATGAGAGAATGAAAGGACTACTATTAAATCATATTATACACCACTTATTCAGGTTCACAAATGGAGTAACAGAAGCAAGTTTTGAAAATATATAGTTTTTTTCCTCCCAAAAAGCAATCCAGCCATGAAACAATATAAAAACAAAGAAGTATTCTTTATTACACTGTCCTCTCGTAAGAGCCAAATCTGCTAAAAATATATATATTCCTTAATTCAAGAACATCCATTTATATCTAAATGTGGATCTTAATGATAAATAGAAAGGACTAAAACTATTTTTTCCTCAAAAGGGTAGTCCAAAATATGTATGTTTAAACTACCTAAGAATCCCACCTGCCCAGGGTCAGCAGATCCACATTAGGATAAATCCCAGCATCCCTAAGAGGTCTGACTTGACCTCAAGCCAGAAGGAGCTCTAATGTTTTCTGAGTACACACAGGGATAGGAGCTGTAGTGGGGTTCAGATGTGAGGGATGGTAGGCCCAGGGAGATTATCCAATAGTCTGTTAAATCCTACAAGATCCAGCTTTTTCCTCATCCCCTCCCTAAATCTCCAACCTCATGCAGAAGAGATTGGACCCCTCCCCCTTGCACTCACTAAGCCCCAGCCACTGTTCTGTTCCTCAAACATATTAAGTTACTACTTCTCATTTTAGAGTTTCTGCATTTGTTCCCTTGGGCTAGAACACTTCTAGGAGCTTCACATACTGGCTCCTTCAGGTCTCAGCCTAAGTGACATGCCCCTCCAAGGCCTTCCCTGACCACCCAATATAAAATAACCCCTGGTCAGGCACCATCACATCGCCATTTCATTTATTTTCATAGAGCTCTTCTTCCTGATATGTTATCTTGCTGTCTTCCTTCTTCTCACTACAATGCAAGTACCAGGAGAACAGGGACCTTCTGTTTTGTTCATGGCTAAATCTCCAGCATCCAGAACAGGTCTTGGCACAAAGAAGGCACCTGAATAAAAGAATAAATTGCCCAGCTCCAGCCCAAAGTTTACTTCCAATCCTGATGTATAAGTGAAATTAAGAAACACCAGGAACAAAATGTTTAAGGCTCAAATGCAACCCAGGTTTCTGGAACTCGTTTCTTGACTCAACTTTGTCTTCTACACCAGAGTCCACTATACTAATTCCATACACTCTTTTACCTTCTCAAAGAGCTCATCTATTCTTACAGTCAAAAGAATCAATTTCTCAGAGATGACTCAAACGACTTCACTTCAAAACCAACTTCCTTGCTCTGTAGTTTCAAGCACATACCTCCACCTATCAACAGGACACCCATGTGACTTTATTTAACATGTGTAAAGAACAAGCTCATCATCTCCTTCTTCTCTATACCTGATGATGGCATCAGCTGTCACTCACACTCAAGTTCTCAATCAACTGTCATTCATGGTTCTCTTTCACTCCCTGTGTCTAATAAAGCATTTGGCCCTGCTGTTTCTTTTGAAATATTTCTTGTATCTGCCACTGCCTCTCCATCTTTCCTCTCTCTAAACGATCCAGGCCCTCATACCAAGAAGGATACTACTAAGCTACTCAGAGTTTTTAGCACTACTACTAAATGGAGCTGAAAATGCAATTCTTATAAATTCATCTGGCAATAATCATTACTTTTGTGGCGGCTGTGGGAAAAATCCAACTTAGTGATGTAACTAGCTTGCCTAACATAAAGGTTGTACTCATGCAGTCAGAGCTAACAGACAGGAAAACCAAGGCATAGCCATATTGAGCTACTGGACTCCAAAGCTTCAGGCCAGGGTCCTGCACATTTTATAGTGAACATTTCATTGAAAATAATTCATTAAAAGAGCTTAATTTAAACATCCAACAGTACTGCCACCTGTACACTTTGGAACCTTCCTTACATTTTTAACTATTGCAACGTATTCTGGACACATCTTTATTCAAAGGCTGATTAAAATATTTATTTGGAGTCCAGCCTATTTGTCTTAACTGACAGATAAAAGTTCTTCTCCGGGTACAGTGTTTTTCCTTATTTAGCAGCAATATTCTCTCTTCTACTGATGACATTCACCCCTGGCAGATCCCAAATATGATCCAAATGAAAATCTTCACAATCTTTGTTCTCTTGCTTCTTTCTTTCCCTAGGTGCAGAGAACTGCCCCCATCACCCTGCTCAATGGGCTATCATAAAACAGCTACTTTTCCTCACCAAAACAGCATAAATCCCTGCAACTTGACTCAGTTCACTGAGAATCCAATACATTGTTACTCTCCTTTTAAAAAGAAGATAATATATTGCCCCATTAAGTATTACTGTTGATGGACATACTTGAATCCTGAAGTTTAAAGAAGTATTCTTCAGTAGAGCCTGCTCAAGTCAATTAAACACAAACATATACAAAGCACTTCGTGTATTAACTTTGTTACTCAGAACTGAGCTGTGCTTCTCTAACAGAATGAAACTTTTTAAAGCTTAACAAGGTTTACAGTGGTTTCTATGACTTAAGCCCAGAAAACAAAGGTTCAATTCACAATTTACCACTAATTAGCTGTGCCATCTTATCACAACATCTTCAGACCTCATTTCCTCATGTCTAAAAGGGAGAGGTTGAAGCATATATTAGCTAAAGCATTTATAAACTCTGAAGTTCTCAGGCTCCATGATGGCAAGATCAGAGTTTCTAACTGACCTAACTGCATTTATCCTCTCCTTCCCAATTATCCTTTATCACTAATTTTCTAAAACTACTACTCTATTAGTTTTCTACTGCTGTTACAAAAAATTATCACAAACTCAGTGGCTGAAGACAACACAAATGTATTATCATATTATCATTTCTGAAGTCAGAAGTCCAAAATGACTTTCACTTGTTTAAAAATCAAGGTACCAGCAGGGCTGTGTTCCTTCTAGAGTCTCCATGTGGAGAAAGTGTTCTTTTGCTATTTCCAGTTTCTAGAGCTGCATTCCGTGGCTCATGGGCTCCTTCCTCCATGTTCTAAGCCAGCAGTGTAGCATCTTCAAATCTCTGACCACTGACTCTCCTGATACTCCCTCTCACTCATGAGAATACCTGTAATTACAATGGGACGCTCAGATATTTCAGAATAACCTCCCATCTTAAGCTCCTTAACTTAATCAAGTATGAAAAGTTCCTTTTGCCATGTAAGGTAAATATTCATAGGTTCTAGGGATTAAGAAGTGAATAAATTTGGGGGAGCCATCCTTCTGCATAACACAACTACTTATTTACAACAGTTCCCTAATCAAAAACCTTTAATACTCAAAACCAAAGACATCACAAGAAAACTATAGAAAATATCTCTATGTATAGACACAAAAGTCCTCAAAATACTTTCAAAACAAATCCAACAACATATACAAAAGATTGTGCAGCATTATCAAATGATACTTATCTCAGAAATGCCAGGTTGGCTTAACATTAAAAATTCAACCAAGGTAGCCTGGCAACACAGCAAGACTTTGTCTCTAAAAATAAAAACAGGCCGGGCAGGATGGCTCACACTGTAATCCCAGCACTTCGGGAAGCCGAGGTGGAAGGATCACTTGAGCCCAGCCTGGGCAGCATAGTCAGATCTTGTCTCTACAAAAAAAAAAAAAAAATAGCTGGGCATGGATGCACATGCCTGTGGTTCCAGCTACTCAGGAGGCTGAGGTGGGAAGATCATTTGAGCCTGGGAGATCACAGCTACAGTGAGTCATGGTCATGCCACTGCACTCCAGCTTGGGTGACACAGCAACTTGTCTCAATAAATAAATAAATAGCCAGGCATGGTGGCGCACACCTGTAGTCCTAGCTACTCAGGAGGCTGAGGTGGGATGATCCCTTGATCCCAGGAGTTCCACGATGCTGTGAGCTATGATCATGTCACTGCACTCCAGCCTGGGTGACAGAGCAAGGCCCCATCTCTATAAATAAATAAAAACTATTTAATTGAGTCAATGTAATATATCACATTAATGAAAGGAAAAAACCCACATGGCCATCTCAACACAGAAAGATCACCTGACAAAATCCAACATGTTTTCATCATAAAAATAGTCAAACTAGGAATAGAAGGGAACGTCCTCATCTAACAAAAGGTACCTGTGAAAAACCCACACCTAACAACATCATACTTAATGGTGAAAGCTTGGATGCTTTCTCTTTAAGATCAGGAAAAGACAAGGATGTTTGCGCTCACCATTTCTATTCAATGTTGTACCAGAGATGCTTCTCCGGGCAATTAGGCAAGAAAAGGAAATAAAAGGCATCCAGATTGGAAAGGAAGAAAACGATCTCCGATCACTTGATACTGTACAGAGAAAATCCTAAGGCATCCACTTAAAAACTGTGGCCAAATAAGTTAGATTATAGTTTGTAACTCATCTCTGACACAAGGCTATAGTTTCAGAGATCAGAACGCAAAAATCAACAGTATTTCTATATATAAGCAATGAACAATTAAAAACTGAACAATTGGTCAGGCGCCGTGGCTCATGCCTGTAATCCCAGCACTTTGGGAGCCGGGTGGATCACGAGGTGAGGAGTTCGAGACCACCCTGGCAAACATGGTAAAACCCCATCTCTAATAAAAATACAAAAAATTAGCCAGGAGTGGTGGCAGGCACCTATAGTCCTAGCTACCTGGGAGGCTGAGGCAGGAGAATGGTGTGAACCTGGCAGGCGGAGCTTGCAGTGAGCCGAGATCGCGCCACTGCACTCCAGCCTGGGCAACAGAGCAGGACTCCATCAAAAAAAAAAAAAAAAAAAAAAAAAACCTGAACAATTAAGATAACAAAATTAACAATACCATCAAAATCAATAAAATCATAAGCAACAAATTTCAAGGAAGTACCAAGTTTATACAGTGAAAACTACCAAACACTGTTGAAAGAAATCAAAAACAAACTAAATGAAAGGAATCAAATTCAGAGTCCAGAAAAAATTCCTCACACTTACGATCAATTTCAACAAAGATGCCCAAGACAATTCAGTGGGAGAAAGAATAGTCTTTTCAACAAATGCTGCTGGAACAACTAGAGATCCACATGCAAAAGAAAAAAGTTGGACTCTTCCCTTACAAAATACACAAAAAGGAACTCTCATATTACATACCTAAATGTAAGAGCTAAACCTATAAAATTCCTAGATGAAAACATAGGAATAAATCTCTGTGACTTTAGGTTAGGCAAAGAATTCTTCTTAGATATGACACCAAAAAAAAAAAAAAGCAACAACAGAACATTATCAAAACTGAAAATTTTTGTGCTTGAAAGGAGAGCATCAAGAAAGTGAAATGACAACCCACTGAATGAGAGAAGTCCCTCACTTTAGGGAGATGAGTCCTAAAGAAAACAGCACTCTTGCCAATGACATACTGCCACCTAGTTGCAACATAAGGTAAATCACAGTGGCAGTAGGAGGATCTCCACACCACTTTTACAGAAATGAACTGCAGGTAAAAAATAAGAAGCTACAGTACTGTTTGGCAGGACAATTTGTTTCATACGTGCATACTATCGCCCTGACTAAATTAACTCTCGAGTCTTACAGGTATTATTTGTTTTCAGTTCCATGCATAGATTAGCCATTTAGTATTCACTAAATCAAACTCAATTTCTGAAGTGTCTTACACCAATATATTCATGCATATATGGTTAAAATTTTCCTTGAGAATCCATCACCTGAGAGTGTGGCTTATTATAACAAGTAAAAAGAACAGATAAATACAAAATAATAAGAAATCTCATGATTTACTCACATATAAGGGAGCTTGTTGTGGATTAAGTTTCATGACCCAGGACACTGAAACAGAAATGGAATAAATGAGAATAAAATTAAAAGTTGTCATCAAAAATATATAAGCCACCTAAAGTCCTAGGTGTCATGCATAGCTCTATGAGTACAATCCCATGCCCGAGATTATCATATGCCCAGCTGTATGCTATACCCTAAGAGATTTAGGAAGGAAGCAGGGTCAGGGATTGATTCTAGACTCAATCTTTCAAATGGGGAAGAAAGAACTTCCGATTGAAAAATAAAGACAAAAGGCTTCACTGTCACAGACGTTTCAACAACCAACAGGATATTTAAAACAGTTATCAAAGCAAAACCATTGTATGTTCACTTACATTTTTACATAGTCCCTCAAACTCACAAAATGCTGTTTACTCAGGGACTTCTTCCGGTCTTACTAGGGAGCCTGGAAAGTGAGGGGAGGATTGCAAGGGACCACTAGAACGCTCTTCCTCAATTCCCCTTCTCTGAGCAGGGAGGCTACAGCTTGCCTCTCTAACCACTAAAAGGCATGACCCTCCTCAAAGTTAATAGCTGGATTCCCTGATTGTTATGTTCACTAAATGAATTCTCATAAAAATCTCATTAAGATTTAGAGAAGGCTTCCAGGGTTGAATTCCTGAACGTTAAGAATAGCATGTTCTTAAAAGTTTCACTTGGTGATTGGACCAGGACTTCATCTAGGCTATAAACGCTCAGAATGGTAGGTCCTTTACCAAACACCCTGAGTTTGAGTATAAAGTGATCTCATGCTCTTAAGAGTCAGAGAAACAGAACCAAGTGACTTCACTATAATTTGATCTGAGGAAGTTTCTTACTCACAATAGGTAAATGAAGGCACATACTAACCAGCAAAATAAACAAAATATAAAGTGTCATTCATACATGCAAAGAAAAACAGACAAAATAACAAACTCTGTGTTCTAACAAATCACAAAAGCCTCACTAAAATTAAAATGAATGTTTGGACTGAAAAGCAATGCCTTGGTAGCCCAGCCATGCCTAACTCGAATAACAGAACCATCTCGATATTACAGTCCTCACAGATCTGCCACAGATCAAGCTGTGTATGTCTCGGATCACGACTTCACCAAAAAGCAGTTAACACACACTTAGAGGCAAAAAAATCTACACCAGCCTCCTAAATGCAATCATCTCCACACCAGTTGCAGGTCCCAAGCTTCAATGTGTTCTGCTGGACAACGCAGTAGAAAGCTGACAAGCAGGTGGCTTTCCCCCACTGACTGAACCATCTCCATGCCCATGCCCATTCATTCTCTGGTCCACCCCATGCGCTATAACAGACCTCCTGGCTCAGGGTACTCTTTCCTTCCTGACTGCCTTCACTTAATGACTTTGTACTTTTAGGTGCAAAAATTATCCGCAGAAATCCACACTGAAAACCAAACTTGGGAAAGACAGCAATAACCAACCAACATTTTTAGAAGAACAAAGTCAATTTCAAGCCCATCAGATTCAAACAGCAAGCATGGATGAAAATAAAAGATTGAAAGGCTTGAGTACCTTCTCAATGTATTAAATATCTATTTAATTTAAAATTAACCTCACTGTGCTCACTGGACTTTTAATCAGCTTTCCAGGTCCTGCTCAGACTTGCCTAGGATATGGGAATGAAAGAACCTACAAATTTATGGACCAATCTTCCTTAACTAACTTGTCAAGTGTTCCTGCATCAAGCAGAAGAAATATCAGTGAAATTTATACAGGAATTAACATCTTGTTAATCCACAAAAATTTAAAGAGTGTCATCCAATCTTGTGGCTTCCCTGGGCCACAATGGAAGAAGAAGAATTGTGTTGTGCCACACATAAAATATACTAACACTAATAATAGCTGATAAGCTTTAAAAAAAATTGCAAAAAATGAAAATCTCATAATTTGTTTGTTTTTGACATGGAGTCTCGCTCTGTCGCCCAGGCTAGAGCGCAGTGGCACAATCTTGGCTCACTGCAACCTCTGCCTCCTGGGTTCAAGCAATTCTCCTGCGTCAGCCTCTCAAGTAGCTGAGATCACAGGCACCAGCCACAACACCCAGCTAATTTTTTGTATTTTCAGTAGAGACAGGGTTTCACTATGATGAACAAGCTGGTCCTGAACTCCTGACCTCAGGTGATCCACCGCCTTGGCCTCCCAAAGTGCTGGGATTACAGGCGTGAGCCACCATGCCCGGCCAAAGTTTTAAGAAAGTTTACGAATTTGTATTGGGCCACATTCAAAGCCTTCACAGGCTGCATGCAGCCTGCAGGCCATGGTTGGACAAGCTTGGATTAGAGAAATCTACAGAGACAAACTAGTGACTTAGTAGCCCTCTGATGTTTCGTGATTTGCAAGAAACTTAGGATGACTATGTGTAAAGACCACAGACATCAATTTAACTGAATGGTTCCCACCGCACTGGAATGAGGAAGCTGAGCAAACTCAGAGGACTCTAAGAAAGGGCTGATGTCATCTGAACTGTTTGGAATTATAAACTCCTCTAAACATGTTTCAAAACCAGAACTCGTAAGAGTTGTTCTGATACACGGATTAAAAGAGGGATGACAAAGTGTCTGTCCCTCACACTGGTCAAAGGGACAGGTCATTGTTATGCTGGCAACACAGGCTGCTGAAAAGAATGTATCTGTCAAAAGTAATCAAAGTAATGACCCCAGAAGGCTCCAGAAACAGACTGATAAATTCAGGTTGCTTTCAAACTTCCACCACCCTGGCACACAAGGGGAAAGACAAAACTAACATTTACAGAGCATTATATTTGATATTACATTTAATCCCCATTAAAAAGACACTATTTCCCCTATTTCACTAGTGAAAAAATTGATCTTTCAAAGGTTAAATCATTTAACACCAAGGTCAAAGGGTAAGTTGGAGAGACCAGATTCAAACCCAGTCTGACGTTAAAACATGGGTTTTCCCTCCACATCGTAAGAGGATCTCCTGCTAATGACCTCAAATCTTGACTTGCCCTGCACCTCGAGCCCCATCCTACAAACTCTCCCTGACATTGTTAATTCAGCTGTCATTGTGCACCTACAATGTGCCAGACACCATACTCCTCAAGACTCTGCAGGCACAGAAGGAACAGACAAAAATCCCTACCTTCATAGATATTATTCCAGGGGTAACACAGATAAATAAAACATTAAAATAAATAGTTTTCACATAGTAACAAATTCTATAGAGAAAAATAAAACAGAAGAAGGAATAGCAAATGAGGGAGACGCCATTTTAAACACGGTGCTGAGGGAAGACCTCCCTGAAAAGATATCATTTACCCCAAAAATAAAAAAGCAAGTAATACAAATAACAGGTGAAAGGTGTTCTAGACACTTAAACCTGCCAAAACATTGAGAACTCGGTTCTGATGCAAAACCTCGCTGCATATAATGGATTAACTTATTTTATACATTTAAACAAACAAACTCTACTTAAGAACTGTGTTCTAAAGGAAGGAGCATATTACAGGAAGGCAGTTTTTGGTCAGAGTAAACACACTGAAAAACTAAACCTATTGAAAGACCAAGACCAATTGAAAGTCTTTGCTTTGTCAGTAGATTTTTTGACCAAAAGGAAAATTAAAGAAACACACCATGTCCATCCAATGATTTCATCAAGGAATTTTAAGAGAGAAAATCCTACTTCTTCCTCACCCAGTAGCCAGTGAAATGACTGAGCAAATTCACAAGTTCACTGGGGCTGCTTTCATGTAACACAGGGACAGTACATGACAGACAGTGGAACCCTACAGGTTGCCTAGTATTTGAAAGACTGAAGAGGAGGAAATGTCAAAATTCAAAGTCTTAAATGATGTGGTTTTAAGTATGTTCATCAATTTCAGCACTCAGTAGTAAAGCCAGCTACAGTTGTAAGGAATCAGAAATTTGAGGGGTGGGAAATAAGCAGAAGCACAGAAGTTAAGGATTTGTATTCTTCCCACATTTTCCACTTTATTTTATACTGATGAGAAAAAACAAATTTAATAGTTTTCTGCTGTATAAAAGAGACACATTCACTTTATGTCAAAATAAGAGTCACTCAATTTTAATACAACTATCTCAATTTATAAATTAACATTCTCCCCCATTGACCACACACAGTAAGTCTCTTATGGTGGTGTTGATTAGAGAAGGAAAAGTTGCTGCTACAATTCTCTTCCTACATTTTAATATAATCATCAGTCTTCTCTTCATAGAGTGCAGTGTGGACACCATCATCAGAATGTACCAGCGCCGGGTGTGCAAAGTTTACAAAGATTAGCAATAGCAAAAGTTTGGAGATTTTTGAAATTCATGCTGCTGCAAAGAACTGTGTAAAAACTCAATCACTATAGAGGACCACAAAGAAACTCAGGCATGAAGTTATATGGCTGCGTGATTGGTTTGGAAGAAGGAACAGAAAGCATTTCCACCAACCCATAGGTCTGAACAAATGACTGCAAAACCTCAGAAGCTACGAAAATGTTTACATACTAACCAAATACCTCTTAATAAGCCAAAGAAACAGTGTGTCCCCTTAGGCCAGACGCGGTGGCACACACCTGTAATCCCAGAATTTTGGGAGGCCAAGGCAGGCCGATCACTTCAGGTAAGGAGTTTCAGACCATCCTGGCCAACATGGTGAAACCCCGTATCTACAAAAAATACAGAAATTAGCCGGGAGTGGTGGCGGGCACCTGTAATCCCAGTTTCTGGGGAGGCTGAGGCATGAGAATCGTTTGAAGCTGGGAGGTGGAAGTTGCAGTGAGCCCAGATCGCGCCATTGCACTCCAGCCTGGGCAACAAGAAACTCTGTCTCAAAAAATAAATAAATAAATAAATAAATATGAAGAAGAAAGAAATGGTGTGTCTCTACCCAACAGCTTTATACATCTCACAGATATTTTCAGCTTAACCACCCCCCACCCCCACCACCTACATCTCAATACAGTAAAGTAATAGGGTGCCATACAATATTCTCTAGACAACAAATCAAATTAAATCCGAAGTCCTCTACAATTAACTGTATTACCTTGAGCAAGTCACTTAACTTGTCTGAATCTTAGTCTCCTTATGTGCAGAAAGAGCATAATAATGCTTGCCTATACTGTGGCGTTAGTGGAAGAGATGATCCAGGTAAAGTATTAAAGCACACTGACAGGCACATAGCAGAAGCCACTGCTTCTCCCTCTTGCAGAGTTCCTGAGTCTCAATGGAGATTAACCCCACGTAAGATACTTTGAAATCCATAAATGGCTAAACGAAAGGCTTCAGATACTCAGAGATGCCGTTCTGGTAACTTCTTAAAATACATTGGTGGGTAAACTACAATTCTAAAATACAATAATCATAGAAAAGAAACTGGAGGAACGAACACCAAAATGTTAAGTGTATATATCTCTGGAGATTACAGGAAATTTTCATCCCTAAATAATCTGTTCCTTAATTGTAACTGTTCAAATAATGAACAGATACTACTTTTTAATCAGGAAGAAAACATCATACACAGCACGTCTGTTTTAAAGTCCCTTGTCATTCAATATGTCACAACTGTACTGGAAATAAGTAAAAAGACACTGTTTCCTAAATGTGTAAAACTGAAGACATCTACAGTCTTTACCAAAAGTCCCTAGAACCAATAAAAAAAAATTAAAATGAGAATGTATCCAGATGTACATTAACATCAATCAAATTCACTATTCTTTAGCCACACCTACACATGCTACAAGAGAAGCCTTTAACAAGCGCTCCACCGTTAATGACATGTCCCTAAAAAGGGGGTAGGGAGTCACAGGCCCAACATCATATAACAAACTGGAAACCCTTCTGTACCTGTTAACTTGGTGATCTCAGCATATTTCCTAAGGACCAGCTGTCCAGGTCTGACATACCTACCACATCAATTGACAGGGTTTTTGTCACTCTCAACAGGAAAGCTTCCAAATCCACCAAAAAATAGGAGGGGGCAAATCACCCCCACATCTGCTCCCAGTCCCAACAGGCAGATGGCAGCTGTCTGGGACTCAGCCAAATATAAATAGAGCATTTTTACCTGCAGGGTACTTCCATGGCACAATGTGCTTCAAATGAATTTCCATGGCCAGGGATCCTGCTAAGACTGGACTACAGTCAATCCTTCAAAACCCACAAAAATTTCGGGCGAGGGTTAACGTGGAAATGACAATGCATACTTTGGATTCTTTTAAGAGTCAATGTTCCGCTTTTCCTCCAGGAAAATAACAGGATCCAAAAACTCTTTCCTTCATCCCACGGAGCCTGGGCTGCTGGCTATAAAAATATGCCCTGGCTGGGGAGGTTGGGAGTATGAGCTAGAAATTCTGAACAACGGAAGAAGACCAGGATACAAAAAGTAAATACGCTTTTCCTGTTGAAGATGCCAAGTTCTACCAAAAAAGTAAAATACCACATGGGCCAAATATATTTCCTGAATAAGGGACTGAGGAAGTCTTACAAGACCCTCATGAATGCTTTACTTTTGTTTGCAGCTACATTAATAATTGAGCAGTTAGTTTTAAGCAGCGATTCTTGAACCTTAGTACACATGAACATCAGTTTAAGGCCTTGTTAAATAAGGCTGATTCTCATTCCCAGGACCAGAAAGAGTAGAAATCGGGAGACCAAATCTGGTGATGCTTTTGCTCTGGAATCATGACCCACACTTCGAGAACAATGATGTTAAGACTGATAATATGTGTCTGATTCTCATACAGAACAGTTAGCCCTGCTCTGCCCCACTATCATATGATGGTACTTACTAGCCACCAAGACAAAACGCAAAGCACTGAGCCCAAATGGGTAGGGCGGAGGATTGGGAGTGGGACAAAGCAGGTAGGTAGGACATGAAGGAAATGAAGAGTCTAACACAGGATAACATTCAACAGTAAAACAAAAGAACATAGCAAATTAAAACAACAGCAACGACAAAACAGTAACACCCACGTTCACTCATTTAATTTATTCTTTATCAACGCTGGATTACCCAAAATGCATAAATGATCCTGAGTTTGGGCCAAACACATGCACAAACACAAAATCAATGTAACTGTCATGGAATAAAAAATCAGAACTCTTACAATAATGAAATACAAATAATTTAAAATAGTAAGTTAAGTGTAGTTTTAAAAAATCAGAACTCTGACATCCTTATAATCATTTTAGAGTTTACTCTGAAAGTTGTGTAGGAGAGTACACTATAATCTTTTCGATGTTTAGGGTATCTTTTTCTTGACATAGATTTATAATATGTGCCTGGCACATAAAAACTCAATAAAGGGAGATAATCTCACATTTCTGAGCCCCTAAAAATTACATGTACTAAGTTATTGAGCTTTAGCAATAAATAATATGTGGTTCCTATCACTTTAGTAAAGGGTCATATGTATGTAAACAGGTATTACAGTATGATGAGCACAATAATAAAAATGTTACAAGGATCAAGAAGGAGCAATAAACTCTCTAGAGATGGGGGGCCCAGACAGAGATTACTGGAAGAAGCAAACCACGGGGAAAGTTCCACCAAGTGGACACAGGAGGAGAAGCATAGGACAGAAGGAACTGCACATGCCAGATATGACAGCACAGTGAGTAGCTGAGAAATACAAAGATGAATAGGAAGTGCATGCAGGGGATCGTGGGGAAGGAGTCACAAGAGGCATCCAGGTCAATCCATATACCTCAAAGTTGCCTGGCCTTAGAAACAGAGGCAGAGAGAGAGAAGAAAATACATAAACCACTGTGACATAGCTCCATACTAAAGAAATCTCAGCCATTATACAAGGGAAAAATAAATGTGTTGCAGCTAAATGGGGAAAAAAGAAATCATGGCCCTATAATGGCAGTGGTATCAACAAAGCTCTGCCTTTTTCTTTTTCTTTTTTTTTTGTTTCTTTTTTTAAGCTCAGTTCAAATTTCTGTTCATTCACAACTGCAGGTTCAAAGGTTCACAAAAAGCAGCACTGGAAAAAGTTTGTAATTGTGTGGCCTAAACTCAAACCCAGACACAGCAAGGATCTGTTGGGGGCCCCAGCCAACAGGGCCAGGCCAGACTCCGACCATGTCTTCCCTGAGCTGCAGCAAACAACAGCTGGTGCCCAATCAATTTATACCAGCCCCTGGAGTTTCTTAATCCCAATCCCAAGTTACAAGAACTTACAGGTAGAAGGGGCCTTGGAAGTAGCCCAGATCATTCTTCTTTCCCAAGGAGGACTCACTGCCAATGTGCCTGTCTCTGCTTGTAGACTTGAGCACCAGGGCCTTATCACCCTGAGAAAATCTCTCTATGCCCCACTCACACCTCTGACTCAACCTTCCTTAAATGCTATTTTCATTCTGTAGCACCCTCTCTGCCTTCACAGAAGTAAGTAATCTTTTAGAACAGTTCTTTTGGGATACCAATGCCTTTACTTTAGGGAGTTCTAGGGCATGGCACTCAAATAGTAACCTACCATGACTCAAGAAAGGGAGAGAAACGCATAAACATAAAATGTGATCACAGTTTTGGGAACACATTTAACCCACCTTAGTTTTTATAGAGCTTCCAACCTCCAGAGCTTAAAGATGGAGCCCTGTACTCTGGGACCCATATTCCTAAATGCTGCATCCACAGACACACATGGCCAGCACATGATTAAGCTCACTACATTTCTTCTGTAAAAAATTAAACGTACTTATTTTACAACAACGATGGACACGCCACTTGGATGAATAGATATTAAAGGAAGGGATGATTGCAGAGTCCTCATTAAGATTAGAGACAACCTTCTAGTATTTAAGAATCATTTGATGACCCCTAACAGACTAATGTAAGGTAAAAATTAGAATACTAATGTAATTCAGAGACAGAAACAAAAAGACCTAGAATTGAGTTGTAAATGTGGCACTTACTGGCTGTGTTACCTTGGACAAGTTACTTAACTACCAAGCTTTATTTTCCTCATCTGTAAAATAGGAATACATAAAATTTGTAGTTAAAGGTTTAACACAGTGGTAGGCAATAAGAAAATACTTAATAAAGTAAGTTCCTGTTCTTCTTGCCTGGTATAAATTACATGACAGCCTTTCAGCACTAACCTTGTATCACATTCAACTACCACATCTCTCAGGATATCCTCATCACTGTGTCGATCCCTAATTCTAAATAAAAGGTGATGGTGAGGGAAATATATATTCCAACAGATAAGGTACTCTATTAAACATAACGTTTATCATTGGTGAGCTCTCGGAAGCCATCCACCATGCCCCCACTACCCCTCTGGTGCCTCCAAATAGTGTTCAGGGTCCCTCATTATCTATATAGTCCTACTAAGCACTCTCTTCTCCATACCACACCTTCCATCCAGTCCCTGCATACCTCACACCTTCCATCCAGTCCCTGCATACCTCACACCTTCCATCCAGTCCCTGCATACCTCACGTGCATGCACCATGCTCAGTCCAGTCCTCACGTCTTTGCTCATGTTCATGCCCTCCACCCTTGCTGATTTTAATAGGATTATCACTGATAATCTAACCCACACTATCAGCAGTAAGTCAAATACTCTCTTCTATTTTTCTTTTATTTTCGTGCTTGCCTTCTCTCCCTAACTTGTTTTTAATCTAGTCTATTGCATTGCAGATGTCTCCTGTAGCACCCTCCATACCACTACTGCTCATGCCACAGCATCTGGCACAGTACTGAGCCCCCAACGAATGCTAGAGAAGTAACTGTTTCACATGAACATCAGAGACAGAGAAATCCATCAGCTGCTTTGCTGCACCATAGTTTGATGGCAAGGGATCCACAGTTATAGCTGTAAGTACAAAAATCAACCCATCAAAACAAAAATGTCTAATCACTCTAGCCCCAGAAGGTTAAACTGGTAGCTCATTAAAGGCAGCATGAATTCTGCTAAGTGTTAAGCAATCCAGCCTGAAGCAATTTGCTTAATCTGCCAGAGAGGTAACAGGGACCAGAGCTGGGGAATTCAACATCATATAACTAGACGACCTCAAAGTGAAGAGGAGGACAAAGAGCTACTTAACACTATACTTAGGATCCCACATGATGGTTGGTACCTCTGGAAAGAGGAACTCATGGACATGTTATTTCAATTCTCTTTTGGTGTTTAACACAGGCTTGTGGTTTCCTGCAAAAATGGTTTCTGCTGCTTTGCAAAGATCTATATGGAGAAGAAAACTCCCACTGGGCATTCCACAGGTGAGAATTTTGCCACCAGCTGTATCCTGTTATCCAAAGGAAACGGGAACCGTAAGCTGCCAGGAGGTCCAGACACAGGAGAGCAAGGCCGTAATTCAGTTAAGTGCTGACACTCCTATCCCTACGGTAATAAGAATAAACTTTAAATTTAGAAAAATTCTTACACAGCTGGGTTTTATGTAAATTAACTTCAGGAGGGGTTAAAATAGATATCCGGCAAAGAGACTGCCAAATTCAAGCCTTTACACTTCCTTCATCCTCCCCAGCCTGTATCAACCAAAAAGCAGGCCGCCCAATGGGCTAAACCAATTATAAACCACCTGGAAAGACTAAATATAGGCAAGTAGGCTCTCACACAGATGAGGACATTACTGAGCTGGATGACCTTACCTGGACAAATGCGCGACCTGTTAGGAATGATTTCCGAGGCACACACAGCCCACCTTCTCAGACACGTTATGTGACTATCGAACGAGTCACACAAGTGTCAGAGGGGATCAGAGACATTAAAAATGTCAGTTACCTTGTAAATTATTAAATTGATTCTTGTCTTGAGAATAAATATTGTCTTCAATGTTATAATTTCACAATACTAAGTCTTTAACATCTTAAGAACAATGACACTGGAAACACAAGGTGGCAGGTTTTTGTTAAACCACCTATCAAAATTGGAAGGAAAAGTTTTAAACAAGACTTCAAATTAAAAACTTGTATATGTCATAATTAAGTGAAAATCCTGCAGATATGAGGAAAACTTCAATATTCTAAGCAGTCCCCTTTTAAAAATTTTGTTAATGTTAATTGCTTCAATGAAAAATTTTATTTCTAATGGGGAATTTCTACTCATAAAACATTCCTGGCATGAGTAATCCCTTAGACAGTCATTCTTGCTCTTACACACTGAGCAGGGATATTTCTGAAAATACTAACGCATTTATTTTATGTGGCAAAGAACTAGGTTAGTCAACTAAAAGCACATGAAAATTAATTATCAACACTGATGCCACATCGATACAGAACTTGTGATAACATGAATGGCATTTTTAGCAGAGAATTTGACTATTTAAAGACAGCATTTGGGGAGTGGAGCAGAGGGAAAGAAGGGAATCAGGAATATATTTTTTAAACTATGAAAATAATGGACCTATGAGCTTTTACCTCTTGGAGGAAGAGCTGAGAACATGTTAGCTTGTGTTTTTTAACCACTGCTACTCCTGCTGATGGAGAGTCAGCCACATGTTTGATAGAGAAACCCATGTTTACAGTTGGGAACACTTTTTTCATCCTATGTAAGTCACCTAGAGAAAGAACTGATATCACTGAGATTTTAACTTTAAACTTTCAAACTAGTAGTTGAGTGAGCTGTATTTCTTAAGGATTCTGCTGTTCAAGTAAGAAGTGAGGATTTTATTTCCTCATTGCTTCCCATTATCATTTTTTTCTTGTTGCTTATCCCAAGTCAGATATGCCTGTTTACTGGGTTAGTGTCAGTGAAAGATGAAGTTTACAGAACATCTACTGTGCACTAAATTGCTGCACAGATGGCATCTCATTTGACCTACCACAGGCCTCTGAGGCGAGTGGTTATTAACTCTGTTTTATACAGAGGAGGAAGGCCCCTGGCTAGCAAGGGGTTGGGCTTCAGCTCCCTCCCGTCTCATGACCCTCTTACTATGACCAAAGCAGTCCATCATTCTTCAGCTGACATGGGATGTTTAGTTGATTCTGAGCTTTGGCTGTCTCTGGGTTTTTGGAGCAACCAGAGTTCTTTGGTTTTTCAGATGAGTCTGAATTTTGGCCATCTTCTAACGATGTCTAATCTAGCACTGAACCAACTTGTGTGTTGCAGTGGGGGCCTGCTGTGGGGCCTATTTAATTGATGTGGAGAATCAGAAAGCCAAGGTCTCAGCATTCTCTGGAGAGTTTATTTGGACTTTTTATAGTTCATTCTATCTCTAATCTCTGTCTAGAGTATGCACTCAAATATTTGCTGAATTGAATTATTTCCCTTTCAAATACTTTTTGTTTGTGTGGTTTACATCTTCTCTTACTTGTGCCTTCCACATCAAATTGCTCTCCTGATGACCGAGGTCTGTAAGCCTACATCCCTACTCTTCACTCCCACCCCCATGCCCGCACCCAGTTAACAAAACCTGCAAAGCAGTAGCTTTACTTTTAGGACCCCGTACCTTGAAATCTTCAGTCTTTTTTCCCTAAATTAATTTAATTTTTGATTGTAACAGTTTTCAGGGAAAGTAGCCAGTTGTGCTCCTTATGTGCTTATTATGACCAAATTATTAGCACGTGGGTCATTCTGTTACAACAGTGATTTTATGAAACACCTATGTGTATTTTTTGAATTTTTGAAGTGTAGTAATTTTAAAGGAAAGGGTACTATTTAGTAGATGTCTAGCAGTTTCTCTAGCTATATTCTTGTGTATATGTCACGTACATTAAATATTTAAAGTGCCATATACATAGTAATATGGCCTGTTTCCACATTTACTAGAAACAACAATTTATCATTATGCATTTCTGTTATATAAGTGCTATTTATCTTTTCATACACAGCTACAAACGCTAAAATGTTTTAAAGCACCAGGTCTGTATTTTTCATGACAACCTTATTTTTTATTATCTTAGTTCAAGTGGAGAAATTAATTTTGTTCCTCCCCTATATGTAATATGTAAACCCTCTAAGAGTTTCCTAAGAGGAGTTCAAAGCTGGGTGTGCTGGTGCACACCTATAGTCTCAACTACCTGGGAGGCTAAGGGGAGAGGATTGCTTGAGCATCTCCTCCCTTGAGAAGTTTAAGGCCAGCCTGGGAAACATAGCAAGATCCTTTGTCTACATTTTTTAAAAGGTCAAAAAGAGGAGTTCACAAAAGTTGAAATTCAGAGAATGAACATTGAAGCTTCTCTTAAATGTGTTATTTCTAAATCCAGAACGAGTGTTATATTACCCCAATTTAGACTAGCAATAACTTTTTAATAATTTGATAAAAAGCCATGTATTTAACCTTTCTTCTAAACCATTTTCATTGAACTGCTGAAGTTATGAAAATTTGTTGAGTTGTTGTTTTTTTTTTTTTTTTTAAGAGATGGGTCTTACTATATTGCCCAGGCTAGACTCCAACTCCTGGGCTCAAGTGCTCCTCCTGCCTCAGCCTCCCGAGTACTTGGGACTACAGGTGGGCACCACTACACCAGCTTCCTGCTTTGTTGTTTTTTTTTTTTAACCTAGTATATGACTTTAAACTCAGATCTAATCTAACCAATTCTTCATCATAGCATTGTTAAACAATTACAAGTTGAAATTTCAAATAACTGTAATAGCATAAAAAACCATGAAATACTTAGGGACAAATTTAATGAAATGTGTAAGGCCTGCATACTGAAGACTGAAAAACTTGCTTAAAAAATTACAAAACTAAAGATCTTTTAAACTAGAGAGATATATGGTAAATATATTAGCTTAATATCATTAAATGTCAACTTTCCCCCAAACTGATCTACAAATTTAATGCATTTCTAATAAAAACGCCAGTAGTCTTTCATAAGGCAAGCTGATTCAAAAACACATGGAAATGCAAATGACTGAAAATATTCGAATCAATTTGAAAAAATAAACAGAGGTAGTATAAGTTCAAAGACTTGTATTACCTATTATGTGATCCCATTCTTATGCAATTCTAGAAAAGGCAAAAGTAGTGACACAATGTTAAACCAGTGCTTGCCTGGACCCAGGGATGGGGGGAGGCGATTACAAAAGGACAAGAAGAAACCTGGGAGTGATAGGAATGTTCTATTTCCTGATTGTGGTGGTGGTTACACATATAGTTATCAGAACCAACTGACCTAAGCACTTAAAATGCGTGAATTTTATTGTGTTTAAATTATACCCTAAATAAAGAAGTTATTTTTTTGTTTTGTTTTGTTTTGTTTTTGAGACAGAGTCTCACTCTGTCACCCAGGCTGGAGTGCAGTGGTGCCATCTCAGCTCACTGCAAGCTCCGCCTCCTGGGTTCATGCTATTCTCCTGCCTCAGCCTCCCGAGTAGCTGGGACTACAGGCACCTGCCACCACACCCAGCTAATTTTTTGTATTTTTAGTAGAGACGGGGTTTCACCATGTTAGCCAGGATGGTCTCGATCTCCTGACCTTGCGATCTGCCTGCCTTGGCCTCCCAAAGTGCTGGGATTAAAGGCGTGAGCCACCGCGCCCAGCCAATAAAGAAGATTTTTAAACTTTTTAAAAATATCTTCAAACAATTCAACAGTTCTTTATAATGCTGTAATGCTTTGTGTCATTGTGTTGAACACCAATTGTCACTATTCCATGGCTGGGCCTGGTAGAAAATCTCAGCTTCCTCCACAATGAGGGCAGTAACAGGCTGGCAACAAGAGCCCAGCATGAAGTCGCAAGGGACGTGGAAGGTACATAAAACTAGGTAACTAAGATAGTGCCAGATGTTTGTTTAAAAGCACTACAAAGTGAATAGATAATAAGGATAAGAATGAGTAAAATTACACTGAAACTTAATCAACTGCAGTCATGATGTTATAGCTCAAAGAAAGCATAAAATTGAATGTTCCTGAGTTGCTGCATCTGTTTCTCCCCACATCTCCAAAGTAACATAAAATCACTGAACTCTCTTCACTGTCAATGCTTAAAGCACTGAGCCTTTGTCTAACTGCATGTCTGTCAGATGCATGCTGGCTACTTTAAACAAAAGAAAGTGACTAGGGCATACTGACTTTATTAAAGCTACAAAACGAAAGGCAAGGAGGGATGAGAAAAGCTATTTTGGAAAGGGAAAAGCTATTTTAAAAAGACCGATCGTGAGCCTCTAAACAAGTTAAGAATTTGAAAGAACCTTGTACAAACCATGTAATCTCTCTAGGTGTCAGATTATTCCTCTATAAAACAAACTATAATGTTTTAATGCTACTGTTTTAAACACCTACGTTTGTTTTATAAAGCAGTATGTCTGAGTTGAAAGTGAATTACCTTTAATAGCATCCAAACAGAATCAGGCACAACTCTTATAAACTGCTGTTTTAAAAAGGCATTGGCAGTTCTTCCTCCTCTACTATGGACTCTTAGGAATGCAGATTGTGTTTTGTTTTGGTTTGATTTGGTTTGGTTTTTTGAGACAGAGTTTCGCTCTTGTCACCCAGGCTGGAGTGCAATGGCG
Organism: Nomascus leucogenys; assembly: GCF_006542625.1. NCBI lineage: Eukaryota > Metazoa > Chordata > Mammalia > Primates > Hylobatidae > Nomascus > Nomascus leucogenys. Next base: position 104,329,946 of record NC_044386.1, on the reverse strand, counting down.
AGGTCTCGGCTCACTGCAACCTCCGCCTCCTGGGTTCAAGTGATTCTTGTGCCTCAGCCTCCCGAGTAGCTGGGATTACAGGTGCCCACCACAATGCCTGGCTAATTTTTTGTATTTTTTGTAGAGACGGGGTTTCACCATGTTGGCCAGGCTGGTCTCGAACTCCTGACCTCAGGTGATCCACCCACTTTCGCCTCCCAAAGTGCTGGGATTACAGGCGTGAGCCACCACGCCCGGCTGATTTAGTTTTCTTTAGTACTGCCCCATATGTTACTTGGAAGAGAGATTATTGAAGGTTGCCTTTCCCTTGTAGCGAGAAGTTGAAAAACAGTACCATTATTTCAGAACACTCATGAACTTTTGTCTTTAAATAATACAATTCTCTGCTAAAAATGCCATTCACATTACCACAAGTTCTGTACCGACATGGCATGTAGATTGTTAAACTGGAGTTGATAGTTTTCATGTGCTTTTAGTTGACTAATCTAGTTCTTTGCCACCTGAAATACATGCATTAGTATTGTAAGATTCTCTGTTCAGGGGTCTAATGTGTTCTGGCCAAAGTCTATGTGCACATTTATTGGCAGATGAGTTAGTTATTTAATGCATGCTGCTTAACAATCACAGTATCCTTGGGCTGGAGGAAAACAGGTCAAATAATAAATCTGTATCTTGCAGGTGGTGGGTCCACCAGAAACAGCCTGCAAGTGATGACTCCGAATGAACAGCTATTCCAGAAGTCCACTTAGAGATCAATGCTAAACTTTATACCTAAAACAGCATCTGTCTTTACCGGATTAATCCATTTGTCACAATCTGGAACTACCTGGAAAGAGGTAATCCTGCTGACAGGAACACCCAATAGTAATATCCACTGTACACAGCAACTACAGCCCTAACCTCAGGTCTATCTATTCTAGAAGGCACTATTATATGCAATTCCTTATTAATAGAGGCACTTTCTGGTTGCAATAGGACATATATCCGCATATGAGATCTCTCATTTATCCTCTTAAACATTTACACACCTGGCCGGGTGCAGTGGCTCATGCCTGTAATCCCAGCACTTCGGGAGGCCAAGGCGGGTGGATCACCTGAGGTCAGGAGTTCAAGACCAGCCTGGCTGACATGGTGAAACTCCATCTCTACTAATAATACAAAAATTAGCTGGGCGTGCTGGTGCACGCCTGTAGTCCAAGCTACTGGGGAGGGTGAGGCAGAAGAATTGCTTGAACCCAGGAGGCGGAGGCTGCAGTAAGCTGAGATCACGCCATTGCACTCCAGCCTGGGTGACAAGAGCAAAACTCTGATTAAAAAAAAAAAAAAAAATTTACACACCTAATAAGGGCCAGATCAACTGGTAGTCACAGCCCTCGAGGAGCTCTCAATCTGCTAGGAGAGACCTGTATGTAAACTCCTAATTGCAAGGCAGTGAAAATATTCTAAAAGTATTTGTGAAGCATAAAGGGTGAAATGGGGGCAGCTTCACGGAAGTTATGCTCACTGACCTAAAAAAATTAGTAAAGACTAAACTCATTCCCCAAATATTAATTTAATTATATTTTAAGTCAGACTTTATACAAAATTCTATAAATCCAGTTCATATTAGAAACTACTTGTTCTGCTTTGTTTGGATAAAGAACAAAATATCTGAAAGTGATACAACAGAACTCATCTGAGAGAACCAAGACATCTCTTTAGTAGCCTGGTGTTCTTTAAAGCATCAAAGCTATACTGTTAAAATGCTAATATGCCTATTCTTCCAAGCTACAAATCACAACTGATTTTACCAAAACTTAATTTTATCTCGGTCTGTTTCCAAAGATTTACTACCTCTCATCTGCTACTAGAGATTTTAAATAGTCCAAACTTAGAGGACAACTACTAAAACCATGAAAAGTCATAACATAGTGTGATTTTCCAATCTCAATATACCTCTAGAAGGGATAAGACTCGGACCGTCTAAAAGGGGCATCGACCATAACAGAGTATATTCAGGCTATTTCAAACATGTAATGCAAATTGAGGGCCAGACTAGAAAAACACACTGGCTTCCCAATTCCAGTTTCTTGCAGCCTTAATAAGTCTTCATGGAATACCTCAAAAGTTCCTTTACCCTGAGAAATATAAGAATGCTTTTCCAACATAGTCTTACGATATTCATCCACCCAAGAAAGAGTTTAAGAACCACCTACTCACACAATATTTTGAAGTTTTGTTGTTCTTTCACATTATTGAGACAAAAATACAAAGAAATTTAAATGTGCAAATTTGAGTACTTGAACATATTAGAAATCAGGCATCAAAAATGTCCTCCTCAACTCTGCCTCCGTCAACACTTGCGTCAGTAAGCTGGATGAGGACAGAGAGCACACACTGACCAAACTTGCTGGATCTAATGGGCAACAGGTTGGATAACAGAGCCGAAAAGATTGCAGGCCAAAATATCAACCCCTGAAATGGTCCATTATTATTTTAGTTATTCACTCTTTTGCCAAAATTCAGTAAGCAGTTATTACTAGGCATATTGTGTTACATACGGCAGATAGAACAGTAAAAATACAGTCTTTTCCCTCAAAGTAGATATGTTCCAAGAGAAACAGATACGAAAACAAGGAAGACACAAGGGAGTGGCCAATTCTACCTAGGAAAGAAAGGATGGTCAGGAAGGCTTCAGAGAGGTAATCTGATCTGAATCTCAGAAGTTGAAAGAATAAAAAAAGCCTGACAATACATTAGGGATGACAGAGAAGTCATTCTAGATGGATAAAACTGTGTGTATGTTCACAGAGACACAAATAACTCATGGCTCTTTAAGGGAACAATTAATGGTGGCCCAGTAGGAACAGATCACAAGGTAATATGAGGATGCTGTGAAGGGGAAAGGTGGGAGGGAGGCTCGCAAAGTAGACAAGTTCAAAATCACAATCACTCAAACATTTATTGAGTACCTACCAGGTACCAAGTACTGAATATACATATATGCAAGGTCTGTATTTAGAATCAACTACATCAAATAAAGGTAGAAAAGCACAGAAGCACTTGTAAAATATACTACAATGTTGACAAATGAATAATCAACAGTATAAAATGGGTGCCAAAATTGTTGGTGTGCACTAATACATGGATGATTGAGTTACATACGTGTGTGTGTGCGTGTGTGTGTGTGTGTGTAAATATACAATAATATATGTAGTATCCAATGCAGAGAAGGTAATGAGTGATTCCAAATTACTATTTACTCAACAAACCTAGAATATTAATGGTCCACGCTGGGAACCCACCAAGACAGACACAGATAAAATTTTTAAAAGGTTGGGAACAAAGCGAAGGGATGGTAAACAAAATAAAAATCATGTTGTAAAAATAGCACTGGACAAAAATTAAAGAGGATTAACCAGGAAAAAAGATCCAAGGATCTTTAAAGGATCTTTAAGTTTCTCTTAATTCCAAGATTCCAAAGCTTAACAACTGAGCAAAAATTTAAAAGCTTATTCTGGTGTTTTAAAGGTTTTATTCAAGTCATCACTGTCACCAACAAAAAGTACTGTGTGCCCATTATGATGAATAAGATGCAGTGCTAGACAGTACAGATGGGAAGAGGAATACGAAATTGAATCTGCCAAAGGATTCAAAAATGCCTGATCCAAATACTTGCCTTTAAAAGATCTCTAGCCTACTAAAGAACAGAAGTCAGATCCATAAACAGATATATACAGCAAGGTTAAAAAGTAATTAATGCCTGGCCGGGCGTGGTGGCACACGCCTGTAATCCCAGCACTTTGGGAGGCTGAGGCAGGCAGATCACGAGGTCAGGAGGTCAAGACCATCCTGGCTAACCCGTGAAACTGCGTCTCTACTAAAAAAAATACAAAAAAAAAAAAAAATTAGCCAGGCATGGTGGCAGGCACCTGTAGTCCCAGCTACTCGGGGGGCTGAGGCAGGAGTATGGCATGAACCCGGGAGGTTCCGCCCGGGAGGAGTATGGCATGAACCCGGGAGGTTCCGCCCGGGAGGCGGAGCTTGCAGTGAGCCGAGATCGTGCCACTGCACTCCAGCCTGGGCAACAGAGCGAGACTCCGTCTCAAAAAAAAAAGTAATTAATGCCTGAAGATCAATAAAGGTAATTAGGTAATTAGGGGCAGGTTTAGGAGAAAACTAGTTTAGTCTCTGGTTTCATCATTAACCTATGCTTAGAAATTAAAGAACTAGTAAAAGAAGAAAAAGGGACGGGGTAAGCAATTGAAAATTCTAAACCGACATAACCTTATTGTTAGAAAGATGCTGATACAAATTTGTTAATGGCCTTGACCCTGGTATCAGACTGCCTGAGGTTAAATTCTAGCTACACTGCTCCCGAGTTATATAAGCTTGAGCAGCTCAATTTAACTCTGAGCCTCAGACTTCTCTTTGGTAAAGACAGATGAATAAGAACCTACCGGTTCTAACCTCCCTCTTTGAAATTAACTCCTTAAAACAGAATAATTACACAAAAACTAGAGAGTTAGAAATGACCTAGGATAACTGGCTATGATAAAACCAAAATGAAATCAAAGGAATAAATATGAATGTGGAAGGGTATCATACAGATAAAGTTTCAAAACTCAGGAATAGATATTATCCATATTCTACAAGAAAATGGACAATAGGGCTCAAAGAACTTGTTTAAGGACACTGCTCAAAAGTTGTAAACTCTGGAGTCAACCTAAATCCAAAGCTCTTTTTTTTAAACTCTAGACTGTATTACCTTCCAAAATCTGTAACTGGATTTCTAACAACTATTTTTAACACATACTGGAGCACACACATGGATGGGCACGGGCACAACAGGGACAGGGAAAGGAGATATTTCAGTATTTATGAAGAGGAAAAGTCACCAGTCAGATAAAACAGAAAAGAGGAAGGCATGCCAGACTTTAACCCTTTGGTTGCTGGATCATAGACGCCGTGTGGAAAAGGGAAGAGTGATCATCGGGGAGGTTCAAGAGCAACTAGGACAAAAAGAAGTAGGAACAGGGCCTCGGGAGCAGTATTTCAAAACTGTAACAATCATTATGGCTTCCCCCGTACATACTACCTGGCTGCTGAGCATACAAGTATGCATTTCTAAAAAGGTTATGGTTAAAATCAGAGGAGTCTGGCTTCCAAATTTCAATCAAGGTACATTGGCAAGGACTCATTACCAACTGACTCCTAGCACTGCCACCAGCAACATCACCCAGGAAAAAAATAAAATAAAATAAAGACCCAACAAAAGCCTCCCCAGTAGTCGCTTTATGTTGAAGCTGACTCAGATATCAATAGAGCTCACTGCCTTTGATGTAGCCAGTCTAGCTCAAATGCTTCAGTCTCCTTTTTGCCCTTTCTCAGAAACAAGAAGAGGGTGGCAGGAAAGGAAAGCAAAGAAAAAGGGCAGAGGGAAAAGCAGCACACACAAAAAGATCCAGTGTTCACTACAGATCTCCAAAAGAAACCAGCCCTGGCACGTTTCAAAAAACCACCATCCATATTCTACCATTTTGTGCAATTTAGTCTTGGCTGCAATTTAATCTAGTGATCTCATAACAGTGTGGATCTGTAAGACCCAGAAAGAAACACTATAGCAATTGAAATCAGTCAGGCTTGATAAAATCAGATCGTTGGGGAGAAAAAAGTCAAGCCTAAATTATTCTTAGGCTCAATGTGAAAGGAGCATCCTTTTAATTTGTCAAACGGCAACGATCTCTACATAATTCCTACATTAAATTTATAAAATGTTCATCCCTTGTTTGTTCAAATATTTTTTCTTTCCCATGCTCCCTTCTTTTTAGAACTCCAATTACATGCATATTATAGACCTTTTAAAGACTGTCCCACATTTTCCAGGTTCGGTTCATTTTGTTTCAATCTCCTTTTCTCTCTGTTCTTCAAATTCGGTAATTCTTACTGAACCACAGTGCAATGATTTTTTTCTGTCATCTCTGTTTTGCTATTAAACTTATCCTGTAAAATTTTTATTTCAAATAAATTTTTTTAGTTTCTATTTCTCTGCTACATTTCATAGCTTTGATTCTAAGTAGATTTTCCTGTGTGTAAATGAGTATAGTAATAACAGCTGCTTTAAAATCCTTATCAGCTAAGTTTAACATGTGGTCATCTTGGGATCCAATCCCCATTAATTAGTTGGTCTCTTGAGAATGGGTCACACTTTCCAGTTTCTTCAAATTTTGAGTAACTTTAGATGTATCCTGGGCGTTGTGGCAACTCCAGATTTTTCTATTCCTCCAAAGAATCCTGACTTTTTGTTTTGTTTTACCAGGCAGTTAAACTTAGAAGGCAAACTTCTGTCTCTTGATGGTAGCGCCGATCTCTACTCAGTTTTAAGCACTAGCGTGGATGCCCCATTCAGATGGTATGGGGTATGGTTCAGTGATTTGGATAGAATTTCTATGCAGAATTAGGGATGTCCCCTGTCGGGGCACTCTCTTTCTTCGTGTTCCAATGGCTGTGATTGATGGGACAAGTCATAACCACCTCAGGCTTCCTATGGTCTTCCAGCTGTCACATGAGGCCTGCCATCAGGTGAGAAGCCATGAAAAACAAGAAACTCACCCAGTGACTGCTGGTCTTCCACATACCAACTGCCATGCAGTTGTTTTTTTGTACTTTATCCAGGTTTATAGTTGGCAAATTAAGGCAGGGTAAGTGAATCTGGTATTCATATAAGATTTACACTGGAATGCAAGTTTAACAAATAGAGGAAATCAGTTAATTTTATTTCATTTAATAAAATTACCAAAGTTAAAATTCTTGTTCAGATTTCTCTATGGGAAAGGAAAGTACATGCCTGTAAAGACACACTGAGAAAACATAAACTCCCAACATCTTAGCTTTACTACAAAAACTTCTATCCAAAAGGGACTCAGATACAATGTCACTCTATTTTAAACTGTCACGTGCAAATGACATATTTGAAGCAACAAACTATCAACAGGAAAAGAACCACCATGGCTGAAGAAAATAGGGGCAGAAAGAAAAAAAGTTAACAAGAAGGAAAGAGACTTCCCTGCACCCCTCCCCCGACAAAAAAAAAAAAAAAATATTTAAAAAGTGAAAACAGTAACCCAAAAAATAGGGGGATTTAGTATGTAGTAAAAATTGTTGAACACATTATCAGGATACAAATATCACTATATTGGTTAATTCACACACTCAAACTTTTCAGGGTTAACACTGTGTTAGCACTGTACAAAGTTCTGAGGATAGAGATGAAATTATATACTGGCCAGGCACAGTGGCTCACACCTGTAATCCCAGCACTCTGGGAGGCCAAGGCGGGCAGATCACCTGAGGTCAGGAGTTTGCGACCAGCCTGGCCAACATGGCGAAACCCCGTCTCTACTAAAAATACAAAAATTAGCCAGTCATGGTAGCAGGCACCTGTAATCGCAGCTACTTGGGAGGCTGAGGCAGGATAATTGCTTGAACCCGGGAGGTGGTGGTTGCAGTGAGCCAAGATCATGCCACTGCACTCCAGCCTGGGAGACAGAGAGAGACTCTGTCTCAAAAAAATAAAGTAAAATAAAATTATACACTCCTTGTCCTTAAAGAGCTTAATATCTAGTGAAAAATAAGAAATTAGCTATATAACTTGATAAGACAGAGAAGATGCAATGAAAGCACATTCATTTTCTATTGATGTCATAAACTACCACAAATTTAGTAACTTAAAATAACAAAAAAAACTCTGTTGCCCCATTCTGTAGGTTAGAAATCTGAGATCGATCTCACAGGGCTAAAAATCAAGGTGTCATCTGAGCTACATTCCTTTCCAGAGGCTCTACAGGAAAATCTTTCTCCCTGACCTTTATTGCAGCTTCTAGTGGGCACTTGCATCTCTTGGCTGCGGCCCCTTTCTCCATCTTCAGAGCCAGCAAAGTCAAATTTATCTGACCTTTCTTCAACTGTCATCTCTCTCTCTCTCTGCCCACAGGCAAGAAAGGTTCTCTGCTTTTAAAGATTCCTATGATTAGACTGGCCCATCTGGGTAATCCAAGATAATCTCCACATCTCAAGGTCTTTCATCTTAATTGTATCTTCAGAGAACCTTGTGCCATATAAGGTAAAATGTTCATAGGTTGCAAGGATAAGGACACGGACAACTTTGGGGGGGCCACTATCCTGTCTACCACAGAAAGTATCATAAATGGCTCAATAAATATGGAGCAAGGAAGGATTTCTGTCCAGACTGGGGGTGACAGGTTTCATGAATAATGTCACACCAGTGAACTTCCGCTGTATCTTCTGAGAACGCATTACAATGATGGGTAAAATGCAGGGCAAGCTGTGTCGGGGGCTGTGTACTTTCCAGGGAGAATAAACAGCCTGTACAAATGCATATGCACATAAAATTTCACACAACAGTCAGAAAACTGCGAGAAATTTGATAGCAAAAGCTTGGTGAGTGTGTGTGAGATAGGAGCAGGAGAAAACGCCAGAAAGATAAAAAGAAACAATTATAGACTAATATGGAGTTAAACTTGACTCCAGGTGCAATGGGAAGCCATTAAAAGTCTGTAAGCATTAAAATAGCATGACGTATGCCCAAGAAAGCAATTTTTGCCCTTGATATGAAAACACATTTGAAAAAGTAAGTCTGTAAGAAGGAACTTGGGAGGCTATTGCAGCTGTCCTGATAAAAACTAGTGAACCTAAATATGGGCAATAGTAATAGGGATGAAGAGGAGAAAACAAATCTGAGAAATATTTGAAAGGTAGCATGGCTAGAACTTAGTGATCCAATATACCTGAGAGTGAAGACTACGTAGGAGTCTAGAAAGATTTTCACCTTAATTAGATAGATGATGGTACTGTTAAGGAAAAGCAGGCTAGGCCGGGCGCGGTGGCTCACGCCTGTAATCCCAGCACTTTGGGAGGCTGAGGCGGGCAGATCACAAGGTCAGGAGATTGAGACTATCCTAACACGGTGAAACCCTGTCTCTACTAAAAACACAAAAAATTAGCTGGGGGTTGTGGCGGGCGCCTGTAATCCCAGCTACTCAGGAGGCTGAGGCAGGAGAATGGCATGAACCTGGGAGGTGGAGCTTGCAGTGAGCCCAGATCACGCCACTGCACTCCAGCCTGGGCGACACAGCGAGACTCCGTCTCAAAAAAAAAAAAGAAAAGAAAAGAAAAAGCAGGCTGAGCGTGGTGGCTCAGGCTTGTAATCCTAGCACTTTGGGAGGCCGAGACGGGCAGATCACTTGAGGTGAGGTGTTCAAAACCAGCCTGGCCAACATGATGAAACCCCGTCTCTACTAAAAATACAACAACAACAAAAAAATTAGCCGGGCGTGGTGGCAGGCACCTGTAATTCCAGCTATGCTGGAGGCTGAGGCAGGATAATCTTTTGAACCCGGAAGGCAGAGGTTGCAGGGAGCTGAGATCACACCACTGCACTCCAGCCTGGGTGACAGAGTGAGACGAAGAAAAGAAAAAGTAGATGAGCAAGTAGTAATTTCAGGGGAATACAAGTTAAATTCAAGATGTGTTACTTTTGAGGTGTCTTTGATACAGTCAAAGGATAACAGTTTGTGACAATGAACACCAGAAAGATGGATATAGGGATCTAAAGTTCATGAAAAGTCTTGGTTAGAGCTGTAGATTTGGAAATCATTTGCACAAAAGTGATAGTTTATGACACGAAGGTAGTTGAAATCGTCTAGACAAGTATATGCAGAAAAGTATGACTCAATGCAACACACTAAGGAAAACAAATATTTAGAAAGAAGCCAGACAGGAACAAGAAAGCCTGGAGTGATAGAAGCCATTAAGGAGGAGACTATTCCAGCAACACAGTAAGACTGATGCTTATAATATAATGATGGCACAAACTTGTCATGGAAAACTTAAGCTATTAAGTAATTTATTAAAGTATATTACGTTTTTTAAGAAACATTTATCCAAGATGCTTAAAATAAGGTTTTCAGGAGGGAAAATCTTCAGTTGTAAAAACTGCCATTCAAAATGATCACCCTAAGTTCCAATGCAGTAGAAATCTGTCTAATCCATATTAGGTATTAAAAATCAAATATTTACAAATAACTGTGTCTATAAGGATTTTATTTGCACTATTAAAATCTGGAAATTATATAACAGGAGAATGATTATTTTAATATATAAATTAGAGCTATAAGGGGAACTTAATAACATCTACAAATGCTTAATCAATGTAAAATGATAACTAAAATACAGATGTGTTGCACTCCATACATATATAGTAAAAAAAAAAAAAAAGAGAGAGAGAGAGAGAGAGAAAAGAAAAACAGAGAAGAAAAAGAAAGGGGAAGACTCAAATGTTCATAGTGATTATCCCTAGAAGTTACAATTATGGGTAATTTTCATTTTTCTACTTCATATTCTAAAGTTTCCGTAAGTTAAGGTCTACGTATTTCAGAATTTCCACAACAAACATATATTACTAAAAATCAGAAAAACTGGAATATCTATTTTTAAGGGATACTTAAAAGTTAGTATTTTCAACTTTTTTTTGAGACGGAGTCTCGCTCTGTCATCAGGCTGGAGTGCAGTGGCGCAACCTGGGCTCACTGCAACCTCTGCTTCCCGGGTTCAAGCAATTCTCCTGCCTCAGCCTCCCGAGTAGCTGGGATTACAGGCGCGTGCCACCACGCCCGACTAATTTTTGTATTTTTAGTAGAGACAGGGTTTCACCATGTTGGTCAGGCTGGTCTTGATTTTGTGACCTCATGATCCATCTGCCTCGGCCTCCCAAAGTGCTGGGATTACAGGCGTGAGCCACCGCACCTGGCCTCTTTGTAACTTTTTAAGGCAGTGCCTCACCCCTGGAAGAGACCTATTTCTATGTAGCAAACATTCAAATCTCTCTTCATGAAGCTCTGGCTTAGAAAGGTCAAACAGAATAGTCATTACAATTAAGTAATGTAGTCAACTCAAAATCCTTCTCCACCAAAGGCTTCAGTTGTGTAACAGACGACAGACATAGTAAGCAAAAGAGCCTAAAGGCAAATTATTTGTTTGTTAACATGCAACCTGAGGAAACAGCTGTGTCCAAATACAGAGTGACATACAGATCACTCCAAGGAGTCAGGGCTACAACTAGACGCCAAGGGTGCTGAGACAGGCGCTCTCCAATCTCCACCTCCTTCTACTATGGCTCCAATTCTGTACACTGCTGAACAGAATCAGTACAGTGCTTCCCAAAAGAAAGGTAGGAAGTATCTCTCTTTTTAAGAAATCTCCATGGCTTCCTTCACCCTTTAAAAAAGAAAAGTGTTTAAAAGCCAAGATGGTGTTTTCCTTAAAAGAGAATGTGTCCTCTTTAATTCTGGTGGCTAATTTCTCATCTTCCAAAGAAGCTGCCACAATGATATATTACAGTAGGCCCTCAATCACCAAAAAAAGCAGCACTCACTGTGGTGTCAAACAGACCTAAATTAGAATTTTAGACATGCCTCTTACTATTTTAGATGTGTTACTTTTTAAAAACTGATTTAAAAATACAAATGCAGAATATATTATTTCTATGAGGTCTGGGGTACTTCATTCAACCTTCACTTTACAGGTTCAGGTTACTGGTCAGAAAAAAGGGGATCATGCCCTTTTTATAACACTGTGGGGAAGTATACAAGAAAATGTAACTAGAATGTCTCGCTACAGTTGGTGCCTGACTCACAGTAGATAATAAACTATAGTCATTACTGTTATTGTATTGAATGGACTGAGGAATACTTCTCCAAATCCATAACCTCATGAAATTTTTAGAGAAGGTTCATGATCTCAACAAGAACGTATAGTAATAATTTTACATGAGATGAGTAGACCCATTTTGGAGAGAAAACTGCCATGAGCTATAAGGAAATAGAAAGTGGATCAAGACCATCCCTGGCTAACACAGTGAAACCCCATCTCTACTAAAAATATAAAAAATGAGCCAAGCGTGGTGGGGGGCGCTTGTAGTCCCAGCTACTCGGGAGGCTGAGGCAGGAGAATGGCGTGAACCCAGGAGGCGGAGCTTGCAGTGAGCCAAGATCGTGCCACTGCACTCCAGCCTGGGCGACAGAACAAGACTCCGTCTCAAAAAAAACAAAGAAAATAGAAAGTGGGCTACTCTGGGAACACTGCCTCTGGGGTAGCCCTGCTCTGCAAGGAACAGTAAAAAAATTAAATTAAATTAAAAAATAAAATTTTTTAAAAAGAAAACAGAAAGAGCAGTGGGTGTCCCCCTAGAGACTGAAGCAGTGCGGTCCTTATTATTTGGATTCTGATTAAGAAGTCAGGATTGATTTTCATTTCTAACACCTTATTAATAGTCATCCTCAATTCAAAGCAGAAAGGTCTGTTTAACTAAAAATGTTCAGTGTATATATCCAAGTGACTAAACAATTAAACACCTCTGATTTTGCTTACAAGAAGAAGAATGAACTTGCAGAAGTTTAGAGTGGAAAGCCAGAAAGGGTATGATTCTTTACTCCAAAACTGAACTGTACCTTGGAAAAATGCCACGGACTATAAAAAAGAGCTTTTCTGATTTTCTAATTATGTTTGCAGCAAGACAAATAAGGAAGATCTAAGACTTAAGGCTCAGAGTGGTGACATGCAAAAGAAAGTATATAAAAGAGTTCTTTTTCTATTTTATGTCCTCCTTTTCTATCAATGAGAATGAACTTCAGGGTACATAACATAGAATAAATAAGTCACACTATCTGACTTAAAGGAGTCTGTCCCAGGCTAGAAAGAGATACTTCCTAAGTCCCAAAAGAAGATTATTTAAGAATAAAACAGATGGAAGATTACAAAGGGATTACAGTAGTTTGCAGTAAGAAGCTAGATTCAACAATCTGTAATCTATTGAGTTTTATCTCAGTGTCAGACACAAATTGTTAAAGGGATGGACTGTGAGCCTTTGAAAGGGAAGCAATAATATAAAAGCTCAGCATATACCTATAAGAAGACACACCACAGTTCTTTTTTTAAAATAAATTTTATCATCCAAGGGATTGGTAACAGAGACTAAGGAAAACTAAAAACACTGTGTCTGAATTTGAGTAAAACCTATGCCCAAATCCCCTATGTTATTGCTGTGAACAAACTGAAGAAATCTGGGTTGAGACATCATGGTGGCTATAGGTATAAAGAGTGTGACTAAAATTCCCCTCCTGCAGCTCATGCTTTTGTCTGTGCTTCTAGGTGAAATCTAGAAATTTAGAGAAGCATTGTGGGAGGGGGAGAATATGCCTCGTGTCCCACTGTTGCCATCCTCAACCCTATAATGGTTCTGTAAACAAAGCAAAATGAATAATTCATAAATATCTACAAGAAACAAGATTTTTGTATAGGCGATGCCAACTCTTCCCCAATCCCACTCTGCCTAATTCTAATTAACACATTTGCCAATGACTTAAAAAAAATCTAATGATCAAATGATCAAATACACAGACTATATTAGGTTCACTAAGAACATTAATACATTAAAAGGCAGACTGAAGATCCAGAGGTCCTAAAAGGCTAAAAGTATGTACCAAGGATAGACATGAGAGGCCCAATACACCAAGATGAAATTTAATATGGATACACATAAATCATGTACTTCCGTCAAAACACCCAGGTTCTTCATTGAAACTCCCAAATGAACTCACAGAAGACAAGAAATCTATCTTAAAGTGGCATACACAGAAAGGAATTGTGATTTTTGGTGCCTAAAAATCTCTCTGTCAGTAAGACAACGGATCGAGAAAGGAGATAATCTGGATCAATTTCTTGCTGCCCGTTAAGAGATCAAATGAGCTTCAGTGAGTAACTCAAAACAGTTATGAAATTTGGGTCAAGATAACAACTAAGGTGTGCAAGGTCTCGTTCTGGGGTGATGAAAAGATTCTAAAATTGATCACAGTGACAGTTGAACAACTCTCTGGATATACTAAAATAACTGTACACTTTAAATGGGTAAGTTATATAGCATGTGAATTACCTCACGATAAGATTTTTTTTAAAACAGTTTAAATGGCTAGGGAGTGGCCAACAGAGCCGACTAGAGGCAGCTAGTGTGTGTGACTCTCACAGAGAGGAACAGAAGTGGTGAGTAAATACAACACCTTCAACTGAAACATCCAGGTACTCTCACTGGGATTAATCAAGGAAACAACTTGACCCACAGAGAACAGAGAAAAGCAAGGCAGGACAACAGCGCACCTGGGAGCAACACGGAGCCAGTGGTTCCTCCCCGACTCAGGGAAGCGGTGAGTGAATGAGCAACCCCAGGAAACCACGCTTCTCCCACAGATGTTTGCAAACTTCGGGTTAGGAGATCGCCTTGTGAACCCACTCCACCAGTGCCTTCAGTCTTCAGTCTGACCAAAAGAGCCATGTGGAGTCTTGGCATGCGTGAAGACCTTGGAGCCTTAGATACTTGGGCTTTCTGGCAACAGTAGCTGTACCTCCGGCAGGGTGGGAGGTTAGACTCCTGTACATACCCCTAGGAAAGAGGCTGAATCCAGGGAACTGAGCAGCAAGAGCCCACAGGATCCACTTCCATGGCAGCCCACAAGATAAGACCCATTGGCTTGGAATTCTAGCCAGCTGCCAGTAGTGGCACTGCACCTCCCTAAGAAGGAGCTCCTAGGGGAAGAGGTGGGCCACCATCTTTGCAGTTCCAGCCTTTGTGCTTTGGAGACTCTGAGCTGACCCGGAGCAGAACGGATGCCCCAGCAGTACAGTACAGCACGGCACGGCACGGCACGGCACGGCACGGCACGGCACGGCACGGCACAGCACAGCACAGCACAGCACAGCTGCTCTACCCAAACGTGGCCAGGCTGCTGCTTTAAGCAGGTGCCCAATCCCATTCCTCCTCACTGGGTAAGACCTCCCAACCTGGGCCTCCAGCCACCCCTGCCCAAGCTCTCCAGCCAACAGAGATCTGAAGCCCCCTGGAACAAAGCTTCCAGAGGGAGGGGTGGCCACCATCTTTGCTGTTTGGGTGACTCAGCTGTTCCAGCCTTAGAGCTTCAGAGGAGTGTCTGAGGCAACCGAGGGCTGAAGTGGACCCCCAGCACAGCATACATGCGCTACCAAAACGTGGCCAGACTGCTTTTTTAAGCGGTCCTGATCCTGTTCCTCCTCACTGGGGGACCTCCCAACCGGAGTCTCCAGCCACTTCCTATAGGTGCCTTTGGACCAGCAACAGGTCCATTCCTCCCTGGGACAAAGCTCCCAGAGGGAAGGACAGGCTGCCATCTTTGCTGTTTCACAGTCTTCACTGGTAACACCTCTAGATTCTGGAAAATCCAAGGTGACCAGGGACTGTTGCAGGCCTCAAGTATACCACAGCAGCCCTAGGCAAAAGTGGCCAGACTGTTACGTGGGTGGCTGTTCCCCTATCTCCTCACAGGGCAGGTCCTCCAAGCCTGGGGCTCCAGCCACCCCCAACCAGAGCTACTGAGCTAGCACCAACTCAGCAACTCCCTGGACAGAGCCTCTAGTGGCAACTAAAAACCTCTCAGCCACTGACTCTACTGTGGAACTGCCCTTGCCACCCTCGGTCTGACAAGGAGCAAAGACATTAAGTGCCTTATCCACACTCCAACAAGCTGCAGCCAACTCAAGGAGAGGAGGCCAGTCCATCTCCCACAGGTCCCACACACCTCCGACGGCTCATCACCCAAGACAGGGAACCAACCCCTGGCTTGGGCCCACAGCACAGACCCTCCATCCTGGGCTGACTGCACTGAGCAATTGCTCACCTGCATCTCTCTGAGGTGAAGCCCCCAGGAACCAAGCAAACAACCCTTGGCCAGAACCATTAATAAGATCTCTCCCTCTGCAGCCTGTAAGCTGGGGGAGGAACATAAACACTGAGATCTCCCCAGAGCTGTACTGGATGTCATGAACTACAGCCAGCACTCAAGGGGGAGAGGAACCCATACTTTCAGGACACTGAGAGGGAATATGGCTACAACTGTGAGGAAACATAGGGGAGCCACCCAACTGAACAACTGTTTAGTCTACCAACTGTCCAATAAGCCTAAGAGCCACCTGCTGGATCATACCCCAAAGCTTCAACACCAAAGATACCTGACATACCCTCCCCTCTGAAACCAGAAACAAGAAGTCAGCTCCAAATAAAGACCCTACACAAAACCTCGACTCAGTGAAAACATCCAGTAAAGAAGTCTATTGACCATATTCAATCTACACTGCAGTTAAAGTAATACCCACACACACTGACGAGAAATAACCAACACAAGAACTCTAGTAACTCAAATGGCCAGAGTGTCATATGTCCTTCAAATGACTGTACCAGTTCTCCAACAACAGTTCTTAACCAGGCCAAATGGGCTGGAATGACAGAAACATAATCCCGAATATGGATAGGAACAAAGATCATTGAGATTCGGGATGATGGCAAAACCCAACCCAAGGAAAATAAGAATCATAATAAAGTGATACAGGAGCTGAAGGATGAAATAGCCAGTATTTAAAAAAAAAAAAAAAAAACCAACCCTAAGGGATCTGACAGAGCTGAATATCACACTACAAGAATTTCACAATGCAATGACAAGAATTAACAGCAGAATAAACCAAAGCTAAGGAAAGAATTTCAGAACTTGAAGACTGGTTTTCTGAAATAAGACAGACAGAAATAAAGACAAAAGAATAAAAAGGAATGAACAAAACCTGAGAAATTATGTAAAGAGGACAAAACTACAAATCACTGGCATCCCTCAAAGGGAAGGGGAGAAAGCCAACAACTTAGAAAGTATGTTTCAGGATATCATCCACAAAAACTTTCCCAACTTTGCTAGAGAGGCCAACAGTCAAATCCAGGAAATACAGAGAACTCCTGCAATATTCTACATATGAAGATTATCCTCAAGACACATAAGTGTCAGATTTTCCAAGATGAAAATTAAAGAATAAATGTTAAAGGCAGTTAGGGAAAAAGAGCAGGTCACCTGCAAAGGGATCCCCATCAGGCTAACAGTGGATCTCTCAGCTGAAACCCTACAAGCCAGAAGAGATTGGGGGCCTATATTCAACATTCTTTAAAAAAATCTTCAAGAATTTCATATCCAGCCAAACTAAGCTTCCGAAGCAAAAGAGAAATAAGATCCTATCAATTTTGTTGATCTTTTCAAAAAACCAGCTCCTGGATTCATTAATTTTTTGAAGGGTTTTTTGTGTCTCTATTTCCTTCAGTTCTGCTCTGATTTTAGTTATTTCTTGCCTTCTGCTAGCTTTTGAATGTGTTTGCTCTTGCTTTTCTAATTCTTTTAATTGTGATGTTAGGGTGTCAATTTTGGATCTTTCCTGCTTTCCCTTGTGGGCATTTAGTGCTATAAATTTCCCTCTACACACTGCTTTGAATGTGTCCCAGAGATTCTGGTATGTTGTGTCTTTGTTCTCACTGGTTTCAAAGAACATCTTTATTTCTGTCTTCATTTCGTTATGTACCCAGTAGTCATTCAGGAGCAGGTTGTTCAGCTTCCATGTAGTCGAGCGGTTTTGAGTGAGTTTCTTAATCCTGAGTTCTAGTTTGATTGCACTGTGGTCTGAGAGACAGTTTGTTATAATTTCGGTTCTTTTACATTTGCTGAGGAGTGCTTTACTTCCAACTATGTGGTCAATTTTGGAATAGGTGTGGTGTGGTGCTGAAAAAAAATGTATATTCTGTTGATTTGGGGTGGAGAGTTCTGTAGATGTGTATTAGGTCCGCTTGGTGCAGAGCTGAGTTCAATTCCTGGGTATCCTTGGTAACTTTCTGTCTGGTTGATCTGTCTAATGTTGACAGTGGGGTGTTAAAGTCTCCCATTATTATTGTGTGGGAGTCTAAGTCTCTTTGTAGGTCACTCAGGACTTGCTTTATGAATCGGGGTGCTCCTGTATTGGGTGCATATATATTTAGGATAGTTACCTCTTCTTGTTGAATTGATCCCTTTACCATTATGTAATAATGGCCTTCTTTGTCTCTTTTGATCTTTGCTGGTTTAAAGTCTATTTTATCAGAGACTAGGATTGCAACCCCTGCCTTTTTTTGTTTTCTATTTGCTTGGTAGATCTTCCTCCATCCTTTTATTTTGAGCCTAGGTGTGTCTCTGCACGTGAGATGGGTTTCCCAGCACACTGATGGGTCTTGACTCTTTATCCAATTTGCCAGTCTATGTCTTTTAATTGGAGCATTTAGTCCATTTACATTTAAAGTTAATATTGTTACGTGTGAATTTGATCCTGTCATTACGATGTTAGGTGGTTATTTTGCTCGTTAGTTGATGCAGTTTCTTCCTAGCTTCGATGGTCTTTACAATTTGGCATGATTTTGCAGTGGCTGGTACTGGTTGTTCCTTTCCAAGTTTAGTGCTTCCTTCAGGAGCTCTTTTAGGGCAGGCCTGGTGGTGACAAAATCTCTCGGCATTTGCTTGTCTGTAAAGGATTTGATTTCTCCTTCACTTATGAAGCTTAGTTTGGCTGGATATGAAATTCTGGGTTGAAAATTCTTTTCTTTAAGAATGTTGAATATTGGCCCCAACTCTCTTCTGGCTTGTAGAGTTTCTGCCAAGAGATCAGCTGCTAGTCTGATGCGCTTCCCTTTGTAGGTAACCCGACCTTTCTCTCTGGCTGCTCTTAACAATTTTTCCTTCATTTCAACTTTGGTGAATCTGACAATTGTGTGTCTTGGAGTTGCTCTTCTAAAGACACATGCACACGTTATGATTATTGCGGCACTATTCACAATAGCAAAGACATGGAACCAACCCAAATGTCCAAAAACGATAGACTGGATTAAGAAAATGTGGCACATACACACCATGGAATACTATGCAGCCATAAAAAATGATGAGTTCATGTCCTTTGTAGGGACATGGATGAAACTGGAAATCATCATTCTCAGTAAACTATCGCAAGGACAAAAAACCAAACACCGCATGTTCTCACTCATAGGTGGGAATTGAACAATGAGAACACATGGACACAGGAAGGGGAACATCACACTCCGGGGACTGTTGTGTGGTGGGGGGAGGGGGGAGGGATAGCATTAGGAGATACACCTAATGCTAAATGATGAGTTAATGGGTGCAGCACACCAACGTGGCACATGTATACATATGTAACAAACATGCACATTGTGCACATGTACCCTAAAACTTAAAAGTATAATAATAATAAAAAAAAAAAGAGAAATAAGATCCTTTTCAGGAAAGCAAATGTTGAGAGACTTCATTACCACCAGACCTGCCCTTAAAAAAGATCTTGAAAGGAGCACTAAATATAGAAAAGACCGCTACCAGTTAATACAAAAACACACTTAAACACAGAGACCAGTATCACTGTAAATCAATGACACAAACAAGCCAACATAATAACCAGCTAACAGCACAATGACAGGATCAAATCCACACATATCATTACTAATCTTGAATGTAAACAGGCTAAATGCCCCCATTAGAAGGCACAAAGTGGCAAGGATAAAAAAGCAAGACCCAATGGTATGCTGTCTTCTTTCAAGAGACCCATCTCACACATAGTGACACTCATAGACTCAAAATGAAGGGATGGAGAAAAATCTACCAAGCAAATGGAAAACACAAAAAAGTAGGGGCTGCAATCCTAATTTCAGACAAAACAGACTCCAAGCCAACCAGGATCAAAAAAGACAAGGAAGGGCATGGGATAATGGTAAAGGGTTCAATTCAACAAGAAGACCTAACAATCTTAAATATATACGCACCCAACAGAGGAGCACCCAGAGTCATAAGGCAAGTTCTTAGAGACCTACAAAGAGACATGGACTCCCTACACAATAATAGTGGGAGACTTCAACACTCCACTGACAGTATTAGACAGACTGAGGCAGAAAATTAACAAAGATATTCAGGACCTAAACTTAGCATTGAACCAAATGGATCTGACAGACCTTTTACAGAAGTCTCCAACCAAAAGCAACAGAATATACATTCTTCTCATCACGACATGGCGCATACTCTAAAATCAACCATATAATTGGACATAAAACAATCCTCACAAAAGTAAAAGAAACCAAATCATACCAAACACACACTCATACCACAGCGCAATGAAAATAGGAGTCAACACAATGAAAATCACTCAAAACCATTCAATTACATGGAAAATAAGAACATGCTCCTGAATGACTTTCAGGTAAATAATGAAATTAAGGCAGAAATCCAGAAGTTATTTGAAAATAATGAGAACAAAGATATAACAGAATCTCTGGGACACAGCTAAGGTGGTGTTAAGAGGAAAATTCATAGCACCAAATGCCCATACAAAAAAAGAAAGATCTCAAATTAACAACCTAATCTCACAACTGAAAGAATTAGAGAAGAACAAATCAACCCCAAGGCTAGCAGAAGAAAAATAACAAAAATCAGAGCTGAACTGAAGGAAATCAAGACATGAAAAATCATTCAAAAGATTGCTAAACTAATTAAGAAGAAAAGAGAGAAGATCCAAATAAATACAATTAGAAGTGACACAGGGAATGTTACTACTGACTCCATAGAAATAAAAACAACCATGAGAAACTACTACAAACACCTCTACCCACACAAACTAGAAAAACTAGAAGAGACAGATAAATTCCTGGACACATAAACCCCCACCCGGACTGAGCAAGGAAGAAATTTATTCCCTAAACAGACCAATAATGAGCTCCAAAATTGAATCAGTAATAAAAGCATACCAACCAAAAAAGGGCCAGGACCTGATGGATTCACAGCCTAATTCTACTAGATGTACAAGGAAGAGCTGGTACCATTCCTACAGAAACTATTCCAAAAAATTGAGGAGGAGGGACTTCTCCCAACTCATTCTATGAGGCCAGCATCATCTTGATACCAAAACCTGGCAGAAATAATACAAAAAAAAAAGAAAACTTCAGGCCAATATCCTTGATGAACATCAGTGCAAAAATCCTCAATAAAATACTTGCAAACCAAATCCAACAGCACATCAAAAAGCCAATCCACCATGATCGAGTAAGCTTCATCCCCAGATGCAAGTTGGTTCAACATACAAAAACCAATCAATGTGATTCATCACATAAACAGACTAATAAAAACCACATAACTCAATAGATGCAGAAAAGGCTTTTGATAAAATTCAACATCGCTTTATGTTAAAAACTCTCAATAAACTAGATATTAAAGGAACATACCTCAAAATAGTAAGAGACACCTATGACAAATCCACAGCCAACATCATACTGAATGGGCAAAAGTATTCCCCCTTGAAAACTGGCATAAGACAAAGACACCCTCTCTCACCACGTCTATTCAGTGTAGTATTGGAAATCCTAGCCAGAGCAATCAGGCAAGAGAAAGAAGTAAAGGGCACCCAAGTAGGAAGAGAGGAAGTCAAACTATCTCTATTTGCAGATGACATGATTCTGTATCTACAAAACCCCATAGTCTTGGCCCAAAAGCTCCTTCAGCTGATAAACAACTTCACCAAAGTTGCAGGATACAAAAATCAATGTACAAAAACCACTAGCATTCCTATACACCAACAGCAACCAAATGGAGAGCCAAATCAGAAAGGCAATCCCATTCACAACTGCCATAAATAAAATAAAACAACATAACATAACATAACATAACAAAACAAATAAAATAAAATAAAATACCTAGGAATACAGCTAACCAGGGAGGTGAAAGATCTATACAAGAAGAATTATAAAATACTGCTCAAAGAAATCAGAGAAGACACAAACAAATGGAAAAACATCCATGCTCATGGATAGGAAGAATCAATATCATTAAAATGGGTATACTGCCCAAAGCAATTTACAGATCCAATGTTATTTCTATTAAACTACCAATGACATTCTTCACAGAACTTGGAAAAAATTATTTTAAAAATTATACGGAACCTAAGGAAAAAAGTTTTCTTTTTTCCTGTCAGAAAAGCAAACAAAAAAAAAGCCTGAATAGCCAAGGCAATCCTTAGCAAAAAGAACAAAGCTGGAAGAATCACGTTACTCAATTTCAAACGATACTACAAGGCTACAGTGACCAAAACAGCATGGTATTGGTACAAAACAGGCACACAAACCAATGGAACAAAATAGAGAGCCCAGAAATAAGGTCACACATCTACGACCATCTGTTCTTTGACGAAACTGACAAAAACAAGCAATAGGGAAAAGACTCTCTATTCAATAAACGGTGCTGGGATAACAGGCTAACCATATGTACAAGTTTGAAGCTGGATCCCTTCCTTACATTCTGTATAAAAATTAACTCAAGATGGATTAAAGACTTAAATGTAAAACCCAAATCTATAAAAACCCTGGAAGACAACCTAGGCGATCTCATCCTGGATGTAGGAACGGGCAAAGATTTCATGACAAAGACACCAAAAGCAATCACGAAAAAAAGGAAAAATTGATAAATGGGATCTAATTAAGCTTAAGAGCTTCTGCACAGCAAAACAAACTGTCAACAGAGTAGACAATCTACAGAATGGGAGAAAATATTTGCAAACTATTCATGTGACAAAGGTCTAATATCCAGCATCTATAAGGAACTTAAATTTACAAAAGAAAAACAAACAACCCTAGTAAAAAGTGAGCAAATGACATGAACATACACTTCTCAAAAGAAGACATACATGTAGCCAACAAGCATATGAAAAAAAGCTCAATATCACTGATCATTAGAGAAAGGCAAATCAAAACCACAATAAGACATCAACTCACATAACTCAGAATGGCTATTATTAAAAAGTCAAAAAATAGCAGATGCTGGCAAGGTTGCAGGGAAAAGGAACCCTTATACACTGCTGGTGAGTTGGTAAATTAGTTCAACCATTGTGAAAAGCAGTATAGTGATTCCTCAAAGAGCTAAAGGCAGAACTACCATTCAACCCAGCAATCCCATTATTGAGTATATACCCAGAGGATTATAAATCATTCTACTAGAAAGACACATGCATACAAATGTTCACTGCAGCACTGTTCACAACAGCAAAGACAAGGAATCAACATAAATGCCCATCAATGACAGACTGGATAAAGAATATGTAGTACATACACACTTTGAAATATTACATAGCCATTAAAAAGAATGAGATCATGTCTTCTGTGGGAACATGGATGAAGCTGGAGGCTATTATCCTTAGCAAATTAACACAAGAACAGAAAACCAAATACTGCATGTTCTCACTTGTAAGTGGAAGCTAAATAATAAGAACTTACTAACACAAAGAAGGAAACAACAGACACTGGGGTCTATTTGGGGGTGGGGGAGGAGGGAGAGGAGCAGAAAGGATAACCATTATATACGGAACTTAATACCTGAGTGATGTAATAATATGTACAACAAACACCCATGACATGTGTTTATCTGTGTAGCAAACCTTCACATGTATCCCCAAACCTAAAATAAAATTTTTTTAAAAAAGGAGTTAAAAATCAAATCCAGGTCCATCTCCTATCCATTTTGCTGAAGAACTCTTACTTTAAAATAATAATAATAACAGATTTATTTATTTACTTATTTTGAGATGGAATCTCACTCTGTCACCAGGCTGGAGTGCACTGGTGCAATCTCAGCTCACTACAAACTCCACCTCCCTGGTTCCAGAGATTCTCCTGCCTCAGCCTCCCAAGTAGCTGGGATTACAGGCACGCACCACCACACCCAGCTAATTTTTGTATTTTTGGTAGAGATGGGGTTTCATCACGTTGGCCAGGATGGTCTCGATCTCTTGATCTTGTGATCTCCTGGCCTCGGCCTCCCAAAGTGCCGGGATTACAGGTGTGAGCTGCCACACCCGGCCTAAATTTATTATTTTAAAAAGCAAATCAGAGGCTCTGTCATTTTCTGACTACACATTCACTTTTTTAAGTTTAACCCATTTTCCCATTCCTTCCTTGGTGAAACCCAGATATTTATGCTGCCTTTAAGAGCACACCATTTATTTATATAATGTTTAACAATGTGTGATGAATTTTAAATTCAATCCTCTTCATCAGAGCCTGGACTAGAGCTTTAAGAAGGGCTGGGCAGCCTGAGCAACAGAGCGAGACTCCATCTCAAAAAAAAAAAGAAAAAAAAAAAAGAAGGGCTGGGCAAGGTGGGGAAGACGAAAAGTCAGGTTTACTTGGCCAGACCAGCTAATTCCAGATTGTCCTCGCATCCAACAAATACATTTCCATCCCATTCTCTCAGTTTCAACTATTGCTTATATGCAAACCACTCTCAACTTTGAGTCTCTAGCCCTAAAGTCTTTTCTAACCTCCATAACCTAATTGCCAAGTGCCTGATAGACATCCTAGTCTCCTTGGATGTTCTGCACTGAATCCATCTTCTACATGCTCATTCGTTGTCCTTTATCCTCATTAGCGGTCTCACCTCAAGCTCTCATAGAACTATTTCCTTCTCCTTCACTGCCTACATTGCCTCTCAACAAATCCTATTTCGTTTACCTCCACACTGTCTCCTTATCCATCCCTACTGCCCAAGTCCTTTGTCCTCACTCCTGGACCTATTCCCTGTTCTCTTTGCCTCTAAGCATAACTATCTTCCACATTATCACAAGGTTCAACTGCCCCACAACTTGAATATAGTATGTGTCAATTCTCTGGTCAATTCTTTCCAAGGACTTCTTGCTTTCTTCACATTAAAGCCAAACTCCCTAGTCCCAAGTCACTATCTATATCTTTATTTCCTGCTGCCATCACAACTCTAGCAATACCAAGTTGCTCACCAACCATGGCACTTCTACAACTAAATCAAAATAAATAGAAGAAAGTGTATATTTTAAAACAAAGAAAGGGGGGGATTTAGAATGTTCCCAACAAAAATGTTAAATGCTTGAGGTGATGGATATCCCAATTACCCTGATTTGATCAGTACACATTGTAGATTGTAATAAATATCACATGTACCCCATAAAAATGTATAATTATGTATCCACAGAAATTAAAAATAAAATTACCATAAGAATTAAAAATAAAATTACCATAAGAATTAAAAATAAATAGAAGCGTCAAGCACAGCTCCATTACAAGGAGACAAATATGAATAATTTTTAGCTCTCTCTGTTTGTGCCTTAATACAGACTGATGTTTCTCATAGATAGTGGGCATCTTTCTCTCCAAGTCTGTAAGTAAGTACTATAATAAAGGTAAGTCACAGTGCTATGAAAGTCCAAAGGGAGATGTAATTAAATGACTGCTCATAAGAGCACACTGTCATATAAACTACTTCCATAATATGACAAGTGGGTAGAAAAATACAATTAAATAACATTTCAGGAAACAAAATATCCTAAATAACTAAATTTCCTGCCTAATTTATGCATCAATGATTACTAAAAATCCTAAGATGTATGGGTTTTCTTTCCTGTCTCAAGAATTAGAACATATCAATCAGTTTTCTCTGGGCTACCAGTGATACCGTCAGAGCCTGTAACTCCCACTGTGAGCTCTCGAAATGCAAATTTAGAGATGAAGCCCCTTTCAGTGGTAAGGTGCCAAGTTGTTGACCATTTTCTTTGGTATTGTAGGGGCCTCAAAACAATGCCCACAAACTGTACTAACTGAATGTTCATAAGAGTTATCCAGCATCTTTTAAACATAGATAAGGACATTCATTCCAAAGAACTGTTTTGATCAGATAGGGTTTTTTTGATCAGATAGTTTCCCAGTACTTATCAGAGATCAGAGGATAAGGGCTTTTTGACTGAATAAGCATATGGAAGGTGAGGGAAAAGAAGGGCAGTTCATTTAAAGTATTATATACTTTAAGAGAATACATTAAATGGAAAAGCAACATGCATGACCCCTTGGTAACTTTTCTTCCTTAATTCTCTCACAGCTAAAAAACAGATTTCAAAACAGCTATGATGATTGTACCATACGAAGAGTTAACTCCTTTTGTGGTAACAGAATACCCAAAGGCAAAGGGGCTAGGAGAGAAAGCCTCCAGCAAGTAAGAGGTCCAAAAAGGAAAGCTGAAGGACACAAAGAACAAAATTAATTCACCAGGAAGGGCTGCTAAAGTCCTGGTGTTGACTTCACTAAATTTTAACTAAATTATAATCCCCTTCCCACAAAAGCCTCTGTGGTCATGTCTTCTGAAAAAGATTAAGACTGATTCTGTAAGTCCATCTTAGACACTCTAAAAAGATTACATTGAGTTTTTTGGCATTTCACTTACAGATTTTCTTCCCAATTTTTCTAACATGTGAAAAGGGAAAAGACATCTGTGCAAAGATTTTACTCTAAACAACTGCTTGCTCCCATGTAGATTTGTTCTGCAACCAAGTCAAAGGTTCACTGGCACTAGAAAAAGAGATGTGAAAACATTTTACTTTTTATTGCCTTTAGGATTTCATTTCCATGCCTCCTCAACTACCTTCTATTGCTCATTCTGGTTCGCTAGTCCAAATGTACTAAGGTGAAATCTGGAAGCAGCCACCTTTCATTGTCTTCTATTTTGCCTGTCTGAATAAGGCTGAGGTAGCAGCAAGGTGCTCCACTCTAGCCTGAGTTCTAAATGTTGAACCCAAGCAAAACAACTGTCATGAATAAATATAATTCATATAACAAGTAGCTGGCTCGAGTGGAAAGCCCTAAATCACTAAATAAAATAATTTGGCAATTAATAGAATGGATTAATATAAAGAAGTCTGCTTCAAACTGTCCAAATATCCCACCTCCCTTTGTACTCATTATAGCCCCAAGCCTTAGCCTGAATCACTAGGATAAAAATTCCTGCCAACAGATGTCAATCAGGGGAAAGGCCCTGAATTCCTGTACAAACATATCAACCACCTTTCTGTTTTCAAAAAGGTTACTATGGCAACAAAATAAACAACAGATTAGAATAAGCTATGCCATTTGATAAAGTGAGCACATAAATGGCAAGTTCTGGCAGTCAAGTAGCCTTGACAGTCATAAATACCTCCTAAATGAAGAAGGAAAAATCAGGCTCCAGAATCTCAAACATCCTACACCACATACACACACACACACACACACACACACACACACACACACACACACACTTTTTTTTTTTTACATGAAATCAGTGCTTTTTACCTACTGACACAAATGCAAATACAGTCAGGTACCGCAAAATGACTTTCCAGCCAACCACGAACCGCATATAAGACAGCAGTCAGTCGGCCGGGCGCGGTGGCTCACGCTTGTAATCCCAGCACTTTGGGAGGCCGAGGCGGGCGGATCACAAGGTCACGAGATCGAGACCACGGTGAAACCCCGTCTCTACTAAAAAATACAAAAAAAAAATTAGCCGGGCGTGGTGGCGGGCGCCTGTAGTCCCAGCTACTCGGAGAGGCTGAGGCAGGAGAATGGCGTGAACCCGGGAGGCGGAGCTTGCAGTGAGCCGAGATTGCGCCACTGCACTCCAGCCTGGGTGAAAGAGCAAGACTCTGTCTCAAAAAAAAAAAAAAAAAAAAAAAAAAAAAAAGACAGCAGTCAGTCACATAAGATTATAATGCTGTTTTTATACTGTACCTTTTCTATGTTTAGATATAGATACTTACCATTGTGTTACAACTGCAAATACTCTGTTACCATATCGCCAGAGATTTATTTCATGGTTCTACTAACAAAAATAGATAAATAAATAAATAAGGAATGCTGACATACCACAGAAGGATCCTTGCTGAGTAGGTAGTTCATTTTACAGATGAAGAAAGTGTGTGGACTTGCCTGGGAATCCACAGCTAGTAATTAGTTAATACTTAAGAAAGTAAAATTGATGATGAAATCAATCCAATTCAAGAAATGTTCCCTACTAAAACTCTAAGCTCTCTTACTTTATCTTTTTATTCAGCTAATAAACACTAAAGCTAAAACAGGGTCTCAGAGTTGAAAGCACAATACAGAAAGGAGAAGAGAAACAAGTCTTAATTTGAGTAGGACATAAGGAGATCTTGGGACTTCTAAATCTGATAGAAAATAAAAGGAAGACCACAGAAGCCAGAAAACTGTGTGTGGGGGGTGGGGGGAGAACTTCCTTTCTTAAATCATGAAATAAGACACAGGTTAACAATTTTAACTGAATGATACTTAAGTTTTCCCCAACTTTTCAAATCCACCACATACTAGCTGAATGACATTGGGCAAATTATTTAACCCAAGCCTAAAAAAAGCAGGGAGTTAGGGAGGATGAAGACAGGAAACAAATTTTTCATGCTATTTTAATGTAATTTTAATGCTTCACAGAGCTTTCTGGGATACAAGGCCTAGCTCACAATAGATGCTCATCAAATGTGAGTTCCCATCCTTTTCCCTTCTCAAGAGAAATATTTTTTAAAAGGCCTGAATCCATCAGTAGATCCAAAAATTATTCCAAGAAACTATGTGGTCCAGAGTCCCTATTTCAATCGCACAAAAAAGTGTTGCTGAGCCAAAATCAGGATGGCAATGATAGGGGAAGAAAGTTTTTTCTTCCTACTTGCGGTAATTTCCAAACGTTTCTGTAATAAACATGTTTTATTTTTATAGTTAGAAACAACTATTTGGAAAAAGAAAATAAAATGTTTTAAGAAGAGTTTCATCATTCTCATGCTAGAAATACATATATATATATATATATATATATATATATATATATATATATATATATATATATATATATTTTTTTTTTTTTTTTTTTTTTTTTTTTTTTTGAGACGGAATCTTGCTCTATCACCCAGGCTGGAGTGCCGTGGTGTGATCTCGGCTCACTGCAACCTCCGCCTCCTGGGTTCAAGCAATTCTCCTGCCTCAGCCTCCTGAGTAGCTGGGATTACAGGCACCTGCCACCGTGCCCAGCTAATTTTTGTATTTTTAGTAGAGACGGGGTTTCACCATGTTGGCCAGGCTGGTCTCGAACTCCTGACCTCATGATCCGCCCACCTCAGCCTCCCAAAGTGCTGGGATTACAGGCATGAGCCACCACGCCCAGCCTAAAAATATTTTTAACAAGTGTTCTGTCTGATAGCTTGTACTATCCTAAGCTTACCCAGCCCTAACTGTGTAAAATAAGAGTTCATAATCATCCCTAGGGAGAGGATAACAGAGTCATCTTCTTAACTAAAGCCAAACTGACCAGAACTCTATTCATTGTTCACAAAGACTGTGAATATCTTCTTAAAGGGCAGAATCAAGCCAAGTGAACTATGATACAAAAGCTCCGTACAATAAGGCCAAGACCCAAGACAAACTCCTTTCCTCCCTCTTCTCCGAATTCAGTCAGAAAATGAAGGCCTGTGTTCACAGCATATGTAAGACTGAGAGGCAGTAATACAGTTTAACAGAAAAAAAAACTTTTAAGAGACTTATCAATAAATGGCACCAAAACAAGCAAATATCCACATGCAAAAAATGAACTTACACCCTAGCTTACACCACACACAAAAATAAACCCAAATGTGGATCACAGATACAAACACACAAAACTATAAAACATCTAGAAGAAAACATAAGAGAAAATCTTTGTGATCTTGGCTAAGGCAAAGATCTCTTAGATATATGACAACAAATGTATGATCTATGATCTATAAAAGAAAACATGATACACTAGATTTCATCAAAATTAAAAACTTTTCCTCTTCAAAAGACACCATCAAGAAAATTAAAAGACAGGACACGTCACCGACTAGGAAAAAATATTTGCAAATTATATAAACTAATAAAGGGCCTATATCCAGGATATATAAAGAACTCTTAAAACTCAATACAAAAACAGTAAATTTTTTTAATAGGCAAAAGGTCTGAACAGACACTTGACCAAAGAAAATAAACAAATGGCAAATATGAACAGTAAAAAAATGCTTAACATTATTGGTCATTATCAATACACACCCACCAGAACGGCCATTAAAAAAAAGACTAAAAATACCAAGTCTTGGCAAAATGTGTGGAAAACTGAAGCCCTCATATACTGCTGGAGGAACTTTAAAATGTATAGCCACTTTGGAAAACAGTGTTACCCAGCAATTCCACTCCTAGGTATCTACATATGTGAAAACACAATCACACAAAAGACCTCAACTGAACAGAAATGTGTAAACCTTCGAATGACACCAGCTTGTTTTGTTTTGTTTTGTTTTGTTCTTTTGGAGTTTCTCTTGCTTTCAAACTGTGGGCTCTTATAATTGCTATATCAGTCCCTACAGTGAAATCTACTTGCATTATTTAAGCCACTGCAGAATTTTTTTATTTCCACCACACTAAGCCATTCCCAGAATTAATCCTTGGCTTCTAAATGGTCATTATTACCTTGGTAGAGGAGAGAAAAAAGAGGCAGAAGTAAACTTCTTCAAACTGCATATATGACAAGAGTAACTGGATGGCTCTGAGAAAGTAGCTTTCATAGAAAAAAGAAAAGTGTGTAAGAGAACTTGATGCAATGCCCTGTTGACAGCTTTGTCACTATTTAGATACTCTCCTCCCTTTTAGGTACCTGAATGACCTCAGATGAAAACTGATTTTGAAAAGAGTCACCTATGCAAATCCTAGACAGAACATTTTTTACTGATGAATATAGAAAGAAAGCTCCTTTATCTATTTGACAAGCTCTTTTTTATCTGCTTGTTTAAGATTTTGCATCAGCTCTTCAGTATCAAAGTCAAGATCCTCCCAGATAAAATCCATGAATTTACAACACAGTCAGTAAGTTACAATAACAGCAGCATTTCAGAACACATGAATAAATTCCAGGAAAAGGGAAATTTAAATTAAGAAAAAGTTTTCATCTATAAAACAGAAATATGCCTGATAGAAACAGAGCTATAAAGTTGTGTGAACAAGTCTACAACAAGTAAGCTAGCTGAGGACCTGCTAGTCATGGTCAAAAGAAAAGGCAAAGGGAGGAGATGACCATTGTGTGTGCTTAGAGGAAGGGAAGGGCAGAGACATTCTGACTGGTTCTTCTAGATGAACAAACTGGTTCAGCTAAAGTAATTGCTAAATATAAAGGGTGGGCACAGAACACTGCCAACACTAAAAGCTTTGTTCGGTGTTCTTTTTCCTTTACAGTAATTTCCAAATGCTCCCTTAACTGTTCAGTGACAACCTGGGTTTTTTAAATTTTTTTTATTTTTTTATTTTTGAGACGGAGTCTCGCTCTGTCACCCAGGCTAGAATGCAGTGGCACAATCTTGGCTCACCACAACCTCCACCTCCCAGGTTCAAGTGATTCTCCTGCCTCAGCCTCCCGAGTAGCTGGGATTACAGGCACGCGCCACCATGCCCAGCTAATTTTTGTATTTTTAGTAGAGAGGGGTTTCACCACGTTGGTCAGGCTGGTCTCGGTGATCCACCCACTTCAGCCTCCCAAAGTGCTGGGATTACAGGCGTGAGCCACCACATCTGGCTGACAACCTGGTTCTAATGAAACCATACTAATCCTACACAAACATCCATGTGTTTAGGAAGCTTAGCTAATACCAAGAAGGGATGATCAGGAAGTCCCCAGAATTGGGTTTAAACCAAAAACAAAGGCTAAGGAGTTTGTGGACTGACTAGGCATTCACAGCATTTCTAAGTATCACTGAATGTGAGGTGGCATCATCTTCCACCTATAAATCGAAGAAAAAGTGTAGGAAAGCAAAAATGCCCACTACCAACAAAGACGTGGAGAAACAAGCGCTCCCATACTTAGATGATGGGAATGAAATAAGAAGTGGTCACAAACATTTTGGATAAAATTTAACACATTTAACATCTATATATGAAGATACTTGAAAACGTTCCAACTTTAATCCAGTAATTTTACTTTATCATAAGGAAATAACGTTGGAATTGAGAGGAAAAGTTGTTTTGGAGGGGGGACGTTGCTGCCTAACAACAGAGAACTGGTGAAATGGGATAGCTCCAAAGAACAGAATTATGCTATCCCTTAAAATACTACTCCAAAAAAAAAAAAAAAAAACTGTACAGAAGGGGAACACAGTGTTAAAGGGGGAAAAAAAGGAGAAAATAATGGTATATGATTTAATATTTTAAAAACTATTTTTAAAACCATGTAAGAAAGAGAAAAAAGCAAGAAGAAAACTAAAATGTGAAGTATCTCAAGGTAATGGGGTGTGTATTTTTTTCTCTTTCTATATTTTCCAAATTGTAACCATCACCTATATACTTGGGAGGTGGCAGAGAAAGGAGATAGCAGACAATCCCACCACCACCACCTTTCAAAAATATGACAGCAAACTCCCTATCAACCAAAGTAAACAAAGTAGTTAGAAATCTGCTAAGAGCCTCCCCCAGTGTTTTCTGCCCTTTTGTAGTAATACGACTCAAAGTGACGGAAATTAGTCCATAGCAACACTGCCAGGATCATGGATCATTTTTTTCACCTTGTATTATATTAGCTTCATAAAAGTCAATTTTGCAAAGTGAATGAAAATTTAGTGGTATCATGAGGCCTTATATCCACTTAGGTCTTTTTCAGATAACAAAGTAAAGTTTTTCCTGGTTAATATACTGAATTCTAACATTCTCCTTGTAAACTTTAAAACTTTCCCAGAATAGTAAAGACATCAACAGTAATCTTTATCACCAGTAAGCTACTACTGAATGATGCCCTAAGAGGGAATTTAGTAGAATTCTCCCATATTTTACAAACCACTTTCTGCATAAAAAATGTTTCAGC
This sequence comes from Nomascus leucogenys, assembly GCF_006542625.1. Lineage (NCBI taxonomy): Eukaryota > Metazoa > Chordata > Mammalia > Primates > Hylobatidae > Nomascus > Nomascus leucogenys. The sequence continues at coordinate 104,297,298 of NC_044386.1, read as the reverse complement.
TATCCTCAAACTGAATCAACTTTTTTTTTTTTAAGACTTGCAAAGGCATGAACAGACCTCAAGGTTAGGAAAATAATGGGGTAAAAAGATAATCCAAAATAAATATGTTAGCTTGCATTTTTCCCCTCATTGAAAGAAAAGTACATTTTTATAGAAGATAAAGTGGGCAGGATTTTGCAGCCAAAATAAACTATAGAGTTAGGCTAAGTTAGGAATGAGGTTAGAATTGAGTTGAAATAGCTAAAAGAGAAAGCTATTTTCCATTGTTCTTAGACTAAAATACGTATTCTTCTGGAAAAAAAAAAAAAAAGAAATGAGAACTAATCTGGTATGTAACATTCAACACTCAAAAAAATAGAATCCAGTGTTGGAAAGTGCCTGAACAACACTGGGATCTGAACAGCCTCCCAGTGAAATTTAGGCATCTTTTTTCATACATCAAATCCCAGATCTGCACAACTACAGCAACTCTTCATTTGGATCCGTAACTGTACCACTGTTGACATTTTTTTGCCTGAACCTCTCCAAATAAATAAAAACATGTAAGAACACAACTCTATCTTTCAGATTATATTACAGAGCTGATCTGCTAAAGAATCTGGTAATCATTTTTTTACCATCTAATTGAGTTTCATATTGCCTACAAGCAAGAATATTGTAAAATGTAAAACACTTTAAAATGTTTTAAAATATTTCAGAATTTAGGATTTTTACTTAACATCTTGAAGTTACTACCTAAAAGCTGGAAAGAGTTGACTTTAGGACCACTAACACAAATCAGCCAAACACTAAGGGACAAGGTAACCAGCACCTCATCACCTGACCACTCCTCCACCTCAAAGCTTTTATATCCACTCTCAATTTAATACCTCTTTGATTTTCCTGTTAACTCAAGATAGTAAAGCAATATTTGAAGCTTGGTATATATAAGACACTCTGCTAAGTTCTTCACATTGTCTTAATTCATTCTTATAAAATCTCTTTAAAGAATGTACTAGCACTACCCTTGTTTTACACATGAGAAAAATGAGGTGTGGGGAGCATAAGTAATTTGCCTAGAGTTACAGAGCTGGAAGAGCTAAGGTATGAATGTAAAGAGTTCAGCTCCCAGACTGAAGTTCGTAATCACTGTATTGGGATAAACAAAGGGATATTTTAGATTTTCCTGATATACCTTGTTCCTCAATTTATAGCAAATTAGGCTTCTAAACAATGTTATAATGTTGCTTGCCCTAGAGTGGGCATGAGCCTCTACACCATCACTGTGAATGTCTGAGAAGTAATACATTTATGGTTATTCCATTCTCTGGAATCACAATGCAGCAGCGATTATTTTTAAAATGCTGATTATTCACTAACTATGACCTTTCTCTCTCAGTATCACCAGAAGAACCAATAGCTGCTTACCAACTTGATAAGGAAAAGAGAAAAGTGATGATGATGATCTGGCCTGGTCCTGGGGCAACAGATAAAAGCTAAAAACACAGGTTCTAAAAGCATGTGTGGATTTGAATGTGGGATCTTTTCATTTGTTAGCTCTTTGACCTAGTGCAAGTATTTAAACCCTCAAAGCCTTGCTTTTTCACCTGCAAAATGTGGATAACAACAGCACTACTCACACAGGTATTATAAATATTAGGCCAATGTACATAAGGCCAGCAAGCATGACGCCCCGTATATGGTAGGTATTCAAATGCTAGTTGTTATACATAATGATTAGGATAAGAATGAAGAAGGCCAAAGAGTAACTGTCTGACATGTTAAAACAGAACAAAAGGCAGAAACGCTACCAAGACCCACAGTATCACTCCAACCACAAGAGTAGAAATGACTAAAACTTCAAGACAGCTTAGCTGTACAGGTGGTTCAGTGAAGTACAACATACAGCCTTTAAGAAACAAACCCACCGCCAGCCACTAGCATTCCAATCACTCACATCCCCGATGGGAAAGATTAAGTCACATAATCTCTCTCTACAATTGAAGAGAAAGTGTCAGCTTATTTCTATTCAGCTAACAGTGTTTACAACTTCAACTAATTTCTAACTGCTTAGGAAAGACAAGTTAACTAACTAAATTTTTACTACTATAAGGCAGATAATAACTTGAAAGTAGGAGCCAGTAAAACACTGCCAAGAAGAGGTTGTATTCAACCTGCTACAATGATTAAGACATGTAATTAGCCCATTACAGTAAACAATGGTGCCCTTATTAAGGATAAACTTTACCCCAGTGTGCCTCCAAAATACAGATTTAAATTACAGGGTCCATATTAATGAGACTTTACAGAATATGACGAGGCATTCTATTAAATACAAAAGTTTAGTCCAAAAGATATGCGAATAAATGAAGCCTACTTTACTAGATTCTACAATTAATTCCAAGACAGACTGAATTTACTTCCATACTGGACATTCTGCCTAAATCCATTACAGATTACATTCACAGATCCACTAACTAAACATGTTGAATGAGCCAAAAGGCACCCAAGTTCCATTATTCCCACTTCAGAGTAAAGTGCAGGGGAAAATGCAACGGAATATTCAAAAGATAAAAACAAACATGCTTTGGAGAACTAAAGAAATTATCCTTGATAGCATAAATCCCAGTGCATATCAGCATCACAGATTGCTGCGCTACCCTAGACCTACTGAATTAAAATCTCTCCAGGATATTCTCATCCAGAGCCCGGACTGAGAATAGCCTCCCTGTTATAACTATGCAGATTTGTGCTCTCTTCCCCACTCTGAACAGCCAATGGTTTGGTTTTTGGTTGGCTGGTTGGTTGGCTGGTTGATCTATGGCCTTGTGGCACTTATCATACTCACCAATTATGTGCACACTTTAACTCCCAAACCGAATCCTAAATTTCCTGAAGGCCAGAGGGAGGTTACTATTTTCTTAGGCACCTAGGACCAAATCATGTCAACAAAGAGTACTATAGCAGATATTCAACTAATACAGAAAATTAGTCCAATCAAGATAGAATTTTAAGAAATAGTTTAGGGAATTACTTCCATTGCTGCACAGAGGTAGTCAGGCCTCTCTCTGACTCTTCCCTACCCTGAAAAACAGCTCCCAGATGGACCATTAGTCTTGCACGAGAGAAATGAAGGGAGATTATCTGGGAAAACTGCTAGAAGTAACACATGATTCCAAATTAGGAACTCAAGATAATTAAGAACTCAAGAACATATGCTAGGAAAAACAGATTGGGGGCCCAAGAGGTGTAAAAGTAAATAATTAGGTAGAAAAATGGTAGTAGTTAGGCCATTCTAAAGTAAGAGAGTAATATCGTTTGTCTTTTGTGGTCATAAAAGTCATACAAGATCTTTTCAGTCAAGATTTCAGCTCCACTAGCTATATAACATTACTTTATGCACGTACCACAGTTTCTTCATCTGTAAGTGGGGTAAGAACACCACTATAAGGTAAGGAAAAACAAAATCTACATTGTAAAGCACTTGTTCATTGTCTGGCACATCCTAAGTGTTCAATAAAGATTAATTCCCTTCCTCTCCAGGTGGAAACTCAGAAGGTAAGATAACGAAAATAATGATTATCTGGTAGAAAAGTGGTGGATGGTCATTCTAATACCATTTTTAACTGTGTGCTTTCTCAGCGGTGTTTTTGTTTTTCCTGTAGACAACCCATAGTACTACCGACAGCTACCATCTCTGATATGCAAGATCACCAGAAAGCCAAAAGTGAGTGTAAGGCCAAGAAATTTTATATGTCCTTGTTAGAAACAAGACATTAGTAGCATGGGTACAAACCCCCAGCCACTTTGAAAAACAAGGAGAAAACGTATTCTGAGGCTTGGGGTGAAACTTTGCAAGAGGTCTGGGAAACAGCTTCCAGCCTTCACAGCTTTAAATAAGGGTAAGGCCAGGTGAGGTGGCTCATGCCTGTAATCCCAGCACTTTGGGAGGCCAAGGCAGGCAGATCACCTAAGGTGGAGGGTTTGAGACCAGCCTGACCAACATGGAGAAACCCCGCCTCTATTGAAAATACAAAATTAGCCAGGCGTGGTGGCGCATGCCTGTAATCCCAGCTGCTGGGGAGGCTGAGGCAGGAGAATCACTTGAACCCAGGAGGCGGAGGTTGCGGTGAGCCAAGATCGCACCATTGTACTCCAGCCTGGGCAACAAGAGAAAAACTCTGTCTCAACCAATCAATCAATAAAGGTACCATGGCCTGATCAGGCCTAGGAAAGTAAAGGTGTCACTGTGATCTTTATACAGGAGGAAAAGCAAGAGAATTACATTAAGAAAAACAGGCAAAAAACCAGACTTGTTCATGTGGCCAGGAAGAACACTTGAAGTCAAATATAGTGAGCACCTGGAGAACCTGGAGGGTTCTGGTTTCAAATAGTTCTCAGGAGTGTAAGTTGGACAGTAAGCTCCAGTTTGTCAGTGTTCCTCTGAAAACTGGTGATGCAGGACTAAACACATTTGATACTTCAAATATTCTGCTGTTGTTGCCTTCCCTAACAGGCCACCCCTTTCTCCTTGTTTTGACATACTTTTATTATTGTAATTCAAGATCAACTTAGCAACTCTGACAGCCATGTCACTTATGACTAACATAAGCTTATTATGGTCAACTAAATGCTCCACTTAAACCAAGATTTCCTTCATCTATATTTCCATAACTGGTTTTCTAGACCCCAATGCAGGTCCTTAGAATTAATACTATAATTGGCCTTATCAGAGTTGCCTCTTTAGCCCTCAAATTCCTCATCAATAAAATGAACAAACTTGACGAGATAATTTCAATGGTTTCTTCCCGCTTTAAAACTACAGTCTAGCATTTACCAAACATACGTGGTTAACGTTTTACTTTTAAAGCATGTGTGTGCGCGCGCACACACAACTACAAACTTGCCTAGAGGAGTCGATAGACTTGCATACCACTCATACTCCCATCATAAAAGTGCTCTATCAAGCGTTTAGGATAACACAGTCCTCTCAAAACATCAGGTACTAGGAGAAGGAAGGAGAAAAAAATCTCAAAATTTCTAGTAACTAGTGTTGTTTATTCCCATGAAATACAGACAGAAGACCTGGACAAATTAAGAACAAGGTTTCAATTCTTATAAACCAGAAAACAATACTAATGAGGTTGTGTGGAAACAGTACTTCAGACATGTATAACTTAAAATCTCTAGTCAACACAACTATATACCAATGATGGCCACAAGAATTACATGGAAATAATTCTTGAGATGTTTATGAAGGAAAGGATATCATCAGAAAATACATTGCACTGCACTGTCTTTTAAAAAATACTGCAGAGAGATAGGGTAATGGCTAGAATCTCTCTCTACTTAGGATCTTAAATGACAAAGTAACTGAGCAGAAACTGTGCTAGACAAATAAACCTCAACAACTATCACATACCATCTTCCAACAAGTTTTTCCTGAATGACACTGAGAACCAAGAATATTTTCTCTCATTTACATTTTTATGATCATTTGGTTTTCTTTATAAGACCACATGTGAAAATACACTTTAAATATGTGCAACTGTGTCAGTTATAACCAAAAAAAATCAAAAAACAAAAATTTATCCGCAGACTGTGCTACCTCAATATTCAGGTGAATTTGCATACACACAAACTCATTCTCCTAGATTTCTACCTATTTTTGTTTTAGATGATCCTAAACAGTAATCACAGAGCCCACTAAACAGTAAAGGCTCACTCGCACTTGCACACAATGGGAGATGACTGAGTTCTTGCCCCAGTCACTGAACACTGCTTCTTTGTCAACTTTCCTAATTAGCACTTGGCTCATTAATTCAAGGTCTCGTAATACAGTGACACCTTACATTTAGACTAAGCAAAGGACCCATTAGTATTAATGACTAAACCAATATAAAATATTTTAAAGAAGATTTCCATAACATACAGAATCCTGATTAAGAGCCAAAACTTGATATTACAGAATGAACCAAGGATTATCCTATGCAAAGTTCTTCTGGATGAATTAGTCCTTCACCAATATTGCCATTGCTCAAGTATTTTTGGAGCTTCTTTTTCACAAGAATCTTCAAAAATAGCATTAGAAAGGCATTACTTTATAGATGTCTCTTTTCTTTCTTCACATAAAACAAATACTTCGCAACCTGATAAGGAGTCTTTTTTTTTTTTTAAACCAATCTTGTTTCTGAGTATCTTTTGGGCTATTTTTAAAAACCAAAAACCTCATCTGCTCAAGAAAACTTATCTACCCCACCAATTAACAACAGTACTTTCAAAAAAAGTCTTGCCCTAATTCCCACAGTAATGGAAAGAGGATAATTAAGTCCTATCTGATGTAAGTTCTTTTTTTTTTTGAGACAGTCTCACTCTGTCGCCCAGGCTGGAGTGCAGTGGCACAATCTCAACTCACTGCAACCTCCACCTCCTGGGTTCAAGCGATTCTCCTGTCTCAGCCTCCCGGGTAGATGGGATTACAGGCACGTGCCACCACACCGGCTGATTTTTTATATTTTTGGTAGAGAAGAGGTTTCACCATGTTGGCCAGGCTAGTCTTGAACTCCTGACCTCAAGTGATCTGCCCACCTCGGCCTTCCAAAGTGCTGGGATTACAGGTGTGAGCCACTAGGACCGGCCTCTAGTGTAAGTTCTTAGAGGAATCTTAAAATGAAAAATTAGTTTGACATTCCCAAAACTGTTTTCCAAGAACCAAAAGGTTTTATCTTATATAAACACACCTAGAAAATTGTAATTTATAACCAGGCTTTTTATACATAACAAAAAGGTAATCTCAATAAAAATAAATAATAAACATGAATACAGGCATATCTCATTTTAATGCATTTCACTTTATTACACTTCAAAGATATAGATTTTTAACATATTGAAGGTTTGTGGCAACCCTACATCAAGCAAGTCTATCAGCACCATTTTTCCAAAACACATGTGGCTCACTTCATGCCTCTGTGTCACGTTTTGGTAATGCTCACAATATTTCAAACATCTTCATTATTATATCTGTTATGGTAATCTGTGATCATTGATCTTTTATGTTTTTTATGTTACTATTGTAATTGTTTTAGGGCACCACCAACTGTGCCCACAGAAGACAGCAAACTAAATAAATGTTGTCTATGTTCTAACTGCTCCACCAACTTGCTGCTACCCCATCTCTCTCCCTCTTTTGAGTCTCCCTATTCCCTGAGACATGGTAATATTGAAATGAGACCAATGAATAACCCCACGATGGCTTCTAAGTGTTCAAGTGAAAAGGAAGAATCACACATCTCTCACTTTAACTCAAAAGCTAGAAACAATTAAGCTTAGCAAGGAAGGCATGTCAAAAGCTGAGACAGGCAGAAAGCTGGGCCTCTTGCAACAAACAGCCAAGTTGTGAATGCAAAGGAAAAGTTCTTGCAGAAAATTTAAAGTGTTATTCCAGTGAGCACATAAATAGTAAGAAAGCACAATAGCCTTATTATTATTAACAAATTAACAATATGAAAGCTTGAGTGGTCTGGATAGAAGATCAAGCCAGCCACAGCATTCCCTTAAACCAAAGGCCAATCCAGAGCAAGGCCCTAAATAATCTCTTCAGTTCTATGAAGGCTGAGACAGGTGAAGAAGCTGTAGAAGAAAAGCTAGCAAGCTAGCAGAGCCTGGTTCATGAGGTTTAAGGACAAGAAGCTATCTCCATAACATAAAAGTGCACTACGAACCAGCAAGTGCTGACACAGAAGCTGCAGCAAGTTATCCAGATAATCTAGACAAATGATGAAAGTAGCTACACTAAACAACAGATTTTCAGTGTAGACAAAACAGCCTTATACTGGAAGAAGACGCCATCTAGGACTTCCATAGCTAGAGAGGGAAAGTCAATGCCTGGCTTCAAAACCTCAAAGGACAAGCTGACTCTCTTGCTAGGGGCTAATGCGGCTGATGACTTTAAGTTGAAGCCAATGCTCATTTACCATTCTAAAAATTCTAGAGCCCATAAGAATTATGCTAAGCCTACTCTGTGTTTCCATAACTAGAACAAAACCTGGACAGAACATCTGTTTATAGCATGGTTTAATAAATATTTTAAGGTCACTGTTGTGACCTACTGCCCAGAAAAAAAAGACTCCTGCTCACTGACAATGCACCTGGGTCACCCAAGAGCTATGACGGACATGAACAAGGAGGTTAATGTTGTTTTCATGCCTGCTAACGCACTTGCTTTCTTCAGCCCACTGATCCAGAAGTAAGTTTGACTTTCAAGTCTTATTATTTAAGAAACTAATTTCATAATCCTAGACCTGCCATCCATCCTCTGATGAATCTGGGCAAAGCCAATTGAAAACCTTCTGCAAAGGATTCACCATTCTAGATGCCATCAAGAACATTCACAATTCATGGGAGAACATCAAAATATCAACATTAACAGGAGTTTTGGAAGAAGTTGATTCCAGCTCTGATGGATGACTTGGAGGGGTTCCAGACTTCAATGGAGGAAGTCACTGGACATGTGGTGGAAACAGCAAGACAATTAGAATTGGAAGTGGAGCCTGAAGATATGACTGAATTCCTGCAATCTCATGATAAAACTTGAACAGATGGCAGGTTGCTTCTTATGGAATGAGCAAAGAAAGTAGTTTCTAGACATGGAATCTACTCTTGGTGCAGATGCTGTGCATTGTTGAAATGACAACAAAGGATTTAGAATATTACATAAACTTAGTTGATCAACTATGATCAACTAGCAGCAGGGTTGGAGAGGAGTGACTCCAATTTTGAAATGAGTTTCTACTGTGGGCAAAATGCTATCCAACAGCATCACATGTTACAGAGAAATCTTTCGTCAAGGAAGAGTCAATCAATGCAGCAAACTTCACTGTTGTCTTATTTTAAGAAATTGCCTAAGCTGCTCCAATCTTCAGCAACCATCACCTGATCAGTCAGTCAAATACACCTATTTGTATTCAAATAGGTCACTTCTATACTGGCCATGCAACTATTTTTCACAACCAGAAAATACCATATTAATAAGTCACCTATTTTACTGCAGAACATCTGCATTGCTGAGATGGGTTTGCTGCCAAAATGAGAAATTGTACACTAACAGCAACTCCTATTCATGAGAGAGTTGGGTTGGCTTTTCTTTCCTAATTTAGAATCATATGCAGGTATGCACAGAGAAGGATGCAACACCTCATTTGGTTTGGTTTGGTTAGGGTAGGGTAAACAAGGTAAGTTCTTTCTTAAACTGCTCCATTATTAAAACAAAACAAAAAAACCTCTGTTCAAATTATGAGAAGAGTTAAGTCCAAACTAACCAATTACATTACTTCCTTAAAGATTAGTCAAAATGGTGCATAACTTGAAAACTGAAGACAGTACTTCCCCAGTCATAAGGACAAAGTTTTCTCAGGGCTCCAAGCCTTTCCTACCTTAACTCCAAGCCTTTCCTCCCCTTTCCCCTGCTAACTGTTCCTCATCTTACAGAACATGATCATGTAACCATCATCTTCTTCATGAAACAATCCCCTAATTCTCTCAACTCACTCTAAACTGGGCCAGATAGCCTTCCTCTCTGCTCTCTAACGCACACCTCAAATCTCTTAACAGCACCTCCATACTGTAATTGTTGGTTTCCTAGTGTGTCCTCTCCTACCAACATATAAGCTCTCTAAAGGTCCTAAATATGTACATACCCAGGCTCATGCCTGTAATCCCAGCACTTTGGGAGGCTGAGGTGGGCGGATCACCTGAGGTCAGGAGTTCAAGACCAGCCTGGCCAACAAGGTGAAACCTCATCTCTACTAAAAATACAAAAACTAGCCAGGCATGGTGGTGTGTGCCTGTAATCCCAGCTACTCGGGAGGCTGAGGCAGGAGAATCGCTTGAACCCAGGAGGTGGAGGTTGCAGTGAGCTGAGATCGTATCACTGCACTCCAGCCTGGAGCGAGACTCCGTCTCAAAAAACAAAACAAACAAAATATGTACATACCCAGGACCAGACATACTAGTTGGTACATGGTAATTATTCAAATGACTCGGGATAAATCTCTGCCAAGAGAGATCATGATAGAGCCCACCATCGTCTGTACTATTCACATCAATGCTCTATTTCCAGTAACAAAGACCTTTGGAATGCTGACATATACTGGAGCACCTACTTAAGTGCCAGGCAGTGAGTTTTAGGTACTGGATATATGAGACATAGAGCAGAGACCTCCCTTATGGAGCACAAATGGTGACATTATAAACCAAACTGCAAATGTTCCTTATGCAACATGGTGGAAATGCAGTTAACAATGCATATACACCAAAAAACAGCACATGGGAAAATAAACTTTTAGTAGAAAATGAAAAACAATAATAAGCCTACAAAGTAGAAAGTCCCTTCTGTCGCCTTTCTTGGACCTGTGAAAGGTTGTAACTCATTAACAGAGGAGGAAGGGCCTTTGCTTCTTCCAAATATATTATGAAAATCTAGACAAGAGTGAATATTAGAGAGAAGGGCAAAGAAAAAAAATACAAAGTTGAGAGTATACACAGGCGCACGCGCGCACACACACGCACACACACACAGCCATCAAAACATTTGCTACTGTCCTGCAACCTCTCAAATCAAATATTGGGCTTTCATTCTGACAGTGCCAGAAATGATCAAATGTTTCCTGCCATTTATTCCACTTCCTGTGCTCTAATTAAACCCCCTTTAATATCTTTCTCAAAAACGCCATGAGAGCCAGTGAAGACTTTCTCAATACAGCAAATAACCAGAGAGGGAGAATTATTCAGCTAGGAGGGGTAATGGAGTAAGAGACCCACTCCAGCTGTTCCACAAGTTCAAATGTACAGATAAGCTTCCATCTATTTTTAGTTTTTGCTTTGCTCACCCTTTGAGAATGACTAGTACACCATAAGAACACTAAAGCAACATTCTCCCTTAATTTATTCTAATTATATGTGCCTTGGACTGTTTTGACACCTGGAGATTTCACAAAATAGTTGCTTGTTTTCTCTGAGACTGTCACCATTTTCTAAAACTTGAGAAACTAGGCATGAAACAAAATCACTGCCTGCATTTCTAAGTCATCATCCATCTGCACCTCTGTTTAATAAAAGTCTATATATTGGAAATAGTTCTCAGACCTCCACATAATTCAACTGTCCTAATCTATAACTAGGAATGAACCACACTCCTTAAAATGCAGAATTCCAATTTTTTTTTAGAGAGACACGGTCTTGCCATGTTGCCCAGTCTGGCCTCAAACTTCTGGACTTAAGCAATCCTCCTACTTCAGCCTGTTAAGTATTCTCATTTTTAATGTAGTCATTTTAAATTTTTTCCAATAAAAAAGTAATAGCCCACATTTAAGAAAATATTGGGGGAAATTCTCTTTCAATATTTCAGCTTCCTTTCCCTATAATTCCAACCCATTCAGATAATTTCCCTTACATAAAATAGCTAGCTCTTGACCTTCTTCGAAAATGGGCCGCACGCTTTTACCCTTAGCAAAATTTTCTGGCATTACTCTCTGGTGAAATAAAGTACTCTTCCTCCTAATCCCAATTAGGTTAAGAGTTTTAAGTATCAACTTTCAATGAGTATTTGTCGTTTCTATCTCATGGTATGGTCAACTGATTGCTTCATATTGAATAAAAAGATAATCAGAATAATACCATACCCTGTATCCATTCTTTTCAAGCAGGAAAAATAAGAAATCAACTCCAAAGATGAATGAACAGACTGGTCTAGGGAAGCCATCAATCCTATCCAAAGTCATGGGCCAGATATCCCAAGAAGCTGTTTTGCAGCTCAGCAGACAAAACAAGTGACAACAGTCTACATCTTGAAGCCATCGCTGCTCTATCAGAACACTGTTTCAAGAGTCAGATTAAAAAAAAAACAAGTCAAATTCAGACACTTAAGCCTTCTAGAAATGACAGATGAATATGAAAGGTGTGCCTTCTTTCTCTCATCCTCTTCACTCTTTACAGCCTTATAGAGAAAATGAGGTACACAATTTCCCTTCTCTGTGCCCTACTTATCCTTAGATATTGACACTTACCAACAGAATAGATGACATACATATGTTGATTACCACTGACAAAAGGCATATACTATCTTTCAAGCTTTTTAAAAAAAGCTGTCATTATTTTGAAATGAGACATAAATGCTGGTTAACCATCTCTCTACAACCCCTCTCCACCCCCCCAACAAAAAAACTCACTAAACCTGGAAAATATTTTACTCTCCCTCCTCAACCCAAAAACTAGAATACCAAGAATCTTTTACTCTTAAATGATTAGGTAACTATATTTTCATCTATTTTGCAACTAAGCAATCCTATACATAATAATATCCAGGTCAATAGTGACATACAATTGTTTTCCAGAATGATACACAAATGTATCAGGGGCCATGTTACTTGTATGACTAAGCTCAGTCCAAAATGCAGATCAAGTTCATCAGCATGATCAGTGAGTCTTTACCAGGAATAGAAATGGGGCAACAAAAAGGCAACTCACAGAGTATCAAAAGGAGAGCATTTTATAAAGTGGCCCTGAGGCTGCCATAATTAAATCTCTCAGAACTACGCATTCTTTTAATGCATTCAAAGAAGTTTGCAAAGTACTTGCAAAGAAGTTTGAAAATTTTACAAATCCTATGATGATATGAGACAAAGATTATACTTAAAGCAAACAGTGTCCACTGTGGAATGTCCAAAAATATGCAAAGACTCTTCCCATCACCACCAAATTTTTCTGGAAATAATCGTTCTAATTAATGGTTCTGGAAATAATGGTTCTAATTAAACCCTTCAGGGTGGCATCCTTGAGCACAGAATCCATTTCTTATTTTAATATCTGAACATCTAAACAATGCCCAGCACACAGCAGGTACTATAAGCAGACTGCTGAATTTAATTATCTATACTTAAACCCATGTACAATATTTCAACTGTCTCCTTTTTGTGGTTAAAGTGGTCTTAGCCACTTGGGGTCTTTATTATTAATGATAACTATGTGATTGCATTCCTTATCTCTAGACTAAATGCAATTATTTGCCTTTTAAATACTACTTAAATATTTTATTTTAACCTACATCATCTCCTGTTAAGTAAAATTTTTAAATATGGGAAAGACAACCAAATATCTGCATTATGACAAGGCTACTTTATCACTTTTTGTCATGACTGATTTTATTAAACTAGTGGCTATAATTATATGCTACAAGCTTAAATAATTCAACAACATGCAAAACCAAAGTCTTGGTTTCTTTACTGCTTATAGTACTGGCCACTGCACAGGCATCAGGGCCACACAATCCCATTATAGAGCCACTAGCCACATCTCAATTTGGGTTAGCCACATTTCAACTTGAAGAAATGTGGCTAGCCTCAACTGAGATGTGCTATACATCTAAAATACACACACTGACTTTGAAGATGGTACAAAAGGCCAGCCATGGTGGCTCACACCTGTAATCCCAGCACTTTGGGAGGCCAAGATGGGAAGATCGTCTGGAGCCCAGGAGTTAGAGACCTGCCTGGGCAACAAAGTGAGACCCTGTCTCTACAGAACAAAATATAAAATAATTAGACAGGCATGGTGGCGCACGCCTGTAGTCCCAGCTACTCGGGAGGCTGAGGCAGGAGGGTCCCTTGAGCCCAGGAGATTGAGACTGCACTGATCTATGATCCTGCCACTGCACTCCAGCCTGGGCAACAGAGACAGACCCTATCTCAGAATAATAATAATAATAAATAATGAAGATGGTACAAAAAGAGAATGTAAAAATGTAAAATATCTCAATTTTATAATTACATTTAAAATGAACTTTTATATATTGAACTAAAATATTAAAATAAACTTCTCCTTTAATGTAGCAACCAGGAAATTTTAAATTACCTAGTGGCTGATATTATACTTCTACTGGACAGTACTGGACTGGAGCCAGACAAATCTAGGTTCAATTACCAGTACTAATAACTTCCTTGGTTTTGTGCTGCCTGATCAGCTGCTTAATACATGAGTTTCATTTCTCCATCTGTAAAACTAGAATAATGTCACCTTCTTCACTAGCTCCTGGTGAGGATTAATGAGCACTTAGAACATAATGGTTGGAATACAGCAAAAAATGGCAAAATGACAGTCATGTTTAATCGGCAAAAGAAAGATTACAAACTTTGCTCTCAAATAAGTATCTCACAAAGTTTATCAATGGGCTAACAACAGATTGTTCTTTTAACAATTCGTGACTTGTCGTTATATTGCAACATTTCCATTCCTAATACCCATTAATCATACTGATTAACTTGACTCTACAACCTTGAACAATACTACATTCCAGTAATTTCTGGTTAATTTTTACATAAACGAATATTTTCTAACTTAAACGCCCATTGCTCATACGCTATTTCGATTCTACCAAAAAGGACCAGCGAATATCAGAAAGATTCCTTTGGGTCATACATGCCAATTTTAAACTAAGACAAAGAAAAAGCAGTGAGGTCAAAAAGCAGTGAAGTCACCCATCCCTGAAAATGAGGTTTCTAAAATCTCAAAGTCTAAAAACTACTGGAAGCTCATCTGGCAGATATTAAAGGAAGCTGGTTCCTGCCTATGATAAACTATTAATATTTCTAATATCAATCCAAAACTTAGTATCAAACAATCAGAAAACAATAAAAGGCAAAGAAAAAAGTTACCTTTTATTCCTATGCTAGCAAGCTTTTAAGGGAAACTTAATGCAAAAAATCAGCTGTTCAAGTTAAGCATTAATTTTCTTTTGGAAAGGAATGAAACAAAGACAAACTAGTGAATAAAAATCCCGTATTTCATTTTGAAGCATAACACATTTATATTACTCTAATACATCAAACTCTACCAAGTAACAAATGTCAATCCTATAAATAATCATTTGTGGACATTACACATTACAGAACAATTTTAAGAACCCCAAATGTGTAAGAACCCCCAAAATTTGCTACCTTTTAATGGGCAGGGAAAAGGAGAAATGAACCACCGTAGGGAAACTATGGCCTTGCTGAAGAGTGGAATGGAGTGAACATACTGGTTTTCAGATGGGTCAGTTTTCAGCAGAATGACCTTAACACTATCTCTGACATTCAAACACACATAAAAATTCCATAATCATAATAGATGTGATTCAATACTTAACATATCCTGCAAGTTAAAGCAAATTATGCAGCTTCTCTCAAATTTCCTTTTGCCCACTAAAAACTAGTTAGCCATGGAAGAAATTAAGTACCTGAGACATACTCATTGATCACTGGAGTCCCAAAAATTATTGTAGCTACCAGTCATGTCCACGGGAATTAGTGCATAGAGGTATAAAATATGACTTTACATTGATGAAACTGATCATTTCTAAAGTGGCTTACCAGCAGGGAGGAAAAAAAACAGAATTAACAAAAGCACCAGTCCACCACAGTACCTGGCTACCCACAACCGAGTCTTGAACAAAATGTTACTCAGGCTGTTCACATAGCAGCCCCACTCCCAAGAAAGTACTGAAATAGGACATCATTATTTTTTAACTCCTTCCCCAAGAACCTAGCACACTGCTAAACATAAACTGCACAATGAATAGAGGTATTTAACTAAATATTATGTCTCCATTTATGCAAATACATAGTACAATAAACTCTGCAATTAAAAAAGAGTAACCTATTCTTTAATGCTCTCAAAATTTTAGAATGTCCTTCCCTCCTCGACTCCTCAAAGCAAATATAGTTGCTCCATACTTCTGTGCTCTCATCTCACTTCGTTTGAATCTTCCCATTGACATTTACCATACTGACTCATTATCCTTCTATTTACAAATTTGCCTTGATCCATGAAAATTGAGCTCAAGAGGTTATGCATACTGAACCACAGGGCTTTAAGTGCACCAGCTCTTTCATAAACCTCCCATTATTTTTTAGAAGCTAATCATCAATATACAAATCTCATTTTTTTATTAGCACAAACACATTTATTTATTAACCGAAGGGATGATCCTAATTAATCCAACACACTTTGAAATAGCTGCATGTGAAATGTTTGTGATAAAGATAACTGAACACAGTAATGAAAAAAAAAAAAGACAAACAGTATGGAGATTTGCTCATTGGACTGAACTTGGTCATTCTCTTAATTAACTCCTGTCCAAAGTGATGATGGAATTTTTATTCTACTTTTTCACAGATCCGAGTACAGGTGACACTGTTCATGACACAGTCCACCACTAATTTCCCATCTTTCAATTTTCTTGTTATTGTGCTTTCCTTCCCACCCCACTCCTGATGCTGAACCAATGCACCATCTGTAAAGTTGCAGACAGTCTGAGTTTTTCTGCCATCAGCTGTGGTTTCTTCAAACTTCGCTCCCAGGGTACAAGAAAACTGTGTTGTTTTCAAAGTGCTCTCGGTTTTTACGGTGAGGTTTTTGCCATCACAAGTGACGATACAATCTGGCTTGGCCATTGCGCCCATTTTTCGCAAAGCTATTCCCGCTCCTAGCTCCTTCACGTATTCATTAAAGCCTTTGCTGTCCACCAGGTGCCATCTTCCTTCCAGCTGCTGAACTGTGGCCATGGTGGGTGCGGGCGAGCTGGCATGCAGAGCGGGGTCTGCATCGGTGTGGCAGCGTGCTGTCACATCTCATTTTTTTTTAAAGGCATTTCTCTCTGAAACTCCTGGGATGCTGTTACTAATTACAGAAAAATTATGAATTTTCAGAGTAACTTCACTACCCCCCAAACCTGAGAGCAAAATTTAAGAAACGAACCACTCCAACACCAGAAAACCCAACCAAAACAGTTGACAGGTCACACTTCCTCACACTCTGAAGTTACACTTAGGTGATTTTCTCCTATCCTAAAGCACCAATTGCACATAACAATCCCAGAATCCATTTTAGAAAACAGAATACTAACCCTCCTCCCAGATCATTTTAGTCACATCCAGTCATATACTTCTCTAATACAATGCAAAGGCTAAGACAAGAGAAGGCATCAGGCAAATGTCAATGGTCTCTCCTTAACGTTACGACATCTCAATTTGTCATTTGCTCAAAGAGACTTTGAAAAAGAAACAAGAACAAATTAACCATTCATCTTAGAAATGCATCCACACCAGGAGAAGGCACTCTGACATAAGAATTAACAAAACATGTAGTCCACCAACTTGCTTATCTTATTTTGGAGCTCCCTCACCCTTTTCAAATTATATACATAAGGGAACACTGTACCTATACCACATGTATTAATACCAAGAGGATTTTTTCCCATCTTCATTCTCTATATCATCATCAATATCTCACTACCCCTCATTTTTGTGTATGTATAGAAACCTTGTTAATGATCATTGGAATACAAAGCTATTGACTAGTTCAGAAGGAAAAAAAGAAAGCATGGTGGTCTTATTCCTCTTGTATATTTTTTTTACTGTGCTACTATTCATAAGTTCTCATTTTGTTTGTTCCTCATTTTCAAAAACCCTTCACACGATTAGCAATTGAATTCTACCACAAAACATGTATTAGAAATGAATAGGCAATCTGTACAACAGTTTAAATTTGCCCCGTCAAAGCCTGTTTACAGAATACAAATCTGAAAGATAAGTACCAATTATACACAGGCCACAATAGTGCTGAACAAAGGGAAGACTGGTTTCAAGAGACAGTATGAACATCGGAGAAAAATCTGGGAATAACACGTGAGTTAAACATGACGAAAAACCTTAAAAAGAGTTACACCTTTTTTCCTCTGCTTTTCAGGCTATAACAGGTACTCTCATTTCCATTTCCACTGAGGTGGCAAAAAAGGTTGGAGAAAACAATGAAAGGTGAATGAGTATAATAAAGTATAATTAAAATATACATATATTCTTTAACAGAGGAGTATAATGGATAATGTAAATAAAGCTGTTCATATATACATGTTCAAATTTATTTACATAATGTAAATAAAGCTGTTCATTTAAATTTCAAAATACATGTACCAACACAATTTTAAAGTAGCTGTCTATGTAATATAAAGTTGAGTTAGTTAGGCATGTGGGATACTGAGGCGCTCTCAATCAACAAACCCACCAAGTAGAAACAACTGTTGTGCTAAGAATCCTAACGAGGGCCTGAGAACACACTGTGATCTCACCATCGGGAGCTGAAACCGTGATGACACATGTTCCTGTGCAGGGTGCCTGGGTCGAGTCACTTCCCCTCTCTGAATCTGTACTTTCATGTTTGCTTTTTCAGTCACCTGATGCTTGCAGCACAATAACCCAAAAGCCAGGGGTCACAGCAATAGTGCCATTCTCCTCACCTTCACCTGACTTCAACTCCATCCCCATCTCCTTGTCTCCCAATGGGAAAACTCCTGAAAATAACATTTTCAGACAATCTAAGGTTTCTATACCCCTGAATGAAATGAAAGAACTAGCATAAGCAATGACAACTGAACTACAGCCATCCTGAAAATCTCTCCACCCTTGAGCTAGATTCACATACTAACTACTAGTAATCGTAAGAAACTAAGCCCACAGTCTTCCAGTTATGGTCTGTTCTGAAGTTCTGAAAGAACCACCTTCTAAAGATCTGGTTCCACAAAACAGTACAAGACTACGTGACCTGGGATAAAAAGATAACACGCGCAGGATCTTCAGCCACTGCTCAACCTTGCATCAACAATCTTCAGACAACAGCATTCTGCACTTTTCCCTAAGGATCAATTAGTAGTGCGGACACAGTGTGACTTACAAACTGTTCTGTGAGGCAGCAGAACATCATGATGAAAAGCTCAGGCTTTCAATTTCAACTTAAACTAAATCTAAAACTTGGCTCTACTACTTACCCCTAAAATAAGCTTGGGCCAATTACCTGACCCGCCAGTGCCTTAGCCCCCTGATTTGTAAAACTAAGGTAATATATACGTTGCAGGATAAGATAAAGGTTAGAGGAGATAATATAGGTACGGTGTTCAGTGCAGTGTCAGGCACATTATTAAGTGCCCAATAAATATAACTCAGCATTATGAAAGTAGAGACTAATTATTTTCCTCTGTGTTGTTTCTATAACGATTTTCAAATAAGAAACTAAAGTATTTCATGAGGATCAGCTTATTTCAATCCATTGTAAGCTATAATCAGTGGTTTGAAAGTTCTCGGTTGCCTGAGATCCCTCCTTTTTACTCCCAAAAATTAAGAATCCCAAAGAGCTTTTGTTATGTGGGCTATATTTAAGGGTACTTTATTGTATCAGAAATTAAAACTGAAAAACTTATAAAGTATTAATTCATGTTAAAATTCCATGAACTCATTACACATGAAATAAACATACTTTTATGAAAAATAACTATGTTTTCCAAAACAAAACAGAAATAAGAAGGTGGCATTGTTTTACATTTTGGCAAATCTCTTTAATGTCTGGCTTAACAGAAGACAGCTGGATTCTCATATCTGCTTCTGCATTCAAACTGTTACACTATTTGGGGAAGTACATTTTTAAAATTTTGCCTCACACAGATACCCAATTTGAAAAAGGAGTGGTATTTTAATAGTCTTTTGGAATAGTTGTTAATATTCTTTTTCCATGTTACACCAAAACTTGACAAGTGGTAGTTTCTTAAAGGGTTAGTCACAATGTGAAATCTGAAACCATATCAATGACCATTTTGTACTCTGTTACATTAAAAGTGACTGGTCTTTCTCTTTTACCCAAGAATGATTTTGCTGTAACACCATACATTGATCATTTGTGAAAATACTGGTTCCTTGAGTTATGCAGATCTTCCAAATGTAGATACATTTCATTATACAATATCAAAAATATATCATTACTATACTCATAAAGCTTTGAAATACTGAAAAGCTGTCAAGCTCATGGTGGCGAATACATGTTTTCCAAAATTCTGATTTTCACTTGCAAACTCAAATTTTATCACTGGCAACAAATGCTCTCCACTACTTCCTTGAAGTAAAAGGCTTGCTTTATTTTCAAGAAGGTATCTGCCAAATACCCAATTTCTGGATAGCCACAGCTTATTACAGTCCTCCCTTCAAATAAAAATGGAATTTCATTTAAAAAAGCAGTTAGTTGCCCAGGCGTGGTGGTTCACGCCTATAATCCCAGCACTCTGGGAGGCGAAGGCGGGTGAATCACGAGGATCACGAGGTCAGGATATCGAGACCATCCTGGCTAACACGGTGAAACCCCGTCTCTACTAAAAATACAAGAAAATTAGTAGGGTGTGGTGGCGGGCGCCTGTAGTCCCAGCTACTCGGGAGGCTGACGCAGGAGAATGGCATGAACCCAGGAGGCGGAGCTTGCGGTGAGCCGAGATTGCACCACTGCACTCCAGCCTGGGCGACAGACAAAGCGAGACTCTGTCTCAAAAAAAAAAAAAAAAAAAAAAAAAAACTACTAGCTGCATCAAAGAATATAATCAACAGAGTAAAACGGCAACCCACAGAATGGGAGAAAATGTTAGCAACTCTTATTTGATAAGAGATTAATATTTAGAATACATAAATAATTCCTACAACCAATTTAAAAAAAGGGTAATGGGCCAGACATGGTAGCTCATACATGTAATCCCAGCACTTTGGGAGGCAGATCACCTGAGGTCAGGAGTTCGAGATCAGCCTAGACAACATGATGAAACCCTGTCTCCACTAAAAATACAAAAAATTAGCTGGGTGTGGGCGCGCACATCTGTCATCCCAGCTACTCATGAGGCTGAGGCAGGAGAATCGCTTGAACCTGGGTGGCAGAGGTTGCGGCAAGCAGAGATCGTGCCACTGCACTCCAGCCTAGGCGACGAGTGAAACTCCATCTCAAAAAAATAATTTAATTAAAATAAAATAAAAATAAAAAACGGGCAAAGGATTTGAACAAATATTTCTCCAAAGAATATATACAAATAGCCAATAACCACATAAAAAGATGCTCACATCACTGATTACTAGAAAAATGCAAATCAAAACCACAATGAGATATCACTTCACACGCTATAAGATGACTACTGTCACAAGAACAGAAAATAACAAGTCTTGGTGAGGGTACAGAGAAACTGGAACACTTGTGCGCTGCTGTTAGAAATGTAAAATGGTACAGCCACTATGAAAAACAGTATGGCAGCTCCTCAAAAAATTAAAAATAGAATATGATCCAGCAATTCCACCTCTGGATACATACGCCAAAGAACTGAAAGCAGGGACTTAGAAAGATATCTGTAGACCCATGGTCAAAGCAACATTATTCACAATAACCCATATGTGGAAACAACTCTAGTGCCCATTGGTGGATGAATGGATAAACAAAATGTGGTATATACATACAATGGAATATTATTCTGCCTTAAAAAGGAAATACATTCTGACACATGCTACAACATGGATGAACTCTAATGACACTGTGCTAAGTGAAGTAAGCCAGTCAGAAGAACACAGACTGTGTGGTACCATTTACATAAAGTACCCAGAATAGTCAAATTCATAGAAACAGAAAGTAGAACAGTATTTGCCAGGGACACGCAGGAGAGAGAAATAGAGAGTTATTGTTTCATGGGTACAAAATTTCAGTTCTGCAACATGAAAAGAGTTATGGAAATGGACAGTGGTGATCACTGCACGACAATGTGAATGTGCTAAATGCCACTGCCTCTACTCTTAAAAATGATTAAGATGGTAAATGATTAAGATGGTAAATTTTACGGTATGTGTATTTTACCACAATTAACATTTTTTAATATTCTTAAAATATCAATTACTGGCATGCAGTAAGCAGTTGGTACTTTCTAGATGAATAAATGGACTCCAAAATAGATTGTGAGCAAAATCAAGAACCACTTTGAATGAGGTAATCTAAGCCAAACTCAAACATTACCACTTCCAGGAAGCCAACTCCTCTCCCATGCCAGAATGAATCATGCCCCTCAGTGCACTCTCATTCACCCAGCAGCCTGTGCTAGAAATTTCCAGTTATTCTGGACAGCTACCACCTCCTAATTCCCACCATCTACTCACCAAGTTTCATCCATTCAATTTTCAAAATGTCCATTAGATCTGCTGGCTCCCTTCCAACTTCACTGCATTCAAGCCCTCACAATCTGTCCTAAACAATGGTAATGGCCTCCTCTAACTTGTCTGAGAGGCAATGCTCCCTTCTCCAACTCTACCAAGCCACTATCCTCTACTGCTCTCAGAATGAGGTGTCCAAAACAAAACCAGACTATCCTCCCTTTTACTTCAAGAGGACAAACTAAAAGACGCTTCCACTCACCCCATTTTGACTTTCTAACCTAATTCAGTGACCACACCCTATCCACACGAAATAATTCTACACCTCACTGCTCACTGAGCTCAAACACACCAAGCTCTTTGACGTCTGTTTCTTTGCACACAGTGTATCACAGCAGAACCATCATTCCACTCTTTCTCTCCCCAACCCAGGCCTGGCAAATTCCTACTCACGCTTTAAGACCCAGCACAGGCTGGGCACGATGGCTCATCCTACATATAATCCCAGCACTTTGGGAGGCCAAGGCAGGCAGATCACCTGAGGTCAGGAGTTGGAGATCAGCCTGGCCAACATGGTGAAACCCTGTCTCTACTAAAAATACAAAAAAAAAAAAAAAAATTTGCCAGGCATGGTGGCGCATGCCTGTAGTCCCAGCCACTCGGGAGGCTGAAACAGGAGAATCTCTTGAACCCAGGAGGCGGAGGTTGCAGTGAGCCCAGATCACGCCATGGCATTCCAGCCTGGGCGACAGAGGAAGACTGTCCAAAAAAAAAAAAACCCAGCACAACCGTCCCATCCCTCATCCCTCATCTGTGTTCCTTAGAGGCCTGTATACCACAAAGTTTGTACTGTAACACTGTTGCACAACAAATTTCCATATCTCTCACTATACCCCAATTATCTTTGCATTCCTAGTGGCTGGTGCACATTCCTTCTGCTTAAACATTTCTTCAATGAGCTTCTACTACTTGTAACTAGCATAAAATGTATTATTTCTGTTTTGTGAGCAGGACAAAAAATCCAGAGATCTTATCCTCCACAGACACACTCTTTGAGGCCTAGGACTGTGCTTTACTCTACCTTGGTTCTTTCAGGGCCTAGCCCATAATATGCTGTTTCATATTGTCTGCTGAAAGGAATTTCAAAATAAAACTGCCCCTAGAAACCATCAAATTAGCTTTTATTACGCATTTTTCTCTCAAAGTATCTATGTTCTCCTAACACAAAATGTTATGAAATCTAATTACATTTACAAAAATTAGCAAAGAAACAACACTGCAAACAACTTATTAGCCAATTCATGTCTCCTAAAGCAGTAACACAGATAGCATAACTAGTTTATTTCTGAATTCTTATTTCCAAATAGGAATTCAGATTGGAAAGGTCAGTAACTGCTGTATATATAATACCTCTTCTTCTACCTTCCAATGTCCTATACCATAATTGATCTACTCTTAAAGAAAAAAAATTCTCCCCAATTATAGGTACAACCACAGACAAAAAATAAATGCTTGCTGGACACATATGTGTCCAGCAACAAGCAATATGATATATAAAATAGGTACTGTTTTTCCCATCTTCTTACACACAAGGGACCTGCAGCTCCAAAAAAAAAAAAAAAAAAAACCTATTTCTAGTCCAAGGTCACAAAAATTAGTTGAGAGAGAGCAAGACTTGAAACCACAATCATAAAACCATACAATGCCATGGGAATTTTAATCATGGTCCCTTCACTCGGGATGGTAAAGCACACTTACAGGCACAATGGGAATAACTACACTACCATGGGGTGTGCAGTCTTAATCGAAGATCCAGAGAAATAGTTTATTTATCCACTCTAGTTTTTGTATCTTAAGAGCATTTTGGTCTGGCTCAGTGGCTCACACCTGTAATCCCAGCACTTTGGGAGGCCAAGGCAGGAGGATCGCTTGAGGCCAGGAGTTTGAAACCAGCCTGGGCAACATAGTGAGACCCTGTCTCTACAAAATAAAAATTACAAAATTAGTTGGGCATGGTGGCACATGCCTATAGATCTAGCTACTCAAGAAGCTAAAGCGGCAGGTCTGCTTGAGCCCAGGAGTTCGAGGCTGCGGTGAGCTGTGATCACCACTGTACTCTAACAGCCTTGGCGATGGGCAAGACTCTGTCTCAAAAAAAAGAGTGGGCATGAGGGCAGGTATTCTACCAGTAGTATCACATGCAACAAAGAGTACTTCCTTCAAGAGACATATACAACACCTTTCATTTGTCCTAAAGGCTACTCCATTAGAAAAGTCTGGAACTGCTTGCAAACTGCAACAGAAAGAACACTGGCTTTGGAATGAAATTGACTTTGGCGGAAGTTCTGGATCCTGCCCTTACTAGCTCAACAAGTATCCTAGCTTCTTTGTATCTCATATTTCTGTAACTAAAACACAGAGATAAAATCTTCACAGGTTAGTGAATAAGGCAAATAAACAGCATCTAGCACATAGTAAGCACTCAATAAATAAATAAAGTTTCCTTCATCCTGTGCCAACTCTACCAGAATTTTGTGTCCAATTTTTGTATCCACACTAGATTAGAATTCAAATAACTTACCCAGTCCATAGTAAAATTAGTATGTGAATCATGGATTTTTGTCAAACTCATTTGTTTCGTGGATTCAAACTTCACAACCAAAGTTAACAAAGTGAGCTAGAAGCCAAACTAAACTAGAATCTGGGTCTTTTAAACTACCCAGTTCAAAGCTGTTTAGTAAAAGGGGAAAGACTTACACCATATGAAGAGAAACCAGAGTATCAGTTCGGAACTCTGATTCAAAGGCACAAATCTTTCAGGAAAACATCAGTAGAAACAACAAGACACCAAGACAAAACTAAGTCTGAATCTATTAAAACACATGACTCATCTATTCATAAGCTCTAGACTTAGAAGTCACATTAAGAAACTTCACAATGGATCTTTAAAACACAAAACAGACTTTAAACAATGGTAAGGAAAGCTCATCAGAATGTGCTAGGATACAGCATTCCAGATAGCTCATGAAAAAAAGAAAAAAACACAACCACTGCCACATAAGGCCCTACTGAGTACTAAGAATGAACACACACAATGATAATAGCTAGAAGGAGGTAACTGCAAGCAAGGAAGGCAAAATAACTTTAAAGATAGTAACAATTTGTCAAACAAAGGCAAATTAATCATTGGCTTTTCAACACAGTCACAATCTAACAGCCATTCATTCAGTAAAGATTACTGAGCCCCTACCATAAGCTGGGAGCTAGGTACTAAAGATACAAAGGTGTGACACTAGCCCAGTAAAGGGAATGAGATATACACGTACAACTTTACAACCAGGATAGGAAACAGTGTGCCAGAAACGCTTGGGAGGTCAGAAAGACGGCTTATAACCAACTGTGAGAATGAAGCAGGGTTTATGTAGGAAATATCCTTGAAGACTTAGCTTGAAAAGCAAAGGCAGAATTGGACATGAACAGATGGGAAGGAACATTCTGTGTGTCCCTAGGGTCTAGCCTCCACACTGGCACACAAAGTAATCAATATATGTTTCTCAAATGCATGAATGGGCAAAGGCACATGATGATAAATACTTCACCATGGTGAGAGAACAGTTTTTAAAGCATGTTGTTGCAGAACCAAACTGTGGCAGGCCTTACTCAGATTTTATTCTGTGGGCAATGAGGAACTACTATTTTTAAATAGGGCAGTGATACGACCAAAGCTGAGCTAAAAGAAGAATAAACTGACAGAACATAAAACAGGTGACAGCTAAAAGAGAAAATCTGCCTTTAACTATGCTATTGACCTTATCTGCATCCGAGGTAATCATGCTTCAATCTTGGTCAGTCCCTCTCCTTAAAAATCTTTTACACTAATGATTTCTGATGATGTGTGTAGTAAAGTCAGGACAAGCTAGACTATACTACGGTAACAACAACCAGAAGGTATCAGAAGTTAACACAATGAAGTTTACTCCTCACTCACTCAAAGATCACTATGGCTCCAGGCAACTCTCTGGGGCAGCTATCCTTCAAGCCTCAGGGCAGTATTCCAACCTGATTTCATCATGTGGTACTGTCATATCTACTTTGCTTCCAGGTCCCAAAAGCAAGGAAAGACAGAGAGGATTTCACGTCAGATTTTTTTTTTTTTTGAGAGGAGTTTTGCTCTTGTTGCCCAGGCTGGCGTGCAATTGTGTGGTCTTGGCTCAGCGAGAATCGCTTGAACCACCTCCCGGGTTCAAGCAATTCTCCTGTCTCAGCCTTCCAAGTACCCGGGATTACAGACATGCACCACCACGCCCGGCTAATTTTTGTATTTTTAGTAAAGACAAGGTTTCACTATGTTGATCAGGCTGATCTCAAACTCCTGACCTCAGGTGATCCACCCACCTCAGCTTCCCAAAGTGCTGGGATTACAGGCATGAGCCACTGCACCCAACCTCACATCAGCTTTTAAATGCTTCTAGCCAAAAGTAACACCTTTCTATGGCACACAGCAAGTCACAAGACCATGCCATCTTGAAATAGGTTGGGAAATGTGATATTCCACTGCAAAAAGAAGGAGAACTAGAAATTGTAGTGAGTAGCACTAATGCCCACCACATTTTGATATTTTTACAGTGTCCAGCAATAAATTATGTTGTAAAGAAAAAAAATGCCCAATTTCTTTGCATTAGGTACCACCATGGTAAATCCGTTCTTAGGGCATCAAAGTTAGCACCACATTGATCATAAAACAATCTAATCTCCGTATGTTCACTGACTCTAAAGAATTTATCATCACCTATTTTAGATTTTTTCATATCTATTATTCTTTTAGGAATAATTTCCAACCATTAAAACATAGCTTATTTCATTCTGCTCTAATCTCATAAATTTCTCATTTTTTCCTTATTTATGAGGACGTAACAGATAAGGAATGGGATATACAATATGATCAAATCATTTCTGCCCTATTATTAAAAGTCCTTGGCATAACAAGCAGTTAAGAACAATGAAAGCTGCTAATCACTTATATTACCAGGTTTCATTAATGAAAAACATGAGTAATAGCGGTGCTATTAAAAACATCCCACAGCTACAAAACTCCTGTAACTTTAAGAAAGGCAGGTGAACATAATAAAGAATGCACACATTTTAGAAACACAATCCTAGTTTCAACCCCCAGCTCTTGCACTTCCTGGCTGCGGGAGTTTAGCCAAGCTACACAATCTTAGTAAGCCTCAACTACCATTTACGGCAGAGCTAACTCCAGCTACTTCACAAGACCACCCCAGGGTTAAGTGAGACAATACAGATAAAATGCTACAAAGTAAGTGCTCAAAAAAAAATAGCAGCTAGTATAAATAGGTTTTGATAAGCAAGGAATACGATTCTTTGCATCTTTTTATCAGGATTTCCCAAGCTCCCGGAGAGCTAAAAAGTACTTTAATTTCTAACTGCTTAGTTGAGAAACATCTCATGGGCAGTTAACATCAGAGCACAGCCTAGTAGTCAGATACCACGATCATCCATTGCATTATACAGTTCCTTCATGATTCAGCCAGTAAAATTTCCCTAACTCTGAAGAACTTATACCAAGAACAAAGACATCCAGCCAATAGATGGAGATTCATAAACACCAAATCCTAGGCACCAGAAGGCACTTTCAACATATTTCAGTCCAGATGTTTCCAAACTGATTTTTTGGCCATGGAAGCGTCTTCGAAGGAAACATTACAGGAAACTCACAAAAAAAAAAAAAAACTAGAGGAAAGTGGAACAACTCTGTGTAGCACCACTTGTTCTCTTTTTCATGCCCTTCCCAATCCCATTTGGGCCCTTGATGTAATTCCAAGGATCTCCAGGACTTGAGGATACTTTTTGGGGAAAACACAACAAATAACCAAACAAAAACCTGATACAGTTTAACCGTTTCATTTTTGATGGGAGAACTGAGGTGGAGTGGGCTAAGCAACTTGCCCAAGGTTGTTGGCAGCAAACTAAGCCAAATTTATTGAATCCTAATCCAGTGACTGTTCACTAGCAAGTTTTTCTCAGCTACAGAATGCTTTACATCAGAATTTATCCTTTACATTTCTACCAGTCAGTGAGTTTCCACCTTCCTATTTTTAATCTGGCATTCTTATTACTACTGTCTTGTTACTCATTCTCTTATTACTTTGTTCCCCATTATTATTGTCCTATGTCCCAGAAAAACTGCATAGAAACATTTAATTCCTACCACTGATTTACCAAGCTAATTGTTTATCCCAGATCCCTAAGACAGGAAAGAAAGTAGTGAGACCTAAGGAAGAATCCTCTGAAATGTGAGATACCAAGGTCCTATTTGTTGGTTGACCAGCTAATTGTTATTACTCTCTTTTTTGCAACCTCAAAGGGACAGTTTATTAAGAGAATACTGAGACAAAAACGACTAGCTTCTTTGGTAAACAGTTTATTATAGCTCAAGTTACTAGGGGGAGGAAACAGTAAAAAAGCAGAATGGCACACTTCTGAGATTTAAGCCCAAATAATGTGGTTGTAACAGAGGAAACAAATCAGAGCTGGCCTTGCCCCCAAAGATTTCCAAAACAGAGGTCCTTTGGGAGACCTATAAAAATTCTGATCAATTCAGGTTGGCAGAGAAGACGTCCTCAAAATTCCACACAGGGTTCCTTACCAAAACAAAGTAACATCTAGACTTCATAACAAAACTGAACAGTTCAACAATCAGGTATACTACATAAAAAACTGGGTGGTTTCAAGACCACAGAAGCCCTCCCACATCTGAATTAACTATCTACATGTTCCAAGACTTTATTATAGAACCATCATAAATCAAATTTCTACTTCTAGTGATATAATATGCCAGGCACGGTGGCTTGTGTCTATAATCCCAGCTCTTTGAGAGGCCAAGGCAAGTGGATCACCTGAGGTCAGGAGTTTGAGATCAGCTTGACCAACATGGCAAAACCCAATCTCCTATAAAAATATGAAAATTAGCCAGGCATGGTGACACACACCTGTGGTCCCAGCTACCTGGGAGGTTGAGGCAGAAGAATTGCTTGAATCCGGGAGGTGGAGGTTGCAGTGAGCTGAGATTGTGCCACTGCACCCTAGCCTGAGCAACAGAGACTCTGTTTAAAAATATATATATATA
This sequence comes from Nomascus leucogenys, assembly GCF_006542625.1. NCBI lineage: Eukaryota > Metazoa > Chordata > Mammalia > Primates > Hylobatidae > Nomascus > Nomascus leucogenys. The sequence goes on along the minus strand of NC_044386.1, from coordinate 104,268,153 downwards.
GATATAGATATAGATATAGCTACTAAATTATAATTAATCAGCTATTTCTCTGTAACCAGAAATAGGCTGAATATCAACCAGATACTCCTAAGAATGTTCAACAAAACAGAGACAAACTGGTGTATTGACAGTGCCAAGAGATCACCTTACACACCTACCTGACTTACAACTTCCTATACAACTAGTTCTTCCTACTTATAATACAGAAAACCTTCACAAATATTATGATTGAAAATTATTATTATAGCTGAGACCAATTAACTAATCTTTGGCTCAGAGAAAAAGGTTTGCCTACATTAAAGTCAAGAACACGGTTCCAACGTTTAATTTGCTTGTTTTCTTGATTATCTAAACCATGATGTCAATATGTAACTGTGATTTGAGGAACATATGTGGATTATACATATTTGTACTTTCAGAACTAAATTTTGTTTTTTAATTTTTTTTTTAGAGACAGGATCTTGCTTTGTCACCCAGGCTGGAGTAAAGGCAGGGTGATCGTAGCTCACTGTAACCTCTAACTCATGGACTCAAGTGATCCTTCCGCCTCAGCCTCTCAGGTAGCTACAACTACAGGCATGCATCACCACCCAGCTAATTTTTTAATTTTTATTTTGTAGAGACAGGCTCTCACTATGTTGCCCAGGCTGGTCCTGAACTCCTAGCCTCCTGACTTTAAGCTATCCTCCCACCTCAACCTCTCAAAGTGCTGAGATTATAAGTGTGAGCCACTGAGCCTGGCCCAGAACTAAAAGCTTTAACAGTCAGGCACAGTGGCTCATGCCTGTAATCCCAGAACTTTGGGAGGCCCAGGTGGGAGGATCACTTGAGGCCAAGAGTTTTGAGACCAGCCTGGTTAACACAGTAAGACTCCATCTCTAGAAAAAATAATAAATAAATAAATAAGCTATAACAGTAATTCTAATATGCATTTAGATATGCAACAGAATGGCCATAGATCATCTCTCACAGGGCTCTTTGTGTAGAAGAGGATCTTACTCCTTAGCATCTCTAAATCTTATTTCAAATACTTCCCCGTTTTTTTGCTGGAGTTAATTTGAACTGACAACTAAGAACAAGCCAAAGGAACATGATATCAGTGACTTTATTTGAAAGTTTCCTCCATGTGTCTTTTAATATTGAGAACTCAGATTAACTTTCAGGACTTAAGAGGGCAGTAACTGCGGCCCGGCGCGGTGGCTCACGCCTGTAATCCCAGCACTCTGGGAGGCCGAGGCGGGCAGATCACGAGGTCAGGAGATCGAGGCCACGGTGAAATCCCGTCTCTACTAAAAAATACAAAAAATTAGCCGGGCGTGGTGGCGGGCGCCTGTAGTCTCAGCTACTCGGAGAGGCTGAGGCAGGAGAATGGCGTAAACACGGGAGGCGGAGCTTGCAGTGAGCCGAGATTGTGCCACTGCACTCCAGCCTGGGTGACAGAGCGAGACTCCACCTCGAAAAAAAAAAAAGAGGGCAGTAACTATGCTTCATGAGTTTCTTCACATCCTTTTAGAAATAGAGTTCTGGCCAGGCGCGGTAGCTCATGCCTGTAATCCCAGCACTTTGGAAGGCCAAGGCAGGCAGATCACGAGGTCAGGAGATTGAGACCATGGTGAAACCCCGTCTCTACTAAAAATACAAAAAATTAGCCGGGCACGGTGGCGGGCGCCTGTAGTCCCAGCTATTCAGGAGGCTGAGGCAGAAGAATGGCGTGAACCCGGGAAGCGGAGCTTGCAGTGAGCTGAGATTGCGCCACTGCATTCCAGCCTGGGCAACAGAGTGAGACTCTGTCTCAAAAAATTAAAAAAAAAAAAAAATAGAAATACAGAGTTCTTTCATTTTTTCTTTGGTTGCCAGTAATCCAGTAATTCTATGAGTAATTATCTTATGGCATCTAAAACTTTAAAAACGTGTTTTCTAAAGGTTATGGGAAAATAGTAAATAGGAATTGTCATATTCTGCCAGTAGAAGTGACATAAGCTTTCTGTAGCCAACTTGACAATATCTATGAACAGCTGCTGAAATGTACACCATTTGCCCTAACAATTCCATTTCTCTGTGAGAACAAAGTAAACAAGGACACACAGATGTATGTATAAGGCTGTTCTTCAAAGCAATGTTTATAATAGCATAGAGGAAAGAGGCAGGAGGAAGGGTGATGGGGAAAAAAGATACACAACTTATTCAAATAATAGGAAATGAACTGAAGATAAACTTAAGTCCATACAAAGAAATACTATATAGCCATTAAAATAACTACATCAGTTACTTGAAATCATATAAAGGTGGCTGGCGGAAACACGTGGATCACTTGAGGTCAGGAGTTCAAGACCAGCCTGGCCAACATGGTGAAACCCCATCTCTACTAAAAATCCAAAAATTAGCCGAAAAAAGAAATCATATAAAGGTATACTGAGGAAATGTTTTATAACCTGTTTATGCTCAAGAGTACATAAAATATGCCACATATGGCTATTCCACATACGGGTTGTATATATGTACATACACACACTCTCTCTCTACAAGTTTTCAAGTTTGGAAAGAAAAATTATACCAAACAATTTTCTCTAGGTAGTGTCATTTATTGTGTACTTTTTTGGGACTATAGTTCCTAAAGTTCTAGAGGAACTGTACATTACTATTGCAATAAAAATAAGACTTATTAAAAATGTCTTTCATAAATCATGAAAACGATCTGATGACTCCTAGAATAACAGATTAACCATAAAAATAAATCTACTGGCAAAGTCAAAGTTACGTAAAGTTCTGCCAAAATAATAGCTCACAATGATGTCCCTTTCACATAATTACTCGTTTCAACTCTTGCCAGAATGAGGAATGCTGAGCAGAGTATGAGTTCTAGAGTAAGATCCACGTTCAAGTATGAACTCAGCCGCGTACTAACTGTGTGACCCTGAGCAAGTCGAGCCTCTCTGGGCCTCTGTCTCCTCATCAATAAAATATGGATACTTATACATTTTGTGAGGATTAGAGTTACGAGGATTAAAATGAGATAAGGGTTTGTAGAGTACTTACTACTACACTTGGCAAATGGAAAGTAATAATAAATGATGGCAATTATCACTATTATTTTTACTGCCTATCAATCAAGAAACAAAATCATGAGTGCTTTTAAGGGCAGTGACTACATCTTATTTTGTTTATTCCTCAATCCCTGGCACCCAGTACACAACAGGCCTTAAATAAAATGCTGACTGAAGTGTATATAAAATTAGCTATTAATTTCTCTGAGCTTCAATTTCCTTTTCTGGTAAAATCATAAAAATACCTTCCTTGCAGAGATAAGACCTGATCTACGTAAGACGCTTAGATCAATAATAGCTACCAATGGATTAACAATGGTTCACAATAAATGACAGCTATTATATTAGTGAACTTGTCCCTGCAGATTTCAACATGCATCAAGGCTGAGGGGAGAGAATAAATACAATTTTTCTTCTGAATTAGTATTTGAGTCCCAAGATATCTCACAGATGAACCATTACCTTTATTTGAGCTCAGGAAAGAAAACTCTCCATTTCCAGGCACATATCCCAGTGAGCTAACTAATAAAGTGATCATCTTTAGACTGCCACAAGCACTTTTGGCAAAGCAGCCAAAATAATTCTTTACCACAGAGGGGGTGAAAGAGGAGTATTTCAAAGAATCTATGCACTTAGGACATAATATTTACAAAAAGTGCTATGAAAAACAATGTATCAATTGTTTTTGGGCCTTCAAATGAAAGCTTTTAAGATATCAACACTATTTTTAAATACATTGCCAAATTATTAAGGAAATACAAGATTTATGAAGGTATTCAATTACCTTAAAATGTATTTTCTTTCACAAAAATCAAAATACTTGGGAATGCATTATTTAAAAAATAACCCTCCAGGGGAGAAAAAAATCACCAAATTCAATGGGGGGAACAAAAGACTACTGACGTGAAAACAAAAATAATTATGTATAAATCATTGCATTCCTGTGCTGGTACTTAAACAGTTATCTAAGAAAAAAATAAAGGTCTAACATACGAGAGGACTCAAAAAAATTGCACAGATCAGTAATTTGTGCAGTTTTAATTTTCCATGTCTAATTTGACAGAAACCTCAAATTTCATACAAAAGTGCTTAATAAATGGTTTGCAGTCCTATTTCTGCAATTACTCTGCTGAAAGGAAAATAGGCTACTCAGCACTCATTTGCTTTGAGTTAAAGTTGTCTGTTTCATATCCTGGAAACCTATCATGCCTTGTTTTACAGAGGCATTTCATGGTTTACAGTATTATATATTGGAGTAAAAATACCATTTAAAAATCACTAAAAAGAAGAGTTGGTAGTGACTTTCAGGACAACTAGGACGAACATATTATAGTAAAACATGGGAGAATTTTATGGTATATGAACTATATCAAAACAAAGCTTTTTTAAAAAAAAAATGCATGTAGAGAACAGCAAAATCTTGCTAGAATCTGGGTAATGAGTATATGAGTCAATTCTACTGTTCTATTGTGAATATGTTTTACAATCATAATTTTGTTTTTTAATTAAACCAGCCATCACGCACCCACATTCTGAGGTCAACCATCCATATGCCAATGATGAAGTTGCTGAAGAGGTTAAAATGTAAAGTGACAGAGCCCTACGTGGACCAAGCACAACAACCAGGCAAGAGCTGTATAGATTTTACCACCAAACTTGGTCAACACCAAACTTCCATTTAACATGGTGTCTTCTCTTTCCCCAAAAGAAATGCTTTAAACTGACCAAAATCAAACTAAAACTGATGCTAGAAAAGAAAAAATAAACATCTGTTCATTTATTCGCAACAGGATGGATTTTATTAAGCTTAACATACACATGTATGTTATATGTGTATATGTGTGTGTGTGTGTGTGTGTGTATAGTCAAAAATTCATTCATCCTTCCATCAACCCAAATATTTCTTGAGAAGCAACTATTATGTGCCATTGTTACTGGGAATACAGTAATCAACAAAGCAGATAAAATTTGCCCTCAAGAAGTTTATAATCTGGGAGGAAAGATAGACATGTTATATTACCTTACCCCATCTATTCAGTGGGCAATCTGACAGTACATCCTACTAAATTAACCGGGGAAAGGAAATGAACACTGGGCAAAGACAATATGGAAAAACCAAAGAGGTAACCAAAAACAGTACAACTCAAATCCCTAATCTAAATAGGAAAAACAGTCATTTATTGGATTGTTTGGAAACCAGCTAGGTTTCCAAAAGAAAACTTCTATCTTGTCTTATACATACAATCTGTCCTATCAAAAAAGTCTCCCTTTTCAAAAAGATAAATAAACATTACCTTCAGATATCCTTTCAAACAAAAGAGTAACTTTAACCATTTAACTAAGCCAATCTCAATTATTCATAATTCATATATAGTATTACTCAATGTCCAGCTGTACAATATTCCTTCCAAGTTGCCATAAATCTTGGCAGAACAGAAAGATAAGTTTAAACCTGGGTGTATTTCATGTTACAAAGAGGTTCAACAGCCACAGCCAACTCATCCCACTTTTAAATTTTCAGATTTCAAGAAGAGAAGGAAAGGGATGGAGAAAAAAAGAAAGACTTGAAAAACAACACTATTGGATAGAGGCAAAAGTTCAGGGCCATTCTTATATAGCCCCATTAAAAGAACAGATTCTCATTCATGATAAAAATTTAATTAAATATACATACCAAGCTATCAGAATTCTCCTTTCTGCCATCACATATTAAGGTTTCTCTGGCAAGGTTATCTACACAAAAGATTCCTCTGAACAATGAACGGTTCCTCTGAACAATGGGCTATAAGCAATGATGAAAAGGAACTTGCATGTCCTGTCTTAGGAAACTACCCAGACACACTATTTATCAAATAATTCTATTTACTGTACTGTATTAGAAAAAGTGTTTACAGTAATAAGGTTGGCAAGAATATTAAGAAAATTAGTTACTCCAAGCAAAATAGAAAGGAGTCGTTGCAACTCTGAAGAATCCTCACTAAAGTGAAAATAACCTCTGTCCCATTTCATGTCCAAGAGCCTAAGTTTTATCTTTCTCTGGCCATCCTTCTAGGACTCATGAAAGGTGAGTCAGCAAATACCATTTCACAGAACAAAAGAACTCAAGGGCAAAAGAAGAGCAGTAACCTGCTCAAGGTCACACAGTCAATTATGTGACAGAACCCCGCTAAATTGGGACTACTGTCTCCTTCCAACTATAAACCTTGCCAAGTTAAAGCCATTTTACCAGGGGGTGGGAGGAGAGGAGATGGAATCAGGTGACAAGCAGTAGTGAGGCAACTAGCAAAGTATCTAGTTACAGAGCTATTATTTCCTAAATCAAGAGTGAAAAATAAAAGATTTTTTCCCTAGAAATTAACATGCATGCTCCATTCATTTGCCAGAGTCTCTGCTCCAACAACATCCTGGCCTTCAACATGCTCAAAGGGATGAATCAAGGACAATTCCATTCAAGGGACTACGGAAGAGAAAGTTGCATTACATGACCCAGGTCTTTCCCCAACCATTCCACCCTGTGTCTTCTGTTGGGTCCACATAATCCACTCCCCTGCATTACGCAGAAGATATGCACCCAAAAAATGTGTGTGATATGAGCCAAACTGGGCTGAAAGCTAGCGGGGTAAGAAAAGATGTTTAGAACTTCATGGTGCATACCTGTATCTTTCTTACTGAGGGCTTGCTTACTCCTTCTCGCCCAACACTCCAGTACTACTAAAATGAACCTAAAAAACTGGTTTTTCAACTTCCTATATAGGTTACACATGAACTAATTAAATGTTTGTAAAATACTTTGAAGATGTGAACAAATGTGTAAATGTTAATTATTAATGTCCATCCACAAAGCTTCTGTATGTGAAGGAAAATACAATTCTACTGGCAAGTTTCTGCTACTTTCAAGGCACAAACATGGAAGACTGGCATGTTTTTAATAATTCTAGGAAAACTTTAAGAGCAGACCACATTGATTTTCTATTTACACCAAGAACAAGATGGAATTTTAAACTGGCTACTTTGGATATAATTATATCAAAGTGAAAAAAATGTGACTTATGGCATATATAATAAAACTAGAGTTATGTATATAGTCACAACGTCCCAGACGAAAGTTGTAGTTCACTGACTTGAGAGAAGCAAACTTAAATCTCTAAACCCTAGTTTTTTTCATCAAAAAAGGGAGAAATAATAATATCTATCTTATAGGATTACTGCAAGGAATTAAGACAATGTAGATGAACATAACATGTAGGTAAACACACAAAAGTTTCTTAAAACTTTACTTTTCTGAAAACACCTTTTAGAAAATGACCTAAAAAAACCCCTCTAGACTGGACATACACACTATTCTATGCTCTAAAGATACACACAGCACTATTTTGGCAGGAATGCCCAAGCAAAAGCTTCGGCTATTACTGCTCACTGACCCATGAATGCCTTTACTCCCTGAAGAGAGGAAGCACCTCAGCCAGCCCACAAGGCTTCATGTGATCAAATGAACACTTAGAACTCTACTTCCCAACTCTTGTTACCATATTTTTTTCCCCAAATAACTCCCAAACTGCAAAGTCTCATCTATAGTTCCTTTGTATTCTGAGCCCAGCCGCTCTGCGTACAAAGCATCCAAGAGGATGTACACTCTGTGTACAAAGCATCCAAAAACCATTTTCTTCCAGCTTGTTAAAGGTAAAAGAAATTATTTCCATGCAATGTCACAATGGACCTCCCTTCTCCCACTCCAGAAACACACCCACTTAGACAAGGCAGAACTCAAATGCCAAGACAAAGATGACAGATTAATTTACAGATACTACCCAAATGACTGAGTATGTTTTTAGAAGTGATTCATGAATTACTGAAAATGTCAAATTTGTCAAAAGCCCCTGTCATATCCACCACCTTTAGGACAGCTATCACCTGGGAAAAAGGATTCTTCTAAAAATCTAAGTTAATGTTGATGGTATAATTCAGATTTTAAAACAAAACAACTTCATGCTCAGTTCAATTATTCTGAAGAAATCTGCCCACCACAATGCAACATAAAGTACCCTTTCAACAAAATGGGGCCACAGTTAGCCTGGTGGGAAGAGTATGTGCTAACAATTTTTCCAGGAACTGTTATGTACTCATTTCAAAACCACCCAGAGCCAGGTGCAGTGGTGTGTGCCTGTAGTCACAGCAACTAGGAAGGCTGGAGTGGGGGGATCACTTAAACCCAAGAGTTCAAGTCCAGCCTAGGCAACACAGCAAAACCTCATTTCTTGACAAAAAAAAAAGAAAAAAAATACTCTTAACTGATTCCCATCTATGATTCAGATTATTCTGTAATCCCAGCACTTTGGGAGGCCAAGGCGGGTGGATCACGAGGTCAGGAGATCAAGACCATCCTGGCCAACATGGTGAAACCCGTCTCTACTAAAACTACAAAAATTAGCCGGGCGTGGTGGTGCATGCCTGTAGTCCCAGCTACTCAGGAGGCTGAGGCAGAAGAATCGCTTGAACCTGGGAGGCGGACGTTGCAGTGAGCCGAGATAGCGCCACTGCACTCCAGCCTTGGCGACAGAGCGAGACTCCATCTCAAAAAAAAAAAAAAAAATTATTAAGTGCTCATGTTAAGATGATAGACTATATATAGTAAAAAAAAAAAATGGAATAAGTAATATCAGCAACCACAAACAAATGAAATCCATTACCCTAGAAACTCACCAACTGAGCCCAACCTCAAAAAATATTATTAACTCCTTTTATTAAGAATAAGAATAGGGCCGGGCACGGTGACTCACGCCTGTAATCCCAGCACTTTGGGAAGCGGAGGTGGGTGGATCACGAGGTCAGGAGTTCAAGAATAGCCTGGCCAACATGGTGAAACCTCATCTCTACTAAAAATACAAAAATTAGCCTGGCATGGTGGCACATGCCTACAGTCCCAGCTACTCGGGAGGCTGAGGCAGAAGAATTGCTTGAACCTGGGAGGCGGAGGTTGCAGTGAGCCGAGGTCGCGCCACTGCACTCCAGCCTGGGTGACAGAGCAAGACTGTCTCAGAAAAAAAGAATAAGGGGGCCAGGTGCAATGGCTCACACCTATGATCCCAGCACTTTGGGAGGCCAAGGTGAGTGGATCGCTTGAGCCTAAGAGTTCAAGAACAGCCTGGACAACCTGGCAAAACACCATCTCTACAAAAAGTACAAAAATTAGCTGGACGTGGTGGTGCACACCGGTGGTCCCAGCTGCTCGGGAAGCTAAGGTGGGAGAATCACTTGAGCCCAGAAGGCAGAGGCTGCAGTGAGCTGAGATCGCGCCACCGCACTCCAGCCTGGTCAAAGGAGTGAGACCCTGTCTTAAAAAAAAAAAAAAAAAAAAAAAGGAATAAAGACAAATACACACTGCAGAAAATCAGAAGATCAAAAGTTACCCTCATCTACTTTGCAGTAGCCTCCTTCCAGACTATCTTCGTATATGTGTATGTGAAGTACATTCAAATAATACACTAGCATCACATAAAAACGTCATTATCTTTCCACTATCACCAATATCCTTAGAGTATACAAATGGAAAATAGAGTTCACTAATATTTTTATCATGCTCAGAGAAGAGAAGTTTTCAGCATGTTTGGAATCCTAACTAATTCTGATATAATATGCAAGATACTTGTTTTAGGTCACTACTATCTTCCTTCATTCATATCTAGTCTTCCTTTAGTTACTATACATAGTGGTGGTTGTTTTATGACTCATGATTACTAACTACTATGCCATGAGCCCCTATTATGGAGCTTTATACAGCCCTAATTCCCACTAAAACCTCCCACTCTCCCTTCTCTATCTACAATTCTCTAATTCATACACCCAGTCCAGACCATCACTGAACTCCAGAACTGTATATCCAAATGCTTACTGATACCTTCACTTAAAAATTTCACAGATCTCAAACTTAGCATGTCAACAGGGAAATCACAATTTCAACCTCTCAGCAAACTGATTCCACATCTTCCCCATTTACCCAGTTGTTCAGGTAAAACACCTAGGAATCCTCCTTAATTTCTTTCTTTCCTTTAGAACCTTTTTCCAATCTGTAAGTAATCCTATAGTTCTATTTTCAGTGTATATGGATTCAAACCACTTCTCACCACTTTCGCTGCTACCACCCTAATCCAAGCCACCATCTTCTCCAGCCTGAACTATTGTAAATCTCTTAACTAGTCTCTCTGTTTCCACTACTGCTCCCTATGCCAAGAGTAAAGTTTTTAAAGCCTAAATGAACTCTTGTCATGCCTTGCTCAAATCCTTCAGCTGTTTCCCACCATACTTAAGAGCCTATTTGATCTGGTCTCTGGCTACACATACAAACCTTATCTCCTCACACTCTTTCTCACCCATTCCAGCCACACCAGGCTCCCTGTTCATTCTCCCATCTCAGGCCCTTTGCACTTGATGTTCCTTCCATACTGAACATACTTCCTCTGAATCTTCATGTGGGCTTGCTCCCTTGACTTTCTTCAGGTCTGTTCAAATCTCACCTCCTCAGTAAGGCCTTGTCTGACCTCCCCAATCTCTGCTAATACTCTTCATATCCTTCCTAGAATCATCACCACCAGACACGCCTGCAACTGTTTGTTCACTCATTTATTTTCTACTTCTGTCAATAGGATATAGATTAATGGCAGCAACTACAGATGTCACTGAATCGCTATTACCTAGAACCGTGCCTGACAAAAGATACTTGAAAAAATTAACAAACAACCCTACAAGGTATGTCATATAAGCATTTGCCAAAAGAGAAAAGAGAAGATTAGATTTCAGAGACAAATAACTTACCTAAAGCTGCATGGTAAATAAATAGCAAATGCGCCTGAAAGAGCCAGCACCCTACCCACTGACTCACTACAACCTGTGACATAAAGCATATATGCTAAGAAACAAAAACGCAAAAGCAAGCATTTCTACATGAAAACACCAGATCACAAGTGTTACAGATCTTTTAGAATTTGTCTAGCAGGTTTTCAGGTATTCACTGGAAGACTCCCCCACGGGGGGGCAGAAAATAATAGATTACAGTGATCTTTCTCTTTCTGTTCATCACCATAGCAATTCATTTCTTTGATTAATCTTAGGTATGTACCATGTGCCTCTTCAACTAAAAGATATCTACATTTTTTTGTATTTCCCACAAAGCAATGGCTGAGCTACTGTCAGAAGATAGTCAACAAATACTTCTTTGTTATTTATACCCCCAAAGATTTTGAGAATCCTGTAATGAAACTTAAAGAACCACCAACAAAGCATACTCACTCAAAGGACTTCAGCTGCTAACCATGATGGAGTAACTGGATCCAGATTTATCCTGGCATCCTCCCTAACTACTAGAAAAGTGGACAAAATGTATGAGGCAGCATCCTTTAGAGCCTGAACAACAGGCAGCACAGAACTGCAGTCCCAAAGAGAAGGGAACAAATGAGATAAGCCCTAAAATCGCCCCAGCTTTCTGGCTGGAGGTACCTTCTAGACCACGGTGCAATGAGGAGGATCAAGCACAACATGGCGGCCTTGTCAAGTTTAGAAGACAAACAGAGCTTGGGAAGGCTAAGGAGTCTGAAAATTGCAGAGTACGAGAGGAGGGAGTTACATGAAAAAGGAGCTCCAGAAATCAGCACAGAGGCCCCATGAGTCTCACACAGAGTAGTAAGCCAAGCATGCATATTGTAAAAATACATGAGGGCAAGCAAAGAATCACCCAGGAAATGTAAGCTAAATGATCCCCAAAGTTTACACAGGGCTGGGAGACATTTGTGTTCTCAACTAATACAGTCCTCACGGGGAGCCCAATTCTTCAATGAAAACTACAGGAGCTTCATGCCTTAGTAATGGGGTGTAACAAGCAACTTACACTCATAAGTTTGGCAACTTAACTTGCCAAAACAAAGTATGATACTCTTTAATGCAATGGTTCTTGTGTTTGAAATAACTTTTCCCCCGAGGAGACATTTGACATTTAACAGTTAAGGACTCAACAACTATCATGAATATTATACATGTGATCAAGAATCTATTTTAAAAATGAACATAACTGGAAACAAATGGAAGAAATAAAAAAAGATTCAGTAGCAAATGGAACCCAGAGACATGTAAAAAATAATACATCACGACTAAATGAGTATTATCACAAGAATGCAAAGCTATTTCAACATATTATACCAAATTAAAGAAGAAAAAACATATGATTATGTCAATAAATACAGAAAAACCTTTGTAACATTCAATATCTATTCATGATAAAAACTCTCAACAAACTAAACACAGAAGACAACTTCCTCAACTTGATAAAAGACATCTACAAAAACAAATACCTATGGCTACCATCATATTAATGGTCAAACACTCAGTGTTTTCCCCTCTAACATCAGGAAAAAAAAAAGGATGCCCACTTGTAAAACTCCTATTACACATTACACTGAGGGTCCTAGACAATTCGGCAAAGTAACAAAAAGAAATCACGCCCGGCGCGGTAGCTCACACCTGTAATCCTAGCACTTTGGGAGGCTGAGGCTGGCAGATCACTTGAGGTCAGGAGTTTGAGACCAGCCTGGCCAACATGGTGAAACCCAGTCTCTACTTTAAAAAAAAAAAAAAAAAAAAAAATTAGCCGGGCGTGACAACATGCACCTGTAATCCCAGCTACTTAGGAGGCTGAGGCACGAGAATCACTTGAACCTGGGGGGCCACAGGTTGCAGTGAGCCGAGATCGCACCACTGCACTCCAGCCTGGGCGACAGAGCTAGACTCCATCTCAAAAAAAAAAAAAAAAAAAAAAAAAGGAAATGAAAGTATACAAAGTGAAAACGAAGAAATCAAACTGCCCTTATTTGCCAATGACATTAATGTCTATGCAGAAAATTCCAAAAATCTACAAAAAAAGCTTCTATTACTAAAAATGAGTTTAGCAAGGGTGTAGGATCCAAGGTCAGCAAATAAAATGATCTTTCTATATACCAGCAATGAACAACTGGAAATTGAGAAATATCGTTCACAACAGCACCAGAACACATGAAATACATGTATAAGATTACAAAACACATGCAAGATCCAATTGCTAAAAACTACAAAACACTCATCAAAAATCTAAGGTCTAAATAAATAGAAATGCCATGTTCATGGCTCATTATTAAAATGTCAATTGCCTCCTAACTGATTTCCAGCTTCAACACAATGCCAATCAAAAACCACAGCAGCCTGGGCATGGTGGCTCATGCCTGTAATCCCTACACTTTGGGAGGCCACAATGGGAGGATCGCTTCATCCTGGGAGTTTGAGACCAGCCTGGGCAACACAGACTCTGCCTCTACAAAAATAAAAAAATTAGCCAGGTAGTGCATGACTGTGATCCCAGCTACTTGGGAGGCTGACGTGGCAGAATCACTTGGGCCCAGGAGATCAAGGCTGTGGTGAGTGGTGATCCTACCACTGCATTCCACACTGGACAACTGAGTGAGATCCTATCCGTTTTTTGTTTTTTTTTTTTTTTTTGAGACGGAATCTTGCTCTGTCACCCAGGCTGGAGTGAAGTGGCGCAATGTCAGCTCACTGTAACCTCCATCTCCCGGGTTCAAGCAATTCTCCTGTCTCAGCCTCCCAAGTAGCTGGGATTACAGGTGCCAGCTATTTTTTGTATTTTTAGTAGAGACGGGGTTTTGCCATGTCAGCCAGGCTGGTCTCGAACTCCTGATCTCAGGTGATCCACCCGCCTCAGCCTCCCAAAGTGCTAGGATTACAGGCGTGAGCCACCATACCCGGCTGAGACCTCATCTTAAAAAAGAAAAAGAAAAAAAAGAAAAAGAAAAACCCAGCAGGACTTGTGGATAACAGCAAAATAAATCTAAAATATGCACAAAAATGCAATGCAACTAAAATACCCAAAAAACAATTCTGAAGAATAATAAGGTAACTCACACTACCTGATTTTAAAACTTACTCTAAGGTGACAGTAACCAACGGTGAGGTGACAGAGAAATGAAAGACACAGATCAATGGAATACGAGAGAGAATCCAGAAACAGATCCACACATTTATGATCAACTTGCAAAAAAAAGGCACAAAGGTAATGAACAGAGAAAGGACAGTCTTTTCAAAAACTGTTGCTGGGGGCCGGGCGCGGTGGCTCAGTCTTGTAATCCCAGCACTTTGGGAGGCCAAGGCGGGCGGATCACGAGGTCAGGAGATTGAGACCACGGTGAAACCCCGTCTCTACTAAAAATACAAAAAATTAGCCGGGCGTGGTGGCGGGCGCCTGTAGTCCCAGCTACTCAGAGAGGCTGAGGCAGGAGAATGGCGTGAACCCGGGAGGCGGAGCTTGCAGTGAACCGAGATTGCGCCACTGCACTCCAGCCTGGGCGACAGAGCGAGACTCCGTCTCAAAAAAAAAACTGTTGCTGGAAAAATTGTAAATCCATCCACAAAAAAATAAACTCAATGCATACCTTGCACCATTTAGGAAAATTAAATCAAAGCGGATAATAAATGTAAATGTAAAATTTTAAGCGATAAAACTTCTAGGAGAGCCGGGCACAATAGCTCACGCCTGTAATCCCAGCACTTTGGGAGGCTGCAGTGGGCGGCTCACTTGAGGTCAGGCGTTCGAGACCACCCTGGCCAACATGGTGAAACCCCATCACTACTAAAAATACAAAAATTAGTCTGGCGTGGTGGTGGGTGCCTGTAATCCTAGCTACTCGGGAGGCTGAGGCAGGAGAATCACTTGAACCTGGGAGGTGGGGGTTTCACTGAGCAAGATCTCACTCACTCCAGCCTGGACGACAAAGCGAGACTCCATCTCTAAAAAAAAAAAAATAATAACTTCTAGGAGAAAATGTAGGGGAAAGTCTTTGAGATCTTAAGTTAGGCAAAGATTTCTAAACTATTATACCAAAAGCATGATCCACTCAGGGGAAAAAAAAAAACACACACTGGATATCACAAAAATTAAGAACTTCTGCTCTTCAAAAGACATTATTAAGACAAGTAGGCCAGACACAGTGGCTCGCACCTGTAATCCCAGCACTTTGGGAGGCCGAGGCAGGTGGATCACTTGAAGTTAGGAGTTCAGGATCAGCCTGGCCAACATGGAGAAGCCCCAACTCTACTAAAATACAAAAATTAGCTGGGTGTGGTGGTGTGTGCCTGTAATCCCAGCTACTCGGGGGGTTAAGGCAGGAGAATCACTTGAACCCAGGAGGCAGAGGCTGCAGCGAGCCAAGATCGCACCACTGTACTCCAGTCTGGGTGACAGAGCCAAACTCCATTTCGAAAGAAACAAACAAAAAAAGACATAATTAAGACAAGTAAAAACAGACTAGGAGAAAATAGTTATTTGCAAATCATATATTTGATTCCAGAGTATATACAAAAACTCTTTTTTTAAGCAAAAGATTTTGAATTGACATCAAAGAATGACAAATAATCAGATGAAAAGATACTTAATATCATTAGTCATTGGGCAAATGAATAAAAAGGCTACATTCTGTGTGATTCCATTTTTACAACATTCTTGAAAAGGCAAAAAACCATGGAGACAGAAAACAGATCAGCAATTTCCAGAGTCTGGGGGTAGAGAACCAGTTGAGTACAAAAGGGCTCAGAAGAATTCTGGAGGATGAAGGAACTGTCCTATTTGAAGCAGTGGATATATGAATGTATACACCTGTCAAAACTCAGAGAATGTTACACTAAAATGGCGGAATTTTAGTGAATGTAAACTATACATATGAATAATTAAAGAATGAAAAAATAGAGACTAAAGAGATATAATGATGTGCTGAGTGAACTTTCATTTTACCCTGTCCAAAATTTTTCTTAATCAACTATAAAAGGTATTTGGGGGACAAATAGAGAAAGTTGAACAGGTATTGAATAATATTATAGAATTAATGTTAATCTTTCTTGTTGTGAATAACTGCAGTTGGTTATGTAGAAAAAGGGTCAGCAAACTTCTGTAAAAGGCCAGACAGTAAATATTTTCTGCTTTGTAGATCACACGGTCTCTGCTGTAACTGCTCAACTCTGCCACTATAGCACCAAAGTAGCCAGAGAAGAGCTTACAGAGCGACATAAATGGTAAAAAACCTCACACCTTTTCCTTCTCTCCATACTAGCATCCATATCATACAAACACACTGATATCCACCTTCCCCAGGCACTGAACACAGCATTGCCTCACACAAATGTTCATACAATCACGGTATTTCAGTACCAGGTCCATCCTTCCAGCAAGGTCTGACAAAAACACATTATCCATTCATCTTCTATTTATAACGTCACAATCAACTTGTAGGTGGATGAGAAAACTATAAATATGAGGACAAACGCATGAAACAAACTTTCTTCCACTGACCAGTGAGGACAGATGCATGAAACAAACTTTTTTTTTTTTTTTTTGAGATGGAGTCTTGCTCTGTCGCCCAGACTGGAGTGCAGTGGCACGATCTCGGCTCATTGCAACCTCCACCTCCCAGGTTCAAGCAATTCTCCTGCCTCAGCCTCCCAAGTAGCTGGGATTACAGGCACCTGCCACCCTGCGGGCTAGTTTTTGTATTTTTAGTAGAGATGGGGTTTCACCATGTTGGCCAGGCTGGTCTTGAACTCCTGACCTCAAGTGATCCGCCCGCCTCAGCCTCCCAAAGTGCTGGGATTACAGGCATGAGCCACCACGCCAGGCTATGAAACAAACTTTCTTCCACCCACGGCTTTCTCCTCTCTCTCCCCACTTACAGCAGTAAGACAGCCTAACCTGGGAAAGAGAGAGGGAAGCTACTTCCAAATGGACGCCTGTCCCCATCAGTAATAACCAAGTCTATTCAAGTGCTAGATGTTAACTTTAAAAGAAGGGAACATCAAAAGTCCAAGTTTCTTCGCCTAGCTTTGTCAGGAATGTTTTTACCCTCAATCTGTAAGTGTGACCAAATATAATTTTTAAAGGTTCATCCTCGATCTGTAAGTTTGATCAAATATGATTTTTAAAGGTTTACTATAATCTCTTCATCAGAAAACTAATGGAAACATGGAATAAAATCTAAAGAAATGTCCTTAACAGGTAAATATTTCTACAATGTATCTACTCCATCTGGTACTGTAAGTATTCTAAACTATGCTAGTATAGCTGCTTTAAATCACTGCCTTCTTCTGTAAATGGTGTCACCTTTAAAGTGTTATCTTGAAGAGGAAGTGAGTGATTTGCTCATGTCTCTGTACTGAACACTGTTAGCACCCAGTCCAGTGCTACCTTAAACAAGTTTGAGAAATACAGACATAATCCACACTTGTGATTTGTCAAGACTAAGGTAAAATAAAGTTGGAACTCATATCCTCTTATGACTGATGTACTGAAAACAATCCATCTCTCACCATTTCCTAAATAGCATAGTCACAAAGAGCTCTACCCTACCAAGCCACTCTGCAAGTCCCACTCTCAAAGGAAGACTCACAGGTGACTGAGAAGATAAACTCGCTATTGTTTCCATTATCCTTCAGTTCATCTGGCACCTTTGAAGAAATAGATTTGGATAAGACTCACAAGTCTCAGGGCCCCTTCTTTATGAAAGAAATTGCTAAACCTCTACACTCAGAAGCATCAGACTTTTAAGAATGCTTAAGTCATGTAAAAATGTATCAAAATTATTATCATTACAGCTACCAGGAAACAGCTACCTACTTCATGTTAGATACTGTAGTTAAGTACTTCACATAGTTTCAGTGATTCCTAAGAACACCGCAAAGCACGTTACTAACGCTTATGGAGTAGGAAACTGATGCTCTGAGAGGCTATGCAACTAGTCAATGGAAATGTGGAGATCTGAACTCTACCTAGTTCCAAAGGGTGTACTTTTTTCTAAAATTTCTGATTTTTTTCCAATTTCACAATGGAGGGAGAGTTGTGACTAGATTTGTCCAACAATTTTAATAATTTCACCGGCTGGGTGAAGTGGCTCACGCCTGTAATTCCAACACTGTGGGAGGCTGAGGTGGGAGGATGGCTTGGGTCCAGGAGTTAGAGACAACTGGGCAACAGTGAAGATTCCGACTCTAAAAAAAATAATAATAATTTCACAAAAAGCGGGGGGCCCATTTCTAAATTGGAACCTCTTGTTGAAATCCTTGGAGCACTAGTTAAGCCTACTTCTTTTCAAAAAATAATCGACAGATTAAAAAAAGATTAGAAATCCTTTTAAAGTAAATGTCATCACAGATCTGAAAGTGAAATGTCATTTTGGACAGGTCCCCAGAGTTAGTGGCTCTCTCCTGTGTACGCTAGCTACCACTAGGCAGTAAAAATAATTTACCCAATTCAAACACATACCGTGCCTGCACTATGTTAAGACCACTGGCAAAGAGGGTACAAAGCTAAATAAGGTCTATCACAGCCCTCAAGGAGTTAAAGGACTAGAAGAGGAGTCCATTTATACTATAGTATGTGTGCAGTTACCATTTAGTCAAGGCAAACAAAGTGTGAGAAATCCTAAAACAATAGCACCTACAGTATAACATGCCATCACCGCCCAGAGAAGGAAAGCAACTGGTGCACTCGTCACGTTATGTTATAAGTAGCACTTGCTTACATTATGTCCCTCCCTGACAATCCCTTCCCTACAATCACACACACACAACCACAAAATCAGGAAGGGAAGCCATCGAGTGAGCATTGTGAATCCCAAAAGTGGCTCTGTAGTTTAAAAGTGCAATGCCTGTGCCTGAAGAAAATTTGTCTTTAGCTTCATCAGGTGAAGAAAAGTGGTTTTATAACACAAGGCCCACCAAACCAGAAAAGCCCAGGAACGCTTCTCCACGGGACTCACTTGGCATGAGAAATCACTCAGAGCCAACTGACACACACAGTATTTCTCAAATTTTTCTTTTTCATTTAGCAGATGGTAAAGGAATACAACTGAAGTTAACAATATATGACATTCTGGCCATTTTGCTCCACTATGAATGACAGACATTTAAGCTAGTTCCATCTGGGGAATTGAAACAATCATGTTCCTATCAGAAGCCACACAAACCAAATTAAGTGTTAATATGTGCACCCAAACTTGACAAAACTTGTACTTAATGCAGCCTGCAAATCCCCAAGAGTCCACGACGGAATACAAGAACAGTAACAATGATTTATCTCAACTGATCTTAGCTCCTTCACAAACTTGCCAATAATGACCTTTCAAGAACTGCACCGTTTGTCCTCATCTGGGCAATCCAACAGTTTAGAAAAACTGAAGAAACTGCTTCTTCGAAAAATAAAACACTTGTTGTGGGGGGGAGTACTAACAACAACAACAAAAAAAAGGCACACTGGTTTTTACTGCACTGAAGCAATAAACTCTCCAAATAACTTCATTAAAGAGTGTCATTAGCAAAGAATGAACACCAAAATACCGCTCAATCCAACTTTCATTGTGAATTCCGGGATCTAGAAAATTAAATGTGACAGTATCACTCTGCTGTAAGAACTATTTCCAAAACAAACCAAACCTATCTACCCCCTTTCTTGATTTTTTTAAAAAAAGAATGTTTCAGGGTTTTTCCTTTTTTCAACTTCACATACTTCTTGGCTTTGAAAAAAAAAAAAAAAAAAATGGCAGTGAGCCGTATTTACCAAAAAAAAAAAAAAAAAAGTTTTGTTTGGTCTCAAAGTATAGCTGCAAGCTGAGCCGGCTGGCTGCACGAGTCCCAGAGCGCGTGGGGACCGCACGGGTCTCCTGGGCAGCTCGCCTGCGACCGGCGCGGGTCAGCTGGGCCGCGCCCCCGAGAAGCCGCGGAGAGGCACCGACGGGCGGGCCGGCCCGACGTGTTTACCTTCCGCGTCGGCCCCGGGGAGCCGCTCCCTCGCGCCCGCAGCACTTGTTCGCGGCGCGGACTCCACACCGCTGCCGCCCGCCCCAGGGGAGGAGTGAGCCCGCCCCGGCGGCGCCGACCCGGGGACCCGGGGCCTCGCTGGGGGCGGAGCGCCTGAGGGAGCATCCACGGCCAGGCGCGCCCCCCACCCGGAAAGCGGCGACGGCTCCCAAGTTGGGCTGCGGAGTGGGAGGCGCGCCGAGCCCCGAGCAGACAATGCGGGAGAAGGGTGATGCGGCGGGAGGAGGGGTCCGCAGAGCTGTGGTCCCGGCGCCGCCCGGCGACCAGTCTATCCAGCCCGCCACCGAAACCCCCGCAGCCCCCGCCCCTCCTCCGGGGCCCGCCCCCACCGAGCAACCGCAGGGGACTGGCCGCGCTCCGCACCCCGACCCACAAATCACAAAACTTCCCCCAACTCCGCCAACTAAGTTGCGCTCTCACCGTGCGGCTCCCGGGGCTCCCCCGCGGGCCGAGCCGGGATAACTCCTCACCTTCGCCGCAGAGAAAGACAATAGGCGGCCGCTCTCCCGGCGGCGGCTAAAGCGGCGGCGACCGAGGCGAGCAATGGGCACGGCAGTCTCGGCGGAGCACAGGCGCTTCACCGTGGCTGCTCCGGCTCCGCGCTGGCCCTGCACGCAGCCCCAGCCCGCGCATGCGCCGAAAGCTGCTGGCGGGGTGGGGTGGGGGGAACGGGGCATGCGGGCAGGCGGTAACGCCTGCGAGTCCTCCCATGAGTACACGCGGAGCAAGAACTGCGAGCTGGGATTGCACGGCAGAGCTGCCCATCTCGCTGCATAAGACCAATAGTGAGGCTCCTGGGCGGGGCACTCAGGTTGCTAAGGGAGGCTGAGGTTGACCGCCGCAGCTGCTCGGCGGCAAAGTGATCAAAGTAGGGTGACTGGCAGAGGCTGCTATGGGAAATGCCCACCCACGGTCTCCTCTCCGCCCTGTCTCCAGAAACCGCCCTTCCTCTGTATGCCGGTGGTTACCTGAGCTGCAGCACTTAACCACACACATCGTGAAATGATTTACTCCTCTATTTCCCCCACTTCAACTCAGGAAGTGGGGTTTAGTCTTCTGTGTCCACAGCCTAGGACAGTCTCAGGTATTAGGTATTAAATATAGGTATTAAACAAGTGTTAGATGGATGCTCGGCGCTATGGCGGAATCACAATTGTGACAGTGCATTCCGTGAACTTCTGGCTACTCGATCACCACAAAGTCATTCCGTGTTCGAGCTGCAAAGGACCTCAGAACTCATCTGGTTGCTTTGGGAAACAAAATGTGGTCCGTGTACCAACGGTGGCCGAGGAGAATATATTAGTTTGTACACGAAGAAACTTCGTTTTTCAAATAGTTAAGTGTTTTCGGTGCGCATTAGGAGGGAAATGCCTATCACGTCAAACCACTGTTTCATTAATGTTATTTCTTAGGTCAAATAAAAAGTGGCAAACAACGAAAGCACTTCAAGAAAAGTGTTAAGTAAAAAATTGAGACACTTTATATGCAGTTCAAGAACGTGTAAAACTAGTTGATAGTGACTGAAGTAAGAACAGTGGTTAGGTAGGAGGAGAAGATTATTGCTGGGAAGGAGGAGGAGGGAACCCTCTGGGGTGCTGGCTCTGTATTTTGACCTGGGTGATGGATAACAAAAGTATATACATGAATAAAAAATACATCCAGTGCACTTTAGTGCACTTTGCACATTTTAAACATGTATTTTTAATGTCAGTTTTCAAAAATCTGGTACAGGATATCCCCCTCCCCCAAAAAAAAAGCAAAGATGCAAATGACTGCCGTTTGGGAAACACTGATCCAGGCAGGCTCACTAGCAGTGACCAAACACCTGAGAAAGGGTATTGTGAATACCTGAGGTGTGTGCCAGGAACTTCCATTGTTGAATAGCTCCAAATCTCAGAAATGCTCCTAATGTTGAGCTCTGGTGCTCACATATATTTTCTCTTTTTTTATTTTTTCTTTCTTTTTTTTTTTTTTTTTTTTTTTTTTGAGGCAGAGTTTCACTCTTGTTGCCCAGGCTGGAGTGCAACGGTGCAATCTCAGCTCACTGTAACCTCCACCTCCAGGGTTCAAGCAATTCTCCTGCCTCAGCCTCCCGAGTAGCTGGGATTACAGGCACCCACCACCACACCCGGCTAATTTTTTTATTTTTAGTAGAGACTGTGTTTCACCATGTTGGCCAGGCTGGTCTCAAACTCCTGACCTCAGGTGCTCCACCCACCTCGGCCTCCCAAAGTGCTGGGATTACAGGCATGAGCCACCGCACCCGGCCCTATTTTCTGAAGTAACCCTCACCGAATGGCTTTAAAAAAAAAAAAAAAGGCCAAGCCTGCCCAGTTCTTCATGTGAAATTATTTCTGTATCATTTCATCATGCTGCTCACCCTCTTCCACTGTTCTCTAATCTGTCCTTGTTGATATTTAAAAGCTGGCACAAGGCCTGGCACGGTGGCTCACACCTGTAATCTCATCACTTTGGGAGGCTGAGGAGGGCAGATCGCTCGAGCCCAGGAGTTTGAGACCAGCCTGGGCATCAGTTGAAACCCCATCTGTACTAACAAATACAAAAATTAGCCAAGCGTGGTAGCACAAATCTTAGCTACTTGGGAGCTCAGGTGGAAGGATTGCTTGAGCCCGGGAGGCAGAGGTTGCAGTGAGCCAAATCATGCCACTGTACTCCAGCCTGGGCAACAGAGGCAGACCCTATCTCAAAAAAAAAAAAAAAAAAAAAAAAAGAAAGAAACTAAAAAAAAGGCTGGCACAGAGAGAAAAGACACCTGGATCCTAGACCTGACTGATGGCCTCAAAGCAGCCTATCATGAGCCAGTCACTTCTCAAAGAACCTGAGTCTTCTGTGAAGCAAGAGTGCTAACCAAGAAAATTACTTGGACCCTAACATCTGATAACCCAGTGACCTTCCCCCTTAGAACCTGGCCTGTTTGTTTCAGAGGCAGCAGTAAATGTTACAGAGTCATCTTTCTACAGACACTGACAACACCGTTCCCTGCTCCCCGCCTCAGCAGGATTTACACCTTTCCAGTGGGCTGCAGGAAAAGTTAAGAGTCTAGCACTTCTTGAATTTACTGTGCTTACAAATCAGCTGGGAGAGTTTGTTAAATGTGGATTCTGATTCAGTAAGTCTGGGGTGGCATCTGGGATTCTGCATTTCTAAAAAGCTCCCAGGTGCTACTGATGTACCTATTCTGAAACCTGACTTTTTTTTTTTTTTTTAAGACACAGTCTCACTCTATTGTCCAGGCTGGAATGCAGTGGCACGATCTCGGCTCACTGAAACCTCCGCCTCCCCGGTTCAAGCGATTATCCTGCCTCAGCCCCCCAAGTAGCTAGGATTACAGGTTCGCACCACCACACCTGGCTAGTTTTTGTATTTTTAGTAGAGACATAGTGTCACCATATTGGCCAGGCTGGTCTTGAACTCCTGACCTTAGGCGATCTGCCCGCCTTGGCCTCCCAAAGTGCTGGGATTACAGGCATGAACCACCATGCCCAGCCAGAAACCCAACTTTGAAGGCAAGAGTCTACCCTAAATTCCCCAAACAGTTGAGCCCTCTGTCCTCTTTGGGAATTGCTAAATTGTTATCTGCGTGGCTGATGTCGTCTCATCATTCAGGCCAAATGATCCTCCTCAGAGAAACCTTCCTTGGCCACCCTCCCTAAAGTGACTCACTCTAATCTAGTCCCTCTCTTGCATATTACTCAGTTTTTTCCATAGCATTTATCTCAATCTGAAAGTACCTTATTTATCTTGTGTGTTTATTGGCTCCTCCCACTATAATGTAAGCTCCTTGAAGTATGCTGTGTTTACCCCCTCTCTCCTGCCCCTCTAATAGTATCTGGTCCACAATATGGACTCAATAAATGTCTCGCATTAGTGACTTTGTACAGAAGAAGCTATTATAAGGAGCCTTCAAACTGAGTGTCCCTGATACTAAAGACTTGTTCTTCCAAGGTGTACCAAATATTCCTACACAGTATGCCACATTTCACAGAAAGAGCTTGCAGGTTTAATCATTTTCTCATGTACTCTGAGTAAGTTTGCAAGCCAGGAAAGATGCCTTACTAAGCAGTGGTAGGGTTTTGTATCTCTGAACTATCTCTCCATTGACTTATATCTTCCCAACTGATTTACACAGGTTCTATATAATACCTAAAAATATAACAAGAATAAATCCCATTTTACAGAGAGTTCCTGGCAATGCCAAAGCAAAGAAAAAACAAAATTAACACAGTTAAAAGAGCATAAATTTCTCTTGAAGCGCACACTGTCTAATCTGTCCACTTTGATAACAGAAGCACTGGAACAAGTATGTCCCAGTGTTCCTTCACAGCAGTGGACATTGTATTGCTTTTGTGATAGAAATAGTGCCCTGATCATGCTTTGAGAGCTTCCACTCTCAGCTCCTTGCTTGGTGTGAAGCCAACTCTACCCCAGCCCCAATTCCATGGCCTCAGCATGGAATCCAGACCTGACTCTCCTGATGTATCCTATCCACGGGCAACAGTGACTACTTCCAGACTACTCTGCTGGAACTAAGGTCTTGTTTGATTGGAATATTTGTCTCCCTTAAATGGAAACTGGAAGGATATGCCTGTCAGCCATCTTGTCACCACAAAGAAAGAATCTTTAGAATGGAACTGGAACAACGGGAAGTAAACAGAGATGAAGAAAAACAGTGTCTTAGTGACACTAGTTGAACTGCTGAATCCAGCAATGTAGACTTTTCGATCCTGTAGGCCAATTTAAAGCCTGGCACAGTGGAGGTTTCTGTCAGGAGATTTCTCTCACTTGCATCCAGAAGAGTTCTAATTGCCACACCATCCATGAGCTGATGATCCCTGGCCAATTCCCTGACAAATGTCTACTGAGAGTTTACCGTGTTCCAGGCATTAGTCATGGTCCTGGGGTTATAGGTGAAGAAGAGATTACTGTCTTTAAGAAACTCACAGTCAATTGAAGGCAGGCAAACCAGGAAGAAATCAAATGTGTAGGTGCCTTTAAAGAGGCCAGTGCAGGGTGTTACAGGGAGCAGAGAGGAGTATTTCTCCTAGTTAAAGGATGAAAGTTTAGGAAAGACATCCAAGAGGATGAGACAGATAGGCTGGGTCTTGGAAGACAATCAGGCAGATAAAGAACAGTGGGGTAGTGCAGGAGCCTAGGGTGTGTGTGCACCGATAATAGAATGACCTTTCTAGAAAAGGGAAGAGCAAATTGAAAGACACAGAGGCATCAGAAACACAACACACATAAGAAACTGGGCGGGAGATGAAGCTGAGGGCGGGGAGTGGAAACCAGGTCATGAATGGCCTGGTACGCGGCCCTGGTAAAGAGTGTGGCCCAATAAGGCACAGAGGAAGCCTCAAAATGTGTGAAGAAATAGAACAACAATGACAGCAGATTTTCATCTTGTAATAGAAAGATCACCTTACCACTATATGTCGAGGCTGGATTTAAGTTGGGGATGAGGATGGAAGAGAACAGGGGAATCTCTAAGAGAAAGCTTCCTCCAGGCAGAAGGTTTTGCAGTCTAGAGCTGAATTTTTATTTCTTGGGGGCAGAGGGAATTTTGCCTCCTTGATGTCAAGCCCAATGTTATCCAGTATGTATGAGCCATATGTATGCTTTAGAATTTTCCAGTAGTCACATTTAAAAAGTAAAAAAGAAGCAGGTGAAATTTATTAATGGGGTATTTTTACATTCTATCTATTGTGCTAAGTCTTCAAAATAATCCAGTGTGTATTTACACTTACAGCACATTTCAGTTCAGTCTAGTCACATTTCAACTGCTCAAAAGCCATGTGTGGCAGGTGGCTGGTGTACTAGACAGCAAAGGTGAGGTTGATTGCTTCTGATACAGAGCCTCTATCTAGGAATTCCTTCCAAACCTCAGTATGTTCCTAAAACCAAAATTCCTGCACCATGCCTCTTCACTTGCATTATCTCATTTATTCATCACCACAACCCTAGGCTGGCACTATTATCCTCCTTTTACAAGTAACAAGTAATCTCTTTTACAGAGATTCAGCAATTTGCTCCAAGTCACATAGCTACTGATTGACACTGCTTATCGTTCAAGAGACGAAAACTAAGGGAAAGTTGCCAAATCCAAGTTAGAATAGTATTTGAATACAATTTCCCTCATTAGGGCTCTCTCACCTCCTCCTCCTCCCCTCTGTACTTGGAACTATGAACCTATCTAGTCAGCCTGGCTACAGAGGAGGTGCTCAGTAGAGACTTGATTAAGCAACCAGTTCCTTACTGAGACTACATCTCAGGAATTCTACAGGCACAAACTAAGCAGAGAAATGGCTTAAGGTTATATGCTGGATTGTGGGTAAATGCGCAGTAAATGGCATTTATCATTATGATTATTACCAGGTCAGATACTATTAACATTTTAGGGACCTTGCTGCATATTCATTGCAAGCAGTCTTCCACAACAGTTGTGCTGATTTATAATTTACATCCCTGTCATCAGGGCATCAGAGTGCCTAACCTCTCTAAGTTCTTCTTGTATGAAACAGAAGGAGTTTAGAAGTGGTCAGAACTGGCCGGGCACAGTGGCTCACGCCTGTAATCCCAGCACTTTGGGAGGCCCAGGCGAGCAGATCACAAGGTCAAGAGATCAAGACCATCCTGGCTAACACAGTGAAACCCCATCTCTACTAAAAATACAAACAATTAGCTGGGCGTGGTGGCACGCACCTATAGTCGCAGCTACTCGGGAGGCTGAGGCAGGAGAATTGCTTGAACCCAGGAGGTGGAGGTTGCCGTGAGCTGAGATCACACCACTCCAGCCTGGGCTACAGAGCAAGACTCTGTCTCAAAAAAAAAAAAAAAAAAAAAGAAAGAAAGAAAAAAGAAGAATTCAGAGCTAAGTTTGGATCACGGATGCTCAAATTCTTTGTCTGTAAAGGGATCACTCCCACCCAATAGCCACATTATAACAAATATAACCCTAAGCACATTATCTGGCACAATGCAAGTTGCTCTGTCCACTTCAAGTCCCTCCTCCACTTACCCCTTGAGAGACAATAAGATAAAAGGAAGTCTAGGAGTAGATCTGATTATGCAGAAAAATTGATAATTGACAAATGCAGGGAAACATGCACCTTGCCAAAATTGTAATAGAGAATTTTCAACAAAAAGTGCGTATTGTCATGTACTGACTTCCTCAATAGATGCAGCAGCCACCCAGTCTCCTGCCCCCAGAGGCTCCCCAGCCTTTAATTAGTAAATGCCAGATGTACTGCTTATTGATAGAACAATTTATTTCATTTCTGAAACCCTTGCTTTTCTCCATAATGACCCTCCCAGCAAAAGGTTTGCTTGAAGGCTGCTCGTGGGACAAAATTGAGCTTCTAAAGTCATTATGTTTCCAGTGGTAGAAGGGTAAGGGATGCTGGGTTGATAAGGGGGGAAGGAATCACAAATGCCTCAGGATTAAGGGACCACGCTGGCCCCAAACAAAGTTATTGCCATTTTAGCCTGGAGTCAGGGGATTTAATTTTAGGGGCATGAAAGGGTCCAGAGATTCTCTGTCAATAACTGCAAAATAAAACTAGAGTCACTTCTCAGGGTAGCGTTATTTTGATTTGGTTAGGTTTCATTTGGTATTGACTTTATATGTGCATTCCAGTTTGGAGAAGATGGGGGCCGTTTTTCTGCCTCCAGAAAGATTTATGGGTG
This sequence comes from Nomascus leucogenys, assembly GCF_006542625.1. Taxonomy (NCBI): domain Eukaryota; kingdom Metazoa; phylum Chordata; class Mammalia; order Primates; family Hylobatidae; genus Nomascus; species Nomascus leucogenys. The sequence continues at coordinate 104,240,515 of NC_044386.1, read as the reverse complement.
AGCTCAAGTACTGCACATTTCCTCCTATTGCTTTTCTCTTCATGCCCAACCTTTTCCAGTTTATTCAGCTGCTCTCATAATTATCCCCAATTATTTATAATGGTAGGTTTCTGAAGCTGGAGTTAGAGAAACACCATGTTTTTGAGCCCCAAACGCTATTTAATGGAAATGGACTCCAACAACTCATGTGAGGCCTAAGCTCAGGCTTTCTTGGGAAGAACTTCTTAAAAAATTTTCTTCATTACTAATAGAATTTTTTTCCAAAACTATATTGAATTTTCTATATGAAAGGAAAGAAGTCCTTATTTGTGTACAACTATTACAAATAACGGCAGTCTTGGCACAGCTTAAATCAGTTTTTCTTAAAGTGCTTCTCTTGGAGCATTAACTCCTTAGAAAAACCATTGTCTGTTTAAATGAATAGAAGAAATGCTTTATTTTATATTTCTCTCCTCATGAAGATTAACTGTGCATAGTAGCATTACATATTAAGGCCTTGAGAAGTCCTGCATTTAAAAAACCCCAACTGTTTGGCTTTGCTTAATCCTATATTACTCAAACTTATTTGACCATGACACCAACTGCCCTTGGAAAACACATTAATATATCATATCCCATTAAGGGCACATTTTTGAGAAACACTGCCTGAACCCGTTCAACCCATCTTCCAGAAAGAACAGAGTAGGTATTACTGACTCTGAAGCACCATTTACCATTTACCCACTGTTAATGGAATAAATGTATGTGTTCTCTCGGAAACTCATATGTTGAAACCCTAATCCCCAGTGTGGTGATATGAGGAGGTAGGAACTTTGGGAAATAATTAGGTTTAGATGAAATCATCAAGGTGGAGCTCCCATGATGGGATTGGTGCCCTTATAAGAAGAGGAAGAAACACCAGGCTGGGCATGGTGGTTCACGCCTATAATCCCAGCAATTTGGGAGGCCAAGGCAAGTGGATCACTTAAGGTCAGGAGTTCGAGACCAGCCTGGCCAATATGATGAAACCCCGTCTCTACTAAAAATACAAAAATTACCTGGGTGTGGTAGTGCACACCTGTAATCCCAGCTACTGGGGAGGCTGAAGCAGGAGAATCTCTTGAACCCAGGAGGTGGAGGTTGCAATGAGCCAAGATTGCACCAATGCACTCCAGCCTGAGCAACAGAGTGAGACTCCATCTCAAAAAACGAAAAAGGAAACACCAGAGGCTCCTCTCTCTGCTACGTAAGAAAACAGAGAAAGGGTGGCCATCTGCAAGTAAGGAAGCAGGCCTTCACCAACGAGTGAATCTGCCAGCACCTTGATCTTAGACTTTTCAGCCTCCAGAATGAGAAATAAATGTCTGTTGTTTAACCTACCCGGTCTATGGTATTTTGTAATAGCAGCTTGAGCTAAGACACCCACACTATCATTTGTTTCAAAAGGGACCCTTAGTCCAAACCAAGAGGTGATTCCTTAGTTCAGAAAGGAAAATAGGCCGGGCGCGGTGGCCCACGTCTGTTATCCCAGCACTTTGGGAAGCCGAGGCGGGCGGATCACGAGCTCGGGAGATCGAGACCATCCTGGCTAACATGGTGAAACCCCGTCTCTACTAAAAATACAAAAAAATTAGCCACGCGTGGTGGTGGGCGCCTGTAGTCCCAGTTACTTGGGAGGCTGAGGCAGGACAATGGCGTGAACCCAGTAGGCGGAGCTGAGATTGCACCACTGCACTCCAGCCTGGGCGACAGAGCAAAGCTCTGTCAAAAAAAAGAAAGAAAGAAAGAAAGAAAGAAAAAAAAAAAAAAGAAAGAAAGAAAGAAAGAAAGAAAGAAAGAAAGAAAGAAAGAAAGAAAGAAAGAAAGAAAGAAAGAAAGAAAGAAAGAAAGAAAGAAAGAAAGAAAGAAAGGAAAATAAAGCCGAGCACATTGGTGCACGCCTGTAATCCCAGCACTTTGGGAGACTGATGGGGGTGGATACCTGAGGTCAGCAGTTCACGACCAGCCTAACTAACATGGTGAAACTCCGTCTCTACTAAATACAAAAATATTAGCGGAGTGTGGTGGTGCACGCCTGTAATCCGAGCTACTTTGGAGGCTGAGACAGGAGAATCGCTTGAACCCAGGAGGCAGAGGTTGCCGTGAGCTGAGATCGCACCATTGTACTCCAGCCTGGGCAACAAGAGCGAAATTCCGTCTCAAAAAACAAAAAACCAAAAAAAAAAAAAAAAAGAAAAGAAAAAGGAAAAACGAAAGAAAATAGATGCTTCCTAAATCTCCTCCGCAGCTTGATCAGATCACTCCTACTAGGTTTCACACTCTATTCCCTCTTACTACAAGCACCTCTTCACCTGAATTGCCTGCTGGACCACAAACTTGGCTCCAAAAGTGAGAAATCCTTCTGTCCCTCATCTGCTTGATTTTCTGCTTTCCTTCTCCCTCAATCCCATCCACTCATTTCCAGCATGCTGCCTTTTCATTCTGCCGCAATCTCTTTTACAAATCAAGGTAAAGTTTCCCATTCCTACTTCTCTTGGGCTCATTCACCAACTTTTGACCGTAGGATTGCCATATTCTTCTAACTGGTTTTCCTGCGTCTAATAACTCCCAACTAGTCCATAGTCTTCTCTGTAACAGAATCATTTTCCTAAAAGTACAGCCCTGACTTTTCACTTTCCTGCTCAAAAGACTTAAATGGCTCCCTTTTGCTTACAGAATAATACTAAACACTTTAGCAGAGAATTCAAAAGTAATTGACTTCCAGTGTCAACTCACATAAAAACTACATTAAACTTCTTCTCTATCTAAACCTAACTCCCCACTCAAAGCCTTGAACTTTTTGCATGTAAACAGACCTACATTACCGAGGACACTAGAACTAAGTGCCTAAAATCTCTTTAATCTGTCTTCCCGGGGAAGTAGTTCATGATCTAACTAAACTCCCTGCTAAACATCATTTATTTCAGTTCCTGCCAGAATTTTACTTTATAATTTAAGCTTTCTGGTTTATATCTCTAGTCCTTATAGTCTGCCTTCAAACTTATTCAAATCTCTCTTATCTTAAAAAATGCATAAAATCCTTGATCCAAGTACATTCTTAGGACACTGTCCCATCTCTCTTTTTGCCTTTGCCATCATACTTTTTAGCCTACTGATTCCACCTCCTCATTACTTGCCCTCTTTTCTTAAAATCAATCTTATTAAGGTAAAATATACATTCAACAAATATTCCAATTTTAAGTGTACAATTCAATGAGTGTGACAAACGTGTAAGCATCCCAATAACTAAGAAATAGAACATTTCTGAGGTCTCCACAAGTTTTTATATGCCCCTGCCCACAATTCCCACCCCTACCTCCGTGACCCTAGGCTATGCTAATTTTCTTTTTGTTTCTTTCCTTCTTCTTTCTCTCTGTCTCTCTATGTAGAGATATCTATCTATCTATCTATCTATCTATCTATCTATCTATCTATCTCTCTATCTATCTATCATCTATCTATCTATCTCTGTCTTTTTTTTGTGTGTGTGGTGGGGAGGACGGAGTCTCCCTCTGTTGCCCAGGCTGGAGTGCAATGGCACAATCTGGGTTCACTGCAGCCTCCACCTCCTAGGTTCAAACAATTCTCCTGTCTCAGCCTCCCAAGTAGCTGGGATTACAGACATGCACCACCATGCTCGGTTAATTTTTTATTTTTGGTGGAGACGAGGTTTCGCCATGTTGGCCAGGCCAGTCTCCAACTCCTGACCTCAGGTGATCTGCCAGCCTCGGCCCCCCAAAGTGCTGGGATTACAGGCATGAGCCACCATGCCCGGCCTTATTTCTGTCTTTTTTGGGACAGGGTCTCATTCTGTTGCCCAGACTGGGTGCAGTGGCATGATCATAGCTCACTGCAGCCTTGACCTCCCACGCTGAAGTGATCTCTACCTCAGCCTCTTGAGTAGCTGGGATGACAGGCATGCACCACCATGGCCAGCTAGTTTTTTTCTTTTTAAAATTTTTTATAGAGACAGGGTCTCCCTATGTTGCCCAGGCTGGTCTTGAACTCCTGGGCTCAAGTGATCCTCCCGCCTCGGCCTCCAAAGTGCTGTGATTACAGGCATGAGCCATCATGTACGGTCTGATTTTCTTTCTATCATTATAGATAAAGTTTGTCTCAGAGTTTGTTTAAATGGAATTGTAGAGTATGTGCCTTTGGCAAGTATGTTATTTATAGCTGTATAAGACATTACCCTCCTAATTTAGTTTAAAACTGCAAATATTTATTATCTTGCAAAGTTTCTGAGAGTTAGGACTCTGTAAGCTACTTAGATAGATGGTTCTGGCTCAAGATCTCTCCATGAAATTGCAGTGAAGCTGTCAGTAAAGCTACATTCTCTGGACTGAAACTGGAGGATTCACTTCCAAGCTTACTCACCTGGCTGTTGTCAGGAAGTTTCTACTTCTTGCTATTTGGGCCTTTCCTTAGGACTGCTCACAACTGCTCACAGACTGAGTGATGTGAGAGAGAGAGCAGAAGCAACACTATATTTATGACATAGTCTTTAAGTTGTATACCAACACTTCTGCCTTATTCTTTTCATTAGAAGCAAGTCACTAAGCTCAGCCCACATTTAAGAGGGGATTACACAAAGGACTGAATTCTAAGAGGTGGGGCGCATCAGGGTCCATCTTGAAGGCTAACTATAACAATCTGGTCTCTGGCCCTTCATTGATTCATGTTCTTCCCACATAGAAAAAGTACCCATCACCTCTCAAGACCCTCAAAAATCTCAGCCCATTATAATATCAGCCCAAAGTCCAGAATCTCTTAACCAAAATGAGGTCCAGCTGTGGATATAGCCCTCACATATAGTTCTTCTTAACCATTAAGCCTATGAAGTCTGCGAAATAGGCAAGTATTGTGCCCCCTACACACACATACACACACACACACAGTGTACAATGGGGAAACAGGCAAAAGATAATCACTATAGACATTCCTGTTCAAAAAGGGAGGAAATGGGGAATATAAAGGCATCATTGCTGTGGACAAGCCATGGTGGTCCATAGCAATTCTGAATCTATCTTGAGAAGTGTTGTGAGTTCCTTGATTAGGACTCAGTCCCAGTTCTTCCCAGGAGTGATTCTCATAGCTCTTGGTTCCCTCTTCTGAGTTATCTTTCCTTTTTAATGACAGGTAGTGTGTGTTTGCAATAGATTAGTTTTCTCAGCCCGCTTCTTTCTTGTTGAATTTGAGAATCCAAAGGCCTCTTTTCATTTTGTATTGTCTCTGCCTCTTTCAATCTAAGATTATGGTGTTTCTACTCATGTAATTATTTTAAATACGTAGTGGATTTCTTATGAATCTTAATGGGGGTCCATGTCATTAAATTAAAGTCATACTTGCAAGTCTCTTTGATATAAGCACTTCTCTACTTTGGGTTTCTGCCGATAGGCAGCAATTTTTTCTTTCTTTTGGGACAGGGTCTCACTCTGTCACTCAGGCTGGAGTGCAGTGGCACAGTCACAGTTCACTGCAGGTTCAACCTCCTGAGATCAAGCCCTCCTCTCACCTCAGCTTCCTGAGTAGCTAGGACTACAAATAGGCACTACTACACCCAGCTAATTTTTAAAATCTTTGTAGATAGGGTCTTGCTATGTTGCCCAGGCTGGTCTCAAACTCCTGGGCTCAAGTGATCCTCCTGCCTTGGCCTCCCAAAGTACTGGGATTAAAGGTGTGAGCCAGCATGGCCCAGCCGAGACAACACTCTTAAGCTTCTTAGAAGCCCTATTCTTTGATCAAGAGGATCTGTTCACCACACCCTTACAATCTTTTTTTTTTTTTTTTTTTTTTTTTGAGACAGAGTTTCACTCTTTTTGCCCAGGCTGGAGTGCAATGGCGCGATCTCGGCTCACTGCAACCTCTTCCTCCCGGGTTCAAGTGATTCTCCTGCCTCAGCCTCCCAAGTAGCTGGGATTACAGGCGCCTGCTACCATGCCCGGCTTTTTTTGTATTTTTAGTAGAGATGGGGTTTCACTATGTTGGCCAGGGTGGTCTTGATCTCTCGACCTGGTGATCCGCCCACCTCGGCCTCCCAAAGTGCTGGGATTACAGGCGTGAGCCACCGCGCCCAGCCCACACCCTTACAATCTTAAGAGGCTTTTTGTTGGACTAAAGAGTACTGTAAGGCTCCACTTTTAAGCTTTGTGAAGTTTTAACCATGGATTTATAGATACACCCTTGGCTTTGGCTTTGGACCATGTTTCCCTAGCAGTATCCTGGATTTGGTCTTTCCTCAGAAGCCATTAAATTTTTTTTTTCTTTTTGAAACATGTTTTGTTGCCCAGGCTGGAGTGCAGAGGCACCATCTTGGATCACTGCAACCTCCACCTCCCAGGTTCAGGTAATCCTCCCACCTCAGCCTCCCGAGTAGCTGGGAGTACAGGTGCATGCCACCACACCCGGCTATTTTTTTTTTTTTTTTTTTTTTTTTGGTAGAGACAGGATTTCACCATGTTGAGCAGGCTGGTCTCAAACTCCTGAGTTCAAGCAATCTGCCCATTTCAGCCTCTCAAAGTGCTGGGATTAGAGGCATGAGCCACCGTGCCTGCCCCCAAAATTTTAATATCATTTGCCATCTAGAGAGTCTAGGAATCTTTTTCTTTTATCGAGACTCAGTCTCACTGTATCCCCCAGGCTGAAGTGCAGTGGTGCAATCTCAGCTCACTGCAAACTCCGCCTCCTGGATTCAAACGATTCACGTGCCTCAGCCTCCCAATTAGCTGGGATTACAGGCACCTGCCACCACGCCTGGCTACCTTTTGTATTTTTAGTAGATACAGGGTTTCACCATGTTGGCCAGGCTGGTCTCGAACTCCTGACCTCAAGTGATCCACCCGCCTCAGCCTCCCAAAATGCTGGGATTACAGGCGTGAGCCACCGTGCCCCGCTGAGTCTAGGAATCTTCAAAGCCATCTCCTTTTTGTTTAACAATCCTTCCATTAGTTAATTCCTTTCTCTTGTGTTTTTCTATAAGAAGCAAAAAGAGACCAGGTGGCATCTGGAGTGATGAACATATGATCGAAGCTGAGCTAATAAAAGACAGCCCTGAGACTTTTGATAAAAGTGTTGGAAAACACAAACTCTCATTCCACTGGGAGTAGGCAGCTGGTAGAATGGGGGCCTGAAGTTCTAATGGTCATCTTGTCACTATGAGGGAAGAGCTTTCTGAGAAAGAAACCAAGACAGAGGGAAGCAGAGCTAAGAGAGGGTGATGGGGAAAGACTAGAAATCTCCTTAAGTTGATCTCTCAGTTCCTTAGGGACATTTTCTACCACCCATATTACTGTAGGCAGCAACAATGCTAAACTTTCTGCTACTGCATTAAAAATCCCCTTTTATCTAATTTCCAATAAGATTGTCATCATTTTTCCCTTAAGGGAAAAATGGCTGTCCTCACTGACAGCCTCCTTGAAGTCCACAATTCTACTAATCATGTGTTCAAGACACTTAAAGCTTTCACTATCGGTCTCTTCAAAATCCTCACAGCTTTTCCGGCTTCTACTTACTTAACTGGTTCCAAAGCAATTCCAACATTTAGATTTTTACTGCATCAGCACCTACCCTTGGTACAAAAATCTGCATTACTTACCTACTGGTGTGTAATACATTTCCAGCAAATTTACCAGCTTAGACTCAAACAAACATTTGTTATTTCACACAGTTGCTGAGGACCAGAAATCAAGAATGGCTTAGTGGTGTGGTTCTGGCTCAGGGTCTCTCATGAGGAAGCAGTGAAACGGTCAGTAAAGTTCTAGTCTCGGCTAGAACTGGAATTGGAAGATCCACTTCCAAGCTTATTCCCTTGACTAAAGGAACCTTCGGTTTCTCACCTCATGAGCCATTTCATAGCGCTGATTATAAAATGGCTTCTGCCAGAGTGAGTGATCTGAGAGAAAGAAGCGAGAGAAACAGAGAAATAAGAGTAGAAGCCACACTGTATTTACGATCTAGTTTCCAAGTCACATACCATCACTTCTGCCTTACTCTATTCGTTAGAATGAAGTCACGGCCAGGCGCGGTGGCTCACGCCTGTAATCCTAACACTTTGGGAGGCCGAGGCGGGCGGATCACGAGGTCAGGAGATCGAGACTATCCTGGCTAACATGGTGAAACCCCGTCTCTACTAAAAATACAAAAAATTAGTCGGGCGTGGTGGCAGGCGTCTGTAGTCCCAGCTGATCGGGAGACTGAGGCAGGAGAATGGCATGAACCCGGGAGGCGGAGCTTGCAGTGAGCCGAGATCGTGCCACTGCACTCCAGCCTGGGCGACAGAGCGAGACTCTGTCTCAAAAAAAAAAAAAAAAAAAAAAAAGAAGGAAGTCACTAAGTCCAGTCCATACTCAAGGGGAGAGGAAGAAATAAAGACATGAATACCAGGAAGCAGATCTCACTGGGGCCATCTTGAAGTCTGGCCACCACAGCAAATTACTAAGCCTCTCGTATGTGTCTGTTAGTGTCCTTACCTGTAAAATAGAAATAATAGAAGTATTTAACTCACATGGCTGCTGTGAGGTGGAATGAGAGAATACATATAAAGCACTTTAGAACAATATGTGGCACAAAGCAAAAAATATAATAAATATTGGCCCTTATTATTGTTTTAACCATGTGAATGACTCTCAAATATTTCTCTCAGTGCTCAGGGCACTCGATATAGTGTTCAAAGCACTAATTATACTTTTTTGACTGCCTTGATGACTTCCAGTAACTTAAATATATATGTCCCAAACCAACATCTTTGTATTCATTAGGGAGCTTTTAGTCCATTGGCTCAAGAAAAAAACCAAAAGGGAAATTTAAGTCCAGAGAAAGATTTCAAACAAGTCTGGTTCCAGATGACCCAATATGCCGTTAGGAACCTGTCTCTCCCCAACACCTTCTTCATCTCTCCCCATTGCCTTCTCCTGGTTCTGCTCTCCTCTGTCTTGGTTTCTTTCTCAGAAACCTCCTCCCTCATAGTGACAAGATGATCACCAGAAGCTTCGATTCCCCATTTTATCAGCTCCCTACTCCAAAATGAAATAAGAGTTTCTGTATCTTTTATCAAAAGTCTACTACTGGCTGGGCATGGTGGCTCATGCTTGCAATCTCAGCACTTTGGGAGGCCGAGGCAAGTAGATCACTTGAGGCTGGAAGTTTGAGACCAGCCTGGCCAACATGGGAAAACCCCGTCTCCACAAAAAGTACAAAAATTAGCAGGGTGCGGTGGTGTGTTTGCCTGTAATCCCAGCTACTTAGGAGGCTGAGGCAGGAGAATTGCTTGAACCCAGGAGGCAGAGGTTGCAGTGAGCTGAGATGGTGCCACTGTACTCCAGCCTGGGCAACAGAGCGAGACTCCATCTCTAAACAAAACAAAGTCTATTAACAACATTACTGTAGGCAGCAATTGTACTAAACTTTCTACTATTGCATCAAAAGTCTCAGGGCTGTCTTTCATTGGCCCAGCTTTGATCATATATCCATCCATACATCACTATAGCACTGTAGGGAGGTCATTGAAGAAGTGTTGGTTCCTTGGCCGGGTACAGTGGCTCATGCCTGTAATCCCAGCACTTTGGGAGGCTGAGGCAGGTGAACTGCTTGAGGTCAGGAGTTTGAGACTGGCCTGGCTAACATGGTGAAACCCCGTCTCTACTAAAAATAAAAAAATTAGCCAGGCATGGTGGTACATGCCTATAATCTCAGCTATTTGGGAGGCTGAGGCAGGAGAATTGCTTGAACCTGGGAGGTGGAGGTTGCAGTGAGCCAAGATTGAGCCACTGCACTTCAGCCTGGGCAACAGAGTGAGACTCTGTCTCCAAATAAAAAAATAAAAATAAAAAAAAAGGTTTCCCCATAATCTTTATCATTTCCCTATCCTTCATTGATTTCCTAATTTTACATAAATTAATATGCAGACTTAGCTTAAATTTCTATCCTCCCACTATTATACTTGAATTAATACGCAATTGTATATAAAAATTATAGAGCCATGCCCGAGGGCCTAAGATATAAAATGTTCTGATGGGTTAGGCCCAGGTCATGTGTTCGCCCACTGAGCCAAAGAGAGTGTGAGTTACACCTGAGCCATGTGAACTGAGAATGTGGCGAAGGCCCTGTGCTTAGAAGAAAATTGACATACTGTGGCCAGAAGCAAGTAGGATTGATGCCAGGCAAGCAAAACCAACAGATGCCCTTCTTAATCACCTTCCCTCCCAAATCCATTCCTTTTCCTATGTTCCATCCTTCAGTAAAGGTCACCTCTTGGGCTGACAACCTCTGACACCTAAATCTGCCCTGCCCCAAGTATCCAGACTGATGCCATGCTCTTCTGACTCTACAGCTCTATGTGCCCAGAACGTGTACTCTGGTTTCCTTTTGTCCTGCCCCTATTCATATGGTTCCCTCTACCTAGAAGATCCATCCACAGCATCTCTGCCTGGCAAATTCCACAAACCTTAAAGGCTGGCTCAAGAACACCCCCTCCATGAAGCCCATTATTGATTTATTGAGAGGAGTCCAATCAGTCACCAACTTACAGGAATATAGTGCTGAGTCCCACTTTTATTTGGGAGCTGCTCTCACAGTTAACTAGAGCTCTAAATCAAGACACCTGGAAACAGACACGGGCTAGAAGCTGGTCCTTCACCTCTCTCCTCTACCTCTTTATCCTCACATTCACTTCCTTTCACACAAAGCAAGCACTTTGCAAATGCCAAAACTGCCTAAATACAGAAACTCATTCAGTCCGAAAAAAGCACTGGGAGAATGTTTTTAACATCTCACATCTGTGTCTCAATTTGTGAAACCTTATTGAAGTGTATGAAAGAGCTACTTAATTTTTCTTCCCCTTTCTGGCTTTGATTCAGATTTGATGGGTCTCCATCACATCAGCTTGAAGATGCCTTCTGCTAATGCACTTAAGTCTTGACCTACAGACCCCGGTGGGTGGATAATTCCCAGCTGAGCTATGATGGAGCTCCACGTGGGGAGGACTTGGCCTCAGCATACCTTAGGGACAAAGCTTGTGACACAAGCCACTCTTTAGCTGGGGTAATTTTAGCTGGTCTCTTGAAGTGCATATCAGATCTATTTGGAAATCTGCTTCACTTCTCTTTGTTTTTTCTTCTAAGGATCTCCATCTTTCCCCTTTCTTTCTTCTTTCTCTCTCTTTCTTTTCCTTTCTTTCCTTTCTTTCTTTTCTTTCTTTTTTTCTCTCTCTCTCATTTTCTTTCTTTCTTTCTTTTTTTTTTTGAGATGGAGTCTCGCTCTGTAGCCCAGGTTAGAGTGCAGTGGCACGATCTCGGCTCACTGCAACCTCCGCCACCCGAGTTCATGCCATTCTCCTGCCTTAGCCTCCCGAGCAGCTGGGACTACAGGCGCCCACCACCACACCCAGCTAATTTTTTGTATTTTTAGTAGAGACGGGGTTTCACTGTGTTAGCTAGGATGGTCTCAATCTCCTGACCTCATGATCCACCCGCCTCGGCCTCCCAGAGTCCTGAGATTACAGGCATGAGCCACCGCGCCTGGCCTCTTTCTTTCTGTCTGTCTTTCTTTCCTTTTTTGGCAGAGTCTCGCTGCAACACCCAGACTGGAGTGCAGTGGTGCAATCTCAGCTCACTGCAACCTTCAGTTCCCAGGTTCAAGCGATTCTCCTGCCTCAGCCTCCTGAGTAGCTGGGACTACAGGTGCATACCACCATGCCCGGCTAAATTTTGTATTTTTAGTAGAAACAGGGTTTCATCGTGTTGGCCAGGCTGGTCTTGAACTCCTGACATCGAATGATCCACCTGCCTCGGCCTCCCAAAGTGCTTGGCTTACAAGTGTGTGCCACCGCGCCTTGCCCCTCTTTTCATTTTTAAGTACACCACTACCTTCTGGTTTTCTTCTGTAGGTATTCAGCAATAGGAAGACGGCAGTCATAACACACACACACACACACACACACGCACACACACACACACACACACACAGAGACTGATTTAAAAAGCAAGACCAAACCTAACTTCAAGCAGGGTTGCCAAGTCAGAGAGGAAAAATAGCTTTTATGTTGGGCCCTTGGCCTGCCCGTGCTGACAGTTACATACATTCCAGCTTGTCACTTGCCTCTGACTTACTTTCCCAAATACTTCCATTGAGTTATGCCACTTATCACCTGCTTAGTATGTGACACTTCATCGGCCAAGACAAATGTCACATTAGGAAAGTTGTCCAGCGAATGAGGGCAATAAAGGATTGCAACACAAAAAGTCTGGGCTTTTTCTTTTAATCCACTTTCTAGTTCTGCTTTCCAGATCTTGCCTGTGGTTGGGGCTGGTTGGATTTTTTACTATGAGTGAGAGTGTTGTATTTAGGTTACAAAGGGAGATATTCCAATAAATAGAGAAACTGGTTAAGACAAACTGCCCTTTAGGTTACAAAGGGAGATATTCCAATAAATGGAGAAACTGGTTAAGACAAACTGCCCTTGAAACTCAAAAACCTTGACAGTAAATTTGACCAAAAGTAGTGACAGTGATGAAAAACAAATGTTCACAAATATTACAGAGCTACCAAAAATGAGGTCATTGGATTTTCAGGGGACTTCTGTAGACTTCTCACAATCATGTATATATACATTTTTCATGAAGTGAGCTAAGTTCTTTTGAAAGTAAGAAGCTGACAGCTTTGGTTAGAGCCAGAAATAGAAGGCAAGCACTGGTGTGCCTTAATGGCAAGACTTTGCGGTCATTACCTGCTTCTGCTAATAAATTTCAAGGTTAGGTTACAGCCTTTCTCACTTCTGAGGGGCTTCTCAGAACCTGTTTTTCAAAGTGAAGATCACTGTCTCCAGATTTGGTAAAAATACCATAGCTGCTGTTCATAGCATGAGTACCATTGATGTGGCTCTGCAGGTAAAAGAATAGCAAATCAGTAAGTCTCAGTATCAATATTCCTATTCAAGTCCAACCTTCCCCACTCCCTACAGCAAATAAAACCCAAATTCCACCTAACACAAGGTACTTGGACAATTTTAATTTTTGAGGATATTACTTTTTCTTTACGTGGAAGGAAAGGAAGTTGGGTATTATCATGAGTTCATAAAAATAAGTCAAATCTGTGGACATAAATTTTCATGGCAATTTTAAAAAGCAAATCTGGGCCAGGCATGGGGGCTCATGCCTGGAGTGTCATCACTTTGAGAGGCCAAGGTGGGAGGATCACTTGAGCCCCAGAGTTTGAGACCAGCCTAGGCAACATTGTGAGACCCCCATCTCTACAAAAAAATTTAAAAAATTAGCGGGGCATGGTGGCACATGCCTGTACTCCTAGCTACTCAGGAGGCTGAGGTGGGAGAATTGCTTGAACCCAAGAGTTCAAGGCTGCAGTGAGCTATGATCATGCCGCCACACTCTACCTGGGCAACAGAGCAAGACCCTGTCTCTAAGCAAATAAATAAATAAAATTAAAAAAGCAAATCTGGGCTGGGCACGGTGGCACATGCCTGTAATCCTTGCACTTTGGGAGGCCAAGGTGGGTGGATGGCCTGAGCTAGGAGTTCAAGACCAGCCTGGGCAACATGGTGAAATCCCGTCTCTACTAAAATACAAAAAATTAGCCAGGCATGGTGGCGGGTGCCTGTAGTCTCAGCTACTTGGGAGATTGAGGTGGGAGAAATGCTTGAACCTGGGAGGCAGAGGTTGCAGTGAGCCGAGATTGCTCCACTGCACTCCAACCTGGGTAACCGAGCGAGACTCCATCTTAAAAAAAAAAAAAAAAAAGGCCGGGCGCGGTGGCTCATGCCTGTAATCCTAGCACTTTGGGAGGCCGAGGCGGATGGATCACCTGAGGTCAGGAGTTCGAGACCAGCCTGACCAATATGGAGAAGTCCCATCTCTACTAAAAATACAAAAAAAATTAGCCGGGCGTGGAGGCGCATGCCTGTAATCCCAGTTACTCGGGAGGCTGAGGCAGGAGAATCACTTGAAACCAGGAGGCGGAGGTTGTGGTGAGCCGAGATCGCACCATCACACTCCAGCCTGGGCGACAAGAGCGAAAACTCTGTCTTTAAAAAAAAAAAAAAAAAAAAGGAAATCTGATCATGTTACCCTGCTGCTTGGAATCCTTCAAAGATTCTCCATATATGTCATGTTTAAACCCAAATCACATAGCTTAGCCACCCGGACCCTTTGTGATCTGACCCCTGACCAACTCTCCAGCCTCTGTTTCAGCCCTGTCTTCCACAGTACAATCCCTATGGCCTGCCTGTCAGAACCAAAGGCGATTTCCCATCATGTGCCTGCGCATATGCTGTTGCCTCTGCTGGCAGAGTGATCCTCACCCTCCTTCTTTACCGGGTCTACTCCTGCTTGCCCTTTCTGGCTCCCATCTGCCCCACTTCCCACCAAGCCTTACTTCCAAACAGCAACACACACACCCCTCACACAATTCCTGAGAATCCTATTTGGACGCTCTTCCTGAGATGTGTTCAGCACCCTATTTTTGCCTTCATATATCTTACAACAGTCTTATTTGTCTGTGTTCCACTCTAAATAAGATCCACACCTCATTTATCTATCTCTAGCTCCTGGTTCAGTCCCTAATACAGAATAAGTACTTAATCATTTTTATTGAATAAAAGAATAATTGAATTGCCCATTTCCGTTTCTGGAATACACAGTGTCTCAGGATGCCCTTCCGTGAATTTCTGATCAATGAATCCTATGTCACAAAGAATAGATGACTCTAGATCTCTCAAAAGGACTTTCAAATACAGAAAGAAGTTCAGGTCAGCCCAGGAGATTGGGCGACCAAGATATAATTAACCATGAGTCAAACACTGGCCTGTGCACTTTAGTATGTATTTTCTCATCTAATCTTCCTAACAACAGTTAAGTGTAAGTCTTGTTTTCTCCATCTTACAGATGAATACGCTGTCCAAAGCCCACGCAGCAGGGAAGTCTTAGAGGTGGGGACTCATTTCCAGATTTTTTTTTTTTTTTCAGGACAGTCTCACTCTGCCCCCAGGCTGGAATGCAGTAGTACAATCATGGCTCACTGCAGCCTTGATCTCCTGGGCTCAAGCAATCCTCCCAACTCAGTCCCCTGAATAGTTGGGACCAGGAATGCAATCACGCCTAGCTAATTTTATTCCTTTTTTTTTGTAGAGTTGGGGTCTCAACTATACTTTCCAGGCTAGTCTTGAAATCCTGGCTTCAAGTGATCCTCCTGCCTTGGCTTCCCAAAGTGCTGGGATTACAGGTATAAGCCATCATGCTCAGTCCATTTCCAGGTCTTTATTTATTTATTTATTTTTATTTTTATTTTTATTTTTTTTGAGACGAAGTCTTGCTCTGTCTCCCAGGCTGGAGTGCAGTGGCATGATCTCAGCTCACCGCAACTTTCGCCTCCCGGGTTCAAGCAATTTTCCTGCCTCAGTCTCTCAAGTAGCTGGGATTACAGGCACCCACCACCAGGCCCAGCTAATTTTTTTGTATTTTTGGTAGAGACAGGGTTTCACCATGTTGGCCTAGCTAGTCTCGAACTTCTGACCTCAAGTGATCCACCCGCCTTGGCCTCCCAAAGTGCTGGAATTACAGGTGTGAGCCACCACGCCCAGCCTTTTTCCAGGTCTTTATGATTCTAAATTCCTGTTCTCTTTTCATATAGCATGAATGTGCAACTTCTTTTTCTTTCTCTAGGAGCATCTGGGTGAGGGGAACATTTCTGGCTTGTCTTTTGAAAGAAATAAATGCAGATTATTGAGACCTACAGGAGCCTAGGTCTGTCTGCGTTTGGAGCACCAGGTGATCCTGACCCTCCCCGACTACTGCATTTACTCAGGAAGTTCAGATTCAGAGAAAGAGGTTGACCTAGAGAAGATGGGGCAAACCTGGACCAAGGGGACACTTTTGACAAGACTTTTCTATTTGGTTTAAGCCTCTACAAACCGATATCATTGTTTTTAGCACAGCATGCACTAATTGCATCGATATTTTATTTTTGGCTAGTTCATGTTGCCGATATTATTTAACAATATAGGCCGGGCGCGGTGCCTCAAACCTGTAATCCTAGCACTTTGGGAGGCCGAGGTGGGCGGATCACGAGGTCAGGAGTTCGAGACCATCCTGGCCAACATCGTGAAACCCTGTCTCTACTAAAAATACAAAAAAATTAGCAGGGCGTGGTGGCGGGCGCCTGTAGTCCCAGCTACTCGGGAGGCTGAGACAGGAGAATGGCGTGAACCCCGGAGGTGGAGCTTGCAGTGAGCCGAGATGGTGCCACTGCACTCCAGCCTGGGCGACAGAGCCAGACTCTGTCTCAACAACAACAACAACAACAACAACAAAATATATATATATATATATATATCCCTTCATTTTGGATGCATTATACACATCTTTCCTGAGTTCTTGAATACAGTGATGAGCAGAATTGAACAGGTGCATTTCCATCTATGTGGCCTTAGGATTGTTTCTGCTAGAGTAGAATGAAGTTTGGTAGTTTGGTCAATGACCATAATGCCACTCACCTATCCAGTCTGTCTCTCTCTGGCACATTAGCACTGCCCTTTTCCCCCAGGGCAGTCCACTTTAGTCCACTGGAATTTGTGAAACCAGCTGCACCATGGCAAGCCCTGGCCTAGGATTAATTTGGCAGGGAGGTTATTCTGAGAAGTCTCTGACTCATAACTTTGGGGCTAACTCTGAGCACCAAGCTCCAGCCCTGCCCTCTTTTGATTTTTCTCTGTGCTGATTCATTCTGGGTTGGGACTTTATTGTCAGCAGTCATAATTGTATATGGGTGGAACTTGGATTTTAAATATGGCAAGGAGCCAAGTCTAGGGCGTCTACTAGCTTTGTTATTAATTGTGTCATTTTTTATTAATTGAAAAAAGGAAGAAAAGAAGGGATGATAGGAAGTAGAGAAAAAGGAAGTAAAAAATATATATATATCCCACTGACCCAAGCTGAAACCTATTCTCTTCCACCCTTTATATTTTCTCCAAGCCCTTGGAAAGACTTGTCCTGAATCTTGTTCACATGAGAAGAAGCCAGGTACAGTAGAAAAAGTACAGTCAGGCACAGTGGCTAATGCTTGTAATCCTAGCACTTTGGGAGGCCAAGGTGGGCGGATCACCTGAGGTCAGGAGTTCGAGGCCAGCCTAGCCAACATGATGAAACCCCATCTCTACTAAAAATACAAAAATTAGCCAGGCTTGGTGGTGCCTGCCTATAATTCCAGCTACTCAGGAGGCTGAGGCAGGAGAATCGCTTGAACCCAGGAGGTGGAGGTTGCAGTGAGCAGAGATCATGCTCTCCAGCCTGGGTGACAGAGCGAGACTCTGTCTCAAAAAAAAAAAAAGAGAGAGTATAGATTTTGGGGTTAGCATATCTGAATAATTGTATGATCATGAGCAAGTTATTTAAACCTCTTTGAAACTGTTTCCCAATCTGTAAAACAGCAATAATATTTACTTTTAGGGTTGTCATGACAGTTAGAAATATTCTGTATAAAGTGTCTGGTACATTAAAAAGCATTAATAACTTGAAAATATCGTTATAGCTATTTTTATTTTTATTTATTTATTTATTTTTGAGACGGAGTCTCCCTCTGTCGCCCAGGCTGGAGTGCAGTGGTGCAATCTCGGCTCACTGTAAGCTCCGCCTCCTGGGTTCAAGCCATTCCCCTGCCTCAGCCTCCCGAGTAGCTGGGACTACAGGCTCCCGCCACCATGCCCAGCTAATTTTTTGTATTTTTTTAGTGGAGACGGGTTTTCACCGTGTTAGCCAGGATGGTCTCGATCTCCTGACCTCATGATCCACCTACCTTGGCTTCCCAATATGCTGGGATTACAGGCGAGAGCTACCACGCCCGGCCAATGTCTGAATAATTGTATGATCATGGGCAAGTTATTTAAACCTCTTTGAACTTCTGTTTCCCAATCAATATTCCTAGCAATAATATTTACCTTTAGGGTGTCATGATGGTTAGAAATATTCTATATAAGGTGTCTGGCACATTAAAAAGCATTAATAACTTGCAAATATTATTGTTATAGCTATTTTTATTAAGGGATCCTTTGAAGCAGTGAGAATGTAGCCTCGCAGAATAGACTGAAAGTTTAAATTTCATTCCTCTGAAATTGTGGCAGAGTGTTCTATGCTCCCTTTGAGTGGAGACTTGGGTATGTCTAAGTACAATGGTGGTTGGGTCTCAGGGACTGATTCTGGCTGTGAGAATACCCAAAAGAGTCAGCATAGGAGAGGATCAAGCAATAATCAGAAGTCAAGTATTTGGGGAAGCAGTAGGAACTGGACATAAAGAGCTCCCTTAGTGGCTGGCAACTCCCCATTTACTAATGGAATAATCTTGTACAAGTTGCATAAATCACTGTGACTTGGTTCTCTTATCTGTGTCTACCTTTTGGGTTGCCATGAGGATTAGAGGAGATCACACATGGAAAGTGTCTAGCACAAATTAAAGTGCTCAGTAAAGAATTATCTCACATGTGGAGAGACAAATTGCAACGTACCAAGTTCAAGTGTAGTTTGGCATAGACTTTGGAGTAATACTACCTTGTTCAGATCTGAGCTCCACTACCGTCTGTCTCACTTTCTCATCTGTGAAATGGATATAATCGCTTCCTTGTCTGTACTTATCACATTCATGTGTTAGGAGGAATAATTTTTTTTTTTTTTTTTTTTTTGAGACAGAGTCTCGCTCTGTCACCCAGGCTGGAGTGCAGTGGCGCAATCTCAGCTCACTGCAAGCTCTGCCTCCTGGATTCACACCATTCTTCTGCCTCAGCCTCCCGAGCAGCTGGGACTACAGGCACCCACCACCACGCCTGCCTAATTTTTTGTATTTTTAGTAGAGACGGGGTTTCTCCATGTTAGCTAGGATGGTCTTGATCTCCTGACCTCGTGATCCACCCGCCTTGGACTCCCAAAGTGCTAGGATTACAGGCGTGAGCCACCACGCCCGGCCTAGCAGAAATAATTTTGAGTCAATATATGTAAAGCATTTATAGTATGGTCAAGTACTATATCAATAAATATTAAATAAATACATAGAGAAGTCAGTGCTATGACAAGAACAGAAGGCAAAACTAGAAGGATAAAAAACTAAATTAAGCTGGACACAGTGAAATGTGCCTGTAATCTCAGTTACTTGGGAAGCTGAGACAGGAGGATTAGTTGAGCCCAGAAGTTTGACACCATCCTGGGCAACATAGTGAAATCTCATCTCTAAATAAATAAATAAATAAAGTTGTTGACTCTTGACTAGAGTGGGCCATGAAGAACAAAAGCAGTAGTGGCCAGGCACAGTGGCCCACACCTGTAATCTTGGGAGGCTGAGGTGGGTGGATCTCTTGAGCTCAGGAGTTCGAGACCAGCCTGAGCAACATGATGAAACCCTGTCTCTACCAAAAATACAAAAATTAGCTGGGCATGGTAGCAGACGCTTGTATTCCCAGCTACTTGGGAGGCTGAGGTGGGGTTTCACTTGAGCCTGTGAGGTTGAGGCTGCAATGAGCTGAGATCGTGCCAGTGCCCTCCAGCCTAGGCGACAGAGCCAGACCCTGTCTCAAAAGAAAGAAAAAAGAAGGAAGGAAGGAAGGAAGGAAGGAAGGAAGGAAGGAAGGAAGGAAGAAAAGAGGGAGGGAGGGGAAGGAAGGAAGGAAGGAAGGAAGGAAGGAAGGAAGGAAGGAAGGAAGGAAGGAGCAAAGTAGTAGTGAAGCAAGTGCTTCCTCCTCTTTTTTTCTTTCTTTTTAAAAATTGGCTACAGGCAGTAAGGGGTGAGGGTGTGTCAGCCTGAGTTAAAGACCAGGATGTGAGTGGACACAGTCCTTCCAAGCTGCCATGGACCCCAGGAAAACGCCATGGGATCACTGTAACAGCAAGTCCTGCTTCCTTAGCTTCCCAGACCTGGTGCCTGAGAGCAGCTCTAAGCCTTTTCTGTGGGGGTGGGCTTGGTTAGGAAAAACTCACTCCATGGCAATGGCCACTGCTTTCAAGAGGTCCACGGCCATTTCCAAGGCCAAGTGACTGAGTAGATGGGAAACCCCGGTGACTTCTGCTTCTTCTGCTGTCTGACTTTGGTGCACAAGCGGGATGTAAAGTATTCAAATTCCAGGGATACAGCCAACTGTGCAAATTCCTGACAGGCAAATTGAGACCCATTATCCGTAATTACAGTTGCCCGAATTCCATGCCAGCGAGACCCTGTTTTCCAGCAGTCAGCAATAGCAGCTGCTGCCCTGGTGCCAAAAGCATCCAGGGAAAGTCCCAGGAATGGAGATGAGCAGCCCTCACAGGGTATTCCTGACAGCCTCTGTCAAGAATACCAAATCTTCTCACTTAAAACCTGGAGATGGCTCCTGTAGCTCTCAGGATTAACTCTTTGGCTAGGCTTGTCATAGTTTGGAACATCACCATCTTGAACTTCTTTTCCCCAACAACCTTCACTTAAGCCCTACTGAATTGCTTGTTTATAATGAACGACGTGATCCCTGATTCCAACCTATTGCCCCTCATTAAGGCGCTTCCTTATATGTGATTTAGTCCTTGGGCCAGGAATGACCTCATCACCAACTCCTACTCATCCTTAAAAACTCAGCTCGTGTAGCCCCAGCTACTCGGGAGGCTGAGGCAGGAGAATTGCTTGAACCCGGGAGGCGGAGGTTGCGGTGAGCTGAGATCGTGCCATTGCACTCCAGACTGGCGACAGAGAGAGATTCTGTCTCAAAAATAAAATGAAATAAAAACTCTTAGCTCATGCCTCCTTCTCTTCTCTGAGAAGCCTTCCTCGACATCCTCAGGCTGGATTTGATTTTTTTTCTGTTGGGCTCCCATTGTGCCTGTGCTCACACAACACAACACTGTCATTCTTTGTTTGATTTGTCTCCTCTGCTAGAGTGCAAGCCCCCTGAGGGCAGGGACCATATCTTATTAGATTTTCTCAGAACCCAGCACAATATCCAGTATCACTGGGCATCTATCCAATGACTGTCAGCTCATCAATAAATGACATCTTCCCTGCTGTAGTGCTAATGAAATTGTTCTTTCACTTGGTTAGATCAGATGATCCTCCTCAGAGATTACTGCTCAAACTTACTCTTAAAAGCAACCAGTGAAAACCCACAAAGAAAATTTCACTGGTATACTGAGTGTAAACTCAACTCACCACATGCCCTTCTATTTTTAATGCTGTTTAATCTTTCAAGGTTGGGTTTCCTAGGTATATAATAAGGCACAAAGACTTAATTAACCTTGTTGCTTCTGTTTTGTCATGGTGCTCTATTGAGGTCTTATTTAAATAGGATTTCGTGCTAGTCTCGTCATAGTTATTAACCAAGTCCAAAGGTTTTTGTTCAATTTCTAGCCATAGCATTATTTGAAGTGTAACTATTAAGAAATGTCTTTTTTTTTTGAGACAGAATCTCCCTAACTCTGTTGTCTAGGCTGGAGTGCAGTGGCATGATCTCAGCTAACCGCAACCTCCACCTCCCAGGCTCAAGTGATCTCCTGCCTCAGCCTCCCGAGTAGCTGGGATTACAGGCACCCGCCATCACGCCCAGCTAATTTTTGTATTTTTAGTAGAGATGGGGTTTTACCATGTTGGTCAGGCTGGTCTCGAACTCCCGATCTCAGGTGATCCACCTGCTTCAGCCTCTCAAAGTTCTGGGATTATAGGCGTAAGCCAGTGCACCTGGCCAGAAATGTCTACTTTAAGTGAAAGTACAAAAACATATTTATCTAAATGACTGTTTCCCTTACTATAGACCCCTTGCAAATCTAGCCACCTGTCTGCTTTTTTTTTTTGCCTTGAGACAGAGTCTCGCTGTGTTGCCCAGGTGGGAGTGCAGTGGCACGATCTCGGCTCGCTGCAAACTCTGCCTCCCGAGTTCAAGCGATTCTCCTGCCTCAGCCTCCTGCGTAGCTGGGATTACAGGTGCCTGCCACCACACCTGGCTAATTTTTGTTTTTTTTTTTAGTAGATACAGGGCTTCACCATGTTGGCCAGGCTGGTCTCAAACTCCTGACCTCAGGTGATCCGGCCACCTCGACCTCCCAAAAGACTGGGGTTACAGGCGTGAGCCACCGTGCCCAGCCTAGCCATCTCTCCTGAGATAATATCGTGGCTATTTGAAATAGCTTTGGGTCTCTACTTTTTATTTTTGCTGTCACAGAGAGTTGGTGATCCTTGCTTGAAGAGCGGTTTTGTTACTTTAAAACCCAAAACTATAGCAACAAATACTATTGTCCAATAAAATATCCACCTTATGTAACTTCTGGAAACAGTGTTGAACATGCACACCATTAGTTGGAAATCAGATATGTTAGGTAGTACACATTTTTTAATTTAAAAAGTAATAGTTACATAATTACTTTTAAACGCATTAACTGTATATATATGACAAGCACGTTGAACCCACAATTTGATGGATATTGCTTACGGAAAAGCTATATTGCTTAAGGAAAAACTTATTTAAGTAAAAATACAGTGAGTTAAATTGCTGACAGATAGTAAGCAGTAACCCAGGTTATGAGGATTAGACGAAGATTGTAAAGGGGGCATATAAATGACTAAGGTGTGAGAAACACCTGTGGAATGAAAAGAGCAGAGGCTCTGGGGCTCCAGTTATTTTACTTATTATCTGGGAGCCTGTGGGCAAGTGACTTACCTTCTCTGAGCCCCGCTTGCTGATCCATGCTGTGAGAGTGAGTTGCAGTGGTGATCAGAAATAAGGTTCATGGGTACTCAGCACCGTACCTAAAGGGCTCCATAGTGAGAATTTTTTAAAAATTAGAACCACTCTTATAGGACAAAGATATTAAGTCTACATTTAAAAAGTTGCCACAGTTTGGCCAGGTGCAGTGGCTCACGCCTGTAATCCCAGCACTTTGGGAGGCCAAGGTGGGTGGATCACGAGGTCAGGAGTTTGACACCATCCTAGCCAACATAGTGAAACACTGTCTCTACTAAAAATACAAAAAAAAAAAAAAATTAGCCAGGCATGGTGGCGTGCACCTGTAATCCCAGCTACTCAGCAGACTGAGGCAGGAGAATTGCTTTAACCCGGGAGCGGGAGGCGGAGGTTGCAGTGAGCCAAGATCGGGCCACTGCACTCCAGCCCGGGCGACAGTACAAGACTCCACCTCAAAAAAAAAAAAAAAAAAAAAAAAGAAAAAGAAAAAAGTTGCCACAGTTTGAAAGGGAAAACCAGGGACATTTCATTAAGCATGATGAGCATAAGGTGGCAGCTGGATATTACATTCAAGGTATGCCTTTGAATGTATTCACTTGGGCATGTTGGTTAAGGGACCAATCACGGAATGAAGGAGTCAGATAGTTACACCTTATATGATGCTAAATAACTGGCGCTACCCTTGAACTCTAAGAGTTTATCAACTCATAGATATTAAGACATGAGATTCTGTCCCTTACTGACCCTTATAATCTCTCTCTCTCTCTCTCTTTTCCTTGGTCAACTCAAAGCTTGAAACTAAATTCACAGCTCACTTCTAGAAATCTGTATCACCTGATCAACCACTTGCTCTTCCCCTTCACCTATACTCCTATGCTAAAGTGCACTTTCCTTGGTCCTGGTATTTTTTTTTCTCACTTTGCCATTGTATTATACAGATTCCCATTAAAAATTTTTTTTTAATATAGAGACCTGTCTCACTATGTTGCCCAGGCTGGTCCTGAACTCATGGGCTCAAGCAATCCTCTCCCCTTGGCCTCCCAAAGTGCTGGGATTATAGGCGTGAGCCACCGTGCCTGGCCCAGATTCCCATTTTGTATAGGTCCAATGCAAAAGGGAGAATACCTAAATGTCTTAGTCAGCTCAGGCTGACATAATCAAACTGCTTAACAGTGCGAATTAATTTTCTCACAGTTCTGGAGGCTGGAAGCCCAAGATCAGTGTGTCCATATGGTCAGATTCTGGTGAGGGCTCTTTTCTCAGCTTGCAGATGGTTGCCTTCTTGCTTTGTCCTCACATGGCTTGGCAGTTGGAGGATGTCAAGTGTAAGCCCCCTAGTGTCTCTTATAAAGGCACTAATCCCCTCATGATCCCCCCACTGTCATGATCTCATCTCATCCTAATCACCTCCCAAAGGCCCCATCTCCAAATACCATCACACTGGGGGTTGGAGGTTCAACATATGAATTTTGGAAGGCTACAACATTCAGGCCATGACACTAAGTAAATAATCAGATAATAAGAGTCATGTCATCTTTTGCCAAGAGCCAGCAATTTATCATCTGTGTCCCACCAGAATTTCCAGACCATCCAAAGAAACGTCTTCTTTCTTGGATCAGTCACTGTAAAACTAGGCAAGTGTGCTAACAACAGGCCACAAATATTGGTTCTTATATGGAGCCAAGTGTATATCCTTTATATCCCTAGTTATTCATCAGCCGTCACTGATTCACAAAAGATAGGCAAGACCTCCTGACATATCAGTTTAGTGGGTTCTCTTCCTCACTCTAGTTGATCACCCCAAGTGTATAAAATGAGAGCCTACAACGTGGCAGGCAAGTGTAGGATGTTATGACCTCATCTAATCTCACAGTTCTGACAGTGCAAATTATTGCACTGTGTTTTGGGGTGAGAAATTAAGTCTCAATAAGATTAGTTAATGTGCATAGCATTAAGCAACCTATAATTGAGGAGCTCAGATCTGAACCAGAGTCAGTCTGAATATAAAGGCTCCGAGAGGACTTAGATGTATTACTCGTCAAATGTTCATTCACTCATTGAACTTCCTGACCTGTGCCAGGCTCTACGTAGGCAATAGCAATGAATAAAATAGAACAACAACGACAAAATTCCAGGCCGGGCATGGTGGATCATGCCTGAAATCCCAGCACTTTGGGAGGCCGAGGCAGGTGCATCACTTGAGGTCAGGAGTTTGAGACCACCCTGGCCAATATGGTGAAAGCCCGTCTCTACCAAAAATACAAAAATTAGCCGGGCGTGGCGGCAGGAGCCTCTAATCCCAGCTACTCAGGAGGCTGAGGCATGAGAATTGCTTGAACCTGGGAGGTAGAGGTTGCAGTGAGCCAAGATCATGCCACTGCACTCCAGCCTGGGTGACACAATGAGTCTCCGTCTAAAAAAAAAAAAAAATTCCTGCCCTTATGACTTACTTACAGGAGACAGATAATAAACAAAACAAGTAAGTAAAATAAGTAGCATATCATACAGTGATAAGTAAAAGAAAAAGAAAAAGCAGGGCAGTGGGGTGGGGTGCAATGGTTTGTGCCTGTAATTCCAGCAATTTGGGAGGCTGAGGCAGGAGAATTGTTTGAACCCAGGAGTTTGAAACAAGACAGGGCAACATAGTGAGACGCCATCTCTACAAAAAAATTTAAAAATTACCTGTGCATGGTGGTGCATGCCTGTAGTCCCAGCTACTCGGAAAGTTGAAGCAGGAAGATCACTTGAGCCCAGGATTTCAAGGTTACAGTGAGCTATGATTGCACCACTGCATGCCAGCTGGGTGACAGAGTGAGACCCAGGCTCAACACACACACACACACACACACACACACACACACACACACCCAACAACAACAAAGAGAAAAAAACAAGGGAGGGGGACTAGGCTGACTGGGCTGGAAGGAATCACAATTTAAAATACAGTCATCAGGAAAGACCTTACTGAGAAAGAGATAGTTAAGCAAAGACATGGAAACAGTAAGTTGTATGAGAATGTCATTAACCCTGACTCTCCAAAGGTTCACGGGAGAGTGATGATTTTTGAAAAGCCATTGTGTCAGGACTCTTTTTGTTGTAAATGATAGGAAAATAGGCTCACCATGACTTCAGCAAGAAGGGGGAATGTATTATTAGCTCAAGGAATTGAAAAGTCCAGGTCAGGCTGGAGTCAGGGGTCAAACAACGTCATTCGGACACGACCTAGTTCATTTTGCATTTCTGCTTTTTCTGTGGTGGTTTATTTTCTAGTTCCATGTGGAGGTAGAATGGCTATCAGCAACCCCAGGCCAACATCCTGCAGAGTTCAAACCTAGAATGGAAGAAAGAGTGCCTCTTTACCAGCAGGCCAGGCAAAAGACTCAGTGCATATTATTGGGTCACAGGCTCACTTGGGCTCATCTGAACACTTGACTATGATCCGGAACACATGGCTCTGATCGGCTGGGCTCAGTCACCTGCCTAACCCTGGAGTCACAGGGAGAGTTAACATACTGACAGCAGTGGAAGGTGGGGCCCCGAGGAAATATGGGGTGTTGACTGCAGAGTAGAGAAAGCAGCAAGTATCCATGATATCACTGATCTAAAAATAATTTCTTTTATGATATTGCGTAAATTGTTGATGCAGTTTGCTCCATGCCCAAAGGGTGGTTAATAACAGATTACAGATTTCTCCCTAAGAGATGATCTACAGAAAGCCTAAGCTCCTTCAGTGGGACTTCTGGATTTCTGGGGTCCCCTGTCACTACAAAAGACAGGTGAACAGCGCATTCACAAGCTCTCAGAGCTTCAAGCGTGGCTGAATGTTTGGTTTTATACAGTGACCTCTTGTGCTTCCTCCGTGGGCTTTAGTGAGCCGTGTCACAAGTGCCTGACATCCCCAGCGTCAGAAGCTCAAGGCTTTTAGAGTCTTGTTCCACTCAGACTGACCTGTTACCTATGGGGCCTGACAACATTCTAGAGACATAGTCCTAAATTCTGAAAACCTAGTCCACTACTTGAACAGAATCTTGGTGTTTTTCTAGGAAACTCCATTTTTATGCTTTGATGTTAGACAGCCCTGGGGCTAGATTTTGACTATCACTTACCTGCTGGGGGACCCTGAACAAGTCATGTGACTGACTTCTTGAGCCTCAGGTTTCATATTTGCATAATGAGGTCATTAAAATGAGTAAATAAATGACCATGTATAAAGAATCTAGTAACAGCCTGGCATACAGCGGGAGCTCAGAAAATTTGTTTCATTTTTTTCCACTTCCCTGCTCCCTTTTTCCGTGAGGCCATTACCAGGCTTCCCTGGAGTCCATGTTATGCAACTTGCAGATAAACCTGTCAAATAAAAAGGAAAGGAATGAAAGGGATGGGTAAATGAACCCTGGGGCAGTGCTGGGGGATGTGTAGTTGAGTGGAAAATCATAGACTTTGGAACAAAACTGAATGTTAAATACAGGCCCCATCCCTTGTTAGATAGAAGGCCTTGGGAAAATTACTTAATATTCCAGAGTCCCAATACCCACAATGAGAAAACAATTACTGCTGTTTACGGAGGCTGTGAGGGTTAGTTGAAACAATGTAACCTGGCACACAGTAGGCCTTCCATGAGTCCTAGTTCTCTTTGTTTGCAAAAGTAATTTAATACTTGGGTGAAAGTGATTGACAATCAAGACACTTACACACAAAAATGCCCAGAGAAAATTATTTTCCTGAAGGCTCAAACATCCAGACTTTTGCTTGTTCTCCTCCCTTTTTGCTTCTGCAATTTTTTCCCCTTATGTTGGAAGCTGGGAAATAAAAGTCAGTCAACAAAGCCGTACTGACAACATGTCATGCCCGAAGGGAATACTGTGTGTTATGGATGGGAAACCAAATCAGCCATAATCCTTGTCCTTGAGAAGGTTTGACTTAATTGGGGGAAATAAAACATGCAAAAGAGGTTATTTAAAATGCTTATGAATAGCCTGCTGACCAAATGCCAAGGTAGACCATGAAGGAGTGACCAGGTTTGGATGTGAAAAGTCAGGAGGGTTTCTAAGGACAGAGATTAGGAGGGAGAAGAACCCCCAGCAGAAGCCTAGAGGTGGAATGAAAAACCTCCTGCCTGTGGGATGGTGACCTCACTGACTTATCTGCACACCAGGAAGGCATTGTGTAGAGGTCATGAGATAACAAGTCAAGAGGCTCTTGAGCAATCAAATGAGGTCAATCACAAGTCTATGTTATTACCTGTTACTAGTGCTGGTAACACAAACAAATCCAGTCTCCCAAACTGGTTGGAAAAAGAGCTGAAACTTTCATCCACCATAAGGTGGGGACCATTCCTCTTATGACTTTTTTATGTAAATCTGAACTTTCTGGCAATTCTTACATAGAAATAAAACTACATGTCTCTGTGTAGGGTTGCATTGGACAAGACCTGGAACTCCATCAGGTGCCGCATGTCAGCATAGTAATGGTGCCACCTCTTACTGGAGCTTAAATCACTGGATCTTCCCACCTCCACAAGGAAGGACAGAGGATGCTGGTCTACGCTCCCAAGCCCACCTTAGTGTCTGAATAAAACCCTCCTCTGTGCTCCTCTCTACAGCTGGGTGTCATCGTGGCGTGATGGCTATGAGCTGGCTCTGTTTCTCACTGGCTGTGTGAAACTCAGCCAGCTAAATAGGAGGATGATACTACTAATGGTAATTCTTTCCTGTAATTGTAATTAATTGGGAGGTAATTAATTTAAAAGGCTTAGCATAGTGTCTGGCACACAGTAATCACTTACTAAATAGTACTTATTATCTTAAACTAGCTTGAAGTTTGGACACTATTTTTCTCTAGAGCAGAAAGGGCAGATTTATGTGACCCAGAATGGAGGGGAGCTCCATTCATTAGGAATGGATTTAAACCCAGAGGTGATTCTAGCATGGTAGAGTGGAGAATCTTCTACCTTTACTCTTCCAGCGTATTTGAATGTTTGAAGCACTCTTTGGTGGGAAGGTTAATGGAAAGACTCAGTGGAGTGTGTGTATGCTTTTTTTTTTTTTTGAGTATTCAAAGTACGGTAACTTTTTCAGGGCATTGCTTAGAAATGGACATGTGTGTGTGTGAGTTATGCATAAGTGAAAATATAAATATAGAGCTTTATACATATAAGTAAGTTTATTAATTTTCAGTATGATGGATCTGATGCCACTGAAGACAGAAAGACTCAGCACGGCTTTAGCACAGACTAAATGTGTGATCTGGAGAAAGTTATTTAAGCCCCAGCTCAATTTCCTCAATTGTAAATTGTTATTATTATCGAACTCAGAGTCTTATCGTGAGGATTAAACAAGATACCAAATGAAGGGTGCCTGGCCCACAGATGTTAAATGAGAGTTTAATAGAGACATGGAGCATTGTCATCAAAGTCTTGGTTTCTTACCCAGCTCATTTACTCTCTGGAATAGTTTGGAAGAAATTATACATAAGAGACAGCCTGCTTGGGGAAGACTTGATGAGGAGGAGAACTGGTTGGGTGGACATATTTGATCCTTGATGCAACTCCAATGTGTGTAATGGCAACCTAAACCTCCTTTAGACAGATGATGGTAGTCATGCAGTTTGTCATGGTAGGAGGTTTCAAAATAAATTTCCTCTGCAGCAGTGCTAGGTTGTTTGCTTAGGAGATTGTACTTCTGACCTAGATCCACCCTCTCTCTCTGGACCACAGCTGATAAAGAGAAACATCTGGATTCTCCAGGTTCACTGGTGTGGGAGGAGGAGAGGGTGGAGATCTGGGCTGAGAGTGAAGACACCTGGATTCTGGTCCCACTCGCCACTTGCCCATGGGCACATCACTTCATCTCTGAGTCTCAGCTTCCGTGGGTTCAAACTGATGTTCTCTAAATTCTTTCCAAGTTCTAGTATCTTGTAATTCTACGAATGTGTAACTTACTTTCTAGCTGAAGAACATGATCATACTAGACAAAGGCAATGCCAAAATGAGATCGCCTCATTCCGTTATGCAATTTCTTTGGCTTTCTAAAAGGAGTAGGGCGGGATTCAGCCAGATGAATAATGATGAGCAAACATGTCTCTAAATCCAGGATGCAGAGTCTGGTCTTTAATAACTTGTAGGCAATGCCCTGTGCTCTCTCTAACGCCCCCACCCCAGCTGTCCGACACAGGGCTCCTGGTTGGGAGGAATTGCTCTTACTCTTTGGCGAGGTTATTCTATTGGATTTCAGAGCTGGTTTTCAAGTCTCTGTCATTCCAGAGAGACTCCCCTCGGTTCTCAGGCACCCAGCAGAGGCAGCTCACACCCTCTCTCCACATGTTACTGTGGATGAATGTGTCAGAGCAAGTCGAGTCATGGGAAAGGCATGAGCTCTCCTACCTGCTCCCCAGGCAGGTCCCTCCAGGAGTATTTTCTCTGGCACCGAGCTTAGTCACTTGCCAAGCTCTCAAAACAGAGATATCTCTAAAATTCCAGGAGAACTGTTTATTCCCAGGCAAAGTACCTTATTTGGTGGTAAACATAAAATGGATAGAAGGTCTCTTCTGAGAAAAGCCACCCACTGAGTGATGAGAACTGGCCACCCAGAATATAACTGGGCACTTACTAGCACAAGCAAGTATAATTGCCATTGTGACATTTTTAAAGCCCTTGGCCATTGATGAAGCCCTTTTGCGTGCTTTACACCAACTTACTGGCCTCACCACAACTCTATGTAATAGGTAGTATTATTTTTAAATTAATTAATTATTATTATTTTTGAGATGGAGTCTTGCTGTGTCGCCCAGGCTGGAGTGTAGTGGCATGATCTCAGGTCACTGCAACCTCCACCTCCTAGGTTGAAGCTATTCTCCTGCCGCAGCCTCCCGAGTAGCTGGGATTGCAAGCACCAGCCACCACGCCTAGCTCATTTTTGTAATTTTTAGTAGAGATGGGGTTTTGCTGTGTTGCTTAGGCTGGTCTTGAACTCCTGACCTCAGGTGATCTGGCTGCCTTGGCCTCCCAAAGTGCTAGGATTACAGGCGTGAGCTACTGCACCCAGCCTTTTTTTTTTTTTTTTCTGGAGAGACAGGTTCTCACTCTGTCACCCAGGCTGGAGTGCAGCAGTGCAATCATGGCTCATTGTAATGATAGGTATTATTAAACCTATTTTACCAATGAGGAAAGTGAAATTTAGGAAGACTAATTTTTGCCCAAAGTCACATAACAGATAAAGAGTGAGTCTGGGACCTTAACTCAAGTCTTCTGACCCTGAATTCAGTGTTTTTACCATCAGTACAACAGAACCAGGAAGTCCATTCAAATCTACATCCCCATATAAGCAGGAAGAACTCTGAATACTTCTTGGTCAATGATCTCGTGATTCATCAGCCCAATTTTCTTGACAATATCATTTTTTATAGCCATTTAGTCATTTTCCTGACAATGGCTCATGCGCAACAAAATTAATCAGATAAGATATTGGAGCTGCTCTTGAGAAGCTTACATTCCAGAGAAACAATTCAAATGGGAGAACAGTGTTTTATGATTTTGGTTTAAAGTCAGTGCAGAATAAGGGTTAAGAGACTAAAAAAAAAACTTCTTATGGAAAAATTAGTTCACTAAGGCGAGTTAAAATCATCAATACTTTCTTTTTTTTTTTTTTGAGACAGAGTCGTGCTTTGTCGCCCAGGCTGGAGTGCAGTGGCACAATCTCAGCTCACTGCAAGCTCCGCCTCCTGGGTTCACACCATTCTCCTGCCTCAGCCTCCCGAGTAACTGGGACTACAGGTGCCTGCCACCACGCCCCGCTAATTTTTTGTATTTTTAGTAGAGACGGGGTTTCACCATGTTAGCCAGGATGGTCTGGATCTTCTGACCTCGTGATCCGCCCACCTCTGCCTCCCAAAGTGCTGGGATTACAGGCGTGGGCCACCGTGCCCGGCCAATACATTCTTTAATTCACCAAGTATTTGCTAAGCATCTGTTATGTGTCAAGCTCTGTACTAGCAACTAAGAACCAATGATAAATAAGACTTAGTCCCCACTAAGTAACTTAACAATTCTCAGGGGTAGGTAGAGGTGTCAATATGTCATTGCAATGGAGTGTAACAAGGTCCCCAGGAAAGCCACAAAGTTTTGTGGCACATAGAGGCAGAGAAGGCTTAACAGAAGAGGTAATTTTTTTTTGAGACAGGGTCTCACTGTGTTGCCCAGGCTGGAGTACAGTGGTGCAATTATGGCTCACTGCAACTTCCACCTCACGGGTTCAAGCGATTCTCCCACCTCAGCCTCCTGAGTAGCTGGGACTACAGATGCATGCCACCACACCTAGCTAATTTCTGTACTTTTAGTAAAGACGAGTTTTCACCATGTTGGCCAGGCTGGTCTCCAACTCCTGACTTCAAGTTATCCTCCCACCTCAGCCTCCCAAAGTGCTGGGATTACAAGCGTGAGCTACCACACCCAGCCTGAAGCAGTCATATTTTACCTGAAGTGTAAACAATTAATAAAAATTGCCAAATAAAGTATACATGATCATTTGAGAAAATCATCATCATCACGACCGTCATCATCAGTACCACCACCGTCACTCTATAATTACCTCCTATGTGCCAGACATTCTACTAAGCCTTCTGTATACATTAACTCATTTGATCCTCTCAGCAAACCACAGGTATGCATGAGTGTTTATGTGAAGGATTGAGATTATTTCAGTGTGGCTGGAACATGGTGTACAAATCGTGTCTACCTCAGTGGCTCTCCCAACCTCTGTGCCTCTTCTCCTGTTTTCTCATCATTCTCTCTATGCAGTACATTTTAAATACATAGCTTGAGCTTTTGAACCACACTACAGATGCAGACTTGGGCTCCAAATCTGAAAAAAATGCTAGCCTGTGGTTATAACCTCTTAGAGATCAGTGTTTTTTCTTTTCTTTCTCCCTGACTCTAATTGGTGCCAACACCTCACTTTCCATCATCCCATGGGGTGCTGTGGGAGGGGCCAGTTTACTTCTGGTTCACACGGACTTGAGGAGGTGACTGTGGAATCCCTGGTAATCCCTAGCCTTGACTTCTGTGTTCTTGCTTCCAGAATCCATCAAAACCACAACTCAGTTTTGCAGCTTGGAGAATTCAGATGGACAAATGCCTTCACAGGAAAGGTGGCTTTGATGTTCCACTTACTTCTCTGGGTTCTTGCTTTCTCTTAGACTTGAGGCTGGAATTTCTTACCATCCTGTCAGCAATCTGATGCTTTTACAAATATGAAAAGAGAATTATCCAGCATGCTTAGTTATTTTCAGCAGGAGAGTTGGTCTAAATGACTAGTCCTTCAACTAGAGGAAACTCAAAGTCCCAAGACTCATCCAACTTTCACAACAATCCTATGATGTAGATACAATTAACTTGATTTTTCCAATGAGCCAAATGTGATTCAGGGAGTTTAAATAACTTGCAAAAGGTCACACAGTTAATAGATGATAGGGCCAAGGTTCCAACCCAAAATTCTCTGACTTTAATTTCCACATCTCTCCCACCACATTCCCAGGTTCACCACTCACTAGCTGTGTGGCCTTGGGGAAGTCACTTAACCTCTCTGTGTTTAAATTTTCTCATTTACAAAATGAAGGTAATAAAAGAATCAACATCAAAAAATTGTGCCAATGAAATGAATTAGTACATGTAAAGCATTTCTAACTATGCCTTGCACATAAAAAGAATAAATGTTTGCAGTTTCTAACATTATTATTATAGTTCTCTAGGGAAATCAAACTTGTCCAGAAGCTGGAAGTTTATGATCTATGACTTATTTAGAGAATACTTGCCAATCTCAATCTCTATCTCTCTGTCACACACACACACACACACACAGACACACACACACACACACACACACACTCTGTCTCTCATTCATTCATTCATTCACCCTTTATAGGCAGCCTTCAGTGTGTAAGGCCTTCTACACAGAGTACATTTACGTCTTGCAGAGCTTTGTACCAAGGCCATGAGTTTCTTCCCACTCTGCAGTCCTGTTTTCCAAAGGGAGGAGGAACTTCCCTTCTGGACTCTAGGATAACAGAGGAGGCCTGTCTGAGTAAATAAACATTTTGGAGTTACAGTATGTGTTGATGTCCTTTCCTGTTTTCTTCTCCTGTTTCTGTAGCCTCCTGGTACACAGTGGACAAACAGGGAGTTACTCTTGTGGAGGCTCTGCCACCAGGCCCTCACCTATCCCAGATGACAGAAGTCCTAAAGCATTAGTTAGTTGCATCTTTTTTTTTTTCCAAGTGTCAGCTACCTCTTTAGAGACTGCCAGACCCTCTCTGAAGATGAGAGGCCAAACCCAGGGGCGCCAGAGAGTCATTCATCAGATGAAGAGGTGACTAGCCACAAATATCCATCAATTACTTGCCATGTGCAAGGAACGCTGTGTTGACGTTGTGGAGGACGGGAAGGTTATCATGACACAGCCTTGTGATGAGGTAAGGAGCACAACAGCTCGTAAATAATTTTCATTTAACAACAGAAGATTGTCATAAGGCAGTATTTAGGTACAAAGTGAAGGAAATAGCCGTCGATGCTGGTACAAGGGATTCAGAGGGGAAAGAGGGAAGTGTGTGTGTGTGTGTGTGTGTGTGTGTGGTGGAGTGTGAATGTATGTGTTTTGTGATTGGTGTCAGGGTCCAACTTGGGAGGCAAGTTGAGTGAGAACACTCTCCATGGGATAGGGTGTGGGAAAATAGTGGGATTTAGTTTAGGGTCCAGGAAATATGGGGAAGGACTAGAGGCAATATATCTAGTTAGAGTGCAAAGATTCTAGGTGTGAGCCATGGTCACAGTACGTATTTAATCTGAAGGGTGGTTCAAGGCAACCCATATGAAATCAAGCGGTGTCCACCTTGACCTTGTTCCTTTAAACCAGCTGGCCTATCCACGCACCGCACATTTATTGGTAAGGCTAGTCCTGGATGCATTAATGCCTTTTCTTTTTAAGACAGGATCTGACTTTGTAGCATAGGCTGCAGTGCAGTGGCATGAACATGAATCTTTGCGGCTTTGACCTCCAGGGGTCAGGTGATCCTCCGGTAGCTGGTACTATAGGCGTGTGCGCCACCACGCCCAGCTAGTTTTGTATTTTTAGTAGAGACAAGGTTTCACCATGTTGCCCAGGTCGGTCTTGAATTCCTGGGCTCAAGTGATGGGCCCGCTTCGGCCTCCCAAAGTGCTGGGATTACAGGCATGAGCCACCACGCCCAGTCCATCAACACCTTTTCTAATAATAATCTAGAATCCTTCACTCTTGCCCTTGAGAATAGGAAAGTGAAAGGCTTCCTAACTCAGAGACTTATTAGACCGTGAAAGCGGAAGAGTTAGCTTCTGGTCATTCAAAATAAACTGAACCTAACCTCTCTTGTTCCAGCCTCTGAATCCCAGGTTTCATAACGCTTGTTTCTGTTCTCATACTACTTCCTGTGGATCCTTATTCCTGTAGATGTAATATTGGGCCTGGATGAAATGAAGTATAAAGAAGGAGTCAAAGACAGTGATTAAGAACTAGGCCAGGTGCGCTGGCTCACGCCTGTAATCCCAGCACTTTGGGAGGCCGAGGCAGGTGGATCACAAGTTCAGGAGATCGAGACCATCCTGGCTAACATGGTGAAACCCCGTCTCTACTAAAAATACAAAATATTAGCTGGGCATTGTGGTGGGCACCTGTAGCCCCAGCTACTCAGAAGGCTGAGGCAGGAGTATGGTGTGAACCCGGGAGGCGGAGCTTGCAGTGAGCCGAGATCACACCACTGCACTCCAGCCTGGATGACAGAGTGAGACTCCGTCTCAAAAAAAAAAAAAAAAGACAAAAAAGACAGTGATTAAGAACTAAGACCAAGAAAAAGCAAGAAAAAGGCTCATCCTATATGATTCCTGGTAAGCACTGCAGAGGTGGGCATGGCTTTTTTTTTTTTTTTTTGAGAGGGAGTTTTCACTCTTGTTGCCCAGGCTGGAGTACAATGGCACGATCTTGGCTCACCACAACCTGGCATTTTTAAAGTGTTGACCAGGGTGAACCATTCTGGAGTGTCAATGGCATAAAATAGTATTAGTATGTTTTTTGTTTGTAAATGTTATCAAGATGTGATTCAATTGAAATCTTTTTTTTTTTTTGACAGAGTCTCACTCTGTCACCCAGGCTAGAGTGCAGTGGTGCCATCTCAGCCTCCCAAGTAGCTGGGACTACAGGCCTGCTCCACCATGCCTGGCTAATTTTTGTATTTTTAGTAGAGATGGGGTTTCACCATGTTGGCCAGGCTGGTCTTGAACTCCTGACTTCAAGTGACCTGCCATCCTTGGCCTCCCCAAAGTGCTGAGATTACAGGTGTGAGCCACCGTGCCCAGCTTGAAATCTTTAATACTAATAATTACATTATTCTGTTCGATGTTTGCATACCAGTAGGTGTAAAACACAAAGGTAGCTGCAGATCCGGTTGCTCAGTAGTTCTTAACCTTAATGCCACCAGCTGAGTGGTTGTGAGGTGTTTTCAAGGTACTTCTTTCTTGTGTTGCTTTGAGAGTAAGGATAAGGGAATGAAAATAGCAGAACGAGCAATGGAAAAAGGAGGTAGCGGGATTTTAACCTTGGCCCCCAAGAGGCAGCAAAGGAAAAACAACACAAAGAGAATGAGAAATCCAGACAGTCATTGAAAGGAGAGGGAAATGCAAGAGAAAGCAAAGGCTGTAGGGTAGGAAATAGATAGAGACTGAGAGTCCTAAGCATGGGCACTAAAGGGACTGGGGTAGTCTCAGTTGGAGACGGCAGCATTTTCCAGAAAGATTAAAGCCCATTATTACCTTTAGAAACAAAAAGGATGTTGGAAGCAGGGAGCACAGTGGTGTGACTGCCCTGCTGTGGTTCATGAGCTAGATGCCAGCCGAGGTAAAATCCCCGGAGCAGTAGCTGAGAAGGGAAACATCCTCCACATGGGCAGACACATGCTGCAGAGCCTGGAAATCATCCCAGTGTAGATCCCTTTTTAAAAGCCCTCAAAACAGTGCGTGCAGGTACATTTCCAGCAACTGACTAGGGGTTCAGGGTTGCAGCCGAGCTGAGCTGGGAGTCTCAACAGATTCAAATGGACCAAGCCTTTGACCACAAAGGAGAAGAGAATGCACAATAATTTTTTTGAGCACAATAATGCCATGAAGAGGATGCTCTTACCTCCATTTTGCAGGTGAGCAAAGAGATGGAGTATACAGTGATAATACATTATTCATCCCTGCCCAAGGTCACATGTGAGAAAGTGTGAACCTGGGATTCAAACCCCAGCCTTTCTGTCCTCAAGCCTCAACACTTACATCATGTTGGGCATCGTTTCATTTTTTGAAATCTCACCTAGGGCCAACTTCTTTATATACTTTCTCTGAGCTATAACAGGATCCAGCCATGCGCTTAAGTGTCAGCATGTCAGCATTTCAAAAACCTGCCACTTCCACATGACCTTAACACCTAGAGCTAAAATAGGGCAGGATCTCAGGGCCCAGGCATCTCTTTCCTTTTCTGATGATTTCATGGAGTGTGGGGGCAGGGAGCCCTGAGTGGGTAGAGTCCAGACTAGGAAATATTTCCTTAACTGGCCCTAAGGCATGTGCTCGTATATTTCTTTCCTTATATTCATAGACTTATTTAAGAAATATAGACCCCAGAAGATGAACACACTCAATAGATTTTCCTTCTGTTATTTGGAGGAATGATGTGATATGATTGATTTCTATCTTTGTTAAAACATTTAATTACATCTTTCATCTTAAATTATTTGAAAATAGAAGCATTTTTAATAAAAATGGCTGTATAGGGGAAAGTAACTAATATTCACTGTAAGCCTGTTTGTGTCAGGTGCTTTAATCTAGATGATTTCCTTTACTTCTATGGGGAAGGTATTACTATGGCCACTTCACAGAGGAGGAAACTGAGGTTCAGAGACATTACCAAAATAGTAGGTGGTCAGAGCTGGGATTTGAACCCAAGGACACTTGAATCTTGACTAGGCAACATGTCAGGCTTTTAAGAAGGAAGTCTTGGGATTAAAATAGAAAAAACATTTAAGGAGCTTAGGACAATATCTGGGACATAGTAAGCTTTAAATGAATGTTCAGTATTGTTACTGGTGTTATTATTATTGAAAGATGATCTGTAAGACCACCTTAAAATTTAAAAAAAAAAATTTTGGCCGGGCGTGGTGGCTCAAGCCTGTAATCCCAGCACTTTGGGAGGCCGAGGCAGGCGGATCACAGGGTCAGGAGATCGAGACCATCCTGGCTAACATGGTGAAACCCCGTCTCTACTAAAAATACAAAAAATTAGCCGGGCGTTATGGCGGGCGCCTGTAGTCTCAGCTACGCGGGAGGCTGAGGCAGGAGAATGGCGTGAACCCGGGAGGCGGAGCTTGCAGTGAGTGGAGATCGTGCCACTGCGCTCCAGCCTGGGCGACAGAGCAAGACTCCGTCTCAAAAAAAAAAAAAAAAAAAAAATTTGAGACAGGGTTTGGCTCTGTCATCCAGGCTGAAGTGCAGTGGTGCAATCGCAGCTCACTGCAGCCTCGACCTCCTGGGCTCAAGCGATCCTCCCACCTCAGCCTCCTGAGTAGCTGGGACTACAGAAGCATGTCGCCATGCCGGGCTAATTTTTAAATAATGTTTTGTAGGGATGGGGTCTTGTTATGTTGCCCAGGCTGGTCTTGAACTCTTGGGCTGAAGTGATCCTCCTGCCTCTGCCTCCCAAAGTGCTAGGATTATAGGTGTATAACCACACCCAACCAAAGACCACATTTTAAAGAGAATATCTGATGTATTGATTTTCAACCACATCTGGCAGATGAATGAATATCTGGAGATACGACGGTGATCAATATTCTGATGGTAACACTGGCAGGTTACATTTACACAGTGATTTGGGCTTTGCAGTCTTTCCAAGGTGTCCCCATTCCTAGGGAAAACGGACCATCCTATAGGATTCCAGGAGGCTACTGACTTGTCTTTTGATAGTCAACAGCTGGAAGGAAAGATAGAGGGATTGTATAAGTTCTGAGTGCTGGCGGCACTTGTAAAAATGCAAGCTCAGGCCTTCCTTGTAATTAGCAGAAAACAGTCATAGGTCAGAGATAAGAAACAGAAGGGCTGAGTCCGTTGTGGGAAGCTTGCCTGGAACCCTCTCTGCTAAAGCATTCCCGAGGTTGGTGGAGAGGATCAGGGTGAGCTTCTTACTGACGACCTGTCTAAAAAATCAGAGGAACGGCTGATATTTAAGGAATTTTTTATCTCCATTTTCCCCCTTGAAATTTGGTTCATGTGGGCTACTAGTTTGCTATTTCATTTTTCCGGTGTTTAGAAAAATAAATTACATTTCGGTGACTATTTCCTTGCTCTGGCCCTTGCTGTTGGCCATGCTGTTTACCTTTCCTGCCTGAGCACCTCCTGCTGGCTCCTCAGGGCTTACTCAAGAATCTTTTTTTTTCAGTGGCACGATCCCGGTTCACTGCAACCTCTGCCTCCCGGGTTCAAGCGATTCTCCTGCCTCAGCCTCCTGAGTAGCTGGGATTACAGGCATGCGCCACCACACGCCCCCCCTTTTTTTTTTTTTGAGATGAAGTCTCAGTCTGTCGCCCAGGCTGGAGTGCAGTGGCGCAATCTCGGCTCCCTGCAAGCTCCGCCTCCCTGGTTCACGCCATTCTCCTGCCTCAGCCTCCCGAGTAGCTGGCACTACAGGCGCCCGCCACCATGCCTGGCTAATTTTTTGTATTTTTAGTAGAGACAAGGTTTCACCGTGTTAGCCAGGATGGTCTCGATCTCCTGACCTCGTGATCTGCCCGCCTCGGCCTCCTAAAATGCTGGGATTATAGGCGTGAGCCACCAAGCCCGGCCCCACACCCGGCTTATTTTTGTATTTTTAGTAGAGAGGGGGGTTTCACCATGTTGGTCAGGCTGATCTCGAACCCCTGACCTTGTGATCCGCCTGCCTTGGCCTCCCAAAGTGCTAGAGATTACAGGCATGAGCCACTGCGCCCGGCCTCAAGCATCTTAAGCCTCCCTGAACTGCTTGCTTCTCCTCCTCTCTCTCCCCAGTCTAGGCTAAGTACCCGCTCTCAAGGACATCCCAGGCATGCTTCTCTACCTATATCATAGCCCATATTACTTTGAAGTGATGTCTCTTTCTGCATTGAAAATGTTTGGTAAGCATCTGAATCTCCTTTCGGAGAGGAGCACCTGGGCCTTATATCCTTCATCAACAGAGCAACTGGTATGCAGTAAGTGCTCAGGAAAGAGGAGTCCAATGGAAATGCCTCCAAAACAGAGTGAACCCATCTGTCAGTCCACCATGCAGGCGATAGTCAGAATCACATGACTAAAAACAACCTACTTCCAGTTTTATTTATTTATTTATTATTTTTAGTGTTTTCTAATTGCCAAATCTTATTCTGAGGGATAAAAAGCCAGAAAGGTGAATCTGAAAATCTAGGTATAAATATAGATGAGCCAGGTGCGGTGGCTTACACCTGTAATCCCAGCACTTTGAGAAGCCAAGGCGGGCAGATCACAAGGTCAGGAGTTCGAGACCAGCCTGGCCAATATAGTGAAACCTCGTCTCTACTAAAAAAACTACAAAAATTAGCCGGGCGTGGGGCGGGCGCCTGTACTCCCAGCTACTTGGGAGGCTGAGGCAGGAGAATCGCTTGAACCTAGGAGGTAGAGGTTGCAGTGAGCAGAGAGATTGCACCACTGCACTCCAGTCTGGGCAATAGAGCGAGATTCTGACTCAAAAAAATAGATAGATAATAGATGATAGATAGATAGACAGATAGATAGATAGATATGACAAAATGACCACGGATGACAAGGATGAAAGTTTGGGTGATGGATCTTCTCTTTCCCAGAGATAGACTTCCTTGGGCCTGCCTAATGTTGTCACTGTTCATTTAATGTCCCTTTAGGTCAACAGCCAGAAATGGAGACAGATGCTGGCTTCCGTAGCAGCA
This sequence comes from Nomascus leucogenys, assembly GCF_006542625.1. Lineage (NCBI taxonomy): Eukaryota > Metazoa > Chordata > Mammalia > Primates > Hylobatidae > Nomascus > Nomascus leucogenys. Next base: position 104,199,810 of record NC_044386.1, on the reverse strand, counting down.
GGCTGCCTCTAGCAGGTCTTTTTCCAGTTCTAAGCTGGGATCCGAGCCTGTTGTGGGCTACAGTACGCAGGATTTGCACTTCCCTGGCGCATGGATGAGACACTGTGATCCAATTGGTAGCTGAAATTCCATGTTTATGCAGAAGAACATCTGTAGATTTTGTCTCTGGTACAGCCCAGTTACAGTCAGACTCGGTATTTAAAGAATGAAGCAAAGCAACCACAGAAAGAGATAAAATGGCAAGAACTCTCTGTCTGGAGTCTTTGTAGTTGTTTCAAATATGAATAGACAGGAAAAGAAAATAGGACGATAGAGGGTGGGGGTGGGGACAGAGATATGAGCATTTATCTACCAGAGCTGACATATGATCAGTCCTGTGTCAGCTTTGGGGTAGAGAGAACCCAGACGATTTAGATCCAGATAGATGTGGGCTCCTGGCTCTGGCATGTGCATGATGATGCTGGTACAAGGTTATTCACTGCAACATTGTTTATAGTAGCAAAAGACAGGAAACAACCCTATGTCCACCAACAGAAGACTGCTCCATTAAATTATGGTATGTCCATATAATGGAATACTGTGCAGCTGCAAAATGAAAAGAATGAGGAAGCTCTTTATGTGCTGGTAATGAAAAGATCTCAAGATATTTTGTTGATCTCAAGCTCTTTATGTGCTGAAAGAAAAAAAAGTAAGGCATGGAACAGTATGCACAGTATGCCATGTTTTGTGTAAAAATGGAGAAAAATAAGACTTTGTACTCTATTAACTGGGATATGCATAAAGAAATGCTAAAAGTATACAAGGAACAAATGGTGGTTACCTGTGTTTGTGGCAAGGAGACAGATGGCGGAAACTGACAATCTGAGGGTCAGTAGACAGGAGACTTTGTATTGTATACCTTTCTACGGTTTTGATTTTTTTTTTTTTTTTTTTTTTTGAGCCAGAGTCATGCTCTGTCACCCAGGCTGGAGTACAGTGGCATGATCGTGGTTCACTGCAACGTCTACCTCCTGGGCTCAAAAGATTCTCCTGCCTCAGCCTCCCCAGTAGCTGGGATTATAGGCACATGCCACCACGCCGGGCTAATTTTTGTATTTTTAAAGGAGACGGGGTTTCATCATGTTGGTCACGCTGGTCTCGAACTCCTGACCTCAGGTGATCTGCCCACCTTGGCCTGCCAAAGTGCTGGGATTACAGGCGTGAGCCACCACGCCTGGCCCCCTTTCTACGGTTTTGATTTTTGAATCATATGACTATATTACCTACTTATAAGCCAAATCAAACAAACAAGCATCATAGCTCTGTCATTTTTACCAGCTGACCTTGGCAAGTTACTTAACCTCTTCCAGTCCCACTTTCCACATTAGAGAAATGGGGATATTTATATTTGCCCCACTGGGCTGTGAGGTCACTGAACGTCACTGAACAATGGAACATAGAAAGCACAAAACACAGAGCGGGGTGGGGTGGGGGGAATGGGTGCTCCCAAAGGGTGGATCATACCCCTTCCCTATAGCAACGCCAGCGTCTCTCAGGTGTTGTGTGTGATTGTGATGTGTTGGCTCACATTTCTCAAGAAGCACTTCAGGAGCCACTTTCTGCTGCTTGCCTTGTTGTGAATCTGTCCGAGTCCTCACCCCAGTTAAAAATGTCCAGTGACCTTAAGAGTTCAAGCACCTCTGAACACTCCTCCGGTAGGCGGGGCAAGCCTCTAGAAACTTCTGCTTCACTTTTCTGGTTGGTTGATTTCTCTCCACTCAGCTCCCCCTGCAGAGCCCACTCCCACTCACCCTCCCGGGGAGCAGTCCCCGCCTCAGCTACCTCACTGTGACAGAAGCCGGTTCACTGAACACTGAACATTTGGACAGTATTTGGGTCCATTCTGTCTCCATCTTGCTCGATTGCCCTCTCTCTGAATCAGTTCTCTGGGCTTCAGAATCTTGAAGTCAGAGGACAGTTGCCTCTTATTGGAGAAGCAAAATCTTCTGCCCCCAGGCAGTCTCCCTTAGGAGGCCACTTGGCACATCCGGCGCTCCCTTGGTAACTTAGAGGCCCCGGGGTGCTCTAACTTCCAGGCTGGCATGTGATCTGCTGCAGGCCTGTGTAGAGAGCCCTCAGCGGGGTGGGATGATGTGAGGAAAGAACAGAGTGTTCCGGGCAGAACAAAGCCAGCTGCAAATTTGCTCAGGCCCTTTCGTTTCTTCCTTGAAGGGACCAAGTGCAGCCTCTAGTGGCTGCTTCTGGACATGGTCACCGGAGTCAGACCTGTGGGACTTGTGGGACTTGTTCACCTTAAACTGGGCCACAGCTCCGGAGCCCGAGGAGGCAGCAAGACTTGCTGACATGGTTCTCTGAAAACCTTCACCAGGCAGAGTTGTGGTCTGTTCCGCAGGCCAGTGCATGAGTCAGACTGAACGTGTACCCCATGCAGCTCAGGTCCAGGGTTCAGGACCAGGCTGATTTCTGCAGTGAGCTCAGCTTCCTAACCCACAAGGGCGTGCAGAACTCCCCCTTGCTCCATCCTGTAGCTGCACCCTCCGCCCTAACCTCCTCCCCACCAGCTCTCTTCCCCACCTCCATTGTCATGGGCTGTCTGCAGCGATGGCAGGGGTTTGCAGCTGTTAGTGGCTGCTTTCCCTGAAGTTCTTCTTTGCACAGATCCTGAGACTTGATATTTGTTGAAGAACAACATCAATCCAATTTGAGTAAGTTGAAAGCAGACCTGAAGTTGAACCCGACCCATTCGCCTTAACTTATTTTCTAGGTTATTTAAAAACGTATAACATCAACACTTCTTACAAATTTTGGTATTGTGGAATGCTAGGTTGGAAATACTAATCAAATAGATCTCTCTTATTTCATGGAAGACCAGTATAAATTCTCTGTTCCCTAATGAAAACAAACAAACCCCCCAAACAAAAACACCAAACACTTGAGCTCTCATCGGGTACATGAAACTATTTCAGGGGCTGGGCACGGCATTTCCTCTAACCCAAGGTGAATCCCTTTAGGGTACTCAAAGGGCTGTAGCACAGCATTTACTTTTTTCCACATATTCCTTCAAATTTCTATTTTCTATATTACCAGCTACCATCCACAGAGAGTCATAAATCCCCTGGAGGAGTCGTATGTGACCCCACGTGATTAACTTTGCATCTGTTTTGCAGCTGTTCACTCTGCAGTTTTATTTTGCCTTTTGGAAAACTCAGAGCAGTGCTTCTCAAATGTTAATGTGCATACGACGAATCACGTGGGCGTCTTGTTAAAATGCAGAGTTTTGAGTCGAGGGTCTGGGGAGGGCTGAGATTGTGCAGTTCTAAGGAGACGCCAGGTGGTGCCAATTCTGCTGCACTGGACACCACACTTAGAGTGGCGAGGTCACTAAATAATAGGAGCGAAAGGATTGTGAGAACACCGACATCAGTGAGAAGGAGGCTGGCTACAGAGACCATGGTAGGAGGAGTTTTCCTTGGTGGTTCTGCTCTTCTCTCCTCGCCCTTTCACTTTCCCTTTCCTTGTAAATATCCTTTACCGTGGTCTTTCTTTGATTAAAGAGAAACTGTGTGAGCAGAGCCAAAGGCCACATTCATCTACGGGTAGCATCTGTGCTTCTTTAGGTCATCTGGGCTGGAAGAAAACAAAAAAGTTCTGCAGCCAGCGATAACTGAAACCAGTAAGACTTCTGCAGCCTGTGGGTGTGCACCCAGAAACAGACCCAAAGCCAGCGGTTTCAGTTCCCTCAACTTAATTTTACTAATGTGATAGAGAGGCAGCAAACATCTGCAAGGAACCAGAAATCCTTCCTTTACGTGTGCTGTAATCTAAAACAGTTTCTCAACCGTGGCGCCGCTGACATCTTGGGCTGCCTAATAGTTTGCTGACCAGGAGGCCGAGTGTCCTGTGCATTGCAGGCTGTTTAGCAGCATCCCTGGACTCTACCCACAAGATGCCAGCAGCACTCCCAAGCTGTGACAACCCAAAATACCTCCAGACATCGCCAGATGTCAACTAGAGGGGCAAAATTGCCCCCTGATTGAGAATTACTGGTGTAGGATAGGATAAGGTATAATTTGTCAGTTCTACAGAATGTCTACCTTCCCCATAGAGGAAGAAAGTTTTTTCTTCATACTTGTAATTTCCAAATGTTTCTGTAATAAACATGTTTTACTTTTATAGTTAGAAACAACTATTTGGAAAAAGAAAATAAAATGTTTTAAGAAGAGTTTCATCATTCTCATGCTAGAAAAAAAAAATATATATATATATTTTTTTTTTTTTTTGAGACAGAGTCTCGCTCTATCGCCCAGGCTGGAGTCCAGTGGTGTGATCTCGGCTCACTGCAACCTCTGCCTCCTGAATTCAAGCAATTCTCCTCCCTCAGCCTCCTGAGTAGCTGGGATTACAGGCACCTGCCACCGTGCCCAGCTAATTTTTGTATTTTTAGTAGAGATGCGGTTTCACCATGTTGTCCAGGCTGGTCTGGAACTCCTGACCTCAGGTGATCTGTCCGCCTCAGCCTCCCAAAGCGTTAGGATTATGGGCGTGAGCCACCACGCCTGGCCCTTAGTGAACTGTTTCTGAGTCATCACCAAGTGAAATTTCCAGATAAGTGAAGCTAAGGCATGTGGGTTTATATTCTGTGCTTCTTCTAACTAATTAATTCTGGCTTCTAGAGAAAAAGAACTGAGATTGTTCACACGCAGCAGGGAAGAACATTGTCTACCATGGGTTTGGGTGTGGGGTGGAGGTGCCATTATGCTTGCTGTGGATTTGTCTTTTTAAAAACTGAATTGCCATCTTCCCTTGCACCCTAACATTTGGTTTGCTCTCAATAAGGCAGTAGCTGTGGTCTAATGGAAAGCATGTTGGCCTCGGGGTCTGAAGATTTGAGCTGGAATCTCAGCTATGCCACTCACTATGACCTTGAATGAGTGGGTCATTGACTCTCCCCTCCTGAGCTTGGACTATGAGCTATTCATTCCCAGCTCATAAGGTGTGTGTGAGGATTAGAGGAGATGATAGATGAAAGCATCTGCTTAGTACCCAGCTTATGGGGAGTGCTCAATCATTTATGTGCATTTATACAACCCTTATTTATTTATCCATCCAATAAGTAGGTGACACAAATTTGGGGGCAGGGAATATGATCCTGTACTGAATACTTACAAAATTTCCGAAGATGAAAATAGGGCCCTAAAGGGGCTTGTTCAGGAGAAAGGAAGCATCCTTTCCTTTGGGTCAAACATCCTCTCAAAGTGAAGGTATATTTAGAAGCCTTCAAACTGGCTTCCTGCTCTAAGGGAAGAAATATTTGCATTTGTAGAGATGACCTATTAGGGAAGCTCTAATAAGTTCTCAAAGTGTGGTTCCTTGACCTGCAGCATCAGCATCACGTGAGAACTTGTCAGGAATGAAATGACAAAGGCCAGCTCCTAAAACTCAATCGATTTGTAGGTAAAATACTCAGGCCCTCGCTCATAGGCTTGGTTCTTACAAACTTCAGATGCTTTTAATCCACAGCAGAGAAGAAACAGCAAATAAAAAGTGAAGTGGAGCTATTAGAAGGTGGACCAATAAAGGCAGAGATAAGATGGCAATCGATGGAGAAAATTCAAATACTAAGTCCAGACTTAAGCTCTTTAAATGTGGGGTAAACAACAACATACTTCCGCAATAGCCTATGGCCATTACTTAATATTCTACAGGGAGATATCTGTAGCGCTGGCCTAGAATCATCAAGAAAAACTTAAACCATGTTTTTGTGTTCTGTTTAAAATGGTAGGATGGTATGGATTTCAGAAAGACTTTTTTTTTTTTTTTTTTTTTTTTTTAGATAGAGATTCGCTTTTCTTGCCCAGGCTGGAGTGCAATGGCACAATCTCGGCTCACTGCAACCTCTCACCTCCTGGGTTTAAGCACTTCTCTTGTCTCAGCCTCCCGAGTAGCTGGGATTACAGGCATGCGCCACCATGCCCAGCCAATTTTTGTATTTTTAGTTGAGATGGGTTTTCAACATGTGGGTCAGGCTGGTCCCAAACTCCTGACCTCAGGTGATCTGCCCGCCTCAGCCTCCCAAAGTGCTGGGATTACAGGCGTGAGCCACTGCACCCGGCCAGAAGACTTTTTTGAAATGAAAAATATACTTCAAATAACATTTGAGTACTTTAAGGAGTTAGCTTTACTTATTTGGGAATTTCACTTTGTGGCATGCTTCCTTCCCTCAAGAAACTGATCAATGAGGCATCACTGTAACTTGTTGAGGTCAAGAGCCATTCCCCATACCTTTACCCACTCCTGTTTGACCACACTGTAAGAACTCAATAAATGCGTGTTGGTTGATTAAGCTTCCCTCTAGGCATTGGGAAAAAAATGGTGTAAACCCAATTGTTTTGTAGTTATCATGCTGTTGCCACCATGCCCGATTATTGCTTTTATCTTCAAAGCCCAATGTTCCCTGCTGATTTCTGTACTGTTTGCTTCTTTTCTTCTTTGCAGAAAATGAAATCTATGCATGGAGTGCAACCTTGCTGAGAACATTTGTTTCCTTTCTATATTGTCTCTCCATGGCCTGCTCGCTCCCTTCAGGTACTAATCATAATTATAGCTATTCAAGATTCAGTGAATTTCATCATTCCTTGTTACCAGCCATGAAAATCATTGATTGGTTCAAGGATTGGCTATTTATTGAGATGACTTATTAGGGAAGCCCTAATAAGAGCTTCTCAGAGCATAGTCCCTGGACCAGCAGCATTAGAATCACCAGGGAGCTTGTCAGAAATGCAAATTTTCAGGCCCCACTCAGACCTACTGAATTAGAAACACAAGGAATGGAGCCCAGCAATCTTGGTTAACAAGCCTGCCAGGTGATTCTGATGCCTGGTCAGGTTTGAGGGTGGCTGTTCTGGAGTACCATCCTTCATCTCACCCCTTACTGTACCAAAGGAAGTGGGGTGGAGTTGGGGGAGAAAAGTTGTCCTCGGTTCAGAATATTTGCAATATAAACCTACAGAGATAACTAAGCTTAGTAGAAACAGCACAGGCTGAGATAAACCTCGGCTTAAATTCTGGCTCTGGCTACATGTCTTTGAGCATAGCATTAATACACCCTAAATGTTATTAACCATTTTGTGACTCAGTGTCCTTAATGCTTTGCAGAACATAATGTTAGTTCTCTTGCCCTTATGTTGTTTAGGCACTAGAAGTGTTTCCACTTGGAAAAATGTGTCTTCCTATGAAAACCACATTTGGTGCCCAGAACCAAATGTATCTGAAATACTAACTTAGCTTTATACTTTAGGTATATTATGGGTTAAAAACACACTTAACAGGCTTTTGTGTGCTGGCTTGGGAACTTTATTATCCATTTATTTCATCATTTATTCATGCCTTTTAAAAAAGCACAATACAATTTCCCTATGGGGAAATATATTCCAAGTTCCAAAAATGTAATTTACACATAACTTTTGTGACATGCTCTGTTCATTTGGTGTCTCTATGCATCCATTATATCTTTAATGTAATCCAGATAGTCAAACTCAAGGAGCAGGGATCTGGAAGCTCCACAAAATGAGTATCTTTCCTCAATACTAGTAAATAGTCTTTGTAACTAAGTAAAACTCAAAAGTTGTGACTTGTTTTCAGTTCTGACTATGCTCAGCTGAAAACAAAGAATAAGACATTAGGGCAAACCTGGGCTGACTGAGGCATAGAAGAAAATGGAAACACAGAGTTTGGGCACCTGTTTGGCCATGAAGCCACGTCCATTGTGTGCAGGGTAAGTTCTCACTGAGCCTCCTAGCACCTTAGCCACCACATCATAAGGTGACTTCAATGCTGTAATTCAAGGGCAAGAGCTCTAGACTTTTGAAATGAACCACCCATTTTTTTTTCTAAGAGGAAATGCACAAATTGTGAGAAGAGATCTCAGCTTTTGTTGCAGATCTGTAAGTTTTCTCCTCTTTAAAATTGGCCTGAGCCAGGCGTGGTCCCAGCTAGTCAGGAGGGACCTGTAGTCCCAGCTAGTCGGGAGGCTGAGGCAGGAGGATGGCTTGAGCCCAGGAGTTTCAGGCTGCAGTGAGCTGTGATCACACTGCTGCACTCCAGCCTGGGCGACAGAGCAAGATGTCTCTAACAATGACAACAACAAAATTGGTCTGTGAAAATTTAGATGAAGACTGCTAATTTGTGTGAAGCAGTGTGGTATAGTAGGTAGTGTGTGCATGAGGGGCAGAGGATCTGAGTAACCCTGGCCTTATTTCTTGCATATTATCTGATTTTTTTTTTTTTTTTGAGATGGAGTCTTGCTCTGTTGCCCAAGCTGGAGTGCAGTGGTGTGATCTTGGCTCACTCCAACCTCCACCTCCTGGGTTCAAGCAATTCTCCTGCCTCAGCCTCCAGAGTAGCTGGGGCTATAGGTGTATGCCACCATGCCCAGCTAACTTTTGTATTTTTAATAGAGATGGGGTTTCACCATGTTGGCTAGGCTAGTCTCAAACTCCTGACCTCAGGTGATCCACCTGCCTCGGCCTCCCAAAGTGCTGGGATTACAGGCCTGAGCCACCGCGCCTGGCATAATCTGATCTTTGACAAGTTATGCAACCTCTTTCAGCCTAAGTTTTCACATCTGTAAAGGAGTAATAATAATACTAATGATACTCAACCTTCCTAATTCCCAGGGCTATTGTTGTAAGGAACAAATAAGATGATGTATGTTAACATCTTAACCAGTCTATATGGACATGGAATATTTATCTAGGAAAAAAACCTAGGAAGTCATCAAGTGGAGCATTGTTGACCACAGGGGGCTCTTTTGATAGCAGAATGAACAGGAAGTAACCACAGATGGAATGGACTTGCATAATGAGAGAGATTTTTTCCAGCCAACATTTAACCCTTTTTCCTGCTTACAGCCAATGACTCTTGATAGCTGGAGAAGGTGTTCATGTATGTTTCTCACAGGTATTTTTAGGGGAGTTTCTGCAGAGGGCACTTGTGTGGAACTTTTCAACTGTTAGTGGGAATAAATTAGGGCAGTAGAAATACAGTTGAAGAATCTGAACTTGAAAAACTGTAAACGGCAAAGCCATACAAAAGTGAACCTAGTGAAACAGTAAAGTTATGTTTGTCCTGTCACTCATGACTGCGCTTACCCGTCCAGAGGTCTGAAGGTTTAGTCTCTGAAGGGATCAAACAGAGAAGCCTCTGGATGGGATACTCGAGACATATTTGTGGGTGTGAGCACAATACCAGTGAACGCCATGCTAAAAACAGGGATTGAATGGCTATATGCACACTGAATTCAGAATGAAGGCCGGGCGTGGTGGCTCATGCCTGTAATCCCAGCACTTTGGGAGGGCAGATCACTTGAGGCCAGGAGTTGGAAAGCAGCCTGGCCAACATGGCAAAACTCTGTCTCTACTAAAAATACAAAAATTAGTTGGGTGTGGTGGGACATACCTATAATCCCAGCTACTTGGGAGGCTGAGACATGAAAATCATTTGAACCTGGGAGGTGGAGGTTGCATTGAGCTGAGATTGCACCACTGCACTCCATTCTGGGTGACAGAGGGAGACTCTGTCCAGCTAAAAAAAAAAAAAAAAAAAAAACCAGAATGAAGGGACTCATTGTCTTCTTCCTCCAACCAGAACATTGGTAGCAAGGACATTACCTCTAGGCAGGAGGACAGAAGGCTTTTCTTTAAGAAATTGACCAGATCAAGAAAAAAATGCCTACATATACTGACATCAGTGTTTTACCCCAACAGGTACCATCTACACAATCCTAGAATGAAGTTCAAAGTCAACAAAGCTCATCATATGCTCAGAGCTTCAAATCAGGTTTTCTTCTCTACTGGTTAGTATAAGTAGATGGCCAAGAAGCACTAGTTATCTGAGAAAGTCTCTAAAATGATAGGTTGGGATGAAACAAGCAAAAAACCCACAACAGCTTAAAGAATACACAGGCAAGACAGGGAGAAAAGAAAGTAATAGAAAATAACCTATTATTAAAACCCTCAGAAGGAAAGGAAAGGATACTCCATCTACGGAAAAAAAACCAAGATGCTATCTATAAAAAGAAATATTTGGAGGACAAAAATGTGCTCCTGGAAATTAAAAACATGATACTGGAAATTAGAAACTCAGTAGAAGAAAAGGAAATCAGCTAGAAAGTAGAATAAAAAATATAGAAATAGAAACTAAGCTAAAAATGTAAGAAAGTTAAAGGATCAGGAGATCTAATATCTGAATAATGTGAGTTTCCAGAGTGAAAGAACAGGACACAAAGGGGAGGAAATCATCAAAGAAATAGTTCAAGAAAATTCCTCGCATTAAAAGACATTAGTTGTCAGATTGGAAGGGTCTGTTGGATTTACAACAAAATGAGTAAAGACAGATTTACAACAATGCACATGTTGTGAAGTTTTAGAACACTGGGAACAAATAAGTTTCTACAATCTTTGAAAGAAAAAACTTGATCTTTTTTTGTATTTATCATACAAAGGATTGGTAACAAAAGTGGCTTTGAACTTTTGAATCACAACCTTGAAGACAAGAAAATAATAGAGCAGTGCCTTCCAAATTCTGAAGGAAAATTATTTCCATTCTAGAATTCTATATGTAAACTATCACTTCAATTTGAGAGGTGAAAAACTACTTTTTCAGGTGTGCAAAATCTGTAAAACTGGATCTTAGACAACCTTTCTTAAGAGGAATTAGGAGATCCAGTTAGAAGAGAGCCCCCTGGAGGAAGAGAAGATCCCAGAATGAGAGCTGTGCCAGTGGTGCAGATTAGAAGGGTAGACTAGAGAGACAGATTGAGTGCTGTCATCAACAATTCCCCTGCTGACATTTACTTTTTTTTTCAACTTTAGGAAAGCATGCCTGGGTTTCATATTAGCTTCTAATCTTGTCTTGGCCACATATTGATGAAATTCCTACATCACTGCTGCTTAGACCAGGTCATTTATTTCACCCCACAGAATTGTTCTGTTTTCATTACTCCTGAAGGCTAGTTGGCAAGGACTGGGGTCAGGCCACGGCAGGTTTAGAAGCAGAAAATACTCAATTCAGAGTATAGTCCATCCATTCAGAATGCTAGACATCCTTTGCCTGGCTCACAGGACAGTCCTGTCTGATGGCCCAATTGTGGCAAGCCCTGTTACTGAGGACTCACTGGTATGCCTGGCCCTATGACTTCACCGGAAGGGGCTGTGATGAACATTGAGGGCAGCTAGAGACAGAGCGTGACCTGGAGACTTCTTCAGCTTTTCTTTTCTTGGAAGCCTTCATCTAAAAGTGGTGATGTTATCTGTTTTGTTGTTGTTGTTGTTGTTTTTGAGACGAAGTCTCGCTCTGTCGCCCAGGCTGGAGTGCAGTGGCCGGATCTCGGCTCACTGCAAGCTCCACCCCCTGGGTTCACACCATTCTCCTGCCTCAGCCTCCCGAGTAGCTGGGACTACAGGCACCCGCCACCGTGACCAGCTAATTTTTTTTGTATTTTTGGTAGAGATGGGGTTTCACCGTGTTAGCCAGGATGGTCTCCATCTCCTGACCTTGTCATCCGCCCGCCTTGGCCTCCCAAAGTGCTGGGATTACAGGCATGAGCCACCGCACCCGGCCGATATTATCAGTTCTTTACAGGGCTAGGGTTGTGCTGACTGCTGAGTTTTTCAAAATGAAACAACTATTTTTTAGGGATACATACATTTGTGCTACAACTTAATAAAATGCAAAGGAATGCTTAACATTAAAGTCAGAACAGTGGTTAATTCTCTGGGGAGTGAGGGAGAACAGGGTGCAATTAGGGAAGGGCAGGGAGTGGACTTTAAAATGACTTGTAATGTATTAGTATTTCTCAACCTAGGTGGGGGGTATATTGTTGTGTAATTCTTACTATTTTGAAAGTGTAGGTTGGGCCTGGTGGCTCACGCCTGTAATCCCAGCACTTTGGGAGGCCAGGGCGGGCAGATCGCTTGAGTTCAGGTGTTTGAGACTAGCCTGAGCAACATGGTGAAATACCATCTCTACTAAAAATGCAAAAATTAGCTGGGTGCGGTGGCATGTGCCTGTAGTCCCAGCTACTTGGGAGGCTGAGGTGGGAGGGTCGCTTGAGCCCAGGAAGTTTAGGCTGCACGTGAGCCAAAACTGCATCACTGCACTGCAGCCTGGGCAACTGAGACCCTGTCTCAAATAAAAGTGTACATATACAGTTTCTACATTCTTCTCTATTATCTATATTGTAATACAGTTTTTAAAAATTATTTTTAATGTTTATGGATACATAATAGTTGTATGTATTTATGGGGATACATGTGATATTTTGATACAAGCATGTAATGTGTAATGATCAAATCAGGGTAACTGGGATATCCATCACTTCAAACATTTATCATTTCTTTGTGTTAGGAACATTCCAATTCTACTCTTTCATTGATTTTGAAATATGAAATAATTATTGTTAGCTATTGTTTCCCTATTGTGATGTCAAACACTAGATCTCATTTTTTTTACCTAACTGTATTTTTTACCCATTGACCAACTCCTCTTTGTCCCTGACCCCACTACCCTTCCCAGCCTCTGGCAACCATTCTTCTACTCTCTATCTCCAAGAGTTCAATTTTTTTCTCTGCTCCCCCATATGAGTGATAACATGTGATATTTGTCTTTTTGTGCCTGGCTTATCTCACTGAACATAATGTCCTCCAGTTCCATCCATGTTGTTGCAAATGACAGTATCTCATTCTTTTTTCATGGCCAAATAATATTCCATTGTGTATGTGTATCACATTTTTTGATCCATTCATTTATTGGTGAACATTTAGGTTGATTCTCTACGTTGGCTGTGAATAGTGCTGCGATAAACATGAGTGCAGATAAGAACGCATAAGAGTGCAGATATCTCTTCAGTATATTGTTTTCCTTTCTTTTGGGCGTATACCCAACAGTGGGATTGCTGGATCATATGGTAATTCTATTTTTAGATTTTTTGTGAAACCTTCATACTGTTCTCCACCTTGTCTGTACTAATTTACATTCTCACCACCACTGAATGAGGGTTCCCCTTTCTCCACATCCTTACCAACATTCGCTACTGCCTGTCTTTTGGATAAGAGCTATTTTAACTGGGGTGAGATAATATCTCGTTGTAGTTTTGATATGCATTTCTGTTATGGGTAATGAGATTGGGGATCTTTTCATATAACTGTTGGTCATTTATATGTCTTTTTTTTCTTGCTTTTTTTTTTTTTTTTTTTTTTGAGACAGGGTCTTGCTCCGTTGCCCAGGCTGGAGAGCAGTAGTGTGATCTCAGCTCATTGTAACCTTCGCCTCCCAGGTTCAGGCAATTCTCCTGCCTCAGCCTCCTGAGTATCTGGGATTACAGGCACATGCCACCACGCCTAGCTAATTTTTGTATTTTTAGTAGAGTTGGGGATTTTGCCATATTGGCCAGGCTGGTCTTGAACCCCTGACCTCAAGCGATCTGCCCCCCCTGACCTCCTAAAGTGCTGGGATTACAGGCATGAACCACGGTGCCCGGCCTCGTTTGTATGTCTTCTTTTGAGAGATGTCTATTCAGATCTTTTGCCCATTTTTAAATTGGGTTTTTCTTTTTTTGCTATAGAGTTGTTTGAGCTCCTTATATATTGTGGTTATTAATCCTTTATCAGATGGGTAGTTTGCAGATATTTTCTCCCCTCTGTGAGTTGTCTCTTCACTTTGTTGGTTGTTTCTTTTGCTGTGCAGAAACTTTTTAGCTTAAGATGTTCCCAGTTGTCCACTTTTGTTTTGGTTGCCTGTGCTTTTAAGGTCTTACTCAGGAAACATTTGCCCAGAGCAATGTCCTGGAACATTTCCCCAGTGTTTTCTTTTAGTAATTTTATGGCTTCAGGTCTTAGATGTAAGTCTTTAATCCATTTTCATTTGATTTTTTTTTTTTTTTTTTTTTTTGAGACTGAGTTTCGCTCTTGTTGCCCAGGCTGGAGTGCAATGGCATGATCTTGGCTCACCGCAACCTCTGCCACCTGGGTTCAAGCGATTCTCCTGCCTCAGCCTCCTGCATAGCTGGGATTACAGGCATGCACCACCACGCCCAGCTAGTTTTGCATTTTTAGTAGAGACGGGGTTTCTCCTTGTTGGTCAGGCTAGTCTAGAACTCCCGACCTCAGGTGATCTGCCTGCCTCGGCCTCCCAAAGTGCTGGGATTACAGGCATGAGCCACTGCAATTGGCCGATTTGATTTTTATATATGGTGAGAGATAGGGGCCTAGTTTCATTCTTCTGCATATGGATATCTATTCATAATAGAGTTTTGAAATACAAATGGACCCAAAGTTATGCAGCAGATGAGGGATTCCTAGAGTGGATGCTTGAGTTATGTTGAGCTCCAAACCCCAAGGCTTAAGGTAGAATTATTTTGGTTCTGATAGAGAGGAGGAAACTCCCAATTCCTTAGTATTAAATTCTCACTTGCTGTGGCCTGTTCTGCAAGGATCGAGTCACAGGAAACATCAAGAAAGATGTGGTTAGTTCTTTACCAACTGCTGGACTGCTGGAATGTTCTCTGCCTTGATTCAGATGTTACTGGGGTGGGAGAGAAGCCCCTAATTATAGTCAGTTACTGACTCATATCCATACTTTGCTCATGGTTATTTCCTCTGAAAAGAAAATATGTGGTATTTTTGCCTAATGGGTGCGTATGTGTGTGTTGTTTATTATCTCTTCACAGTGTCTTTACATGACCTTTAGCTGTAGGGTTGGGCCTTCCTGGGAGCTCTTAAGTCTGCTCCAGCTATACACACTGCTGCTGGATTGCTTTCACAGGCACACCCAGAATGTGGGTGTGGCATTGAAATACGCAGCTCTCTGGGGTGTCATTTCACACTACCTGCTGTGGTCAGTAGTAACTGAACAGGATCTGGAAGCACACCTGCTCCTAGGAACTAGTCAGGACTCCCTAGGTTACAAGGAGCAGAAACCCAATGCACAGATTTAAATGCAAAAAAGACTTACTGGCATACGTAACTGCACAGCATTGGAGGAGATTCAGGTACAGCTGGATCCGGGCCCCCACAGGATCATTGGAAGCTATTTCTGTCTGCTTTCTTCTGTATTGGCCTCTTTTCAGGTGCACTCTCCCCCGTCTGGTGGCCTGGGGCAGTTACAGTCTTGTGTTAATATTTTACTTGCTTATTAACTCCAGTATTTTTTATATACTGAGTTCTTTTTGAATGCTCTCTCAATAATTTCAGCAACAGTTTGGAGACTTTTAATGGTCCAGGTAGGGCTATGTAACCATCTCCGAAGCAATCACATTGGCTAGGGTGGTACAGTGGTCTCACCAAGAGGGCACACATGCCCACCCCATTTCTGAGGGAGGGGCTTAGATCCACATGACACGGATCGAGAAAAGAAAGGTAGCTTTTGTTATAACAACTATTTGTACATACAAACTTCTCTGGAGTTAATTTTAGATAACTAATTTTTGAATAGTGATGTTTGCAATGATAGATTATAAATCTAATTTGTGAACATTGTCTTCCTACCTAACCGTATTTTATGAATTTCCACACTTAATGAAAATATGCTTTAAAAACATAGAAGTTTTCAATTCAAATGAGTAAGAAAGTTTCTGTGCCAGGCATGGTGGCTCATGCCTGTAATCCCAGAACTTTGGGAGGCTGAGGCGGGCAGATCACTTGAGGTCAGGAGTTTGCAACCAGCCTGGACAACATGGTGAGACCTCGTCTCTACTAAAAATACAAAAATTAGCTGGGCATGGTGGTGGGAGCCTGCAATCCCAGCTACCTGGGAGACTGAGGCAGAAGAATCACTTGAACCTGGAAGGCAGAGATTGCACTTAGCCAAGATCCTGCCACTACACTCCAGCCTGGGCGACAGAACGAGACTCCGTCGCAAATATATATATATATATATATATTTTAGTAAAGCAACTGGGCAGCAACAGAGCTCTTATGTCTTTATATCGAATGGAAGAAAAACCAAACAGAAGAAATCTACTGCTTCTGACAGATCTTAGGATATAATTATTCAGACTTGGGGCCTTGAGTTCAATTTGATTCATTGAAAGCTCAGGAAACATTTTGGTTTGGTTTAAAGACTTGCCCATTTAGTTTTCCTACTGAAGGGATTTCTAACACAGTACCTGGAAAAAGAAAGTGTTTCTAGATTGAAGGAGTTTGCTGCAAATCTTCTCTCTTATTAAAGAAATACTCGTATTTCTGACTTCATATTTTCCCTTCTCTGAGGGGGGCTTGTATTCTCTTTCATTGCACGGGGCAAGATGCATTTTGGAGACGCATCGCTTGATTTTAACTTCTGGCTCTGTTTCTCTGACTGTGACTTCATCAGAAAGCTAGTCACTCAGTGCCTTTCTATGCTTCCATTTCCTCATCTGTGGAAACCTACATAGGATAACCTACAGAAACTACTTAGGATGGTGCCTGGCACGTAGTAAGCCCTTCATTGGTGTTTGCTACCGTTATTGTTATTTCATGAGCTCTCAAAGCACACAACCACAGGCCTGTTTTACTTCTGGTTGAGATGAAGCTTGGAGGGCAGAGGGCAGACGCCTGAAGCTAAGCAGCTTATTAAAAGTAGAATAGAAATAGATGAGAGGAAACCAAAGTGCTTTTCTCTTTAGATAGTTATCAAAGCACGCTTCGCTGCAGACTATGGGCTTGGGTATGGCCAGAGATCAAAGGCCCTCTTATGTGCAGTGACATTTCTGAGCACAGGGCTGAGTTATAAAACCCTTGAATGGAAGGTTTTGGCACTTGGAACACGGCTTGGGCTAGAAGGGCAGGGTTTTTATAGAGGCGATTCATGGAAGTGCTTATGCTGGTGAAGAACCCAGACTGTTATGACTCACTTGTCTCTTTATTGCTTTGGACCAAGAACTGTTGTTTCCTTTTAAGTCCCTCTGTAGGAGCTGAGCTACAGACTAGGGCCAAGATAACCCTTTCAGGAAGACACAGTGGCTTCAGTGAGTGTGAACGGGAATATTGCCTTGTTGGGCTCTGGGTCAAGTGTCCTGGACAAGCAGAATAAGGATTTTATTTTACCAGGGTAGAATTGCTTTTGGAAACTGGCAGCATCCTTAAAATCTTAAACTTCAGATAAGCTTTCCTTTTGTCTGTCTGCCATTTTCATTCTCTGAAAGCCCAAACTAAATTTGATGGTGTGACAAGCAGAGGACAGAAGAACAACTTTGGAAAGTAGAAATTAATGTGTCTGGGCTGCTACATATAGAACTAGGGATAGTAGAAGGGGTCATTTGAAGTCCAGGTTGCCTGAGGTACTGCTAGATCTCCTGGGAAAAACTGAAGGGGACTTTTGGACTGATGGTGAGGCCTCATGCGGTAGGCAGACT
This sequence comes from Nomascus leucogenys, assembly GCF_006542625.1. Taxonomy (NCBI): domain Eukaryota; kingdom Metazoa; phylum Chordata; class Mammalia; order Primates; family Hylobatidae; genus Nomascus; species Nomascus leucogenys. The sequence goes on along the minus strand of NC_044386.1, from coordinate 104,182,421 downwards.
CCTAAGATATACTGCAGTGCTCTCCAACTCCTGCTCCTTACCTCTTTAGGTAAGCTCCTCCCCTCGTGTTCAGGCCAGACCTATTGACCTGCTTCTGATGAATGGAATATTACAAAAGCAATGGGATGTCACTTTCATGATGAGGTTGCAAGAGGCTGTGATTTCTTCTTTGCTAGGAATCTCTCTTGCTGCTGCTTTCTCCTCTCTCTTGACTTCTTGGCTTGTGTGCTTTGATGCTGAAACCAGCTTCCATGTTGGTGGAACCTGCAAGGCAAGAAATCAAGAGCAGCTTCTAGTCAGCATCCAGCAGAGAACTGGGTCCTCAGCCCAACAGCCCAAAAGGAAGTGAAACCTGCCAACCGCCACCAGATGAGTTTGGAAGTATATCTTGTCCCAGTTGAACTTTGTGTTGACTGTAGCCCAACTGGAGTAATTTTCAATGCAGCAATAGATAAAGAATATACCAGGTCAGTAAAATTTACTGTCTTGAACAAGGAGGGAAACAAAGATTACCCTCAAACTCTGGGGCTTTGGATACTCTTTGTGAGTTTGGAACTTATTGTGAAGTAGCAGATCATCCAGAATTCAAGGAGACAGTGGTTCTTCTTCCCTGGGGGATCCTAGGTAATGTTATGGTCTGCAATACAGAGCTTGGCAGTTATTCCAAGACATTTGAGAAAGGATGCTAAAGCCAAGAGTGCCAGGATTTCTTTGGGACTCCTAATTGAAGCTGAAGTCACTGGTTGGGAGAAAATCTCCTCCTTGGTGAACAGGAGCAGGAAGTATTAAGTGTGGGGAAAGACAGAGGCAAATCCAAGTCTTTATTTATTTATAATTCTGGTTTCAGAATGGAGCTACCACATGGTCAGGAGGAAGAGACTCACAAAGAAAGATGAAGGTTGCAGAGAGGTGCTGTGGAAATAGCACATGCTGAAGGAGTCTTCTAAGCAGCCCAGAGGCGATGACATACCGGTGCCAGCAGAGGAGGAGAACCACGCTTCAGTATAACAAAAACTTCAATGAATCATGCTCAACGTGGAAAAGTTGAATAGACATGGCTAAGGATAAAAGAAAAGAACATACACATAATCTCACTACCCAGAGAGAAGCAATGTTGACATATTTTTCTTCCTCAATGCATATTTATATATTGTTGATATTTTTACCGTCTGTGCAATTTTGCTTTAATTAAACATTTAAATTATGAAATAATTCAAACATACCAAAACAATATGTCACCAAGTGTGGCAGTTTGGATTAAGATGGGTGGCAATAGAATGAGTTCCCCTTCATTCCAGGCAATAACATTGGCTTAGACAAGAAAGACATTTATTTTTCTCTCCCCTTAACTATGTCTGTAGGTGGTCAATCCAGGGCTGGTTTGGCAGTTCTATATCATCATCTCTGGGGATGCAACCTCCACCACTTTGGTGTGCCATTCTTGGGATGCCTTTGTGTTTGCAAATGGTTGTTGGAACTCCAGAAATCTCACCCACATCCTACCCCATAGGAATTCCTCTTTCTCTCTAAAGAAACTCCCAAGAACGTTTATACCACACTTTCATTCATATCTTGTTGGCTAAAATGTAGTAACATGGCCACATCTAATTGTGTGATAGGTGGGAAATGAAGTTTTAATTCAAGATGATGTGATCAGCTAAAAAATTCTTTGCCAGGCTGTGGAACCATCAACCAAATTTAACATATAATATCACTTCGCTAATTTGGATCTCTTTAAAATTTTTTTAAATTAAGAAATGAAGAGTTAGGCCAGGTGCACTGGCTCATGCCTGTAATCCCAGAACTTTGGGAGGCTGAGGAAGGTAGATCGCTTGAGCCCAGGAGTTTGATACCAGCCTGGGCAACATGACAAAACCCCATCTCTACTAAAAACAAAAAAATCAGCCAGGTGTGGTGGCATGCGTCTGTAATCCCAGCTGCTTGGGAGGCTGAGATGGGAGGATCTCCTGGGCCCAGAGAGTTTGAGGTTGCAGTGAGCTGTGATAGCCCCACTGTACTCTAGCCTGGGTGACAGAGTGAAACCCTATTTCAAAATTAAAAAAAGAAAGAAATGAAGAGTTAAAGATATAGATAGACTCTACTTTCACCAAGGATATAGAAAGCTAAAAAAGTATTACTCCCACATAACAAGAAAAAGCCAGATAAACTACAACATTGTAACTTTTCTTAAACCCATCTGAGAATTGAGTTAGGAGGGTGATTAAGCAGCCTGAAATCCAGGCAAAGACCAGCCCCTCTGAGAAGAGAGAAGATCCACACATTAGCTCCCCTTTGGGCACAGCATGGGTGGTAGGAACATCGGGTACTATATTAGTAGGTCAGAAGTCAAATAAAATTTGTAATGATTTGGTAAAAGCTGAGTATGGGCTACGTTGACAGTATAGAAACCTTGGGATCCCAGACACCAGGGAAGTTCACACTTATTAGTAGTTTCTTCTCCATGGACTTCTGTTGAGTGCTCACAAGAAAGATTGAGTCAAGGAGGGAGAAGAACAGAAAGTTCTCTAGTTGGTTAAGACCTGAAGGATGGAGGAAATTGGTCCCTGCCACAGGAGACTCCTCCCCTGTGGAACCAAAGCCATGAGCTATGGAAGGAGAAGCTGCCAACTGAGAGGTAGCACCACAGTGAGGACCCAGGGAGCTGGGGGAAAGGTCAAAGACAACATTCTTTCTATGCCAGGGAAAGGGGTAGGAAAACATTCTAAGTATGAATGCTATACCAATACAACTAGCAGCCTCCTACTGGTGGGAAAAGTGCAGGAAGCTATGTCTTGCACAAGACCTAAAGAAAAAAGCAGAATTTGGCTTACAGTGGGGAAGAAAGGCAGGATCAGTAGGAAAGTCACACCTCTAAGACCCAGGCACAAACAGCTTACCCATTTGACAGAAAATCCTCTTCCTTCCAACAGAGAATTCCCCCTTCTCCCTCCCCCTGCCCCACAAAATCAGGTGAGCAAGCACTGAGTTTCAAGCAATGCAGCTTACTACTGCGGAAGAGACAAGAGCATGGGAGGCGATCCTCTGTGTATTGCACACACAAAGGAAGGCTGGAAGCTAAGGGTGGAGTAGAGATATTTAGAAAAACTCTCCAGCATCCAGCCCCCACACCAAGCACAAGGTCACACTAGAGGAATTTGAAGCCACTGGTTGACTAGTTACACCGAAGGTAACTATAGCAACAAAATCCCCTTCTCAGTTCCTGACCAGATTGACTCACCCTCCCTGCCCCACTAATAACCTAATTTTAAAAATGTGTAAATGTGGTGGGGTGCAGTGGCTCATGCCTGTAATCCCAGCACTTTGGGAGGCTGGGGCAGGTGGATCACCTGAGGTCAGGAGTGTGAGACCAGCCTGGACAACATGATGAAACCCTGTCTCTACTGAAAATGCAAAAATTAGCTGGGTGTGGTGGTGCACGTCTGTAATCCCAGCTACTCGGGAGGCTGAGGCATGAGAATCACTTGAACCCGGGAGGCAGAGGTTGCAGTGAGCCGAGATTGCGCCATTGCATTCCAGCCTGGGTTACAGAGCAAGACTATGTCTCAAAAAAAAAAAAAAAAAAAAGTGTATCCATTTTCAGGCACAAGTACTATTTATCTTCATCTTTATTCTACACACACTGTCCAGCAGTCAGTAAAAAAAAAAAAAAAATACGAGATGTACACATAAGAAAAAAAAGCCTGATTAAAGATAAATAAAACCAATTTATCTATTTTTATTTTTAATTAAAAAAAAATTTCAATAGCTTTTGAGGTACGGTGGTTTTGGGCTAATGGAAGAATTATATGGTGATGAGTTCTGAGATTTTAGTGCACCCATCACCTGAGTAGTGTACATTGAACCCAATATGTAGTTTTTTTTGTCCCACAACCGCTTCTTACTCCCCCTGTTCAGAAGCTCCATAGTGCAGTATATCATTCTGTATGCCTTTGTGTCCTCATAGCTTAGCTCCCACTTATAAGTGAGAACATATGATGTTTGATTTTCCATTTCTGAGTTACTTCACTTAGAATAATAGCCTCCAGTTTCATCCAAGTTGTTGCAGGCATTATTTTGTTCCTTTTTATGGCTGAGTAGTAGTCTATGGTGTACATATACCACATTTTCTTTATTCATTCATTAGTTGATGGGCACTTAGGTTGGTTCCATATCTTTGCAATTGTGAATTGGGCTGCAATAAACATACACGCACATGTCTTTTTTTTCTTTCATATAATGACTTACTTTCCTTTGGGTAGATACCCTGGAGTGGGATTGCTAGATCAAATGGTAGATCTACTTTTAGATCTAGATTTCTTTAAGAAATCTCCATACTGTTTTCCATAGAGGTTGTAATAATTTACATTCCCAGCAGCAGTGTATAAGCATTCCCTTTTCACTACTTCCACACCAACATCTATTTTTTTGACTTTTTAATAATGACCATTCTGGCAGAAGTAAGGTGATATCTCATTTTGGTATTAATTTGCATTCCCCTGATGATTACTGATGTTGCGTATTTTTTCATATGTTTGTTGGCCACTTGTATATCTTCTTCTGAGAAATATTATTCATAATTTTTGCCCACTTTTTGATGGGGCTATTTTTTTTTCTTGCTGAATTGAGTCCCTTGTGAATTCTGGATACTAGTCCTTTCTCAGATGCACAGTGTGCAAATATTTTCTCATAATCTATGGGTTATCTGTTTACTCTGCTGATTATTTTTTGTGCTGTGCAGAAGCTTTTAAATTTAATCAGGTCTCATTTATTTATTTTTGTTTTGTTGGGGTTTTAGTTATGAATTCTTTGTCTAAGCCAATGTCCAGAAGAGTTTTTTTAAGGTTACCTTCTAGAATTTTTATGGTTTTGACTCTTAGATTTAAGTCTTTGATTCACCTTGAGTTAATTTTTGTATAATGTGAGCAATACGGACCCAGTTTCATTCTTCTAAATGTGGCTAGCCAGTTTTCCCAGCACCTTTTATTAAATAGGGTATCCTTTCTCCAATCTATGTTTTTGTATGCTTTGTTGAAGATCAGTTGGCTGTAAATATTTGGCTTCATTTCTAGGTCCTCTATTCTGTTGCATTTGCCTAAGTGCCTGCTTTTATAGCAGTACCACCCTGTTTTGGTAACTATAGCCTTGTAGTATAACTTGAAGTCTGGTAATGTGATGCCTCCAGATTTGTTCTTTTTGTTTAGGATTGCTTTGACTATTCTGGCTCTTTTTTATCCCATATGAATTTTAGGATTGTTTTTCTAATTCTGTGAAAAATGATATTGGTATTTTGATGAAATTGCATTGAATCTGTTGATTGCTTTGGGCAGTATGTTCACTTTCACAAGATTGATTCTTCCAACCCACGAACATGGGATGTGTTTCCATTTATGTCATCTATGATTTCTTCCAACAGTGTTTTGTAGTTCTCCTTGCAGGTACCTTTCATCTCCTTGGTGTATATTCCTAGGTTTTTTGTTTTTGTTTTTGTTTTTTTGTTGTTGTTTTTTTTGTTTTGTTTTGTTTTGTTTTGCACCTGTTGTAAGAGGGATTGAGTTCTGGATTTGATTCTTAGCTTGGCCATTGTTGGTGTATAGCAGCGCTACTGATTCGTGTACACTGATTTGGTAATCTGAGATTTTACTGAATTAATTTATCAAATCTAGGAGTCTTTTGGAGAAGTCTTTAGGGCTTTCTGGGTATATGATAATACCATCAGTGAACAGTTATAGTTTGACTTCCTCTTTTCCAATTTGGTTTCCCTACATTTCTTCCTCCTGTCTGATTGCTCTGGCAGGACTTCCAGTAATATGTTGAATAGAAGTGGTGAAAGTGGGCATCCTTGTCTTGTTCCAGCTCCCAGGGGGAATGCTTTCAACCTTTTCTTATTCAATATGGTTTTGGCTGTGGATTTGTCATATATGGCTTTTATTAATTTGAGTACTTTATTAATTTGAAAATTTATTAAGTACTTTCTATGCCTAGTTTGTTGAGGGTTTTTTAAATCATAAAGTGATGCTGAATTTTATCAAATCCTTTTTCTGCATCTACTGAGATGATAATATAGGTTTTGTTTCTAATTCTATTTATGTGATGTATTATATTTATTGACTTGCATATGTTAAACCATCCCTGCATCCCTGGGATGAAACCAACTTGATCACAGTGTATTGTCTTTTTGATGTGCTGTTGGATTCAGTTAGCTAGTGTTTTATTGAGGTTTTTGCATGTGTGTTCATCAGGAATATTGGTCTGGAGTTTTCTTTTTTTGTTATGTCCTTTCCTGGTTTTGGAATCAGGGTGATACTAGCTTCATAGAATGATTTAAAGAGGATTCCCTCTTTCTCATTCTTTTGGAATAGTTTCAGTAGTATTAGTACCAACTCTTCTTTGAATGTCTGGTAGAATTCAGCTATGAATCCTTTTGGCCCTGGGATTTTTTTTGTTGGCATTTTAAAAAACATACTGATTCAATCTCACTGCTTGTTATTGGTCTGTTCAGGGTTTCTGTTTCTTCCTGATCTAATCTAGGAGGGTTGTATGCTTCTAGGAATTTATCCATTTCCTCTAGGTTTTCTGTTTTGTGTGCATAGAGGTGTTCAGAGTAGTCTCCAATAGCATTTTGTATTTCTGTAGTGTTGGTTGTATGTCTCCAGTTTCATTTCTAATTGAGCCTATTTGAATCTTCTCTCTTCTTTTCTTGGTTAATCTAGCTAATGATCTATCAATTTTGTTTATCTTTTCAAAGAATTAGCTTTTTGTTTCATTGATCTTTTGTATTTTTTTGGTTTCAATTTCATTTAGTTCTGCTCTCATCTTTGTTATTTCTTCTCCTCCTCCTCCTTCTTCTTCTTCTTCTTTTCTTTCTTTCTTTCTTTTTTTTTGAGATAGAGTCTCACTCTGTCATTCAGGCTGTTGTGCAGTGGCGTGGTCTTTGTTCACTGCAACCTCCACTTCCTGGGTTCAAGTGATTCTCGTGCCTTAGCCTCCTGAGTAGCTAGGATTACAGGCACCCGTCATCATGCCTGGCTAATTTTTGTATTTTTAGTAGATATGGGATTTCACCATGTTGGCCTGGCTGATCTCGAACTCCTGACTTCAAGCGACCTGCCGTCCTCAGCATCCCCAAAGTGCTGGGATTACAGGTATGAGCCACTGTGTCCGGTCTGTGTTTTTTAAAATTTCTTTTCCTCCCCTTAAGGATGTGACTTAAATGTTTATAGTTTATTGTAGCCTAATTCAGGGGTGAAGGCTCTGTATGCTTTAAGGGGTGCTTTCAGGGGTGAAGGCTCTGTATGAGTTCCTTGGTTGTAGAGTCTTTGGATGATGGCTTTTTCAGATGCTGGTTGTAGTAGCACTGTGCTCAGCGTGTGAGCAAGTTCACTGTCTCCCATAGGATTGGAATGACAGAGGTCTCTTGAAGCTTATCTCATTCCCCCATATTAAGCACTTCTTTCTTTATTTTTCCCCCAGTATTTTATTTACTGGGTTGAATAGTCCAGGCTTCAGACCAAAAGGGGAGCTAGCCATGGATGAAAACCAGCTGTGGCTAAAGCAGGTGGGTAAATGCAATAACCAATGATGGACAGAGGTCCCTGCCTTGACAGAGGTGGCTGAGGGAGCTCTCAGTGAAACATGCTGAGGTCTTATCTGAAGGAAGGACTGGAGCCACCTCAGCTCTTCTGCCAGGCCAGCAGGAAAGCTATCCACCTCCCAGACACACTCTTGATCCAGTGTTCTGGCTATTTAGAGCAGATAGGCACCTCTACTCATCTGCAGGAATGTTGATGTTCCAAGTAGAGAGGAATTGTGACTCTGTCTCTCGTGCAAGCCTGCACTGGAGGGTGCTCCACTGGTAGGGATATGGTCACCCTGAAGTGTTCCAGAGAGGCTGTCTAGAGGTGCACCCACACTGAGTTCCCATGGGAAAAGCCCCAGCTGTGTTTGCAGTGGTGAATGAGGTGGAAAAGAAATCCCCCTCTCCAAGGCCCTTCACAAACACCAGCACTGCCTGACTTGTGGGGGGAGAGCTACAGATTTTCCCTGCTGATCCCAGCACTGCAATTGTGCCTCTGCTGAAGGAAACTTCCCACCAGCAGAAAGACCCGAGACTCAAGGCTTGCTGTCTGGGTTCTTTTGTCCCACAGGGTGTTCCCTTGATGGGGTGCGCTCCCCTTTCCTTTAGGAGTGGGAGGCCTTGAGAGCCAGACTACTGTGAATGCTGTTACTCCACAATGCTGTTACACATTGGGAGTCTAGCCACCCAATGTGGCTGCCACACTGCAGCCTGGTACTAGGGAATGTCTGCAAGGGATCCAGAGTTGTGATCTGCCCTCAAGTCTCCCAGCAGCAGGTATCAGCACCAGCTCTAATAGGAGTGGCAGGGGAGTGATATAGACTCAGAGATTCCTTGGTTATAGAAAGTCTTCATGTATTGGCTTCCTCAAATGCCCATTTGGGTAGTAATAAATTGGTCACATGGGCAGATTCAGGACCTCCTGGTTAGCCAGAGTGGGTGCATGCAATGGTGATGGCTGGGGTCACACACAAGTTTTCTCCTTCCTGGGCACAGTGTTATTCTACCTGCAGATGCTGTAATGGACTGTGTGAGTTGGCCTCCAGCCAGGAAGTGATGCTTGCCAAAGAGCACCAGCTATAGCAGAAGTGATGGGATTTGTGCTTGCCTTATGCTACCCAGGGCTGGTACTTTGGATTATCAGGCAATGGGTGGGGCCATAAAGCTCCAAAAAGTTTCTGTTCTTTGTGCTCCTAAAAGTTTCTGTCTTTTATGTTAAGCTACCAGGGCAGGTGATGGGCAAAGCAGGTGGGGGCTGGGTCAGGCAGGTCCATGTTTTGACTCTTCACATGTGGTGCTAGCAGTGGCCCCTGTGGGAGTTGTGGGGGTGGTTCTTTGGCCATTGGGATAATGTTCCAGAGAGAAGCATAACTGCCTCTGCTGCACAGGAGAGTTCACACAGGGAGTGGGGAGTAACAGGCAGCAGTAAGCCCCACCCAGCTCCCGTTCACTTGGCAAGGCAGATCTCTTACCTACAGTATTCTGCTAGCAGCAGCCAGCTAAGTTCCTGGCCATCTATGCTTAGAACTCAAAACTTCTTTGGGCCATAAGCCTTCCCCTGCGGAGACAAGAACCGTGGCTTTCAGGCCATGCCCCTCCCAGTCTGCCTGCAGAGCCAGGGCACCCAGCTCATTTGCTCATGGCTGCAGCACACTTCCCATTTGCTCCTGGGTTCTGGCCAAGGGAGTTCTTCCCCACTCAAGGTTATATCGTGAAATTCAGTTGGAAGCTTCTTTTAATTAACTCAGGCAATGGCTGCTGCCTGAGTAAGTTGGCAGACTTTTGTGAGGTCTCCTGTGTGGCAGAATAGGGAATGGCTTCCCTTGGTCCATGCTGGAGACTGGGAGTGCATGCAAAGTTCTTCCTGCTGCCATTTGTGCTTTAACATTCCTCTCCACTCTCAAAATCAGTTCCAGTGTTGGTTAAGGCCTTTCCCTGTGGCCTAGATTACCAGGTTCCCTGGTGGGGGTATATACCCTGGAGGCAGTCTCTCTCCCTCTCACACTCTAGGGACTTACAGTTTTTTGTTTCTTTTTTTTAACCTGGCTCATGCCATAGGCTGCAGCCTGCTACTTTAAAAAAATAATCTGTGGACCAGGTGTGGTGGTTCATGCCTGTAATCCCAGCACTTTGGGAGCCCAAGGCAGGTGGATCACTTGAGGTCAGGAGTTTGAGACCAGCCTGGCCAACATGGTGAAACCCCATCTCTACTAAAAATACAAAAATTAACTGGTGGTGATGCATGTCTGTAGTCCCAGCTACTCTGGAGCCTGAGGCAGGAGAATCGCTTGAACCCAGGAGGCGGAGGTTGCAGTGAGCCGAGATTGTGCCACTCCACTCCAGCCTGGGTGACAGAGTGAGACTCCATCTCAAAAAAATAAAATAAAATAAAATAAAATAAAATAAAATAAAATAAAAATAATCTGTGGATTTTAGTTTTCCTGTTTAGTTCCTGCAATGTTCCTTGGGAATAAAGTCACAGTGTGAATATCTACAGGCTATTTTGTCTTTCCAAGTGCAAGTAACATGTGAACACTGCCTCCGATCTGTCATCTTGGAGAATAAAAGCAATCCTAAAGACTACCTAGATGTTGAGACTATCTGGGAACTTAAAATAACTATGATTAATATGTTAAAGGCTCCACTGGAAAACGGAAACAACATGTATGAATAGACGGATTTCAGTAGAGAGATAAAATATATGAAAGAGTCAAATTTAATTGATAGAAACAAAAAACAAGGTAACAGATACGAATTATGTCAATGAGCAGTTCAGGAGACTTTACATTGCTGAGGAAAGAATATATGAACCTGAAGACAGGTCATTAAAAATGATGCAAACCAAAACACAAAGAGAAAAAAAAGTAAAAACCCCAGAGCACCCAAAAGCTATGAGACAATATCGAATGGTCTAACATGAGTGTAATTAGAATACCAGAAGGAGAAGAGAGAAACAGTGAGGTAGAAGACATAAACTATATTACTCACCCCATTTTTTCTTCTTAAAGCTAACCACTTATCCTAAAGTGAGTGTGTATTACTTCCATCCTGTTTTAATACTTTTTAGCATAGCTAAATGTACCACCAAATATGTGTATAGGTTCAGACCTGAATGGATTTGAAACAATGGAGTTGCTTTTGTTTTTAAATGTATATAAATGGCATCATGTATCCTTTTTTTTTTTTTTGAGACGGAGTCTCGCTCTGTCACCCAGGCTGGAGTGCAGTGGCGCAATCTCGGCTCACTGCAAGCTCTGCCTCCCGGGTTCACGCCATTCTCCTGCCTCAGCCTCTCCGAGTAGCTGGGACTACAGGCGCCCGCCATCACGCCAGGCTAATTTTTTGTATTTTTTTTAGTAGAGACGGGGTTTCACCGTGGTCTCGAGCTCCTGACCTCGCGATCCGCCTGCCTCGGCCCATGTATCCTTTTTGTAATTTACTTTTTTAAATTAAAAATTAACATTCATTAATTTTTACTGTATAGTATCCCATTATATAGTTTACTTATTCCCCAAATGATAGAAAAACTGGTTTATTTTAGTTTTTACTATCATAAAATTATATATAATAATATATAATATATTATATATAATTAGTTTTTATAATATAAAATTATTGCAATTCTGCAATAAACATATTTACACATGACATTGTGAACATATGAATTTCATAACGTATTCCACAGTGTGCAATTCTGAGTTGAGAAAAAGCAATTTTTTTTTTTTTTTTAGAAAAGTCTTGCTCTGTCACCCAGGCTGGAGTGCAGTGGTGTCATCTCAGCTCACTGCAACCTCCACCTCCCAGGTTCAATTAATTCTCCTGCCTCACCCTCCCAAGTAGCTGGGATTATAGGTGCCCACCACTATACCTGGCTAATTTTTGTATTTTTAGTAGAGATGGGGTCTCACCAGGTTGGCCAGGCTGATCTCGAACTCCTGACCTCAACTGATCTGTCTGTCTCTGCCTCCCAAAGTGCTAGGATTATAGGTGTGACCACCAGGCCCTGCAAGAAAAAGCAATTTTCATTATTACTATTGCCAAATTGTTCATTAAAGTGGTTAAACTGATTTACACCCCCACTAGCAGTGAATAATAATTTCTAATTCTTGACATTTTCATAAACACTTAGTATTATCAGACTCTTACTTGCTGCCAAATTATAGGTGTAAAATTATTGTTGTTTTAATTTGCATTTTCCCTGAACATCTTTTTTTTTTTGAGACAGTTTTGTTCTGTCACCCACGTCGGACTGCAGTGGTGCCATCTCGGCTCACTGCAACCTCCACCTCTCGGGTTCAAGTAATTCTCGCCTCAGCCTCCCAAGAAGCTGGGATTACAGGCAACCACCACCACGCCTGGCTAATTTCTTTTATATTTTTAGTAGAGACAGGATTTTGCCATGTTGGCCAGGCTGGTCTCGAACTCCTGGCCTCAAGTGATCTGCTCACCTTGACCTCCCAAAGTGCTGAGATTATAGGCATGAGCCACTGCGTCCAGCCCTGAATATCTTTTTGTATCTTTATTGGACATTTATGTTTCTGTTTATGTAAATTCCATGATCATATTATTTGCCCATTTTTAATTGCATTGTTTGTCTTTTTCCTATTATTTTGTAAGATGTCTTTATCCCAGTTGATTAGTCTTTGTTTATTATATGCTTATCTGTGGCTGGATTTTTATTTTTGTTATGAGCTCCTTTTTTTTATACAGGTATTAGAATTTTAATTTGTAAAATTTAACAGTTGTTCTCTTTCGTGTTTTTGCTGCCTTATGAAGCGCTTTTTTACTGTAATATCATAAAATTACATTTTCCTCTATTTTCTTCCCAAAGTGCTAGAAATGTTGTCTTTCGCATTTGCAAGTTGTTATATGTGAGATAGGGTCTCATTTATCATTTTCTTCATAAAGCCAATTGTCCTGGTATTATATTTTCAATTGTGTTTTCTTTCCCCAGTGTTTTCAAATGCCACTGTTGTCTAGTTTCAAGTTGCCACTTACATGTGGGTGGGTCTGTTTTTAGGCTTCTTATTCTGTTCTCTTGGCCTGTTTTTCTGTCTTGTTGCCTCTTCTATTTTCTTCACTTAACATTATTTCATAGGAACATATGAGGACATTTAGAGGCGGCCAACAGTGTCTGGACCACTGAGAGAACAGCTGTAAGAACTAGAGTGTTTATTTTTCTTCCTTTTCTTGGGCTTTATTTTTAATTGAGAAATAATAATTGTATATATTTGTAGGGTATAATGTGATATGTCAATACATGTATGCATTGTGGAATGAGCAAATCAGGCTACTTTTGAGGAGTTTTGATTCCTGATGAGCTTACTGGGCATAGACTGGAGAACAAGAGACTACTCCAAAACCCTCTGGATCACCGCTCTCATTAAATGTGATGAGCAAGCCACATGGCTGGCGCTGTGAGTGTGATGATAGGCTTTGGGGAAAAGGAAAGGGGAACTTCAGCCTGTTCTCGTCCCGTATTCTTTCACCTGAAAGTTTATTTGAATTATTGAAATTCTTACCATAGCTTAGATTATTAAAAATTAAGCCTTCTGATGCAAGAGGCAACATACTTATGTACCAGAGTAGGGAATTGTTTTAAAGAAACATAAATGTTTCCTACTTTTCTTTTTTCTCATAGGGTAATAAAAAGTGAAGGTGGAAGAAATCTTTGAGATCATCTAGTACGGGTCGCCTAGATGGAATTTTAAGAAGAAGTTTGTTATACTGTTGTACTACGTTCTTATGACAGTTGTGGAGGAAGAGCAAGAGTCATTTTAAGTCAGAAGAAAGTGATTTCACGAATACTCCCTGGCTAGCTTGACATCTGTCTTCTGAAGTTGGAGGGTCTAGGGCAGCTCTATGACTCATACCTGAAAAGTCTAAAATCAGGAGGCCGTGGTTGGAGTTGGTCCTGCCTGGCAGCAGAGTGACAGGTGATGGCTGTACCCTGAGCTACACTTTCACTAATAACGGGCAAAGATGCCTGTTTTTAGAGCTGTGGAAAGGAAGATTTGAACTGGAATAAATTTATATTATTCACATTACATTGGACTAGTCCCAAATTATGTAATTATTAGGTTATTTGAGATTTTATGCAGGAATAGGGAAGAAACTGCAGAGAAAGTTTGAAGGGGTGGGGAGAAATAATAAAGTTAGTTTTTTTTTCTTATACTCCTTTGGGTGCTGCTTAATGAAAACACTAGTTAAATATGAATCTTCAGGTCAGGTGCAGTTGTTCACACCTGTGATCCCAGCACTCTGGGAGGCCAAGGTGGGTGGATCACCTGAGGCCAGGAGTTCGAGACAAGACTGGCCAACACAGTGAAAATCCGTCTCTATTAAAAATTCAAAAATTAGCCAGGCATGGTGGCGCACACCTGTAATCCCAGCTACTCAGGAGGCTGAGGCAGGAGAATGGCTTGAACCCAGGAGGTGGAAGTCCCAGTGAGCAGATCCCGCCACTGCACTCCAGCCTGGGCAACAGAGCGAGACTCCATCTCAGAAAAAAAAATATGTATATATGTATATGTGTGTGTATATATATGCATATGTGTGTATGTATATATATATATATATATATATATATATATATATATATATATGAATCTTCAGATTGGGGAATCATAACAAATCACAACTAAGATAAAATAAACATTTAGGTAAAGTCACAAAGAGAATATATTTTTTAAATTCCTGCCTGCCCCCCCAACCCCTCCGAGAATATCCTGTGACTCTAAATGTGTGATACTCTGAGGATCCAACATCACCTGTGTGATATTCTGGGCAAAAATGAATAACCCGAATCTAATAAAGAAATATCAGACAAACAAAATGAGAAACATTGTATTTAAAAATTGGGGGGAAAGGAGTATAATAAAACTGTCCATGTAATAAAAGACAAAAGCTACATAAATAGTCCAGATTCAGGAAGGCTTAAAATATATAACAACTGAATGCAATGCCTGAGAAGAGATTGGGTTGTGTACTTCAGGTGGGAAGATGGGGGAAGAATGTGATAAAGGACATTACCAGGCCAACTGAAGAAACCAGGAGAAGAATGGAAGATTAATAAAAATGTATCATTGTTGAATTTATTAAAGTTGATAACTGAGCTGAGGGTTATACAAGAGAGAGTCTGTACTCTTAGGAAATGCACACTGAAGTATTTCGGGGTAAAGAGCACAGTATGCATACCATATCCTCAAGTGGTTCAGAAATATTTTTTTTTTTTTGAGATAGAGTCTTGCTCTTGTCGCCCAGGCTGGAGTGTAGTGGTGTGATCTGGGCTCACTGCAACCTCTGCCTCCCCCGGGTTCAAGCGATTCTCCTGCCTCAGCCTCCTGAGTAGCTGTGATTACAGGCGCCCGCCACCATGCCCAGCTAATTTTTTGTGTTTTTAGTAGAGACGGGGTTTCGCCATGTTAGTCAGGCTGGTCGTGAACTCCTGACCTCAAATGATCCACATGCCTCAGCCTCCAAAAGTGATGGTATTATAGGCATGAGCCACCTTGCCCAGCTGCAGAACTAAAACATTTTAATATCCTAATATTTTCTTTGTAATTCATGCATGTTAAAATGTTAAGATTATTTTTATTTTTAAATTTGTATTATTATTTATTTATTTATTTAGAGACAGTGTCTTGCTCTGTTGCCCAGGCTGGAGTGCAGTGGTGAGATTTTGGCTCACTGCAGCCTGTAAGGCTTAAGAGATCCTCCTGCCTCAGCCTCCTGAGTAGCTGGGACTACAGGTGTGCACCACCACACTTAGCTAATTTTTGTATTTTTTTGTAGAGATGGGGTTTTGCCATGTTGCTCACACTGGCCTCGAACTCCTGGGCTCAAACCATCTGCCCACCTCAGCCTCCCAAAGTGCTGGGTTTATAGACATGAGCCACCAAGCCCATTCTAAAATTTAAGGTAAGAAAAAAAAAATCTATAACTTCTTAAATGGTTAGGGGAAAATAGAGGGAATAAAGAAAACAAGATACCCTCCCTTTTCCAAAAAAAGGGCTAGGAAACGAAAAGCATAAAAGTAGAAATACACAAAATAAATAGTGAAAATATGTTTCACTATATTGGCAATCACAGGGAATGTAAGTATCTATAAAATAGAAAATCATATAGAAGTCAAAACAAGCTAATCAGATCTATATGTATCAACACAAACAAGTCTCAGATACATTGTACTGCGTTTATAAAATAAGATGCAAAAGGATATCATAGTAAGGGATCAGTTTGTAAATTTAAAAAATGACATAAAACAACACTGTATATTGTTTATAGATACAAATATATGTAGCAAAATTATAGATGCAAAAATACACACCAACTTAATGATAGTGTTTATTTCTGGAGATGAGAGAGGGCAGGAATGGGAGAAAGAGATGAGAGTAAATCTTTTTTTTTGAGACAGAGTCTCACACTGTAGCCCCGGCTGGAGTGCAGTGGCACAATCTTAGCTCACTGCAACCTCCACCTCCCAGGTTCAAGTGATTCTCGTGCCTCAGCCTCCCACACAGGTGTGTGCCACCACTCCTGACTAATTTTTGTATTTTTAAGTGAAGACAGGGTTTTACCATGTTGGCCAGGCTGGTCTCGAACTCCCAGCGTCAAGTGATCTGCCTGCCTCGGCCTCCCTAACTGCTGGGATTATAGGAATGAGCCACTGCACCCAGCCTGTGAGAGTGATCTTAACTGTATCTGCAAATTTTCCTTAAAAAACAAAAATTAACAATTCTGAAATGACACATAACTAAAAGTTAATGTGTTACATCTGGGCTGACCACAAATGGGTGTCTGTTATATTTATTTCTGGATTTTTCTGTGCATTTAAATTATTTGATAATTAAATCTCTGTATTTTCTATTTCTTAACTACATTTTTCTAAGGACATAGAGATGATGCAGTCCTGCTCTCACAGGTGCTGGCTGAGGTGCTTATTAAAATACAGCTTCTAAAAATAGTGCCAGAACTATATTTGGGGGGGGGTGCTGGTAAGGGAGCTGAGTCCTCATCTGTTATAGCAGGAAGACAGTGGGCAGTGTCTGATGCTGGTTATCTGTGGGCCTAGGGTCCCTCCCAGTTTCATGCTCTTCCCTGCTCCGCTGAGTCCCAGTGGACTGCACTGTCCAGGCTTTCTTCCTAGCTGGCTTTCGGGTTCAGCCAGTGGGAGGCTCTGTGGGAAGATGGGAGGGTGGGATTCAATAGAGGTCAGGGTAGCTCTTCCCAGCTCTCTTCCTGCTTTGGCATGCTGTATCTGACTGGAGCGGCATCCTGGGTACAACTCTTACTCACTGGGCTCTGGTAAGTGTTTCCTTCCCTTGTCTCAATAGGTCCTGGAAGCGGAGGGGGTAGTAATAGCTTTTCACCATTGCTAGTCTCTAAGTGTCCTACCATACCTTGTTTGTTACCTTATCCAGTCCAGAAACTCTGTAAATAGTCCCTTCATTAAAGCCTTTTCATTTTAACCATCTGGGATGACACAAGAAACACTGTGAAAAGTAAAAATTGCTTTTGTTTGTTTGTTTGTTTCAGAACTCCTTTGCTGTGGATGAGAAGATTGACTAGGTGACTTGCTCCAAGTTCAAAGCCTGTTTGCATAAGACAACAACGACTTGTCTTTGTTTTGTTTTGTTATTTTGAGATAGGATCTTGCTCTGTCGCTCAGGTTGGAGGGCAGTGGTGCAATCATGGCTCACTGTAGCCTCGACCTCCTAGGCTCAGATGATTCTCCCGCCTCAGCTGCCTGAGTAGCTGGGACCACAGCTGCATGCTATCATGCCCAGCTAGTATTTTTAAATGATTTTTGTAGAGATAGGATCTCCCTATGCTGCCCAGGCTGGTCTTGAACTCCTGAGCCCAAGCAATCTTCTTGCCTTGGCCTTCCAAAGTGCTGAGGTTACAGGTGTGAGCCACCGCACCTGGTCACAATTTGATTTGAGAGCGTATGGTTGACAACATCTTGATGAAAAGGGATATGGCTGGCCAGGCATGGTGGCTCACACTTGTAACCCCAGCACATTGGGAGGCCAAGGTGGGCAGATCACGAGGTCAGTTCAAGACCAACCTGGCCAACATGGCGAAACCCCATCTCTACTAAAAATTGACAAATTAGCTGGGTGTGGTGGGGGGTGGCTCTAGTCCCAGCTACTCAGGAGGTTGAGGCAGGAGAATCGCTTGAACCCGGGAGGCGGAGGTTGCAGTGAGCCGAGATCGTGCCACTGCACTTCAGCCTGGGTGACAGAGAGAGACTCCATCTCAAAAAAAAAAAAAAAAAAAGGGGATATGGCTGATGATACACACAGAAAGATCTACTCTCCTAAGACCTTGTGCCCCAAGAATTTTACAACTTCTTGGATGGTATCAATTGTGTTTTATGATTTATTTATTCATTTACTTGATAAGTTTTGATCGAGTGCTGCTCTGTACCAAGAACTGTGTCAAGAAATGGGGATACATTGTTGTGCGAGAGGAAGTCCTCATGTGCCAGGAGTTTACAGTGGACAGGGGAAGATACGCAAACTCATTACGAAGAAATACGGTAAATGCGAGGGGAATGGAAGCAGAGAGTGCTCTGGAGTACTCAGGAGGGTTATTCAGCCCAGCCTTACACTGTCAGGAATAGTTTCCCAAAAGAAAGGACATCTAACCTGAGAGCTGAAGAATAAATACTAGTTAGCCAAGTTAAGGAGGATGGGTAGATGGGAGGGAGTGAGTTTTAGTTTTAAGGCATTCTAGGTAGAGAGAAAAGCAATTTGGGCAAATCTGGTAGGGGATAAAAATCATTTGGGAAACTGAAAGTCAGTCTCTTGAGTTGATTGCAGGAGGAGAGGGTGAGATAAGTTAGGAGAAGAAAAACAGGGATCAGATCACAAAAAACCTTTTAAGTAAGATTAAGGGTAGGGGTATTATTATGAGGTCAATACAAAGCCATTAGATCTTTTGAGTAGGTGGTATGCAGTGTAATTGCATTTGCATTTTTAAAAGATTACCTTGTCTATACGGTGAGAATAAACTGGAGGTGGATAAGAGCGGAGGCAGCTCCCTTAGGAGGTTATTGCTGTAGCCCAGGCCAGAGATCATGAGTTGGACTTGAGGCTGGGGCTGGAGAGACGCGGCCAGAGAAGAACATATGGCTGAAGCAGGCAACCTGAAACCATTCAGGAAATTATTGTCATTAGAGGACAGCCCGGCCAAAGGCAAATTGTTCTGTCCTTCTTTGATCTCAGCTGGACTATGAACTCTGGGGGGACAGGGACTATTTTGTATTCATCCCCGTTTCCAGCACGACGGAAGTACTCAGGAAATGAATGTTCTTCCTAAGTGAGTCTCAGTGACGTGGTGTTTGGATCGAGTGGTAACCCTCACGCCTTTGCTGACCCACCTTTACTAGGGAAGTTCAGCAGCGATCGTGGAGTCGATGTGTAGCGCTACTGCGGCAGGGACATTAAGGTGCAGAAGCTTTACCCAGTTCACAGCGCACACTGAAATACCCAGGCTGGTTTTTCCTGACTCAGTTCTCTTCTGCCATCTGCTGGGACAGTCTTTCATAGCACATCAAAGCAAGATCACCAACGAAGACAAGCCTGAAAGCTTTGTGGGAGCCGCGGTGGACAATGCCTTGGATAAGTTTACGACTTAGAGATGCAAGTATCACATCCAAACCACTGTCCATTTGAAGCTAATCTTCAGTATGTATTTCCCAAAGACAAAATGTCTTTTTTATAAGAATGAGTTCATGTCCTTTGCAGGGACATGGATGAAGCTGGAAACCATCATTCTCAGCAAACTAACACAGGAACAGAAAACCAGACACTGCATGTTCGCACTCATAAGCGGGAGTTGAACAATGAGAACACATGGACACAGGGAGGCGAACATCACACACGGGCTTGTTGCGGGGTAGGGGGCAACGGGAGGGAGAGCATTAGGACAAATACCTAATGTATACGGGTCTTAAAACCAAGATAACAGGTTAATAGGTGCAGCAAACCACCATAGCACATGGAATGGATACTTTTTTTTTTTTTTTTTTGAGACGGAGTCTCGCTCTGTCTCCCAGGCTCCAGAGTGCAGTGGCGCAAACTCGGCTCACTGCAAGCTGCGTCTCCCGGGTTCACGCCACTCTCCTGCCTCAGCCTCCCGAGTAGCTGGAACTACAGGTGACCGCCACCACGCCCGGCTAATTTTTTTTGTATTTTTAGTAGAGACGGGGTTTCACCGTGTTAGCCAGGATGGTCTCGATCTCCTGACCTCGTGATCCACCCGCCTCGGCCTCCCAAAGTGCTGGGATTATAGGCTTGAGCCACCGCGCCCGGCCGCACATGGATACTTATGTAACAAACATGCAGGTTCTGCACGTGTATCCCAGAACTTAAAAAAAAAAAAAAGTGGTTTTTTTTTTTTTTTTTTTTTTTGAGATAAAGTCTTGCTTTGTCACCCAGGCTCCAGGCTGGGGTGCAGTAGCATGAACACGGCTCAGTGTAGCCTAGCCTCTTCCTGGGTTCGAGAAATCCTCGCACCTCAGCCTCCCAAAGCGCTGAGATTTCAGGCATGAGCTGCCATGCCGGCCCATGCAGACTATCTTAAATGTCTGTATTCTCCTTTGAGTTTTTGCAGCAACCTTACGATAGCCATATATTATAACTTTTTTTTTTTTTTTTTTTTTTGAGGCGGAGTCTCCCTCTGTCGCCCAGGCTGGAGTGCAGTGGCGCGATCTCGGCTCACTGCAAGCTCCACCTCCCGGGTTCACGCCATTCTCCTGCCTCAGCCTCTCTGAGTAGCTGGGACTACAGGCGCCCGCCACCACGCCCGGCTAATTTTTTTTTTTTTTTTTTTTTTTTTTTGTATTTTTAGTAGAGAAGGGGTTTCACCGTGGTCTCGATCTCCTGACCTCGTGATCCGCCCACCTCGGCCTCCCAAAGTGCTGGGATTACAAGCGTGAGCCACTGTGCCTGGCCCCATGTGTATCATTGATGAGGATTTATTTCCCAATCAGCAACCCTGGACAACTAAATAGTGCAAACAACTACATGTATCAATGACTCCCAGGGGTTTCTTTCCTTTTTTTTTTGGCAAGATGGTATCTTAAGAGCAGGAAAAAATTGACCAAGTTCTTATGAGAGAGAAATAAATTCTTCCAGCATGCCACTGTCAGTAACAATAAATACATTGCCATAAATAAGATCTAGGTCTTACAAACATGTCTGCTACCTGGGACAAGCCCAGAGCCAAATCACATCTCACTATCCAGAACGTGGTTGAAAAATGTGCCAGTTTCCCTTACACACAGCATATTCCTTGCTGCAGTGTAATTGGAGTTTTTAAAAAAACTTTTTAACAGAAGATTCCATAGAGGAGGAACAGATGAGTGAGCGGTTGGGATCAGCGTTGAGCCTCATAACTATCTCTTTAGTGTCTGACTTGCATCTGTTCCAGTAGGTCTGTTTTATTAATGCTTACTGGCCTGAAGCTACAGCCATAATATTAAAGATGCAGTGTTAGCACAGCACTGACATGTAGATTGTCTTCCATAAGAAAGAAATTAATGTTTGCATAGGATATTGAACCCCTGGCTTTCCTCCAACTTTCTGGCCTCCATGTTCAAAGGCTGGATTAAAGATAAAGATTACAAAGGGGCCCCTAAGGGGGTTACCATTAAGAATGGGGTAGAGATCAACGAAAGCTAGACTAGGGGACTAAGGCTGAGGTATCACCTCACCTCAATGTGAGACCGGACTTCCTCCCCATTGCTCAATCCTCAAGCATCAGGTAATCCGTATGGACTAGCAGGTACTTGGTAAAGATGGAAACAAAGTGATGCCTTGACTCATACACATCCAAACAGCTTTGTCAGGCAGGTGGCAGAATTTTATTTATCATAAATGCTGAGGTCCTTTTGTCACTAAGAATAAGAGAGTGTAGCCACCTCCAGTTTGATCCAGGTCAATATTCATGCTCAAAATATTAAAGGGTGGAGCATTTAAATTCAGTTTCTACACAGCTGCCGTCTTGGATACCAAGGACTCTGAAACCCCGGCCCAGGAGGCCCCTCCAAGCAGATGGGAACAACATGAGTCTCAACCACAAGGGAAGGTGGGGGTTGAGTGGGAAGATCACAACCCAGTAACCTGGTCCGTGCTTCAGGGCAGGACTCCAGACACATGAATAGAGAAGGCCTTAGAAACCAGAGGCTGGGTGGAGGGAAAGCTGCACCAACAGAGTGCACTCAGAATTGGGAGCCAGGGGACTGGAGGTGATGCTGCTGCAGACTCCCCGAGATGTTCAGACTAGATGCGTCTGATAAAAGAAAACTGACTCCTCAGGAACTCCCTCTCCCGTGGGAACAAGTTCCTCTTGGGAATGGTTGCTTCCATGGGTTCTGGGTCAGAGGGAGATTAGACTGTGGCTGAGCAGCCTGATTAGGGCTTTGTTCCTGAGCCAGGCTTGGCAAAGTTCTTCTGCAAAGAGCAGTAAATATTTTTATTTTTATTTATATATATATTTATGTATTTAGAGACAGTCTTGCTCTGTTGCCCAGGCTGGAGTACAGTGGTGTGATCTTAGCTCACTGCAGCCTTTCCTCCCAGGTTCAAATGATTCTCCTGCCTCAGCCTCCCTTGTAGCTGGGATTACAGGTGCGCAACACCACGCTCTACTAATTTTTTGTATTTTTAGTAGAAACAGCGTTTCACCGTGTTGGCCAGGCTGGTCTCTAATTCCTGGCCTCAAGTAATCTGCCTCCCTCAGCCTTCCAAAATTCTGAGATTACAGGTGTGAGCCACCATGCCTGGCCAAGAGTAGTAAATAGTTTTAGCTTTGCGGGCCATAGGCTCTGTCTTGCTGTCACTCAATTCTGCCCTTGTAGCACAGAAGCAGCCACAGACAATATGTAAAAAATGGGCATGGCTGCATTTCCCACCCCCCCAAAACAAAACCTTTATTTACAAAAACAGGCAGTGGGCCAGATTTGTCTTGCAGAATGTAGTTGGCTGACACCTGTTCTGGAGAAAAATACTCTTTTCTCCACAAGGCCATCCCTCCTATCCATCAGGCCTCTTGTTTATGGCCCAATGTGGGTGCTTGTCGGTACTTCTATTTTCCTCCTTTCTCCTTTGCTTTTCTTTGTCTGCTCCTTTTTTGTTTCTTTCTTCTATATCTTCAATCTCTTTCTGTTTTTCTTGTAAAGCACTTGCCCACTACATTGTAATGTAATCATCTGCACCCAGATCTGTCCTCTACTGGACTTCCTTAAGGCTCTGTTTCTGAGAGTTTGTAGTTTTCCTGCAATGCTTTATAGGCAGTCGGTGCTCGTTCAATGTTAGCTAATCAGCCTGCTCAACTGGGGTAGTTTACTCCTTTTCCTGAATGCCTGGTCTCCCCCCATAACCTCCACAGCAGCTGTGTTTCAGGAGCAGCTCCTCCTCTCTGTTTGGAGCTCTCAGTGTTGGAGGAACAGTCACTGGGATAGGATTCTCTGAGTCCAAGAACCTTCAGCAGCTGGTCCCTGCCTGAAGAGAGAGCTGCTGTTCCAGTTCACAGCACACCTGGTTGTGACAGGAGAACAAAGGAGCCCTGGCAGGAGCATGAGTCAGACCAAGAGGGGGCGAAAGCCTTTTGGTGAAGGTCCCAGAAGGCAGAAGTCCTTTCATAGGGCTCGGGTCAGAGGTGTTCCACCCAAGAGGATGTCTGGCAGGTGGCAGCTTCCTTTCTACACTCTTGCCCCATTCATCCTCTCTTTGGCCCTCATCTCTTCCAGGAGAAGGACTCCTTCCTCCTGTTTTGCAAAATGACTGATTTTCATTTATGCCAATCTAGTTGACAGACCCGGGTCAACGTAGGGAGGGCTAAGGTAAGTGTCTGACTTCACAAGCCCCTGGGGCAGCAGCTCCTCTGATGGTTATAAAGAGCCGCTCAGGAGATGTCGGGCCTCCCCACATGGTCTTTTTTTGGGAAAGAACTTACCTGCTGAGTGTGCATCTTAGAGGCCTGCTGTGCTTTTCGCTCCAGAAACGGTGTCATCTGGGGCTTGGCCTCAGTCCATGTTGCTCTTGGTCTCCTTCGGTGAGACATTTCCCCTCCCACTCCTCCTTGGCCTCTTGCTAGTTTCACAGATGCACCGACACATCCATTTTTAATCTGACCAAATCAACTGCAAATGTTACAGATTGTAATTACCCAAGGAACTCCCGAAAACTAATTATGTAATACGCAATCCCCAGAATAAATTACACCTTTCCTTTGGCTTGATGTTCCAGAAAACTGTTTTCTGCTCATGCCTGAATCCCAGCACTTTGGGAGGCAGAGGTGGGCGGATCACCTGAGGTTGGGAGTTCGAGACCAGCCTGACCAACATAGAGAAACCCTGTCTCTACTAAAAATACAAATTAGCCGGGCATGGTGGCACATGCCTGTAATCCCGGCTACTCAGGCTGAGGCAGGAGAATCGCTTGAACCCAGGAGGTAGAGGTTGCAGTGAGCTGAGATCACACCATTGCGCTCCAACCTGGGCAACAAGAGCGAAACTCCGTCCCAAAAAAACAAAACACAAAACAAACAAAAAAAAAACTGTTTTCTGAGGAGGCAGAGAAAGAGTATTGCTCATCCCTGCCAGGGACGCTCACGAAGCGGCTATTTAGCTCTGCTGCATGTTTGTGGGTGTTTGTCAGAGGTGGCCACAGGCTCCGTGCCAGGGCTCTGGGCAGCAGCCACATCATCTTTTGCCACTATGAGGGATGTTGCCAGAATACCCATGGGCCCGTGTCTTGTCGTTCCACTACCAAGAGAAACTTCAGTGCCCTTGGGCAAAACCTGGGAGGCCAGGTAATGGAAAGCAAATAGCAGATGCAAGAGATGCTTAAAAAGGGAAGAGAAGCAATGTGTTAACCTTGGCCTGACACTAGTGGAGTCCTGTTAAATGATGGATCACTAGAGCATTCCTCAGTAACGGTGCCTGTCAGAGAAGAAACCCAGAGCAGACATTTACATTTTTCTTTTCTTTCACAAGGTTGCACAATAGGCCGTCTGTAGGCTGAGGAGCAAGGGGAGCCAGTCTGAGTTCCAAAACCGAAAAACTTGGAGTCCGATGTTTGAGGGCAGGAAGCATCCAGCATGGGAGAAAGATGTGGGCTGGGAGGCTAGGCCCATCTAACCTTTTCATGTTTTTCTGCCTGCTTTATATTCACTGGCAGCTGATTAGATGGTGCCCATCCAGATTAAGGGTGGGTCGGCCTTCTCAGCCCACTGACTCAAATGTTAATCTCCTTTGGCAACACCCTCACAAGCACACCCGGGATCAATACTTTGCATCCTTCAATCCAATCAAGTTGACACTCAGTATTAACTCTCAGAGTCTCGATAGTAGTGAGAAGGTACCCAGTGAGAAGGAGTGAGCTTGGGGGTGGTCCTCTGTGTCTAGGTATGCACAGAATTGATATGTGTATGTGGCAGTGATTGTGTGTGCATACACACGTGCACATGCATTTGTGTGTATGCAGATATGATTGTGTGCATGTGTGTATGCATGTGTGTGGATGTGAGTGTGGGTGTGGATGTGTGTGCATGTGTGCATATCTGCATTTGCATATGCGTTGCTGGGTATGGGTGTGTGTGCATATGTATGTCGGTGTACATGTGTGTATGTGCCTGTGTGTGTGCACGTGTGTGTGTGTGTGTGTGTGTGTGTCTATAGGGACATCAAAAACACTAGATAAGATAAGAGCCCTTTACTCTTCTCCTGCAGCCTTGGCCTTTACTTCCCTGTTAAACCTCCGTGGTTCTTACTGTAGATTCCCATTGAACTGACCGCCTCCTTTCCTAGGAGGGCCGGGGGAGGGGGAGGCAGTGTATTCTTCAGCTGCACACCCAGCCCTGAGCCTGCCTCCTGGTAAGTGCTAACTCAGTGTCTGCAGAGCGGTGGAACTGCACCCCACACTGATGGGATGGGAGACAGTTAGTGTGCATGGGGGGCAGTTCTCATCTCGCCTCCTTCCTCACCAGACGTGCTAAGTTCCATTTTGCAACATGGGCAGTCTAGGTTTTATCACTTGTTTTTTGAGCATTGGTTTTCTTTTTTTAGTTTTTTTGAGACGGAGTCTCTCTCTGTCGCCAAGCTGGAGTTCAGTGGCACAATCTCGGCTCACTGCAAACTCTGACTCCCTGGTTCAAGCAATTCTCCTGCCTCAGCTCCGAGTAGCTGGGATTACAGGCACGGGCCACCACACCCAGTTAATTTTTATATTTTTAGTAGAGACGGGGTTTCACCATGTTGGCCAATATGGTCTCCATCTCCTGACCTCGTAATCTGCCTGCCTTGGCCCCCCAAAGTGCTAGGATTATAGGCGTGAGCCACTGCAACCGGCCGAGCATTTGTTTTTAAAACAGAACGCATTTTTTTGAATTAGCATGGATCCAATTCTGGCATATAGAATAAAGTCTATAGAAATGTAAAGAAACTCTTCTTTTTTCAAAATTCTTGACATTGGAAGAAGTCAAACCTCATGGAATGCTCTCAGTGTCTTTTACTGCAAACCCCAGCTTCTTCCTGGTGATTCTCACGTTCTCACCTCTCATATCCACTTGGTAATCTGTCGTTTTAGTTTGGAACCTACTCAACCACTCCTTGTAAATGCTGCTTTTATGAAAACAGTCATTCCTCCTTGCCTGTGTCACCACAAAAGTTCCAACTTGGTTTCTTTTTCCATTTCCCCTTCATTCTGCACACTTTGCTGAGGCTACTGTGTTAGTCCATCTTGCACTGCTATAAAGAAATACCTTTACATGGCCACAGCCAGAGGAAGGCGGGGGGCATGCTACACACTTTTAAATAAACAGATCTCGTGAGAACTCACTATGCAGTACCAAAGGGGGATGGTGGTAAACCATGAAAAACTGCCCCCATGATCCAATCACCTCCTGCCAGCCCCCACCTCCAACACTGGGGATTATAACTGAATGTGAGATTTGGCGGGGACACAGATCCAAACCATATCAGTTACCTTTCAATAAGAAGATCTAGTTGTATTAAATGGGAAACTATGAAATTGCCAATATCCAATCTCTCTTGATCTACAAAAATTTGAGGTCCAACAGAGGTCACCATGACACTGCTACCTAGCTCTTGTGTCTGTGTTGGCCTCTCATGACAATGGTTTTTTGAGAAGAAATTGCTGTATTTTGTTTCCTAATCACTTCCTTAGAATTAAATAAGTGGAGTGGTATCCAGAATCTCATGTCCCATCGATGTCATTTGCTGGGTAACCAACAGCAAAGATCAGATATTTACCTCTGATATGCAATGTTCAAATCAAATAGTAAAATGTCTGTATGTACACGTTTTATGTCTCTTTGTAATATCAATTGAATTCTATCCTTTCTGAAGTCACTACACCATTTCTCCCAGTATAAAATTGTCTACAAAATCTCAGAGTTGGTTCTGGCACTACTAATTTTGAGTTGAGTGACCTTAGACAAATCACCTACTTTTTAAGCTTCACTTTTCTCATATAAAAATTAGGCATGTTAATAATAGTTAACTCATCGAGCTTTTCTGAAAATTAAAATAAAAGTGCATATAATGTGGTAAATAGGGTGACTCACACCTACTAAGTGCTCCATGGAGTACATTGTACATTTTAAAATAACTCAAAGAGTGAGATTGGGTTGTTTGTAACTCAAAGGATAAATGCCTAAGGGGATGGATACCCCATTCTCCATGATTTGCTTATTTCACATTGCATGCCTGTATCAAAACATCTCATGTACCCCATAAAAATATGTACCTACTTTGTTCCCACAAAAAGTTTTTTAAAAGAAAAAAAGTATTAAAATTTGCTTTTAATTATTTATTTATTTAGAAACAAAGTCTAGCTCTGCCTCGCAGGCTGGAGTGCTGTGGCCCAATCTTGGCTCACTGCAGCCTCTGCCTCCCAGGCTCAAGTGATCCTCCCACCTCAGCCTTCCAAGTAGCTGGGACTACAGCCGCACTGCCGTGCCTGGCTAATTTTTGTATTTTTTGTAGAGACGGGGTTTCACTGTGTTGCCTGTGCTGTTCTTGGCCTCCCAAAATGCTGGGATTACAGGTGTGGGCTACCATGCCTGGACTTTTTTTTTTTTTTTTTGAGATGGAGTCCCGCTCTGTCACCCAGGCTAGCGTGCAGTGGCACAATCTTGGCTCACTGCAAGCTCTGCCTCCTGGGTTCACGCCATTCTCCTGCCAGCCTCCCAAATAGCTGGGACTACAGGTGCCCACCACCACACCTGGCTAATTTTTTGTATTTTTAGTAGAGACGGGGTTTCACCGTGTTAGCCAGGATGGTCTCGATCTCCTGACCTCATGATCCGCCCACCTCAGCCTCCCAAAGTGCTGGGAGATTACAGGCCTGAGCCACTGCGCCTGGCCCATGCCTGGCCTATTTTTATAGACATAAGATCTCACTGTGTTGTCCAGGCTGGTCTCAAACTCCTGGACTCAAGTGATCTGCCCACCTTGGCCTCCCAAACTGCTAGCATTACAGGTGTGAGCCACTGCACCCAGCCTATTTTTATAGAGACAGGAGTCTTGCCATGTTGCCCAGGCTGGTCTTGAACTCCTGGCTTCAAGCAATCTTCCTGCTTTGGCCTCCCAAAGTGCTGGGATTACAGGCGTGAGCTACTGTGTCTGGTCTAAAGTCTTTATTGGTAACATTTTGAGTGATACTGATTAAAAAATAAAAAAGTTTTACCGTAGATATTTGTGTTAGCTTTTTTATTGTTGTATAACAAAATATCACAAGCACAATGGCTGAAAATAACACATATGTCACAGCTGGGCACAGTTTAGCTGGGTCCTCTCCTTAGGGTTTCACATCGCTATAATCCAGGTGTCAGCTGGGGCTGCAGTGTGTCTCATCAAAGGGCCAACTGGGGAAAAAGACTGACTTCCAAGCTCCCTCAACGTGGCTGGCAGAATTCATCTTTAACTGTAGGACTGAGGTCTGTTTCCTTGATGACCTTTGGCTCTGAATTGGGAGCTGCTGTCACCTAGGGACTGCCTGAAGCTCCTCGTTGCCTGGCTTATCTGTAGACTGTCTTACAACATGGCAGCTTGCTTCTTTAAAGCCAGCAAGGGCTTCTTCAGTCTGCTAAGATGGTACCTTATATAGAACATAACACGGGAGTGACATCCCATCACTTTTGCTATATTCTTTTGGTCAGAAACAAGTCAGGTCTCCCATCCCAGCACTTTGGGAGGCCAAGGTGGGCAGATCACTTGAGGTCAGGAGTTCAAGACTAGCCCGCCAACATGGTAAGTCCCCATCTCTACTAAAAATACAAAAAAATTAGCCAGGCGTGGTGGCTAATCTCACCACCTGTAATCTCAGCTACTAGGAAGGCTGAGGCAAGAGAATCACTTGAACCTAGGAGGTGGAGGCTGCAGCGAGCTAAGATCGTGCCACTGCACTCCAGCCTGGGTGACAAAGTGAGTCTTCGTCTCAACAACAACAACAACAAAAACAACAAAAAGAAGTCAGGTCTTGCCTACACTCAAGGTGAGGGGATTGTATAGGGTATAACGGGTGATGCATGAAGATCACGGGGCCCATCTTAGAATTCTGCATACTATAGTATTCTAGTGATCTCTAATAGATGTCTAATAAATCAGCAGATAATATTTTCAGTTTTATCTTCATTGAGTACAATTTTTTTAGATTTATAACTAATAAAACATTATTTTTGTACTAATTACATTTCCTTCACTTTCTTGTGAGGGTTTAGAAATTAGTCTATACATTTATCCTGGGCTGTATTTTTCTGTGGGCTTTCTAGGGTGTGATGTGAGTACACAGAGTTTACACGCACCTCACTGAAACCGTTTTTATTCCTTGCAGCACTGTAAGGGCTGTGGTAACATAGGCTGGGCATGGTGACTCACATCTGTAATCCCAGCACTCTGGGAGGCCGAAGCAGGCAGATCACTTGAGGCGAAGAGTTTGAGACCAGCCTGGGCAACATTGTGAAACCCCGTCTCTACTATAAAAGTACAAAAATTAGCTGGGCGTAGTGGTGTGTGCCTATAGTCCCAGCTACTCGGAGGTTGAGGCAGGAGAATTGCTCGAACCCAGGAGGCAGAGGTTGCAGTGAGCTGAGATCGTGCCACTGCACTCCAGCCTGGGTGACACAGCGAGACTCGGTCTAAAATAAATAAATAAATAAATAACAACATAAAGGGACTTAAATTCTTAACTCTTGGTTTAATGTTACTTGACTTCCAAAGACTAACAAATTAGTCATATATAGTGCTCGTGCAGGTATAGGGAAACTGGCACTCAAGCTGTTAAGTTTAACCGGTACTTTCAGTTCCGATGTGTAGTTTGGCAACATATCAAAATTAAGAATTTGCATTTGCTTTGATCTAGCAATTCCATTTATAAGGATTTATCCTACAGAAATATGTGGTTAAGAATATTCAAAGCAGAATTGTTTAATGTCAAGTAAGTAGAAGAAACCTAAATTTTCATCAGTGCTATTGATTAGATATCAAGTCACTGATGCAACGGAATTTTACATAGTTGATTAAAAGAACGCAGTGGCTCACACCTGTAATCCCAACACTTTGGGAGGCCGAGGTAGGAGGATCATCTGAGGTCGGGAGTTCGAGACCAGTCTGACCAACATGGATTAACCCTGTCTCTACCAAAAATACAAAATTAGCTGGGCATGGTGGCCTATGCCTGTAACCCCAGATACTCAGGAGGCTGAGGCAGGAGAATCGCTTGAAGCTGGGAGGCAGAGGATGCAGAGAGCCAAGATTGCACCATTGTACTCTAGCCTGGGCAACAAGAGAGCAAAATTCCATCTCAAAAATAAATAAATAAATAAATAAAATAAAAGAATGAGGCACATGTATTATGGCCATGAAAAGTTTTCTATAAGTTTGAAAACTTCAATTTTTTTCAAGAGCATTAAAAGAAAAATTTTATTGTAAATAAAGTAATAGATTTTTCCTCGTCCATAAAGAAAATAGGACCTGGAAAGAATAGATCTTATATTTAAACAAAACAAGGCTTTGATTGTGTTAATACAAAATAAAATATGACAAGGAAAAAATTAATTTTTTTGTTAAATTCATTGTACTCAAGTTGGAAATCCTGGCTCCTTTCTTAGACACATACTATATAATTTTATGTTGTTGCTGTTGAGACAGCATCTCACTCTGTTGCTCAGGCTGGAGTGCAGTGGCGCAATCATGCTCACTGCAGCCTTGACCTCCTGAATTCAATGGATCCTCCCGCCTCAGCCTCCGGAGCAGCTGGGACTATAGGCATGTGCCACCTAAAATTTTGTATTCTTTGTAGAGATGGGGTTTCGCTATGTTGCCCAGGCTGGCCTCCAATTCCTGGACTCAAGCGATCTGCCCACCTTGGCCTCCCAAAGTGCTGTGATTACAGGTTTGAGACACCACACCCAGCCTCCAAGTTTTAATATAAACATATTTCTTAATTTCACTGTGGAAGGGGTCACATGACAGTAAAAGAATGCTTTAGAAATTGTCATATCTACAATGCATGGGTCATTGGGACATCACCAGAAACTTTTCCTGTATTCTATAAAGAATACAGGAAAATCCTTATAAAGTTATCTTGAAGTACAGGAGCAATTTCTAACATTTTGGGTTTTTTGGCAAAGCACAACATAACTTTAATAAGACTAATGAGGACCAGGTTGTCATCTACAGGGACTAGACATCTTAATATCTGTTTTCTATTGGAGGGCTGGAGGGGCAGGGTACATCCAAGCACTCTGGAATCTGTTTTCCATGTGTGATGTACAGGTTGTAAAGCAGTCTTCCATTTGCACAAAGGGAAAGTAACAAAATTGTTTAAATTAACCAGAAGTCTGTAACGAGGTTAAGTAAAGGCTAAATATTGTCGTTTCTTGTTTATCATTAGGAACATGTGATGGTGGTAGTGCTGGTGATGAGGGTGACTGGGCTCAGAAATGATCATAGGTGCACCTAGGTTTTGAGGCCTAACTTTCTAGTTTCTAGAAATGAGGTTAGAAACAAGAGTACTGATCAAAATCTCCCTTGGCTATTATTACTGTTAATATGGTTTGCATCTAGAATGACACAGAAAGCTCATTACCCATATCTTGTCTAATGGCAGTGAGGAAAACAGAGTAAGTTCATGAACACATGGATTTAGCCTTGGATAATGAGGAAGGGTAGGAAGTAAGGTTACTGACATTTCTAAATGTCTGGAATCCGATTTGAGGCTGGGCATGGTGGCTCACACCTGTAATTCCAGCACTTCGGGAGGCCCAGGTGGGAAGATTGCTCATGGGCTGAGAGCCGAGTCCAGTTTGGAGCAGAAGGATGGAGGGCAACGGAGAGAGAGAAGCCTCCAGGAAAATAATGGGGCTGATAGAGTATCCAGTATATCTTAGTTTTTGGATAATTATCACTAGGCATTTGATAGATTGGTTGAAGCATCTGAAAAAAATTGGTAGGTAATTGGTAAAAAATAAAAATAAAGAAAAACATAAACAAATGAAGGGAAAAAGTCTAAAGCAATTATTAACTCTGGGGGAATAAAGGAAAGAAATGAAACAATTTCAGTGCAGGACTTGGGTTAGGGAACAATATTTAGATAGCTACAAGAATGTAAATGCTTTTGATTTCATAAGATTGTGATCCAGTCAAATTGGTGTAATGGAGGCAAGGAAATTAAGACCTCATAAGGAAGGTAAGCCCTATACTGTGCTATGCCAGGAATTGACAGATACTGAAGAAAACAAATCAAGAAAGAGCAACATAAACATTCTTTAGAAATACAATGATAATCCGGGCATTGTGGCTCACACCTGTAATCCCAGCACTTTGGGAGGCCAAGGTGGGCGGATCACCTGAGTTCGGGAGTTCAAGTCCAGCCTGACCAACATGGAAAAAACCCATCTCTACTAAAAACACAAAATTAGCCAGGTGTGGTGGTGCATGCCTGTAATCCCAGCTACTCGGGAGACTGAGGCAGAAGAATCTCTTGAACCCGGGAGGTGGAGGTTGTGGTGAGCAGAGATCACGCCATTGCACTCCAGCCTGGGCAACAAGAGCAAATCTCCATCTCAAAAAAAAAAAAATAAACACCAGAGGAAGTAGCAAAATCAGCTTAAAGTGATGGCCTCTGGGAATTAGGACTCAAAGGCAAGAAATGAAAGGGAAGAGTAAATGCTTTTTGATATAAGCCTTTTATTATCATTTTGTTCTTTTTTTCCTTTTCTTGTTTTACTTAGGATTTCTTGATCCAGATACCATTTTGTTCTTAACTCTGTGTATCTAGTACTTTGATCAGAATTAAATATAATGTTGTAAGTTTTGGAGACCTGTTGTATAGCATGATGACTATAGGTAATAATAATGTATGCTTGAAAATTGCTAAGAAAGTAGATTTTTTGCTTTTATTATTATTATTATTATTATTATTATTATTATTATTATTTGAGATGGAGTCTCACGCTGTCACCCAGGCTGGAGTGCAGTGGTACAATTTCGGCTCACTGCAACCTCTGCCTCCCGGGTTCAAGCAAGTCTCTGCCTCAGCCTCCCAAGTAGCTGGGATTGCAGGCATCTGCCAGCAGGCCTGGCTAATTTTTGTGGTTTTAGTAGAGACGGGGTTTCACCATTTTGGCCAGGCTGGTCCTGATCTCCTGACCTCATGATCCACCTGCCTCAGCCTCCCAAAGTGCTGGGATTATAAGCATGAGCCACCGCGGCCGGCTATTTTTATTTTATTTTATTTATTATTTTTTTGACACGGAGTCTCACTGTGTCACCCAGGCTAGAGTGCAGTGGCACGATCTCAGCTCACTGCAACCCTTGCATCCTGGGTTCAAGTGATTCTCCTGCCTCAGCCTCCCGAGTAGCTGGGACTACAGGCCCGTGCCACCACGCCTGGCTAATTTTTGGTATTTTTAGTAGAGACGGGGTTTCACCATGTTAACTGGGATGGTCTCCATCTCCTGACCTTGTGATCCACCCGCCTCAGCCTCCCAAAGTGCTGAGATTACAGGAATGAGCCACTGTGCCCAGTCTGCTTTTATTATTTTTAATCACACATAGTTGTATATATTTATGGGGTACAGTATAGTATTTTATACATGTATACAATGTGTAATGATCAAATCGTAATTAGCATCTCCACCACCTCAAACATTTATCATTTCTTTGTTCTGGTAGCATTCAAAATCCACTCTTCTAGCTATTTAAAACTATATAATTAATTGCCATTAATTATAGTCACCCTATAGTGCTAAAGACACTAGAACTATTCTTCCTATCTAGCTGTACTCTTTGTTTTTGTTTTTGTTTTCTTTCCCCCCAAGACAGGGTCTCATTTTGTCCCTAAGGTTTGAATGCAGTGATGCAGTCACAACTCACTGTAGCCTTAACCTCTTAGACCCAAGTGATCCTTCCACCTCAGCTGCCCAAACAGCTGGGACCACAGGCATGCAACACCATGCCTGGCTAATTTTTAAATTTTTTGTAGAGAGTGGATCTCCGCATGTTGCCCAGCCTGGTCTCAAACTCCTGGGCTCAAGTGAGCCTCCCAAAGTGCTAGGATTACAGGCGTGAGCCACTGCACTCAGCCAGGTACTCTTGTGTCTGTTAACCTGTTAGCCAACCCTTGGTTACCCCCTCCTCCTTACCCTTCCTCACCTCTAGTAAACACTGTCCTAAGCAAAGAGATCTTAAATGTTCCTACCACAAAAATAATAATAAAAGTATGTGAGGTGATTAAAATGTTAATTAACTTGATTTAATCATTTCACAGTGTGTGCATTTATCAAAACATCACACTGAACACTGTAAATGTACACAATTTGTATTTGCCAATTATACTTTAATAAAGATGGGGGAAGAATTGAATACGATGTTAAAACA
Organism: Nomascus leucogenys; assembly: GCF_006542625.1. NCBI lineage: Eukaryota > Metazoa > Chordata > Mammalia > Primates > Hylobatidae > Nomascus > Nomascus leucogenys. The sequence goes on along the minus strand of NC_044386.1, from coordinate 104,147,931 downwards.
AAAACAATTGCAAAACCTAAAGAAAATTAATAAGCTAGTTCAGACCAGCCTTTTAGAGATGAGGTCACTGAAGTGCAGAGAGCTGAACTGACTTGTCTGATCTTAACACAGAAAGTCACCGGCAGAACTTGGCCTGAAATCCAAAGCCAAGCATTTTCTAATACCTCCAGGTCCTTCAATCCAGCCCTCCCAAGGCTCTGCTTGGGGAATTGGCATTGGTGACAAAGGGAATAGAGAGAAACAAGCATAGAGTTCTCCATTTAGATTAACATATTCACACTGTGCCAGGGCGTCAGCCAGAAACAGTGCAAACTCCAAGAGTGCTCCCCCCAACCCTTTTCCTCTCCCCATCCTCTCTCATAATCAACTTCAGCTAAAAGGACTGAGAAGAAAAGGGAATCTTAGATGACTCTCACTAGGGTATAAATGGCTCCCACCATGATTTTTATTTTATTGAGACATAACTCTAAAAACAGTTTGATGGATAGGATGCCAGGCAGTAGAATGAAGACAGATGGGGAAACTGCCTAGGGTCATGAAGAATGTGGAGGCACTGAGGTCTTGAGTAATTTTCTTAAGAGCACCTTAGGAAATGTCCAGCACCATGGATTTTTACTTTCACTCAGGACCCACAAGGCCCCACGTTCTGACAGATTTTGTTTATCAGACAAATTGCACTCAGTCATGCTTCATTCATGTTCCCCGGAGAGTTACCAGGTTACATAGAATTGAGATAATCTCCCCCCTCCCCGTCACCCCCACGAAGACACTCCATCTTTCTGTTTGCAATACAATCTTATACGGATCAATATTAGATTTTCATGGCGCTCTTTGCATTTTGCAACTATTGCTCAAGCTGGAGACCCAGAAAGAGCACTAGCTTTAGAGTCAAAGACCTCTGGGTTCCAGTTTCAGCTGAGAGACTGTGAGCACATCACTAGCCCACTCTAATCCTGTATCCCAGTTGTATAGTCACCTATTTCCCATCAATTGCAAGGCTGGAGAGAAAAGTGCCCACTGTGTGACCAGTACACAGTAGGAGCTTAGTACGCTTAGGTTCTCTTGCTTCCCCACTATCCTAATGTGTTAGGGGAAAGACAGAGATGTGGGGAATGGCATCTCGGAGGCTCCAGCTGTATGCTTCATAATACTACCAAAGAAAAATCTGAATTTGGCTTCAGTTTCCCATCTACAAAATGAGACAGGACAGGAGTGGGTAGGAAGAGGAGGAGCTGGGCTTTGTTGGTTTAAGCTGGGCCCGTCTCATTCTGTAACGTGGACTTCACTGTCGGATCCAGCCCACTCCCCAGCTGGAGCTTCGCGTGCATCTGAATGTCTTTCGGCCAAGTCCAAGGCTGTCCAGGGTCGGGGTGGGGAGGCGGGCTGGTGGGTAGCGGGGTGGGGAGAAGCAGTTCCCACACATAACCTGTAGATGGCACCAGAGCAGCGCAAGAGCCAAGGGTTCCGCTCCAGCCTTCCTGGAGACCGGGGCAGGGCGGGGTAGGATTAGGCAGAGGTTGTGCACACCGCTCAGCTGGGCGACGCCACCAGCGAGGCAGCGGATGGATCCACACCCTTTGAAATAGACACATAGGTCTTCTGGCTAATTTCCTCTCTTTAATAGGGTGATCATATGCTTTATCATCCAAATCCAGACACTTCAGAGAGTGAAAGGGGACACTAATAATTGCACCGGGACAATAGACATAACCTTAGCTGTACCTTGCAAACCAGAACGAACATATGGTTGCCCTACCCTCTGGTCACTTTTTCTTCCTTGTTTCCATTCTTTTTATTTTTTTTTTCTTTTTAAACACACAGCATTCTCTTTCCCCGAGCGCCATTGTCTTTTAAAATGCCCTTGCAATCAGGATATTTCCGACCATGCAACATCGGCTTTCGCATCTTGAGTCTGAACAGTCTCTCTGAACCCACCCCAAAGGCTGGTTTTAGCTTCCAGTCAGAAGACTCTGTTCCTGGCTTACTATCCCCATGACTCCGGAATTAAAGATGTCAGACGTGGAACAGTGGGCCTTATCTCAACTTTGGTGCCTCTTTGCTAAATTTATTCCTGTAATTTTTTTTTTTTTTTTTTTTTTTTTGTGAGATAGAGTCTCACTCTGTCGCCCAGGATCCAGTGCAGTGGCGCGATCTCGGCTCACTGTAATCTCCGCCTCCCGGGTTGGAGTGATTCTCCTCCCTCAGCCTCCCAAGTAGCTGGTACTATAGGCGCCCACCCCCATGCCCAGCTACTTTTTGTATTTTTAGTAGAGACGGGGTTTCACCACTTTGGCCAGGCTTGTCAGAAACTCCTGACCTCCGGTGGTCCGCCCGCCTCAGCCTCCCAAATTGCTGGGATTACAGGCGTGAGCCACCGCGCTTGGCCCTCTTGCTGTAATTTAGTTCTGAGTGCTCACGTCCTTTGTCTCTTTGAATTTACGTATATTGATTTATTGAATTACAAGTAGACAAGCCCCATTAAGCAGGATTCTTATATTACCAAGATCATCCCATTACGCCATTCAACCCCAAATTAGCATGCCATTTATCCCCTTGTTTCTGAACCCTCTCCACTTAATACTCGGAAACATCCATCCATTGCAAAATGGACTCAAACTTTGCTCACTTCCATTTTTAGTTATCCAAGTAATGATTTGTCTGGGGGAGTCATTAGTAGAGAATTGTGCCCTTAAATGTATTTTTATAGTTGGATTCTGCTAGTTAATCTTCTCTCTGTCATCTCACATTGCAACAAATGACTGTGGGTTTCTGTCTTAACCTAAAATCTAGGTTAGAAATTTGGTTTTATCTGAATAGGATATTAATAGATAATGTGAGAAAAAAATTTAATTTACTGAAACTTTTCTCAGCTAAGAATGACACTCATGGTCACAAATATGTATGTAAGCAAGCAGAAAATTGGGCTGTAAATATATAAACTCTTTTTTTGAAATGGAGCCTCACTCCATCACCAGGCTGGAGTGCAGTGGTGCGACCTCGGCTCACTGCAACCTCCCGCCTCCCAGGTTCAAGCAATTCTCCTGCCTCAGCCTCCCGAGTAGCTGGGATTACATGCATCCGCCACCACACCTGGAAATTTTTTTTGTATTTTTAGTAGAGAAGGGGTTTCACCATATTGGCCAGGCTGGTTTTGAACTCCTGACCTCAAGTTATCTGCCCGCCTCGGCCTCCCAGAGTGCTAGGATTACAGGCGTGAGCCACCGTGCCTGGCCTAAACTCTTAAAATATTATGTTTAGAGACAAGATTTTCCTTTTTTTCTTCTTTTTTAGTAAAGTATATTTGCTATGGTTGGAATGATTGTGTCTCCTCCAAAATTCATGCTGGAACTTAAGACCCAATGTGATAGTATTAAGAGGTGGAGTGTTTAGGAGATGACTAAGTCGTGAGGGAGAAGCCCCCTCACGAATGGGATTAGTGACCTTATGAAAGGGCTTGAGGGAGCTACCCAGCTCGGTTTTGGTCTTTTGCTTTTCTGTCCTTTCCACCGTGTTAGGACACGGCGTTCCTCATCCCTGGAGGACTCAGCATTCAACGTGCCATCTTCGAAGCAGAGAGCAGCCCTCACTAGACTACAAACTTGCAGAAACCTTGATCTTGAACTTCCCAGCCACCAGAACTGTGAGAAATACATTTTTGTTTTTTACACATTACCTAGTTTCAGCTGTTTTGTTACAGTGGCACAAATGGACTAAGACAGTATCTTACATACAGTGAGGTGCATGTACCTTAATTTACAACTCCATACTATTTACATATGTGCACACTCACGTGACCACCATTCAGTTCAAGATACAAAATGCTTGCCTCACCACAGAGGACTCCCTCTTGTCCCTTCTCAGTTGCTATTCTCCTCAAAGTTAACCATGATACTGACCTCTGTCACCATGGAATAGTTTTGCCTGTTCTTGAACTTCATATAAATGGAATCATTCATTATGTGCACATTTGTGGCTGGCCTCTTTCATTCAACATCATCCTATGAGATTTAGCCATGTTTTGGGTACCGGTAGTACCCAAAGTTTATTTTTCTGCTTGTGTGGTTTTCCATATTTTATTTATTACCCTTCCTTTTTTTGTTTGTTTGTTTGTTTGTTTTCTGAGACAGAGTCTCGCTCTGTTACCCAGGGAGGAGTGCAGTGGTATGATCTCGGCTCACTGCAACCTCCACCTCCTGGATTCAAGCAATTCTCCTGCCTCAGCCTCCTGAATAGCTGGGATTACAGGCACGCACCAGCATGCCCAGCTAATTTTTGTGTTTTAGTAGAGACGAGGTTTCACCATGCTGGCCAGGATGGTCTTGAACTCCAGACCTCATGATCTGCCCGCCTCGGCCTCCCAAAGTGCTGGGATTACAGGCATGAACCACCGTGCCCAGCTATTTATTACCCTTCCATTTTTATGTCTAACTCAGTGTCTTGTGGGGTCTGTTGGTACTTTTTAGCTGGATTGATGTTAAAAATCTTATCGATGGAGCTTAGGAAATTTTTAGAAGACGAAAGCCTAATAAACCCAAGCCCCCCAGTCTTAAGCCAACTTTCCTTCTCATGCCTGCTTCAGTTGCTCTTCTTCGTGTGGTATTTTTTTCCTCACAAAGCTGATGGAAAACCAAGGAACACAGAAGCTCTTCATCATGTTATCAGCTTACAGACGCTTGTCATCTGAGTAACAGGGTAGATATTTATAATCTGAAATGTTAAAATAACAATAGCACACACTTACATACCACTAACTGCTGTTCAAAGTGGCTTTACATATATTATTTTCCTCAAAACAACTCTATGAAATAGACACTATTATTGTCATCCCCACATTTTGAATGGGGAAATTGAGGTAGAAAGAGACCATGTAACTTTCCCAAGGTGGTAGAGCCAGGGCTTGAACCTGTGTTTTCTGGTTTTAGAGGCTACACACTTCATCACCATACCATATTGTGTAGCCTGAAACTTCCTGTAGTTAAAGTATTTTCTTCTATTAGCTTGGGAGCATTTTCTGAATAATATGAATCTTATAAATTTCCTTGAAAGAATACGAGTAAATTGAAATGGAAGATCTAATATAGAATGTGTGGCATTCGTGAATAAGTTATAGGACTCTCTGGTTTTAAATAATAATTATTTGCTTATCTTGTGACTTTTGTCACACAGGGCTGTAATGCGCTAGCCTCATTTTCCTTCTCTTCAATAGGAGGAGATGGACTCAGAGACAGGCACAATTTATCATAAAGTCTCATCACACTTTCCCTCACCATCTGGAAGCTGGAGAGAGGTTTATGAAATCTTGGTTGAGAAGTAGTTGAATGCCACTTGTAGCATAGCAAGTTTAAGAAAGATGATTTTACTTGCCAGTTCTGTTGCACAGGGTCCTGCAAGTTTTGACAATTAACATATGTGACCAACAGTTTTCTCACAAAGATTATCAGGGTTCTAGAGGAAATTATCTTCCAGTTTTATTCTGCTGCTAAAGTGCTATATTTCTTTTCTTTTCCTTTTTTTTTTTTTTTTTTTTTTTGACAGAATCTTGCTCTGTTGCCAGGCTGGAGTGCAGTGGTGCAATCTTGGCTCACTGCAACCTCCTGGGTTCAAGTGATTCCCCTGCCTCAGCCTCCCGAGTAGCTGGGACTACAGGCGCGCCACCACACCCAGCTAATTTTTTGTATTTTAGTAGAGACAGGGTTTCACCATGTTGGCCAGCATGGTCTTGATCTCCTGACCTCATGATCTGCCTCCCTCGGCCTCCCAAAGTGGGATTACAGGCATGAGCCACCACACCTGGCCAGTGCTATATTTCTTTATAAATGAACTAATTAATTCTTGATCACTTGTTTTTTATTAGACATTTCTTTTCCTCTTCATGCTGTTTTATGTCTCTTTATGCCCAGCCCCAGGTTTTTCCTTCTAACAGCAAGAAGATTATTGAAATTTTCTCTCTCTGTCAAACTCCCAGGCTCAAGTGATCCTCCCCTGTCTGCCTCCCGTGTAGCTGGCATTACAGGTGTGCACCACTGCGCCCTGCTGACTTTCTCTTTAACCTTCCCCCGAGCATGTGTACACATACACACAAACATGAATATAGATACCCAGACATCCACATGAATACACAAACACACACACAGAGACATACACATATCTACACGTACTTATTAGATATACATTTACAAACACAAACACACATGTGCACACACGTATGTACACATCTTCCTTCCATCTTCTTCTCAAGACTCAGGTTTCTCAGAGAGGAAAGAGCATTATACCATGAGTCAAGAATCAACTGTGCAACTTTGCTCAAGTGTCTTTCCTTTTGACATCTTGTTTATAGTAATAAACATCCTTACCCACCAATTAGGGTTATTTTGAAGATAAAACAGAAAGGAAGGATAACAGAATGATGGTATGTTGTATAGTTAAAAAAAAATTAATCTTGACCCAGAAGAGGTCTGGCCTTTGTCCCTGACTCCTAGGAGGTAATCTCCAACATGTAATGCCTGACAGGAGTATCTTTTCCTGTGGATCTTGGGTCTTGATGGATAGTCTAGTAGAAAGATTTAGGGTGGGGACTAGCCAGGCCAGGAAAACCAACTATGTGATTTAGAGTCCAGGCTTTAGGTCACCCCTGGAATGATGGGAGACTCAAAACTGAGAGCAACCACGTGGACAATCAAGCATGCCTCTGTGATGAAGTTCCAGTAAAAACCCTGAACACTGAGGCTTGAGGGAGCCTCACTGGCTGGGAATACTCCATGTGTATTGGCACATAGCAAAGTCAGGAGGGTCATGCACTCTGACTGCATGGGGAAGGGATAATGGACACTCCATGTCTGGTGCCCTCCTGGACTCAGCCCTGTACCTTTCTTCCCCTGGCTGATTTTAATCTGTATCCTTTCTATGTAATCAAACCATAACTCTGGGTATAACGGCTTTCTGTGAGTTCTAGCCAGTTCTTAGAGGTAAGCAATCAGAGCTCATCTACTGCTTGCTGAAAAAACTATTTTAAAATCCCTAAACCAAAGAAGACCAGAGTTCTCATGAATCTGACCCAACAGATTTTGAAGCCAAAGCTGAGGGCATTTGAAGCCAACGCCAGGCTAGACAGAGACGAGGCTCCTGGGAGGGAACAGGTGCAGTCCTGCTCAGGCTGCAGTGTCCCCAGGCTACAGCTGGACAAGGGCTCCCTCTGGGTCACAGCCTCTAGGGACAGAGTTTGGGGCAGGTTGACTGTCTGATTTGTAGGACTCTGGTTATGAGCTCAGCTGGGAAACTGTGTGGTAATGGGAAGAGAATGGTTTTGCTTTTCCAAATCATCCACCCTCTGCTTGCTTGATCCATATTAGAACTCAGTGTGGAAACAGTGCCTTTGAACAGCCTAAGCCTAAACTCTGGGCTGTGTGTCCAGTTTCCTGGCCTCCAGCTTTGTTCACTCCTTACCCCTGCCCATCACTGATACCGGATCCATCCTCCCAAATATCCTTTCATCATGTTACCTCCCTACCACCTCATGGCACCTTCTACACAACAGGAAATGTCTCCAACCTCAGCCTGGCATTCAAGGTTCTTTCTGATGTGGCCCACCTCTCACCACCCCACCACATCTCCCGGTGGGCCCTGCCAAATTGGATCATTTTTTTTCTATCCATGAGCTGAACTTTCCCACCTCCAAACTGTTGCTTATACCGTGTCCTTCCTCTGAATGTTTTCTTCCTCCCTCTCCCCAAGTCCAAATGCTATAGACTGAATTGGGTCTCCCCAAAATTCATACATTGGAGCTGTAATCCGCTATGTGATTGTATTTGGAAATAGGGCTCTTAGGAGATAATTAAAGTTAGGTGAGGGAGGAGGAGCAGATCAAGACGGCTGAATAGCAGCCTCCACCAATGATTCTCTTCGCAGGAAAATCAAATTTAACAACTGTCCACAGCAAAAAAGCATCTTCATAAGAACCAAAAATCAGGTGAGGACTCACAGTACCTGGCTTTAACTTCATATCCCTGAAAGAGGCACTGAGGAGGGTGGGAAAGACAGTCTTGAAACACTGATGTCACTCACCCCTTCCCCATCCCTCAGCAGTGGCCGCTGTGGTGCTGAGAGAGAATCTGTGTGCTTGGGGGAGGGAGAATGTAGCAACTGTGGGACTCTGCCTTGAACTCAGTGCTGCCCTGTCACAGCAGAAAGCAAAACCAGGTGGAACTCTCATGACACCTGCCCATGGAGGAAGCATTTAGACCAGCCCTACCCGGAGGGGTTCACCCATCCCAGTAGTTAGGAGGCTTGAGGCTTGGGTTTTGACCAGCCTTGGCATGGCAGGCTATCATGCTCTGGGGCCCTAAATAAACTTTCAAGCCAGTCTAGACCATAAGGACTTCAACTCCTAGGCAATTCCTAATGCCATGCTGGGCTCACAGCCAGTGGACTCAGGGCACACGACCTAGAGAGACACCAGGCAGGGGAGCCAAGGGAGTGTTTGCACCACCCCTCCCCCAATCCCAGGCAGCGCAGCTTGCGGCAACAAAAGCGACTTCTTCCTTTTGCTTGAGGAGAGGAGGGGGAAGAGTAAAGAGGACTTTATCTTACATCTTGGATACCAGCTCAGCCACAGCAGGATAGAGCACTAGTCAGAGTTGAGAGGCCCCCATTCCAGGACGTAGCACGTGAATTACATTTCTAGATACACCCTGGGCCAGAAGGGAACCTGCTGCCTTGAAGGAAAGAACTCAGTCCTGGCAGGATTCATCACCTGCTGACTCAAGAGCCCTTTTGCCCCAAATAACCTGCAGTGATACCCAGGTAGAATGCTATGGGCCTGGAGTAAGGCTCTGAGGCATGCTGGCTTCAGGTGAGACCCAGCATATTCCCAGCTATGGTGGCCGTGGTGAGAGACTTCTTCTGTTTGAGAAAAGCAGAGAGAAACGTAAAAGGGACTCTGTCTTGCAGCTTAGGTACCTGCCTGCTCACAATGGGGTAGAGCATCAAATGGGCTCTTGTGGTCACTGATTCTAGGACTTGGCTCTTAGACAGCATTTCTGGACCTGCTCTGACCTCACCCTGAAGGGTGAGTCCCAGGCCTGGAAGCATTCACCACAAGCAACTGAAGAGCCCTTGGGCCCTAAGTGAACATTGGCAGTAGCTTGGCAGTACTCCCTGTGGGCCTGTGGGGGTGGCCACAGGGTGAGGCTCCTCTGCCTGTGGAAAGGGGAAGGAAGAATGGGAAGGACTGTTTCACATGGTTTCAGTGCCAGTTCAGCCACCATAGACTAAAGCATCAGGTAAATTTCTGAGGTTTTTGACTCCAGTACCTGGCTCCCAGACAGCATCTCTGGACCCGCCAGGGCCTGAGGGAACTCATTGCCCTGCAGGGAAGGACACAAGCATGGCTGGCTTTGCCACCTGCTGACTGTAGAGCCGTAGGCCTTGAGTGAACATAGGAGATAGCCAGGTAGTGTTTACAGCAGGCCTTGAGTGAGACCCAGTGCTTTGCTGGCTTTAGGTCTGATCCATTGCAGTCCCAGTGGTGGTGGCCATAGGGATGTTGTGTCAGCCCACCCCCAGCTCCAAGTGGCTCAGCAGAGAGAGAGACAGAGAGAGACTGAGACTGTTTGGGAGAAATGACAGGTAGAGGATAAAAGTCTCTGCCTGGTAGTCCAGAGAATTCTTCTAGATCTTACCCAAGACCACCAAGGCAGTACCTCTATGAGTCTGCAAGAACCATAGCATTGGCTGGGCACGGTGGCTCACGCCTGTAATCCCAGCACTTTGGGAGGCCGAGGCGGGTGGATCACGAGGTCAGGAGATCGTGACCATCCTGGCTAACACGGTGAAACCCCATCTCTACTAAAAATACAAAAAATTAGCCGGGCGAGGTGGCAGGCGCCTGTAGTCCCAGCTACGTGGGAGGCTGAGGCAGGAGAATGGCGTGAACTCCTGGGGGGCGGAGGCTGCAATGAGCCGAGATCGCGCCACTGCACTCCAGCCTGGGTGAAAGAGCGAGACTCCGTCTCAAAAAAAAAAAAGAACCATAGCATTACTGGGTTTGGCGTGTCCCCTAATGCAGATACAGTTTAGATCACAAGACCCACATCCTTCAAATACCTGGAGAGCCTTCCCAAGGATGGGTACAAACAAGCCCAGACTGAGAAGACTACAATAAATACCTAAATCCTGAATGCTAAGGCACTGACAAACAACTGCAAGCATCAGGACCATCCAGGAAAACATGACCTCACCAAAAAACTAGAGGGGCCAATCCTAGAGAAGCAGAGATAAGTGACCTCCAGACAGATAATTTAAAACAGCAGTTTTGGGGAAACTCAGAGAAATTAAAGATAACACAGAAAGAATTCAGAATTCTATAAGATAAATTTAACAATGAGATTGAAATAAAAAGAATCAAGCAGAAATTCTGGAGTTGAAAAATGCAATTGACATAATGAAGAATGCATCAGTCTCTTAATTGTGGAATTGATCAAGCAGAAAAAAAAATTAGTGAGCTTGAAGACAAGCTATTTGAAAATATACAGTTAGAGAAGACAAAAAAAATTTTTTTTTAATGAAGCATGCCCACGAAATCTGGAAAACAACCTCAAAAGGGCAAAGCCAAGAGTTACTGGCCTTAAAGAGGAAATAGAGAAATAGAGATAGAAAGTTTATTCAAAGGGATAATAACAGAGAACTTTCTAAACCTAGAGAAAGCTATCGATATTCAAGTACAAGAAGATTATAGAATACCAAGCAGATTTAACCCAAAGAAGACTACCTGAAGACATTTAATACTGAAACTTCCAAAGGTCAAGGATAAAGAAAGGATCCAAAAGCAGCAAGAGAAAGGAAACAAATAACATACAACGGGGCCCCAATACGTCTGGCAGCAGATTTTCTGTGAAAACCTTACATGCTAGGAGAGAGCAGCATGACATATTTTAAGAGCTGAAGGAAAAAACTTTTACCCCAGAATAACATATCCTGTGAAAATATCCTTTGGACATGAAGGAGAAATAAAGACTTTCCCAGACAAACAAAAGCTGAGGGATTTCATCAATACCAGACCTATCCTACAGGAAATGCTAAAGGGAGGTCTTCAATCAGAAACGAAAGGACATTAATGAGCAATAAGACATCATCTGAAGTTACAAAACTCACTGGTTAACAGTAAGTACACAGAAAAACACAGAGTATTATAGCACTGTAATTGTGCAAACAACTCTTAAGTAGAACGACTAAAAGATGAACCAAACAAAAATAGTAACAACTTCAACAACTTTTCAAGACATAGTACAATAAGATGTAAGTAGACACGCTTGTAATCCCAGCACTTTGGGAGGCCGAGGCGGGCGAATCACGAGGTCAGGAGATGGAGACCACGCTGAAACCCCGTCTCTACTAAAAATACAAAAAAATTAGCCGGGCGTGGTGGCGGACGCTTGTAGTCCCAGCTACTCGGAGAGGCTGAGGCAGGAGAATGGCGTGAACCCGGGAGGCGGAGCTTTCAGTGAGCCGAGATTGCGCCACTGCACTCCAGCCTGGGCGACAGAGTGAGACTCCGTCTCAAAAAAAAAAAAAAAAAAAAAAAAAAAAAAAAAAAAAAAGATGTAAGTAGAAACAGCAAAAAGTTAAAAAGCAGAAGGACAAATTAAAATACAGAGTTTTGGCTGGGCGCGGTGGCTCACACCTGTAATCCCAGCACTTTGGGAGGCCAAGGCGGGCGGATCACGAGGTCAGGAGATCGAGACCACGGTGAAACCCCGTCTTTACTAAAAATACAAAAAAAAAAATTAGCCGGGCGTGGTGGCGGGCGCCTGTAGTCCCAGCTACTCGGAGAGGCTGAGGCAGGAGAATGGCGTGAACCCGGGAGGCGGAGCTTGCAGTGAGCCGAGATTGCGCCACTGCACTCAAGCCTGGGCGACAGAGCGAGACTCTGTCTCAAAAAAAATAAAATAAAATAAAATAGAGTTTTTATTAGTTTTCTTTTTATTTGTTTTATTGTTTGTTTGTTCCTTTGTGCAAGCAGTGTAAAGTTGTCATCAGTTTAAATGATGGGTTATAAGATGATATTTCCAAGCCTCATGGTAATCTCAAATTTAAAAATATGCAATAAGTACGCAAAACACAAAAAGCAAGAAATTAAATCATATTATCAGAGAAAATCACCTTCACAAGAAGGAAGACAGAAAGAAAAGAAGAAAGAGAAGACCACAACAACCAGAAAACAAAATGGCAAGAATAAGTCAATAATAACATTGAATGTTAACGGACTAAACTCTCCAATCAAAACTGTTTTGGAAAGAACTGTTATGGAGCAGTTCTCCCCATTCCCACCCACATCATTTTTCATCAACTCTAGATGAGCTAAGGGCCCCCAAATGCCTTAGGCTGAGCATTTCTTGGGGTGAGGTCCCTTCTTGCTCAGAGCCTAAAGACAAGTAGTGATACTGTTTCTGCCTGTCCAGTGTTTCCTAATAGGCCTTCAGTCTCCAGAGTGGAGAATCTGCCTTTGTGTGGGGTATTAGTAAGAAAATCTAGGAGCCAGATCCAATCCTCTCTCACCCTGTTGCATCCAGGGAATGTGCATGTGACTTAGACTCAACCAACCAAATGCTCTTTCCTTGCATGGGAAGATTTGTGTGAGAAAGGTGGGGAAACAGAGATGGCTGTAGTACCACCAGAGGTCATGGGATGGGCAAGCTGAACTTCTTCTGCTCAGAGACTGTTATTGTGGTTCTTAGGGACTTCCTCTGTTTCTTGGCTCCTAACCGTTCTCAAGCCTGATTCGTCAGCTCCATTCTACTCTGTCAGTTCCCTGACAGTCTTTCAATAAGTCCCTTTTACTTAAGTTAGCCAGATTAGTTCTTAAGCTTTTTTTTTTTTTTTTTTTTTTTTGAGACGGAGTCTCGCTCTGTCGCCCAGGCTGGAGTGCAGTGGCGCAATCTCGGCTCACTGCAAGCTCCGCCTCCCGGGTTCACGCCATTCTCCTGCCTCAGCCTCTCCGAGTAGCTGGGACTACAGGCGCCCGCCACCACGCCCGGCTAATTTTTTGTATTTTTTAGTAGAGACGGGGTTTCACCGTGGTCTCGATCTCCTGACCTCGTGATCCGCCCGCCTCGGCCTCCCAAAGTGCTAGGATTACAAGCGTGAGCCACCGCGCCCGGCCAGTTCTTAAGCTTTTAACCAAGAATGCTTCCTGGTGGAACAGAGCCTTTCTCACCCTTGTGGTTTGGCCAGTGGAGAATGGAATCTCCTGGGGGAGCAACCTTGAAATTGGCTGTGTTTCCAGGCTTGCTTCGATGTGGCAGGCTGGTCTCAGGGTACTGGCTTGGCTACCAGGGCCCTTCTCAGTAGGATCATTATGCCATGAGTTGGTCTTAAATGTGACTTTCTCTCTGTCTCATGTAGGATAGTTGACACTGGCAAGGACCAGCTTCCCAGAATCAGACACAGAGGAGAGGGCTTCTCTAGGACTCTCCAGTGACAAGCTAGTGCCAGTTCTGTGGTCAAGGGTTGACATGGGTTAGGAACAGAGGTAAATAAACTCTTGAGCTGCTGGAAAGTTCCATCTGTGCATCCCCAGCCTCCCATGCATCTTTTCCTTTTTGTGTAAATTTCCATTCCTGGTAAGGATGGACACATGGAGAAACCCATCTTTTTTAATACAATGTCGTCCCAAAAATCACTTGGAGGGGTGGTGGCCCGGAATTCTGCATCCAGGGGCTTAGTGCAGACTTCTCAGGCTGGCCTGGAGGTGGTGCTATTTGTGTGTGGTCAGTCTGGGATAATAAAGATGCTACCAGGGTATTGGATAAGATTCACTAGCTGAACTTCACTTTGCATCTCTGTAATTGGATTCAAGAGGTTAATTAGTGAAAAACAGGTGAATTTCACATAATCTTTGGAGTGGTGCAGAGGACTTTCTAACACAAAACTCAGAGGCTATAAAAAGACAAGATTAACAAATTGGACTGCAAAAAAATTTCAAATTTCTATATTTAATAAACCAGCAGAAAACAAACAGCAAACTGAGAAAGAGCACCAACTGCTGTGACAAAAAGATAATTTTCTTAATATACAAAGCGTTCTTACAAATAAATCCAATTTAAAAATGGGAAAAGGACCGGGCACATGGCTCATGCCTGTAATCTCAGCACTTTGGGAGGCCAAGACGGCTGGATCACCTGAGGTCAGGAATTCAAGACCAGCCTGATCAACATGGTGAAATCCCTGTCTCTACTAAAAATACACAAAATTAGCCAGGTGTGGTGGCGCACGCCTGTAATCCCAGTTACTTGGGAGGCTGAGGCAGGAGAATCACTTAAACCTGTCAGGGGAGGATGCAGTGAGCCGAGATCGTGTCACTGCACTCCAGCCTGGGCGACAGAGGAGAAAAAAAAAAAAAAAAGCAGTCATTTCATTGCAGGTGCCTCCAGTAATTGCTCTGTGCAAACATACACAACTATTCTATCACAGACCATTAAGGGTGTCTCTCTCCATTTTTAGATTTTCCGCTTGAGTTTCCAGATAGTTTCTCACCTGTTTTCAAGCAGGGTTGGGGCAGCCGTTTCTTCAATAGCGCCAGCCGTAGGAACACAAAGATGGAGGCCAACCTCCCACACCCAGGCACCCTCCCTTCCCCCATACTGAGATTGACAAGTAAGCAACCCGGTGATCACTACTAAAATGGAGACGTCGGCCAGGTGCGGTGGCTCACACTTGTAATTCCAGCACTTTGGGAGGCTGAAGAGGAAGGACCGCTTGAACCCAGGGGTTCGAGGCCAGCATGGGCAACATATGGAAACCCTGTCTCTGTGAAATGTAGATCCTGTCTCTGTGTGTGTGTGTGTGTATAAATAAATATATATATACACATACATACATATATATATTTAAAAAATAAAATGGGGACGTCCAACAGGTGTACTAGGGGCGGTGTCTCTGCCTGGGGAGGTGATGATGACAGGGCAGGCTCCACCCAGGAGGAGCTGGAAGAATGGGAGTTCCGCGACAGAGGAGGCGGGGCAGGGCGTTCCTCCAAACACAGGAATATCACGTGCGAAAACAAAGGGGTGTGCGAAGACCGGGTGCATGTGTACAGCTGCAAACTGGGGAAAAGGCGCCAGGCTTGGGCGATGAGGATTTGTTCCCCCATGGATTACCTTCCTGCCCAGGGTCCGCTCTCGCCGGTCGAGGGTGCCTAACAATACTCCTTGCCACACCGTTCGCAGCTGAAAAGGTCCTTCAGGTCCGGCCATCCAACTTTCACTTTTTATAGACAAATATACAGAGGCCTTATATAAGTGAAACGGCTTGTCTCGGGTTACAGCTCTGGCCAACACAGGGTTTCTGACGGTCAGTCTGCAGATTTTCCTGCCTGTGGTCCGCAGGCACTGCCCAGGCTATCAGCCCCAAACCCTGCTCCCGGGACCGCGGTCAGGTTCGTCTCTGGGCGGACTACATCTCCCACAATGCCTTGGGCCCAGCCTCCCTCCTGCCGCCCGGCTGGGTGCCGTCTCCACCAATAGAAAGGCAGAATTTCCAGGGCCGTTCTCGGCAGCCAATGAGCGCGGCGGTGGGCAGGCCTCTCCCGTCCATTGTTCTCGGTGCCCCACGGGCTTGAGCCGGGGTGAATCTGGAGGGGCCGGGCCGAGCCCGGGGGCGCTTTTGTACGTGAAGCAGCCGCTAGAGCAGGACCTGGTCTCCCGAGAGGTGAGTCGGAGAGGCAGGCCTGGAGCCGCGCGGACCCCGAGCAGTAGCCCGAGGTGAGGGAATAGCGGGCCTGGAGCCAGCTGCTGGCAGCTCTGCTGGGGGAGGGGCGTCGGGGTCGCGCTCCATGTCCTGCGGGCCCTGCAGCCCAGATTTACGCGCCGGCTCCGCTCCGCGAACCGTCCCGGACGCGTCTCTCTGGCGGAGAGCTCCTTGCGTCTCCTACCGACAAGCTCAGGCTTTGGACGGGAAGGGGCATTCGACGACATCCCGCGCAGCGTACACGTTTTTACAGATGGGGAAACTGAGGTTCAGAGGGGGCGTGTCGTGCCCCAAGTCAGACCGCAAATTAGCTGACCCGGCACACTTTTCCCAGGCTCCCAAGTAGGAAGAGTTCTCTTACACCATATGCCAGTGTTTCTTCTAGTCACTTGAGTAAATACAAGTTGAGAGCTTCGGTTTTCCCACTAGCTTTTATTTTCTTTTTGTCCTTTTTTTTTTTTTTTTTTTTTTAGCTTTTGTAAACTTTTCTCCCCTTTTCATTGAGGGGGGGTTGTTAGTTGAGTCTTTATGATATAGTAATGATTTTTTTTAAATTTTTTTATTTTTGTAGAGACAGGGTCTCACTCTGTTGCCCAGGTTGGTCATGAACTCCTGGCCTCAAGCCATCTTCCCCCCTCGGCCTCCCAAAGTGCTGGAATTACAGGCGTGAGCTACAGCACCTGGGCTAAAAATAATTTTGTATTGCTTTTATAATATTTTAAGTCGTTTGCAATTCCACTGCTTTCAATACTTTGTAGATGCCGTCCCGTTCTTTTTTCCTGTGAGTTTTTTTTTTTCTTTGAGACGGAGTCTCGCTCTGGCACCCAGGCTTGAGTGCAGTGGCGCGATCTCGGCTCACTGCAAGCTCCGCCTCCCGGGTTCACGCCATTCTCCTGCCTCAGCCTCTCCGAGTAGCTGGGACTACAGGCGCCCGCCACCACGCCCGGCTAATTTTTTTATATTTTTAGTAGAGACGGGGTTTCACCGTGGTCTCGATCTCCTGACCTCGTGATCCGCCCGCCTCGGCCTCCCAAAGTGCTGGGATTACAAGCGTGAGCCACCGCGCCCGGCCTTTTTTTTTTTTTTTGAGACAGAGTTTTGCTCTTGTTGCCCAGGCTGGAGTGCAGTGGCCTGATCTCCGCTCACTGCAACCTCTGCCTCCTAGGGTCGAGCAATTCTCCTGCCTCAGCCTCCGGAGTAGCTGGGATTACAGGCATGCGCCACCACGCCCGTCTAATTTTGTATTTTTAGTAGAGACGAGGTTTCTCAGTGTTGGTCAGGCTATTCTCAAACTCCCGACCTCAGGTGATCCGCCCGCCTCAACCTCCCAAAGTGCTAGGATTACAGGTCTGAGCCACCGCGCCCGGCTGTGAGTTCACTTTTAAAGGGAATTGAGGACTTGCTGTGTCTATGGTTTTTCTGCCCTGCTGATTTTGTGTTTATCCATTATTTTCATATCAGAAGGATTATCTTAAATCATTAATGATTAATCTTTGTCAGTATAATGTTTTTTTTTTGAGACGGAGTCTCGCTCTGTTGCCCAGGCTGGAGTGCAGTGGCGCAATCTCGGCTCACTGCAAGCTCGGCCTCCCAGGTTCACGCCATTCTCCTGCCTCAGCCTCTCCGAGTAGCTGGGACTACAAGCGCCCGCCACCACGGCCGGCTAATTTTTGGTATTTTTAGTAGAGACGGGGTTTCACCGTGGTCTCGATCTCCTGACCTCGTGATTCGCCTGTCTCGGCCTCCCAAAGTGCTGGGATTACAAGCGTGAGCCACCGCGCCCGGCCTGTCAGTATAATTTTTTAAATATTAAAAACACAGCGTAATGTGCAGATCTTAAATTTCATATGTTTGCTCTTGTGCTGCCATTGCCAAATGAAGATATTGAAAATTTCCATCATCCTAGAAGGCTCCTTTGAGCCCCTTTCCTGTCATTACCACCCAAAGGTAGCCGTTATTATAACAGTTTATTTTCTTTTTTTTTTTTTTTCTCTGAGAGTCTGGCTCTTTCGCCCAGGCTGGAGTGCAGTGGCACGATCTCGGCTCACTGCAACCTCCTTCTCCCAGGTTCAGGCAATTCTCCTGCCTCAGCCTCCTGAGTAGCTGGGATTACAGGCGCCCGCCACCATGCCTGGCTAATTTTTGTGTTTTTGGTAGAGACGGGGTTTCACTGTATTGGCCAGGCTGGTCTCGAACTCCTGACCTCAAGTGATCCGCCTGCCGAGGCCTCCCAAAGTGCTGGGATTACAGGCAACCGCGCCAAGCCTATAGCACAGTTTCTAATACATGCTACTATATGGGTGTGTCATAGTTTGTTAGCCATTCCCTGCTGCTGGATTTTTAAGGACTCAATTTTTTGGTGTTTTTTTTTCAAGATAAAGTACTGAGGGGCCGAGGCTGGATTGGAGAGTATAGGCATGTTTTAAACTTCATACTTAAAGTATGGTAATAATGCAGTTGAGATATTGCCTTTCTTCCAATGAAGCTCAGAGTGCTTTGACATTTGATCCATTGCTAATCCGTAAGATGCCCCCATAAAAACAGAAACATGAGTGTTATTGTCTTTATTTATTAGGTGGTCACCGAGTTTGGTGACTAGGTTGTATATTAGGTCAAGGTCACACAGTGCAAGTCGAAACTGACTTATGAGAGTCCTCAGTATTTCAGTCATGGGTTTTTCCCGGGGACTTTGCATTTGTGATAGTCATTCTTTGGTGTTTTGGAAGGAACAATGCTGTATTTTTTTGTGCTTGGGATTTTTTTTTTTTTTTTTTTGAGACGGAGTCTCACTCTGTTGCCTGGGCTGGAGTGCAGTGGCGAGATCTCTGCTCACTGCAACCCCTGCCTCCTGGGTTCAAGAGATTCTC
Source organism: Nomascus leucogenys (assembly GCF_006542625.1). NCBI lineage: Eukaryota > Metazoa > Chordata > Mammalia > Primates > Hylobatidae > Nomascus > Nomascus leucogenys. Next base: position 104,129,323 of record NC_044386.1, on the reverse strand, counting down.
CTGCCTCAGGCTCCCAAGTAGCAGGGACTACAGGCCCCCGCCACCACGCCCGGCTAATTTTTGTATTTTTAATAGAAATGTGGTTTCACCTTACCTCAGGTGATCTGCCCACCTCGGCCTCCCAAAGTGCTGGGATTACAGGCATGAGACACTGTGCCCAGCCTTCTCTTACCACAGAGAGATGTTTTCAGGAATAAGCCATTTTTTTCTGTAAGAGGAACAGGAAACGTCTGTTGGTTTGCATATGTAAGGACCACTTGGTTGTCTGACCTGGGCTTTTGTGAGTTAGATTGCTTTAGGACAGTCTACCTATAGATTATGGTTCTCTTTTTTGTTTCTCAGAGGGACTACTTGTTGATATTTGAGGAGGGAGGTGTCTTACCTGAGAGCCTGGCTGGAGAAGACTGAGGTCCAAGGCTTGAAGCCTAAGTGATTGCCCCAGGACCGTGGATGATGGCTGCAGAGATCCCGAGAGTGACCACTTCGCTGAACCCCTTGGTCCAGGTGCCTCAAGAGGAAGATAGACAGGAGGAGGAGGTCACCACCATGATCCTAGAGGATGACTCCTGGGTGCAAGAAGCTGTGCTGCAGGAGGATGGCCCTGAGTCTGAGCCCTTTCCCCAGAGTGCTGGCAAGGGCAGCCCCCAGGGGGAGGTGACCAGGGGACCACAGGGTGCACTCGGCCGCCTCCGAGAGCTCTGCCGGCGCTGGCTGAGGCCAGAGGTACACACCAAGGAGCAGATGTTAACCATGCTGCCAAAGGAAATTCAGGCTTGGCTGCAAGAGCATCGGCCTGAAAGCAGTGAGGAGGCAGCGGCTCTGGTGGAAGACTTGACCCAGACCCTTCAGGACAGTGGTGAGACGCAGAACCTCATAGGGAGAGGGCGGGAGCACCCTAAAGGTAGAGGAGTGTGGTGTTTCGGAGGAGGAGAAGGTGGTGTCCAAGACAGAGTGGGGGGCCAGCGCCATCCCTCTGCTCTGTCTGCAGGCAGTCAGTGTGTTCAGCCTTTTAGTGTCCTCACTGTGTGCAATGTCAGCTCCAGAACTGCTAGGTGGGGCTTAGAGCTACATTTGAATTGCAAGCACAGTTTTTACTTCTATGTTTATTTGGAGTGGTTGGGAAGGTGATGGAAGTTAAACAAGAGGAGATGGAGACCCCTGGCACCTTCACTTGGTTGTGCAAGAAACATCCAAATAGTTCTTGGAATTAGAGAAAACAATCTGATATTTTCAACATGATTTTTTTTTCTTTTTTGAAACGGAGTCTCACTCTGTCACCCAGGCTGGGGTGCAGTGGCACAATTTTGGCTCACTACAACCTCTGTCTTCTGGGTTCAAGCAGTTCTCCTGCCTCAGCCTCTTGAGTAGCTGGAATTACAGGCGCGCGCCACCACGCCTGGCTGATTTTTGTATTTTTAGTAGAGACGGGGCTTCACCATGTTAGCCAGACTGGTCTCAAACTCCTAACCTCGTGATCCGCCCACCTCAGCTTCCGAAAGTGCTGGGATTACAGGCATGAGCCACCATGCCTGGCCCCAAAGTGGTTATTTTTATGAAACCAAGAGAAATGACAGGTAAATCAGCCAATAACTAGGGACTTTCTGTGGTATAAAGTAATCCTGGGCTCTTAAAATCGTAATTTCAAACTTGAGCTCTTTGCAATAGTTACTCTATTTTTTTCCGGTGTTACTAATAAGTATTGGGATCCTGGCTTGCCGTTTAACTGCTCTGTCTCCCTCCTGGTTTTCCGTTGTAAAGTGGACTCACTTGATGACCAAATATTTACTTCAGATGTACCTGTGCCTTTGGGGCTGTCTCAGGGCTCGAAGGATATGGCTGCCTTTGTGCTGATGAAAACTACGGAAGTTCAGAGAAGGGAGCATGGAGAGGAGAGGTCAGGTCAGAGAAGGCTTCCTGGAGGAGGTGACACCTAAGCAGGAGGTTGTAGAAGGGAGTAGTGTGTGGCAGCTGAGAGGAGCTGTGCTGAGCAGAGGCTCGGAAGGGCAGAGCTACGGTAGTTTATACCTTTGGGTGACAGGAGAGCTGGCTGATTGGAGTGGCAAGCGTGTTTTTAGGAAGTGGTAGGAAGTAGAGTTTGGGGGAAGGGTGGGTGAGGGCTTGGACTGAATGTCTTTGGCCTCAGCGGGTTCTTGAACTAGGGCCCCAAGGGGCATGGGAGGAAGCGGAGTTTGGCAACAGGATGTAGGTTTGATTAGGGTAGTGAGAGGCTAGGGGCAGGAGAGCAGCCAGGAAGCTCTCTTGTCTTCGGGTGTGCAGTGATGGGGGTCAGCCCCAGATGGGGCACGTGTAAGAGAGAACTGATAGTCACCATGGCTAGCACTTTCCAAGCTCTTTCTGCAAGCCAGGAAATATGCTTAGCATCTAATATGGAAAACTCATGTAATCTTCACCACCCTGGAAGATAAGCAGGATTATCATCACCAGAGATCCCTTGAGATCATGTGCCTTTGTACCAGGCAGAACCAAGATTTGAACTTACGTGTCTGCGGACATGGCCCATGTTTTTAAGCATTGTCACATGTTTGATTCTAAGAGACACTTCTTAGTGGGTGTTGGAAGTTGAGGATGCAGATGGAATTAAGACAGTGACTACAGAGCATCTGGCCTGGAGGATTCAGAGGACTGGGAAGAGAAGAGAAGGAAACAAGGGGGTTTGGGGCAGAGACTATCACAAACTCCAGGGACTGGGAGAATGAGTAGAGCTGTCCTCTGGAGAAAGGGACTGACGCTGAAGGTCTGCAGTGACCCAGCCCTGCCCTGGGCACCTTCAGGCCTGTCTCACTAAGAATCCATTGTCATTTCACAGATAGGAAATATAACTGCAGGAAGCTCACACGGCTGTTAAGTGGTAGAGCCAGGATTCAAACCCAGACCTGTCTCTGCATAGAGATCTCAGTTTTGCTTGAAGCAAAGTGCTTGATTTTCTTTGGCCCTGAAAAAATAACTGCATTTTATTCCTCCTATTAAAATAAGCAAACCTGTCTCCCTATTACACAACTGTCTTTGCTTCCCTTCTGGTGGAGGTGACCAGTTTGTAATGAACTTCTGGATCTCCAGTCAGATACTATGGAGGAGAGAGTGATGGAGGGCTGAGGAGAGGCCTCAGGTTGTTATTTGGTTGGGGAGGCACAGAGCAGAGGTTCAGGTCTCAGCAGGTGTCAGAGGTGATTACAGCCTTTCCTATCCAGCTTGCAGCAGAGACTTTGTGCCTTTCATCTTTAACTGGGCACCTGAGATGGGAACCAGTGGGGACCATCCCAGACACATGGGTTTGTCTGTCCCCTGCCTTCTGTCTCTGAGATTGTCTTTGTTGATCTTTGTTTAACAAACGCCCTGACTTTCCTCATGATTGCTCACAGGAGTCCCTGCATTTGTCTTCATCCCTTCTCAAACATTTACTCGACATAAGGCCGCGTGACCTCTATTCTGTTTGTCCAGCTTATGACCTTTGGACACATTCACCCAGCACAGAACACTTCCAGGCCTGGTTAGTCAGTGGCGATTTAATGTTTTTCTAACGGGAACCTCTGGGCACTCACAATTCAAGTACCTTCTAATTGTAATGAAGATCGGACCTATATTAATAGATTAAGTGGTAGAGCTTATGTCTTTCTGTGACTGTTTCCTGAGGACATTTTACTGTCCATACCCAGCCCTAATCCAGGTGTGTGGAGTTTCTCACCTGAATTCTTGGAGCAGCTGCCAAACTGAACCTGTCTTCAGCTTCTGCCCCTTCATCGCAGCTCTTCCACTTCTACCAGAGTGATGGGGGCACTCCTGCTTAAAAACCTTCATGAGCTTCCCAGTATCTACCAAATCAAGCATGACCTCCGTGTTCTGCTTGGAATCCGTGGCTCTATGGGACCTGACCCAGACCTCCCCTGCAGTCTGTTCCAACCCTGACCCCCCATGCTCTATCCCCACTCCATTCATACCAGATCTTGCTCTTTCTTGAACACAGCCTGTGCTTTTGTTTTTGTTTTTGTTTTTTTGAGACAGGGTCTTGCTCCGTCCCCAAGGCTGGAGTGCAGTGGTGCCATCTGGGCTCACTGCAACCTCCGCTTCCTGGGTTCAAGTGATTCTCCTGCCTCAGCCTCCCAAGTAGCTGGGATTACAGGTGCGTGCTACCATGCCCAGCTAATTTTTGTATTTTTAGTAGAGACAGGGTTTCATCACGTTCGTAAGACTGGTCTCGAACTCCTGACCTCAGGTGATCCACCCACCTTGGCTTCCCAAAGTGCTGGGATTACAGGCGTGAGCCACCACTCCTGGCCCTTGCTCCTGGATTTTTGGCATGGAATAGCCTTGTCCCATCTCTGTGATAAAATCCCAGTTGTTCTTTGAGTGCCCACCCGTGGAGACCCTCTTCATAAAGCTGCTCTTAAACCCTGTCCCTTTTCCCCATCCCCAGTTCCACACACCTGGGAGCACCTCTAATCACCTCTGCTAGAAGTTGTCTCCCCCAGAACATTTGGGTTCTCTCTCTTGGCTTTTTATCATAGTTCACCTTCTTTTCTGTTTATATGAATACTTGTCTTATTTCTTCTAGGAACCTGTAAAATCCTAGAAGACAAGGAACCTGTCTTTTTCCTTTCTCTTTCATTCCCCCTCTTCCCTCTCTTCCACACTACTCCCTCTTCCTTTCCCTCTCCCTTCAGTATCATGAACCTCTGAGGCCCACCCTAGAACTCCTGAATCAGACACTTTGAGGGTGGCTGGGCGCGATGGCTCACGGCTGTAATCCCAGCACTTTGTGAGGCCGAGGCGGGTGGATCACTGGAGGCCATGAGTTCGAGACCAGCCTGGCCAACATAGTGAAACCCCCATCTCTACTAAAAATACAAAAAAAAATCAGCCAGGTGTGGTGGCATGTGCCTGTAATCCCAGCTACTTGGGAGGCTGAGGCAGGAGAATCGCTTGAACCTGGGAGGCGGAGGTTGTAGTGAGCCGAGATTGCGCCATTGCACTCCAGCCTGGGTGACAGCAAGACTCTGTCTCAAAAAAAAGAAAGAAAGAAACTTTGAGGGTGATGCCCAGCATTCTTGTAAGTGATCCTGATTCAAACTCTAGTTTGAGAACCTCTGCACTAGACCTCTGTAGACCTCTGGTTCTCAAACTCAGCCGCACATTAGAATTACCTGGGGGCCTGGAGCCTACTCCAGGGATTCTAATTTTCTGATTTAATTGGTTTGGGGTATGGCCTGGGCAAGGGAGTTTTGAAAGTGCCCAGGTGGTTCTATTATGCAGCAAAGTGTAAAGACCACTGCCGTGGAGCTTTGTTCTTCAGGGGGTGGTCAGTGGGCCAGCAGTATAGGCTCACCTGAGAGTTTGTTAGGCATAGGACTGTCAATCTCACCCAGCCCTGCTGAAGCAAATTTGCATTTGACAAGATCTCCAGGTGATTCCTATGCTCTTTGAAGTTTGAAAAGCACTACCCAGGAGAGGAATAGAGGTTATCAACTTCATGCCTACTCTTGTCCAACAGTTGAGTGAAAGAGTCACAGCTGACCTCTCCAGCCATCCTCAGCATCATCTGGCTTTCAGCCATCAGAGGCAACAGGTGATTTGTTTTGAGCTTGCTGCCCCAGCAAAATGCTCCCTTAATGACCACAAATGAACACATACATTCATTTGTCTCAGCCAGAAAGGGAGTGGAGAGTGGTAGAGCTTATGTCTTTTTAAAGCTACAATTCTTAGCTTCAAAATAAAATTACTTTTATATATATATATATATACACATATATATCTGATATATATCATATGAGATATATATACATATATATCTATTATATATCTGATATATATCATATGAGATATATATACACATATATCTATGATATATATCATGAGATATATATACACATATATATCTATGATATATATATATCTCATATGATATATATATATGAGAGAGAGAGAGAGAGACAAAGTTTCACTCTGTCAACCCAGGCTGTAGTGCACTGGTGTGATCATAGCTCACTATAACCTCGAACTCTTGGCCTCAAGTGATCCTCCTGTTTCACCCACCCAAAGCACTGCGATAACAGGAATGAGCCACTGTGCCCAGCCCAAAAATTACTTTTAATTTACTCAAATATTTGAAAAGTATACCAGACAGAATTCTTAGGGAGCGGTAATGTTACACCTATGAAATGTTTGGCATTCATTTATTTCACCTGATAACAGTCCATTGGTGTTTTTATCAGCAGTTTTTCAAGCAGCCAGAGTTCAGGGGGAACAATGCTCCCAGTCCCACTGGGCTTGCCAGGGCAGCGCTCTAATGCGGAGAGCCCCAGTGAGAATGGAGCTGGGCATACCCTATATCGGAACCACTTCTCTATTTTAGACCAGTGGCTGAGACACAGGGGTAGGTCACAGTTAGGCAGGAAGGGGCTGGAGAAGAATTTTGAGCCAAACACACACCAAAGCACCAAAGATCGTGACCAGTTTATTTCATTGTTACAGAAAAGTCAGGTCTATCCCCTATTGACATGAGTCTTCCCCATGTTCATTCTGGTATGCTCTATGGTGTGGGACAGAAAGAGGAGGCCTGTGGCCAGGCGAGGACACGCAGGCAGTTTGGGAGGCCAAGGTGCACGGATCACTTGAGGTCAGGAGTTCGAGACCAGCCTAGCCAACATGGTGAAACCCTGTCTCTACTAAAAATACAAAAATTAGGTGGGCTTGACAGGAGGTGCCTGTAATCCCAGCTACTCCAGAGGCTGAGGTAGGAGAATTACTTGAACCTGGGGAGGCGGAGATTGCAGTGAGCCAAGATTGTGCCACTGCACTCCAGCCTGGGTGACAAAGCAAGATCTTGTCTCAAAAATAAAAAATGGCCATGGGAATTTGTGCTATGCACGTGAGGCCAGAGCACACGTGGCAAGTGCAAGAAATACAAGGACCATTGGCTTAGATCGAGCTATGGTGGCAGCTTTTGTCCACTGACAGATAAGGGGAGAGGTCCTGTGGCCCTTTAGGAACTGTTCCAGTGAAGGATTTTTGGACAGTGGTCAAATCATTTTGAAAAAACTAAAATTGGATACCTACTTTACAGCTTACAAAGAAATAGATCCCTGCTTTACAAGTTACACAAAAATAGATCCCAGATGGATTATAGATCTGTAATAGACAGGATCTGAAATGACACATGAGAGAATATTTTTGTAATCTTAGCATGCGGGAAGGACTTTCATGTTTGTTTGACAGGAACCTCTAGGCACTCACAATTCTATAAGTATGAAGTGTGAATAAGCAATACAGAAGTCATCAAAGCTAGATTGGACTCAAAACAGAAGTCTTTCCTTTTTTTTTTTTTTTTTTTTTTTTGAGATAGAGTCTCACCCTGTCGCCCAGGCTGGAGTGCAGTGGCGCCATCTCGGCACTGCAACCTCCGCCTCCCGAGTTCAAGTGATTCTCCTGCCTCAGCCTCCCGAGTAGCCGGGACTACAGGCACCCACCACCACTCCCGACTAATTTTTGTATGTTTAGAAGAGATGGGGTTTCACCATGTTGGTCAGGCTGGTCTCAATCTCCTGAACTCAGGCAATCCGCCCGCCTCTGCCTCCCAAAGTGCAGGGATTACAGGCGTGAGCCACTGCACCCAGCCAAAACAGAAGTGTTTCACATAAAAAACGATACTGTGAATCAAGTGAAAAGATAGCATACACATTAGGAGGAAATATTTGCATCCAAGTCTGTAATGTAGCAGATCATGAGTCAAAATCCTTGATCTACAAGAGCCTCTGCAAATTCATAAGAAAAATCAACCAAGTAGAATAAAAGGTAAAAGATATAAACAAGCAATTTAGAAATGAAGAATTAAAAATTATGAAAATATGGCTGGGCGTGGTGGCTCACGCCTGTTATCCCAGCACTTTAGGAGGCCAAGGTGGGCGGATCACGAGGTCAGGAGTTCGAGACTAGCCTGATCATCATGGTGAAACCCCGTCTCTATGAAAAATACAAAAATTAGCTGGGCATGGTGGCATGCGCCTGTAATCCCAGCTACTCAGGAGGCTGAGGCAGGAGAATTGCTTGAACCCGGGAGGCAGAGGTTGTAGTGAGCTGAGATCGCACCACTACACTTCAGCCTGGGCGACAGCGAGATTCCGTCTCAAAAAGAAAAAAAAAAGAAAATATGTTCTTATGAATTATCAGGGAAAATACCTATTACAGCAAGATACTATTAGATACTATTATTGCACCTAGCAGACCATCAGATTTAAGAGTGTTTCTAGGCCAGGCGTGATGGCTCACACCTGTAATCCTAGCGCTTTGGGAGGCCAAGGCAGGTGGATCACCTGAGGTCAGGAATTCAAAACCAGCCAGGCCAACATGGTGAAACCCCATCTCTACTAAAAATACAAAAATTAGCTGGGCATGGTGGCATGCGCCTATAGTCCCAGCTACTCAGGAGGCTGAGGCAGAGAATCTCTTGACCTGGGAGGCAGAGGTTGCAGTGAGCAGAGATCACACCACTGTACTCCAGCCTGGGCAACAGAATGAGACTCTGCCTCAAAAAAAAAAAAAAAAAAGAGAGAGAGAGATGGGGTCTCACTCTATTGCCCAAGCTGGTCTTAAATTCCTGGCCTCTGCCTTGGCCTCCCAAAGTGCTGGGATTACAGGCATGAGCCAACATGTTTAGCCCATATATTATTTTGTATTATTTTAACAATTTTTAGAATACAGGTCAGTAGCGTTAAGTACATTCACATTGTTGTACAATCACTAGTATCCATCTACAGAGCTTTTTCCTCTCAAGCTGAAACTCTGTGTCCATTAAACCATAATTCTGCATTCCCCTCCCCCAACCCCTGGCAATGACCATTCCACTTTCTCTGTGATTTTGATGACCCTAATACCTCGTATAAGCGGTTTGTCTTTTTGTGTCTGGCTCTTTTCACCTAGTATAATGTCTTCAAGGTTGAGGCCAACCCATTTTGGAGCATGAGTCAGAATTTCATTTCCTTTTTAAAGCTGAATAATGTTTCACTGTATGTATATACCATATTTATTCACCTGTTGATGGACATTTGGGTTGTTTCCACCTTTTGGCTGTTGTGATTCATGTAATTCTTGAACATGATACACAAATATCTGTTCTAGTCTGGGCTTTCAGTTTTGGGGGGGTTATATACTTAGAATTAAAATTGCTGGATTAGGCCAGGTGTGGTAGCTGACGCTTACAATCCCAGCACTTTGGGAGGCCAAGGTGCACGGATCACTTGAGGTCAGGAGTTCGAGACCAGCCTAGCCAACATGGTGAAACCCTGTCTCTACTAAAAATACAAAAATTAGGTGGGCTTGACAGGAGGTGCCTGTAATCCCAGCTACTCCAGAGGCTGAGGTAGGAGAATTACTTGAACCTGGGGAGGCAGAGGTTGCAGTGAGCCAAGATTGTGCCACTGCACTCCAGCCTGGGTGACAAAGCGAGATCTTGTCTCAAAAATAAAAAATAAAAAAAGTGAGACATTCTTACCTATATCCTTAATGCCTGACTCATTTCTGTGTTTTGGGAGGCTGAGATGGGAGGTGAGAGGATCACTTGAGCCCAGGAGTTCAAGGCAAGCCTGGGTGACATAGTGAGACCCCATCTTTTAAGAAAAATTTAGCCAGGTGCAGTGGCTCATGCCTGTAATCCCAACATGTTGGGAGGCAGAGGCGGACGGATCACGAGGTCAGGAGTTCGAGACCAGCCTGGCCAACATGGTGAAACCCCGTCTCTACGAAAAATACAAAAAAAATTAGACGGGCATGTGGTGGTGTGCACCTGTAATCCCAGCTACTGGGGAGGCTAAGTTAGGAGAATTGCTTGAACCCAGGAGACAGAGATCACGCCACTGCACTCCAGCCTGGGTGACAGAGCAAGACTCCGTCTCAAAAAAAAAAAAAAAAAAAAAATTTTTTTTTTTAATTAGCCAGGCATGGTGGCACACACCTATAGTCCCAACTACTTGGGGGCTGAGGTGGGAGGATCTCACTTGAGCCTGGGAGGTCAAGACTTAAGTGAGCCGAGATCCCACCACTGCACTCCAGCCTGGGAGACAGTGATATACTGTCTCAAAAAACAACAACAGGCCAATCGTGGTGGCTCACACTGTCATCCCAGCACTTTGGGAGGCTGAGGCGGGTGGATCACCTGAGGTCAGGAGTTTGAGACCAACCTGGCCAACACGGTGAAACCCCATCTCTACTAAAAATACAAAAATTAGCTGGGAGTGATGGTGGGCGCCTGTAATCCCAGCTACTCAGGAGGCTGAGGCAGGAGAATCGCTTGAACCCGGGAGGCAGAGGTTGCCAAGATCGCGCCAATGCACTCCAGCCTAGGCGACAGAGCAAGACTGTCTCAAAAAACACAAAACAAAACAGAAAACAACAACAAGAACAAAGTGGGCCGGGCACGGTGGCTCACGCCTGTAATCCCAGCACTTTGGGAGGCCGAGGCGGGCGGATCACGAGGTCAGGAGATCGAGACCATCCTGGCTAACACGGTGAAACCCCGTCTCTACTAAAAATACAAAAAAAAAATTAGAAAAAAAAAAAAAAAGCCGGGCGAGGTGGCAGGAGCCTGTAGTCCCAGCTATGCGGGAGGCTGAGACAGGAGAATGGCGTGAACCCCAGGGGGCGGAGCCTGCAGTGAGCCGAGATCGCGCCACTGCACTCCAGCCTGGGTGAAAGAGCAAGACTCCGTCTCAAAAAAAAAAAAAAACAAGAACAAAGTGGATGTCTGGGCCATCCAGCCTCTTACTCATAAGCCTGCTTCCTCAGAAGCCGCCTCCCTACATCTACTCATATCTACAGAATGTGCTCCTCTTGGCATCCTGGAGTAGCCAAAGCCATTTCTATCAGTAAAATTTTTTTTTTTTTTTTTAATTCCCAACTGCCACCATCTCCTCTCATCTCCATTCACAACATGGTAAGAATATTATTTTTGTGTCTGACCAAAACCAGTTTCTGAGTTTTCATTTTCTTAATTGGCCACCAATAAATAAAGGAGGGACTCGCCTCCCTAGAATGTGCTCTGCTGTGTGCTCTGGATCTCATAGGGGCCAGCCTTTCTCAGGGAGCCTGGAGGGGGCCAGGGATCCCTTTTTTTTTTTTTTTTTTTTTTTTTTTTTTTTTTTGAGACGGAGTCTCGCTCTGTCGCCCAGGCTGGAGTGCAGTGGCGCGATCTCGGCTCACTGCAAGCTCCGCCTCCCGGGTTCACGCCATTCTCCTGCCTCAGCCTCTCCAAGTAGCTGGGACTACAGGCGCCCGCCACCACGCCCGGCTAATTTTTTGTATTTTTAGTAGAGACAGGGTTTCACCGTGGTCTCGATCTCCTGACCTCGTGATCCGCCCGCCTCGGCCTCCCAAAGTGCTGGGATTACAAGCGTGAGCCACCGCGCCCGGCCTGGGATCCCTTATTCTTCCCGGCTCAGTGACTTTTTCCCATTTTGGAGGCCTTTGTCAGGCAGATCACCTGAAGGGCCACTCTTTTCTGCCCTGTAGAATGACTCCTGTGTCTCTCTGTTCTCAGAGGGCAACTTGTGAAGAACTGCCAACCCTCCTTTGGTCTTCGCTGGATAGCAGCGGTCTTTGTAAAGATAGGACTGGTCTTTGAGCAGTACAGTGAAGGGGTTATTGGGCCTGGATTCTACTTAGAGGGACCTCTGTAGTGAGGTTTATGATATGTTATACAGCAGCGTAGAAATGACCTTCTAAGGGCCAGGCGCGGTGGCTCACACCTGTAATCCCAGCACTTTGGGAGACCGAGGCAGGTGGATCACGAGGTCAGGAGATCGAGACCATCCTGGCTAACACGGTGAAACCCCGTCTCTACTAAAAATACAAAAAAATTAGCTGGATGTGGTGGCGGGCGCCTGTAGTCCCAGCTACTCGGGAGGCTGAGGCAGGAGAATGGCATGAACCCGGTAGGCGGAGCTTGCAGTGAGCTGAGATCATGCCACTGTACTCCGGCCTGGATGACAGAGTGAGACTGCGTCTCAAAAGAAAAAAAAAAAAAGGAAATGACATTCTAACCAAAATTGGGATTGGGAGGAATAAGGTGGTTTTATAGGATATGTTCTTTGATTGTCTTGTTTGTAATACCTGGGAGTTCAAAGACTTGACATTTAAAAGAAGATAGCCCCATAAATTAAGTATCACACTTAAAGGCTGCCAGATTTTAAAGAAATTCTTTCATATGTTCATCTAATAGTTTGATGATGCTATTTGGATTTTTTGTTTTTTGTTTTAACATTTAAATCTTAGATCCATTTAGGATTTGTCCGTTTCTGGGTCCAGCTTGTATTTTTCCATTTGAATTGAATTTTTCCAGTTTTCCCTAACTAGTTCTTCCAGCATCATTTATTGTATGTTGTGTCTCTTCTCCATGGATTTAAGAGGCCAACCGTATTGTATGCTAAATTTTCATAGTCATTATACAGATTCTCTTTTCTGTTCTCCTGGCCTGTCTATTCATGTTCCACTTGTATTAAATTCTGAACTTAGTATCTATTGAATCTATTTCTGGAGTTTTTATTTTGTTTATTTGGTCTGATTGTCTATTAATGTTTTAATTATTGAGATTTCATAATGTTTTTGTTTTTGAGACAGAGTCTCGCTCTGTTGCCCAGGCTGGAATGCAGTGGCATGATCTCGGTTACACTGCAACCTCTGCCTCCTGGGTTCAAGCGATTCTCCTGCCTCAGCTTCCCAAGTAGGTGGGATTACAGGCGCCCACCACCACACCCAGCTAATTTTTGTGTGGGGTTTCACCATGCTGGCCAGGGTAGTCTAGAACTCCTGACCTCAGGTGATTCACTCGCCTCGGCCTCCCAAAGTTTTGGGATTACAGGCGTGAGCCACTGCACCTGGCCAAGATTTCATAATGTTTTAACATCTGACAGAGATAGTCCCTCTCCCCTCCAATTTTAGTCAATAATCTTTCTTTTTTTTTTTTTGAGATAGAGTCTCACTCTGTCACCCAGGCTGGAGTGCGGTGGCGCAATCTCTGCTCACTGCAACCTCCACCTCCTGGGTTCAACGATTCAACGATTCTCCTGCCTTAGCGTCCCAAGTAGCTGGGATTACAGGCATGTACCACCGTGCCCAGCTCATTTTTGTATTTTTAGTAGAGATGGGGTTTCACCATGTTGGCCAGGCTGGTCTCGAACTCCTGACCTTGTGATCTGCCCACCTCTGCCTCCCAAAGTGGTGAGATTACAGGTGTGAGCCACTGCTCCTGGCCTCTTTTTTTTTTTTTTTTTCCCCAGAGACAGAGTCTCTCTCTGTCACCCAGGCTGGAGTACAGTAGCATGATCATAGCTTACTATAACCTCAAACTCCTGGCCTCAAGCAATCCTCCCACCTCAGGTTCCTGAGTAGCTGGGACTACAGGCAAGTGCCAACACACCCGGCTAATTTTGTTATTTTTTGTAGAGATGAGGTCTTGCTGTGTTGCTCAGGCTGGTCTTGAACTCCTGACCTCACGCAGTCCTCTCACCTCAGCCACCCAGAGTGCTGGGATCCTGGCAATAATCCCATCTTTCTTAATGTTTATTTTTGCAAACCTCTACCGCAGCTGCATGCTTTACCAGTTTTAAATGTGAATTCTTTGAACTCCCAGGTTATTACAGATGAGGCAATCAGCGAATATATCCTATAAACCACCTTATTTCTCCCGACCCCAGTTTTGGTTAGAATGTCATTTCTACACTGCCGTATAACATTTACAAGCTCTGTAATCACCCTAATTGCCATGGTAGTTTTAGTCTTCATTCTAAAGTTAAATTTATTAGGTGTTCACCCCCCTAGTAGTCCATTAATTTGTGTACGTTCAAAGCTGTTTGCCTATAGGTTTATACTTGAAGGATAGTTTTGTCGAATATAGAGAAATCTTTTTTTTTTTTTTCCTGAGATAGAGTTGCCCAGGCTGGAGTGCAGTGGCGCTATCTCAGCTCACTACGACCTCCGCCTCCTGGGTTCAAGCAGTTCTCCTGCCTCAGCCTCCCGGGTAGCTGGGATTACAGGCACGTGCCACCACACCCAGCCTGAATATAGAGAAATCTGAAACCAGTTGATTTTCTTTCCCCTTGTAAGTGATTTGATCCTTTTGGTGTTGTCCACTGGTCTCACTGTTAGTCACCCTGGGTTAGTTTTTGTTGGCCCATGGTATAGCTTTCACAGGTTCTTATATCCTTATAGGTTATATCTTTAAGTATTAGTTCTTTTTTTTTTTTGAGATGGAGTCTCGCTCTGTTGCCCAGGCTGGAGTGCAGTGGTGCAATCTCAGCTCACTGTAACCTCCACCTCCCGGGTTCAAGCGATTCTCCTGCCTCAGCCTCCTGGGTAGCTGGGACTACAGGTGTCTGTCACCACACCCAGCCAATTTTTGTATTTTTTTAGTAGAGACGGGCTTTCACCATATTTATTGGCCAGGCTGGTCGCGAACTGCCGACCTTGTGATCCGCCTGCCTCGGCCTCCCAAAGTCCTGGGATTACAGGCGTGAGACACCGCGCCCTGGCCTTTAAGTACTAGTTCTATTGCTTTGTTTTTTTGAGAACTCCAGTTATGTTTACTGATTGTCCTTTTGCCTAACTTCTGTTTCTATCTTTTTGTTTAAGATAGGGTGTCACTCTGTCACCCGGGCTGGCATCCAGTGGTACAAACATGGCTTACTGCAGCCTCTGCCTCCTGGCCTCAAGCAATCATCCTGCCTTGGTCTCTTAAGTAGCTGGGTCTACAAGTGTGTACAGCCACACCTGGCTAATTTTTGTATTTTTTTGTAGAGACGATGGGGTGTTGCCATGTTTCCCAAGCTGTCCCAAACTGCTGGGCTCAAGCGATCCACCTGTCTTGGACTCCCAAAGTGCTGGGATTACAGACCTGAGCCAACGCACCTGGCCCTCCATCATTCTTTTTAATCCTTTTAACCTGTTCCTTTGTTTCCATTTCCTGTCATTGCTTTCTTATTTTGGTCCTCTTTTTCCCATTCTGTGCTTTCCAAGATGCCTATTCCCATTGTGCTCCTTTTGCTGTTGTCTTCATTTCTCTGGCTGATTTTCCCTCCTTTCCTGAGTTCTTCTAGTGTACATTTAATGTCTTCCCATTGTCTCACCGTCCCTTCTTCAAGCTCTACTCTGTGGTATTCCTTTATAAAGGCAGTTGCCTCACTTAATTATTTTTATGGATGGAAATGATCACTTTTCTCAGTAATAGTAATTCCTTGGGCCGGGCGCAGTGGCTCAAGCCTGTAATCCCAACACTTTGGGAGGCCGAGGCAGTTGGATCACTTGAGGTCAGGAGTTCGAGACCAGCCTGGCCAACATGGTGAAACCCCATCTCTATTAAAAATACAAAAACAATGAGCCGCGGGTGGTGGTGTGCACCTGTAATTCCATCTACTCAGGAGGCTGAGGCAGGAGAATCGCTTGAACCCGGGAGGCAGAGGTTGCAGTGAGCCAAGATTGTGCCACTGCACTCCAGCCTGGATGACAGAGTGAGACTTCATCTCACAAAAATAAATAAATAAATACCTTGGATTAATGTGCGTGGGTCAAAGGCTCTTTCCTTCTCTGCTTTCCAGAAACAGCTTCCTGCGTACATGGCTGCCCTGTGTGATTCCGGTTGCAGCCTCACCTCCTTTGCCTCTCTGAACCAAAGAAGCCAGCCCTGCTTACCCCAGTTCCCAAACACAGGAAGTGACTTTCTGCCTGAGCTTTCTGAGTTCTGTTCCCTCTCACCCCAGGGTTTTCCATGCTTATTCATTGCACTTCCTTCCTCATTGCTTCTACGAGTCTGCTGTTTTGGGAAGCCCTGACATGTATTTTGGTGTCTACATATTTTATCTTCTGATTTCACTGAAAATAAAATTGGATTTTACTTGTTTTCCTTGTTGCTTCCGAGCTCATTCGAGAGCTAACCAGTTCTGATTTTAAAACAGCAAAAACAGCCTTATTAGCTAATGTTACCTATTCAATTACTAAAATCACCCAAAAATATGTTTTTGGGCATGTTAGTTTGCTAAAAATAAATCAGGGCCTTGGCCTGCAGGTTCTTCTAGAAGAGAGATGATAGCAGGGCTCTATGCTCAAAACTTGCCAAAAAACTGTCTTCCGGCCAGACATGGTGGCTCACGCCTATAATCCCAGCACTCTGGGAGGCTGAGGTGGGCAAATCACCTGAGGTTGGGAGTTCGAGACCTGTCTGACCAACATGGAGAAACCCTGTCTCTACTAAAAATACAAAATTAGCCAGGCGTGATGGCACATGCCTGTAATCCCAGTTACTTGGGAGGCTGAAGCAGGAGAATCGGTTGAGCCCGGGAAACAGAGGTTGCAGTGAGCCAGGATCGCACCACTGCACTCCAGCCTGGGCAACAAGAGCAAAACTCTGTCTCAAAAAAAAAAAAACTGTCTTCCATGGCCAGGTGCAGTGGCTCGCGCCTGTAATCCCAGCACTTTGGGAGGCCAAGGCGGGCGGCTCACTTGAGGTCAGGAGTTTGAGACCAGCCTGGCCAACGTGGTGAAACCCTATCTCTACTAAAAATACAAAAATTAGCCACGCGTGTTGGCGTGTGCCTGTAGTCCCAGCTACTCAGGAGGCTGAGGCAGGAGAATTGCTTGAACCTGGGAGGCGGAGCTTGCCCTGAGCCAGGATTGCGCCCCTGCACTCCAGGCTGGGTGACAGAGTGAGACTCCAGAAAAAACCAAAACTGTCTTGCAGGAAGTTGAGGAAGCACAGAATTCCTGGTTCTGCCAAGTCAGAGTATACCTTGTGCCTGTATCTGTCCCCTAGTGATATGAGGGGTGGGGCTGGAGGGCAATTCTATGAACCCACAGATTACCAGCAGCATGTGTGTCAGTGTAAGCATAGAGTGTAATTATATGCCTGTTTTCAACTTTAAAGGTGATCATTTGGCCAGGAGTGGTGGCTCATGCCTGTCATCCCAGCACTTTGGGAGGCCAAGGCAGGAGGATCACTCAAGCCCAGGAGTTTGAGACTAGCCTGGGCAACATAGCAAAACCCCATCTCTGCAAAAATACAAAAAAGTTAGCTGGGTGTGGTGGCATACATCTGTGTAATCCCAGCTACCTGCAAGGCTAAGATGGGAGGGTCACCTGAGCCCAGGAAGTCGAGGCTACAGTGAGTTGCAGTCTCGCTACTGTACTACCACCTCGGTGACAGACTGAGACCTTGTCTCAAAAAAATAAAAAATAAAAATAAATGTGATCTTAAATTGACTGAAGGCAAGAGTGGAGCCCAGGTCCTGCCTGAGAGGGGCATGTCCAATTTTATCATGTTCGTATGTGAGAGTTTACATTAACTTAGAGAAAATTAATTGAGCATCTAACCTTAAATAAAGTTTTTTAGCTTTAATAATGGAAATGTCACTAGGAGTTCCAGCGCGATGGCTCACGCCTGTAATCCCAGCACTTTAGGAGGCCCAGGCAGGCGGATCACCTAAGGTCAGGAGTTTGAGACCAGCCTGGCCAACATAGTGAAACCCCATCTCTACTAAAAATACAAAAATTAGCCAGGCGTGGTGGTGTGCACCTGTAGTCCCAGCTACTCTGGAGGCTGAGGCAGGAGAATCTCTTGTACTCAGGAGGCTGAGGTTGCAGTGAGCCGAGATCCCGCCACTGCAGTCCAGGCTGGGTGACCAAGTGAGACTCTGTCTCAAAAAAAAGAAAAAAGTGCAGCTTTTTTTAGGATTGAGGTCAAGAGGGAAATGTCCTCCTCAGGCTCATCAAGAGGACATTGTATGGTATAAACAATGTCATCAACAACTTCCTGGCAGCATTAATGTTCCCAACAGCCATTAATTTTTTTTTTTTTTTTTTTTTTCCCGAGACGGAGTCTTGGCTCTGTTGCCCAGGCCGGAGTGCAGTGGTGTGATCTCGGCTCACCAAAACATCCACCTCCCGGGTTCTAGTGATTCTCCTGCCTCAGCCTTCCAAGTAGCTGGGATTACAGGTGCCTACCACCATGCCTGGCTAATTTTTTTGTATTTTTAGTAGAGACGGGGTTTCACCATGTTGGTCAGGCTGGTCTCAAACTCCTGACCTCAGATAATCTACCCACCTTGGCCTCCCAAAGTGCTGGGATTACAGGTGTGAGCCACCATGCCCAGTGTCGGCCATTAATTTCTAATGACACTTCTTAGAGTGTCAGCCAGGGCTGTGAAGCCAACACACTGTTCAGTAAACACACTTCTGCCGGGGGTCAGAATAGTGTGATCCAGGCTCAGCTCTCTGCTGCTTTGGCCTCATCCTCGGGTAGATTTTACAGTCCCTCATCTAAGGAAGGGGCTATGTTCTTCTAGCAGTCCTCCCTAATGATTTCTTTTACTCAAGTATTTGGGCAGTGGAAGCTTTAACAAGTTCCTGGAAGACATTTTATATTACCAATTAAAGATCTATTCATGGCCGGGCATGGTGGCTCACGCCTATAATCCCAGCACTTTGGGAGGCCGAGGCGGGCAGATCAAAAGGTCAGGAGATCGAAACCATCCTGGCTAACATGGTGAAACCCTGTCTCTACTAAAAATACAAAAAATTAGCTGGGCGTGGTGGCGGGCGCCTGTAGTCCCAGCTACTCGGGAGGCTGAGGCAAGAGAATGGCGTGAACCCGGGAGGCAGAGCTTGCAGTGAGCCGTGATCGCGCCACTGCACTACAGCCTGGGCCACAGAGCGAGACTCTGTCTCAAAAAAAAAAAGATCTGGGCCAGGTGCGGTGGCTCGCGTCTGTAATCCCAGCACTTTGGGAGGCCGAGGTGGGCGGATCACAAGGTCAGGAGATCGAGACCATCCTGGCTAACACGGTGAAACCCCATCTCTACTAAATACAAAAAATTAGCTGAGCGTGGTGGCAGGCGTGCCTGTAGTCCCAGCTACTCGGGAGATCGCGCCACTGCACTCCAGCCTGGGTGACAAAGCGAGACTCCATCTTAAAAAAAAAAAAAAAAAAAAAAAAAAAAGATCTATTCATAAGCTCCCACTGCAGACAAATTTGAGGGCTCTTTTAACAATCCAGTTAACTTGCTTCTAGTCATTGGTATACACACCTAGAGTCCTTATTGCACGGGCTCTGTCATCTTTCCTGTGTCTTAAATACAAAGTAATGAGGTCATAAACACCAGATACATGTTAATACAAGAAATTATTATATAAGCTCCTCTTAAAAGGAGACTGAGCTTCAGGGAAATGTCTATGATACCAATAAAAAAAACTCATTCATGCACTCATGACATTGAATTCAGCACCAGGCATTATGGTGAGTGTGGGGGTAATTGGGTAGGTACCCTGTTTTATGTCCTTTAAAATTCCCACCTGACCTCATTTTCAGATGAAGACACAGGTAGTGGGGACATGGAACCCAAATCTTTAAGGCTTTGAAATTCTGAGTGATTGCCACAAAGATTATGAGGCCTGACAACCAGTCGGAATGAAATAAGCCTGGGGTTTTTTTTTCCTTCAACTTTTAAGTTCAGGGGTACGTGTGCAGGATGTGCAGGTTTGCTACAAAGGTAAATGCATGCCATGGTGTTTTACTGCACAGATCATCCCACCACCTGGGTATTAAGCCCAGCATCCATTAGCTATTCTTCCTGATGCTCTCCCTCCCCCTCCCCCACAGGCCCCAGGGTGTGTTATTCCCCTCCATGTGCTCATGTGTTCTCTTCATTCAGCTCCTGCTTATAAGAGAAAAGATGCAGTGTTTGGTTTTCTGTTCCTGTGTTAGTTTGCTGAGGATAATGGCTTCCAATTCCATTCATGTCCCTGCAAAAGATATGATCTCATTCCTTTTTATAGCTGCATAGTATACCATGGTGTATATGTACTACATTTTCTTCATCCAGTCTATCATTGATGGGCATTTGGGTTGATTCTATGTCTTTGCTATTGTGAATAGTGCAGCATTGAACATATGTGTGCATGTATCTTTATAATAGAATGATTTATATTCCTTTGGGTATATTAAACCTGATTCTATGTCTTTGCTATTGTGAATAGTGCAGCATTGAACATATGTGTGCATGTATCTTTATAATAGAATGATTATATTCCTTTGGGTATATTAAACCTGATTATTAAAGGCTTTCAGGATTTCCTAGCCTCTTTGTGTTCACTGGAAGTTTAATTTTTATAAATTCCCCTTAGTTTCCTTTTGTCATCATGACAGGGAGTTGAGTAGACATTGTATGTTTTTCTTCATTGTTTCAGATTTTGAGATACAGAGTGAAAATGGGGAGAACTGTAATCAAGACATGTTTGAGAATGAATCACGTGAGATATTCTCAGAAATGCCTGAAGGTGAAAGTGCTCAGCACTCCGATGGGGAAAGTGACTTTGAGAGAGATGCTGGCATCCAGAGGCCCCAGGGACACACCCCAGGTGAGGACCACGGGGAGGTGCTCTCTCAGGACAGGGAAGTTGGCCAGCTCATAGGCCTGCAGGGCACCTACCTGGGGGAGAAGCCCTACGAATGTCCCCAGTGTGGGAAGACCTTCAGCCGGAAATCCCACCTCATCACACACGAGAGGACCCACACAGGAGAGAAATACTACAAATGTGATGAATGTGGAAAAAGCTTTAGTGATGGTTCAAATTTTAGTAGACACCAAACCACTCACACCGGGGAGAAGCCCTACAAATGCAGAGACTGTGGGAAGAGCTTTAGCCGGAGTGCCAACCTCATAACCCACCAGAGGATCCACACGGGGGAGAAGCCCTTCCAGTGTGCTGAGTGTGGCAAGAGCTTCAGCAGGAGTCCCAACCTCATTGCACATCAGCGCACCCACACGGGAGAGAAACCCTACTCATGCCCCGAGTGTGGAAAGAGCTTTGGCAACCGATCCAGCCTTAACACGCATCAGGGGATCCACACTGGAGAAAAGCCCTATGAATGTAAAGAATGTGGCGAAAGCTTTAGTTACAACTCCAACCTAATCAGACACCAGAGAATCCACACAGGAGAGAAACCCTACAAATGTACTGACTGCGGGCAGAGGTTCAGCCAGAGTTCAGCCCTCATCACCCACCGGAGAACCCACACAGGAGAGAAACCCTACCAGTGCAGTGAGTGTGGGAAAAGCTTCAGCCGCAGCTCCAACCTGGCCACGCACCGGAGAACCCACATGGTGGAGAAGCCCTATAAGTGTGGGGTGTGCGGGAAGAGCTTCAGCCAGAGCTCCAGTCTGATTGCACACCAGGGCATGCACACAGGGGAGAAACCCTATGAGTGCCTGACATGTGGGGAGAGCTTCAGCTGGAGCTCCAACCTCCTCAAGCACCAGAGGATCCACACGGGAGAGAAGCCCTACAAATGCAGCGAGTGTGGGAAATGCTTCAGCCAGCGCTCCCAGCTCGTAGTGCACCAGCGGACCCACACGGGCGAGAAGCCCTACAAATGCCTCATGTGCGGCAAGAGCTTCAGCCGGGGCTCCATTCTGGTCATGCACCAGAGAGCCCATTTGGGAGACAAGCCCTACAGGTGCCCTGAGTGTGGGAAAGGCTTTAGCTGGAACTCAGTCCTCATTATACATCAGCGAATCCACACTGGGGAGAAGCCCTACAAATGCCCCGAGTGTGGCAAAGGCTTCAGCAACAGCTCTAACTTTATCACACATCAGAGAACTCACATGAAAGAGAAACTTTATTGAAGTGGCAAAGAGCGAAAGTGAGGGACTGGCCTGGAGTGGGAGTTGCCACACTGCCCCAACAGTGATTCCCTTTCAAAGAGCTGTGCTTCCTAAACATTCTGGGGGGTTTTGACAGAATCTTCCCCTTGCTCATCCTCATTTCCAGGACACTGTCGTTTTAGTGGTCTGAGTCAAGTCCCGTATACGTTCAAGAACAGGGCATAGGAGTGGAAGGTCTGGAAAGTTGGGTCTTTTTCCCTTACATTGGGTGACTTGATTGGCCCCCTCTGATGATTCCTCTGTGCCTCAGTTTCCTCTTTGGTAAAATGGGGGGGAAATGTTTCTCCATGTGGAATGGAAGACAGCATGGCCCACAACGTGGGCCGAGTCCTCAGAGAAATACTGGAAATCACTTGTGTGGTTCTGGTCGTTTTGTTGTTTTGCTGCCACTCTGTTGGGCTAAGGTGCCTTCACCCCAAGCGGTTAGTGTTCCAGGGCTCCCTGCGCATGCTAGAATCTGCTCTTCTGGCTTTGGTGTCTTGGGCTTTGATTTCAGGTCAAAATGGAGGGGTTTCTCCAGTTCTGAGTCACCCACATGAAGGTAAAGCCCCTTTCTATTTCCAGAAAGTGTCAGGAGCACAGAAACTTGAGGAAGTACAGCCTGGAGCCAGTGTCCCAGCGTCCTTTCCATTGGTAAGAGTAGGACAGGGCCTTCAGGAAAGGGGTAAACTGAGGACATTTCAGTGCTTGCTTTTGTCTCTGGCTACTGTCCTGTGGTACGTCAGCTACCAGGGGAACACATTTTTTCTCGTGGGGTTTTGTCCTGGAGAGTGTAGTGAAGTCCGAGAGCCCCAGCTGCCAACCCATGGTGGATGGTAACTTCTGTCTCATCAAGAGTAAAACAGTCCTGTACGCAGCAGGGTGGGTTTGTGCCTTTGGCCCAACGGATACATAGCCCCATAATTTCTGAATTATTCTATGCACTTGTTTCCCTCTTCTTTTATTTTTTATTTGATATATGCCAACCTAGAATCCTGTCGGGTAGCTTTTGTATACTAAGAACATTATTATTTTTTATTATTATTATTATTTTTTTGAGACGGAGTCTCACTCTGTCACCCAGGCTGGAGTGCAGTGGTGCGATCTCAGCTCACTGCAAGCTCCGCCTCCCGGGTTCACGCCATTCTCCTGTCTCAGCCTCCCGAGTAGCTGGGACTATAGGTGCCCACCACCACCCCCGGCTAATTTTTTTATTTTTTATTTTTAGTAGAGACGGGGTTTCACCGTGTTAGCCAGGATGGTTTCGATCTCCTGTCCTCGTGATCCGCCCGCCTTGGCCTCCCAAAGTGCTGGGATTACAGGCATGAGCCAGCGCACCCGGCCAAGAACATTATTTTTAAAGAAGTGCTAACTTTGAGGATGTATCTGTTCCCTGGAGATATTTGGGCTTGAATCCTTGAATCAGGAGTTTGTCCTACAGGTGTTGCCCTTGATTTCGGGGTGCTACCAGGGCTTTGTTCTCGAGATCCTTGCACCTGGAGAGTGAAGACGGGCATGATGGCAGGTGAAGGGGTTTGCTGTGAAGGAAGAGGAGATAAGGCGTTGCGAGGAAATGGGAAACTGCCTCCTCCTACACATGGGGCCTGTGCTCAGAATGGGCTTAGTTCTTATAGGATGGATGCTCAGTATTTCTTAATAAAGTAGAGTTCCATTCTTTTCCTGAGTCTGTCTTTTACTGTGTTAAAAACCTGAACTAGGCTGGGTGTGGTGGCTCACACCTGTAATCCCAACACTTTTGGGAGGCTGAGGCGGGTGGGTCACGAGGTCAGGAGATCGAGACCATCCTGGCTAACACGGTGAAACCCCGTCTACTAAAAATACAAAAAATTAGCCGGGCATGGTGGCGGGCGCCTGTAGTCCCAGCTACTTGGGAGGCTTAGGCAGGAGAATGGCATGAACCCAGGAGGTGGAGCTTGCAGTGAGCCGAGAGTGCACCACTGCACTGCAGCCTGGGTGACAGAGCAAGACTCCATCTCAAACAAAAAGTCTACAATAAATGGTACAAAGAGCTGGCACAGTGGCTCACACCTGCAATCCCAACACTTTGGGAGGCCGAGGTGGGTGGATTGCCTGAGCTCAGGAGTTCAAGACCTCCCTGGGCAACATGGCAAAACCTCGTCTCTACAAAAAATACAAAAAGTAGCTGGGCGTGGTGGCAGGCGCCTGTGGTTCCAGCTACTCTGGAGGCTGAGGCAGGAGAATAGCTTGAACCCGGAGGGGCAGAGGTTGCAGTGAGCTGAGGTCGCCCCACTGCACTCCAACCTGGGTGACAGAGCAAGACTCTGTCTTCAAAAGGAAAATAAAAAGAAAAGCAAGCAAAAGATAACCAAAAACACAATCGCTTCACCCTCAGCGTGGCCCTCCGGTCCACCTCTGCAAGTCTTTTACCTGACTTTCGTCACTTCCCTTTCCCAGTCCCCACAATGGCTGTGTACCCTTTGGCCATTCTCAGAATGTCAGCTCCCAGGCTCAGCTCACAACTGAGAACCTTGAACCCGTCAGGCGTGAATTCCCTCTGTTTCCCACCTCCAGGCTAACGAACTCTGGGCTCCCTCAGCCTCTCACCCCTACCCTCAGCCTGGAGCTATGCTTTCAGCTTCATAGTAACCTCCACCCGGAGCTTCCCCTCCACTTCTCCAGGATCAGGACCTTGCCCCATCAGCTCTTTCCTATCTTGATTTCAATTCTCTCTCTTGGCTTCTTCCTGCCACCTACTCACCCGCTGAAGTTGTTCCTGGAATCTCAAACTCAGAATGTCTCCTGACTGCCTCTCTCCTTGCCTTTCCTCTTTGTGAGTAGCACCACCACCTATTCTGCCTCACCCAATCCCAAAACCTGGGATCATCCAAGACGCCTTCCTCCTTCAGAGCCATTCATTCGGGAACCACAGCGTGCACATGCCTCCCTACTCAGCATTCCCAGCCTCAAAGCCCCTGGCAGAGTTCAGACCTTTGCCTGGCAGCTGCCACAGCCCTTCCTGGTTGCTTCCCAGCAATTTTACTTCCGTTTCCTGCCTCAGCCTCTTGAGTATCTGGGATTACAGGCATGCGCCACCACTACTTCCTTCCTGGTTGCTTCCTGGCAATTCTACTTCCATTTCCCCTATGGCTGTGGGATATTTTATCAAGAAGGTGAAAAAAGAAAAAGGACAAAAGTGAGATTTTGTCCAAAGATCTGAAATAGCTTAACTGGGCTGGGGAGCAGGGAGGCTAGAACCGCCCTCCATTTGATAATCTCCAAGGCCGTCTGTGAGAGACTGTGGAGACTATGGGTACAGCAAGCCCAGGACATGGGGTCCCTGCTGAACTTTCTGGTTATGAGACAGGACACCCTTCAGGGATAAAGGGCCAGGAAGGACGATCACAAGTCACACGCAAGGAATGACCAGTTACAGTTGTGGATTGTCCTGATACTAGCTAGAGAGAAGACTAAACATTGTAGCTAATATATCTTTTTTTTTTTTTTTTTTTTTTTGAGCTGGAGTCTTTGCTCTGTCGCCCAGGCTGGAGTGTAGTGGCACCATCTCAGGTCACTGCAACCTCTGCTTCCCGGGTTCAAGTGATCCTCCTGTCTTTCAGCTTCATTTGTAACCTCCACCTCCCTGCGCCTGCCTCTCCGTGTTGCAGCTAGAGTGAGCATTCTTTCACAGCAGAACTGAGCCGGCTACCACCTAGCTTAAGCCCTGAGGGGCTCCCCATCACCTACAGAAAGGCCATACTCCTCAACAGCAGATGAGGCCTTCCCATGGGGAACCTCTGTGGAACCTCATCACATTCATTCCTTGCCTTGCCCTGGTCATCACATCTCTGTGCCCTTGACCATCCTCATCCCCAGGCAGCTCCCCATCACTATGCACAACTGAGCCTTGCCTCAGTGCCCCTGCTCACCCTGCTCCCTTTTCTGGAATGCCGGGCCTCCCTGTTTGCCGGGGCCCGCCTGCCCATTTTTGAAGATGCAGCTTGGGCACCACCTCCTCCAGGAGGCCTCCTCCCTGCACTTCCCTAGCAGACTTGACCCTGCCTGTGGGCCCCTGCACTCTCCAGCTTAGTGCCGTGACTCTTGTTACGTTGATCTGTTACACGTCCTCCCTACTTCTTCCTGCCCTCTCCCATTTTTTATGTTCATACCCATCCTGAGGTTCCCAGCTCCAGGAACCTCCAGCTCTAGTACCGAGCTCAGTGCTTGTGATAGGAACTCAGGAAATATTTGCCAGTTGGTTCTCTTCATAGAAATACATAGAAATGCAAGAAGCAGTCTGGGTATGGTGGCTCACGCCTGTAATCCCAGCACTTTGGGAGGCCAAAGTGGGCGGATCACCTGAGGTTGGGAGTTCAAGACCAGCCTGGCCAACATGGCAAAACCCCGTCTCTACTAAAAATACAAAATTAGCCAGGCGTGGTGGCACATGCCTGTAATCCCGGCTACTCGAGAGGCTGAGGCAGGAGAATTGCTCGAGCCTAGGAGGCAGAGGTTGCAGTGAGCCAAGATCATGCCGCCATTGCACTCCAGCCTGGGCAACAAGAGCGAAACTCCGTCTAAAAAAAAAAAAAAAAAATGCAAGAGACAGATGGAGCCCATGATTCTGGCCTGGATAGTGGATTAGGTTTCCTATGCTTTCCTTTGGTCAGATAATAAATGTTAGTTTTTACTTCAATGCCCTCTCAGTATTTACCTATGTAAGTTATGCACACAGACGACATTTGTAAAAACCAACCCACCAATATTCTAATGAAACAACTTACAGTTTTGAAATGTCACAGATAATCAAAAGCCCATGGAAAACCATGCATATTGTAGCCGACTCAGTAGTACGCAATTTATTTTTTTTAATAGAGACAGGATCTCACTATGTTGCCCAGGCTGGTCTTGAACTCCTGGGCTCAGGCAATCCACTCGCCTCAGACTCCCAAAGTGCTGAGATCACAGGTGTGAGCCGCTGCACCCGGTCTTTTTTTTTTTTTTTTTTTTTTTTAATAGAGACAGGAGGCCGGGCACGGTGGCTCACGCTTGTAATCCCAGCACTTTGGGAGGCCGAGGCGGGCGGATCACGAGGTCAGGAGATCGAGACCACGGTGAAACCCCGTCTCTACTAAAAATACAAAAAATTAGCCAGGCGTGGTGGCGGGCGCCTGTAGTCCCAGCTACTCGGAGAGGCTGAGGCAGGAGAATGGTGTGAACCCGGGAGGCGGAGCTTGCAGCGAGCCGAGATCGCGCCACTGCACTCCAGCCTGGGTGAGAGAGCGAGACTCCGTCTCAAAAAAAAAAAAAAAAAAAAAAAAAAATAGAGACAGGGTCTCTTACTGTGTTGCTCAGGCTGGTCTCAAACTTCTGGGCTCAAGCGATCCTCCCACCTTGGCCTCCCAAAGTGCTGGAATAACAGGCATGAGCCACCACTCGGCTCACAATCTTTTTTTTTTTTTTTTTTTTTCTGTTTGGACAAGCAGTGAACCCTCAGAGACTTTATCTTACTCTTATCCTTTAATACAGTGAATCTATATAACTACATCCAGAGACAGTTCCCTTTGTTTTAAATTGTTATTGAGCCAGGCATGGTGGCTCACCCCTGTAATCCCAGCACTTTAGGAGCCCAAGGTGGGCAGATCTTTTGAGGTCGGGAGTTCGAGAGCAGCCTGGCCAACACAGTGAAACCCCATCTCTACTAAAAATACAAAAATTAGCTGGGCACCGTGGTGGGCACCTGTAGTCCCAGATACTCGGGAGGCTGAGGCAAGAGAATCACTTGAATCCCGGAGGTGGAGGTTGCAGTGAGCCGAGATCACGCCACTGCACTCCAGCCTGGGTGACAGAGCAAGACTTGGTCTCAAAAATAAATACATAAATTATTAATATATAGCAGACAAGTGTACACAAATGTGCAGCTCATTGAATTTTTACAAACTGCTCACACTTGTGTAACCAGCACCCAGATCAAGAAACTACTTACCAGGGCCAGGCGCTCATGCCTATAATCCTAACTCTTTGGGAGGCCAAGGTGGGTGGATCACTTGAGGTCAGAAGTTCAATACCAGCCTGGCCAACATGGTGAAACCCCACCTCTACTAAAAATAAAAAAATTAGCTAGGTGTGGTGGCACACACCTGTTGTCCCAGCTACTCAGGAGGCTGAGGCAGGACAGTCACTTGAACCTAGGAGGTGGAGCTTGCAGTGAGCTGAGATGGTGCCACTGCACTCCAGCCTGGGCAATAGAACAAGACTCTATCTCAAAAAAAAACAAAAAAATCACCAGGACCCCAGAAGTCCCTCTGCATTCCCCTTCCAGGCAGTACCTTGTCTCCCTCTTAACCCTGTCCTGAAGTTTGTGACATAGTAGGGAGTATTGAGCACTGGACAGATCTAGTTCTAGGCAAACTTCTGCCACTAACTACACACCTTCATTTTTATTAGAGATTTTATAATTTGAGGCAAGTTATAATGAGATGACTTTTTTTATTCATGGAATTTTGCTTCACTTGGGTTGCATTATATACTTTACGATAAACCAGAAAAGCTTATAGTGACAAAATAGACAGAGCAGTTACCATGCGCCAGGCACTGTGCTGAGGTCTTTACCTGCCATCTCATTTAATCCTGACAGCCCTAGGAGGGAGGTAAGTATCCTCACTCTACGGGTAAGAAAACGGAGACTCAGAGGAGAGGTTTGGTCAGTTACCTACCCCACACCTGTTGCTTAACCATGACTCCTGAAGTCCACTGTTAAAGCCATGAGAAATACCTAATAGGAAGAAATGGATAAAAGAACAAAACATTAAGATAAAAATGATATATTAGTGGCCAGGCACGGTGGGCTCACTCCTGTAATCTCAGAACTTTGGGAGGCCAAAGTGGGTAGATCACTTGAGGTGAGGAGTTCGAGAGCAGCCTGACCAACATGGGGAAACCCCATCTCTACTAAAAATACAAAAAAATAGCTGAGCACGGTGGTGTGCACCTGTAGTCCCAGCTACTCAGGAGGCTAAGGCAGGAGGATCACTTGAACTCGGGAGGCAGAGGTTGTAGTGACCTGAGATGGTGCCACTGCACTCCAGCCCCGGCAACAGAGCAAAGACTCCATCTCAAAAAAAAAAAAAAGCTATATTGGCTACAATGTTTAGTCTTCTCTCTTCATTGACAATAATTTAGCACCTAGCCGGGCGCGGTGGCTCACGCTTGTAATCCCAGCACTTTGGGAGGCCGAGGCGGGCGGATCACGAGGTCAGGAGATCGAGACCATGGTGAAACTCCGTCTCTACTAAAAATACAAAAAAATTAGCCGGGCGTGGTGGCGGGCGCCTGTAGTCCCAGCTACTCGGAGAGGCTGAGGCAGGAGAATGGCGTGAACCCGGGAGGCGGAGCTTGCAGTGAGCCGAGATCGCGCCACTGCACTCCAACCTGGGTGACAGAGCGAGACTCCGTCTCAAAAAAAAAAAAAAAAAAAAAAAAAAAAATCTGTAATAATTTAGCACCTGAACACATGGGGCCACAGAGAGGACTCAGAACCCTGAAGGAGTTGCCTGAATTTGGAGCTAAGGTACCAGTAGGGGTCCTTGAAAGCCCTCCCTGCAGATCACTTGAGCCCAGGAGTTTAAGACCAGCCTTGGCAACATGGCAAAACCTCATCTCTACAAAAAAATACAAAAATTAGCCTGGCATGGTGGTGCAGGCCTATAGTCCCAGCTCTTCGGAGGTTGAGGCAGGAAGATTGCCTGAGTCCACGGAGGCCGTGGCTGCAGTGGGCGATGATCAGGCCCAGGATCCAGCCTGGGCAACAGAGAAAGACCCTGTCTCAAAAATAAATAAATAAAGTCCTCACCGACTTTCAGCTTCTCCTCCTAGTAAGTCCTCCTGAGCCCTGGACCTCTCATTTGGTTGATGGTCCTTGGTTTATTGTGAGCTGTTGCTTTTTTTTTTTTTCTCCTAGGAAGATGTTGTTTAGGATCCTAATTGTAGTTCAGAGATTCATTCTAAAGGTTCTTCTCGATTCCCTTTTCCTAAAGACAAGGAGAACGACCCCCTTGCAGGCACCCCATTTGGTTTCTAGTTCGGAAGTGCATTCTAAAGGGTCTTCTCCATGGCTTTTTCTCCCAAATTAAGTTCAGTGGGTTTGTCTGCACTGAGACTTTTTGTCGACACTAAGTTAAGAGGGATAGAAGGAATTTCCATGGCCCAGCTTTGCAACTGATTCTCTAGAAAGCCCTTCCTGTTATCCTGTCCTTCCCTCACCTAACCACAGGCTGCTCCTACTGTGAGGGCAAGCACAGCTCTCCCCACCTTCATTGAATTTGGACCTTTCATCTGTTAAATAGGAAGTGAAACCTACAATGCAGGGGTCCAGGATTCCTTCTAAGAACCAAACCAGATAAAATGTGTAAAGTAGGTCCTTTCTCTGAGGCTGCACCATTCTGGGCTCTCCCAGCCCTTCCTTGGTTTTTTTTTTGAAACAGTCTCCCTCTGTCACCCAGGCTGGAGTTCAGTGGCATGATTTCAGCTCACTACAATCTCTGCCTCCCCGGTTCAAGCGATTCTCCTGCTTCAGCCTCCTGAGTAGCTGGGATTACAGGCGCCCACCACCACACCAGGCTAATTTTTTTGTATTTTTACTAGATTTGGGGTTTCACCATGTTGGCCAGGCTGGTCTCAAACTCCTGACCTCAAGTGACCCGACCGCCTTGGCCTCCCAAAGTGCTGGGATTACAGGCGTAAGCCACTGCACCGGTCCGTCCCTGGTATTTCTATCAAGTCATTTCCTTTGAACACACCTCCATTTAGCACGTAGCATTTCGCAAAACATTTATTAATAGCACTGCATTGGAGTTATTTGGGTTGCACATAACTCCATGGCAGCGTTTTAGAAAATGCACCCTCCGCTGCATTGCCTTCCTTAAGAGGAAGGAGTGTCTCCCTTTTTTTTCTCCCACCACAGCACACTCGCCACCTGGTGCTTGGCCCAAATTGCTCCCCAACTGTTGAATGAAAGTCAATGGTATTAATCTCGAATGACCCAGGACTGTGCAAGCAGGAAATGAGGAACTGTGTGTCTGGTAAGTGACGGGGGGAGGAACAGAGTGGTAAAGCATTACCATAGCTACCAACCATGCCAGAGAAAAGCGCTTTAAGTGGCAGAAAACCTTAACTGGAGTCCCAGCTTCATAAGGGCAGAGACCTCAGTCCCAAGCTGTCTCGATTTATTCATCTGTATAATAAGGATAAATAGGGACTAACAGGGTTAAACAGCTGCCCTCAGCCCTAAGTGAAAATACTTTATAAACTGGCGTGCAGCTCATGCCTATAATCCCAGCACTTTGGGAGGCCCACGAGTTCAAAACCAACCTGGGCAACATAGTTAGACCTCATCTCTATTAAAAACAAAACAAAGGCCGGGCGCGGTGGCTCGCGCCTGTAATCCCAGCACTTTGGGAGGCCAAGGCGGGTGGATCATGAGGTCAGGAGCTCAAGACCAGCCTGGCCAAAATGGTGAAACGCCGTCGCTACTAAAAATACAAAAAAAAAAAAAAAAAAAAAAAAAAAAAAAAAAAAAATCAGCCAGGAGTGGTGGTGGGCGCCTTGTAATCCCAGCTACTCGGCAGGCTGAGGCAGAGAACTGCTCGCACCCAGGAGGCGGAGGTTACAGTGAGCCGAGATCGCGCCACTGCACTCCAGCCTGGGCGACAGAGCGAGACTCCGCTTCAAAATAAATAAATAAATAAATAATAAAAAACAAAACAAAACAAAACAAAAAATTTTGTAAAGAGCCCTCTCGCTCATTACCACCAGGTCCGCGCAGGGCGAGAGGTCTCCACCTCCCCTGGCAGGCAAGACCCACACCCTCCCAGGTGCGCGAGTTGTGGCTGCGGTTCGCGACCCCGCCCCACTTATCCAGCTGGTAGAAAAGTCCCAGCTGTCATCAATGATTCGTCTGAAACGAATAGGCGCCTGAGATATCCTCACATTTTATTGGCTAACGCTGCTGTCTGTCTTCGGGCGGCGGCCTCTGGGAAATGTAGTTCCGGAGAACACGGAGTCCTTCTGGGGCTAGGTTTTCCGCTTCCGGTGTTCAGTGGCTAGCCAAATAGCCGTGTTTGGGGCCTAGGCTCGGGCCTCTTGCGTCCCCGCGAAGAACGTGGCACGGGGCCTAATCGTCCGTATTCTCTTAGCTTCAAGCTTCTCTACTTTTCAACCAGATCACTTAGCCGTTGACTCCTCTTATCAAACTTCCGGAACTGCCACCCCACCCGTGACTCCACAGGCACCAGGGCATGCAACAGGGCTGGGACAGGAAGGCTCTCTTCACCTCAAGCGTGCTGGGCTAACACTTGCGATTTTTACTAGAGTTAACTTTGTAATGTATGTCTCTGACTCTAGAATTTCAAGAGAACTTCCACTTAGTGACTCCTAAGTGGAAGTTCTAAGATGGCTTCCCAGTGAGGTGATGAAGAGGTTTGAGCTTCAGAGTGCAGTTGCAAGGCTCTTCTCTGACCTGAACAATGGCTGTAGCTGTGGACCAACAAATCCAGACTCCTTCAGTACAAGATCTCCAAATAGTTAAACTGGAAGAAGATTCCCACTGGGAGCAGGAAATTTCCCTTCAAGGGAATTACTCTGGACCAGAGACATCTTGCCAGAGCTTTTGGCATTTTCGTTACCAAGAAGCATCACGACCCCCAGAGGCCCTCCTCCAGCTCCGGAAGCTCTGTTGTCAGTGGCTAAGGCCAGAGAAGTGTACAAAAGAGCAGATCCTGGAGTTGCTGGTCCTAGAACAGTTCCTGACTGTCCTTCCCCAGGAGATCCAGATCTGGGTCAGACAGCAGCATCCGGAGAGTGGAGAGGAGGCAGTGGCCCTGGTGGAAGACTTGCAGAAAGAACCTGGAAGACAGAGGCTGGAGGTGAGCTATAAAAACATAGTTCTGAGCAGTTAAAATAGAGGTATGTGAGAGACAGAGCTGCCTTGGGTTGCTAGCAGTGTGGGCGATGCGTAGTACTTCACTATTGGTGTTAAACTGGAATTTGCTTATTTCGTGGTCATGGTAGCTGCAACTTTCCTTCCAAGTTCAGGCTGACTCTTCAGAGAATGCACAACATTGGCTGCTCTGAGTGTCCGTCCCTGCCATTAAATAAGAAAATTGCTTAAAATGGCATGAGCCTCACTCTGATCAGGGAGGAGCACATATGATAGGGATGTCTTTTTGGAGAACAGCTCTCAATCTGTAGCAGCCAGCCAGAGGCAAGCGGCTTCAGTGGTCTTTGTCGACATTATTGAGCCTATTGCAAAACACCTGAATTATCCTATGTCTTTTTGCCTAGGGGTTGGCAAGGCAGGTAGGAGCAGTCCCCAGAGAGCTGGGTGGGCAGGATGCAGTGGTCCATGGCCTTATCTCCATAAAGCCTTCCACATGTCCGCCGTCTTTACTGCTGTTGCAGGCTTTTGCATAAGACTGGCTTTTTCCTCTGCTTTTTTTTTTTTTTTTTTTTTTTTTTGGAGAGGGAGTCTCGCTCTGTCACCCAGGCTGGAGTGCAGTGGTGCGATCTCGGGTCACTGCAACCTCCGCCAACCGGGTTCAAGCGAGTCTCCTGCCTCAGCCTCCCTAGTAGCTGGGACTACGGGCGCCCACCACCACGCCCGGCTAATTTTTGTACTTTTAGTAGAGACGGGGGTTTCACTGTATTGGCCAGGCTGGCCTCGAACTCCTGACCTTGCGATCCACCCGCCTCGGCCTCCCAAAGTGTTGGGATTACAGGCGTGAGCCACTGCACCCAACCTTTCCTCTGCTTTTTTATGTTTGGGATGTTTAAGTTTTAGTCCCTACAGAATTTTGACCACTTCCAGTCCTTGAAGAGGAACAGGATGTGCTCTCAAAGAAGGAGCCCTCAGGATCAGTACTGAGTTCTCTAAACATCCATCCGAAGCAAGCACAGACAGAATCTGTCTGTTCCAGGCAATGGTGAAGAAGTTCACAGCCAGAACCAGAGGAACAGTTGAAGCACAGCCCCCAAATAGAACTCTACCCCGTCCACAAGAGTGGTAAGAAGTAGCAGTGTGGGCCCACGCGCGCCGCACTGCCGTGTCGCCGCCGGGCCGTGGTGTACGTGCAGAATGCGCAGAGCGAGCGACACCCGCTCGCCCTGCGCTCCTCCACAGCCTGGGCCGGGCCTCCCTGGACGCTGAGGCGGTGGCGGCGGCCGAGGGGGCCGGTCTTGCGCTCCGCAAGCCCGAGCCCGGGTTGCCGTTCGCCGCACAGGCCGCGTTCTCTCAGCCCACGGCGGCGATGAGGCGCTCAGGCGGCCGCCGGCGCTGCGCGGGAGCCTAGGACTCGGAAGCGGCCCGGCCGAGGGCCCTGGGTGCCAGCCTCCTTGAGTCAAGGGTAGCGGGTGCATGGCGCAGTGACGGCCCCTATCTGTCTCTCCGCTCCCCAGCCTCGGGCGAGGCCGTCCGGCCGCCACCCCTCCTGCTCAGCTGCCGTCGCCATGGCCAATGACAGCTGCGGGCCGGGTGAGCCGAGCTCGAGCGAGCGAGACCGGCAGTACTGCGAGCTGTGCGGGAAGATGGAGAACCTGCTGCGCTGCAGCCGCAGCTCCTTCTGCTGCAAAGAGCGCCAGCGTCAGGACTGGAAGAAGCACAAGATCGTGTGCCAGGGCAGCGAGGGCGCCCTCGGCCACGGAGGGGGCCCTCACCGGGACTCCGGCCCCGCGCCGCCGGCTGCAGCGCCGCCGTCCGCAGCGTCGCCGTCCAGGGACGGGGCCCAGGAGCCCAGGAAGGCAGCGAGGCGCCGGGACAGCGCCTCCGGGGACTCAGCCAAGGCAAAGGCCAAGCCCGCGGCCGACCCCGCGGCGGCCGCGTCCCTGTCTCTCGCGTCCCCGGGCGGGACAAAAGCCATGGTTGCTTGTTATCCGGTCAATGGAACGGGCTATGTACGTCATGTTGATAATCCAAATGGAGACGGAAGATGTGTGAAATGTATTACATTACGTTAAAGACTGGGATGCCAAGGTAAGGGGAGGTATACTTCGAATTTTTCTAGAAGCTTAAAGCCTGGTTTGCTGACATTGAACCCAAATTTGATAGACTGCTGTTTTTCTGGACTGACCATCGCAACCCTCATGAAGTACAACCAGCATATGCTACAAGATACGCAATAACTGGTATTTGATGCAGATTAGAGAGCACGAGCTAAAGTAAAATATCTAACAGGTGAAAAGGTGTGAGGGTTGAACCCAATAAACCTTCAGATTCAGTCAGTAAAAACGTCTTATACAGCCTTTGATCCAGCAATACCCCACTTCACCTACAATAATTGTTGACGCTATTTGTTAATTTGTGAATACGAATAAATGGGATAAAGAAAAATAGACAACCAGTTCGCATTTTAGTAAGGAAACAGAAACAACTTTGTGTGTTGCATCAAACAGAAGATTTTGACTGCTGTGACTTTGTACTGCATGATCAACTTAGAATCTGTGATTGCTTACAGGAAGAAGATAAGCTACTAATTGAAAATGTTTTTACCTCTGGATATGAAATAAGTGCCCTGTG
Organism: Nomascus leucogenys; assembly: GCF_006542625.1. Classification (NCBI taxonomy): domain Eukaryota; kingdom Metazoa; phylum Chordata; class Mammalia; order Primates; family Hylobatidae; genus Nomascus; species Nomascus leucogenys. The sequence continues at coordinate 104,094,088 of NC_044386.1, read as the reverse complement.
TAGAATTTTTTTCATTCTTTTATTTTGCCAGATCTGTTACCTAGCTGAGTTAATTTCATCTTTTTTTATATATATATCAAGCTTGAATTGGGATAATTTTTCTATGATTAGGTACAATTTATCAAAACTGAATTGAGAAAAAATTACAGTATTTCTCAAAATAACATCAATCTATTTTTGTAAACCTCTTCATACTATTAAATTTTGCCCTAAAAGACCTCTTAATAATGATTGTTGGCCAGGCGCGGTGGCTCACGCTTGTAATCCCAGCACTTTGGGAGGCCGAGGCGGGCGGATCACGAGGTCAGGAGATCGAGACCATCCTGGCTAACACGGTGAAGCCCTGTCTCTACTAAAAATACAAAAAATTAGCCGGGCTTGGTGGCGGGCACCTGTAGTCCCAGCTACTCGGGAGGCTGAGGCAGGAGAATGGTATGAACCTGGGAGGCGGAGCTTGAAGTGAGCTGAGATCGCACCACTGCACTCCAGCCTGGGTGACAGAGTATTTCTCCTAATGCTCTCCCTCCGCTAGCCCCCAACCCCCCTCAGGTCACCTTTTACTACCCAAGTGGGGCTCCTGCAACCAACTCTCTTGCCGCTCAGAAATTCCAAAAGAATTTTACCCAGCAGGGAGGCCCAGTAACTTTACAATTTAGGCTCCAAAATTTCATCAGCCTGCAAAAGGTTGCCCAAATCTCCTTACCCATATGAGGCCAGTGCCATGGCTGTGGTAATGAGGGATTGCATTAAAATTATTCTTTTCTTTGACCCTGAAATCATCAGATTCTACTGATCTGCTTGTTTGCCTTAAAGATACTAGTTACTTCATTCTGTGTCGGGATCTTGCTCACATGGCATGCAGTACTGTGTAGTGGAGGAAAAAAAAAACCAAAAGCTTCAGAGTCCAACAGCCTTAGGCTGGGCGCGGTGGCTCACGCTTGTAATCTCAGCACTTTGGGAGGCCGAGGCGGGCGGATCACGAGGTGAGGAGATCGAGACCACGGTGAAACCCCGTCTCTACTAAAAATACAAAAAAATTAGCCAGGCGTGGTGGCGGGCGCCTGTAGTCCCAGCTACTCGGAGAGGCTGAGGCAGGAGAATGGCGTGAACCCGGGAGGCGGAGCTTGCAGTGAGCCGAGATTGCGCCACTGCACTCCAGCCTGGGCGACAGAGCGAGACTCCGTATCAAAAAAAAAAAAAAGAAAAAAAAGAGTCCAACAGCCTTGAGTTGAATTCCCAGCCATACCCTGAACTTGCTGTGTAACTCTGGGCAAGTCTGAGAAGCTTCTGGCTCAGTGCATAATGTCAGCTTGTTTCTTTTCTCTGTCTCCTCCTGCCCCCTTTATTGCATTTAAAAGCCAAAATAATCACTGTTTCATTTCTTCTGTTTTGTCACTTGCCCTGTCTCAGGCATTAGAGAGGCATTTTGTTCCGAGGCAGTGTGTTTTGAGAAGGGGTGTTATGTTTCCTCAGGAGCTAGCGACACCTGGTGATTTGGCTGTGTATATCTCCTAGGAGGCATGGAGGGATCCAGAACCTGGACAGAAGAACCACCTAGAAATAACTCAGCAGAATTCTGAAAATGAGGTCACGCTGGGTAAGAATGCCTTTTTTTTCATAGTCAAAGTTAGCTATGGAGTTTCTGTAGTATTCACTACTCCAGACCTTTTTCAGGTTGAATTTTTTTTTCTTTTTCCCTATGTCTGTTCTTTTTTTAAAAAAAACTTTTATTTCAGTAGTTTTTGGGGAACAAGTGGTGTTTGGTTGCATGGAAAAGTTCTTCAGTGGTGATTTCTGAGATTTTAGTGCACCCATCACCCAAGGGTAGTCTTTTTTATCCATCAAGTCTGTACTCAATATGTAGTCTTTTTTTTTTTCTTTTTTTTTTTTTGAGACTGAGTTTCATTCTATCACCCAGGCTGGAGTAGAGTGGTGCGATCTTGACTCACTGCAACATCTGCCTCCCGGGTTCAAGTGATTCTCCTGCCTCAGCCTCCTGAGTAGCTGGGATTATAGAGATGTGCCACCACGCCCAGCTAACTTTTGTATTTTTTTTTTTTTGTAGAGACGGGGTTTCACCATGTTAGCCAGGCTGGTCTTGAACTCCTGACCTTAAGTGATCTGCCTGCCTCGGCCTCCCAAAGTGCTGGGATTACAGGCCTGAGCCACCACGGGGCCCCAATGTGCAGTCTTTTATCCCCTCAGTCTGTACCCAGTGTGCAGTCTTTTATCCCTCACCCCCCTGCTCCCACCCTTTCCCCCTGGGTTGAATATTTCAAATCTATTTCTTCCTTCAATCTTACTCAAATCCAGTACCATAGTCAGTTTCACCAAGGATGAATTTCTTGACCCAGAAAGGAAAACTCATTTTAGGAAAATGGTCAGTTTAGGTATGTGTCTTAATTTTAAGATAGATGAACATGGATATATAGTTATGCATTTGGGCCTGAATTTTTTTTTCTAATTGTTCTTTTCACTGAGCTTTCCCAAGAATCCCCCCAGAATTACAAAAAAAAAAAATTACTATCTCCTCTCCCTGGCATATAAAATGGTTGGGATTAGATTTACCAAACCATTACATCTCCCTTTTGTCTGCCTGCAAACAGATTTTCCAATCCATAGGCCCAAAGTGAACTCCCCACATGGAGTAGGAGGAAAACCCACAGCGTCTAGATCTTCATATTCTGGAGAAAAGGAGAGTGTGAAAGACTGCTCAGTGGCTGGGGTGAGAGTCAAGTTTGGCCAGGTACTAATCTGGAGAAAAGCCAAGACCTGGAGCGAGCTGGAGTGGCAGGCCCTGGAGGATGAGAAGGTGGCAGGAGTGCACTGGGGATACAAGGAAACCAAGATTTTTCTGGGAATTCTCAGAGGCCTGGATCCATGAAAAACTCCGCACCTGCCATCGAAACCACCAGGTGTACCGGATTATGGCTGAGCAGCTGTGAGAGCATGGCTTCCTGTGGACCCTGCAGCAATGTTGCTATCGGTTCAAAAACCTCCTGACCGACTACTGCAAAGCCAGGAGTACCTACACACCAGGCACCAGTGTCTTCTATGATGAGATGGATGCCCTGATGAGTCTTTGGGCACTTTCTAATGCCTTTGATGCCTTAGAGGTGGTAGGAGGCCTTCTTTGGGATTGAGAGGATTCCAAAGGGAACCAGGGCATAGCACTAGAAGATGTGGCGGGATGGTAATGAAATAGTGGAGGAGTCTCAAGAGGAATCCTGAAGCCTTGGTCCCCAGGCCTTAAGGTGGAATCCCAGTAGCAACTCTCCCCACAGTCGACCTCAGAGCAGTGGGAGCTATGCAGTCCTGTGGGAAGCATTCAGGCTCAGAATCAGGAGATATGATTATTGTCCTGGCTCTGCTATGACTAATTTGGGTCTGGAATGGCCTCATCGGGGGAAAAATTGGTGACAACTTTAAGGGAATACTGTTTATATCCTGTCCTCAAGTATTGCCTGACTCAACCCTCTACTGAACCAGTAGTCCAGGGTTGCTCACAAAGACCACTTTGAGGCTCTTGCTCTGCTCTTTAGCCAAGGAGTCTCCCTTCCTGCCTTTAGTAACAACATTACAGGAACAGAGGAGAGAAAGGTAGGAGTTAAAGATCCAGTCATTTGTTTCCATCTAAAGTGCCCTATAAGCCAGGCATTGTGGTGCAAGCCTGTAGTCCCAGCTACTCGTGAGGCTGGGGCAGGAGAATCACTTGAGCCCAGGAGTTGGAGGCCGCAGTGAGCTGTGATCATGCCACTGCATTCCAGCCTGGGCGACACAGTGAGACCCAGACTCAGTTGAAAAATAATAATATTATTAAAAGAATTTAAAATAAAGTGTTCCATAGATGTGAACCCTGCGTAGATTATATGCACCAGTCTGCCATTTAAAAGGTTTGTTGTTCTTGGGCAACCTCTTTAAATACCCTTAGCCTCCATTTTCTCATCTGGACAGTGGACATTGTGATGGTTTCTACCTCCCTGGGCTGTTATGAGGATGCTTACACAGTATTAGCACTTGGCAAATGTTAGTTTTCATTATCGTCATCATTATAACTATTATGAAAATAGATAAGTGCATTATCCTGTACCCTCAAAGGAGTAAAAGGGGGGAAATGTCTGACCTTACTGAGAGGCGCCATCATTCTCATTTCACCCGTCACTTCCAGACATGGGAACAGAAAGTGAATTTCAGAACTCCATGTCCCCTCCTGTGTTTCTCTGAGCAGGACTTCCAGTTCCCCAGCCAGATGGGGTCACAATGCTGCAGAAAAGTGAAGAGCTTTGGAATGAAGATCTCCCGGACTTCAAGGAGATTCAGAAAACATCCAGTGCAGGTGGGAAATGAGTGGGAGCTAGCATTCCACCAACAAAGTCAGCCCTGGGATTCTAAACTCGGACAAGCCAGCACTGGGCAAGGTCTGAGAGGGGAGCCAGGCACTCAGTGCACCCAGTTTACTATTCTGTGGTGTGGAAAAGCACAGGACTTGAGAAGAAGGTGGCACCCAGGAAAGCCTGTTCCCCTAAGTTTGAACTTTAGTTACCTTGAAAAAAGGTCTAACTGAGTTATGAGTGTTTATGATTTTATCTTTATTTTTTTGAGATGGAGTCTCGCTCCGTCACCCAGGCTGGAATGCAGTGGCACAATCTCGGTTCACTGCAGCCTCTACGTCTCAGGTTCAAGCAATTCTCCTGCCTCACCCTCCCGAGTAGCGGGGATTACAGGTGTGCCACCACCATGCCCGTCTAATTTTTATATTTTTCGTAGAGACGGGGTTTCACCATGTTGGCCAGGCTGGTCTTGAACTCCTTACCTCAAGTGATCCACCCACCCTGGCCCCCCACAAAGTGCTGGGATTACAGGCGTGAGCCACTGTGCCTGGTCTATCTTTAAATTCCTATCTGAATTTATTTAGGTTTTTTAAATAAAAATCTTTTTTTTTTTTTTTTTTTTAAGAGACGGGCTTACCACGTTGCCCAGGCTGATCTCGAACTCCTCCTGGACTCAAGCTATCCTCCCACCTCAGCATCCCAAAGTACCGGGATTACAGGCATGAGCCACATGCTTGACCTGAATTTTAACTGCAGTTAATTATCACTTAACCAGCAAATTCATACAGGAGAAATCCCCTGGCCGGGCGCGGTGGCTCACACCTATAATCCCAGCGCTTTGGGAGGCTGAGGTGGGTAGATCAGAAGGTCAAGAGATCAAGACCATTCTGGCCAACATGGTGAAACTCCGTCTGTACCAAAAATACAAAAATTACCTGGGCATGGTGGTGCGTGCCTGTAATCCCAGCTACTTGGGAGGCTGAGGCAGGAGGATTGCTTGAACCTGGGAGGTGGAGGTTGCAGTGAGCCGAGATCATGCTACTGCACTCAAGCCTGGGTGACAGAGCAAGACTCCATCTCCACTACAAAAAAAAAAAAAAAGAGAGAAATTCAACCACCTTAGGAAGCCTCTCATTTATGTATTTCTAGCATGTGATTAGTGTTGCACATTGGAAGGGCTAATAGATGCTGACAGAGTGAACAACTTATTTAAGCTTATCTATTTTGTGTGTGTGTGTATGACAGGGTCTCACTCTGTTGCCCAGGCTGGAATACAGTGGCATGATCACAGCTCACTGCAAACTCCAACTACCAGGCTCAGGCAATCCTCCCACCTCAGCCTCTTGAATAGCTGGGACTGCAGGCTCACACCAACACACCCGGCTAATTTTTGTATTTTTAGTAGAGACAGGGTTTTGCCATGTTGCTCAGGCTGGTCTCGAACTCCTGGACTCAAGTGATCCACCTGTCTTGGCTGCCTACATTGCTGGGATTACAGGCATGAGCCACCATGCCCAGCCAAATTTGTTTTTTAAGGGAAGGGATCTTTTTATATTGCCCAGGCTGGTCTCAAACTCCTCAGCTCAAGCAATCTGCCCACCTCAGCCTCTGAAAGTGCTGGGATTACAGGCATGAGCCACCATGTCCAGCACACTTTAATATTCACTATGGGCCCTCAAAAGGAAATGTTTGTGGGGCCACCAAAAGCAAATGTCTCTTGAACCTAGTCACCTGGGGGGACAAGTGTGGGAAAGTGCACCTGTGTTCCCATGAGAACCACTCAAGAGGAGCAGAAATCTTGTTTTGCTATTTCCTTAGTTGCTACTAGGGCTGGGATTATTTTCATGTTTATTGGCCCCTCTACATTTTTTTTCTTTAAAAAAATTCACAAAGCATGTTTATATTTGTTAGCTCTTTTGATTCTCCCTATGATAGTGTGAAGACAGGGACAAAACACTGCCATTTTACACTCCCAGATCTAACAATAGCTACCAAGTAATTATGCCATGCGTTTCTTCTAACCTTCGCAATATCACTACAAGGTAGTTCTTACTATCCTCATTTTACAGATAAGGAAACTGAGGCTAAGTGATGCTGGTTGACTTGCCCAAGGCCACACAGCTGGTAACAGGGACTGGCAGTCACCCTTGCTACTACAGCAGCTCCTCCCCTTTCTAGAGGCCTGGATGGAAAGATGCTGGTGTCAGCGAGGGGCACGAAGGTCCACCCAGTCCCACACATGCAGAGAGGCATCATTTGTTGCTGATAACAAAGTCCTTGGTCTGCAGGGATGCCAGGTGTGGGTGGTGACCAAAGGAGCAGGGTCCATCCCGTTTCCATCTAGGAAGATGTGACCTCTGTGAGTGAAGAGAGGTTTTACTTGGCTCCGTGTTCCATCCCAAGATGTGGCATCATAGACCTGGACTGTACCATCAAAACCTGAGAATACAGAAAATTGAGGCTTGACAATGAATCTCTATTTTAAAATAATTTTCTTTCTATTTTTAATAGAGATGGGGTTTCACCATGTTGACCAGGCTGGTCTTCAACTCCTGGCCTTAAGCGATCCTCCCATCTCAGCCTCCCAAAATGCTGGGATTACAGGCACCCAGCCCCTGAAATACTTTTTATAATTTGTTCTATGGTACCAAAACAGGCTATTGGATGAGGAATCAAGGCACTTAAAAGGCTAACCATGGGCAAGTAGCATCTGCCCTCAGTGTTGGCAGCCGATGACTCCCTGGGGCATGTAACCATGAGCATCCGTTGTGCACCTGTTACGCGTGAGGCTCGAAGGCTAATTCTGGACAAGTATTAGCTCTTTTAATCCTCAGAACTGTATGACACAGATATTGTTATTTTCCCCAGGAAACTGAGGCTTAAGAGACTTCTTAAAACCTGTTCAAGTTGCCCCAGAGTCCAGTCCCCTACCTCTGGGTCCCTTTTAGCAGATGGCCTTGTCTCCTACTCGATGGGGGAAAACAAAAGCCTTTGGAGAGAAACACCCTCATGTCCCTGCATGGTCTAGCTGCACGCACACTCATTCCATCCTGCCATCTTCCTGTTACTGAAGAACCAGCCCCTCTACCTGAGCTTGGCTCTTCTGTTCTTTCTGGATCCTGGCATTTCCAGTCATCCTTTCTTGCTCTCTTAATGATTTTTTCAACCCCCACCTGCCTCAACGGATCCTTCCTGTTGGCTTTTAGATAACCACATTAAGTACCCCAAGCAACTGGCTACCACCAGACCAGAACCAGGGGCCTGCTGACCTAGCTGGCTTGCTACTTTTTTTTTTTTTTTTTTGAGACAGAGTCTTGCTCTGTCACCAGTCTGGAGTGCAGTGGTGTGATCTCAGCTCACTGCAACCTCTGACTCCCGGGTTCAAGCGATTCCCCTGCCTCAGCCTCCCGAATAGCTGGGACTACAGGCGTGCACCATCACACCCGGCTAATTTTTTTTTATTTTAGTAGAGACGGGGTTTCACCATGTTGGCCAGGATGGTCTCGATCTCCTGACCTTGTGATCCGCCCGCCTCGACCTCCCAAAGTGCTAGGCTTATAGGCGTGAGCCACCACGCCCGGCCAGCTTGCTACAGTTCAAAAGGCAAGCAGGCTGAGAAGTACCCTTGAGGTGCTGTCCCTGCTGCTCTTTTTTTTTTCTCTTTTTGAGACAGTCTCGCACTGTCACCCAGGCTGGAGTGCAGTGGTGCAATCTCAGCTCACTGCAAGCTCTGCCTCCCAGGTTCACGCCATTCTTCTGCCTCAGCCTCCCGAGTAGCTGGGACTACAGGCGCCCGCCACCATGCCTGGCTAATTTTGTGTATTTTTAGTAGAGACAGGGTTTCACCGTGTTAGCCATTGTCCCCTCTTCTTTCTGACCCAGCCCAATGTCTGTCCCAGTGTCTTACTGTCTGCAGGCCCCTCCACCAACCTGAGACCTGAATTCCTGCTAGGCTAGGAAAGGCCTGCTGCCAATGTGTGGAAGTTTAGTAGCCAGGGTGGGGAAAGGCCTGCCACTGAAGAACCTGGAGAGTTCGAATTTCTCTGTGAGCAACTTTAACTTCTGGAGCCAGGTTTATCATGGTGCTGGAGGCTCCTTCCTGAGCACCCAACAGTCCCCTGGAAGAAAGAGATCAGATAACAAGACAAAATCCTGCTCGGCAGTACCTGAGATGGCCAAGCAATTCTTCAGGACTGGGGCCCAAGTCACTCGCAGCAGCTCTGGGTCAGGGCTAGGTATGGATACTGGGCACTGGACTGAGCTCACAGGATGGCAGAGATCCCGGGGGTCAAGAAGACAAAGACGCCCATCTGAGCCAAGGCTGGCAATGCTGGCCCCAGGGCCCTGGCCCCAGCTCCCAACTTCAGCACACCATCTCTTTCCACCAGACCCAGGGCCAGGGCTGCGATTCTCCAACGGTGCCCACTTCTGGCGGGTGTCAACAAGCCCCAGCCGGCCCAAAGCACAGCAGAAGGCAAAGGTGTCTGCGTCTAGGACCTGCAGGCTACTCAGCTCCTCACTGTCACTGACATCTGGAAGACCGAGAGCAAAGGAGACAAGCAGCTGGAGGCAGATGGGTCTGGCAATTTGGCAGGGCTGGCTGGTCACAGGTCCCTTCCCACCAGTCCCAGACAGAATAAATCACATCTCCCTTCCCACTCATCTCACCATTGTCTGCTCAGCTGGTTGGGTGCCGGTCCCTGGGACTGCCTAATCCTGCCCCAGCATAGGAGCCCTTAGAGGCCAGGGCTCACCTCTTATTCACTGTGTATCCCCAACACCTGGCACAGAGGGTTGAACTCAGTTTCTATAGTGGCTGAGTTGGGCTGGGGGGTGATGCCGGCTGGAGCAGTGAGCAAGGGGCAAAGTACCACGGTACCTGAGGTGTACGTGGTCTTCCGGGACTCCAGATCAACGACCTGCAGACTGCAGAGCCTCGCCCCATGGAGGACTCCAGGTGCCATTGCGGAGAAGACGGCCACCCTAGGCCAGAGACTCTCCTCTTTCTCATGCACAGCAATGGTGCTGACAGCTTTAATGACATCTAGGGGAAAACGAAAAGAGGCCAAAATCCAGAACTTTAATGCAGGTTTGAAACATGACAGGCCAGTCAGCTGTCTTCCCCTGTATATTTAGAAGGTCAAGGAAGAAAAGGAGCTACCGGTTGGCAAGAGATGATGTTGAGACATAACCACTCTGGCTTACGTTTACATTTTTTAAACCATCAGAAACATTTCAATTTCTTTATTGTCTTATAAACTGTTTTTTTGCAAATGGAAGATAATGCCATCTCAAAACCCAAAAAGGAATTCTGGCTTTTTATACTTTTGTGGAGAACAGGTAGAAGACAAGAAAAGGAATGAACACGTTGCTGATGTCACTTACCCCTTCAGCAACAAGTAACAGGTACAGAATTCATGAACTGATATTATTTCTTCAAAAAGATGTTCCATGACCTCGAGTGACTTGCTAAAGCCTAGCAAGTACAGGTGACGTTACAGATGTCATTGTCTTGTAAGGTGGACAAGCAAGTCCACATCTTTTTTACACTGAATGGAACATCCTTGGCTTTGAGTCAAATTTTGTTTTGGTTCTTTTGTTTTTTTGAGACAGAGTCTCACTCTGTTGCCCAGGCTGGAGTCCAGTGGCACAATCTCAGCTCACTGCAGCCTCTGCCTCTCAGGTTCAAGAAATTCTCCTGCCTCAGCCTCCTGAGTAACTGGAATTACAGATGTGCACCCTCATGCCCAGCTGATTTTTTTGTATTTTTAGTAGAGACAGGGTTTCGCCATGTTGCTCAGGCTGGGCTCAAACTCCTGGTCAGGCGACCCACCTACCTCGGCCTCCCAAAGTGCTGGGATTACAGGCATGAGCCACTGTGCCCAGCCAAGTTTTAGTTTTTATTTGGTTGTCTCCACCTGCTTGGTTAGCAGGCAGGTTCTCCTCTCTGTATTCTACATCTGAGGCTTCTCTTAATATATGCTTAATGTTGCCAAAGAGGTGAGCTCACCTGAGCAGCCTAAGCTCTGCCCTTGCCACTGCCCCTGCCTAGGGAGAGTGGTTCTCTGGATGAACTCAATTCCAGGAGCAGGCTACAGGAAGCTCCATTTGGGGCTTGGATGCCATGTTATGGTTGCTAATTCACCTTGTCTGCATTAAAGTAGATTAATTCCCACCTGGCTCTGAGTCTACTTCTTCTTTTTTTTTTTTTTTTTTGGAGATGGAGTTTTGCTCTTGTTGCCCAGGCTGGAGTGCAGTGGCATGATCTCGGCTCACTGCAACCTCCGCCTCCCGGGTTCAAGCGATTCTCCTGCCTCAGTCTCCCCAGTAGCTGGGATTACAGGTGCCTACTACCACGCCCGGCTAATTTTTTGTATTTTTAATAGAGACGGGTTTCACCATGTTGTATAGGGTGGTCTTCAACTCCTGAATTCAAGTGATCCACCCAGCTCAGCCTCCCAAAGTGCTACGATTACAGGCATGAGACTGTCCCCAGCCTGAGTCTACTTCTTAACTGGCTCAGATTAGGGGACAGGGGTGTATGAGTCACACTTTCCTAGAACCCCAAACCCCATCAAGTCAAATTCACTCACCACTGTCCTCTGCAACCTGCCACACCTGCAGATAACAACCTGGAAGGCCACTGGTAACCAGCAATCTATTCAGAAAAGACAGAAAATCAGTCCAGACCATGGGGAGCTTATCCACACAGGTCCCTTCCCCTTTCCAGTGCACTTAGCTTGGGACTCCACTTCTCGTATCAGGACATCTTACTGCAAGATCATCAAGGCCAACCACCCTCACTTCACAGATAAGGGGCAGGCTCAATCCACTTTAGGGAGATGGAGCCCAAGCTTCCATGTGTCATGATGGTCACCTACAGAGGACACCAGTATGGGGCCAAACACAACCTGACCCAGAGACTCTTGGCCTCTCCCAACTGAGTAATTATCACCCAAGAGCAACAGAAGAGCATCTTTCTGTCCCGTATCTATTTCCTGGAGCAACTCCAGTAGACCTGTTGCTTACATTAGTCAAAGGGCTCTGGGGGGCTATGAAGCCACAGCAGTGGTTTCTTTGTATTCTAAATCTGTGTGTATCTGTGTGCACACACTTGTGCACTCACATGTTCCCGTGTGCTGAGGGGGTGGGAATGGAGATGAGGAGGCAGAATACCCCCAGGCATTTGCAGCCATCCCATCCCATCCCATCCTGTGTGGATGGCTGGATCACAAAATTGACCATACCTGGTATGTGGCACGTGCTTTAGATCAAAGATAGACCTGTCTGAAAATCCTCCATGGCGCACTTTGAAATCTCTTTCTGGGAATAAGCCCTAAAATACAAAGGAGTAGCCAATCAGAGCCAGCTCTTCAGATGAACATTTCAGAGGAACTCTAAGTGAGGAGTCAGGTCCTAGCCTGGCAGGAGGCCATGGAAGCCACTCTGCTGGTGAAAGGGCGTTGGTGTCCTGGTATTTGGCAATGTTGGTCTCAGCTGCCTACACATACAGCTTCCTTTTTCCTTTGCACATCCAAAACCCTTCTCCTAGCCTTTCACTAGCCCCTTTTACTACAGCACAAGCATTATACTCCAGGCCTTCCTAAAGAAGCCAGAGAAGCTTAACAGCTTCATCAAAGACAGCAATGGACACATCCCCATTTCTCCCACCATTCTCCCGCTGGAAGCCAGGTGAGTTCCTCTAACGATAAAAATTAACAATTACAACTTATCAGTATTCACTGTGTCAGGTGCAGTGTTTAGGGCTTTATCACAGTTACTTCTTACAACCTCCTATGATATAGGTACTATAATTATCCCTATTCTACAAATGACACAACTAAGGCACAAGGAGCTTCAGCCACTTATATAAGGTCATACAAGTATTAAGTTGTGAATTTGAACCAAAGTCTGTCTAACCCAAGTCCATACTGTTAGCCACTAGGTTCTACTATCTCCATGCAAGGAACCAGAGGCAAGGGAAAAGGAGGTGGCCATAGAAGAAACAAGGCAAAGCTGGTGGTGAGTGGGGAGGTAAATCAGTTCTCACAGCGAGGCTCAGTCTGGGTGAACCCCTGACTCAAGCCTGACTGGAGATGGGGAAGATGAAGAACACTAGGTGCTACCCTATAGCTTCTGTAGCCTCTGGGTTTTATGAGTACAAATTTGGCTTTTTTTTTTTTAACTTTTTTTTTGGGACAGACAGTCTCACTCTGTAGCCCAGGCTGGAGGGCAGTGGTGTGATCTTGGCTCACTGCAACCTCTGTCTCCCCAGTTTAAGCTATTCTCCTGCCTCAGCCTCCTGAATAGCTGTGACTACAGGTGTGCACCACCACACCCAGTTAATTTTTGTATTTTTAGTAGAGACGGGGTTTCGCCATGTTGCCCAGGCTGGTCTCGAACTCCCAACCTCAGGTGATCCGCCTGCCTCAGCCTCCCAAAGTGCTGGGATTACAGGCATAAGCCACCACACCTGGTCTTTTTTAACTTTTTAAATTTTGTGAAGAGATGGGCTTGCCATGTTGTCCAGGCTGGACTTGAACTCCTAGGCTCAAGCAGTCCGCCACCTCAGCTTCAAAAAGTGCTGGGATTATAGGCGTGAGTCACCATGTCAGTCTACAAACTTGGCATTTTTCCTAAGCTTTCCCTCTTGAGATTATAATTCAGTATGTTTGGGAAGTATGCTAGGAATATGCATTTTAGCCAGCACTCCTAATGGCTCTGGTAGGGTGGTCCTCAGGCTACTTTGATAAAAACTGGGCCACATCTGCATGGGATCTAGCCTCTCCCAGGCTGAACAATGTTTTTCTATGTCCTTGTCTAGCCTCTTAGCCTCTTCTCTTCTAAACAATTCGACTCAACTCCATAACATGGTAACGCCCTAAGATAAATTTATTTACTTATTTTTGTGAGATGGAGTGTCACGCTGTTACCTAGGCTGGAGTGCAGTGGTGCCATCTCAGGTCACTGCAACCTCTGCCTCCTGGGTTTAAGGGATTCTCTGGTGCCTCAGCCTCCCCTGAGTAGCTGGGATTAAAGGCATATACTACCACACCCGGCTAATTTTTTTTTTCTTTTTTTTGAGACGGAGTCTCGCTCTGTGACCCAGGCTGGATGCAGTGGCGTGATCTTGGCTCACTGCAAGCTCCACCTCCCAGGTTCAAGCAATTCTTCTGCCTCAGCCTCCTGAGTAGCTGGGACTACAGGTGCACGCCACCACACCTGGCTAATTTTTGTATTATTAGTAGAGATGGGGTTTCACCATATTGGCCAGGCTGGTCTTGAACTCCTGACCTTGTGATCCGCCCACCTCGGCCTCCCAAAGTGCTGGGATTACAGGCGTGGGCCACACGCCTGGCCAAATTTGTTTTATTTTTAGTAGAGATGGGGTTTCACTATGTTGGCCAGGCTGGTCTTGAACTTCTGGCCTCAAGTGATCTGCCCACGTTGGTCTCCTGCTCCCAAGGTGCTGGGATTACAGGCATGAGTCACCGCGCTCGGATTGTTTCTTATTTCATTAAATAATTTAAAACAAAACAAAATAAAAAAGGCCAGGTGCGGTGGTTCACACCTGGAACCCCAGCACTTCAGGAGGCAGGAGGATTGCTTGAGCTCAGGAGTTCGAGACCAGCTTGGCAAGACCCCGTCTCTACCAAAAAATACAAAAATTAAGCAGGTGTGGTGGCACATGCCTGTGGTCCCAACTACTCGGGATGCTGAAGTGGGAGGATGGCTTGAGCCCAGGAGGCAGAAGTTGCAGTGAGCTGAGATCGCACCACTGCACTCCAGCCTAGGTGACAGAGTGAGACCCTGTCTCAAAAAAAAAAAAAAAAAAAATTTAAGAAATTTGGGGCCAGGAGTGATGGCTCATGCCAGTAATCCCAGCACTTTGGGAGGCCGAAGCAGGTGGATCACTTGAAGCCAGGCGTTCGAGACCAGCCTGGCCAACATAGCGAGACCTCATCTCTACAAAAAAATTTAACAATCAGCCAAGCATGGTGGCACATGCCTGTAGTCCCAGCTACTCGGGAGGCTGAGGTGGTAGGATCACTTGAGCCTGGGAGGTTGAGACTGTAGTGAGCCAGGGATCATGCCACTGTACTCCAGCCTGGGTGAGAGAGCAAGCCCTTGTCTCAAAACAAAAAGAATTCAGGAGCAAACACTCAAATTCCTGCCCCCACATAGCCCTTCAAGGTCATCTGCCTGTATGCCTCACTCCTCCCTTGTCCTCTGATGACTAATACCATCCCCTGGACTCCTGATCTATCCTCACCTTCTATTCCTGGAAGCAGGAGAGTGTTCCCTGTGATATTCCCTCATTTTCACCCTCTCCCTCTTCAGGGTTACTTTCCCATAGCTTGCAACTCTGCTCAAGCCTCTGTGTTTAGGAAACCTTCCCTCAGATCTGTGTTTCCAACTAGTTCCTGCTTTAGCTTCTTCCCTCCCTACATTTCCTGACTCTGCTTCCTCTTCATTTTTAGTCTTTGGGCCTGACCACCACCAGCAAAAATCCTGTAGCAGAGGTCACCAAGAGTTTCCCAATTGCCAGTCTTATGAATGAACTCAATTCCTGATTTTTTTTTTTTTTTTTTTTTTTTGAGATGGCGTCTTCTCTGTTGCCCAGGCTGGAGTGCAGTGGCACGATCTCAGCTCACTACAACCTCCGCCTCCCAGGTTCAAGCAATTCTCCTGCCTCAGCCTCCTGAGTAGCTGGGATTACAAGTGTGCGCCACCACGCCTGGCTAATTTTTGTATTTTTAGTAGAGACGGGGTTTCACCATGTTGGTCAGGATGGTCCCGAACTCCTGACCTCGTGATCCACCCAACTTGGCCTCCCAAAGTGCTGGGATTACAGGCGTGAGCCACTGCGCCTGGCCTTCAATTCTTCATCTGAATGATTTTATTGGAACTCTAGACAGCTACTAACTCTTTTTTTCTTGAGAAGTTCTCTTCTCTTGGCTTCAGAAACATTGACCTTTTCTGAGATTCCTCCTACCTCAGAGGCTGTTCTTAGTATTCTTTGGGGGTGGGGGTGCATCTTCCTGTACTCATCCCTTAAATGTGTTCCCTGAGGTTCCGTCCTCACTATATTCTCCTCACTCCTTATATACCACACATTCACTAGGTGACTTTAACCACTCTAAGCATTTCAACAGCCCTCTATATCCTTAATCGCTCCCTAAATCTATTTCTGATAAAGTGTAACTGACCTCCTCCTCTGATAGCCCTCTGTAAACCACAAGACATTCTACAGCATTTATCTCTGTGCATATTTGCCTCTCTCTGTTAGACTAAGGGCAGGCCTAGTGCTTTCTCTCTTTCTAGTATCCAGGACAATACCTGGTAGATAACAGGAGCTCCACAAATGTTTAATAAATAAATAAAAGTCGACATACTCAGCACATATATTTTAAGTTACCTTGTTTTCCTTTACAGAAAGTCTGAGAGGTAATTTCAGATGAAGAATTTCATTCTTTTTCAGGCTTTCATAGCCAGCAACAAAGACTCCTAGAAAAAGAAGCAGAGGTAGCTGTCACAAATTGTTAGAAAGATTGCAGACCATGGATAGGTCTATAAACTCCCACCCAATCCCCTGAAGTAAGGATACATTCCTTCACTGTGCAGCCTTGTATGGAGGAATTGAGTATCTGGTTGTGTCTTTTTCAGACAAGGTCTCGCTGTGTCAGCCAGGCTGGAGTGCAGTGGTCCGATCACAGCTCACTGCAGCCTCAACCTCCCAGGCACAAGTGATCCTCCCACCACAGCCTTTGGAGTAGCTGGGATTATAGGCGTGAGCCACCACGCTCGGCTAATTTTTGTATTTTTTGTAGAGACAGGGTTTCCTTGCTCAGGCTGGTCTCAAATTCCTAGGATCAAGCAATCTGCCCGCTGCCTCAGCCTCCTGAAGTGCCCAGCCTGAAGACTTTTTTTGTTAGCCACGCTGGAATGCAGTGTCGTGATCTCGGCTCACTGCAACCTCCACCTCCTGGGTTCAAGTGATTCTCCTGCCTCAGCCTCCCCAGTAGCTGGTGGTACACAGGTGTGCACCATCTCGCCCGGCTAATTTCTGTATTTTCAGTAGAGACGGGGTTTCACCATGTTGGCCAGACTGGTCTCGAACTCCTGACCTCAGGTGATCCGCCTGCCTCGGCCTCCCAAAGTGCTGGGATTACAGGCGTGAACCACTGCTCCCAGTCAGAGATCTTAATAAGAGGAATATTAGTGCTGATGGGGCATCAAATTGCTACAAGTGACTCTCAGGTGCCCAGAAGAGTGGGTTGGGTCCCTCTAGGCTTAGTTCCTGAAACCCAGCTCAGGAGTGAGATTCCCTCTCCTTCAGGGCCAGGAAGGTATACCACCTTTGTCATCAATCCATTCAAGGACTCGAGTGGCTCCTGAGAGGTCGAATGCATAGAAATCCTCGTACCTGCACAAAAGGGACATACAATCACACGACGCACAGCACTTCACAGCTCAAAGAACTCCAAGATGGCAGCCGCATGGTTCAGTGGCCCAAACTCTGGAGTCAGGCAGACGTGGGACTGAGTTTACTTCCCATTTTACTCCCTGTTTCTGGGACCAGGCCAGTCCCTTGATGTCCCTGAGCCTCGGTCCACATGTGTGGACCTTCCAGGTTACCCAGATTTCCCACGGTTGACGTGAGGAATCAATGAGATTATCTGTGTTCTGAGCTGAACTCAGAGGCTGGCGCAAACTAACGACACTGCGTCTTCACAAGCGCGGCTCTTACTAGTAATCTCACAACTCGCGCACGCGGGAAGGAGCCATTTCCTAGAGATGGGGGCCTAGGCCCAGGCGGAGTCCTCCGCAGTGGCGAGCCCCGAGGCCACAGCTGGCCCACTCTGCACCAGGATCCCCAACGTGCCTCCACCCACACCCATCCGCCCGCCAGGCCAGCTCCGGGCCCAGCTCCAGTCTCCCAGCCCCGCACGATTTACAAGCGCAAGGATTCCACCAGCCAGTCGTCCTCAGAGTCCATGGCAACGGCCGCTTCCGGCGTCTCACTTCCGCCTGCGAGCCTTGGGGAGCCGCGCGGCTCTCGCGAGATGTGGGCAGGGCCTCACGTTAGGGGCGGGGTTAAGAGGCCGAGCTGCACCACGGCATGAGTGGGTTACGGGTTTTCTCCGCGAAATCTCCGGGAAAAGTGACCTGAAATCGGGACTTTCTCGCTGTCAGCTCCGAGCAGGACCTGAGGACCAAATGATCGCCCGTTTTAGGGCCGGGTGTTTGCAGCCCAAGAGAGGGGCAATGAATGCTCCAAGGCCAGAAATAATACAGGACCGCCCGGTTAAATTCGAATTTCAGAAAAACGGTGAATAATTTTTTTCGTACGAGTATGTTCATGCAATATTTGGTACATTTTATTAGATAAAATTATTGTTTATCTGAAATTCGAATTTAACTGGGTGTCCAGTATTTTTATTTGCTAACGCTAGCAACCCTTCTGACGGCCAGAGAAGAGAGGAAGCGGCCGGCGGGGTCTGGATCCCAACTCGCGTCCCCTCCAAGCCCGGCGGGGGGATTGAGTAAAGCCCGGCAGTGTAGTGTCTGCAGCCCCCTTTTACTAGCGAGGAAACTAGTGACACTTGCCTGCGCCAGTAGGTGGCAGAGGTGAGAGTAGAACCCCGCGCCTGGCACGAAGCCTGGCAATGCAACAGGCGTTATTTGCTTGCTGAATGAATGGGTAGGAGTCCAGAGTCAGTGCCAGGCTGGTGCCATGGCATGGAGTATTCTGGACTTTTTGAGCCAGCCCCATCTCACTGAACACTCTGCCCTCCAGCCCCCTTTCCCTCCCATCCCCTAAAAGATGGGTGGAAGAAGAGGACCAGGCATTGTATGTAAAGAGCAAAAAGTTTTATTCACCAATTCAACAGGGAAGCAGGAAATACAGCAGGAACATAATCTGTGTCTGCATCAGCGATATTTCTGGTGACCCAACCAGAAATCACAGTAATGGAGTAACAGAGATTTGAGCTCAGGATTTACATCCAGATGGGGCCATCACCAGGGTCCCATTCAGCACCTTCCCTGGGTGGGCACAACCTAAGCCACGCTGTTGTGCCTGCCCCATTATTGGTGTCATTTCTGCAGTATTTGTACCAGCAGCCTCCTGCACTGAAGAGAAACATACAGAAGAATTGAGCCAGGGAGGGGGCTCCTGATAATGATAGGGGCATCCTGCCATTCCTAAGTGCCAGATGTCTGCAGAGGTGGGCACCGGCAGGTTGTCAGCTGAGGCAGGCCCCAGAGCACCCTGAATTGCCTTGGAGGACTCAGGGGCAGTAGTTTTCTCAGAACACAGCCCCAACCACCCAGGGTGGTCATGACAGTCAAAGATCACGGAAGTAAATCCAAATACAGTGCCTGGTGCTGGGCTAGTGTCAGTGTCCTCATTCCTCACCCCAGCTCTGCCCCAGACCTCACTCTGAAGCCCCAGACCTAGGCACTGCTGCTTCTGAGATTCTCTAGTTGGTCTGCATGTGTCAGAGCTTCAAAACCAAGGGCACTAGAGGTGACAGTTTCCCTTCAGACTCAGCTAGCCCAAGCTCCTAGGCCTTCCATCTGAGGTCCTCAGGGGCTGCTGGTTCTGTGCCTCAGGAAGTCAGGGATGTTGGCTGAGGCTGGGTTGGCCCTTTTCTAGGGAATGCCTCTCCCTTCAAAATGCACACACTATATGCTAGGCACAGTGGGGGATATGAAGGCGAGTCCACAACAGGTGCCGCCAGGGAGCTCACAGACTGGTAAGAGCTCCCATCTACTAAGGGCTGTCTATGAGCCAGGCACCATGCTCAGCATTTGACATAAATGGTCTCATTTAATGGGAGATGGGCCTTATTATCTTCATTTTATGGGTGAGGAATATTGAGGCTTTAGAGAAGTTAAGGGACATTTCTAAGGTCACACAGCTACCAAGTAGCTAGGTTATAAGCCCAGCATGTTGTAGTTAGAACCCACATTCTACCACATCACACTGCCTTCTGCACAAGCAGCAGGACCAGGGAGGGTGGTGTGCAGTAAGGACAGCACCAGGAGCAGGGAATGAAGGAGTTGCCATTCAGCTGGGCTATACCTTAAGGCTGGCTTGGCTCCAGCTTTGGAGTCTTGAATCCCATAGGTCAGTGATTGACAACTAATAATGATTTGGGGCCCTCTCCCCCAGCAGACATCTGGTGATGTCTGGAGGTCTTTTCAGTTGTCACAACTTGATGGGGGGGGGGGGAAGGTGCTACTGGCATCTAGTGGGTAGAGACCAGGGATGCCGCTAAACATCCCATGATGCACACGTCAGCCCTCACAAGAAACAATGATTCAGCCTAGAATGTCAAATGTACTGAAGTTGCTAAACCCTACCACTGGATACTGAGGCAGATGAGAGAATGGGAAGAGCTCCAGTCCAGGTGAACAAGGTCCAGACTCTGTCTTGGCTGCTGACTTCTCTTTCCCTCTCTGGGCCTCAGGGTCCCATTCCGGCCACAAGCACACACAGGACACAGCAAAGGTGGACTTGACTGATGCAGCAGGGAACAGCACGGGTGGGACAAGGCTGTGTAGACTGGGGGAGAAAGGTCCTGCTCCAAAAGGCTGATGATCCCAGTCTGTTACTTTAGACTGAGTCAGGGGAACTTCATTCCCTACTTCTTGCCCCATGGGGTCTGCTGGGAAGGTCAGCTTCCTTTTTTTGGACTGTTCCTCCTTTGGCTCTGCCTCAAGAGGGAAAAGCCTGGAAACCTGGCTTTCTGGGGTCCACACCCATAATGTCCTGATCAGACAGTCACACCCTAATACAGTACTGGGTGGTAATTCCTCCCATGCAGGATCCCCAGCTGGGCCCTCCTGACATTGGAGCAGGGGCCCGGCTGACCTGGATGTGGGGTGCGGGGCGGCTGAGGCTCACGCCCAGAGCCTTCTTTAGCAGGAGGATCCCGAGCAGATCATGACTCAGCTGCAGTCGCTGGTCTCTCAGGGAGGTGTGGGGAGCTGTCCCTAATGGGGATGGGCTGGGAGGCTCCAGACTCTTCTTGCCCATGAAGTGACCTGGAAAGGAGGTGTCCAGGCACAAGGAAGTCAAGCAGCCAGGATCCTACCTCAGGGGAAAAGTTCCTCATCTCTCCCACGTTTCCCTTCTTGTGGCAGGAAGATACTTAACCTTCCTCCTTTTGGTCCTTCCACCTCACCAAGGAGCCACAAAGGTGTCTGGGTGGTGGCAAAGCCTGCTCCCTCAGCTTTTCCTGAACAGGTAGAGAGGATGGCACAGCTGGAAGGAGGGTGGGATGGTCCAGGGCCAGGGAGAAACTCTGATAGTTGTGTGGCCTGCTTGGACAAGGGACGAAAAAGGGCAGGGTAGGAAGTGGAGAGTGAAGAGGTGCCTGGAAGTGGAGGTGCAGCAAAAACACACCAGCGGTTAGAAGATTCGGTTAAGTCTCGCCTAAGTTAAGGGGCACCGGCTGGCAGTGGGATTTAGGATCTAGCCCAGCCCTGTCTTAAACTGGCTGAGCGACCTTAGCCAAGTCACTGACCTGTCCGGGTCTCAAGTTCATAGCTATTAAATTAGATGAGCCCCAGGGTTTTCGACCTGCTCCGACACTAGCGTCCGTGGCTGAGGAGCGGCCAGAGGGTTGAGAAGGAAATGGGGTCTGAACTGGATGAGGGGCGCTTGCTTGCTCCGTCCCGAAGACTTACCGGTGGCCCAGAGGTTGCCTCGCGGGTGCACTCGGATCTTGCCGGCTCGGCTGCGGGGCTCCGGGAGATCCCAGCTGAGCGGGGCGACGCCGGCAGCCAGCAGGGCGAAGAGCAGGAGGCTGCTGAACAGCCGAGCGCCCCCCGCCCGCCGGGCCATGGCTGTGCCCGGGCTGCGGCTTCGTTCGGGCGCGCTTCCCGGCCGCTCGGCTCCCGGGCTGCCTTCGATCCTTTTAAATCCGCGCCCCTGGGGGCGGAGCCTGCCCTGAGCAGCGGAGCCTTGCCCCGCGCCCGCCGCCCTCCCCGCCGTCCCCACCCTCCCGCTAGGTTACCAGGCAGGGGCACCCCCTTTGGGCCGCCTAGAGACCTGCACACCCACACTCTGGCCCGCACGCGGGCACCGCTTCCGCCAGGGGCTTCTGGCGGAAGCCCACCACCTTCAGGCTAAGGACCGGGCACCGGACAAACAGGGGCCCGGCCCCGGCCCCGGCCCCGGCGGCGGAGCCACTTCCGCTGGCCCTGCCTTGCCACTCTCCCACGGCTTTCGACCAAGTAGGCACTTCAGCCCGCTCAGCCTCTCTTCATGAGGGTAGAGGTCGGGCGAGGAGCTCTCCTCCCGGGTAACAGCCTTTTTTTTTTCTTTTTTCTGAGACAGGATCTGGCAGTATCGCGCAGGTTGGAGTGCGCTGGCGCGGTCACGGCTCACTGCAAACTCAACCTCCAGGGCTGGGCTCAAGCCTCAGCCTCCCCAGAAGCTGGGACCACAGGCACACGCCTTCATGCCTGGCTTTTTATTTTCTTCCCAAGAGACTGGGTGTCGCTAGGTTGCCCAGGCTAACAGAGGCATTTTTACGGTGGCCAGCCAAGTGCTAGGCACCAAAGGACTTCCATAAACTAATCCCCATCACCTCCGCCCGTGTTCACCTTGCTCTCTGCTCTCTCACAGCCAGCACCACAGTCTGGAAATGTTCTGGTACACAGTAGGTGCTCAGGATGGGAATGCAGAATGATGGAGGGTGGGACAAAGGGCTGCTTCTGAGGAATGGGCATCCGGCTGGAGGGCCTGGCTTACGGGCAGGAAGCAGACCTCTGGGTCAAGGAAGTGGAAAGAGCACTGCACCCAGGACTGCACTGCACCCAGGAGTCCATGTACAAGCTGTGACCTGGCTGAACCTCACTTTCTTCAACTGTAAAATGCTAATAACCACACTGCCCTAATTTTAATACTTTTACATGTTTTAGCATAAGTACTCTGTGGCCGGAAGCAACAATTCTGTAGGACCTGCCCTCTCACACCTGGCACTTTGTTCTCCCCAGGAGCTGTCTGGACTTTCTTGGAAAAAACTTCTGGATCAGTGGCATCATGTAATGAGCAGAGGAAGACACTGTGCTCCAGAAGAATACATTTACGTTTGCTTAATTAACTGAAACCCATTGTTCAGAGCACTACGCTAGACATAAGAAGAGGGGCGACGGATAATTCCTTGCTCCCAAGGGAGTTAACCATCTCATTGGAGAGACAAGTACACAAAGGAGAGAGTGATGGAGGAGCGGGGGTGCAGACCACCCCTTGGACTCTGGATACCTCTGGAACATGGAACAGCGTGGCTGTGCCAGAACCTACTCCCTTCTGGCTTGATAATGGGACCTGCTTCTAGGACTCTTGCTTAGTATCTAGCTCAGCAAGGTTGCTAGCTCTGTGGATCCCCATCCTAGAAGGGGAAGCTCACATGAAAAACTGGCTGTCATGCCCAGCTGGAGGCCCAGCTTCAGGAGCATGACACACAGGACAGGGACGTTTCATTTCTGGCCCTGGCTTTCCCCCCAATCTCCTTGCTTCTCACCTCCCACCCTGGCATTTACACCTCTCTGCTTTCTTGTCACAGCTTAGCCATGGTGTACAGATATAGCTCTTATCACCTTCCGGTAATCATTCCTTTGTGACCCCCCTCCCTCTCCTCTGCATCCATCAAACCCCCATCCTATCTTCTCTAGTCCATGGATAATAGAAATTAGCATGAACACACAGAAGCTGGTATTGATTGAGTGCTGCATCACTTAAATGCCTGAAGGAATCTTATTTGGTAGGTTTCTGTCTCCTCATATTTATAGGTGGGAACAGGCTAAGAGGTTTAGCCACTTTCCCAGACATCCCACTGGAATCATATTTCAGGTCTGATTGGCATCAGGCCCCCAAATTTATGCAGGGCAGATACAACTCTCCCTAAACCACACCCACTCTCATTGTACCATCTCAAATTTCAACACCAAGTTGGGTTTAGGTATCTCAGGAGGGAGAGGGAGCAGGCACTGCATTTTAAGTTTCACCTCTCTTCCACAGGTGACTGGACCTTGAGTTCTGCTAAGTTTATTTATACTTAAGCCAAGCTTCCTCTGACACAGCCTGGGTTCACAGCTGCAACCACAGCTCTGAGGCTGGCCCTAGGCACCCTTGGGACCATTTGATCTGTCAGCCTACTACAGAGAAAAAAAAGGGGGCCTCTGAGGACCCTGGAGAAAACAGCAGGGGAGCACCTCCACACTTAGGAGCACTCACCTTAGGGCAAAAAATGGGAGGCACAGGGGAGAAGGTGGCTTGCTCAAGGGAGTGCTAGGCTCTGAGTTTAGCATGAGGACCTCAAATGCCAACTGCCTGTTCCCTAAGTCCACTCTGGTGGCAAGAGAAGTCCAAAGGCCTCCACTCCATGGGTAAAGCTAGCATTGAATTGAATGGAGGTACGTGGGGAAGCTCTTCAGAACCCACTCTCGACCCTGCTAGGATTCTATAACATTCAAGGACATGCACAGAAAATGTGAGGCAGGTTCACAAAACAACACATGGGGTAACTAAAAGGGTGAAGGATACATGGCAAATCCTATCATAGCTAACACCAGGAAAATAAAGTACATCAAGTTTTTAAATAAAAAATTGCTTCATCAAAAATAGTGATTAAGAATGGATATTATAGCCAGGAGCCGGGGCTCACACCTATAATCTTAGCACTTTGGGAGGCTGAGATGGGCGGATCACTTGAGGCAGGAGTTCGAGACCAACCTGGCCAACATGGTGAAACCCCATCTCTACTAAAAATACAAAAATTAGCCAGGTGTGGTGGCATGCACCTGTAGTCCCAGCTATGCAGGATGCAGAGGCAGAAGAATCACTTGAACCTGGGAGGCGGACTAGCAGTGACCTGAGATCACGCCATTACACTCCAACCTGGGCAACAAAGTGAGACTCCGTCTCAAAAAAAAAAAAAAAAAAAAATAGAATGAATATTACTCCAGTCCACATACAGAAAAAAGAGTAATTATTTATTAAATATTTTAGAAAAATAATTTTAAAAAATGGAAAAAATTGCTTGAAATAAAGGACATAAATACATTAACGTTTTTGCTATATTTTCATTAAATTGGAATTGATTACGAGTAACACCTTTTCACAATTCAATCATTTTTGTCCTTTTCCAAAAGTCCTTACCTGCATGCTCCCTTGATCCTCACATTGCTTTATGTTATTACGCCTGTTTTACAGATGAGTTATGTCTGTTTTATAGATGAGTTAACTCAAGTACAAAGCATGTTAATTGCAGAGAAATTAAACAAATGGAGAAAGCCAGAGTGTAGACTTCAAACACATGAGAAGTACAGAGGACAACAGAGGAAGGGAAAAGCAGGACAGGAGCGGTGGCTCATTCTTGCAATCCCAGCACTTGGAAGGCTGAGGCGGAAGAATTGCTCGAAGCCAGGAGTTCAGGACCAGCTTGGGCAACATAGCAAAGCCCTGTGTCAACAAAAAAAAAAAAAAGAAAGAAACTACCTGGGCATGGTGGTATGTGCCTGTAGTCCCAGCTTCTCAGGTGGCTGATGGGAAGGACTGCTTGAGCCCAGGAGTTTGAGGTTGCAGTTAACTGTGATCATGCTACTGCACTCCAGCCTGGGTGACAGAGCAAGACCCTGTCTCTTAAAGAAAAAAAAACAGGCCAGGCGCAGTGGGAGGTCGAGGTGGGCAGATCATCTGAGGTCAGGAGTTTGAGACAAGCCATGGCCAACATGGTACAACCCCGTCTCTACTAAAAATACAAAAATTAGCCAGGAGTGATGGCAATGCACCTGTAATCCCAGGTACTCAGGAGGCCAAGGAAGGAGAATCACTTGAACCTGGGAGGTGAGGGCGGCAGTGAGCCAAGATCGCACTACTGCACTCCAGCCTGGGCAACAAGTGCAAAACTCCACCAAAAAAAAAAAAAAGAGAGAGCGAGAAAGAAAGAAAATAAATGACAGGAAACCTAGAGTTGTCACAACAGGATGTGTAAAACAGGGGTGTTCAATCTTTTGGCTTCCCTGGGCCACACTGGACGAGGAATTGTCTTGGGCCACACATAAAATACACTAACATTAATGATAGCCGATGAGCTTAAAAAAAAAAAGTCACACACAAAATAATCTCTTACTGTTTTAGGAAAGCTTACGAATGTGTGTTGGGCTACATCCAAAGCTACTGGGCCGCGGCCAGTTGTAGTGGCTCACGCCTGTAATCTCAGCACTTTGGGAGGCTCAGGCAGGCGGATCACGAGGTCAGGAGATTGAGACCATCCTGGCCAACATGGTGAAACCCCGTCTCTACTAAAAATACAAAAAATTAGCCGGGTGTGGTGGCGGGTACCTGTAGTCCCAGCTACTCAGGAGGCTGAGGCAGGAGAATCTCTTGAACCCAGGAGGCGGAGGTTGCAGTGAGCCGAGATCGTGCCATTGCACTCCAGCCTGGGCAAAAAGAGCGAAACTCCGTCTCAAAAAAAAAAAAAAAAAAAGCTACTGGGCCGCATGTGGCCCGAGGGCCGCGGGTTGGACAGGCTTGGTGTAAAATCTCTATTTTGGCAAATCTTTGAGCACAATCTCCAACTATATGGGCTGGGGAGATGAAGAGAAACATCCTGGGATATCTCAGGTCCTACTCTTTACTTATAGAGTGAAGAAGGGACCAGAGAACCAGGAAAACAGCAGAATCTTTAAGGAAGAATCAGGGATATTGGATACAATTTCTTAAACTCAGAGGCAACGCATAGGGATTAGCTATAAAATCAGAACAGTAACCTGAAGAAGGAAATCTTTCGTAAATCAAAATTGCCAAAATACAAAAGATTTTCTTTTTTTTTTTGAGACAAGGTCTCGCTCTGTTGCCCAGGCTGGAGTGCAATGGCATGATTTCGGCTCACTGCAACCTCTACCTCTCAGGCTCAAGCAATTCTCCTGTCTCAGCTTCCACTGCGCCCGGCTAACAAAATGTTTTCTTAAAGGCAGTATTTGAAAAAAAGAAAATACCTACACCTAATGAGAACGTGATCATGACTCCAATGCTGGCTAAAAAACAAAGGCTGCTGATCAGCTAACTGGTGCAGTACTCAGGAAAGCTATGAAAACCTAAGGAAGTGAGAAGCCCCAGGCCCAGCATTCTTAATTATTTGGGTGTAATATTCACATATGTTAGGGGACATTTCTGTAACTGCAATGAATACTCTTCAATCTCCAAAGAGGTTTAAATGCTTGGAAATCTGCCAGAGAATGTCACTATTTCTAAGAGACTAATAATCTGAGCAATTCTGCACAAGAAAAACCCAGAGCCTCTAAAGAAGAATTCCCAAGGGCTTTGCAATTGTGGAATTTGTTGCAAATAAAATAATTTCAATAGACTTTACAAAAGTAAAAGGACTGCATTATGACATCCAGCACTGTGACATGGTAAAAGCAATAGACTTCAAATCTGGCTCTGCCATACATGGACCAGAAGACTCTGGACAAATCCCTGAACTTCTCCTGGTTTCTCTCTTTTATAAAATGAAGCTCATTTAGAAGGTTCATTAAATAGAGAAGGTAAAAGTTTGTTATAAACTATAAAGCACTTAGCAGAGCTCCTGGCATATTCTAAATACTCACTATTATTAGCTGGACCTGGGAAAAGCAAAGCCTGCTTTAAATATGAAGCCCATCTCAGAGCGGGAAAAAGTTCCCTGGGTAACAGCCATGGTACTGACACAACAGTGCCTGGCTCTGGCAAAATGCCTATTACATCAAAAATTGATAAACTAAAATGTCAACCCATCTACCTCAACTCTCGACCAATTCCAAGAAAAAGGATTCTACACAGCATTCTATTTTGGCTTAAATAAGTTGTCAGGCTGAGAGCTTTGATCAAAGCTTGATGCTAGCCAATTTACTTACTTGCCTGACATTAAGTCTAGTATAAATTCTTCTAACTACACTCCTTGAATTACATCTGGAATACAGCTTACCAATCTAAGTAGACAGGCCAATTAAAGTAACAATTTTAGAGAAATGATTCTTTTTTTTTTTTTTTGAGACGGAGTCTTGCTCTGTCGCCCAGCTGGAGTGCAGTGGCACGATCTCGGCTCACTGCAAGCTCCGCCTCCCGGGTTCACGCCATTCTCCTGCCTCAGCCTCCCAAGTAGCTGGGACTACAGGCGCCCGCCATCACGCCCAGCTAATTTTTTGTATTTTTAGTAGAGACGGGGTTTCACCATGTTAGCCAGGATGGTCTCGATCTCCTGACCTTGTGATCCACCCGCCTCGGCCTCCCAAAGTGCTGGGATTACAGGCTTGAGCCACCACGCCCGGCCGAGAAATGATTCTTAATAAGAGTAGGTTAGGGCCGGGTGCGCTCACGCCTGTACAGGTGGCTCACGCCTGTAATCCCAGCACTTTGGGAAGCTGAGGTGGGCAGATCACCTGAGGTCAGGAGTTCAAGAGCACCCTGGCCAACATGGTGAAACCCCGTCTCTAGTAAAAATAACAAAAATTAGCTGGGAATGGTGGTGAGCATCTGAATCCCAGCTACTTGGGAGGCTGAGACAGGAGAACTGCTTTAACCCAGGAAGTGGAGGTTGCAGTGAGTGGAGATTGGTCCAACGCACTCCAGCCTAGGCAACAGAGTGAGACTCCATCTCAAAAAAAAAAAAAAAAGAGTAGGTGGAATTTGGGTGCAGTGGCGCACACCTGTAATCCTCTCACTTTGGGAGGCCTAGGCGGGTAGATCACCTGAGCTCAGGAGTTTGAGACCAGCCTGGCCAACATGGTGAAACCCTGTCTCTACTAAAAATACCAAAAACAGCTGGGCATGGTGGCAGACACCTGTAATCCCTGCTACTTGGGAGGCTGAGGCAGGAGAATCACTCGAACCCAGGAGACAGAGGTTACAGTGAGCCAAGATTGCTCCATTGCACTCCAGCCTGGGTGACAAGAGTGAAACTCTGTGTCAAAAAAAAAAAAAAAAAAAGAGTAGGTGGAATTTCAGAAATGCCTAAGATTGGTAGAACAAGGGCAGGATATACAGTTTGAAAGTCATATTCAATATAATAATAACTGTATATGGGAAAGAAGTTATTATCGTTTCTTTAATACAAACTGAACAGAAAGCAAGATCAAATACTCTTCTTGGCTGATGAAGATAAGAGGTTGGATATTATAGGCTGGCGCGGTAGAAGGGTGTTTCTCAGAATGAAGAGGAGGTATGAGATTTTTGTTTCCCAAAAGAGGCCATGAGTTTTAAGATTAAGGAACGCTGTTCTACAGGAAAGTTGAAAATTCCTGGTATAGGTGGGTAGATGGTCTTTTGTGAAGTAGCTTTTCTGCAGAAATTGCCAAACTATACCTACACTGGAACATTTGCTGAAATAGCTCTATCATTAGACTAATTAGTACAGGGGTTATTGTAAAAAAAAGTCACACAGCACAGTTAAGAAATTTCTTGGTTTTCAGATACATTATAGGTTTTTTTTCTTTTAATTTCATTTTATACCCATTCCATAAAGCACATAAATGACTAGTTCCCTCTTTGCATTAGCTGCTAAGGACTGAGAGCCAAAGCTATGGATCTATTCCAGTAGACGACAGAATCTTTTGATATGTCCTGCAGGTACTAACCTCACCTCTGATTTCTTTCTTTTTCTTTTTTTTTTAAGATGGACTCTTGCTCTGTCGCCCACACTGGAGTGCAGTGGCGCAATCTTGGCTCACTGCGACTTTCACCTCCCAGGTTCAAGAGATTCTCCTGCCTTAGCCTCCCAAGTAGCTGGGATTACAAGTGATGGTTACCACGCCTGGCTAATTTTTTTATTTTTCGTAGAAACATGGTTTCACTATGTTGCCCAGGATGGTCTTGAACTCCTGACCTCAAGTGTTCTGCCCGCCTCAACCTCCCAAAGTGCTGGGATTACAGGCATGAGCCACTGTGCCCGGCCTCCTCACCTATGATTTTATCCTTTTCTTCTCCCACATTTCTCTCAACCCTGAATTCTTCAATTATTTTCTATTTCATCACATAGTACTGGAGGTATCTTTATGGAACAAGAGAGTATAAATAAGTTTAAAATATGCAAAGCACTGCAATAGGGACTAGCGGATATCAAAGGATGAATCAGAGGCTGACTCTGTCTTAATGCCCTCCAGGAGCCGGCCCTCTGGTGGGGGAGAGAGACACACATAAGGCAAACCACTCTAAGGGCAATGTTTGAGAGGAACACCAACAAAGTACGGGACAGTGCAGAGCAGGAAGCATGACATGGGCTCAGAAGCTCCATCCAGAGTAAGAAACACTCCTCTCCGGAGCTCCCTGAGCATCTCTCTATCATTGCACTTATTTTTATTTATTTACTTATTTTTTGTGATTGCGGGAAGAATATCATTATACTTAAGATCCTATGTGGAAAAATCTGTTTATGTACATTGCCCCTGCTAAGGTACTGAGCAGGAGGGACATGGTCTTATCCATCATCTTTGTATCCCCAGGGCCTAGCCCAAAATCTGGCACAGAGTAGATGCTCAATAAATGTCTGCTAAATGAATGAGAAAGCTTTTAGTAGGTAGGGAAGTGACCAGGCACTCCAGGCAGAGTGACCAGCGTAAACAAAGACAGAATGTCTGTACCGTAAGACCAATGTCCAGGGTGCAAGAATGTGATGTCTGGTGAGAGTGCGGCTGGAAAAATCCTTAGGACCTAGAATGACACATGGAAGGCAACATCTTTACCATTTTTTGGTAAGCCCTGTGCATTCTAGTTTTGATAATGCTTTTTGGTTACACAGCATTCTTTCTATATCCAGAGAGGTTTTTATTTGCTAATTCAATGGCAATAACTATGGTGGCTTCACACCCATCATAGTTGTGTGTGAAGGGTCATATTTGCTATTTTACTTCTGAAAGCCTACCTGGTATTACTTACTGTTCTAGCAAGAGACAGTAGTGGTGAAGATATACCTGGCTACAAAACAACCTGAACAGGCCGTCCTGACTGAAAGAGCTGCTTGATGAAGGTAGACATCCATTTACCTAGCTAGAACCAGCTGGGTCATCTCTGAAGTTTAACAGTGGTAAATGTCATAAGAAGAGGCCCAGCCCTCAGATTCTGAAATCAGCCTCCATGCCACGTTCTGAGAGGTCAGCTAGACTTGGTAAAAGGCTTATGCAAATACTAAGAAATGCACTCAGGATAAAAGAGACTTTCTCTATTCCAAGCCCTGGGTCTCTAAGAAGGAAGCCTGTGATTCCTTAAGAAAAAGGATAAATGCCAATACTTCTCCCATCAAGAAAGAAGACACAAGAAGAGCCTAAGCCTAAGGACACACACAAAAAAGAAGGAAGCAGGATTAACAGTTAAACATCTGGGAAGGGTACATACTGTTTAAATGGAACCATGGAGATAAAGTTTTCAGATTCAAATTTGGCAAGACCAAGAAAATGTACTTACTAAATAACAGGAAAGTACAGATCACTTTAATGATTCATATGCTCTGCCTACAAATAATAGCTCAACAACAATGCTAACTGAAGCTAGTGCCTCTGGCTACAATGCATGATTATACGGAACATTTAATATATGCTGTTTCAGGCTACTGAGGAAAGACAGACCAGTGTCTATGAAATGGGGCTCCTGTCCTGGAGGAGCTTACAATCTGCCAAGGACCTCGAGGCCATATCCACAAATTTAAACAAATAGTGTGAGGGTGCAAATGCTGAGTGACAGCAGAACTTGTGAAGATGGTAAGACTCAGATAAACAGAAATAAGATGACATAATACAAGTGGAAACACTCAACAAAGGAGGAAAAATAATACTTCTACACAACTGGTTGTGAATGAAAAAAAATTTTTTTTTTTTTCTGAGATAGAGTCTCACTCTGTCACCCAGGGTGGAGTGCAGTGGCACAATCTGCAACCTCTGCCTTCCAGGTTCAAGCCATTCCCCTGCCTCCACCTCCCAAGTAGCTGGGATTACAGGCACATGCCATCAGGGCCGGCTAATTTTTGTATTTTTAGTAGAGACAGGGTTTCACCATGTTGGCCAGCCTGGTCTTAAACTCCTGACCTCAAGTGATCCACCCACCTCGGCCTCCCAAAGTGCTGGGATTACAGGCGTGACCCACCACGCCCAGCCCAAGTGAGTAAAGTATTAATGTCTTCCTCCCAATAGGTGTATAAGGAAGAGAGATTGGATAGATGAAGACATAAGTACAAGGATGTTTGCACTCATAAGGATGCTTACTGTTGGTGGAATTCAATGTTTGAATTCAATGTAGGGAAAGGGTAGTATGAACACAAAATTTATGGTCCAAACAAGAAGCATTTCTGAAAGTAAAAGGCAGAGGCCAGGCGCGGTGGCTCAAGCTTGTAATCCCAGCACTTTGGGAGGCCGAGGCAGGCAGATCACGAGGTCAGGAGATCGAGACCACAGTGAAACACCGTCTCTACTAAAAAATACAAAAAATTAGCCAGGCGTGGTGGCGGGCGCCTGTAGACCCAGCTACTCAGAGAGGCTGAGGCAGGAGAATGGCGTGAACCCGGGAGGTGGAGCTTGCAGTGAGCCGAGATTGTGCCACTGCACTCCAGCCTGGGCGACAGAGCGAGACTCCGTCTCAAAAAAAAAAAAGTAAGTAAAAGGCAGGCTAAAACTAATTATTAATAACAGGTGGTAATTATCCAAAATAGGCACAGACTGGCACACTGCAGGGGGACCAGTACACAAGCAACAGGGAGCCACTGAATAAGTATTTCTGGATTCAGGTGATGGCAATGAGAATGGAATGATGGGGTAAATGGAGGACTTAGTATGTGGCTAGATATGGTAGGGAAATGACAAATCTAGGTGAATATTCCTTCACAGAAAACATGAAATGTGGAGGGGAAGTTTTCAGGAACTTGAGTTTAAAGACGGGACAATCAAGTGGAAGTGTCCAGAGGAAAGGGAGACATGGAACTAGAACTGAGGACAGACATTGGAAATAATTTAAAAAGGTTGATTAGCCGAGGTATAAGAGCAGACAAGTAATAGCCAAAGAGATAATCCCATTATCAATTTCTCATTTGAAGTTTGATCAATTTTCATACTCTTCTTCAATTCCTTTCACTCACAATGGTTGAGCCCTCCCAATTCTCCACTTGTCCTGCCAAATCTCAAAGAGCTTATCACGCCATTCAATTAGCAAATAAAACCTCTCTGGCATTTCTTACATTTGCAAAGAGCTTTTAGGATATATTTGCTAATAAAATCTCCCATTTTAAGTCTTATGTTTAGCACTAAACTAGACAAGATAAAAATTGGGAATATAATACGCCCGCCACAAGTAATCTTTTTATTTTTGGCTAATGGAGTGATTCAAATAATATTAAATGATTTGATTACCTTTTCAGAGAAACTTAGTTGTTGCTTGCAACTACAGCATCCAGCAAAGGAGGAAAATTAATACTTACATAAAACTGTTTGCGAAAATATGCAAGGGAAAAACGTATTAATGTTTTCCTCCCAATACATTTATGAGGAGAAATCTGGAGTAGATGAAGACACAAGTACAAGGATGCTTACATTCAGGCAAGCTAGGATCACAGAGAACCCTAGGATCCCAACCTTGGCCAGCAAAGCACACTGCTTCTCTCCTAGAGTAGTCCTAGAAAGGCTGGTACAAAAACCAGTGTACTGATTAGGCTGAGCAGTGAACTGCATCTTCCACAGGTGATGAGGGGGGAAAAAATTGAATAAATGGCAATTTCCTGCTATTCCACACAGGGAATGTTCAGCTTCTGGTTCATGAGAAAATGTAAGTACTATATAAGCCTCACAGACAGCTTCAAAAAAGCATTTGTTAGTAGTGATTTGCCAAGTTTCATACTCTGTTGAGAATATTAAGAGCCCATATTCAAAGTTGGAAGGCTAAAGTCTGGTTAATGGGTTTAGGAAGGCAATATTCTCCACAGGGAAGGGCTTCAGAAGAGTAATTGTCCCTGTTCTCATGCCATTAGCATTACGGCATAGACTGATTTCCACTGCAGTTGAACAAATGATAGAAACTGTTCAAGTAGCCTAACACAGAAAACTCACTTTAAGATTTCACATTAATACAACAAGAGAACAGACAGAATTAAGAGTATTTTGTGCTCAAAAGATACTGGTTTACTCTATACTCCCTATTTCCTTCACTGCCTTGATATTAAAAGAAAACATACAATTGGGTTATGCACTCACTACTTTAAACTGCCTGCTTTAAGTCTGCATTAGAGAAATGCAAAGTCAGGCACTTGAGAGAACGGGTTCAGACAAATGAGAGTTTAAATTAGACACCAAGCAGAATGCTTGTCCTCCAGCCCTTTCCTCTGCCTCTAGATGCTAACACACACTGCCTTGGTGTAGAAAGGACTGAGAATGTCTCAAGTGTAGAAAGGGTTATGACTTTTTATAACCAAGTAAGATTTTCTGAACCTCTCAGCAACACTAGCTGGGTTTATACACATTTGAGTGTTGGGAAGAATCAATTTTATCACTAAGAGATTTCCTATGACTGTCAATGGCTACTTTTGCTTCACACACACAAACACAGGCAAAACAGACAAACAAAAAAACTAGTTGTTATCAGCGCAACCTTCTTAGCTGAAGGACTGTTCACACCAAGCCTTTATATCCCCCAAGGGGTACTAAGAACCAGCCAAGGAAGGCAAATTTCAGAAGCTTTCCCAACAAACACAATTCAGGGATAAGGGGTTCAATGTGCAAAGTCTTTTATTTAAAATTTTAAAAGTTAAGACTTACGACCACCTCAGTATATGCCATTCCTATTAGAAGGAGGTATGACGGTTTCAAACTCGTGCAGAGCTGCATTTTCATTTACAAGTCTCTGTAGGCACTTTAGAAGTGAAGCTTGGCTTCAAAATACAAACACTGGGGGCTTTGGCTCAACCTTTTAATATAAAAAATTCACTGATGTACAAAAATTTGAAAGTGTGACAATGACAATTACGAAATCCTGTGATTGAAAGTCCCCTCGAGTGCACTCTGTGGTGCACATGCGCCCGCCCACACAAACTCTGGCGTGGAAACATAAACTAATGCAAACCAGTGCTACCAAGAAGCACCAACACGTGTGTTCTCCATTCCACCAATCACAGACCAGTATCTACTCCAAGCATCCAGTAACGAAAAGTATGGCATCTTCCCAGGAACAGCAAGGCAGGCTTCTTACTCACGATGAACCAGCACGAATAAACCCAGCAAAAAAAGCACTGCATACTAGAAAATAAACACAGAACCACAAGTCAGAGAAGCATTGAAAAGTTCAGGGGTTCTAAGAGTTAATTAACAAATTGGTCTTTGTGAATATATTGCTAAACTACCCAATTATTCTTTCATCTTTTAACGTAATCCACTTAAAAGGTTCCAATACTAAGCAAAAGATCACATTTCTTTAAATAATTTTCTTTTTTTTTTTTTTTTTTTTTTTTGAGATGGAGTCTCGCTCTGTCGCCCAGGCTGGAGTGCAGTGGCGCTATCTCGGCTCACTGCAAGCTCCGCCTCCCGGGTTTGCACCATTCTCCTGCCTCAGCCTCCTGAGTAGCTGGGACTACAGACACCCGTCACCACGCCTGGCTAATTTTTTTTTTGTATTTTCAGTAGAGACGGGATTTCACTGTGTTAGCCAGGATGGTCTCGATCTCCTGACCTCGTGATCCACCCGCCTCGGCCTCCCAAAAAGTGCTGAGATTACAAGCGTAAGCCACTGTGCCCGGCCTTTTTTTTTTTTTTTTTTTTGAGACAGAGTCTCACTTTGTCACCCAGGCTGGAGTGCAGCAGCAACTGCCACCTCTCATATTCAAGCAATTCTCATGCCTCAGCCTCCCCAGCAGCTGGGATTACAGGTGTGTACCACCATTCCTGGCTATTTTTTTTGTATTTTTAGTAAAGACAGGGTTTTGCCATATTGACCAGGCTGTTCTCGAACTCCTGACCTCAGGTGATCTGTCTGCCTCAGCCTCACAAAGTGCTAGGATTACAGGCGTGAGCCACTGCGCCCAGGCTAATAATTTCTTTTTTTTAAATAGAGATGGGGTTTCGCTATGTTGCCCAGGCTGGTCTTGAACTCCTGGGCTCAAGTGATCCACCCACCTCGGCCTCCCAGAGTGCTGGGATTACAGGCATGAGCCACCACGCCTGGCCCAAAAGATTACATTTTTAATAAAACAAATAATACAGACTCTTACCTTAAATTTAGGATAGTCATTCATGAGGATCGTCACAATTCCAATATAAGGAACAAATCTAAAACAAACAAAAAACTGATTATCACAGAATTTCCGATGTAAAGCAGCTGTTGTCATTCACTGAATATTATCAATATCTTCTATAGAATACTAATTTTCAATTCACAAAGTCCATTTCTATATACTGCCCTATTTGATCCTTTCAAAAGCCCAAGTGATAGGAAAGTTAGGAATATCACCATTTTAGAGATGAGGAAACAGATGATCATGCCCAAGGTACATGGTTTCTGTGTGGCAGAACCAGCACCAGATAGATCCAAGGTCTTAGATCTCCAGGTGGTGACTCTAATGCTACATGTTGATACAGTGCTAGGGGCTAGGTTTATCATCATAACCTTCAGGAAGCTGTCAATCTAGCTGGGGAGACAAAGCAAGCACAGCCAGAATATTACAAAGTACTTCATGTTAAGTGGCCAAAAAGTGAGTGTAAGAGCTCATTATAGTACTTAGGATTTCACCACCTTCTCATTTTTTAACCACCTGTAAGCTGTGTGTTTGGTCCTATTAATCTTGAAACTTTTCTAGAACAGTTTTCATCACCATATGTAGCAAACCAGTCTCAGCTCCCATCTTCCTTTCCATCTTGGCAGCATTTGACTTTCATGACCACAAATATGCTCTGGAAATTCCTCCTTCTTGGTTTCTTAACGTACCACAAATTTGTTTCTTCACCTACTTCTTTGGCTGCTATACCTTCTTTTCACTAGCTCTTTCTAATTCCTCATGCCCCTAAAGTTTTTCCCCTCAAACTAAGCAAAACCACCTGTTAAATTATCTTACAGCCCCCGATACATTTCCTTTGAGGTCTTTATAATAATTATCATACTTTTACTTAAATAATTAGTTGTACAACAGATTCTATACATGTCTGTCTCCCCTACCAAACTAGAAGCTCTGTAAGGGCAACAATGATGCCCATCTTGTTCCCCCTGTATCCTCAAGGTCAACATAGTGCCTTACACATAGGAGATATCCAGTACATCCTGCCTGATTGAATGTTTGAATGTCCGGGCCTCTTCTTTTTGCTCTCTCTTGGGGAAATCCTATTTTCTCCCAGGGCTTAAATTCCTCTCCATGCAAAAGACTACTTTGACATCATAAGAATTCAGGGCAGAAAGAGAAAATTAGCAGGGTACCATCAATGTGGGCGGAAGAGGTGGTTAGCAAATGTAATACTTTCTTCTTTATCCTCCTCTGCTATCGCTGGACTCCAGAGTGGACTGGCAATATTGTACTAAGCTAGAGCCTGTCATAGGGACGCTGAGCTGAAGTGGAGGCTGACCTTTGTACACTTTAAAAATTGCCCAGATACTTTTATTCAGGGTACCTACAATCTTTGCACCATGCCAAAGACAGCACAAACAGAAATTACCTCCCACATAATATCTACGCCATCAAAGCCTCAGGCAAACTTGAAGAACACACATTTTGTTTTTGACACATTTCACTTCCCTTTAAGAACTCCCCTCACTTCCTGTCTCTTGTCCTCACCCCTCTCTGTCCTCTCCCTTCAGGATCACTGAGACCTGTCTCTCTTGCCCCATCTCCAAACTCCCATTCCATACACTGGTGTTTCTTTTCTTTCTTTTTTTTTTTTTTTGAGACGGAGTCTTGCTCTGTCGCCCAGGCTGGAGTGCAGTGGCGCCATCTCGGCTCAGTGCAAGCTCCGCCTCCGGCGTTCACGCCATTCTCCTGCCTCAGCCTCTCCAAGTAGCTGGGACTACAGGCGCCCGCCACCACGCCCGGCTAATTTTTTTGTAATTTTAGTAGAGACGGGGTTTCACCGTAGTCTCGATCTCCTGACCTTGTGATCCGCCCGCCTTGGCCTCCCAAAGTGCTGGGATTACAAGTGTGAGCCACCGCGCCTGGCCACTGGTGTTTCTTAAAGCCTAGACCTCCTCTGTCACAACCACTTGATGGCTTGTTAAAAATGCAGATTCTTGGCTGGGCACGGTAGCTCACGCCTGTAATCCCAGCACTTAGGTAGGCTGAGGCGGGTGGATCACGAGGTCAGGAGATTGAGACCATCCTGACCAACATGGTGAAACCCTGTCACTACTAAAAATATAAAAATTAGCTGGGCATGGTGGTGCATGCCTGTAATCCCAGCTACTCAGGAGGTTGTAGCAGCAGAATCGCTTGAACCCGGGAAGTGGAAGTTGCACTGAGCTGAGATTGTGCCACTGCATGCCAGCCTGGTGAGAAAGAGCGAGACTCTGTCTCAAAAAAAATAAATAAACAAATAAAAAATAAAAATGCAGATTCTTATATCTTTCCCAGACCAACTAAGCCAGGGAATTTCTGAAAGGTGGGGCCCAAATAATGCTCCTGCACATCAAAATTCAAGAAGCACAATTTTAGTGTGAGATGCACATATAGGTGTGTGATGGCAAATAATATCCCCTTCTTAGGGTTCATGCTTTCATCTCAACCCCTGGGATCTCCAAGAGCTGAAAAGTAACAGTCATTAAAGAATGGCATGGCTAAGCTCTAAGAGAATGGATAGAGGGTTTCTACATTTTATATATATTTATATATATATAATTTTTCCTTTTTAATGCAGTAACTGTTATTTATTTTGTCTCATTTTTAACACTTCCATAAAAGCAATAGCTTTCAATGAAAGTAAATCACCTAATTTAAGAACATAAAGGCAAATGCCTCACAGTAAAGTACAGATTAAGAGCTATAAAAGCATCTGTGATTTCTACTAAAACATTAAGCTGCTAATTCTGATCTAATGATCAATAAGGAGCCATTCTAATACACAGAGACTCTGTTACCTCCATGCAATGATATCTATGCCCAAAGAACCACAATCCTCAGCTCCCAGCAACCATATAGCCTGCTTGTGAATAATCCATGGAATTAAAAAAAATTTTTTTTTGATACATGGTCTTACTCTGGCACCCAGGCTAGAATGCAGTGGTGTGATCATAGCTCACTACAGCCTTGAACTCCTGGGCTCAAGCAATCCTCCCACCTCAGCCTCCCAAGTAGCTGGGACTACAAGTGCACGCCACCATGCATGGCTAATTTTCAAATTTTTTTGTAGAGACAGCATCTCACTACATTGCTCAGGCTGGTCTCAAACTCCTGGGCTCAGGCGGTTCTCCCATCTTGGCCTCTTAAAGTGCTGAGATTACAAGCGTGAGCCACCACACACAAACTGAAACTTTTTTTTAAAGGTTGGCTTTTCTTTGCCCACTGTAAGTGAAATGAAAGCAACTTGATCTTTAGGAGTAATATAAGCAAGATCTAAGGATGCCAGAATATGACGAAGCAGTCCAAAGTCAAACAAAAGATTTAATTGTCTGTACCACTGTTACCCTCCATGGACAGAGATAAGCAAAGAGTTGATAATCAAGTGTATAATGCTAGTATCATCAGTCATCTTAAATTCAAACCATTTGCACTTTTTGCCTATTTTGCTCAGATAAACTCATGTGCTAAAGCAGAGTTGCTAATAAGCAGGAGGTTTAAAGTAAGTAAAATGAATGCCATCCACAAAGCCAACTCCCACACCAGCCTGTGCCAAGTTAGTATCTAGAAGGTAAAATGCATTTCATATAGTTAAATAACATTTCCCTGGGAATTCTTGGGATCAAAGGTACTGCTGAGGAAGTAGCCTCAGAAGAAAGCACTGTCTCCTGATGCTCATAGAGATCATTAGACAAAAGGCCAAACAGTAAAGAAAAGATGCCACAAAAATTGAGACCCCAGTACAATTCTGTCAAATATCAAAAGGGGTCTATATCTGGAAAGTCTGGAATCCAGCAGCAACTAAATGAGAGAGTAAGAGAATATGCGATGACCAGAAAAGGATCATCTTGTTTCTAGAATGACTTGTTTCAAGTAAGAAGTACATTCAAAAAGTCTTATCCATAAAACTGATTTCAGTTAACAGAGAGCTCAATTACTCCACTCCTTCCTTATATATTTTTAATTCTTCTTTCCATTTTCAACATTTCTGTTCCCCGATCCTCTGCCAATCTTTCACCCTTTTCATCTGCTGCTTTCTGTTCCTTCTTGACTAATGAGTGCTCTTGAATTTTTCAACTTCCTGAGTTTAGAAAGAAATCACCTCTATTAATACTTAATTGGTTCAGTATTAGTTTCATTTTCTAAAATTGTTTTTATTACATGCTACAACATGAATAAGCCTTAAAAACATTATGCTAGGTGAAAGAAGCTGGACACAAAAGACTACGCATTGCATGATTCTGCTTATATGAAAAGTCCAGAATAGGGAAATGCACAAAGACAGAAAGCAGATTAGTGGCTGTCAGGGGCTACAGGAAGTAGAGGATGGGGAGTGACTGCTAATAAGTACTGAGTTTTATTTTTGGAGTGATAGAAATGCTCTGGAATTAGATAGTGGTGATGGTTGCACAATCTTGTGAATATACTGAAACCCACTGAATTGTACTCTTTAAGATGGTGAATTTTATATTCTAATATATGTGAATTATATCTCAATAAAATTTTTTTAAAATTATTTTAATTTAGAGCCTTGGGCCTCAACATAATTTTTTTTTAGTGTGCAGCTGTTAAAAAAAAAGAGAGACCAGCTGGCCAACATGGTGAAACTCCATCTCTACTAAAAATACAAAAAATTAGGTGGGCATGGTGGCACATGCCTGTAATCCCAGCTAATCGGGAAGCTGAGGCAGGAGAATTGTTTGAACCTGGGAGGTGGGGGTTACAGTGAGCTGAGATCAAACTGTTGCATGGGCAACAAGAGTGAAACTCTGTCTCAAAAAAAAAAAAAAAAAAAAAATTTTTTTTTAAATGCATAAAGGAGGCGGGGTGCAGTGGCTCACGCCTGCAATCCCGGCATTTTGGGAGGCCGAGGCAGGCAGATCACCTGACGTCAGGAGTTCGAGACCGCCTGGCTAACATGGTGAAATCCCGTTTCTACTAAAAATACAAAAAATTAGCTGGGCGTGG
This sequence comes from Nomascus leucogenys, assembly GCF_006542625.1. Lineage (NCBI taxonomy): Eukaryota > Metazoa > Chordata > Mammalia > Primates > Hylobatidae > Nomascus > Nomascus leucogenys. Next base: position 104,053,515 of record NC_044386.1, on the reverse strand, counting down.
CAGCACGCACCTGTAATCCCAGCTACTGGGGAAGCTGACACAGGAGAATCCCTTGAACCTGGGAGGCAGAGGTTGCAGTGAGCCAAGATCGCACCATTACACTCCAGCTTGGGCAACAAGAGCGAAACTCCATCTCAAAAAAAAAAGCATAAAGGAGGCCAGGCACAGTGGCTCACATCTGTAACCCCAGGACTTTGGGAGGCCAAGGCGGAGGACTGCTTGAGCCCAGGAGTTCAAGACCAGCCTGGGCAACACAGGGAAAACCAATCTCTACAAAAATTAAAAAAATTAGCCAGGTGTGATGGCATGCATCTGTGATCCTAGCTACTGAGAAGGCTGAGGTGGGAGGATTGCTTGGGCCTGGGAGGTGGAGGTTGCAGTGAGCCATGATTCTGCCACTGCACTCCAGCCTGGGTGATAAAGTGAGACTCTGTCTCAAGAAAAAAAAAAAAGCATGAAGACATATGTACTACAGTAACAGACTTGCCTGTGGAAAAGCTCTATTCTTAAGATTTGAGTACAGCCTGACTTTGAAATACCAGTTTAGTGTTTTATAAACACAATTTCCACAAAGGAAAGTGTTATGTTCCATTACGTGTTAAGCTCAGTAGAGGTACAATCAATGGAAAGTAAATTTATATAGTTAAGATTCTGTGCTCCTGCTGTTCATGTCTTAGGTTTTTTTTCCTACAGAAACTTCCTTAATGCAGAGAGTACTAGACTATTACATTTTTTAAGTAAAAGCTACAAAATGGTCTATAGTTTCAATGTTGGAATTTTAAAAATGGCATTAAATAGTGTGGAATTTTTTCTTTTCTTTTTCTCTTTTTTTTTTTTTTTTTGAGACAGAGTGCTGCTCTGTCGCTCAGGCTGGAGTGCAGTGGCATGATCTTGGCTCACTGCAAGCTCCGCCTCCCAGGTTCACGCCATTCTCCTGCCTCAGCCTCCAGAGTCACTGGGACTACAGGCGCCTGCCACCATGCCCAGCTAATTTTTTTGTATTTTTAGTAGAGACGGGGTTTCACTGTGTTAGCCAGGATGGTCTCGATCTCCTGACCTCGTGATCCACCCGCCTTAGCCTCCCAAAGTGCTGGGATTACAGGCGTGAGCCACCACGCCTGGCCCAGAATTTTTTCAAAAATTGTCCAGAAGACAAGTTACTTGAGTGAAAGCTCCCCAACCTTTTGTAGGATGATGCATCTTTTACCCAACCAATGGGCCAGAGTGAGCAGACAGAGCTGTAATAAACACTTAAGAATCAAGACCCAGGCCAGGTATGGTGGCTCACGCCTGTGGTCCCAGCACTTTAGGACACCAAGGTAGGCAGGTCATTTGAAGCCAGGGGTTCCAGACCAGCCTGGCCAACATGGCGAAAACCCATCTCTACTAAAAATATAAAAAATTAGCCAGGAGTTGTGGCACACACCTGTAATCCCAACTACTTGGGTGGCTGAGACATGAGAATCATCTGAACCTGAGAGGCGGAGGTTGCAATGAGCTGAGATTGCTCCACTGCACTCCAGCCTGGGCAACAGAGCGAGACTCTCCAGCCTGGGCAGAAGAGCAAGACTCTGCCTCAAAAAAAAGAAAAGAAAAAAAAAAAAAGAAGACCCAGATAAAGGAACACTCAGTTGTACTGGCAGGAGTATAAACGAAACAGGCTTGGCAAAATTTGTCAAAAGCCTTAACATATGAGTATGCTTCACCCAGTAATTCCACTTCTAGAAAATTACTCTGAAGATTGGGCAGAAATGCTGAGATATACATAACAAGGATATTCATCATAACATTGTTCACAATAAAAAAAGCTGGAAACAATCAGAATACCTAACAACAGGAGACTGAATAAAAGCTATATGGTCTATCCACAGGATACAGTACATGGTCTTTCCATAAAGTGGAATAGCATACAGCTTTGAAAATAATGATATGATGATAAATATATTGATTTGTAAATATGCTAGTAATTTTTTGGGTAAAAAAGGGGTTATAAGATAGTGTGACCATTCTCCTTTCACACACAAAATGCGTTTATGTTTGTATAAATATGTACATACTAGGGCTGGGTGCCGTGGCTCATGCCTATAATCTCAGCACTTTCAGAGGCCAAGACAGGTGGATCATTTGAAGCTGGGAGTTTGAGACCAGCCTGGCCAACATATCGAGACCCCATCTCTACTAAAAATACAAAAAATTAGCTGGGCGTGGTGACACACACCTGTAATCCCAGCTACTCGGGAGGCTGAGGCACAAGAATCTTTTAAGCCCAGGAGGCAGAGGTTGCAGTGAGCTGAGATCATGCCACCCACACTCTAGCCCAGGTGACAGAGCAACACTCTGTCTCCAAAAAAAAAAAAGGCAAAAAAAAGTACGTATTAATATTTTTATCTCTACACATAAAGGCTAATATAATGCAAACCAAAAAGTTAATAGTAAATATTTATGGAGATCAAGAAAAAGGAGACAAGAAGTGACTTTGCTTTTTGATTATTGGTATTTCCTTATGTTTCTACATGAATCTGTACATTTATAATTTGAGGAAAAACAAAGACTCAAAGAGATTGGTGAGTTTAAATAATCACATTAGCAGCATCTCGGAAACTGAGGAAGATGGGGACTAGCATTTCTCAGAAGCACTGATGACCTAATTTGGATTATAAAAGTATTTTCAGCTCCATCAAAGGAAAAGTTCCTTAAAGTGGGGACATATTAAAACAACAACAACAACCACAGCTCTGCAGCAGGCAAAGCACAACGATACCTGTTCTGATCTGATCTCTTTGGCCCCAAACTGAGCATCTCTCGTGCTGCAACTGAGAAAGCTTTCACTTAGCAACTCATACTTCCTTCTCTATGGGAACTGTGTATCTCAGGCCTCCTTACTGGTGTAATAACTCTATATCCATACAGTCTGTTCTAGGTCAAAAGGAGCAGAGGTTCTGACAGTGGCAAAAGCGCCATGTGGCATCTAACTAGTGAGAATTAGCAACTATCCATTTCAGAAATGTTACGCTAGTAATTTTTGTATGATGGTTAAGGTGGACTATGCAGCCAGCCACTTACGATCATCAGTATAATCTTAGATACATAACCTAACTCATTTATGTTTCCTCATCTGTAGAATGGGAATATTAGGGTTGTTCTGAGGTTAAAATGTGGTAATACTTGTAAAGCACTTAGAATGAGTCTCTGGTACACAATAAGCCCTAATAAACGTGAGTTATTGTTAATACTATTAATAACATTAAGGGAGCAACAATGCCATACTTCCTTAATACCAACAACTTACAATTCCTGTCCTCCACTGAACTGTTCTCCTGATAAAATCTGAAACAAACAGGCTTAATATAACTTTTTAATTTCATTCGACCTCATCAATTTCAAGACTAGAAATATTATGGATTAAATTAACATGATAAAACTAATTTGGATGAACACTTTGAATTGTTGACTTAGTACTTCTTAAGAAATATAAGTATAACCCCATCTCTACTAAAAAAAAAAAAAATTAGCCAGGCATGGTGGTGGGTGCCTGTAATCCCAGCTACTCAGGAGGCTGAGGCAGGAGAATTGCTTGAACCCAGGAGGCAGAGGCTGCAGTGAGCTGAGATCGCGCCATTGCACTCCAGCCTGGGTGACAGAGCAAGACTCCATCTCAAAAAAAAGAAAAAAAAAAAAAAAAAGAAATGTAACTTTCATGAGGCAGGATTAATAGTGCCCTAGGCCCCCAGAGCCTAGCATAGTATGGACATAAAGAGCACATGGAAGGTGCCCACTATTTCTTGAGTGAACCAAATAAGTGAACACATTTTTTTAAATTGTCACACCCAATTCACCATCTCATCACTAGTATTCTATTCTTTTATTGCACCCCACCCAGTTCCTCACCTTTGGAGTAGTATACCTGAAATTTTAGACACTTTTTAAGAAGCAAAATTTTCAAAGGACACAAGGGTGATTTGGTGGAACCAGAACCAAATCTCTATATTCAACTGTGTATGATCAAATAATATGATTGAGAGGGCCACACTTCAAGTGATATAAAAAGTTTGAGATGCTCCCCTCTATACTTACCCCCTGGCTCTCCCCACAACATCTTTTTTCTCTAGCCAATGTTGTCCTTGTTTATAGAGGCCTCGGTCATCAACCGCATTATTATCTCCTTTGGTCAAAAACTTGATATGCCCATTTTGCCTTAAAAGAGTAAAGGAAACCCAAGTCATCAAATACCTTCATGGCATTTAAAGCACAAAATCTGTTCTTCTTAACCAAAAATGTCTGTGGCACTGGGGTATCTTATCACCATTCTAGTGTCGAAATAATTATTTACTGAGCTACAAGAATGTTAATAGCTGTGTTGTTTATAAATAACTAAAAACAAACTAAAGATCCAATATTAAGGAGTTCAAATATTATGTAAGCATTAAAATAATGGTATGGAAGAATAATGACAAGATTGTACAAATTTTATTAAGTGAAGAAAAGAATGCAAAATACCATGTACAGTACAATCTCATTTTTATACTAAAATACATACACACTACCAATTTTCTGGAAACACAAAGAACAAAGGAACACAATAAACCGTCTCACAGGATATAATTGGCAAGATACGGACTATGGGAAACTACAGAATAACCTAGTTTCTCCAACTAATGACTTGTAAGGAACAAAGAAAGTTAGGGAAGTAACCTACAGATTAAACAAGAGATGGCCAGGCGCAGTGGCTCATGCCTGTAATCCCAGCACTTTGGGAGGCCGAGGTGGGCGGATCACCTGAGGTCAGGAGTTCGAGACCAGCCTGGCCAACATGGCGAAACCCTGTCTTTACTAGAAATACAAAAATTAGCTGGGTGTGGTGGTGGGCGCCTGTAGTCCCAGCTACTCAGGAGGCTGAGGCAGGAGAATCATTTGAACCCGGGAGGTGGAGGTTGCAGTGAGCCGAGATCACGCCACTGCACTCAAGCCTGGGTGACAGAGGAAGACTCCATCCCAAAACAAAAAAACAAGACTATAAAGCCACATCAACTAATTGCAGCTGAGGACTTTATCTGGGTCCAGATTCAAACAAATTGTTTAAGAAAGTTATGACACAATTGGGGATTTAAACAAATATCAAAAACTTGATGATACTAAAGAATTGTTTGGCCAGGCACAGTGGCTCACTTCTGTAATCCTAGCACTTTGAGAGGCCAAAGTGGGTGGGTGGATCACTTCAGCCCAGGAGTTCAAGACCAACCTGGGCAACATGGCAAAGCAAAAAATACAAAAAAATTAGCTGGCTCACTAGATGTTAAATCAGCAGAGGAAACATGATGGTGTGCGCCTGTGGTCCCAGCTGAGGTAAGAGGATCACCTGAGCCCAGGGAGATTGAGGCTGCAGTGAGCTGTGATCGCGTCACTGCACTCAAGCCTTGGAGACAGTGAGACACTGTCTTGAATAACAAATAATAATAACACAGGAAGGGGAAAAGGTGGGAGTAGAGATGGAGCATAATTGGCTATATATTAATCATCACTGGGACAGGGATGATAGATACATGGGGGTTCCTCATACTCTTCTGTACATGTCAGAAACTCCCCAAATTCAGAAAATAAAAGCAAAAAAAAGGTATTAGACAAGATCTAAAATAATACAGAGTAATGTATAAACAGACCAATGGATAAACAGTGGCTATCTATGGCTTTCTTTAGATTACCTTTATCTTCTTTTTTCTCCAACAAACATGAATTACTTTTATATTAGGAAAAAATGTTAGCTTTCAAAGAAAAAATACGTCAATTCTTCATATACGCCAGGGTTTACAGAAACAGTATTTTGTTTTTTTGTTTTGTTTTGTTTTGAGACAGAGTCTCACACTGTCACCCAGGCTGGAATTCAATGGCGTGATCTCAGCTCACTGCAACCTCCGCCTCCTGGGTTCAAGCTATTCTCCTGCCTCAGCCTCCCAAGTAGCTAGGATTACAAGCGCCCACCACCACACCCAGCTATTTTTTTGTATTTTTAGTAGAGACAGGGTTTCACCATGTTGGCCAGGCTGGTCTGGAACTCCTGACTTCATGATCCGCCCACCTCGGCCTCCCAAAGTGCTAGGATTACAGGCGTGAGCCACCGTGCCCAGCCAGGAACAGCATTTTGCTTGATCAGAAAATTATTAGTTTAATTCTACTAAGGAACCATGAAGTTTCTGGTAATTTTAAAATTTAATTGAAAGCAAAGTATATTTTACAGTTGATAAAGACTAGCTGAAAATTAATTCAAGTGCATTTGGATTGACCACTGAAGTAGAAAGAAGAAAATTCGCTTCAGGTTTCTACGGGCTAATATCTACTTAGATTCTAAGTCAGAAACTGGCTCACTAGATGTTAAATCTGCAGAGGAAACTAAATTGGGAGGTGTTGCAAACACCAAAGATGGTTACGTGCAAACAGTCACATTAAAAATAAAAATAAGTTAGAAAAAATGCAAATATATACAGAGAAAAATAATCTGTAGCTGACAATTCAGTAAGTGAAAAAAGGAAAAATTCTGAAGGGTAAAAGAGGACAGGTGCTAGGAGGGGCTCGCTGCAAGAGTGAAAGTCAGGAGCAGCAGGAAGGAAAACTGAATTCAACCCAGAAAACAATATCAACTCCACACGTGCAGAAAAGGCAAATCAGATATGAAGAGATAAAAATCCAGGAAATGGGGAACTCCCAGAAAAAGGAAAGGCTGCTAGAGAGATCTGGACTATTCCCAAAGACTTGATGTGCTGGCAAAACAAACTAACAAACAAACATACTAACACACCCAATTTCCCCTTCTGGGATATAATCAGGAGATATCACTATAGCTTTTTCAAAAAAGCATAGATATCCTTCATCTACTTAGTGGTGAAACAAATATTCTCTGGTGGCAACCAGCTCTTATTAGACCTATTTTTTTTTTTTTTTTTTGAGACGGAGTTTCGCACTTGTCACCCAGGCTGGAGTGCAATGACGCGATCTTGGCTCACTGCAACCTCAGCCTCCCGAGCAACTGGGATTAAAGGCGTGCACCACCATGCCCAGTTAATTTTTGTATTATTAGTAGAGACAGGGTTTCACCATGTTGGTCAGGCTGGTCTGGAACTCCTGACCTCGGGTGATCCGCCCTCCTTGGACTCCCAAAGTGCTGAGATTACAGGTGTGAGCCACCGCACCTGATCCTACTAGACCTATTAAGTCCTACTCCAGCATTTCACAAGTCATAGGCTCAAAATACTGAGTGAAGGCATATTTACATAGGATTTTTCCCTTGCTGGAACAAGGACCAAATATTTAATATTATCTACTTCTAGGGAGATCAAAGAGTTTAGAATTTAATTCACCCATCACAATACTGTGAAATTAGGAAGAAGGAAATAACCACTTTACAGATGAGAAAAAATAAGACCCCAAAAGCTAAATGGTTACAGAATAATGTATCCATCTGCATGGGAAAAGCAAAGCTAAGGATTAAGTCACCCAATGGTAAAATTTCTCTTTCCAAATACTTAATCACATGCCAGTGTTCAATACCATCCAATTATAATATCTCCTGATATGGTTTGGCTGTGGTCCCTACCCAAATCTCATCTTGAACTGTAGTTCCCATAATTACCACGGGTCATGGGAGGGACCCAGTGGGAGGTAATTGAGTCATGGGGGCAGGTCTTTCCCAAGCTGTTCTCGTGATAGTGAATAGTCTCATGAGATCCGATGGTTTTATAAATGGGAGATCCCCTGCACATGATCTCTTGCCTGCCGACATGTACGACATGGATTTGCTTCTTCTTTGCCTTCTGATTGTGAGGCCTCCCCAGCCATGTGGAACTGTGAGTCCATTAAACCTCTTTCCTTTATAAATTACCCAGTCTCAGGTATGTCTTTATTAGCAGCATGAGAACAGACTAATATACCTCCTATAGGATGAACTTACTAAATACAAACATTTTGAATATTATTTGTCCCCATATTTAAGAACAATGTTAATACTATTAAACCAAATGGGGCTGGGTGCAGTGGCTCACGCCTGTAATCCCAGCACTTTGGGAGGCAGAGGTGGGTGAATCATTTGAGGTCAGGAGTTCAAGACCAGTCTGGCCAACATGGTGAAACCCTGCCTCTACTAAAAATACCAAAATTAGCTGGGCGTGGTGGCGGGCGCCTGTAGTCCTAGCTACTCGGGAGGCTGAGGCAGGAGAATTGCTTGAACCCGGGAGGCAGAGGTTGCAGTGAGCCAAAATCGCACCATGCACTCCAACCTGGGCGAAAAAGCGAGACTCCATCTCAAAAAAAAAAAACCAAAAAAAAAAAAAACCCCAAATGGTAATTCTGACCAGATATTTCAGTCTCCCCAAAAAGAAAAAAGAAAATGGAAAATTTCTGAATATTAACAGGGTCTGTTATCTACACAGGCCTGCAAGTTGAAGGTATCTCAAGAGTCTGAAATAAATCACCCAAAACCCCAGATTACAAGTACCATATTTAAAATCATCAGAATTCCGTATAAAATTATTTTTAAAATTTAAGGATTTTCCAATTAATATATTCTCTATGAATCTGCCAGAAACAGTTTTAAACTGAAGTCTATGACTCATTCAATTTCTTTTTCTTTTCTTTTTTCTTTTTTTGAGATAGAGTCTCACTCTATTGCCCAGGATAGAATAAAGTGGCATGATCTCGGCTCACTGCATGCCCAGGCTGGTCTAGAGCTCCTGCGCTCAAGCGCTCCACCCGCCTCAGCCTCCCAAAGGGCTGGGATTACAGGCATGAGTCACCACACCCAGCCAAACTCACTCAATTTCAAAGGATCATAAATAAAAATGGAGAAATTTTCCTCCAGCTTAAACAAGGCCTGAGCTCAATTTGATTCTCTCTGATATATTTAGGGGAAAGTTGGTTCAGCTTTGTTCACAACAGGCATTGCTGAGAATGAACAACACAAATCCACTTTGAGAATCTGGAAAACACCATCCGTGCTGAATAAACCTCTATAATTCCAAAGTAATTTTTTTTTTTTTTTTTTTGAGATGGAGTCTCACTCTGTCATTCAGGCTGGAATGCAGTGGCATGATCTCGGCTCACTGCAACCTTAGCCTCCCAGGTTCAAGTGATTCTCCTGCCTTAGCCTCCTGAGTAGATGGAATTACAGGTGCCCACCACCACGCCTGGCTAATTTTTGTACTTTTAGTAAAGATGGGTTTTGCCATGTTGGTCAGGCTGGTCTTGAACTCCTGAGCTCAGGTGATCTGCCTGCCTCAGCCTCCCAAAGTGCTGGGATTACAAGCATGAGCCACTGCTCCTGGCCCCAAAAAATCTCTAAAAATTTAAGTTATTCCTTCCCAGTCAATAATATAATGTCACTTTAAATTATAGTATTTCCACATACATACTGATGTCTGATTTTATTAAAAAAAATAAGCAGTCATATCTTTATTTCACCAATGAAGAAAGAACTCTTCTAAACTAAAATGTTTACAGGAATTTCAAAAAGCAATGGTTGACAGTTCCCTCTTCTTTCAAGAACTGAAATCCACCAGGTGCAGTGGCTCATGCCTGTAATCCCAGCACTTTGGGAGGCCAAGGCAGGTGGATCTCTTGAGGCCAGGGGTTCGAGACTAGCCTAGCCAACAAGGTGAAGCCCTGTCTCTACTAATACAAAAATTAACCGGGCATGGTGGCACATGCCTGTAATCCCAGCTACTCAGGAGGCTGAGGCACAAGAATCACTTGAGCACAGGAGGTGGAGGTTGCAGTGAGCCGAGATAGCGCCATTGCATTCCAGCCTGGGTAACAGAGGGAAACTGTCTCAAAAAACAAACAAAAAAAGAACCGAAATCATGCCTACTCTTTCACTTCTCGTCTGTGTGTCATCCAGGATGCCTCCCTTTTCTTTCATTTCTTTCTTTTTTCTTTTTCGAGACAGGGTCTCACTCGGTCACCCAGGCTGGAGTGCAGTGGCACAAACACGACTCACTGCAGCCTCAAACTCCTGGGCTCACACAATCCTCCCACCTCAGTCCTCCAATTAGCTGGGACTACAGGCACATGCCACTACGCCCAGCTAATTATTTATTTATTTATTTATTTATTTATTTATTTATTTTTTTTTTTTGAGACAGAGTCTGGCTCTGTCACCCAGGCTGGAGTGCAGTGGTGCAATCTTGGCTCACTGCAACCTCCGCCTCCCAGGTTCAAGTGATTTGCCTGCCTCAGCCTCCCAAGTAGCTGGGATTACAGGTGCCCACCACCACACCTGGCTAATTTTTATATTTTAGTAGAGACAGGGTTTCACCATGTTAGCCAGGCTGGTCTCGAACTCCTGACCTCAGGTGATCCACCCACCTCGGCCTCCCAAAGTGCTGGGATTACAGGCGTGAGCTACCATGCCTGGCCTTTTTTTGTTTTGTTTTGTTTTGTTTTAATAGAGAAGGAGTCTCACCATGTTGCCCAGGCTGACCTCAAACTCCTGAGCTCAAGCCATTCTCTCACCTTGGCCTCCCAAAGTACTGGGATTGTAGGCGTGAGCCACTGTGCCCACCAGAAGATTCTATTTAGGATCTATCTTTATGTCACAGTTTTTTGGAATTATATACAGAGTCACTGACAGGTTGGGAAGTAAAAGGGAACCAAGAAAAACCTCTGGAAAAACCTTCAGGGAAAGAAATGAACTAATAAATAATTATTTATAGTTTTCAAAATGTTCACTAAACTTTCCAGCGTTCATAAAAATGGACTGGAAGAGGGCCTAGAGGTTCCTCACTGTTTTACAGTCTTTAGGCTATCAAAACTAAATACCACAAACACTTAAACAAAAGCACTTAGAAACAAAGATGATATACTTTGCACATACTTTTCATGAATCTTCAAGACTCGGTGAACTATAGGAATCTCTCTTCCTTCTATTCTAAAAACAACAATTTCTCCCACTCGTATGGGATCTTCAACTCGATTTGTTAGAAAGAGAAGATCTCCTCTATGAAATGCAGGTTCCATGCTGCCACTGGAAGGGAAAGAAGAATATAACAGCAAAAACAAAGTATGAGATTAAATGTACTTTCAAAATTAGATATTCAACAAAATATAAAATATCACTTTTGGAGTATACTCAATACCTTAACACCTACATCAACAGAAATGTGTATTGTTCTCACAATATGGTTTCCTCAGACTAAAAAGTTACGCCAAAGGATTTTTGTTTTAGTTATTAACCTTCACTAACTAGTTCCATTTCAAGTATTACTATTCAAAGAAGCTTAACTCTTGAAAAGGTCAGTGTCACTAATTCCTTAACCTTTTAAAATTTCAAATGACAAACAGAATATAAAAGAATGAACTTTAAAACGATGCCCTTATTCTCACTTCATCTGAAAACACTAAACATATTCAAATATGCAAATGAGAACTGGATCATATTCCTCTGCCATTTATAAAGATAACAGCCAAGATGACCTTATTATGTTCAACTCATTTAGAAGGAAAAACGGCTCATCAAGTCAAAGAACAGTCAGCTACAGAGATAATGCTTGTGTTATCAATTTACTTATTTTAAAAAGAGAAAAAAGAAAACCAAGGAATAAGCAGACAATTTTGCCTAAGAATTTCAGAAGTCAGGAAAAGATTCAATTCTATGGTAACAAGTAAGACTAACTTCTATAGAGTATCTTCTTACCTCTTACCTCTTCCATCCTACGCCAAGTCCTAAAAAGGTCCTAAGATATTTGCACTAATTTATGAGCCCCATTTTATCTATAAAGAAGTAGCCCATCAGTATTTTTCAGAAACTCAAGCTCCGATTTTCTATAACAACAGCTTAAGTAAGAATAGAAAGACAAGAAATAAAGTTCAGTGCGGGAATAAGTACAAACTCCAAACACTTTTGTTTAAAGACTCTCATCCCTCTATGTAAAGGGATATGGCAGTGGGTCTCAAATTTTGCTGCACATTGGAATGACCTGAGGAACTTTTAAAAAATCTCAGCCAAGTGCAGTGGCTTACACCTGTAATTCCAGCCCTTCGGGAGGCCGAGGTGGGCAGGTCACCTGAGGTCAGGAGTTCGAGACCAGCCTGGCCAATACAGTGAAACCCAGTCTCACTAAAAATACAAAAATTAGATGAGCATGGTGGCGCACGCCTGTAATCCCAGCTATTCAGGAGGCTGACGTAGGAGAATCACTTGAACCCAGGAGGCAGAGGTTGAATGGGCTGAGATTGCACCATTGCACTCCAACCTGGGCAATAGAGTGAGACTCTGTCTCAAAAAAAAAAAAGAAGAAAAGAAAGAAAAGAAAGGGGGGGCCAGGCACAGTGGTTCAAGCCTAACATCACAGCACTTGGGAGGTTGAGGTGGGAGGATCACTTGAGATCAGGAGTTCAAGACTCAGTCTCTGTAAAAAATAAAAAATTAGCCAGGTGTGATGGCATACTCCAGTCTGGGCAATGGAGGGAGGCCCTGTGTTAAATGTTCTCATCACAAAAAAATAGAAAGGGAAGAAACTTTTGAAAGTGATTAATATATTCACTTCCTTGATTGTGATGATGGTTTCACAGGAATATACTTACCCGCAAATTGATCAAGTTGCATACATTAAATATGTACAGCTTTTTGTATGTCAATCATATCTTGATAATTTGGTTAAAAAAGAGTAATCTAAGTACTATTACTTAGATTCTAGATAATGTTAATGCACTATTACTTGGATTCTAGATAATATTAATAATTCCATTTATTTTAAATCTGCACTCCATTATCTCCAGAAAAGATTTGGGCTTACAAAATTAAGCCCAAAATATGACAAAACTGTAATGTTTCTTTTTTTTTTTCTTTTTGAGACAAAGTTTCAATCATCACCCAGGCTGGAGTGCAATGGAGCGATCTCCGCTCACTGCAACCTCCACCTCCTAGGTTTAAGCGATTCTCCTGCCTCAGCCTTCTGAGTAGCTGGGACTACAGGCGCCTGCCACCGTGCCCAGCTAATTTTTGTATTTTTAGTAGAGACGGGGTTTCAACATGCTGGCCAGGCTGGTCTCGAACTCCTGGCCTCAAGTGATCTGCCCGCCTTGGCCTCCCAAAGTGCTGGGATTACAGGTGTGGGCCACCACACCCGGCCTATAATGTTTCAATCAAACAACCAAGTGGTAATTCTCTAAAAAACGAGTTACTAAATTAGGTATTAAAATCACTAAGAGTGGTTGGGCATGGTGGCCTATGCTTGTAATCCCAGCATGTTGGGAGGCCAAGGTGGGAGGATCCTTGAACCCAGGAGTTCAAGACCAGACTGGGCAACACAGTGAGATCCTATCTGCTATGGTTTGGCTGTGTCCCCACCCAAATCTCATCTTGAATTCCCACGTGTTGTGGGAGGGACCCGGCAGGAGGTAATTGAATCATGGGGCAGGTTTTTCCTGTGCTGTTCTAGTAACAGTGAATAAGTCTCATGAGATCTGATGGTTTTAAAAAGGGGAGTTCCCCTGTAAAAGCTCTCTTCTCTTGTCTGCTGCCATGTGAGATGTGCCTTTCACCTTCCGCCATGATTGTGGGGCCTCCCCAGTCATGTGGAACTGTAAGTCCATTAAACCTCTTTCTTTTGTAAATTGCCCAGTCTTGGGTATGTCTTTATTAGCAGCATGAAAATGGACTAATACACCATCTCTACAAAAAAATTAAAAAATTAACCAGGCATGGTGGGGCAGGCCTGCAGTCCCGCCTGCTCAGGAGGCTAAAATGGAAGGATCCCTGGAGACCAGGAGGTGGAGTCTGCAGTGAGTTATGACGGCGCCACCGCACTCTATCCTGGGTAACAGAGCGAGACCCCATCTTTAAAAAAAATATTCACTAAGAGTATGAGTGCAAAGATAGGGAAGGAAGCAAGAGTGGAGAAAAAAAATTCAGTACTATTTGTCACCATAAGAGATGGTATTAATGCCTTCAAAATTCCTGGAGTCTAGTTTAGAAGCGATATTTAAAGGTCAGCAGGAAACTTGGAAATAATTAGCGATGATTCTATCCTGACATTGAGAACATGCTACAGAAAAACTCAATTTGTGGAAGTACTATAACATCTAATGAGCCAAAACTAAATAACAGGCCTGGTGTATCAAAGTGCGGAATATAAAAAGACAGAAGAATTTCAGGAAAATAAAGTACAACGAGACACTTTCTTTTTTTTTTTTTTGAGATGGAGTCTCCGTCTGTCGCCCAGGCTGGAATGCAGTGGCGCAATCTCGGCTCACTGCAAGCTCCGCCTCCCAGGTTCATGCCATTCTCCTGCCTCAGCCTCTCCAAGTAGCTGGGACTACAGGCGCCCCCCACCATGCCCGGCTAATTTTTTGTATTTTTAGTAGAGAGGGGGTTTTACCGTGGTCTCGATCTCCTGACCTCGTGATCCGCTCGCCTCGGCCTCCCAAAGTGCTGGGATTACAAGCGTGAGCCACCGCGCCTGGCCATGAGACACTTTCTTAAGGGATGTAACAAAAACAAACCTTACATGGTAACCTTTTTGTAGAAAGGTCATGAGCCCTCTGGGGTTCTGAATGGAAATGCCTAACAAAGTGCGAATTGCTTTTCTCTCTCTCTCTCTTTTTTTTTTTTTTGGAGACAGGGTCTCGCTCTGTCGCCCAGGCTGGAGTGCAGTGGTGAAATCACAACTTACTGCAGGCCTCAATCTCTAGGGCTTAGGCGATCCTCCCACCTCGGCCTCCCAAGTAGCTGAGACTACAGGTGCATGTCACCACACCCGCTAATTTTTGTATTTTTTTGTGGAGACAGGGTTTCACCACGTTGCCCAAGCTAGTCTCAAATTCCTGAGCTCAAGCGATCCGCCTGCCTCAGCCTCCCAAATTGCTGGGATTACAGGCATAAGCCACGGCGCCCAGCCTGAGAATTTCTTACAATTGAGAAGTAGTGACTGATTTTCTTCCAGGCCCTTTTCTGGAAAAGAGTAGTTTCTAAGAGAATGATATACCAGTTATTTCATATCTCAATTTTTCTCCCAAGCAATGCCATGCAATTCCATGCCTCGAAAGGAAAAACTGTTACCTGAGCACCACTACAATTGGACTTTCACTTCCAGTTATTACCATTAACCCCTTCCAGATCATTAGTGCCGATGAGACAATCATTCCAAAATTTAGGACTTGATAATAGAGCTGCAAGAACAAAAGAGAAGAGATCAGATCCACCATTATCCCTACTTCGGAAAGCAATTGAAAGCAGTAACAATTTGAAAGTTTTAAGCAGTACTATTAGGACAACTACAGTTCTGAGACATTCTTTAATATATTATAATAATTATGCCATCAGCACATCAAAACAGGCCCCCCTTCTTTCATCCAAAGCACCCTGCTCCATTTTGTTTGGTAAAACATCAGTTACATTTATATAACACCATATTATTTTAAGAACATTTCACACAAGGTATTTCATTTGGGCTCCATAATCATTCAGCTTAAATTTAATCACACTCATGCTACTTACCAGCCAACAGTAATCTGTCTCTGCTTCTGAATTCCTCTATTACTTTTTCTTTTTTCTTTTCTTTTTTTTTTTTTTTTTTGAGATGGAGCCTCACTCTCGCTCAGTCACCCAGGCTGGAGTGCAGTGGTGCCATCTCAGCTCACTGCAACCTCCGTATCCTGGGTTCAAGAAATTCTCCTGCCTCAGCCTCCCAAGTAGCTAGGACTACAGGCATGCGCCATCACGCCCAGCTAATTTTTTTGAATTTTTAGTAGAAACTGGATTTCACCATGTTGATCAGGCTGGTCTCGAACTCTTGACCTCAAATGATCTGCCCACCTCCGCCTCCTAAAGTGCTGGGATTACAGGCATGAGTCACCACGCCCGGCCCTCTGTTACTTTTCTACCATACTTATCCCTTGATAATCATGGGAATAGTCAATGACATTTAACTCTACCTTCTCATTTTACAGTTAAGGAAACTGTCTCAAAAAGAGGAGACTTCACCAAGTCCTATAGCTTATCAGTCACATAGTCAAGACTTGAAGGTCAGCCTTCTTACTAAATTTCCAGTACTCCAACAAACTCTAAAATTCTGTGACTTGAATAAACAGATAAAACACCAGAAGGCATTCAATTTCAAATAAAGAAAATTCAGAACGTGTGGAAAAAGGCAAAAAATATTACAAAATCAGATAAGATAAATAATGTGAGCTAACTGTTTTGGGCCAAGGCTGGAAAAAGTATAGAGAGGATAACTAGACACCAAGGCAAATAGTTCAAGGAAAAAGCTGGTACTGGAAAGTACTGGGAGAAATCTGAAAAAGCATATTAAGGTCCAACTATGAAGACACTTAAACACAGGACTGAAACTGTGGATCTAACAAAATATTAGTAATATAAAGTGAAAAAACAAAAGTTTCAAAAGGTCCTACTCTGTTGCCCAGGCTGGAGTGCAGTGGCACAATCACAGCTCACCACAGCCTCCAACTCCTGGGCTCAAGCAATCCTCCCACCTCAGCCTCCCGAGTAGCCAGACGTGGTAATTTTTGTATGTTTTGTAGGGACGAGGTTTCGCCATATTGCCCAGGCTGATCTTGAACTCCTGGGCTCAAGCAATCCGCCTACTTCAGCCTCCCAAAAGGCTGGGATTACAGGTGTGAGCCACCGTGCCTGGTCACTTTAGTTAAGATTTGCTTGTGGACATTCTACACAACTGTCCTAGTCTCTTCAAAAATCCAATGTCATTCAATGTCATGGAAAAAAAGGTGGAAGACTGTTCTAGATTAAAAAGGACTAAAGAGATATAACAACCAAATGTAACACATAAACTTTGGTTTCTTTTTTGTTTTTTTTTTCTCATTCAGTTCTAATAATGCACAAACTTTGGCTGGATCTTGGTTCAAAAAAAACAAAGAGCATAAGAAAAAATTCGAACTATAAAAGACATTTTGGGGTGAACTGGGGAAACTCAAAATATGATTTGAATATTAAATGACACTAGGAAATTCACGTTAATTTTCTTCTTTTTCTTTCTCTTCTTTTTTTTTTTGAGACAGGGTCTTGCTCTATCACACAGGCTGGAGTGCAGTGACATGATCTCAGCTCACTGCAACCTCTGCCTCCCAAGTTCAAGTGATTCTCGTGCCATAGCCTCCCAAGTAGCTGGGATTACAATGGGCATGCATCATCACTCCCGGCCAATGTTTGTATTTTTAGTAGAGACGGGGTTTCACCATGCTGGCCAGACTGGTCTCAAACTCCTGGCCTCAAGCAATCCACCCGCCTTGACCTCCCGAAGAGCTGGGACAACAGATGTGAGCCACTGCACCTGGCCTCTAGTTTTCTTAAATTATGTGATAATGGTGTTGTGGTTATGTGTTTTACTGTCCTTATCACAGGAGATGCATATTAGTAGTAGTTAGCTAGCAGTTGTAGTTAGGGGTGAATTGTCATATCTGCAACTCATTTTCAAGTGATTTGGCAAAAAAAAAATTCTATATATGCACACACACATAAGTATACATAGAACAAATATGGCAAAAAATGCATAGAAAAAATGGAAGAAGCCAGGTGCAGTGGCTCACGTCTGTAATCCCAGCAATTTGGGAGGCTGAGGTGAGCAGATCACTTGAGGCCAGAAGTAGGAGACCAGCCTGGCCAACATGGCGAAACCCCATCTCTACTAAAAACACAAAAATTAGCTGGGTGTGGTGGGACATGCCTGTAATCCCAGCTACTCAAGAGGCTGAGGCACAAGAATCGCTTGAACCCAGGAGGCAGGGGTTGCAGTAAGCTGAGATCTCACCACTGTACTCCAGCCTGGGCAACTAAGCAAGACTCTCTCAAAAAAAAAAAAAAAAAAAAAACAAAGGAAGAAAATAAAATAAATGTTAGTTGTTATATTTGGGGGTGTAATACTAGGCGATTCTTATTTATTTCATTTTGATCATCTACATTTTCTACTTCTTCCCTTTTTAAATCAATTGTTATTTTTATCAAAACATTATACACACATACATACAAGAATATGTAAAAAAAAAAAAGCAATATCCTAGCCATAGCAGGCCACCTACATCAACCATTTTCATCTCTTCTAGCTATTCATTCTGGTGTTTACCCCAACCATTCTAAAAACTAATTGTTTGTTTACTTTCATACTAGGGTGTTAACGCATGATGTTCAAAATGTACAATGAGGGGCTAGGCACAGAGACTCATGCCTGTAATCCCAACACTTTGGGAGGCTGAGGTGGGAGGATCACTTGAGCCTAGAAGTTCAAGACCAGAAAGCAAGACCTTTATCTCTACAAAAAAAAAAAAAAAAAAAATACAAAAAAAGGCTGAGCGCAGTGGCTCATGCCTGTAATCCCAGCACTTTGAGAGGCCAAGGCAGGCGGATCACAAGGTCAGGAGTTCAAGACCAGCCTGGCCGACATGGTGAAACCCCATCTCTACCAAAAACACAAAAATTAGCCAGGCGTGGTGGCGCGTGCCTGTAATCCCAGCTACTCGGGAGGCTGAGGCAGAAGAATTGCTTGAACCCGGGAGGTAGAGGTTGCAGTGAGCCGAGATTGCACCATTGCATTCCAACCTGGGTGACAGAGCAAGACTCTGTCTAAAAAAAAAAAAAAAAAAAAAAGAAGGTAGAGGAAAACTTAGCACATTAAATAGAGATGTGGATGATTAAAAAAAATATCCAGAGGCTGGGCTCGATGGCTCACGCATGTAATCCCAGCACTCTGGGAGGCCAAGGAGAGCAGATCACCTGAGGTTGGGAGTTCAAGACTAGCCTGACCAACACAGAGAAACCCCCGTCTCTATGAAAAATACAAAATTATCTGGGCTTGGTGGCACATGCCTGTAATCCCAGATACTCGGGAGGCTGAGGTGGGAGAACCGCTTGAACCTGGGAGGTGGAGGTTGCAGTGGGCCGAGATCGCACCATTGCACTCCAGCCTGGGCAACAAGGGCAAAACTCCGTCTCAAAAAAAAAAAAAAAAAGAAAAGTTAGCTGGGTGTGGTGGTGCATGCCTGTAGTCCCAGCTCCTTGGAGGCTGAGGCAGGAGAATCACTTGAACCCAGGAGGTAGAGGCTGCCGTGAGCTATGATTGCCCCACTGCATTCTAGCCCAGGTGCCAGAGCAAGACTGTGTCTCAAAAAATAAATACAATTGTGATGAGGAATCCAGCTCTCTTGTACCATTTTCTATTTTCTCCCTACAATTAACCTGTCTTTCCTGCATACTTTTTAAAAACGTTACAAGTTTCATATTCTTATAAATGCACAGTTAATCTCTGAAAAGACAGACAAGAAACTGGGGAAGAGGAACCAGGAGCCAAGATGGAAGAAAAATATTTTCTGATATACATACTTCACGTTTTTACAGTTTTTACTATATGCAAGTATCACCTGTTCAAAACTAAACTGTTTCGGTTTATTTTTTTAAGTCCATGCTAATGGCCAGAACACTATTTTTCTAGCATTCCAATGAAGCACGGTGTACTGAATCAATGTAATTAATCAATTTCCACAAAAGGAAATATGAACATTTTCTCAGAGACACTTAGAAATATTTGCTGTTCTTTCAGTAATGGAGTGATGTGAGCACATGGGTAATCTGAAACCTACTTTGACACTCACATTTACAGGTAAGGAAACTGAGGCACAGAGAAGCTAAGCGACATGCTCATGGCTGCTTATCTACTGGCTGGCAGAGTAGCACTATTAGAACTCTGGCCTCCTAAATTCTACGTTTTCAAGATGGTGGCTTTTTAAAAGACAAAATGGGTCTTTTTATTCTGAAGGCTGAATTGAAGAAGTGGAGTGAGAGATGATAGAAGTAGGAAAACTAGCTTCTAAGACACAATTATGTCAACCAGAAGATAAACAGTGAGGAATTCAGTTAAGACTCAATTTTCCAACTTTCTGCACTAAAAATATCACCTACAGTACTGGTTAGGACAATAGATTCTGGGCCCTAATTCAGAACCTCTAAGGAAGGGGTTGTAGGATTCTACAATGTATATAGCTCCACAATCCCTTACTCAAAACCCTTGGGGGTCAGATGTGTTTCAGGATTCAGAATGGGTGTGATTTTGAAAAGGAAATACTTGCATGTACCCTATGTTACATATACTCTTAGCAGGGTTTATGGCAATATCCCAATATCAAACACATTAAGATTTTGGCAGCAAAACAAAAATTCACACTGAAGTAAATAAAAACTAAAAAAAAAAAAACAAAAAAAAAACCCTGCAGTTCACGTCTATTTTGTTGAGGAAAAAAAATTTCTATTTTCAAAAGGGCTCAGTTATAGACTTGCCAGAAGTTACCTAATAAGATATTTAATAAGATAACTGCTATTTAAAAGAAAAATGCCCACCGGGTGCAGTGGCTTATGCCTATAATCCCAGCACTTTGGGAGGTCAAGGTGGGAGGACTGCTTGAGCCCAGGAGTTCGAGTTCAGCCTGGGCAACATAGTGAGACCCCTATCTCTAAAAAAATAAAATAAAATTTAAAAATTAAGAAAAAAAAAGTGCCAGCCAAGGTAACATAGCAAGACCCTGTCTCTTAAAAAAAAAAAAAATTAATTAGCTGAGTGTGGTGGCACACACCTGTAGTCCCAACTACTTAAGAAGCTGAGGTGGGAGGATTGCTTGAGCCCAGGAGGTTGAGGCTGTAGTGAGCTGTGACTGCACCACTGCATTCTAGCCTGGGTAACAGTGCGAGATCTTGTCTCAAAAAATAATAATAAAAATGAACAAGTTAAAATATATAATTTCCTATGTCTTTGCAAGGAGGTCACTATCCCAGCCATAATTATCCTTCTCCTTTTGCTCAGACATAATACTTTTATTATGGAATTATTATTGTAAAATGTAGCTAATCATCAAGATCATCTTCCTCATTTTTATTAGAAAAAGAGGTTAAAAGTTCCTGATTATGTATAACTGGTATGTTCCTTAAAAGGTACCTATTTGTATACCGCTAAGTCAATCTGCAAGCCAAAACCTAAACAGAGGCACACTATTTGCTAAAACAAACACTCTATCTGAACAAAAGTTTGAAAAGTGTCACACTCTTCTCCCTTTCTTTTTACCCCTATTTTCCTGCCAACAGTCTTTACTCAAAAGTCAAACATATTGCCTCCCTAGCCCCTACTTTCTTTATCACTATGTCTGAATGCTTAGGAATGTATATAATCGGAAAAAAAGTGTTGCCTCTTTCTGTATTGGCAGAAATAAGGTGGCAGCTACCTAACCTCATATCATCTGATCACATCAAGCTATTAATAAAGACATTGCAACATATGTAGAATAATAACCATAGAATTGAATAGCCTTATTATTTTTTTCCAAGAAATGACCAGAACAATATTTCTACAATGCTCAAGATGAAACTAGAAAAGAATGATATCAAAGTTCTATATAATATCTCTCAGCAGCTGTGATATAGGGATTTGTGTTTACTATTCTTTTTTTTTCTTTTTAGGAAGTAGAGCCCTCCCCCAAAGTCCTGTGACTAGAATAAGCCACAAGACAACTTATAATCCACTCTAAGTAATATATAATAAGAAATTAAGAAAAACCTAACAGAAAATTCAGCAAGATAAGTTGATAATAATTTTAAATACTATAATTTAACGGGCTACAATCTAGAGGCTACATCCTGTGTATTTACTGATCACAACGATCAAATACACCATTGTGCTTCCTATTCTTGTAAGAGATATTTGAAGTTCAACATATAGGATATGTTCATAGAAATCAGAAGCAAAAATGTGTCTTAGAGCTACAAAATAGCAGTTGGCCTAAGTCTTAAATTCCATTGATCTTAAGACCTCAAATTAAGGGACTCATTAATCCATAATCACAATTCTCCTGCTTTCTAACTCATGAAAGGAGAAATTCGAAGCCAGGTATTACAGAAGGTATACTGATAGCAGCTAGAAGTGAAATTGACAGTGCTGAAAAAATTGAAATATCTTCAAATGGACACTATTATTGTGACCGAATAAAGTCAATGCAAGTCCTGGAATGAATCTTAAATGATAATTTTTTTAATCCCTAATAGTCTAAATAAGCATACCATCATTAAAACAACTTTCACTGCCGGGCGCGGTGGCTCACGCTTGTAATCCCAGCACTTTGGGAGGCCGAGGCAGGCGGTTCACGAGGTCAGGAGATCGAGACCACGGTGAAACCCCGTCTCTACTAAAAATACAAAAAAAAAAATTAGCCGGGTGTGATGGCGGGCGCCTGTAGTCCCAGCTACTCGGAGAGGCTGAGGCAGGAGAATGGCGTGAACCCGGGAGGCGGAGCTTGCAGTGAGCCGAGATTGCGCCACTGCACTCCAGCCTGGGCGACAGAGCGAGACTCCGTCTCAAAAAAAAAAACTTTCACTTTAAAAATCTGTTAAATCTTTTAAAATCTGACAAGTGAAAACATATTTAACATATACAAACACATGTACAGCAGCTCCCCTCATAATAGCCTCAAACCGGAAATAACTCAAATGCCCATTAACAGATGAATTCAGGCTCACTGGAGCACTTTGGATTTTGGATATTTCAGATTCGGGATGTTCAACCGGTAAAATGCAAATAGAAGTATTCCAAAATAAAAGAAAAAGTCCAAAATACTTCTGGCCCCAAGAATTTCAGATAAGGGATACTCAACCTGTACATAATCTTAGTATTTCCATAAAATGGAATACTACTCAGGAATACAAAGGAATTAACTATTGACACATGCAACATAGGTGAATTTCCAAAATATGCTGTCCTGGCCAGGAATGGTGGCTCATGCCTATACTCCCAGCACTTTGAGAGGCCAAGGAGAGCAGATCACTTGAGGCCAGGAGTTTGAGATCAGCCTGGCCAACATGGCGAAATCCTGTCTCTACCAAAAATACAAAATTTAGCCGGGCGTAGTAGCACATGCCTGTGGTCCCAGCTGCTCGGGAGGTTGAGGTGGGAGGATGACTTGAACCTGGGAGGCAGAGGTTGCGGTGAGCTGAGATCACACCACTGCACTCCAGCGTGGGCAACAGAGCAAGACTCTTGTCTCAAAAAAAAAAAACAAAACAAAACCAGAAAACAAAAAAACAAAATATGCTGTTCTAGCCAAAATGAGTTAGAGAGACCAAATTTACCTTCCTGCCTGAAATAACTAAAACACTGGACAAAATATATGAAATAAGGGTTTTCAGACATTGGACATGTGACTGTGTTCAGGTAGTAAGGACTGTGATTACTTAAAAAGGGGAAACAAAGAAGGTGAGACCTACAACTGCCTCAACTTATAGATCGGAGAATTTCCAGACCACAGGGCAAAGGAGAAATGCAGACAGAGCCTAGCAGTCTCCCTGACTTGAGGATAAAGAACTGGGGAGTTCAGCCAGGCACGGTGGCTGACGCCTGTAATCCCAGCTCTTAGGGAGGCAGAGGCAGGAGGACAGCTTGCGCCCAAGAGTTCAAGACCTGCCTGGGCAATATAGCAAGACCTCCATTCTCCACACACACAAAAAAAAACAAAGACACACACACACAAAAAAGAAGAACTGGGAGTTCAGGGAGGCAAAAGCAATGATCAGTGCATGCATGTGAGGGGACTACTGAGGATAGAAAAAGAACCATCTAAAAGGAGCGGATGGAACAATTCTCACAGCTCTTATGGCGTAAGAATAGTTTCTTTCCACCAGACAGAGTGGAAATCTTCACAGGGCTTTGGATTAGAGTACTCAGAAAGGTATTATTCACTTGTAGTGCAAAATTAGCCATAGACTAAAGGCTGCTCTGGATCCATCTAACAAAGCTTCACAAGAGCTTGAGAAGACCAAACTGTTTTCAACTAACTTGCCTGTATCCCAGAATGAAGCTCAAGAATATTTATGCAAATACAAAAATATCCAGCACCCAAAAAGGTAAAATTCACAAAGTCTGGCAACCAATAAAAAACTACTAGACATGCAAAGAGGCAAGAAAATATGACCTATAATGAGAAAAATCAATAAACAGAAACAGACCCAGAAATGGCAGAAATTATAGGATTAGTAGAAAGGGATATTTGCTGGGCGAGGTGGGTTATGCCTGTAATCCCAGCACTTTCGGAGGCCGAGGCGGGCAGATCACAAGGTCAGGAATTCTAGACTGGCCTGGCCAACATGGTAAAACCCCATCTCTACTAAAAATACAAAAATTAGCCGGGCGTGGTGGCGCATGCCTGTAATCCTAGCTAATCAGGAGGCTGAGGCAGGAGAATAGCTTGAACCCAGGAGGTGGAGGTTGCAGTGAGCCGAGATCATGCCACTGCACTCCTGCCTGGGTAACAGAGAGAGACTTCATCTCAAAAAAAAAAAAAAAAAGTAGAGGAAAAGTTAGCACATTAAGTAGAGATGTGTATGATAGAAAAAATATCCAGAGGCCAGGCGCGGTGGCTCACACCTGTAATCCCAGCACTTTGGGAAGCCGAGGCAGGCAGATCACCTGAGGTTGGGAATTTGAGACTAGCCTGACCAACATGGAGAAACTCTGTCTCTACTAAAAATACAAAATTAGCTGGGCGTGGTGGCGCATGCCTGTAATCCCAGCTACTCGGGAGGCTGAGGCAGGAGAGTCACTTGAACCCGGAAAGCAGAGGTTGCAGTGAGCCAAGATCACGTCATTGCATGTACTCCTGCCTGGGCAACAAGAGTGAAACTCCATCTCAGAAAAAAAAATCCAAGACCTAAATCAAACTTCTAGAGACAAAAAATAACAATGTCTGAAATAAACACCAGACAGGTGAAAATAACAGCTGACTAGGCACCTCAGAAGAAAAGTTTAGCAAACTTTAAGTCATAACAATAGAAATTACCTCAAATGAAAAAGCAAATAGGAAAAAAAAAAAAAAAAAGACTGAGCCAGGCATGGTGGCATGCACTTGTAGTTCCAGCTACTCAGCAAGAGGCTGTAGTGGGAGGATCACTTGAGCCTATGAGTTTGAGACCAGCCTGGGCAACATAGCAAGACTCCATCTCAATAACAATAATAATAATAATTTTTTTTTGAGATGTAGTTTTGCTCTTGTTGCCTAGGGTGGAGTGCAATGGCGTGATCTGAGCTCACTGCAACCTCCACCTCCCGGGTTCAAGCAATTCTCCTGCCTCAGCCTCCCAAGTAGCTGGGATTACAGGCATAATAGATACTTATATTTTATACCTATCGAGATCATATCACTGCACTCCAGCCTGGGAAACAAAGCAAGACTCCGTTTCAAGAAAAAAAAAAAATGTAAATGATCTAAATACTATACTTAGAAGTTAAATATTGTCCACTTGGATAAATAAAACAATGTTCAATTATATGCTGCCTACAAAAAATGCACTTTAAATATAAAGACACAAATATTGTGAAAGAAAAAAGAGAAAAACACCTATCATGCTTACATTAATCAAAAGAAAATTGAAGAAACAAAAAAGCAAGCTGGAGTGGTTGCATTAATATCATACAAAGTAGATTTTGGCTGGGCACAGTGGCTCATGCCTGTAATCCCAGCACATTGGGAGGCTAAGGTGGGTGGATCACGAGGTCAAGAGATCGAGACCATCCTGGCCAACATGGTGAAACCCCATCTTCACTAAAAATACAAAAATTAGCTGGGCATGGTGGCATGTGGCTGTAGTCCCAGCTACTTGGGAGGCTGAGGCAGGAGAATCGCTTGAACCCGGGAGGTGGAGGTGGCAGTGAGCCGAGATCGTGCCACTGCACTCCAGTCTGGAGACACAGCGAGACTCTGCCTCAATAATAATAATAGTAATAATAACAATAATAATAGGGGGGTAAGTTCATCATGAGGATGTAAAAATTCTAAACATTTATGCAACTAATAACACAGCTAATTTTTTCAAAAATTTTTGGCCGCGCGCAGTGGCTCACACCTGTAATCCCAGCACTTTGGGAGGCCGAGGTAGGCAGATCGTCTGAGATCAGGAGTTTGAGACCAGCCTGGCCAACATGGTGAAACCCCATCTCTACTAAAAATACAAAAATTAGCTGGGCGTGGTGGCGGGCACCTGTAATCCCAGCTACTCGGGAGGCTGAGGCAGGAGAATCACTTGAACCCGGGAGGCTCACTGCAACAGTGAGCCAAGATCACATGCACCACTGCACTCCAGCCTGGGCAGCAAGAGTGAAACTCTGTCTCAAAAAAAAAAAAAAAAAAAAAATTTTTAGAGATGAGGTTTTGCTATGTTGCCCAGGCTGGTTTCAAACTCCTGGGCTCAACAATCCTCCTGACTCAGCCTCCTGAGCAGCTGAGATTACAGACATAAGCAACAATGCCCAGTTTATAAATATATTTATACCAATATATTATACAACTTTACATATTAGACAACTTTGATGAAGTAAATCAATTCCTTGATACCAAACTACCAAAATTCACCCAAGAAGAAATAGACAACTTGAATAGACCTACACATAATTTGAATTTATGGATTTAAAACCTTCCCACAAAGAAAACTCCAGGCTCAGATGGTATTCACTGGCAAATTCTACCAGACAATTAAGGAAAAAAATTCTAACAATTCTACACACTAACTCTTCCAGAAAATTGCAGAAAAGTGAATACTCCCCAGCTTACTCTATTTATTTAGTAAGCCAGTTTTAAGCCAGTTTTAAGTAAGGTTCCACAACAGGTCCAAGCGTTGAAAGCTGTACTAGTACCTGGGATTACAGTAGTACCCACGTGACTCAGAAGATTTCATGATGACTGGTGTGTTGTAATGGATAGGGATGCTATATGGAGCCTTCGGCAGTCCTTTATAAGGAAATGACAGCCAAGACCTTTGGGACTGGGGACAAAGCTATACTGTCCTTTGGAGAATTATTCTCCTTTTGAGTAACAGCTTTTAGTTTGCTACTGAGTTCTTGTAGAGACTAAAAACTTGACCATGGGCCAAGTTACCATGTGACCTGAACTCCCTGACATGCACTGGATGCCTGGACGCTGTCAGATTCACCAAGCCATAAAATAGGGCATGCATAGCAGTAAGTACTCCATCATTAAGTGTAAGTGGTATACAGAAGACCGGGCTCAAGCACGTCCTGAAGACACGAGTAAATATGAGCAAGTGACTCAGATACCCATGGCTCTTAATGATGCTACCCTGCTTCCTCTCTCATCTTGCATTTACTGCCTCTTGAGGAGCTCCCTGTGACAGCTGACTAAGGAAGACTTTAGGCCTGATTTGTGATGGTTCAACACAAACCCTCTAGCACTAAGTGAAAGCAGACAGCTATAGCATTACATTCTCATGCAGGGTTGATCATGAAGGATTGTGAGGAAGAGAAATCCTCCCAATGGGCAGCTTCAAGCGATACAACAGTTGTTCATTTTGCCTGGATGGAGAGATGACTACAGATGTAGATTTACATTGATTCAAAAATGACTAGCAGTTTGGCTGGATGGACAGACACTTGGAAGGGACATCACTGGAAAGTTAAGACAAGAAGTCTGAGGAAGAGATATGTGGATACACTCCAAATATGTATATAGAATATGAAGATAATTGTGTGCCATATAAATGCTCATCACAGAATTACCTCAGCAGAAGCTCTTAATAATCAGGTGAACAAAAATGACTTCTGTAGATGTCAGTCAGCCTATTTCTCCAGCCACCTCTTACCCAATGGACTCATGACCAAAGTGGCTGCAGCAGCCAAGATAAAGGTTAGCAACATGGACTTCCACTCACCAAGACCTATTAGGTTCTAGCCAACACTGAGTGACTAGCCTGCCAACCGCAAAAAACCAACACTGCCGCCAATCCTGACGGCACGCTGATCATACTGGATCATTTCAATCATGAAAGGAACAGCAATTTCTTCTTGCTAGACTAGACTCTGGATATAGATTGGTCTTCCTTGTCTTTAGTGTTTCTGTCAAAAAGCACCATCCATGATCTTACAGAATGCCTTATTCCTCATTGTGGTATCCCATACAACATTGCTTCTGACCAGGGGACTTATTTTATAGCAACTAAAACACAGCAGTGGGCAAGCAGTCATGGAATTCACTAGTCTTACTATGTCCCTCATCACCTCGAAGTAGCTGGCCTAAAATAACAGAATAGAAGGCCAGTTTTCGATTTATTGTCTCTCAACTCCAAATCCACCCTCCTTCCTTGTGTTACTCAAGCTGAATCCTATAAACACAAATCCTCTGCCAGCTAGCTTAATGTTAGGTTTAATTAATAAAGGGTATTGAAAGGCCACTGCAAAACAACACAGGGCTTCCCCTCCTGGTTTCAACATGATTTTATTCCACCTGGTACCCAGTGGGTCTGTGTGTTGGAAGCCTGGTAGTGCTCACCTCAGGGACCATCAAGGTTGACTCCAGCCCACACTCACTCTCTGCCAAATTTCTTAACCTTCCAGTAATTCACGACTATAAACCAGCTACAGGTCAGTACTCTGGCAAATGGTAGTGCCATGATAGGTTGCATGTTCCTGTGACAGCCAAACCCTCACCAAAAGGTCTGAATCTCAGGCTTGGGAGGGGTTTGGGGTAAGGTGCTTTCTTAGTTCTTTCTTTGTTCACTCTTCCTCATCCTGAAGGATAGCAGCTGTTTTCTGCGTATGCTACTTCTGGAGTCTTTTTTTTTTTCTTTTTAAAGAGAAAGGGTCTCATTCTGTTGCCCAGGTTGGAGTACAGTAGCATGATCATAGCTCACTACAGATTGAAACTTCTGGGCTCAGGTGATTCTCCCGCCTCAGCCTACCAAGTAGTTAGGACTACAGGTGAGTATCACCACGCCTGGCTAATATTTTAATTTCTTGTAGAGACGGGGTCTCACTATATTGCCCAGGCTGGTCTTGAACTCCTGGCCTCAAGTGATCCTCCTGTCCAGGCTTCCCAAAGTGCTGGGATTATAGGCATGAGCCACTGAGCCCGGCGAAGAGTCCTCTTTTATCCCTTTTAGTAGTTTAGCATCTTTTAGTAGTTAACAGTTACTTATATTAGATTTCCCCTGTTCAATTACTGCTACAGTTACTCTCTTCTGCGTGACAGAAATGGCCTTTTCACAATGCAGTTATGGCACCAGCTAGGTGGCAACACTTTGTGGGGCTGGGGTAATGTCTAATGTCCTCCAGTATGTTGTATATGATCTGAACTGACAACCAACATTTGGTGCTGTTTTTTCTAAAGCTAGGATTCACTAGTCCAGGAATTAAAGGATAGGAATGGGTGTGACTCCTCTCGTCATTACCCCTAATGATCTGGTAGCAAAATTTCTGCTTCCAGACCAGGCGCAGTGGCTCACACCTGTAATCCCAACACTTTGGGAAGCCGAGGCAGGTGGATTACCTGAGGTCATGAGTTCAAGACTAGCCTGGTCAACATGGTGAAACCCTGTCTCTACTAAAAATACAAAAATTAGCCAGGCGTGGTGGTGTGCACCTGTAGTCCCAGCTACTCAGCAGACTGAGGCAGGAGAAGTGCTTGAACCTGGGAGGGAGGCAGAAGTTGCAGTGAGCCGAGATCGTACCACTGCACTCCAGCCTGGGCAAGAGAGCAAGATTCCGTCAAAAAAAAAAAAAAAAAAATTATGGTTCCCATCCTCACAACTTTTAAATCTGCTGATTTAAAGGTTTTATTTATTTATTTATTTAGAGATGGAGTCTCGCTCTTGTCACCCAGGCTGGAGTGCAGTGGCACAATCTCAGCTCACTGCAACCTCTGCTTCCCAGGTTCATGCAATTCTCCTGCCTCTGCTGAGTAGCTGGGAATACAGGTGCCCACCACAATGTCCAAAATTTTTTTTATTTTTAGTGGAGACAGGGTTTCACCTTGTTGGCTAGGCTGGTCTCGAACTCCTGACCTCAGGTGATCCACCCGCCTCAGCCTCCCAAAGTACTGGGATTACAGGCGTGAGCCACAGTACCTGGCCGATTTAAAGGTTTTAATTCACAAAGGTTTTAATCCATCCATCAAGGGACATAATGGTTCCATTAAACTGAATGTTAAGACTCCTACTTGGTCACTTCGGGCTCCTCATTCTAGAGAACCAAAATGCAGCAGGGTTATAATTGGCTAGGGTGATTGATCCTGACCATCAGAGAGAAATAGGGTTGCTACTACACCATGAGGAAAGCAAATGTAACTGGAATACAGAGGATCTCTGGGGCCCCTCAGTACTCCCATCTAAAAGTCAGTGAAAACTCCAACAATCCAATTCAGGTAGGACTTCTTATGACAACCCTTCAATAAAGAAGGGTAGGTCACCCCATCAGGCAAGAAATTATGACCAATTTAGGTTCTTGCTGAGAGCAGAGAAAGAAAACAGCTATGATCATGTGACCAATTACAGAAACAAAGGATAGTTATAACAGAAACGTAACTTTTGTTTTATCTTTATTCGAAAGCTAATATGATTAAAACAGGTGTGTATAGATGCCAAGTTGACAAGGGGTAGAATCTAACAGTTTTGTACTTTATCAACTTGGTTAAGCTAGAACTAGGTTTCCCCAAATCCCCTTCCCTGTATGGTTCTGGGTTAGAGTTGGCCAAAAAGAAATCTGCCCAAGATTTGGAAGGTGAAAGTGCAGTAGCTGCAATTACGCAGAAGGTCACTGTAGTTAGAGATGGTAAGACAGACACTGAGGGGCTAGCAGAATTCAGCTCTTCTGGCTGACTCAGAGACTAGATAGACAGTCAACGGCCTCCCGCGGATCTCTCCATCTGCTCTCCTTTGCAGTCTCACTCCAGCAGCTGGACATGGAATCCTGTCCCAGACTCCATGGCACGCTTAGATCTGTCCACCCAAACCAGTGCTTCAGAAGAGCTGCTTAGTGACATTCCTCTGGGTCTCTAACCCACTTTTAGACTCTTACGTATTACTTATCCAGCTTCTCCTACAATTGTGTGAGACTTTTTTTTTTTTTTTTTTTGAGATGAAGTCTTGCTCTGTTGCCAGCCTGCCAGCCTGCCAGCCTGGAGTGCAGTGGCGCAATCTTGGCTCACCGTGACCTCTGCCTCCCAGGTTCAAGCAATTCTCCTGCCTCAGCCTCCCGAGTAGCTGGGACTACAGGCATGCGCCACCAGGCCCAGCTAATTTTTGTATTTTTAGTAGAGAAAGGGTTTCACCATGTTGGCCAGGATGGTCTCCATCTCTTGGCCTCATGATCCACCCACCTTGGCCTCCCAAAGTGCTGGGATTACAGGCGTGAACCACTGCACCCGGCCGAGATTTTATTACTATAATAAATCCATTATTCAATAATATTCATAGTAGTTCTTCTTCCCAGACTAAACCCTGACTGATAAACCATGTTTTTTGGACAAAATTTTGGACAAAATTTTCCAGTTAAGGGGCAGACACCTTAAGTGTTTGGATTCTACATCTCACTTTCTTCCTTGAGCAGAAAAGATAACCCTTCTGAAGAAGAGTTAAAACCACAGTCTCTCCTAAGGGGAGCTCATCTTTACTGTTATACGCTTGTGCCATCTGGCTGTGGAAAAGAATAATCATCCTTGTCTTTATGTCATTTGTGGAGAGAATGTTATGAAAAAAGTAACAGATGTAAAATATCAAGGAATGGTAGCAAGAAAATATCTTTGTTACTATGGTACTGCATTCTGGATTTTGCTCAATTACATGGAATAAAGAATAATTTCTGGCTGTTCAAAAGAATATACCAGCTGGGCATAGTGGCTCACATCTGTAATCCCAACACTTTGGGAGGCCAAGGCTGGTGAATCACGTGAGGTCAGGAGTTCAAGACCAGCCAGGCCAACATGGTTGAAACCCCGTCTTTACTAAAAAAATATAAAAAATTAGCCAGGCGTG
The DNA here is from genome assembly GCF_006542625.1 of Nomascus leucogenys. Lineage (NCBI taxonomy): Eukaryota > Metazoa > Chordata > Mammalia > Primates > Hylobatidae > Nomascus > Nomascus leucogenys. The sequence continues at coordinate 104,021,723 of NC_044386.1, read as the reverse complement.
GTGGCACACGCCTGTAATCCCAGCTACTCAGGAGACTGAGGCAAGATAATTGCTTGAACCCAGGAGGCAGAGGTTGCAGTGAGATGGCACCACTGCACTTCAGCCTGGGTGACAGAGTGAGACTCTGTGTCAAAAAAAAAAAAAAAAAGAATATACCTGCTGATGTTAATTGCAGTTTACAATAAAATTTTACTTGTGATTTTCTTGTGCAAGTTTTCTACATTGAAACTTGGCAATTCATTAATAAATGTTGACACCCTGCCAGTGATAAAGATTTTCCTGATCCTAAATAAGACCAGATTACTTTTCCATAATCAAAAAAAGTAGTGGCTTTATCCTCTGTGTTGGATACACCTCCTATTTGCTTCACATTTATTCATATTAGGTCTATGACTAAGAAAAATTTCCTAGGTTTCTGTATGTTTCACTAGAGGGACAACTCGTTAAAAAAAAAAAAAAAAAAAAGAAAGTACCAAAGATACCTAGGCAACAGGGCGAAATCTCAACTCTACAAAAAATACAAAAATTAACCAGGCATGAAATGGAGTCTCACTATGGTACCCAGTACACCTGTAGTCCCAGCTACTCGGGAGGCTGAGGTGGGAGGATAGCTTGGACCCAGGAGGTTGAGGCTGCAGTGAGCTGTAATCGTGTCACTGGACTCCAGCCTAGGTGACAGAGCAAGACCTTATCTCAGAAAAAAAAAAAAAAAAAGAAAAGAAAAGAAAAGAAAAAGCTATCTAGAAATTGTTAAGATATCACTGCAATAACAGTTAAGAGTTGGGTGATACTAAGAGATAGGAAGATATAAAAAGAATGAAGGATCCTATTAAGTCTCAAGGACTTTACATTTAGGCAGGAAGGCATACTGATAATTAAAACCCAGAGAAATGCAAATTTAATCAAACAATATAAGTGGCCTGCAGGGAGCTAAGCACACATTTATGGGAGTCTGCTTAGTCCCTTCAGGGCTCAGACAGGGATCTAGTCACATCCTGGCCAATAAAAAAATCTCAGCAAGCAGAGAAGTCAATTCTAAAAATTACATGTGACACACATGTAACATAAAAATAATTTGGCATAACATACTTATTTTATTAGTGAGTAAATATCTTTTTTTTTTTTTTTAAGAGATGGGGCCTCACTATGTTGACCAGGCTACACTTAAACTCCTTGGGCTCAAGCAATCATCCTGCCTCAGCCTCCCTGGGCAGCTGGTACTACAGGTGCGCCACCGCACCTAGCTATCATTTTTAACCCCAGAATGATTTATAATTAAAAATAGAATGTTTAAGGGAAAGTGTGCATAGTGTTAATATTCTTATGTTAAGAACTCTGTTCGTATTTGTTTTTGTTTTTGGTATTGTTTTGTGTTTTGAGATGGAGTCTCTGTCACCCAGACTGGAGTGCAGTGGTGTGATCTTGGCTCACTGCAACCACCATCTCCCAGGTTCAAGTGATTCTCCTGCCTCAGCCTCCCAAGTAGCTGGGATTACAGGTGCACACCACCACGCCCCACTAATTTTTGTATTTTTAGTGGAGATGGGGCTTCACTACTTTGGCCAGGCTGGTTTTGAACTCCTGACCTCAAGTGATCTGCCAGCCTCAGCCTCCCAAAGTGCTGGGATTACAAGCGTGAGCCACCGCACCCGGCCTTTTCTGTTAGTTTTTTTGAGACAGGGTCTCACACTGTCACCCAGGCTGGAGTGCAGTGGCACAATCTTGGTTCACTGCAACCTCCGCCTTCCAGGTTCAAGTGATTCTTGTGCCTCAGCCACCTGAGTAGCTGGGATTACAGTCGTGTGCCACCACACCTGGCTAATCTTTGTATTTTTAGTAGAAATGGGGTTTCGCTATATTGCCCAGGCTGGTCTCAAACTCCTGGGCTCAAGCAATTCATCCACCTCGGCCTCCACCATTACAGGCGTGAGCCACTGCACCCAGCTATATTTGGTATTTTAACTTTTGTAAAATTTAAGAGAATTTGGCCTAGTGAAGTAATAAGTCAGCCTTAAAAATTCAGTTTAAAATGTGTAATCAGTTGCTTTAGATTTATTATTCAAATCAGAAAGTTTACTATTTATACAGTGCTGAAACATTTTAAGAGAACTTAAGTCTCAGATCTATAAAAATTATATAAGTAGTCCATGTTTGTTGAATAATCGAAGTTCTTTAAAATAATTTTTTAATTTATAAAGTTTAATCATTTTAAGATGTTTAACTTTGTAAATTAAACCAAACATAGGCTCTTAAAAGTGATTGTTGGCTGAGTGCAGTGGCTCACACCTGTAATCCCAACACTTTGGGAGGCCAAGGCAGGCGGATCACTTGAGGTCAGCAGTTCGAGACCAGCCTGGCCAACATGGTGAAACCTCATCTCTACTAAAAAAAAATACAAAAATTAGCCAGGAGTGGTGGTGCATGCCTATAATCCCAGCTACTTTGGAGGCTGTGGCAGGGGAATTGTGTGAACCTAGGAGGCGGAGGTTGCAGTGAGCCGAGATGGTGCCACCACACTCCAGCCTGGGCGACAGAGCAAGATTCTGTCTCAAAAAAAAAGTGATTGTTAAAATTTGCTACACTTTAAATAGGATAAGATTTGTAAACAAATTCTAAAAGTTTAAGAAAGAATTTAGTTTTAAAATTTTAGGTTTTATAAATTATTATTAGAACTAAAGATAACTCTAAATAGGCTTTTCTGCACACAAAAACCACCTCAATGTGCACTGAAAAATGCTCATGTCTTTAGGAGGCCGAGGTGGGCGGATCATGAGGTCAGGAGATCAAGACCATCCTGGCTAACAAAGTGAAACCCCATCTCTACTAAAAATACAAAAAATTAGTGCGTGATCACACACACCTGTAGTCCCAGCTACTTGGGACGCTGAGGCAGGAGAATCGCTTGAACCCGGGGGGGCGGAGATTCCAGTGAGCCGAGGTCGAGCCATTGCACTCTAGCCTGCGAAACAGAGCGAGACTCCGTCTCAAAAAAAATGCTCATATTAAGGCTGGGCGCAGTGACTCACACCTACAATCAATCCCAGCTCTTTGGGAGGCTGAGGTGGGCAGATGGCTGAGCTCAGGAGTTCACAACCAGCCTGGGCAACCTGGTGAAACCCAGACTCTACAAAAAACACAAAAATTAGCCAGGTGTAGTGTCCCTGGCCTGTAGTCCCAGCTACTCCAGAGGCTGAGGTGGGAGAATCACTTGATCCCGGAAGGAGGAGGTTGCAGGGAGCCAAGATCCTGCCACTGTACTCCAGCCTGGTCAACAGAGTGAGACCCTGTCTCAAAACAAACAAACAAACAAACAAACAAATAAAAATTAAAAAAAAAACAAACCTCTCATACTAATCAGTGGTGTGCTGGAACAAGCTTCCTAAATTTTCAGCAATTCTGCAAGCTGGTTGTTAAACACAGTGCTCTTAAAAAACTAGAATAATAAATTATATTAAAGGCCAGGCACAGTGGCTCATGCCTGTAACCCCAGCACTTTAGGAGGCTGAGGCCATCAGATCACTTGAGGTCAGGAGTTCAAGACCAGCCTGGCCAACATGGTGAAACCCCCATCTCTACTAAAAATACAACAATTAGCCACACGTGGTGGGGCACACCTGTAATCCCAGCTACTTGGTTGCAGTGAGCCGAGATCACATTACTGCACTCCAGCCTGGGTGACAGAATAGAGCGACACTCTATCTCAAAAAAAAAAAAAAAAAAAGAAGTCATACTCCAAACAAAGGCAAGAATACAAATAAAATAGTATATGACTATTAGCTAAAAGGACCTTAAAGATCACCTAATATTCTAGGGTGGTACCCAGAGACTAAGAAAGAATACAAGCAGCACTGTTAAAAATCAATTAATTTAAACAACTTGGCTGGGTGTGGTGGCTCACATCTGTAATCCCAGCAGTTTGAGGATCCGAAGTGGGAGGATCACTCGAACCCAGGAATTTGAGACCAGCTTGGGCAGAATAGCAAGACTCCATCTCTACAAAAAATACAAAAATTAGCCAGGCATGGTGGCATACATCCATAGTCCCAACTACTCAGGAGGCTAAGGTGGGAGGATTGCCTGAGCCCAGGAGTTCAAGGCTGCAGTAAGCTGTGATTATGCTACTGCACTCCAGCCTGGGCAACAGAGAGAGACCTTGTCTTAAAAAAAAAAAAAAAATTCTAAGAAACCCAACATACCTCTACCTCTATTACAAAGCCCAGAATCCAGTACACTGACAACATGAAATACTGGGGAGGATGTGGAGCAACAGGAACTCTCATTCATTGCTGGTGGAAGGCAAAACAGTATAGCCATTCTGAAAGTGTTTTATGGTTTCTTACAAAACTAAAACATACTCTTTTTTTTTTTTTTTTTTGAGACGGAGCCTTGCTCTGTCACCCAGGCTGGAGTGCAGTGGTGCAATCTGGGCTCACTGCAACCTCTGCCTCCCAGGTTGAAGCAATTCTCCTGCCTCAGCCTCCTGACTAGCTGGGATTACAGGTGTGCACCACCATGCTCAGCTAATTTTTGTATTTTTAGTAGAGACAGGGTTTCACCATGTTGGCCAGGCTGGTCTTGAACTCCTGAGCTCAGGCAATCCACCTGCTCGGCTTCCCAAAGTGCTGGGATTACAGGCATGAGCCACTGCGTCCGGCCTAAAAACCGATTAAAACTCCAAAGAATACATACTCTATGATTCCATTTATATAAAATGCATACCCCTCTATACTGACAAAAAGCACATTAGAGGTGAGACAGAAGGGGTCTTTTAGATGATATATATGTTCTATATCTTGATTGTGATCAGTATACATAAGTATAAAAACTTATCGGCCGGGTGCAGTGGCTCACACCTGTAATCCTAGCATTTTGGGAGGCCGAGGCAGGCGGATCATGAGGTCAGGAGATCCAGACCACAGTGAAACCCCGTCTCTACTAAAAATACAAAAAATTAGCCGGGTGCGGTGGCGGGCGCCTGTATTCCCAGCTACTCAGGAGGCTGAGGCAGAAGAATGGTGTGAACCTGGGAGGCGGAGATTGCAGTGAACCAAGATTGCACTACTGCACTCTGGCCTGGGCGACAGAGTGAGACTCCGTCTCAAAAAAAAAAAAAAAAAAAAAAAAAACTTATCAAACGGTACACTTTAAATGGATGGAGTTCATTTACTCAAGTATTCCTCTGTGGATCTGATAAGGAAAAAAAACCAAAACTCAAAGTAATCAGACACTTAACATATATGTAATATGTAATTAGGTATAAGCAGAGAAGTTATGCAAATAATAGCAACTTTTAGAGGAATAAAACAAAATTCTAGTTTCCCTCTTTCATTTGATTCTCAGTATCTACATGTATTGTCAATTCTTTCTCCTAGATATTATGTACAGATAAAGACCTCATTTCATAACTCTCCCTCACCCCATCATATCCAACCCCTCCTACCCATTCCTAACAACCTCTGGGAGGCCAGGGAGGATAATTTTACCATTTAAACTTCCACTAACCCTGAATGTCCTAGATGCAATGAATTCTGAACCACAATCACTCCATATTAGAGAAACACAGGGCAGAGTAGCCTACTCATTGTATCTTCATGTTTCTGTTCTTTCTTCTTGTCCATTTTGTTACAGCAGGAACAGTACCTTATATATCTCTATGCTTTAGAGCCTATCTAGCAGGTTTGCAAGTGCTGAGTGAATTCCTTCCCTTTTGATTATTGGAATGTTAACCAACCCAGGTTAAAGATGAAGCTATTAAGAAGGTCTTTCAAGATTCAGCTTAAATGCTAGTTTCTCCTTGAAGCTGTTTGTAATGCCCTGACTGGAATCTCTCAAAATTTTCCTACCACTGCTAGAACAGGTCATATCCTCTTTATCCAAGTGTTCAGGCTTTAAAGTAAGACCTGAGATCAAATCCACATCCTGCCATATACTTTCTTTTTTTTTTTTTTGAGATGGAGTCTCACTCTGTCGCCAGGCTGGAGTGCAGTGGCACCATCTCAGCTCACTGCAATCTCCACCTCCCGGGAGATTCTCCTGCCTCAGCCCCCTGAGTAGCTGGGACTACAGGCGTGTGCCACCAGGCCCAGCTAATATCTGTATTTTTAGTAGAGAGGGGGTTTCACCATGTTGGCCAGGATGGTCTCAATCTCTTGACCTTGTGATCCGCCCGCCTCAGCCTCCCAAAGTGCTGGGATTACAGGCGTGAGCCACCGCGCCCAGCCTACCTTCTATCTTAAGCAAATCACTAAAGCTCTCTAACAATGACATTGACCACAGCACAGCCAATACTCACCATGTGCCAGACACTCTTCTGAGGGCTTTATATGAATTAACTAATTTAATCTTCATAGCGATCCTACGTTTGCACAACATAGTGAATGCAACTAATGTCAGTGAAGTATACACTTAAAAACGGTTGAAATGGAATATTTTATGTTGCGTATCTCTTTACAACAATAAAAGTAAACATAGGCACAGACAGGTTAAGTAATCTGCTCAAAGTCACACAGCCAGTAAGTAGCAGAGCTACTTCAAACCTCTGAAATCTAGCTTTAGAGTCCATACTCTTAACTTCTATACTGTATTGCTTCTCAAAGTCTCATTTTCTTCATGTTTAATAAGAACATTACCCACCTTACAGGTGTATAAAGTGCTTCACACATGGCAAGAGCTCAAAAAAGTTATTGTTTTGCCTTAGTCCTTTTCTACACATTTAGGCTCCTTGAAGGCCGAGTCTTTCTTAACTATCTTTGCATTTCTCTCATTGTACCTAGCATAGAGTACAATAAATATCAGACTCAAATACTTTCCTCAGAGAAATATCTGTGACATCTAGAAATCCAAATATGGATTAAAAAAAGACAACACTATACAAGTAAAAATTTGAAGTGTTATGCCGGGCGCGGTGGCTCACGCTTGTAATCCCAGCACTTTGGGAGGCCGAGGCGGGCGGATCACGAGGTCAGGAGATCGAGACCACGGTGAAATCCCGTCTCTACCAAAAATACAAAAAATTAGCCGGGCGTGGTGGCGGGTGCCTGTAGTCCCACCTACTCGGAGAGGCTGAGGCGGGAGAATGGCGTGAACCCAGGAGGCGGAGCTTGCAGTGAGCCAAGATTGCGCCACTGCACTCCAGCCTGGGCGACACAGCGAGACTCCGTCTCAAGAAAAAAAAAAAAAAAAAAAAATTTGAAGTGTTGTCATAAAGATATAAAGTAACGTTTGCGCAATTTTTATAGAATGCTCAATTCTGACTGACAGAATTGACACTGAGCTAGCTAAGGCCTGAAGCGGAGTAAGGAAAGATTGTGTTATCTACTTCCCTAAGTGGCAGCTATAACTACAAAAAATGCAAGTCCAAGGGAAAAAAAATCCTTAATGGTGACATCAGGATAATCATAACAGTAAAATACTGTTTAAAACAAAAAAAAAAGTCCGATGCAGCAAAACGAAGCTCTACAGACACACTAGGCGCAAAAGATAAAACAGAGCAACCTTTTCTAAGGACTAAATAATTACAACAGTATTCTCAGTACTATTTGGCATACGATCTAGAAGATCAAGGTAGAGTAAAGTGTAAGGACAAAATCAGGAGACCTACATTTCCAGATCCCCGTGGCACTGATATTGGACTGTAAAACCATAGATTCCGAGAGCTGCCACCTTAGTGCTAAGCGGACGCAAGGGCAAGTAGTGTAACTGTTCCAACTCGGAGCCCAGAGTGGTCCAAGTCAAAGTCGATGCAGCCCGCTACGGTTCAGCTCTACTAAAGGGTCGCAAGGAGCTGAAAGCAGCAAAACGGCTTTTGTGGGGCCTACAATCGCCTTCCTGAGCGCCCCAGAAACCTGCTAAACCTCGTCTCTCCCGAAACCACCTGGAGTCGCTCCGACTGGAGAAATCAAGAGTCCGCCGCCTTAAAATGACTAAAACAATAAGCAACCCCAACTCCTACTTCAAGCGCGTACGGTTTCCATTTGCTCCCCTGCCTCAGTGGGAGGAATGGAACATGAAGACACCGCTTCCCGCCCCGCCCCAGGTAGGCCCTGAATCAGTTCGGGGTTAAAAATAATGAGGCGGACAAGGCGGCCTCTGGCCACAGACTCCAAAGAAAGGGAATGACCCGGGTATCAGACTAGCTCAGACCCTCACACCAGGACCCTGGGGTCCGCCGGGCCCCGCAGCAGCAGCCTCGAAGGGACAAGAAAAGCCAGGAGAAAAAGAGGACGGCCAAGCTCACCTGCCGCTTGTTCATCCGCCGCACATCGTCCAAAAAGTCTAGAGACAGCATGGCGGGGACGGCGAGCAGGACACCGGCAGGGGAGAGGGCGCGATGACCAGCGGGCGGAACTACTGGAGCTCTCGGGTCGGACTCACACTGGACAGGACCTCGCAGTGCTTGCACTTCCGCTTCCGGGGCGGGAGCTGGCACGGTCGGGCGCGGTCCCCGCCCCCCACGCCCCTTCGCTGCGGAGAACTGACAGAGAGACTCACGACCTTGCTAGTCCAGTCTCAGGCCTTGGCCTCGCCGGGGGAGGGTTCTCACGCTCTGGCTCTCGCCTGCCAAAAAACGACTGAACGCCACTTCCCGCGCTCGGCCCCGCGGCCCCTCACCGAGGCGGCGACCCAGGCTTAGATGGGGTGGCTGCCCTGCCACCTTCGGAAGGCGGGCCTCTGTGCCCGCGCGGCCAATCGCGAGCAACCTCTCCGGTGTGGGCGGGTAGAAGCGGTTCCGCGTCCCGGCTTGGGTATGGGTGTGGCAGTGGATGTGTCGCCTGACCGTAGGTTCCCGCTCGAGCAAGTCTCCTGCGCTATGGGAAGCTGAGGAGGTGCTTTCTTTCTTTCTGTCTCTGTCTCTCTTTCTTTACGTCTCTGTCACTGTTGAGGTGCTTGCTTGCTTGCTTGCTTTCTGTGTCTTTCTCTTTTTCTTTCTCTCTCTTTCTCTCTTTCCTTTCTTTCTCACTGTGTCGCCCAGGCTGGAGTGCAGTGGCGCAATCTCAGCTCACTGCAACCTCCGCCTCGCGGGTTCAGGCGATTCTCCTGCCTCAGGCTCCCGAGTAGCTGGGACTACAGGTGCGCGCCACCAAGCCTGGCTAATTTTTGTATTTTTAGTAGAGACAGAGTTTCACTATGTTGGCCAGGCTGGTCTCGAACTCTTGAGCTCAGGTGATCCGCCCGCCTTGGCGTCCCAAAGTGCTGGGATTACAGTCGTGAGCCACCGCTCCTGGCCGTCGAGGTGCTTTCATTAAGTGCTTTTCGAAAAGCGTAAGGTTGGACCGTGTGAGAGACCTTCAAAGCACTGCCTGAGCCTGCCAGGAGTTTACAGTCCAATTGGAGAGAAAACAGCCCGGGACAATTAGAAAACATCCAGATGGTGCAACAGCGTGATGAGACCACCAGTGGTGTGGGTCTTTAGGAAGTGGCTTCCTTTCCGACCTTGACTTTGTTGACAGGATTTGACATGGTTTCCTTGAATTCTACCTCCTGGTTTTCTTAACTTGGACACCTTGATGTGACTATCTTTTCGCTACCTTTTGCTTTGACTGGCCAAAGCTCCTAATACCCACTTCAGTCAACAAAGACTAAAGCTGGATTACTTGGTATCATTTCTCTTTTTTTTTTTTTTTCCCCAAAATAATCCTTCTCTCCCATTAGAGAAAGATGAATGAAGGATATACTGGAACTCTTTGTAGTATCCTCGAAATTCTTTAAATGGAAAGTCATTCCAAAATAAAAACTTGAATTTATTGGAAGATGGCTGTAATAAGACAAATAATAGTAAGTTTAGGGGAGGATGTGAAGAAATTGGAACCCTCATATACTGCTGGTGGGAATGCAAAATGGTGCAGCCACTTTGGGAAATAGCTGCAGTTCCTCAAAAGGTTAAAGATGGGCCGTCTGCAGTGGCTCATGCCTGTAATCCCAGCACTTTGGGAGGCTGAGGCAGGCAGATCACCTGAGGTCAGGAGTTCCAGACTAGCCTGGCCAACATGGTGAAACCCGTCTATACTAAAAATACAAAAATTAGCTGGGTGTGGTGGTGGGCACCCGTAATCTCAGCTACTGGGGAGGCTGAGGCAGGAGAATCGCTTGAACCCAGGAGGCAGAGGTTGCGGTGAGCCGAGATTGTGCCACTGCACTCCAACCTGGGCGACAGAGCAAGACTCCATCTCAAAACACACAAACAAAAAAAGGTTAAAGATGGAATCACCATATTAACCAGCAATTCCACTGCTAGGTATATACCAAGAAAATTGAAAACGTTTGTCCACACAAAAACTTGTACGTGAATGTTCACAGCAGCATTATCCATAATAGCTAAAAAGTGGAAATAACCGAAATGTTTATCAACTAATGAAGGGATAAATGTGGTATATTGGAATAATATACTAATAATTCCGCTGGTACAATGGAATATTGTTTGGCAACAAAAGAAAATACTACAACATGAATGACCCTTGAAACAGATTTAGTGAAAGGATCCACTCACAAAAGACAAAGTATTGCATGATTCCATTTAGGTGAAATATCTAGAATAGACAAATCCACAGAGATGGAAATCAGTGGTTGCCTAGGGCTGGGAGAGTTGGGGAAAATGGGGAGTGGCTGCTAATGGGTGTGGAGTTTCTTTTAGGGGATGCTAGTTCTACAACTATGTGAATATACTCGAAACCATTAAATTGTACACTTTACATTGGTGAATTGTATGGTATGTGTATTATATCACAATAAAGCTATTATGAGAAAGAAAAAGAAACCACTGGTGTCTGGCTCACTGTTAAATTCCTAGTGGTGAACACATAGCCTAGCACATGTTATGCCCAATAAATACTTATTGAATTTAAAAGTGTGTGTGTGTGTGTGTGTGTGTGTGTGTGTATTTTTGTTACCTCCAAAAACTGCTGCCTCTAGGCACCCCACACTTATTGAGTTAAAAAAAAAAATTCCTAATTTATCCAATTTAGGAAGACTTGTGGAAGAAAATACATGTGAACTCCATGAGGACAGGGACATTGTCTTGTCCACCCCTTTATCTCCAGCTCCCATAAGAGTACCAGACATGTAGCAGACAATAAGTGTTTGTTAATAAATATTAAATATGGGTTCTAGTCTAAATTCTGGCTAGTAGAACCCTTGGCCTATGCCTATTAATGTTGAATTCAAATCTAAAAGTGAGTGCCAGCAACTATTTAAATGAGTATCAATCTTGTAATGTGTAGAAAAGAGCCCTAAGAGAGGCGTAAAGTCCTGTGGAGTTTCAGATGTGGCAAAAGTCAATTCAGTTGGGGAGGCTTGTGGGGAGCTTAAAAAGGGCGTCAGGCCAGGCATGGTGGCTCATGCCTGTAATCCCAGCACTTTGAGAGACCAAGGGGGAAAGATCCCTTGGGCCCAGGAGTTCAAGACCAGCCTGGGCAACAAAGTGAGACCTCCGCTCTACTAAAACTAAAAATTAGGCCAGGCACAGTGGCTCATGTCTGTAATCCCAGCACTTTGGGAGGCCGAGGCAGATGGATCACCTGAGGTGGAGTTCGAGACCAGCCTGGCGAACATGGTGAAACCCTGTCTCTACTAAAAATACAAAACTTAGCCAGGCATGGTGGCAGGTGCCTGTAGTCCCACCTACTCGGAGGCTAAGGCAGGAAAATCGCTCGAACCCGGGGGCAGAGGTTGCAGTGAGCCAAGATACACCATTCTACTCCAGCCTGGGCAATGGAGTGAGACTCTGTCTGAAAAAAAAAAAAAAAAAAAAAAAAAATGCATGAGAAAGGAACAGGACCAGGGGAGAGTGATATAAACTAGGAGGATCTGCAAAGGCTTAATGAGGTTTCTTGTACTGCTCGGTGTCTCTTATGAAAATAATTCAGATATTTAGGACAGGTGATCCCAGGCTTGACATAGATGTAAAGCCTAAGGAATTCAATTTTCCAAATGTGGGACTCTGACATGCTATTTTCTCTGCCGACTGGGATGGCAATCTTTCTGACACATAAGTCTTTTGGGCCCTGTCAATCACAGTGTTATGTCTGGCATTTTCATTTATAGAGAGCCTGCTGGCCCCCCTGAAGGAAGCATCTTAGTATAGAAGTTAAGTTAGACCCACTTGGCTTTGAATCACAGATCAATTGCCAGCTGTTTGATTTGGACCAATTAGTTAACTCTTTTTCCAAAAAAAACTTATTAATTTAATGTTTCTAGAGACAGAGTCTCACTCTGTCACCCAGGCTGGAGTGCAGTGATGTGATCACCCTTCACTGCAGCCTAGACCCCCCAGGCTCAAGCAATCCTCCCACTCAGCCTCCCAAGTAGCTGGGACTGCAGGCACATGCCGCCATGTCCAGCTCAGTTAGCAATTTTTTAATCCCTAGTTTTCTGGTGTGTAAAGTAGGAATAGAAAAGAATTTATGTCATTTGAGGATTTAACAAAATAGTACATGTAAATAAGGCTGTTGGGGGCTGGGCATGGTGGCTCACGCCTGTAATCCCAATACTTTGAGAGGCCAAGGTGGGCAGATCACTCGAGCCCAGGAGTTCGAGACCAACCTGGGCAACATAGTGGAAGCCTCATCTCTACAGAAAATTTTAAAAATTAGCCAGGTGTGGGGACATGCCTGTCGTTCCAGCTACTCGGGAGGCTGAGTCAGGAGGATCAATTGAGTCCTGAAGGTTGATCCCTTAGTGAGCCATAATTGTGCTACTGCACTCCAGCCTCGGTGACAGAGAGCGACTCTATCTCAAAAAATAAATTAATTAAATAAATAAATAAAGCTGTTGTCACAATGGATGACAAATGGTAAGTGGACAAAGAATTTAATAATTATCGAAAACAAGAAGTGGGTTCAAACTGATACAAAAATTCTAGGCTAGGAAGGTCTGTCACTATGGTTGAGCCCTGGTTAACCACTTCTACACAAATCAAGGGTCTCTACCAGCAGAAGCAAAGTAGACGTCATGTGGGGTTTTTTGTTGTTGTTGTTGTTGCCCAGGCTGGAGTGGAGTGCAATGGTGTAATCTCGGCTCACCGCAACCTCTGCCTCCCGGGCTCAAGTGATTCTCCTGCCTCAGCCTCCCAAGTAGCTGGGATTACAGGCATGCGCAACCACGCCTGGCTATTTTTTTTTTTTTTAATGTATTTTTAGTAGAGACAGGGTTTCCGCATGTTGGTCAGGCTGGTCTCGAACTCCCAACATCAGGTGATCTGCCTCCCCTCGGCCTCCCAAAGTGCTGGAATTACAAGCATAAGCCACCGTGCCCACCCTGACTTCATGTTTTTAAAACTCTATTAAAAATAATTATAATCTTACCAGTTTCTCCTTCACCTTCTCAATGTAGGAAGTGGTGGGTAGAAGCAGAAGGTCCTCTATGACCCTGCCAGAAAAGGAAGTGGCCCAGGCATATCACAGCAAGCTGGTGCATAGGCCACACTGGAGATGTGGCTCTTCCCTGGTGCCATCTCCCACAAGGATCTATGTCAGTTTGCTGGTGGTTGTCTGAGGTCAGGTCAGGGGGATGCAGAGATGGAACTTTCTGCCTACCAACCCAGTGGCTATGGACATCAGAGACCAAGGTTTTAAAAGATGTAGCAGCTCTGTATAGCATGGGATAACAGAAATGTCATTCTCAAAAATCAAAGAGATATTACTGGAGTCACCCAAGTCTCCCTGGAAGATTTTTGGAAAGCTCTCTTTAAAAAGTCCCAGACAGCTGCAGGGACAGCTGTAAGAGGGAAGCACCAGTCTTCTGGGTTGGTATGTGTGTATATGTGATGGGGGTTGGGGAGGACACATCAATTTCCTGCTTGGCTATACTGCTTTAGCTGAAAGAAGAAAGGGGTCTTGATGTTCGTTTTGTGAGTCCTTAGAGAGATCCCTGTTGTGAATGTGGATGTCGTGTGGGTAGAGGATCAAGAGTGGGGACACCCTTAGCCTCTCCCCTCTAACTGGGCCTGCACCTCCTCCCTCTTGGAAGAGTTGCCTTTTGAGCTCTTGGATCTCATAGTTAATGACAGGGAAATGGCTCTTGATATCCCTCTTGATAGGTTAAGGGATCCTGTAGGAATCTGTTGAGGCAGTGAATCACCACTGGAAATGTGGCTTGTGTAAATCTGGATATGGATATCCAGAATACAATCACTTTCATTAGCAATCATTTATATATACATTCAAGTACTTTCAAATATTTACCTAAAGGCTCCTAAGAGCCTCTCTTCAAGGTAGTCATGCTGAATCTGTGTGATTTGGCTACTGCCTCCTCCCCTCCCCTCCTCTCCCCTCCCCTCCCCTCCCCTCTCCTCTCCTCTTCATCACCCAGGCTGGAGTACAGTGGCATGGTCTTAGCTCACTACAACCTCCACCTCCCAGGTTCAAGCGATTCTTGTGCCTCAGCCTCCCGAGTGGCTGGGATTACAGATGTGCCCCACCATACCTAGCTAATTTTTGTATTTTTAGTAGAGATAGGGTTTCACCATGGTGGTAAGGCTGGTCTCAAACCCCTGACCTCAGGTGATCCACCCGCCTCGGCCTCTCAAAGTGCTGGGATTACAGGCATGAGCCACTGCGCCCGGCAGGCTACTGCCTCTTTCATCAACTTGATATCTGACATTCCTTGCCAACTTGTTACCCTACAGTCCAGACATACTCAACCACCTATACTCCAGCATATGTCATAGGGATTAAAGAAGTGATCTCTGGAGCCAAACTGCTCTAATCCTTACTGTGTGAGTTACTTTACCTCTATATGCCTCCATTTCTTCATCTGTAAACAGATATTTTAGCACCCAGGGTTTTTAAAATTATTATTATTAGAATTAAGTGAGCTAGTCTGGGTGCAGTGGCTGATGCCTATAATCCTAGCACTTTGGGAGGTCAAGGTGGGTGGACTGCTGAGGCCAGGAGTTTGAGACCAGCCTGGGCAACATGGTGAAACCCTGTCTCTACAAAAAATACAAAAATTAGGCGTGTTGGCACACGCCTGTAGTCCCAACTACTCAGGAAGCTGAGGTGGGAAGATCTATCGAGCCCGGGAGGTTGAGGCTACAGTGAGCCATGGTTGCACTACTGCACTCCAGCCTGGGAGACAGAGCAAGACCCTGTCTCAAAAAAAGGATTAAGTAAGCTAATGAATAAAACCCACTAGAGACGCCAGGTGCAGTGTCTTACACCTGTAATCCCAGCACTTTGAGAGGCCCTGGCAGGAGGATCAGTTAAGCCCAGGAGTGCAAAGCCACAGTGAGCTATGATCCAGCCACTGCATTCCAGCCTGGGTGACAGAGCAAGACCCCTGTCTCTCTAAAAACAAACCAAACAGCGGGTGTGGTGGCTCACGCCTGTAATCCCAGCACTTTGGAAGGCCGAGGTGAGCGGATCACAAGGTCAGGAGTTCAAGACCAGCCTGGCCAATATGGTGAAACCTCGTCTCTACTAAAAATACAAAAAAAAAAAATTAGTTGGGAATGGTGGTGTGCACCTGTAATCCCAGCTACTTGGGAGGCTGAGGCAGGAGAATCATTTGAACTCGGGAGGCAGAGGTTGCAATGAGCCAAGATCGTGCCATTGCACTCCAGCCTGGGCGACAGAGCAAGACTCCATCTCAAAAAACAAAACAAAACAAAACAAAATACCACCAGAATAGTGCCTGACACTTAGTAAATCAGTAAATCATGGTTATTATCAGAATGTCCTCCCACTTAGAGGTCTGACAAACTCCTGCTTACTCTTCCAGACCCTGTCTAGGTGTTATATCCTATGTGAAGCCTGTCCAGACCTCCCCAAGTCAGAGTTAATTGCCTTTTCATTAGTTCCACACCTGTTTCTTTTTTTTCTTTTTTCTTTTTTTTTTTTTGAAACAGGGTCTCCCTCTGTCACCCAGGCTGGAGTGCAATGGTGTGATCACAGCTCACTGTAGCCTCTACCTCCTGGGTTCAAGCAATCCTCTCACCTCAGCCTCCTGAATAGCTGACACTACAGGCAGGTGCCACCGTACCTGGTTAATATTTTTAGTTTTTGTAGAGATGGGTTCTTGCTATGTTGCCCAGACTGGTCTTGAACTCCTGGGTTCAAGCAATCCTCCCACCTCAGCATCCCAAGGTGTTGGGATTACAAGTATGAGCCATCGTGCCCGGCCACATTTTTCTTTCTTTTTTTTTTTTTTTTGAGATGGAGTTTTCACTCTTGTTGCCCAGGCTAGAGTGCACTGACTCGATCTTGGCTCACTGCAACCTCTGCCTCCCGGGTTCAAGCGATTTTCCTGCCTCAGCCTCCTGAGCTAGGATTACAGGCGCCAGCCACCACATCCAGCTAATTTTTTATATTTTTAGTAGAGATGGGGTTTCATCATGTTGGCCAGGCTGGTCTCAAACTCCTGACCTCAGGTGATCCACCTGCTTCGACCTCCCAAGGTGCTGGGATTACAGGCAAGAGGCACCGCGCCTGGCCCCCATACCTATATTTTATATGTACTTTTTTTTTTTTTTTTTGAGGCAGAGTCTCATTCTGTCACTTAGGCTGGGGTGCAGTGGCTCGATCCTGGCTCACTGCAACCTCCTCCCCCTGGATTCTAAGCAATTCTCCTGCCTCAGCCTCCCGAGTAGATGGGATTACGGGCACCTGCCACCATGCCTAGCTAATTTTTGTATTTTTAGTAGAGATGGGGTTTCACCATGTTGGCCAGGCTGGTCTTGAACACCTGACCTCAGGTGATCTGCTCACCTCGGCCTCCCAAAGTGCTGGGATTACAGGTTTGAGCCACCTCACCCGGCCTATACGTATTTTTTTTTTTTTTTAGACGGAGTCTCGCTCTGTCGCCCAGGCTGGAGTGCAGTGGCACAATCTCGGCTCACTGCAAGCTCCACCTCCCGGGTTCACGCCATTCTCCTGCCTCAGCCTTCCTAGTAGCTGGGACTACAGGCACCCACCACCAGGCCAGCTAATTTTTTGTATTTTTAGTAGAGACAGGGTTTCACCGTGTTAGCCAGGATGGTCTTGATCTCCTGACCTCGTGATCCGCCTGTCTTGGCCTCCCAAAATGCTAGGATTACAGGTATGAGCCACTGCGCCCGGCCAGTATTTTTATATGTCCCTTATTACATGGAACTTCTATCATGTTCAATCTTCTAAATCTAAAATAAGGTGTCAGTGCCTCACCAGAGATTCTTGCTGTCCTAAAGAAAAGCTCATTAACACATTTGGGTCTATAACTAGTGAACTCGAACTGAACTGGTGAAGGAATATTTTTGGGGTGGAGTACTTCCTGTGTTGGGCCTGCCTAGTCGAGATTTGTCAACATCCTGCCTCCCAACTCCCACTGTTAACTAGGCTGCCCGGAGAAAAATGCACAATACCAGCCTCACCCCTCACCCTGGAGGCCCTAACCACACATAACTTCTTTCAGTTCCCCAAAAGGCTCTGGGCATTCCTTAAACCCGCTCTTTCTGGCGTTCTCTATCCCTTCCTTCTCCCCTTTGCTTAGCCATCCTTTACTCAATCTTTAGGTTCCATCTTAGACATCATTCCCTCCATCCCCAACCACCAAAGCCTTCTCTTATCTCCCAAAATGGCTTAAATTATTCTCCCAGGCAGCCACTGAGCCCTTCATACTTCCCCTATCACAGCACTTATCACATTTTATTGTCATTACTTGTCTGGCTCCTCTGGTAAATTGTAGGCTTCACAAGCCAGGCAATATATCTGTAAAGCTATCCCGAGGTACAGTCCCTGGCCCATAGTTGATGTTCAGTAACTGCTGTTAGGAGAAAAAATGGGTCAGGTGTAATGGCTCATGCCTGTAATACCAGCACTTTGGGAGACTGAGGCAGGAGGATTGCTGGAGCCCAGGAGTTCAAGACCAGCCTGGACAACACAGGGAGGCCCATCTCTACAAAAAATGAGAAAAAAATAGCTACGTGTGCTAAAGCCTGGGCAACAGAGTGAGACCCTGTCTCAAAAAATAAAAAATAAAAAGAGAGAGAAAAGAAATGAACAAATGAATAAAAGGAAATGAGTGTTCAGCAGCAGCACCTGCAACACATTCTCCTGCCTTTTTTTCTCTTTTTTTGAGATGGAGTCACATTCTGTGGCCCAGGCTGGAGTGCTGTGGTGTAATCTCGGCTCACTGCAACATCTGCCTCCCAAGTTCAAGCAATTCTCCTGCCTCAGCCTCCCGAGTAGCTGGGACTACAGGTGCGTGCCACCACGCCAAGCTAAGTTTTGTATTTTTAGTAGAGGCAGGGTTTTACCATGTTGGCCAGGATGGTCTCGATCTCTTGAACTTGTGATCCCAAAGTGCTGGGATTACAGGCATGAGCCACCACGTCTGGTTTCTCCTGCCTTTTTATCTTCCCAAAAGAATCTGTGCACCTGGTTTTGTTTTGTTTTGTTTTTTTGAGACGGAGTCTCTCATTGTCGCCCAGTCTGGAGTGCAGTAGCGTGATCTCAGCTCACTGCAACCTCTGCCTCCCGGGTTCAAGCGATTCTCCTGCCTCAGCCTCCCAAGTAGCTGGAAGTACAGGCGTGTGCCACTACGGCCACCTAATTTTCATATCTTTAGTAGACACAGGGTTTCACAATGTTGGCCAGGATGGTCTCCATCTCTTGATCTCGCGATCCGCCCACCTCGGCCTCCCAAAGTGCTGGGATTCCAGGCGTGAGCCACCAGCACCCGGCCACACCTGGGTTTTTAAAAACAAACAAACAGCAGGGCACAGTGGCTCATGCCTGGAATACCAGCACTTTGGTTGGGCAACATGGACAGGTCACTCGAGCTCAAGAGTTTGAAACCAGCCTGGGCAACACGGTGAAACGCCGTATCTACAAAAAATACAAAAATTAGTCAGGTGTGGTGGCACACATATGTAGTCCCAGATATTTGGGGGGCTGAGGTGGGAGGATCACTTGAGCCAGGAGGTCGAGGCTGCAGTGAGCCAAGATTGCACCACTGCACTCCGGCCTGGGTGACAGAGCCAGACCCCATCTTAAAAAAGTAAAAATAGGGCCAGGCATGGCGGCTCATGCCTGTAATCCCAGCACTTTGGGAGGCTGAGGCAAGCGGATCACCTGAGGTCAGGAGTTCAAGACCAGCCTGGCCAACATGGTGAAACCCCATCTCTACTAAAATACAAAAACTAGCCAGACATGGTGGCGTGCGCCTGTAATCCCAGCTACTCAGGAGGCAGAGGCAGGAGAATTGCCTGAACCTGGGAGGCAGAGGTTGCAGTGAGATGAGATTGTGCCACTGCACTCCAGCCTGGGTGACAGAGCAGAACTCTGTCACACAAAAACAAACAAACAAACAAAAAAACACTTAAAAACAAATAAACAAAGGAGAGCTGTACTGGAAACACTTAAAATTTAAAACTAGAGACTCTCAGAATATGAATTTTCCTCACTTCCTTCAAAATCCAGCTTACCCAATTAAACATGTTTTCAAAGAAAAAAAGAAGGAAGGAAGAAAAGAGAAAAAAAGTACAAAGAAAATACTCTAATCCTGAAACACTAAGAGTGGTTTCTATGTCTGAACTGTCCCACACAATAGCCACTCGCCACAGGGGACTCATGAGTACTTGAAATGAGGCTTAGTCCAAATTGAGATGTACTGCAATTGATAAATACATCCTAGATATGGAAGACTTGGTATGAAAAAAGAATATAAACTACCAATTACACTGATTTCAAGAAGGGATGATCATACTTTTTTTTTTTTTTTTGAAGCAAGGTCTCTCTTGACTAGGCTGGAGTGCCGTGGCTCGATCATAGCCCACCGCAGCCTCAAACTCCAACTCTGCTCTAGCGATCCTCCCACCTCAGCCTGCAGAGTAGCCAGGACTACAGGCGCATGCCATCATGCCTGGTGTATTAGTCAGGGTTCTCTAGAGGGACAGTACCAATAGCATAGATGTATATATGAAAGGGAGTTTATTAAGGAGTACTGGGCCAGGCGCAGTGGCTCACGCCTGTAATCCCAGCAATTTGGGAGACTGAGGTGGGCTGATCACCTGAGGTCACGGGTTCGAGACCAGTCTGGCCAACATGGCTAAAAGTCATCTCTACTAAAAATACAAGATTAGTCAGACATGGTGGTGCATGCCTGTAGTCCCAGCTACTTGGGAAGCTGGGGCAGGAGAATTGCCTGAACCCGGGAGGCGGAGATTGCAGTGAGCTGAGATTGTGCCATTGCACTCCAGCCTAGGTGACAAAAGCAAAACTCCATCTCAAAAAACAAACAAACAAACAAACAAACAAAACAAAGGGAGTATTGGCTCACAGGATCATAAGGTGAAGTCCCATAACATGCTGTCTGCAAGCTGAGGAGCAAGAAAACAAGCCTGAGTCCCAAAACCTCAAAAGTAGAAAAGCTGCAGCTTCAGTCTGTGGCAGAAGGCACAAGAGCCCCTGGCAAACCACTGATGTAAGTCCAGGAGTCCAAAAGCTGAAGGTGTCTGAGGGCAGGAAGCATTTAGCACCAGAGAAAGATGAAGATCAGGAGACTCAGCAAGTCTGTTCATTCCACTGTCTTCTGCTTTTTCTTTTTCTTTTTCCTCCTCTCCTCTCCTCCCCTCCCCTCCCCTCCCGTCCCCTCCCCTCTCCTCTCCTCTCCTCTCCTTTCCTTTCCTTCTTTCTTTTTTTTTGACAGAGTCTTGCCCTGTCGCTCAGGCTGGAGTGCAGTGGCACGATCTCGGCTCACTGCAACCTCCACTTCCTGGGTTCAAGCGATTCTCCTGCCTCAGCCTCCGAGTAGCTGGGACTACAGACGCCCACCACCATGCCTGGCTAATTTTTGTATTTTTAGTAGACACGAGGGTTTCACCATATTGGCCAGGCTGGTCTCAAACTCCTGATTTTGTGATCCGCCCGCCTTGGCCTCTCAAAGTGCTAGGATTACAGGTGTGAGCCACTGCGCCCGACCCTCTTCTGCTTTTTCTAGCTGTGCTGGCAGCCAAGGTGATGGTGCCCACTTAGATTAAGGGTGGGTCTTCCTCTCCCAGTCCACTGACTCAAGTGTTAACCTCCTTTGGCAATGCCCTCACAGACACACCAAGGAATGATACTTTGCATCCTTCAATCCAATCAAGTTGACACTCAATATTAACCATCACACCTGGCTAATTTATAGACAAGGTGTTGGTATGTTGCCCAGGCAGGTCTTGAACTCATGGCCTCAAGCAATCCTCCTGCCCTGCCTCCTAAAGTGCAAGGACTATAGGCGCGAGCCACTGTGCCCAGCAGTACATTTTTGTTTTTTAAATACAAAAAGAACACATGGCATTGGTCACATGACATGGGCTTATGCTAGTGGACTGCTCTAAAACTATCAATTTGGAAAAACAATGCTCATTAACTACTATTCTCAAGTACACCTCCATTCCTCTTCTTTTACTATAGATTCAAGGTATACATGTATGGGTTTGTTACACGGATATATTGCATAATGGTGAGGTTTAGGATGCTAGTGTACCCATCGCCCGAATAGTAAACATCGTCCCAGTAGGTCGTTTTTCAACTCTCATCTCTCTTCCTCATTTTTCTCATCTCTCCCCGCTTTTGGAGGCTCCATTGTCTATTATTTCCATCTTTCTATCCATATATGCCCATTGTTCAGTTCCCACTTGTAAATGAGA
Organism: Nomascus leucogenys; assembly: GCF_006542625.1. Classification (NCBI taxonomy): domain Eukaryota; kingdom Metazoa; phylum Chordata; class Mammalia; order Primates; family Hylobatidae; genus Nomascus; species Nomascus leucogenys. The sequence goes on along the minus strand of NC_044386.1, from coordinate 104,000,119 downwards.
ACATTTACTATTTGATTTTCTGTTTGAGTTATTTCACTTAGTATAATCCTCCCAAAGTGCTGGGATTACAGGTGTGAGCCACTGTGCCCAGCCAATTAAATTTATTTTTTGTTGAGATGGGGTCTCCCTGTGTTGCCCAGGATGATCTCAAACTCCTGGGCTTAAGCAATCCTCTCACCTCAGCCTCCCAAAGTGCTGGGATTACAGGCATGAGCCACCGTGCTTGGCTTAATAATATCCATTCTGACTGGTGTAAGATGGTATCTCATTGTGGTTTTAATTAGCATTTTTCTGATGATTGGTGATGTAGAGTATTTTTTCATATGTTGTTGGTTGCTTGTGTGTCTTCTTTTGAGAAATGTTTGTTCGTGTTCTTTGCCTACTTTTTAAGGAGGTTATTTGTTTTTGTCGTTGAGTTGTTTGAGTTCCTTGTAGTTTCTGGATATTAGTCCTTTGTCAGATGAATAATTTGCAAATATTTTCTCCCATTCTGTAGGTTGTTTGTTTACTCTGTTGATTATTTCTTTTGTTGTGCAGGTAATACTTTTGATATATTGAGAAAAGTATATTATCAAAATTAACTTCATTTGTTTTTTATATTACACATTTATTTATTTTTTAGAGACAGAGTCTCACTCTGTTGCCCAGGCTGAAGTGCAGTGATGTGATTAAAGCTCATTGCAGCCTCAGGCCCAGCCTCCCAAATAGCTGGGTCTATAGGCACATGCCACCAGGTCCAATGAGTTAAAAAAAAAATTTTTTTTTTTTTTTTTTAGACAGGGTCTTGCTCTATTGCACAGGCTGGAGCGCAGTGGTGCAATCACAGCTCCCTACAGTCAATCTCCCAGGCTCAAGAAATCCCAAGTAGCTGGGACTACTGGTGCGCACCATGACACCTAGGTAATTTTTTGTATTTTTTGTAGAGATGGGTTTTCCCCATGTTGCCCAGGCTACTTTTGAACTCCTGAGCTCAGTTAATCCACTTGTTTTGGCCTCAAAAAGTGGCGGAATTACAGGTGCAAACCATCATGCCTGGCCTAATTTTTAATTTTAATTTTTTTTTTTTTGAGACAGAGTTTTGCTCTTGTTGCCCAGGCTGGAGTGCAATGGTGCGGCCTCAGCTCACTGCAGCCTCAGCCTCCTGGGTTCAAGTGATTCTTCTGCCTTAGCCTCTTGAGTAGCTGGGATTACAGCCATGTGCCACCATATGGGCTAATTTTTGTATTTTTAGTAGAGACAGGGTTTTACCATGTTGGTCAGGCTGTTCTTGAACTCCTGACCTCAGGTGATCCACCCGCCTTGGCCTCCCAAAGTGCTGGGATTACAGCCATGAGCCATGCCCGGCCAATTTTTTTTTCTTTTTTTTTTTTTAAGATGGAGTCTCATTCTGTTGCCCAGGTTGGAGTGCAGTGACATGATCTCAGCTCACTGCAACCTCTGCCTCCCGGGTTCAAGCAACTCTCCTGCCTCAGCCTCTTGAGTAGCTGGGACTATAGGCATGCCCCACCACTTCTGGCTAATTTTTTGTACTTTTGGTAGAGATGGAGTTTCCCATCTTGGCCAGGCTGGTCTCGAACTCCTCCCCTCAGGTGATCTGCCCACCTTGGCCTCCCAAAGTGCTGGGATTACAGGCGTGAGCCACGGCGCCTGGCCTCAGTTTCATCATATTTTTATACCAAGTATGTTGTGATAAACAAGATTTTCCTGAGAAATAGGTGGGCTTGGCATGTAGAGGTTGATTTGCAAGCTGAGTCAGATGGCGACCTCCTTTTTGCTCAGATCTGCTTTTCCAGTACTTTCCTGGTCTACTAGATGCCCTTGAACCTTGGCATTTTTTCAACACCTTTTGGTGTAACCGCTGGGGTTAGAGCATTGGTATAGCAGCAGGAGTGACCCCTCACCATGTCCTAGTCCTTAGGTCCTGTTTGTCCAGTTTGCTCACCACAGCTGTCAGTTTTTATGTCTCTGGTTCTAGCCTGTGACCTGCCCATGAAACTGTACAGTTCCCTTTGCTTTATGATTTGGTTTTGGTTTTCTCTGCATTTTTTGCATGTGAGAGTTTGGCAAATATAAATGAAGTCTGTTCTTTTTTTTTTTTTTTTTTTGTGAGACGGAGTCTCGCTTTGTCGCCCAGGCTGGAGGGCAGTGGCGCAATCTCGGCTCACTGCAAACTCCACCTCCCGAGTTCACGCCATTCTCCTGCTTCAGCCTCCCGAGTAGCTGGGACTACAGGCACCCGCCACCACGCCCAGCTAATTTTTGGTATTTTTAGTAGAGACGGGGTTTCACCGTGTTAGCCAGGATGGTCTTGATCTCCTGACCTCGTGATCCACCCGCGTCGGCCTCCCAAAGTGCTGGGATTACAGGCATGAGCCACCGCACCTGGCCTAGGTCTGTTCTTTAGACAGATATTTTGAACTCACTCATCAGAAAATATTGATAGATGAGGGCCGGGCGCGGTAGCTCACGCTTGTAATCCCAGCACTTTGGGAGGCCGAGGCGGGCGGATCACGAGGTCAGGAGATCGAGACCACGGTGAAACCCCGTCTCTACTAAAAATACAAAAAATTAGCCGGGCGTGGTGGCGGGCCCCTGTAGTCCCAGCTACTTGGAGAGGCTGAGGCAGGAGAATGGCGTGAACCCAGGAGGCGGAGCCTGCAGTGAGCCGAGATTGAGCCACTGCACTCCAGCCTGGGTGAAAAAGCGAGACTCCGTCTCAAAAAAAAAAAAAAAAAAAAAAAAAAAGAAAATATTGATAGATGAGACATACATCACAAAAATCCTTGTAGTTGCAATAAACAACTTGCCAATATATGCAAACTATTTTCCCCTCTATTCTCTTGAATTAAGGGAGTATTTAAGGAAGGATTGATTCTCCTATGAAGCAACCATTTGGGTAGATGGCTGGGTGAATCAATTAGCCACATCATTGTTCTAAATACTCAGCTTTAACATTCTTGGCCATGTCCAGTTCATTCTCTGACCACAAAAGTTCAGCTTGGTTCTTTGCCTGAATTTTCTTCTATGTAAAGTCAGACTTTCTGTATCATGCCAATTTTTTGCATTGGGTTTTTTTTTTTTTTTTTTTTTTGAGACAGAGTCTCGCTTTATTGCCCAGGCTGGAGTGCAGTGGCACCATCTCAGCTCACTGCAACCTCTGCCTCCCGGGCTCAAGCAATTCTCCTGCCTCAGCCTCCCGCATAGCTGGGATTACAGGCATCTACCACCACGCCTGGCTATTTTTTTGTACATATATACATATATTCTTTGAAATGGAGTTTCACTCTTGTTGCCCAGGCTGGAGTACAGTGGTGCAATCTCAGCTCAGTGCAACCTCTGCCTCCCAGGTTCAAGTGGTTCTTCTGCCTCAGCCTCCCAAGTAGCTGGGATTACAGGCACCTGCCACCACACCCGGCTAATTTTGTGTGTGTGTGTGTGTGTGTGTATTTTTAGTAGTGACAGGGGTTTCACTACGTTGACCAGGCTAGTCTTGAACTCTTGACCTCAAAGTGATCCACCCACCTCAGCCTCCAAAAGTGCTGGGATTACAGGCATGAGCCATCGTCCCCAGCCTGCCTTTTTTTTTTTTTTAAAGGTGCTTGGTCATGTAAACAGATCATGCCAACTTAAAAAAAATCTGTATGCTTTCAGCCAAGCATGGTGGCTCACGCCTGTAATCCCAGCACTTTGGGAGGCTGAGGTGGGAAGATCTTTTGAGCTCAGGAGTTCAAGACTCTCCTGAGCAACATAGTGAGACCCCATCTCTACTAAAAATGTCAAAAATTAGGTTGGTGTGGTGGTGCACATTGGTAGTCTCAGCTACTTGGGAGGCTGAGGCAGGAGGATCACTTGAGCCCAGTAGTCTGAGGCTGCAGTGAGCTGTGTTTGTACCACTGCACTCCAGCCTGGGTGACAGAGCAAGACCCTGTCTCAAAAGAAATTTAAAAAATTGGCCGGGCGTGGTGGCTCACCCATGTAATCTCAGCACTGGGAGGCCAAGGTGGGTGGATCACTTGAGGTCAGGAATTCGTGACCAGCCTAGCCAACATGGTGAAACCCCGTCTCTATTAAAAATGCAAAAAAATTAGCCGCTCATGGTGATGGGTGTCTGTAATCCCAGCTGCTCGGGAGGCTGAGGCATGAGAATCACTTGAACCTGGGAGGCAGAGGTTGCGCTGAGCCGAGATTGCGCCATTGCACTCCAGCCTGGGCAACAGAGCGAGACTCCATCTCAAAAACAAAACAAAAAACATATAAAACAAAAGAAATTTAAAAAAATCTATATGCTTATATATTTGTGTGGGAAGGAGAATAATTCTAAATAATAAATGAACATAAATCATTAGTATATATGTTTCTTCCAATCCTTTCTTCCTTCCTTGGTGCTGACAGAAGTATTCCCTCTCCCTCATAGTGCTAACTTTTCTGCTTGTCTCTGGTATTAGGCAGGCAAGCTTTGGTGTTTTGCAGTCATATGACCTGGGCTCAAATCCTACCTCTGCCATTGACTAGCAGTGTGATCTTGGGCGAATGACTTAGCTTCTCTGAGCCTCGGTTTCCTCCTCTGTAAACTGGGAATAACATATTCTTATGGAAAATGTCTGGCCCAGAGAAGCTAATTACAATAGTATTATGCTGGCGTCATACTCCAGTTGACTTTTTTTTTTTTTTTTTTGAGATAGCATCTTGCTCTGTCACCCAGTCTGGAGTCCAGTGCCCAGCTAATTTTTCTTTTTTTTTTTTTTTGTATTTTTAGTAGATGGGGTTTTGCCATGTTGGCCAGGCTGGTCTTGAACTCCTAGCCTCAAGTGATCAGCCCACCTCGGCCTCCCAAAGTGCTGGAATTATAGGTGTGAGCCACTGCTCATGGCCTCCAGCTGAGTTTTTGAAGCCCTATTCCTCCCTCTCCTGCCAGCTCTAAAACTGCTGCCTTTACCTTAGAGGAAGGAAGAAGGAAGAGAAGGAGAAGGAGGAGAAGGAGGGGAAGGGGAAGGGGAAGGGGAAGGGGAAGGAGGAGGAGAAGCAGGAGGAGAAGAAGAAGGAGGAGGAGGAGGAGAAGAAGGAGGAGGAGGAGGAGGAGGAGGAGAAGGAGAAGAGAAGAAGAAGAAGAAGAAGAAGAAGAAGAAGAAGAAGAAGAAGAAGAAGAAGAAGAAGAAGAAGAAGAAGAAATAGCAGTAGTACAGCTTTTCTGACCTTTAGAAAGAAACATATACCTCACTTCACTCTGTTATTCTTTCTGGCGAATGTCTTACTTTTCTCTTTCATTGCAAAGTCAGTGTTCTCAGATTGCATGTGGTTTACTGCCTCACTGTTCTTTCTCCCTTTTCTTCTCTGCCGTGAGTCACCTGCTGTGACACTTTAGTGACCCTTAAGATACTTCAGTAAAGACCAGTGGATTGGCAAATCTAGCAAATCCCTTTTTTTTTTTTTCTGAGACAGAGTCTCACTCTGTTGCCCAGTCTGGAGTGCAGTGGCGTGATCTTGGCTCACTGCAACCTCTGCCTCCCAGGTTCAAGCAATTCTCCCTGCCTCAGCTTCCTAAATAGCTGGGATTATAGATGCCTGCCACCATGCCCAGCTAATTTTTGTATTTTTTAGTAGAGATAGGGTTTCATCATGTTGGCCAGGCTGGTCTTGAACTCCTGACCTCAGGTGATCGCCTGCCTTGGGCTCCCAAAGCTCTGGGATTATAGGTGTGAGCCACCGCGCCCAGCCAACTCTTTCTTTTCTTTTTTTATTTGAGATAGGGTCTCACTTTGTCGCCCAGGCAGGAGTGCAGTGGCACGATTATGGTTCACTGCAGCCTTCACCTGCTGGGCTCAAGCAATCCTCCCACCTCAGCCTCTCAAATAGCTGGGACTACAGGCGTGTGTCACAATGCCCAGCTAATTTTTTATTGAGACTGGGTTTCTCCATGTTGCCCAGGCTGGTCTTGAACTCCTGGGCTCCAGCAATCCACCTGCCTTGACCTCCCAAAGTGCTTGGATTACAGGCGTGAGCCACAATGGCCAGCCTCCCCTGTCTCTATTCTTCCGGATTTCACCACTGTGACATTCTGTACTCACCACTTCCCCCACCTTTTTTTTTTTTTTTAATGCTTTTCTCCTGTAGCTCCCATGACCACCAGAAGTTACCCAACCAGGCAGATCAGTATCCCTTATCAGCTCACCAGTCCTGAATAGTCCCTGACACTTGCATCTTCCTAGATCCCCTCTTTGAGACAGTGTGTTACAACTTTTCCTTTTTCCTCACCCCTCCCCCTTTGGTGACATTCCTTCCCACTTGCCTGCGGTTACTTCAGAGTCAGCACCTGCACCCACACTTGACTCCTCCCCTCCGGCTCACAAGCGGAAGTATCTTCTTAGCTAAAGCCAGCCCCTCTGCGTTTGCTCTCGATCTCTCCCCTCCCACCATTTGGCCCCCCTTAGGGGACAGAACAGATCATGAGTGATGCACCTTCAGCCTCTCCTGCTTTACTTTAAAATCTTGTCATCCTTTAAAATTCTTCCTTGCCCTCACTCCCCCCTCCGCATAGTTACTGCCCTCTCTCTCCTCCCTCATTTCTGCCATCAAGCCCAAGCTCTCATGAAAAATTCATTTAATCTTCACAGCAGCCCATGAGGATGGTGTCAGTATTGTCCCTATAAAACAGAAGTGGAGTACAGTTGCTTTATTAAACAAGGTCACCTGGCAGGGGTTTGAAGCCAGAGAACTGGGCTTAAGGTCTGTGCCTTGACCACTATGTCATACCATAATGCATGCCTCATACTGGATGGCGTCTGTTCCCAGCACTCAGCTCAGTGCCTTGCACATACATAATAGGGGATTAATAAATACGTCTGACTGAATAAATACATGCTGCAGGTTCTTATTCTTTCACTCTTAGAATGACTCACTAGGCCGGGCGCGGTGGCTCACGCCTGTAATCCCAGTACTTTGGGAGGCTGAGGCGGGCGGATCACGAGGTCAGGGGATCGAGACCTTCCTGGCCAACATGGTGAAACCCTGTTTCTACTAAAAATACAAAAATTAGCTGGGTGTGGCGGCACGTGCCTGTAATCCCAGCTACTCGGGAGGCTGAGGCATGAGAATCGCTTGAACCCGAGAAGCAGAGGTTGTAGTGAGCTGAGATCATGCCACTGCACTCTAGCCTGGCGACAGAGCAAGACTCTGTCTTAAAAAAAAAAAAAAAAAGACTCACTAATCCAGGGATTCTCGAAAAATGTAGGGGCTTAGGTTTATAGCTACTTTTCTGAACGAAGCCACAGTTCTCATGAGTTTGTCATAGGAGTCTGTGTCCATAACAACTTGATAACTTTTTTTTTTTTTTGAGACAGGGTCTCACTCGGTCAACCTCCTGGGCTCAAAGGAGTCTCCCAAGTAGCTGGGACTACAGCTGTGCGCCACTACACCTGGCTAATTTTTTTTTTTTTTTTTTGTAGAGATGGGGTTTTGCCATGTTGCCCAAGCTGGTCTTGAACTCCTGGCCTCAAGTGATCTGCCTGTTTTGGTTTCCCAAAGTGCTAGGACTACAGGTGTGGGCCACTGCGTTCGGCCACAACTGCTTGATTCATTCATTTTTCTGTCTCCAGTTTCATTTTCCCCCTTCTCCTCCGCCTTACATCCTGTACAATGCCAGTAGATGACTAGATTGTCAATGTCTCATTTTAATTCTGTTGCTGGCAAAAACATAAGAATAGGCCAGGTGGCACGGTGGCTCATGCCTGTAATCCCAGCACTTTGGTAGGCTGAGGCGGGCAGATCACCTGCAGTCAGGAGTTCAAGACTAGCCTGACCAAACATGGTGAAACCCTATCTCTACTAAAAATACAAACATTAGCCAGGTGCGGTTGCATGCACTTGTAATCCTAGCTGGTAGGAAGGCTCGGGTGGGAGGATCACTTGAGGCTGGGAGGCAGAGGTTTCAGTGGGCCGAAATCACATCACTGCACTCCAGCCTGGGCAACAGAGTGAGACTCTGTCTAAAACAAACAAACAAACAAACAAAAAATCTATATATGAATAATTCATATATATATGAATAAATAATTTCCTCTACCTAAAAAGTCTTGAATGCCCTCACCCCACTGCCTCCAAGATAAAAATCAAACACTCTGGCCCAATAGCCAAGGCTTTCAGTAATCAAAGCCCAACACACTTTACCAGTACTCCCATTTTTCTCCTGCTTGAATTCTCTGCCCCAGGCAAACCAGTCTTCTAACTTCAAAGCCTATGTTCTAACTCGTCTTTCAGCAGTTCATGCAACAATAATGTATTTCATTCCTGATCTGAACCAGGCATTATGCTAGGGGTGGGAATACACAGATGAATACAACACAGTCTTTACCCTTGAGAGACTATCAATCTAATTTGGGAGAGAGATGGGGAAAAAACAAAAATCTAAAAACATGGAATGACAATTTGTCCATGGGAGTTATTCTCGCCTGGAGATGGGGTGGAGCTGAGAGTAAAGGAGACTTTTCTTTCTATGTTCAACATGTCTGCACTCTTTACTTGTTTCTTTTATAACATGCATGCATTACTTTTGTATCCAGGGGAAAAAAAATCACATTACATGAAAATATGATTAATTCAATTCTGAACATTTGAGTTCAAAGAAAAAGCCCATAACTGTCAAAAAACATAGTAAAATTAAGGAAGAAAGGACAATGAACCAATAGAAAAAAAGTGGACAAAAGCTATGAATAGACATTTCTCAGAATATGAAACATTTATGGTCAATAAACATATAAAGATATTAGTTCAACTTCATTAATCATCAGAGAGGTACAAGTCAAAACCACAGTAAGATTCCATTTGATGTCTATTTGAGTGGCAAAAATGAAGAAATCTGAAAATAGCTTGCATCGGAGAGGACGTGGATCAAGAGAATCTCATATACAATGTTGTTAGAAGTGTAAATTGGGCCGGGCGCGGTGGCTCACGCCTGTAATCCCAGCACTTTGGGAGGCCGAGACGGGCGGATCACGAGGTCAGGAGATCGAGACCACGGTGAAACCCCGTCTCTACTAAAAAATACAAAAAATTAGCCGGGCGTGGTGGCGGGCGCCTGTAGTCCCAGCTACTCGGAGAGGCTGAGGCAGGAGAATGGCGTGAACCCGGGAGGCGGAGCTTGCAGTGAGCCGAGATCGAGCCACTGCACTCCAGCCTGGGCGACAGAGCGATACTCCGTCTCAAAAAAAAAAAAAAAGAAGTGTAAATTGGTTTAAAAAAATCAAACCAGAATAAACAAAACCCCAAAACCACTTTGGTAAACAACTGGAAATTATCTTATAAAGCTGAACATTCACAATAGAATTGTGACCACCAATTCTATTTCTATGTAAATACGAAAAAGAAATTCTTGCACTTGAGCACCGTTGGGTTTTACATGAAAGTTCTTGGTAGCACTTTTGCAATAACAGAAATCTGCAACAACCCAATGCTCAATATCGGGAAATTGGGTGTTTGGGTTCCCCAAAGGCAGAGCCTGAGACAAGGACTTGGGTGCAGGTTGTGTATTTGGGAATTGATGATGTGTGTGGAGGACAGCAGGTCTAACGGAGAGGAACGAGTGAGGTAGGGTAGGAGGGAAAGCCAGCGCAGGGGGCGTGATTGATTTTTGGAGACCTCTGAAAAGTGTATAAAATGCCTCCCAGAATTGTCCATCTGAAGGATAGGAGACTGGGGCATTTATTCCTTGGCTCATACCTGCCACTGGTTGAAGGTTGTGTTAATTCTCTTTACTTTCAGGCTACGCCTGTGAGAGGGCTGAGTAGGCTCTTATGGCTTTGAAAATGCCCTGAAACAGAAATTGGAGAGGCCCAAGACCTGGCACTTGCAGCGGAAATTGTAAGTGAAGGTTCCCATGAAACTGGCCACCATATATTCAGGGCTAAGAGGCCAAGGAGAAGAATACAGGCCACGAAGAGTTTCTGTTGCATGGGAAAAATGAAAGTTAGTATAGTCACACATTAGAATTGTCTATAGCAGCCGCGAGAAATAAATGCAACTATATGCATCAAGCCTGAGATGAATTTTAACAATATAACACAACAAGTGAAAAAGAAATCCCAGGATATTACATAGGAAATGACACTGTTTTAGTAAAGAAAACAAGAACTAAAATTAACGATATATGTTTTGGGAACATGTATGCATGTATCTGTGTGTGTGTGTGTGTGTGTGTGTGTGTGTGTGTGTGTGTTTATGTATACAAATATCTATGAGTTACTGTACCCACTGGTTTTTTAGTTTTCAAAAATTTATATATATGTGTGTGTATGTATATATACACACATGTATACAAATACTGCTGGAAGGCAATGGTGTGCTCACAGCCCTTTTAATTTTTTTTTTTTAAGAGATGGAGGGGGTCACACTATGTTGCCCAGGCTGGACTTGAACTCTTGGTCTCAAGTGATTCTCCTGTCTCAGCTTTCCAAGTAACTGAGATTATAGGCATATGCCACTGTGTCCATTTTAATTTTTTTTTTTTTTTTTGAGACAGAGTCTAGCTCTGTCACCCAGGCTAGAGTGCAGTGGCGCGATCTCGGCTCATGGCAACCTCTATATCTCCTGGGTTCAAGCAGTTCTCCTGCCTCAGCCTCCCATAAAGCTGGGATTACAGGTGTGCACCACCATGCCCAGCTAATTTTTGCATTTTTAGTAAAGATCACATTGGCCAGGCTGGTTTCAAACTCCTGACCTCAGGTGATCCACCTGCCTGGGCCTCCCAAAGTGCTAGGATTACAGGCATGAGCCACTGTGCCTAGTCCCCATTTTACAATTTTTTATTTTTATTTATTTTATTTTATATTTTTTGAGATGGAGTTTCTCTCTTGTTGCCCAGGCTGAAGTGCAATGGCACGATCTCGGCTCACCACAACCTCTGCCTCCCGGGCTCAAGCGATTCTCCTGCCTCAGCCTGTAATACCAAGTAGCTGGTATTACAGGTATGTTCCACCACACCCGGCTAATTTTGTATTTTTAGTAGAGATGGGGTTTCTCCATGTTGGTCAGGCTGGTCTCAAACTCCTGACTTAAGGTGATCCACCCGCCTCGGCCTCCCAAAGAGCTGGGATTACAGGTGTGAGCCACTGCACCTGGCCTATTTTACAATTTTTAATAAATTTTTAAAATAAAAGTATTTTTGCTGGGCACAGTAAGCTCACACCTATAATCCCAGCACTTTGAGAGGCCAAGGCAGGAGCACTGTTTGAGGCCAGGAATTTCAGACCAGCCTGGGCAACACAGAGAGAACTGTCTCTAAAAAAATAAAATTTTAAATGAATAAATTTAAAGACAAACAAACAAGAATTAGCTGTGCATGGTGGTGCAAGCGTGTGGTTCCAGCTACTCAGGAGACTGAGGTGGGAGGATCACCTGAGCCTGGGAGGTTGAGGCTGCAGTAAGCCATGATTGCACCATTGCACTCCAGCCTGGGTGACAGAGAAAGACATTGTCTCTAAATACATAAATACACACATACACACACACACGTGTATATATATATATATATATATTAAGAACAAGAAAATGATAAACACAAGATTAGGCACTGGGTAGGGGGATATGTATAAGTAGTCAATTCAGCCACTGCAGCCTTGAACTCCTGGGCTCAAGCAATCCTCCTGTTTCACCTTCCCAAGGACCACAGGCATGTGCCCCTGTGCCTAGGTTTTTTGTTTGTTTGTTTGTTTTTTGTAGAGACAGGGTCTCTATGTTGCCCAGGCTGGTCTCAAACTGCTGGCCACCAGCAATCCTCCTGCCTCGGTGTCCTAAAGTGCAGAGATTACAGGCATTAGCCACCGTGCTTGGGCCAAGGAGGTTAATTTTGTTCCCTCCTAAATCGCCAGGGCCTAACAGTTCCTGGCACATGATAGGCACCAAATATTTATTTGTTTAATGCATGTAGTTTAGCTAGGAAGAAGAAATACAGGCTAAGAGCCAATTGTGGAAGAATTTTTAATGCTCCAGTTCAACTTAACTCAGACATATGTCCTCTTAATTTCTTCCCTAGCTCAGACTCCAGCTCAGTGTTTAACCAAACAATAAAATGGTCTCATTTCTGGCCCATTTCTGGCCCTCATCCTCATCAGTTACTCTTTTCTGCCCCTTCCACCTGTCTTACTTGCCCTCTTGCTACCTTAGCTTTTTATCTCTAGAAGCCTTGGTTTTCCAAGTTCCTTTAAGGCCCTTGGCTACATGCTTTGGCAGTTTCCACACTGTCAGATGATCACACACCTGCTAGGTATTCTTGCCTTTGCTCCTACCGATCCACCCTTCACCCTTTTGCACTCTGCTCTTTACCTCCAGAGGTGGACTTTGAAAGTAGCATCATCTGGGCTCCTTGCTTGTAGGCTTCCTGCTGGCTCAGCCAGTGGGAGGTACTGAAGGAGACCTGAGAGAAAGAAGAGAGGTAGGGCTCTTCTTTCCTCCAAGCTCCTGTTGGCTGTTCTTCTCCCACAGCTACACAAGGACTGGTAACTGTTCCATCTCTTTGCCCCTTCAGGCCAGTGGTTGATAATGGCTTCCCAGTAGATGCTAGACCTGGGGTGCTTCACTGTCCCTTTTTGGTTTCCCTCAACCCTGCTTACATTTCTGTACACTGTCCCTTTATTAACTCTCCTCGGATACACATTTTGAGCAGTTCATCTGTTCCCTGCTGATCTTAGTTGATACAAAAGCAAAAGTATAAAATAGTATCTTTTTAAGAAAATTGAAATGATTCACAAAACTCACCCCTTTAAAGCATACAATTTACTGGTTCTTAGCATGTGCCAGCAAATTGTATCTTTTTTCATTTCATATGTAATCAAATGTTTCTCTCATGTCAATAAGTTATATGTTTCATATCACCAGTTACTTAACCATTCATAATGTTTCTAAATTTTCACTATCATTCAGTAAGTACTATGGTAAATATTGTTGTGTGTGTGGCCGTTTTCTTTTGGGGAGTAGTATTTCTCTTTTTTTTTGAGGCGGAATCTCTCTCTGTCACCCGGGCTGGAGTGCAGTGGCATGATCTCAGCTACTGCAACCTCTGCCTCACAGAATCAAGTGATTCTCCTGCCTCAGCCTCCCTAGTAGCTTGGATTACAGACCTGTGCCACCATGCCCGGCTAACTTTTGTATTTTTTTTTTTTTTTTTGGTAGAAACAGGGTTTCACCATGTTGGCCAGGCTGGTCTTGAACTCCTGACCTCAGGTGATCCATCTGCCTCAGCCTCCTAAAGTGCTGGGATTATAGGCATGAGCCACCGCGCCCAGCCTCAAATTGCTTTAAAGGATAGCAATTTACCCTGCCGCGGTTTTCTCTTGACTGTACCAATTGCATTATCTCTTTAGCATTGAAAGTACATAAGGTATGTATACTTTGCTAATGTAGTAAGTAGTCTTAACATTTGAACTTCTTTGATAGCCATACCAATTCTAAGCCATTTAAAGCTTTTTTAGCTAAATGGGACTGGAGGGTCAGTGATTTTGAGGGCGTGGGGTGGAGAGAAGGTTAGAAGGATTTGCTGTCCAACTTACTTCCTTCTTTTTTTCCAGACTCTTCACCTTGTTTATACATCAGTTTCCTCCTCTTCATTAAGCTATGCTTCTTCAGGGCCTAGCATAGTGTCTGGCACTGTCCAGAATATCAATAAATATTTATGAAATGGATAAATGATGGAAAAAGTTATGAAATATGCACAGAGTTGGTCATCCTAGTGTATGAGCATTAACTGTGCATTAAGTGCCCTCCTTCTAATGGACTCTCCGGAATCAACACTTTCCATTCCCTTCTAATAAATATATTGCTAATGCTCAAGGGCAGATAAATGCTTTGGACTACTGGGTTACTTTCTGGAATACCTACATACTCATTCCTGCCAGTTGAGCTACATGCCTAATAACAGTCTGCTGTGTTTGGTCCTAAACCTGTTTATGGTAGCTATATGCCAGAGTTTAATAAACTGATGAATTATCCATCAGTTTATTAAAATTACATAAATAGATGAAACATAAGCAAGAAAAGAGCTGTCTCTATGACATGTCAGTTACATGCTTTGAAAATATTAGCTAAAGACCAGTTGAAATTACTACTAAACCAGATGTGAGCAAGAGAACTACAAAAGGTTTTTTTTTTAAAGCCTCTACTTATACTGCTTTGTAAGAAGTTTTAAGTACACAGTCAACTTGGAAGCCAGGTTATATATACATATATGTATTTGTAATTAGCCAAGGGTGGTGGTGCATGCCTGTAGTCCCAGCTACTCGGGAGGCTGAGGTGGGAAGATCATTTGTACCCAGGAGGTTGAGGCTGCAGTGAGTCATTGTCACACCACTGTACTCTAACACTCTAGCCTAGGTGACTGTCAAAAAAAAAAAAAAAAAGGGAAAGGAAAGCATAGAAAATGCATCGTGGATATGATTGATGTAAGAAAGGCAGCTCAAGAACAATAATCAAAAAAGGTTTGGTCCTAGGTCTAAAGATTGGCAAGGCAAGTGGGTGTTCTTTATAGTTTTGAAGTTAAAATGAAATATTAGGGTATATATTTGCCATTTGTTGTTATTCACTGCTTAAATATTCTTTTCCAATTAAAGAATGAACTGTTGGGCCAGGTCTAATTTGTTTGGGCATCAGGGGTCGGGAAGGGGATGTAAATCCTTATCCTTATCCTCTAAATCCTTTTGTATCCATAGAAGGGCAGGTAGGAGTGAAGTTGTTCTGATTCTTCCAGCAGAGACTTACCTAATTGCTGAATTCAGACCTGCCTGATCTAAGAGAAGGTGCAATTTTCTCTAATTAGACATGGTTAATATTGTTAGGCTTCTGCAAAGGGGAGAATGGAGGTTTAGGGAAAATAATTTTTTTTTTAATTTTTTCCTTTTTATGGAGACAGGGTCTTGCTATGTTGCCCAGGGTGGTCTTTAACTCCTGGGTTCAAGCAATCCTCCCACCTCTGCCTCCGTAAGTGCTGGAATTACAGGTGTGAGCAACCATGCCTGGCTGGAAATAATTTTAATTCAGGGAAAAATATTAAAAAGCTTATTGGCCACCATCTAAGCCACATTCTTCAGTTCAGTTTTATTGGTAATAAAGTTGATATTTTCACCTTTCCATTGCTTCCAAACTTACAAGGAAGAGATTAAACTTATTGCCCTTATAATACTCCAACAGTATTAGTTAAGATGGCCTCAATGTATTGTCACAACTAAGATAACAGCTACAATCAAGACATTATTTTTCCTTTCATTTTAGTCCACGATTCTATTCATTCAAATAAAAAATTGTCTCTGGTCTACCTTGTTTGAAGTTCAATCTGTATCTTGAGCTGGACAACGAAGAAAATGTTTATAGTCCCTGAGAAATATTGATATTAGGAAATATATACTGAGAAGGGAAGAGAAACCCAAACATGGGTCCTGTCAATCCTTCCATCCCACCCCTCCACAGCATCTTAGAAAAGTCTTGTCTGTCCTGTTGATTTCTGGGACATGTAAACATGGCAAGCCTAAGGGTGCAGGCTATCTGGCTATAGTTGAGCCTCTTTTCAATGTCCTTTGTGACCCAGTACTGGGTTATGGAAATTATTCTTTGATCATTTGTTCTTGCTCTGAAACTCTGCTGAATGGTGAATAGAAATTGTAGTAATTAATAGCCAGAGAAGCAAGGCCCAATTTTCAGTCTGTAAACAGCTGTAATGCAAAGACTGCTGCCCCTAACTCATTGCTCTGAGTCAATTAGATGTCCAAATATTAGGACTGATGGGTTGAGACCTAAAACCTCATTGAGTAAGAAGTTACAGGACAATTTATTTGCAAATTTATTACCTGCACTGTTCAAGCCTCAGTGGTTCTTCCTAACATGCAAAGGACACGGGGTTCAGCTTGGCATTCAGGACCATTTTTGATATAGTCATTATTTTTCCTTTTATTTTAGTCCATGAAACCCCATTTCCTACCTTACCTTTCCACATTGATTCCCCTACTTTTCTTCTACACCAGTCCTGTGCGCTCCAGCCAAATGGATTTCTTGGTGCTCCCCTCTGAACACTCCATCTATTTCCCATTCTGGGAAATTTAAGAATTTTAAAGGACAGTGACCCCAGCTGCCCTAAGGATGATTGTGGAGGGTAATCCAGGCAGCTGATCCATGGAAGCATGCATGCCTCCCTACCTCAAAATATTTCAATCTTTATGCACTCTTTAAATCTTGTAGGAAGAGGTGGACTTCTCTGACTTTTTGCTCTCCCCTTTCCCCCTTCCCCCTTCCCCCTTCTCATCTACTTTTCCTTTTCTGGTTTCTTGCACTATCAATTATCCTACATCTTATCTGCCATTCTGCCCTCTCAGCTCCTTTATTTAAGGTCTCCCCACTCAAGTTAGGAAAAAAAAAAAATCACCTGCCAGGCGTGGTGGCTCATGCCTGTCATTCCAGCACTTTGGGAGGCTAAGGCAGGTGGATCACCTTAGGTCAGGTGTTCGAGACCAGCCTGGCCAACATGGCGAACCCCCATCTCTACTAAAAATACAAAAATTAGGGCCGGGCGCGGTGGCTCATGCATGTAATCCCAGCACTTTCGGAGGCCGAGGCGGGCGGATGACCTGAGTTCAGGAGTTTTGAGACCAGCCTGACCAACATGTTGAAACCTCATTTCTACTAAAAATACAAAATTAGTCGGGCATGGTGGCGCATGCCTGTAATCCCAGCTACTCGGGAGGCTGAAGCAGGAGAATCGGTTGAACCTAGGAGGCAGATGTTGCAGTGAGCCTAGATTGTGCCATTGCACTGCAGCCTGGGCAACAAGAGCGAAACTCTCAAAAAAAAAAAAACAAAAAAACAAAAAACCCAGGCACGGTGGCGTGCGCCTGTAATTCCAGCTACTTCGGAGGCTGAGGCTGGATTATCACTGGAACCCTGGAGGTAGAGGTTGCAGTGAGCCGAGACCGCGCCATTGCACTATAGCCTGGGCTGCAAGAGCGAAACTCCGTCTCAAGAGAAAAAAAAAAAAAAGAATCAACTTTTCCCTTTACTCTTTTACAGAGGGAGGGTCTCGCTATGTTGCCCAGGCTGAACTCAAACTTCTCGGCTTAAGGGATGCTTTTGCCTCAGCTTCCACAGTAGGACCCAACTTTCTCCTTTACTCTTGGTACTTCTTGAGCTCCAGGCCTACTTTTCTCTCTCCCACTGCCAAACATTTGAAATCATCACCCTTTATTAACTTCATTGCTTCAGTGGCTAACATACCCTTTAGCCAAGCTCTTCAAGTCAGTTCTGTGCCTGGTGCACAGCAGGCCCCGGCTGCATGTTCCAGCCCTCTTGCAAATTTGCATCTCCTTCCTGGAGAAGGAATTTCTCCATGGTTAGCAGTGTGTGCTCACTGCCAGTCACCAGGGCCTCATCTCCGTGTTCCCACACCCTGACCTTGCTGCCGCCCTAAAGCTGCGGACCCAGTTTCCAGGTACGCCGGGTTTTTTGGAAGGTCCTGCCGGTCACACTCCCAGCCTTCTGCCAGACTCTCTGAGTGCTCACCCTGCAGTCATCGCTTCCCCAGTAACCCTGAGAGATCTCCCAGTCTACCTCTTCGAGGCACCCGTTGCCAGTCCTCCATCTCTGTTTGCCGCGCGTCCCTCGGTTACCCCAGAGGCAACATGTCAGAGTGCCACGCACCTCCAACTTGAGCGAATGTCCTTGTAGCCAGCTATGACCAAACATTTAGGGCGCACCTGAGCGCCAGGCCCACGCCACCCCTGCTTCCTTTCACTTAACAGCCTCGACTAGGTCCTTTATAAGCCAGGTCTCAGTGAAGAGGACGCAGTCCCGGGTCCTGGGCGCTCTTTGCCGGGCGAGACAGCTGCGCAGGCAGATCCTGTTCCTCTAGTGGGCGGCCTCGGCTCCTGCCCCGAGGCGCGTCAGAGGACAAGAAGCCTAGGTCGCAGGGAGCGGCTGCCTGCCCGACCGCACAGGGTGCCTAGGAAGGGTGGCGGGGACTGGAGCCCGGCGGAGGCCGGCCGGGGTCGGGGGTCCAGTCCTGAGCGGCGCCGTCCCCGCCCCGCCCCGTCCCGTCCCGTCCCGTCCCTTCCCGTGCCGCCCCGCCCTACCCGCCGCCGCCGTCGTCGTCGCCGTCGCCGGGCCTGCGCCGCGCAGCCCGCCTCGGGCGGGAGGCGGGAGGCCGGGAGGCCGGGCCCAGGCCGGGGCAGCCCCTCCACCGCACCGTCCTGGGCCGGTGCCCAGGTCCGAGTCGCCTTCCGCCTGCCCCCCCCCAATCCCCCGCCGCGGCAGCCCCAGCCAGGTCCCGCCGCCAGGCCGGCTCCCGCCCCCGCTCCGCCCCCGGAGCCGCAGCCCCGCCCGCCACCGCCGTCGCCATGTTGTGGCTCCCGCAGCCGGCGCTGGGGACGCGCGCGGCCGAGACTCGGGCCTGCAGTCGCCGCCGCCGCCGCCAGGTAAGCGCCCTCCGCGGGCCGGGCCAAGCGGGGCCTGCGGGCCGGGGCAGCCCCAGCCTGGGCCCAGGAGGATCGGAGTCGGGACTGAGTCCGAGCCCGAGCAGCGGCCCGGCCCTGCAGCCTGGCGGACCCTGCCCGCCGCCAGAGGCGGCAGCCACTTCCCCCGACCGCCGCCTGGCGGGCCCGGGCCGCCACCCCACCCCGCCCCCGGCCGTCGGGCGCCGGCCCCTTCCGCCGCTGCGACCGCCGCTCCTCGGCAGGCAGGGCACGCTGCTGTCCTCCGCGCTGGGCGGGACGTGCGGCAGCCCTCGGCGACAGCCGGCGGCCCCCCGCCCGGGCACGGATAACGGTGCCACTTTCTCCCTCTGGAACGGCCTGTCAGCCCGACCGTCCCCGCCGCCCGAAGAGCTGTCGCCGTCACGGGGCAGACACTTCGGGGAACGACCCTCTTTGGCGCCCCTCAGTCCTCCCCTCCCTTGAGCCCAAGTTCTGACCCTGAGGAAGGTTTTTCCCGGAGCAGACAGGTATTCCTAGAGCTCCAGAGTTGGGGTCCTCAGGCGTGACCAGGCCTGTGGATCAGGGTGAAAATTGTCTCTCTGCAAGGGCTCTTCCTGCCAACGAGGGGGTTGGCGGGAGGCTCAGTGTGACCTGAGGGAGGACAGGAGAGCGTCTGCTGGACAGATGGCCTCCTGGCCTTGGATCAGCGTTTGTGAGGGGGAGGGGTCCGTATGACCTTAGGTATGCCTGCTCCTGAGTACTGCAGGATTATTGAAGCTGTTTAGGGATTTTAAACCATTTTTTGAGTAGGCCAAAGGTGGCATTAAAGGTCCTGGATTGGAATAAGTCTACAGGCCCACCCAGGGAAGCATGTTTGGTATCCAGGACTAGTCTAGAATAGGACTGGCAGTAGAAGAATGGGACTTGGAGAGTAAGATGGTGTTTGGCTTATGGTTTGCCCACTGGAGTTCAGCCCTGTGCTCATGGAGGGCCTGTAGGGTGCTTCTGTCGCGGGTGCAGTGTGATGCACAGTATGGCAGAGTGTGGAGGATGTGGACAGACAGATTCCTGGCCTGGTGGATGCTTGGTGGTATTTCAGTAGTCTGTTTCCTCAACCTCACTGTTACATTACACAGTGAAAGAGGCAGAAGTGTGGTGCTAGTGTGTCCATTTTGATCATTTTCCAATTTTTCAACTAGTTGTGGCTTTGATTCATTAAATAAATTTTTACTGAGCACTTACTATGTGCCAGGCACTGAGCTAGGTGTTGGGAGTACAGTGGTAAGCCAGAAACATACCACGTTTTAGTTCTTAGCCATTGGGAAAGTCTAATAATTAATAGTCGTGGCCAGGCACGGTGGCTCGCGCCTGTAATCCCAGCACTTTGGGAGGCCGAGGCGGGTGGATCGCCTGAGGTCAGGAGTTCGAGACCAGTCTGACAAACATGGTGAAACCCCGTCTCTACTAAAAAAATATAAAATGAGCCGGGCGTGGTGGCGCATGCCTGTAATCCCAGCTACTTGGGAGGCTGAGGCACGATAATTGCTTGAACCCGGGAGGCGGAGGTTGCAGTGACCTGAGATCATGCCGTTGCACTCTAGCTTGGGCTACAGAGTGAGATTCCATCTCAAAATAAATAAATAGTCGTGGAAATTTATTCAACAACAAATATTTGTCAACAAATATGTGTTAGGCATTGTTCTAGATGCAGTGAACAAAGAAAGCAAAAATGATTGCCCTTGTGGTACTTTCATGGGAGTGGGGGAGAAGACAATAAATAAAATATATAACAAAAATATAGTCTGTTAAAAAGTGTGAAATGCTAAGAAGAAAAAGGAAGCAGGGAAGGAGAATCTGAGGTATCAGGGGTGGTAGTTGAATTTATATTATTAGGGTGGCCTGGGAAGGCTTCCTAAGGAGGTGTCTTTCAAGTAAAACTTTGAAGGAAGTGGTAAACTAATAATTCAAACTATAGTGAGTATAAGAAGAGAAAGCTGAAGAGAGGGGTAAGAGACTGATTTGAGTTGGGGGCTCAGGGAAGACTTCCCTGGGGAAGTGCTGTTTAGGCCAAGATCTGAAGGAGGGTTAAGAGTTAACCATGTGTGGAGCTGACTGTAGCAAGGAGGAAGTGAAAGAGGCCTGTGGAGCTGAAGGGGGAAAGGGAGAGGGGAGATTAGTCTGGAGACTAGGGCCAAATTAGAGCAATGGGGCCTTGGGGGCAGAATGCCTCCCTCCTTAGTTTGGTTTCTATCTCCAGTGTAATTGGGAACCTTTGAAGGGTTTAAGGGAATGACATGATATTTACATTTTAAAAGGTCTCTAGCCCCTGTGCAGGGAATGGACTTTTGAGATAAGCAGGTAAGGCAAGGCTTTCTGGGTTTAGTGGCTTAACTACCTGATCTGTTTGGAAAGCCTCAAGCAGTCTGGGGGAGATCCTTTGCCTCTGTGAGTCTGCTTCATCCAGCTTTTAGGAAGGGAAGGCAAAAATGAATTAACATTTATGGAGTACCTGCCACGTGGGAGAACCATTTTTAAAGACTTCTGCATACATTATTGTATTTAACTTAGTCCTCTCTAACACCCTAAGAGAAAGAGGTTATCATACCCATTTTACAAAGAAATAAATGCAGAAGGGATAGATGACTTATTCAAAGCCACATTTGTAACATAGCCTGGATTCAAAGCACGCCTGCCTGAATTCAGAGCCCGCTGGCTCTGGAACCAGACCACTGAAGTTCGCATTTTGCTCCTGTCACTTGCTAACCAAATGATCTTGAGTTATTTAGCCTCTCTTGTGCCTCAGTTTCCTCATTTTAAGTGCAGATAAAACTCCCTCATACAGTTGTTGTACAGATTAAGTCATGTAAACAGTGGAGCACTGGGTTCAAATATTAGTTGCTTTTATTATTATTTTAAAAATTTTTATTACTTCTTTTTTTTTTTTTTTAAACTAGAGACAAGCTGGATGCGGTGGCTCACGTCTGTAATCCCAGCACTTTGGGACACTGAGGCAGGTGGATCTGGATCACCTAAGGTCAGGAGTTCGAGGCCAGCCTGGCCAACATGGCGAAACCCCATCTCTACTAAAAATATAAAAATTAGCTGGGCATGGTGGCACGCGCCTGTAGTCCCAGCTACTTGGGAAGCTGAGGCAGGAGAATTGCTTTAACCTGGGAGGCGAAGGTTGCAGTGAGCTGAGATTGAGCCACTGCACTTTAGCCTGGGTGACAGAGCGAGACTCCATCTCAAAAAACAAACAAACGAAAACAACAACAAAAAAACTAGAGACAGTGTCTCACTATGCTGCTCAGGCTGGCCTTGAACTCCTGGCCTCAAGTGATCCTCCCGCCTCCACCTCCCAAAGTGCTGGGATTGCAGACATGAGCCACCAGTCAGGCCTTCGGTTTTATTATTTAAGTGTTTGAAATATCCATGTTGCATCTCAGTCATATTGTGATCATTTTGAATGAGATTAAATGTACAGATAATTTATTTCTTGAATTTTGTGTGACATTGTTTCCTCTCATCTTCTCTTAATAACTTAATGCCATGTTCCATATGATCAATCATTCAACATCAAGCTCTCATTTCATACTTGACACTGTATAAGAACTTGTGGGATACATAGTGAGTTTCTTCCTGGAGCTCAGAGTATCCAATGGAGCTCAGATATTTTAAAGGATGAGTTACAGTGTACTTAAGTTCTCTAGCACAGTTGCGGTTAAAGAGCTATTTGAAACAGTAAGAATGAAATCCCTGGGTAAATAGGAAAGGCTTCGGGGAGGAGGTGACTTTTGAACTAGGCTTTGGAGGAAGAATAGGAGTTTTACAGGCAAGTAAGATTGAGCAAAGAACATTCTAGGTAGATAGAATCATAGGTATGAAAGCATGGAGCCATGGTAGCCCTCAGTGTTTGGGGATGAGGCTGGAAAGCTAAGTTGGGGCTGTGAAAGGCAGGTCAAGGAGTTTGGATTTTATTCTGTAAGCCATGGGGAGCTACCAGAGAGTCTTAGATACATCACATACATCCCATGATAGGCATTGCAGTTAGAGAGTGGAGATAGATGTTATTGTGGGGCAGCTTTATTTGGGGGCATCACTGTGCTTCAGGATCTGGTTTCTGCTTCGTAGACCAGAAATTTAGTTTTGTAGGGTGCTCAGAGCTGATTGGATCCAGAGAGACTGACTCACTAACCAAACTTGGAAGAGACTCCTGAATAAACTTAGGATATTAACTGACCATGAGAAATGAAACTGCAGAGTGACAGATGTTTCTGTCCTCTGGCCATTGCTCCTCACTTTCTGGCCAGGGCTGGGACATACTAACAAACACTTGCTCCTCAATTCCTGTTTGTTTTTCTCAGGCTCCATGAAAACGAACCCTTTCTATTAACATAATCTTTCCTCAAGCACTATTCAGTGTAGTCAACAATGATTATTAATTAATAGAATGAATGATTCTGTATTGTTTATGTGGGATCCTGTATTTGTGAAACTTAAGGAATGGGAGGAATAATAGAAATAAAATATCAGAAAGGAGCGTTCCATAGAATTAGGTTAATGGAGAAGGTATGCAGATTCTAAGTAGTGTGGGTAAATTTGTGGCTAGCGGTGGTTGTGGGCAGATGCATTGGAAGTTGTTTTGGGAACAGAGGTCTGTGAACTCTTGGAGGAGGTAGAGGGCTTTTGGCTGCATGTGAAGGAGACACTGGTTTAGGATCTTTATCTTCCCACACTGGAGACAGAAAAGAAAATAATTCCCACCCTCAACTCAGCCAGATCATGGTAAGCTTTAATTTAATTTAATTTAATTTAATTTAATTTGTTATTTTATTTTTGAGATGGAATCTCACTGTGTTGCCCAGGCTGGAGTTCAGTGGTGCCATCTTGACTCCCTGCAACCTCCACCTCCCGGGTTCCAGCGATTCTCCTGCCTCAGCCTCCTGAGTAGCTGGGATTACAGGCGTGTACCACCACACCCGGCTAATTTTTGTATTTTTAGTAGAGATGGGGTTTCACCACGTTGGCCAGCCTGGTCTTGAACTCATGACCTCAAATGATCTGCCTGCCTTGGCCTCCTAAATTGCTGGGATTACAGGCATGAGCCCCCATGCCTGGCTTTATTCCTATCTTTACATGTAAGTTTGTTTAAACTTTTCTTTTCTTAAAAAATAGGAACATCCTGAATAGGAGTGTTCTGAATGTTGATGTCCCTGAGGTAGAGCAATTGCATGTACCCAAAATCTGTGTGTTTTCATTTGTGGGCATCTGGTCCAGCGGCCTCCCTTCGCTTGCTCCAAGGGTGTAGGATGTGTTATCCATTAGCTAATTACTTTTGGGAAATGTTTTCAGAGGATCAGAGTGCTACTTCAGCCAACCATTTGCTTTTGTTTAACAGCAGGGGAATTGTGTGTGTGTGTGTTTGTTGAAATGACACATTTAATCCTTTTTATGGCTCAAAGAAAAGTTAATGAATACCTTTCGAGTTTGGTGCCACGACAGTCATTCCTCAAAGCTGTCAGCACTTATGGGCTGTCCCCTGGTCACTGTGTGACTTTGGTTAAGTTCCTTACCTTTTCCATTTCAGATTCTGAAAGTGTTATATCAAGAGGTAATAATGGGCAGCTGGGCACGGTGGCTCATGCTTGTAATCCCAGCAGTACTTTGGGAGGCTGAGGTGGGTGGATCACTTGAGGTCAGGAGTTCGAGACCAGCCTGACCAACAGGGTGAAATCCCATCTCTACTAAAAATACAAAAATAAGCCGATTGTGGTGGCACACGCCTGTAGTCCCAGCTACTTGGGAGGCTGAGGCAGGAGAATTGCTTGAGCCCAGGAGGCTGATGTTGCAGTGAGCCAAGATTGTGCCACTGCACTCCAGCCTAGGTGACAGAGCTAGATTCCATTAAAAAAAAAAAAGGTGATGATAGTGGGGCCCGGCATGGTGGTTTACACCTGTAATCTCAGCACTTTGGGAGGCTGAGGTGGGAGAATTGCTTGATCCCAGGAGTTCGAGACTAGCCTGGGCAACGTTGAAAGACCCCGTCTCTTAAAAAAAAAAAAAAATAAAAGGAGGTAACGGTGGCTCCCTTTCTCTCATCAACACACTCTGGGGGATGAAAAGGATGATAATGTCTATGTGTGTGATAGATTGTAGAACGACTGCCGCTGTGTTGAGTGAAGAAAAGGAGTATGTCTGCTGAACAGATTAACTTCTGGTCTCCAATCAGTATGTGTGGTGGGGTAGGGGGACTGCATGACTTTAACTTTTTATTTTTGAGAGGTCTAGGATTATTGCAATCCCCTGAGTTTTTGTTTTGTTTTGTTTTGTTTTGTTTTGTTTTGTTTTAAGGCAGAGTGTCACTCTGTTGCCCAGGCTGGAATGCAGTGGTGCGATCTCAGCTCACTGCAACCTCCGCCTCCCAGGTTCAAGTGATCTCAGCCTCCGGAGTAGCTGGGACTATAGGCGCCCATCACCACACCCAGCTAATTTATTTATTTATTTATTTATTTATTTGTTTGTTTATTTATTTATTTATTTGGTATTTTTAGTAGAGATGGGATTTCACCATGTTGGCCAAGCTGGTCTCAAACTGTTAACTTCAAGTGATCCTCCTGCCTCTGCCTCCCAAAGTGCTGGGATTACAGGCGTGAGTCACTGCACCTGGCTGAGATTTGAAAACTTTAAAAAAGTTTTTTAAAATTTTTTTATTTTTTTAAGAGATGAGGTCTCTATATTGCCTAGGCTAGCCTCAAACTCCTGGGCTCAAGCAATCCTCCTGCCTAAGCCTCTTGAGTAGCTGGGACTATAGACATGTACCACTGTACCCAGCCTGAAACTTTTTTGAGTAGTCCAGAGGTGGCATTAAGGGTCCTCCTCCATAAAAATAAATCCACAGGCTCATCCAGAGAACATGAGACCTACATCCCAGGTCTAACTCAGAATAGACTTGCTTCTCTATAAAGACAGAGTTTACAGTAAGATCTTACCTCTGAGTGGAGGGATTGGGGTGGTTTTTACTTTATTTTTTATATTTTCTTCCTATCATTTGAATTTTATACGGACACATATATTATCTTTACAAAAACGAACAAACATGCTATAAACCTAATTTCATTTTGGAGACAAAGATTGAATGCCCTAAAGCAAAAACTCAAAAACTGCCTAGAACTATGTCCCTGTAGAGATGTATGATGTTGGAGTTGGCCTCCTCTGTCACTCTCAGGGTAAGATGCTTTTGTTAGATATGCATTCAAACAGGTGGATTAGGCTAGCACCTCTGATTGGGATAGTACCTGAATTCAGAGAGGCAGGGCTGCGCCCATCTGGGAGGAGCTGATGAGTAGAGTGTGACTTGGCTTCTAGCTCCATTAGTTGGTTGCTTTCTTTAGGGGTGTTTCTAAAGAAATCATTCCTTTTCTGGTGTGGCTCTGGGCTGCCTCCTATGGACCACTGGGCTCAGTCTCTCACACATCAACATGGGGATTCTAGAGGCCTTGATGTTACAACCTGGGGATCAAGGGACTGTTAAGAGAGAGAGTTCCCATGTGTAACCCTCACATGCATTCCTGGGATTTCTCCTCATTTAGGGGTTTAGCTCATACTAGGGGCAAGGTGGAGGGCTGCTCCTTATAGCTAGTCTTTGGATACAGGAACATTTTACCCACATTGCCCTTGGTAAACTAGAGCCAATGTGAGCCAGCGGAGTGGACTCTGGTTCCGCTTTTATTCCCCTGGTTTGCTGTAGTTTAGAACATTCTACTTTTTTGTCAGTTCAGTTCCTGAAATTGAGGGTATTCCTTTACAAGCCAAAGGGCAGAGTGAGACTACACAGAGAGGTTTTGAAGGTAGGTGTCCACTGTAACTGCAAGCTATCTCAGGGACGTTGTAGGGCCTGATGACGCATTTGAGGCAAAGCTTTGGCATTTTCAGAAAAGGGGGCCCAGGGGTGGGCACTGAGCAGTTCAGATTTTTGGGCTTGGCCCAGCCAAAGCTCTAGTCTGTGTGGCTGGGCTGCTATCTGCCTTTGTGCTGTTATTTTCCCCAGACTTGAACTTAACTGGCTGAGGTTATAAAAACTATCACCATTTAATACTTTATTAAGGCTATAAATCTTTAGGCCCTTAAAAATATTAGATTTTTTTTTAAGAGATAGGAGTCTTGCTACATTGCCCTGGCTGGATTTGAAATCCTAGGCTCAAATGATCCTCCCTTTAAATTTTTTTTTTTTTTTTGCTGGGCACAGTGGCTCACTCTTGTAATCCCAGCACTTTGGGAGGCCGAGGTGGGTGGATCACTTGAGGTCAGGAGTTCGAGACCAGCCTGGCCAACATGGTGAAACCCTGTCTCTACTAAAAATACAAAAATGCAGCTAGCCATGGTGGTGCGCACCTGTAGTCCCAGCTACTCGGGAGGCTGAGGTGGGAGAATCGCTTGAACCTGGGAGGTGGAGGTTGCAGTGAGTCGAGATCATGCCATTGTACTCTGGCATGGGTGACAGAGTGAGACTGTCTCAATTAAAAAAAAAAATTATTTTTGTAGTGATGATGGGGTCTTGCTATATTGACCAAGCCAGTCTCGAACTCCTGGCTTCAAATAATCCTTCCACCTTAGCTTCCCAAAGTGCTGGGATTACAGGCATGAGCCACAGCATCTGGCCCTCACCTTCCCAAGTAGCTGGGACTACAGGTGTACCACTGTCCCTGGTCGTTATTCTTTTTTTTTTTTTGAGAGATAGTGTCCAGCACTGTCACCCAGGCTGGAGTTGGAATGCAGTGGTGCAATCGTAGCTCATTACAGTCTTGACCTCCTGGGCTCAAACAATCCTTACACCTCAGCCTCCAGAGTGGAAACTACAGGCATGGGCCACAATGCCTGGTTAATTAGTTTTATTTATTTGTTTTGTAGAGACAGGGTCTCGCTGTGTTGACCAGGCTGGTCTCAAACTCCTGGCTTGAAGTGATCCTTCCACTTTGGCCTCCCAAAATGTGGGATTACAGGTGTGAGTCACTGTGCCTGGCTGTCATTAATCTTTTTTTTTTTTTTTGAGATAGAGTCTCACTCTGTTGCCCAGGCTGGAGTGCAGTGGCATGATCTCAACTCACTGCAACCTTTGCCTCCCAGGTTCAAGCAGTTCTCCTGCCTCAGCCTCCCAAGTAGCTGGGACTACAGGTACACGCTGCCACGTCTGGCTATTATTTTTGTATTTTAGTAGAGATGGGGTTTCACCATGTTGCCCAGGCTGGTCTCAAACTCCTGAGTTCAGGCAATCCGCCCACCTCGGCCTCCCAAACTGCTAGGATTACAGGTGTGAGCCACTGTACCCAGCCATTAATCCTTTAAAAAAAATTTTTTTTGAGACTGTCTCACTCTGTTGTCTAGACTGTAGTGCAGTGGCATGATCATGGCTCACTGCAGCTTTGACCAACCAGGCTTAGGTGATCCTCCCACCTCAGCCACCCAAGTAGCTGGGACTACAGGCGTGCGCTACTTTTTTGTATTTTTTTGTAGATATGGGGTTTTGCCATGTTGCCCAGGCTGGTCTTGAACTCCTGAGCTAGGCGATCTGCCCCTCTTGGCATCCCAAAATGCTGGGCTTACAGGTGAGAGCTATGGCGCCTGGCCTATTATTCTTAATTAGCATGTTTACTTGTATTTAAAGTCTTGGGGAGGCCAGGTAAGGTGGCTCACACCTGTAATCCCAGCACTTTTGGGGGCTGAGGTGGGTGGATTGCTTGAGCCCAGGAGTTTGAGACTAGCCTAGACAAAATAGCAAAACCCCACCTCTACTGAAAATACAAAAAAAAAAAAAAAAAAAAAAAAAAAAAAGCTGGGCATGGTGGCACAGACCCGTATTCAGTCCCAGCTACTTGGGAGGCTGAGGTGGGAGAATCACCCAAGGCTGGGAAGTCTAGGATGCAGTAAGTCGTGATTATGCCTCTGCACTCCAGTCTAGGTGACAGAGTGGGACTTTGTCTCTAACTAACTAAATAAGTAAAATTTTGTGGATCCTTTTTGCAACAGCATTCTACTCTTTTTTGCCAATTCAGTTACAGTACCTACCTACCTTAAAGCCTCTTCTTATGGTCTCCCTATGCCCTTTGCCTTGCTAAAGGAACACCCTCAAGATTTTAAATATAAGTAAACATTCTAACTAAGATCATTATTCCACAGTTGCTTATAAAAGCAACTGTGGACCCAATCCAGAGCTGGTGCTCTGTAGAGCATAAAAGAATCATGTGAGATGAACTTTGCCCTCCAGGATTTCCCCCACTGAAGGCAATTAGAGAACAATTTGCTTTCAGACCAGAAGTGTCTTAAGGGGGCTTTTCTTTCTGAGGGTGGTGGTTACTGGCACACAGGTGACCCTCTGAGATGGCTGGGATTACCTCTAGGGAACATTCTCTAGTACCCAAAATGTATCGAATGGCCATTTGGGAGGAGAGAGGTGGTGGCAATGAAGTAGTCTCATCTTTCATTACTTGTTTCCCCTTGACGCTGCTTCCTGAGTGCTATGCTCTTTAGGAGAAGCTGGCCTCCTATCCACAAAATATGAACCCCAGTGCCTGTCATTTCATCATTATAGCCCCATTCCTCTGAGTCCAAGGCTTTTGCATTTCCATCTTAGAGTCCTCTTTTAAATTATTTACACCCCCTGGGAGAGGTCATACTCTTAGTACATCATCACCAAACAGTAGGTTTAATTACCAGGAATTAATTAAGTCAACTGAGAGAAAGACTGGGACCCAGGCAGGCACTTGGGGGCAAGAGTGTCTGAAGGGACACACTTCTGCGTGGGAGGAGAGAAGTGAGGGCAGCAAAAGAAACATTCATGCATATCAGTTCTTGCAGTGAATGTTGTTGTACCACCTCATTGCTGACTCTGGGCCCACCTTGGTGGTCCTGCTGGCTGGGGCATAGGGTACAGTGTGGGCTAGCTCTGCCTCGTACAGGGGTTTTGAGGCAGAGTTGGAATTTGAGCCAAGTCTTTAAGGATTGGGGAGATTTTTTTCCCCCTCATTTAAAAAGTAATATGTGCTCAGTTTAGAAAATTTGGGAACATTCAAGAAGAAATTCTTGTAATTCCTAATGATAGACAGTTGAGATGGATAGGCAGAGGGGAGTGATCCTTTTAAAATGTCAGTCTGATAGAATTTGAGGATAAGTGGTAAAAAAAAAAAAAACAAAAAAAACAACAACAACAACAAAAAAAAAACACACACCTACAACAAATAAAATATTGGTCTGAGCACATCATTCTTCTACTCCAAATCCTCCTGTACCCTTTCATGTTAGAGTCAAAGTCAAAGACCTAGCAATGGCCTGCCATCATCTACTTCCCAGCCACATCTCCTACTCCTTCCGCTTTAGGGCCTTTCTCTTCCTTCTTGCTTCATTCCTCTGCCTAAAACCTCTTCTCCACCATATTCTCACTTCAGCACTGAGAATATATTCACTCTTCTGATGTCATATGAGGAGCCCTGGTTGAGAAAGATAATGAGTATGACTTTGATGAATCTGTGTCTTTATGTCCGTCTCCTTCCAGTGGATTATCAGCTCTACATGGGCAGGAATTTCATTTGTTCTGTTCACTGTGGTATCCACTGTGGTATCCATAGTGACTAGAACAAGGCCTGGCACATAGTAATGGTGCTCAGTATTGTTGAATGAATGAAAGTGCATGGTGCTCAGTATTGTTGAATGAATGAAAGCACATGCATGCATGTCTGTGGTGTGTGTGTGGTGTAGAGATAGGGTAGCAAAGGGCAGTGTAGCTAGCAGCTGGAGTAGGAGAGAAGGAGTATGGTTGGGTGGAAGAGAGGAGGATGAAGAGGGTGCTCTCAGCAGGAACGGAGTTTAGAGACATGGTCCAGTCTGTTCTAGTCTCTATACCCCATCTCTTACTGGTGCTGTTCAGCAGGGAGGCAGTGAGTTGGTGCTGTAAGACCAGTGAGGGGCAGCTGCTGAAAAACACAGTAGCCCTGGCCTTAGGCCTAGATTGTGGAGGTTTTTGAAAGCCTGGCCCAAGGGTTGGACCTAATGTGGTAGGCTACAGGAAGAGGTTTTTTTTGTTTTTTTGTTTTGTTTTGTTTTTTTGTTTTTGACAGAGTTTCCCTCTTGTTGCCCAGACTGGGGTGCAATGGTGCAGTCTGGGCTCACTGCAACCTCCACCTCCCAGGTTCAAGCAATTCTCTTGCCTCAGCCTCCTAAGTAGCTGAGATTACAGTCATGCGCCACCACACCTGGCTAATTTTTTTGTATTTTTAGTAGAGATGGGGTTTCGCCATGTTGGCCAGGCCAGTCTCGAACTCCTGACCTCAGGTGATCCACCCACCTTGGCCTCCCAAGGTGCGGGATTATAGGCATGAACCACCACGCCCGGCCCAGGAAGTTGTTGAGCAGAGTAAGTGACCTGATAAAAATGGTGTTTGGGAAGGATTAGTCTTAAATTTGCAGGATGACCAAGTAGGGAAAGATCAGAGAGTGCAAGGGAAGAGCAAGGACAGGGGGTCAGCAGACATGAGATGGAACAGATGACATCAGTGAGACTTGGTAATGGCAGGATGCTCCCCAACTGCTGTGTGGCTACCTTGACAAAGACTTCCAGTGCTCCCAATGTGGTAGAGTTAAAAAAGTGTCAGTGGTTTCAAATGAGTTTTGGAAGCAGGTGGGGTGTAAGTAGGAGAAAGGAAAAGGAAGGGTCCTCCTCAGGTTACTGAAGGTGTTCATCAGGTTGAGGGGTCTGGGGGTAAGCAGGCAATAGTATCCCAGATGGCACCTTCACCTCACGGGCTGTAATCCCAGGAGAGGAGCCTGTCTGTTCTTTCTGGTCTGCTGAAAACTCTTCCTGTCTGAGTACAGCTGTCAGTGCTCTCAGGCTTTCTTCTGAATCTGCACATATGCTAAGATGATATCTGAAAGCATTTGTTCCATCACCTTTCAACTTCATTTTCTATTTCCATGTGTTTATTTCTCAGAACAAATTGTCTTTGACGAACAAACCCATTGGGTTGGATTAATTGACTAGAAATACTTATTTCTGAAAGTATTTCTGAATGGTTTCTGTTTCATTAGGCTTCTATCCTGTTTTTGATAAGGGTTGTGCCAAGATGAGATCAGTGAAGAAGTGTTTTTGGTATAATCAACCAAACGGCTGCTTCTTTATGATCTTTTGGTATGAGTCATATTTTGAGATTTGTGTTCCTGATGTGTTCATTTAGAATATATGTGTGATGGTCTGCTATGTGCCAGGCACTATTCTAGGCACTGGGAATATAACAAGGAACAAAATAAACACAAATCTTACTCTTATGGGGCTCATTCTGGTTTGTATGCATTTATAGATAATAAGTAAGATAAAATATAAGAGATGCTGAAAAGTGTTATGGAGAAAAATAAAGCAGGGATGGTGGATGAGGGATTTGGTAAGGAGGCAGGTTTTCTATTTTAAGTTGAGAAGTCAAGAGAAATCTCATTGATTAAACGGCCTTTGAGCAGAGGTCTGAAGGAAGTGAGAAAGGGAGCCATGCAGGTATCTGAGGAAAGAGCAATCAGATTGGAGAAAAGAGCAAGTGCAAAAGCCCTTCAGGCTGGGGAGGGTTTAAGGAATCCGTGGGGGAAGGTATGGATTTTGGGGATCCTATGGTGGCTTCACCTCTAGAATTTCTGGTTTAATTGGTCTGAGCTGGGGTTAGGCATTAGGATTGCTCCAGGGCTGAGAAGCACTGGTCTGAGGGTTAAATAAGGCTTATCCCCTGTATTTGGTGGAGAGATTTGAAGGGTAACTGTGAGTAGGAGACTTCAGCTGCTCTGATGGGAAGGGCAAGCAAGGGCCCCGTGACCTTGCCAGGAATAACAGGAATCTTCCACAGTAATAAAAACTCTTCAGTTTATGTCCCTTTTCTTATTTGATTACCTCACCTCTCTGGGCCTCAGTTTCCTTGCTTGTAGGGTAAGTGGTTTAAATTTAATGGTTTCCTAGAATCTCTTTGGCTCCGATAGTCCTGAGTCTTTCTAGTGTTGGAAGAAGCTCTAATCTAGAACAGTGTTCTAGAGCAATATTGTCTAATCTTGGTCTTATAACACTCTAAGGTGTGTCATCGTTATGGCAAGGGCTACGGTGAATGTCTCAATACCAAACTGAAGGAAAATTTGTGCCCTATTCAGTAGCACCTTGGGAAGATGAGTGTGTTGGGAAGCTTGAAATGTGAAAACTGACCTGCCGGTTCGGAGTTCAAAGTACAAGGGCAGCTTGGTCCTTGGGGGCAGGCAGGAGCCTGAGTGCCAGTCTTAGTTCACTCACTGGTGAGTTCCTTGTGCAGTGTGAAGAGTGTGTTATAAACTATAAAATTCCTACACATCCAAGCATGAGTGTGTGATTAGGGTGACCTGGGAGAAGCAGCCAGCTTGGAAGTGAAGCCTGACACTCAGGTTTGTTAGCCATTCTGCATCCAAACTGCATGATTGCACATATGAGAGAAACTGTCTGGATAACCCAACAGAAACTGGTGGCCAGAGGAACCAAGGTTAATCCGGAGTAAATAACCTGGTATATTCATTGGAGCACCTCCCAATTTATTTACCATTGGACAGCAGACCTAAGACACCCCTTGGCCCCTGATCTCTAACTTTTGTCCTCATTTGGACAGCACAGTGTCTGCTTGTTAGTTTATGTTTTGAAATGTGAAAGTCCAAATAAAAGGAAAAACTTCAGGAAAGTTTTCTCTAGTTTCTTTCTATAGAATTGAGATAACTAGTTTCTTTCCCTTCCCTTCTACATTTTTACATTAATATTGTCTGTATTACTATTTAGAATCCAAACTAAATGTTGGTCTGTCAAAATTGGACAAAAATGAAGTCAAGTGAGGGAATGCAGGGTTAGAGTGAGAATGGGCAGAACGAGAAATTCAGGGAATGAGTCCTTATATTAGGTAACTTGTGGGTATATACATATACCCACAAGTATATGGGCTGTTATATTGATGGGCTGTTAACCAGTGTTTCTCAACACTAGTCAATTAAATCTGAATCTTAGGGAGGTAGTGGCTAAGTATTAGTAGCTTCCAAAGTTCCCAAGGTGATTCTCCTGTTCGGCTACAGTTGAGGACCACCTAGTTTTTTAAAAAAGGATTCTGCCAACTTTCCTCTTTTT
This sequence comes from Nomascus leucogenys, assembly GCF_006542625.1. Taxonomy (NCBI): domain Eukaryota; kingdom Metazoa; phylum Chordata; class Mammalia; order Primates; family Hylobatidae; genus Nomascus; species Nomascus leucogenys. The sequence continues at coordinate 103,966,537 of NC_044386.1, read as the reverse complement.
GTCCCTCATTCTCATCACCTGCTCTGTGCTGACCTCTTCCTACACTGCTATCTGCCCCCGCCATGATTTCCGCAGCTCACCTGCCCCACTGGCCCCTGCTTGGCCCTCTGCTTCTTCAGCTTCAGCGGGCATCCCGAGTACTGGAGGAGGAGTTGTGTGGAGGGGTAAACTAAACCAGGCTTTACTTCGCTTGTCTTTCTGTCCTCTCTCCATGCGATTTCTGGGGCACTCTGAAAACTTATGAGCGAAAGCTTGGTGGCCACTGAGGTTGGTGGCATAATACTTGACAAACATGTATTTGCTATGTGAAGGGCAGTGTTTCAAGAGCTTTATAAATATTAACTCATTTGATCCCTATAATAGCCCATTTTACATATGGGGAAACAGACAGAGATGAAGAATCTTGCCCCAGGTCTCAAGGTTAGTAAGTAGTAGGACTAGGATTTGAACCCAGATAGAGTCTGTGCTCTGAACCACCAGCCTGTAATAGAGGGAGGGGAGCAGATGTGGAGCTGGGAAAAGCTTTGTCTTTGACTACATTTGTGGCCTGCTTGAATTTACGTTTGGGGATTTTTCTCAGGGTCTTACTTACACTTGGATTATTTTTATTAGTTTTTTTAAACTATCTTTCCTTACTCTAACATTTACCTTCAGACCCACTTAAAAAAAATTTTGTTTTTCTTCTTTCCTTAGGTGGTGTTTGGACTCTAGACCATGTGCCTAGGTAGAAGTTTTTCCTTTCTCCGCAGCTCTGCTCCCCTAGCAACGCTCGCCACACCCTTGTTTTGAGATCCTCTCTAAGGTATGATGTCTAGGCTGACCTGAGCTGACCTTGAAAAGCCAAGAGTTTGGACATGAGATTTTTTTGTTCCCTGGATTTTGTTTTTCTTTATGATAAAATACATATAACAAAAGTTACCATTTTTAAGTGTGCAGCTCAGTGGCATTAAATACATTCACAGTTGTACAAGCATCACCACTGTCCATCTCCAGAACCTAATATCATCTCATACTAAAACTCTGTACCTATTAAACAATAACTCCCTCTCTCTCTCCTGCTAACCCCTGGCAACCACAATTCTACTTCTTGTCTCTATGAATTTGCCTACTCTAGGGACCTCATGTAAGTGGAATCATTCAGTATTTGTCTGTTGTAGCATGTGTCAGAATTTCCTTCCTTTTTAAAGCTGAATGATAGTCCATTGTGTGTATATACCACATTTTGTTTATCCTTTCATTTGTTGATAGATACTTGGGTTACTTCCACCTTGGAGTGTTATGAATAATGCTGCTATGAACATGAGTATACAAATATCTTGTGTCCCCCCGCTCTAAATTCTTTTGAGTATATACCCAGAAGTGGAATTGCTGGATCATATGGTAATTCTATTTAATTTTTCCAACTGCTTTCTATAGCAGCTGCACCATTTTACATTCCCACCAGTGATACACAAGGAATCTGATTTCTCCACATCCTCACTAGCACTTGTTATTATTGTTGTTGTTGTTGTTGTTGTTTTTTGAGACAGAGTCTTGCTCTGTTGCCAGACTGGAGTGCAGTGATGTGATCTTGGCTCACTGCAACCTCCACCTCCCGGGTTCGTGCCATTCTCCTGCCTCAGCCTCCTGGGTAGCTGGGACTACAGGTGCGTGCCACCACACCCAGCTAAATTTTATATTTTTAGTAGAGACGGGGTTTCACCATGTTGGCCAGGATGGTCTCCATCTCTTGACCTGTGATCCGCCCACCTCGGCCTCCTAAAGTGTTGGAATTACAGGCGTGAGCCACCGCACCCGGACTTGTTTTGTTTTTAAATAATAGCCATCCTGATGAGTGTGTGATTGGACCCATAAAGTCTTACTAGCCAAGGGGTGGGTCCCTATTGTGCTGAAATGTACAAATATAGAAAAAAAATATGATAAACCTCTATGTACTCACTCAGATTCGGTAGTTATCAATTCATGGTCACTTTTTTTTTTTTTATGTTTTGTTTTTTTTTAAGACAGGGTCTCACTCTGTCACCCAAGCTGGAGTGCAGTGGTGCAATCAAGGCTCACTGCAGCCTTTACCCCCTGGGTTCAAGCAATCCTCCCACCTCAGCCTCCCGAGTAGCTGGGACTACAGCACACACCACCATGCCTGACTACATGGTCAATCTTGTTTCATTTATGTATCCCCTCCTTGTTCTCTTCCTCTTGCCCTGTGTTATTTTGAGACCAATTCCAAATGTCACATCATTTTATCTGTAAACATTTCACTATGTGAAGGCTCTTAATAGTCCATTTGTCTGATCATAGAAAGGCACATAGGGACATGTTATGGTTATCATTCCCTTGGATCACCAGGGACATACAGTAGGCACATACAGAACACCTGGATATTGGATCTGTTGCCATGCTGGATTGTTGGTGAAAGGCTGCTTTGGCTGGGGCCCTAATTTCTTGCTGAAGGCTGGCTTCCTTCAGGTCTGAGCAGTCATGCTGAAAGAGCACACCCAGATCTCTGTTGAGAGGGGAAGGAGAGAAGAGGGAGGAAGAGAGGCATGAGGGAGAGAGCAGGAGCTGGAGAGTCGGGGGGTGGATAGAGAGACAGAGAGAGAGAGGACAAGGGAAGAGAAGAGAGGGAGAGAAAGTGTACCATGGAGGAAGGAATAGAGGGAGAGAGGATGAGAAAGAGAAGAGTGTGTGTGTGTATGTGTATGTATGTGTGTGTGTGTGTGTGTAAGAAAAGGGGAATAAGAACAGAACACTTGGGAGAGAAACTTTACCAGCCCTTTGACTCACCAGCTCCTAAACTCCTGTGGTGATCTAAGGCAACCATAGAGATGCCTCTAAGAGTAATAGCATGCTCCTCGTGTCCCTCCAGACCTGTCAGTTTAGGAAGCTTTGGAACTGTAGGTTGTCTGTGGTAGATGAGACTGGTGGCACCCTCAAAACCACCAAAGAAAGAGTGATCCTATGGAATGGCCACTTTCTGTTTTCTTTTTGTTTTTCGAGATGGAGTCTCATTCTGTAGCCCAAGCTGGAATGCAGTGGCGTGATCTCGGCTCACTGCAGCCTTCGCCTCTGGGGCTCAAGTGATTCTCCTGCCTCAGCTTCCCAAGTAGCTGGGACTAGAGGCATGCACCACCACACCCGGTTAATTTTTTTGTATTTTTAGTAATTTTTTTGTATTTTTAGTAGACATTTTTTGTATTTTTAGTTTCACCATATTGCCCTGGGTGGTCTCGAACTCCTGAGCTCAGGTGATCCACCTGCCTCGGTCTCCCAAAGTGCTGGCATTACAGGCGTGAGTCACCGCACCTGGCCAACACTGTTTTCTAGGGTCCTTTGCGTTGGAAGTTGAGGCTTGGTTCCCAGCAGGTCTGAGGCTACTGGCTTCTTGCTTAAATTTAGGGGTCCCCACTACCAAGAGATGATGCATTTACGAAGTTCACTGGGCGGAACACACCAGGATGGTGTGTGAACAAGAGGAGTCCTGTCCCCCTTTTTCTCAAATCTCTGGGTCCTGTTTGCTTCTAACAAAATGTGGTGCCAGGTTATTGTTGAGATCTGTTTGCAAATAAGGAAAGGTAAAGGGGGTATGGGTTACAAAGTATCAGTTTGTATCTAAATTGTCAGCTCTGTGTAAACTGTGCTTGCTGCCTACGCCTAGTTTCTGCTTGTCCCGGTCAGTTTTATTGTCTTGTATAATCCCGGCTCCCTCCAGTTCTGTCTTTTTCTATCTTTTAAAAAATATAGCAGCTTTATTGAGATATAATTCACATGCCATACAATTTACCCGTTTAAAGTGTACAATTCAATGGTATTTCAGTTTGTTCATGGAGTTGTATTTTCTTTTTTTTATTTGTTTCTTTTCTTTTCTTTCTTTTTTTTGAGACAGGGTTTTGCTGTGTTACCTACCCTGGAGTGCAGTGGTGCAATCACAGCGCACTGCAGCCTCAACCTCCCGGGCTCAAGCAATCCTCCCACCTCAGCCTCTTGAGTAGCTGGGACTACAGAAATGTGCCACCACGCCCACCTAATTTTAATTTTATTTTATTTATTTATTTATTTTTTTGTAGAGATGGGGTTTTGCCATGTTGCCCAGCTGGTATTGAACTCCTGGCCTCAAATGATCTACCTGCCTTGGCCTCACGCTTGGGATTACAGCCATGAGCCATATAGTGCCTAGCCAGTATCTTCTTATCTTCTTTCCTTTTCTTTCTTTTTTTTTGAGACAGTTGTGCTCTGTCACCCAGGCTGGAGGCTGGAGTGCAGTGGCATGATCCCAGCTCACTACAACCTCTGCCTCCTGGGTTCAAGCGATTCTCCCGCCTTAGCTTCCCGAGTAGCTGGGATTACAGGCGTGCACCACCACACCTGGCTAGTTTTTGTATTTTTAGTAGAGACAAGGTTTCATCATGTTGACCAGGCTGGTCTCGAACTCCTGACCCCAAGTCATCCACCTGTCTCAGCCTCCCGAAGTGCTGGGATTATAGACGTGAGCCACTGTGCCCAGCCTTTTGTGTCTTTTTTTCTTAAGACTCAGGCCCACCCTGTACCTACCTCTTCCCTATGGTTCTCAGAGCTAGCCTTTTCTTTCCTGTGGTGTGACACCGATCCCATCCTCAAAACAAATGACCTTATGGGACATTGGCCAATAGGCACCCCCCACTGATAAAATATTTAATTTAATCAGCCATTACAGGGATCCAGGATTCATAGACCAGGGTACTTTAGGTAGACCCCTTCCCACTGGCGAGGTCCCATAACCCCTGAAGGTCTCTCTAAAATTTTAAAAAGTGAAACAAAAATTTGCATATTTGCAAAATGTTTGATTCATAATAAGCCCACTTGGGAATCTGTGATTATCCTGAACAGTCTTAATTCTGGACAAATGAGCTTGTCAAATTGTTCTTCCTCCTTTCTTTTATTTTTTTTTTTGAGACATGGTGTCCGTCTGTTGCCCAGACTGGAGTGCAATAGCACGATCTTGGCTCACTGCAACCTCCACTTCCTGGGTTCAAGCTCCTGTCTCAGCCTCCTGAGTAGCTGGGATTACAGGTGCCCACCACCATGCCTGGCTAATTTTTGTATTTTTAGTAGAGACGGGGTTTCACCGTGTTAGTCAGGCTGGTCTCGAATTCCCGACCTCAGGTGAGCAGCCCACCTCCGCCTCCCAAAGTGCCAGAATTATAGGCGTGAGCCACTGTGCCTGGCATGTTCCTCCTTTCTAATGGTGGATTACCTTCCTGTAAACACACTGGAATTTACAAAAAGACAATAAGGTAATGAACAATTATATAATATATGCTAGGTGGTGATAAGTGCTGGGAAGAAAATAAAGCAGTGTAAAGGGATAAAGATTGATGGTGGGGTTGGGGGTTGGTGTCTCATGTAGAATGGTCATGGAAGGCTCCTGACAAAGTGACATTGGATTAAAGGCCTGAAGAAGTGAGGAAGTGAGCCCACCGAGATCTGGTGGGAGAATGTTTCAAGCAGAGGGAATGGTGACTGCAGAGGCTCGGAATGGAGCATGACCAGCATGCCTGAGGAACGTAAGGAGGCCTTTGTGTGCCTGGACAGACTGGGTGAGTGAGAGGCATAGGAGATGGGGGCAGTGAGATCATCCCGGCTGTGGAGGATGTGGGAAAGATGAGATTTCACTCTGAGGTAGGTGGGATGGTGTTGAAGGGTTTTGAAGACAGTAGGGACATGATGTGATGTGTGCTTTAAAATTTTTAAATTATCTTATTTTTTGAGATGGGGTCTCACTGTGTTGCCTAGGCTGGAGTGCAGTGGCTATCCTCAGGTACATTCCTGGCTCACTGCAGCCTCAAATTCCTGGGCTCAAGTGATCCTCCTACCTCAGCCTCCTGAGTAGCTGGTACTACAGGCATGGGCCACTGTGCCCAGTGGCAACGTGTGTTTCAAAAGCAATACTCTGGCTGCTGTGTTGAGAATGACTAGTAGAGGCAAGAGTGGAAGCAAGGAGATCAGTTGGCAGGCTTTTCTGGAAACACAGGAGAGAGATGATGGTAGAGGTGGTGAGAAATGGCTGGACTTGGATATATTTTGAAGGTTGAGTTGACAGGATGTGCTTGTAGATTGGATGAAGGGTGTGAAAGAAAGAGAGGTTTAGGCCTAAGCAGCTGGAAGAATGGCATTGTCATTTACTGAAATGGGGAAGGCTGTAGGAGGAAATCAAGAGCTAGATTTTAGACATAGTAGATCTGAGGTGCCTATTAGATATCCAAGTAGAGATACAAATCTAGAAATAACAGTAATTTAGTGAGTGTCTACTGAGGGGCTTATAAAATAGCAGGAAAGAGAACACTTTACTGAAATGTTCAGTAAACTACAGTACAGGTAGAAAATTATGATGTGAGAAAGAATAAATAAAGCAAAAGGGAGCAAAAGGGAGAGTGAGGTGACTTCTGTAGGAATTTTGTGCCCTTGATGAGCCTCAGTGGTGCCCACAGATGTTTCCAGTGGATTATGTATGTGTAGGTGCTCAAGAGCAGGGTCTGGGCCTTCAGCTTTGTGCCCTCAGTGCCAGTCATAAGTCTTAGCATTTGGTGACTGTTCCCCTCTCTGAGCCTCATTTCTCCATGTATAAAAAATGAAGTTTGGACTAGACTGGTGCACTAGAATCACCTGGGAAGCTTTAAAAAAAAACACAAAAAGTAGGAATCCATTCTAGACATATTGAATCAGAATTTTCGTGGTGGAGCCTGTGTATCTGTATTTTTAAGTCATTCCCCATGTTACTCTTTTGCAGTCTGTCCAGCAGTAGCCTTCAGACAGGCATTTGGAAGTCCCTGGACCAGATAGTTTCTAAGGGCCCCTTCAGCTTTAACATCTTACGAGTCTTGTTAGAATGTTTGCAAAATAATTCTGTCCTTGAAATCTTTGGTTGGCGTGGAAAAGGCATGGCAGGCGGAGAGGAGAAGCTGCCTCTGGGTGAAGGACACCTTGCACAGGGCAAGCAGGGGCAGGTACATCAGCCAGGGGGCTGAAGAGACATCCAGGAATGGCTCTGGGAGCAGTGGGAGCAGTGACAACTCACCTGCCATGGGGAACCAGGTGTGTTAGGTCACGGAAATAGAGGGGAAAGACATCACCCCAACACAGGAGAGGCTCACATACTGATGGGAAGGACTGATGAGAAAACGAATGATTCCAGCCCCCTGTGAGAAGGGCTGCCATAGAGCAAGAGAGGCTTGGGTGTCAGGAGAAAAGTGGAGCAGGAGGAGGGCAGAGGACTGGAGTTGCAGCACTCAGAGAAGGCATCAGAAGGGGACCCTGGAGCTGAAGCTTGGGGATGAGGAGTTCTTAGACAGGTTTGTGTTTGGGGCCCTGGTGGGTTGGGGTATCAGGTATTCTTCTGTAGTCAGGAGGATAGCTCAAACCGTGGCACAGAGGCACGAGAAAGTGTGAGAGAACCACCACTGGGGTCAGAATGAAAGGTATCCTGGGAAGTGGCTGGAGAGGGGCAGAGACCACATTGGAATGCATCCTCCATGTGAGGCTGAAGGGACATCTTGGTGATCAGATGTATGTTTCACAGCAAATTTTATGGCAACATGTGCATTAGAGGGGCTACACTAAGTGGAGGAAAGACAAGTAAAAAACATACATAAAAGACAAGTAAAAAACATTTTTTTGTTTGTTTTTGCCTGAGCCCACTGGGGCAGCTGTTTCTTACGTACTGCTGAGAATCTCTTTGGGCCATTTTTTTTGCTGCTGGCTTGAATAGCAGGTGCCTCATGAAATGAAACATTGGCCGTTGACTGATTCAGAACATTCGAGACTTGAAGTGACGTAGACCTATAAGCAGGCCTCAGATGTGTATTCAAGAGGCCAGTGAGATGTATACGCTATGGAGTCTGCTTGTCCACTTTAGCAGTTAATTTTTATGTAGAAATCCCTAAGTTCTAGGTTAATTTGCTCAGCTGTTGCAGTCTAACCTGTTCAAGGACTCAGAGATCCTTAAAGTTAATTTTACATACTAAACCAATGCCTACCTAAGGTCTTCACACAAGTAACTTGATACCATAGGAGTGAAAGCCAATTCCATGTGGTCACAATTCCTTATTATTTTAGCTATACCATTCCCAATCTGGGGCTTTGTTCTGGGTCCAGGAACATGAGGCTCTTTTTTCTGTTTCCTCTGATCCTACTGAAGTTTCACTAAGTTCCCTTCGCTACCACCCATGGAAGCGGTGTCTCGATGATTAATGTTCCTGCTCGAGTTCAGGTGAGGCTCCTGCACATCTTGGGAGCAGCAGCTTACTCTTGAACTTGTTTGCTCATTCTGACTTTCCCCTTGTCTGCTTCCATTCCTGGCACAACATAAGAGACCCTGTCTCTACAAAAATAAAAAAACTGACCAGGCGTGGTGGTGCACACCTGTAGCCCCAACTACTCAGGAGCCTGAGGCGGGGGGATCACTTGAGCCCAGGAGGTGGAGGCTGAAGTGAGCTATGATCACACCATTGCACTCCAGCCTGGGCGACAGAGTGAGACCCTGTCTCAAAGCAAACAAATAAATAAATAAAAACTCTTAATTACAAGCAATAATGCAACACAAATGATATCAGTATTTAAGCCATAGTCATGATATCAGTATTTAAGCCATAGTCAGTCATGTGGGGGAGCAGGGTTGAGAGTTCACTCACAGGCTGTAAAACATCCATCCTTCCTTCCTTCCAGTCCTAATACAATGAACAATGGCGAATTCAAGAAAACTTGTTTTTTGTGTTTTTTTTTTGTCTCACAGTTCAGCGTTCCTTAAATCATGCTGCCATTCACTTTCATTTTATAAATCTGCAAGCTTTTATTTGCTTCCTTGTCTTATTAAACAGAATGTATTGACTAGAGATCAAATTTTTCTTAATGCTTTTTGGAGTGCCTCTGCCTCCTTAATGTCCTGTTACTGAACTTTTATTAATCTACTATTACTAAACTTAGCATTGCTGAGGTAACAGATGACAAAGTTTAATGTTATTTGAAATTTGAAGGCTTTATGCAGGGGGGAAGAACCTCATGGGTTCAGTGTTAAGTCCTTGTTCTTAGTTCCTCAGAGCCTTTTTTATTTTTAGATTTGAATATGTGAATGTTACTACATTTATATATTTTTTACCTGCGATAATTCAGGATATTTTCTGACAATAGATAAAATCATCTTTTGTCTACATCTTTTCTTTCTTTTTTTAACAAGTCACCACCCACCAGGGGTTTAATTCTCCTAATAAAAAGGTCAGTTCAGAGAGGGGCCCTGCCTTGTCCCCATCCAGGGGAGAAGATCTACAGAGCACCCTGGGAATGTCCAAGCCCAGTACATATTTTATTTCAAACTTCAAAATACTGCCCTCTTCTCTCTAGTATTATGAGGTTTGATGAAAAAACCTGTAATTTAGTTATACTTTCCCCTTTCTCCTAAATTTTCATCTCTCCAGAAAAAAAAAATAGAGCTCTAATTTTTAGGCTATCATTAGAAAGCCCTTTCATTTACTTTATAACTTCAATCTCTGAGATTTTGCAGGACCTCTTCCAACTCTAGTATGTTTTTCTTGAGGTATGGGGAACCAAAAGTGCACAGCACATGTAGCTATGGACACAGAGTGGTTTTGAATAAGGGCAGGATCACAAGTTCTAATTTGCTTAGGGTGTTCTTTCTGATAATGCCCAGCATTTTCTGGGCCTTTTGTCATGAAACATGCAATGTGGTATCTTAAGGGTTAACAGTCTAAGCTGATTGAACAGTGTAGCTTAAAATCTATTATTCTAAAAGTATAATTGGTATTGCTTTTCCCCTGAATGTTCCTCACATTTGCCTTCACTGATGGTCACTTGCCATAATTTTGCCTATTTATGCAGCCTCATGAGAACCTGTCTTTTAATTTTGCATTTTGATTAGGAACAGCTTTAAGGCCATTTGCAAATGAAGGTTTTACTTTATTGCTTCTACAAATATTTATTGACTACCTACCTAATGGGGAATCCAGTGATGAATGAAATAAGCCTCTTCTTTCATGAAAGTTAAATCCTAACATTCTTCTGCTAGATTATTGGGTCCCAAAGCATTTATATAATTATGAAGACTTCCTTTTTAAAATAAATTTTTCATGAGTCCTTATTCAGTAGTGGTGTGTCTAATGGCTGGTCCTTGAGAACACATATCTGGATGTGACGCTGGGTTCCCTTACGGGTTGGAAACCACCATTCTAGGTAATTTATGAAAGCATAAAGCTCTAGTCCAAAATTAGTCAGTGGGCTAAAAACTCTGTTTATATTTCCCCATGAATGGGAATTACATGAAGACATATATACGCATGCACACAGACAACATACATTCACCCAAGTTTTATGGAAGTTAGTTGTTATTTTGTTCTGTTTTTTTTTGGTGGGATCTTAGCATTTAAGGTCTGTAGAAATTCTGTCTACTAGTCTACTAGTTCTGCCATAATTATATATAATCATACTTTTTTTTCTTTGAGACAGAGTCCACTCTGTTGCTCAGGCTGGAGTGCAATGGCGCAATCTCGGCTCACTGTAACCTCTGCCTCCCAGGTTCAAGCAATTCTCCTGCCCCAGCCTCCCAAGTAGCTGAGATTACAGGTGTGCACCATCATGCCCAGCTAGTTTTTGTATTTTTAGTAGGGACAGGGTTTTGCCATGTTGGTCAGGCTGGTCTTGAACTCCTGACAGGTGATCCACCTGCCTTGGCCTCCCAAAGTGCTGAGATTACAAGCATGAGTCCCAGCACCTGGCCACCGTTTTCTTTTTCTTTTTTTTTCCTAAGATAGGGTCTCGCTCTGTCACCTGGGCTGGAGTGCAGTGGCACAATCTTGGCTCACTGCAACCTCTGCCTCCCGGGTTCAAGCGATTCTCCTGCCTCAGCCTCCTGAGTAGCTGAGACTACAGGCATCTGCCACCATACCTGGCTAATTTTTGTATTTTTGGTAGAGACAGGGTTTCACCATGTTGGCCAGGCTAGTCTCGAACTCTTGACCTCAAGCGATCCGCCCGCCTCAACCTCCCAAAGTGCTGGGATTACAGTCATGAGCCACCACATCCAGCCAATCATACCGGGTTTTGTTGTTGTTGTTGTTTTGTTTTGTTTTTTTGAGACAGAGTCTCGCTCTGTTGCCCAGGCTGGAGTGCAGTGACGTGATCTCAGCTCACTGCAACCTCCACCTCCCGGATTCAAGAGATTCTCCTGTGTCAGCCTCCTGAGTAGCTGGGTTTACAGGTGCACACCACCATGCCCGGTTAATTTTTGTATTTTTAGTAGAGATGGGGTTTTGCTATGTTGGCCAGTCTGGTCTCGAACTGACCTCAAGTGATCTGCCCACCTCAGCCTCCCGAAGTACTGGGATTACAGGCATGAGCCACCGCGCCCGGCAGAGTCATATTGTTTTTATACCCTCAAATAATTCCAATAGGGTGATTCGGCATGCTGAGGCCCTTTCAAAACTAAGATGCTCCTTACCCACATCTAGTTGATATGTTTACTTAAATGTCTGGTAAAATTTCCTGGGCAAAGTAGTAGACTCTGTAATAAACAATAGGAATTTATGTTCATCTTTAAAAAATATTTCCAGATATTCCCTAGGTAGAAACTTATTCTGAAAGAGGGTATAGTCGTCAATCTGCCAGTCTTGGAGTTGTTCTTTACCCCCAAGGGGGCTGTTCATAGTGTTGCATAATTCCACTGTCTCACCTTTGAGTGAAATTTACTCTCCGCCTAGGCCACCAATCCAGTGATCCTGCCTTGCCTCTTGACTAGGCCACTCTAGATCACTCAGTGAGCTCACCAGGTCTGGATCTATCTAGCTCATTCAGATGCTTCAGGGTGAGCCTCTGACAAAGGCTCTGTAGGCCAGCCATGGTTCCTGGGCTGGTGTTCATGGACATGGCTCTGGTCCCTGAGTGACTGCCCCCAGGCAAGGTAGGCAGCTGCCTGTGGTTTGCTCTTCTCAACTTTGGCTTGCTGCTTTCAACAGGTTACAGACACTGGTGTATGCTGAAGCTTTTTATTTTGACTATACCTTTTATTTTAACTAAGTTATTTTGTTGATTTTCTAACTAGCATTTCCCTGGTGATCCATGTCAGATGTGCTTTAAGAATTTTATATTAATGATTTTTGGCTGGGTGCACTGGCTCACGCCTGTAATCCCAGCACTTTGGGAGGCCAAGGTGGGTGGATCACATGAGGCTAGAAGTTTGAGACCATCTTGGCCAACATGGCGAAAACCCATCTCTATTAGAGATACAAAAATTAGCCAGGCATGGTGGCACACATCTGTAATCCCAGCTGCTCAGGAGGCTGAGGCACAAGAATCCCTTTAACCCAGGAGGCGGAGGTTGCAGTGAGCCAAGATCATGCCACTGCACTCCAGCCTGGGTGACAGAGCAAGACTGTTTCAAAACAAAACAAAACACCTGGTAGCTCACGCCTGTAATCCCAGCACTTTGGGAGGCCAAGGCCGGTGGATTACGAGGTCAGGAGATCGAGGCCACCCTGGCTAACATGGTGAAACCCTGTCTCTATTAAAAATACAGAAAAATTAGCTGGATGTGGTGGTGCGTGCCTGTAATCCCAGCTACTCCGGAGGCTGGGTTGGAAGAGTCGCTTGAACCTGGGAGGCGGAGGTTGCAGTGAGCCGAGATCGCGCCATTGCACTCCAGCCCGGGAGACAGTGCGAGACTGTCTCAGAAAAAAAAAAAGAATGTTATATTATTTTTAGAATCTTTTGTAAGAAGCTCCTTAAATTTTTTGGCCTGCCTAGTTTCTTCTATTTTTTTTCTTTTTGTATATTAAAAATATAATCAAAAAAATTTTTACATTTAATAAAAAGTTGCTCACGCCTGTAATCCCAGCACTTTGGGAGGCTGAGGTGGGTGGATCACTTGAGGTCAGGAGTTTGAGACCTGCCTGGCCAACATGGCGAAACTCTGTCTCTACTAAAAATACAAAAATTAGCCGGGCATGGTGATGCGTGCCTGTAGTCCCCGCTACTTGGGAGGCTGAGTAGGAGAGTTGCTGGAACCCGGGAAGTGGAGGTTGCAGTGAGCCGAGATCACGCCACTGCATTCCAGACTGGGTGACAGAGCAAGACTCCGTCTCAAAAGAAAAAAAAAAAAGGCATGGGGTCTCACTATGTTGGTCTTGAACTCCGAGGCTCAAGCAATCATCCCACCTTGTGGGAAAATAATAACCACCAAAGTGCTAAAAATAATGAAGTTACGTAAATAATACAATTGGAAACAAATAGTTGGAATAATTTTAAAATGAAGATAAACAAAAGAGAAAATAATTTCGTCTGTTGAGATACTTTTTTTTTTTTTTTTTCTTTTGAGATGGAGTCTAGCTCTGTCTCCCAGGCTGGAGTGCTGTGGCACGATCTCGGCTCACTGCAAGCTCCGCCTCCCAGGTTCACGCCATTCTCCTTACTCAGCTTCCCGAGTAGCTGGGACTACAGGTGCCCGCCTCCACGCCCGGCTAATTTTTTTGTATTTTTAGTAGAGACGGGGTTTCACCGTGTTAGCCAGGAGTCTCCAGCTCCTGACCTCGTGATCCGCCCACCTCGGCCTCCCAAAGTGCTGGGATTACAGGCGTGAGCCACCGCGCCCGGCCTAGATACTTTTAACGTTTGGAATATTGTTGTAACTCCATTCTGGAGTACTTTTTCTAGTCTGTCCATTTGTCTTTCTTCTTTTAATTGCCTGCTCATCACCCTCACTCATTTTTCTAATGGGTTGCTTATATTTTACTTATTGCTTTGTAAGGGCTTTTTGTTTTTGTTTTTGTTTTAAGGAGCGGAGAGTTTAATAGGCAAGAAGGAAGGGAGAAGACAGAAGGAAGACGCTCCCCGTACAGAGACAGAGGGAGGGGGGGCTCCAAAGCCGAAAGAGGAGGTCCCCACCTGCCACGGATACCAGTCAGGTACACATGCAGAGGCTGGGGGAGGCGGTATTTGATTTGCATAGGGCTCAGGGGATTGGTTTGACTAGGCATGTCATTCACGTAGCCCGAGAAAAAGCTGGCCCTCCCACCCTAGCTTTTTAATATGCAAATACAGGGTGACAGGACGTTCTACATTCGTGAGGATATATGGGGGTGGCCATGTTGCCAGGAACATGTAGGGAAAGGGCAAGAAGGCCGCGGGAATCTCCATGTTTGGGTGGACCCAGTTTCTAATGGCCGACTTGCATATCAAAGGTTGCTGGCCTGGCTCTAAGAGCCGGGGCTTTACAAGGAACTTTTCCTGAGATGCTTTAAAGCTTCCCAATGACCCCTTTTTCTACAACATTCCCCCCTGTGGAGATGCTACACTAACTGCTGTTAGGGGGTTTTGGGCGACGACTCTTTCTGGCTACTTCCTGCTGAAAAGGGGCGTCAAATGGAGAACAGCAGCTAGGGCTCCTCCTGGGGTTGATCTAAGGGTCCTCGGAAGAATGGCGTGTGTATGTGTGGTTCATTTTATAGCACCATTTGGAGTTTGATTGCAGTCTGATGATTGAATTTCCTTTCCTGGCCCATGCACCAAAATGATACGGCTCTGATGAGTGGAGGAACACCAGGGTTCTTGGTCCTCATGTCGGTTTAGAGAAAACAACAGGGACACACGTGGAGTGGTTTTAAGGAGTGGAGCATTTAATAGGCAAGAAGGAAGGCAGAAGACAGAAGGAAGAAACGACCTTGTACAGAGACAGAGCAAGGGGGGCTCCAAAGCCGAAAGAGGAGGTCCCTCTATAAGGGCTTTTTATGTTTTAATTAAGATATTAATGATAATAACTATATGTTGCAAATATTCCTTTTGATTTGTTGTTTGCCTTTTAGCTTTGTGCTAGCAGGTTTTTGGTAAATATAACTTTTTTATTGGTTGTCTTTTTCTTTACAGTTCTTTTGCTTTTATAACAGGGTACATTTTGATTAATTTCTATTTAAAAACAATGTGATGCTTTAGAGCAAGGTTCAAGTAAATATAAACACGTAGGCACACGGTAGAGTACCTTATTCACAGTTATTGATTGCTGCTGTTTTTGGTTTTTCTTACTGGGGCTAAATAGAAAATAGGATGTTTTCTTTGGCTTTTAAAGGCTTTCAGCTTTGGCATTTAAAACATTTATTATTATTATTATTATTATTATTATTAATGTTTTTTATTTTTAAAAGTAGAGTCTCACTATGTTCCCCGGGCTACTCTCAAACTCCTGGGCTCAAGCGATCCTCCTCCCTTGGCCTCCCAAAGTGCTAAGATTACAGGTGTGAGCTACTGTGCCTGACCTAAAATCTCTATAAAAGTTTTTTTTCTGCTGCTAATATTGAGCTCTCACACCATTTACTAGCTCTGATTTTCCAGCAAAAGATATTTACTTTACTTCTGACCATTCTTAGTCAATCCCTGAGATTTCTCTATGAGGAGAGCTTTACTTCTGATCTAATCTTTCTCTGCTTGAAGCCTCTGCAACTTCATATTAGATAATAGCAGGCTCCTAGCTAATCCTTACACACACAATCAACTTCTCTTCTCCCGCATGCTTTTTCCAGCTCCTTAATGAGAGCTGGGAAATCTATTCTGCCCTTTCCCCTCAATCTTTTTTTCCTAGACAGTTTTGTTTTGTTTTTTTGAGTTGGAGTCTTGGTCTGTTGCCCAGGCTAGAGTGCAGTGGCAAGATCTTGACTCACTGTAACCTCCTCCTCCTGGGTTCAAGTGATTCTCCTGCTTCAGCCTCCCAAGTAGATGGGACTACAGGCGTGTGCCACCACACTCAACTAATTTTTGTATCTTTAGTAGAGATGAGATTTCACTATGTTGGCCAGGCTGGTCTCGAACTCCTGACCTCAGGTGATCCACCTACCTCGGCCTCCCAAAGTGCTGAGATTACAGGAATGAGCCACTGTGCCTGGCCTTTCCTGGACATTTAAAAGAAAGAACAAAAAAGAAATAGAAAAGAAGCTTATAAAGCAAATATCATGCAGGAGTTTCCTTATAGTTATGATCACCCTGCATAGTAGGTCACTTGGTATTGAGTGCCCACTGCTTTCAGTGACATCCGGTATGTTCCTCTTGTTTATGGGTTCCAACACTTCCTATTCCAAGAGACAAACATTTGTTCTGTTCAAAACTTTATATCTCATTCCAGTGGGGTATTCTGCCAACCCATGTTTAGGTAATTGGTATTGCACTTTATTATTACCACAATTAGATATCTTGCCAATGGGAGGGAGTGTAGTTTTCATTTTCTGTGAGAACTCATATGCAGGCAGATGTGTTTTGCTGGGAGTTGGGAGTGGGGCAGGAAACCAAACCTGGAAACCTGTTGATCCCATGGGGTGGTAGGAGATATACCTCTGCTATGCCACCTGCTGCCCTGTGGTTCTGAGTGGGTTTTGTTGTTGTTGTTGTTGTTATTTTTCCCTTTAAAAGTTATAAAAGCAATCTATCAGCCCCCTAAAAAAGTTTTAAAAAAATAACCCAACAGTAATTCCACTACTCTGCATAATCATTTTCATTTTTTTAAAAATCTTGGCTCAAATGCATGCATAGTTTTACATTGTTATAGTCTGACAACATTTTTGTATTAGTCTTTTTAAACTTGACATTGTAAGTAATTTTCCCTGTTGCTATATAGATTTCGTAATGAGAATTTTTATTATTTATTTATTTATTTATTTTGAGATGGAGTCTCACTCTGTCGCCCAGGCTGGGGACAGTGGTGCGATCTCGACTCATGGCAACCTCCGCCTCCTGGGATCAAGTGATTCTCCTGCCTCAGCCTCCGGAGTAGCTGGGATTACAGGTGCCCACCACCACACCTGGCTGATTTTTGTATTTTTAGTAGAGTCGGGGTTTCACCATGTTGGCCAGGCTGGTCTTGAACTCCTGACCTCAAGCGATCCACCCGCCTTGGCCTTCCAAAGTGCTGGGATTATAGGCAAGAGCCACCACAACCGGCCCATAATGAGAATTTTTAATGACTGCATTATAGTCTATCAAGTATTTTTTTTTCGTCTTAGACATTTACATTCTTTTTGTGTGTATGTCTCCCTTTTGTGCTTTTTAAATAATGCTGTAACATATACTTTTGCATATAGTTTTTGATAATTTTTGTTCTTAGGATAAATTTCTGGAAGTGGGGTTCCTGGACCTAAAGTTTGCCACTTTTCTGGTTCTGTGAAGCTACCATACTGCTTTCTAAAAGAATTGTGCCAATCTGCATCCAGAAAGGTTTTCAGCATAAATGTGACGTAAGAAACACGTAAGCCAGTAAAGGCTCTGGAATGCTGAAGCAGATGCAGGATTTAAAGGGAGATGGTGAGGTTTTTCTTCTCCCTCCAGCAGGTTTGAGCCAGCCAGTTTTATGTTTCATCTTAAGTGTGAGTTTTATAAGAATTTCCTAATGGAAGGTGTCTCTAGGGTCTTGTGTTTCCTCTGTTGCAGTGGTTTTGTAGCTCTGCTTCCCCAGATCATGAAGGAAACAGGTGCATGAAGTTAAAATAGAATTATTATCCTATTCTTTGTATATTAAGTCAAAATAGAATTTAGGCTTCCCCCAAACTGTCACTTGGCCAATTTGATAACTGTTGGTACTTTGCAAGTCACCCTGTTCCTCAGGTTTAATGGAGGAGCATTCACCAACTGATAACAGTTTTAGGGTGAAAAGGAATCAAGTGTGTCTGCTGAATGGAGAAAAAATACCTAGGGATGTTATAATTTTCTAGAGTTAATGAGACAACACAAATAGCAAAGCATTTTGGATTTGATTGAATTTATGCAGAAAGTAACCCCAAAGTTATATAAAGTTAGTGAGTAATTACTAAGAGTAAATTAGCAGAAGAAGTTATAGCCAGATTTCATGTATTAATCAGTAGTTTTCTAAAGGCTGAAAGTGCTGAGTGGCTTTTTGCTAGTGCACATGATCGTGGAGGGGTGATATTCCCTGAGAAGCTGAGGGAGTATGGTAGGAGTGTATTCTCTGTGGCTTTGTAACCAGCCATCAGTTTCCTGGTACTGAGGTTTAAGATCGTCCAGGCAAGCTTGTTGCTACATCTCACTACTCTTTCCATCTCTGCCCCCACCTCTCCAGCATTTTAGAAACCTGTTGGGGTAAAACTGAGGTGTGTGGCTTCCTGTCATAGTATGTGGGGTTCTCCATGGGTGTGCTGGCTGTGTATGCATTAGTTTGATGGGTGTGTAGTGAAGATGGTCCAGTGGGACCCTGGTGGTCACTGATTCTGTTTTCTGTTTCTGTTATAGCCCTTGCCAGCATCCAGCCATGGGGGATATGAAAACCCCAGATTTTGATGACCTTCTGGCTGCCTTTGACATCCCAGACCCCACCAGCCTTGATGCCAAGGAGGCCATCCAGACACCCAGTGAGGAGAATGAGAGTCCCCTCAAACCTCCAGGCATATGTATGGATGAAAGTGTGTCCTTGTCTCACTCAGGATCAGCCCCCGATGTGCCGGCCGTGAGTGTCATTGTCAAGAACACCAGCCGCCAGGAGTCATTTGAAGCAGAGAAAGACCACATTACTCCCAGTCTCTTACACAATGGATTCCGGGGCTCAGATCTGCCTCCAGATCCCCACAACTGTGGGAAATTTGATTCTACTTTTATGAATGGAGACAGTGCCAGGAGTTTCCCTGGCAAACTGGAGCCTCCCAAGTCAGAGCCATTACCCACCTTCAACCAGTTCAGTCCAATCTCCAGCCCAGAACCTGAGGATCCCATCAAAGATAATGGATTTGGGATAAAGCCCAAACACTCTGACAGTTATTTCCCACCCCCTCTTGGGTGCGGGGCTGTGGGAGGCCCAGTTCTGGAGGCTCTGGCTAAGTTTCCGGTTCCAGAGCTGCATATGTTTGATCATTTTTGTAAGAAAGAACCCAAGCCAGAACCCCTGCCCTTGGGGAGCCAGCAGGAACACGAGCAAGGTGGGCAGAACACAGTGGAACCTCACAAGGATCCGGATGCCACTCGATTCTTTGGGGAAGCTTTGGAGTTCAACAGCCATCCTAGCAACAGTATTGGAGAGTCCAAGGGGCTTGCCCGGGAGCTTGGTACCTGCTCATCAGTCCCCCCTAGGCAGCGTCTAAAGCCAGCTCATTCCAAGCTGTCCTCTTGTGTAGCAGCCTTGGTGGCCTTGCAGGCCAAAAGAGTGGCTAGTGTCACTAAGGAGGATCAGCCTGGCCACACAAAGGATCTCTCAGGGCCCACTAAAGAGAGTTCTAAAGGTAGCCCCAAAATGCCCAAGTCACCAAAGAGTCCCCGGAGCCCTCTGGAGGCCACTAGAAAAAGTATCAAGCCATCGGACAGCCCTCGTAGCATCTGCAGTGACAGCAGCAGCAAAGGCTCACCATCTGTGGCTGCCAGCTCCCCACCAGCAATTCCCAAAGTGAGAATCAAAACCATTAAGACATCATCAGGGGAAATCAAACGGACTGTCACAAGGATCCTGCCAGATCCTGATGATCCAAGTAAGTCCCCTGTTGGGTCACCTCTAGGGAGCGCCATTGCAGAGGCCCCAAGTGAGGTGCCAGGGGATGAGGTGCCTGTGGAAGAGCACTTTCCTGAGGCAGGCACAAATTCAGGGAGCCCCCAGGGGGCCAGGAAAGGGGACGAGAGCATGACAAAGGCCAGTGACTCTTCATCTCCCTGCTGCAGTTCTGGGCCCCGGGTCCCAAAGGGGGCTGCCCCGGGCTCACAGACAGGCAAGAAGCAACAGAGCACAGCACTGCAGGCATCCACCCTGGCCCCTGCCAACCTCCTGCCCAAAGCCGTGCACTTGGCCAACCTGAACCTCGTCCCCCACAGTGTTGCTGCATCAGTGACAGCCAAGTCTTCAGTGCAAAGACGGAGCCAGCCACAGCTTACACAAATGTCGGTGCCCCTGGTCCACCAGGTGAAAAAGGCTGCCCCACTGATTGTAGAGGTCTTCAACAAGGTCCTCCACAGCTCCAACCCTGTGCCCCTCTATGCGCCAAATCTCAGCCCGCCTGCGGACAGCAGGATCCACGTGCCGGCCAGTGGGTACTGCTGTCTGGAGTGTGGAGATGCATTTGCCTTAGAGAAGAGCCTGAGCCAGCACTATGGCCGGCGGAGCGTCCACATTGAGGTACTGTGCACACTGTGCTCCAAGAC
Organism: Nomascus leucogenys; assembly: GCF_006542625.1. Classification (NCBI taxonomy): domain Eukaryota; kingdom Metazoa; phylum Chordata; class Mammalia; order Primates; family Hylobatidae; genus Nomascus; species Nomascus leucogenys. Next base: position 103,946,395 of record NC_044386.1, on the reverse strand, counting down.
GCTGCTCTTCTTCAACAAGTGCAGCCTGCTCCGGCACGCCCGTGACCACAAGAGCAAGGGGCTCGTCATGCAGTGTTCCCAGCTGCTGGTGAAGCCTATCTCTGCAGACCAAATGTTTGTGTCGGCCCCTGTGAACTCCACGGCACCAGCAGCCCCAGCCCCTTCATCCTCTCCCAAACATGGCCTCACTTCGGGCAGTGCCAGTCCCCCTCCTCCAGCCTTGCCACTCTACCCAGACCCTGTGAGGCTCATCCGGTACTCAATCAAGTGTCTTGAATGTCACAAGCAGATGCGGGACTACATGGTCCTGGCTGCACATTTCCAGAGGACAACAGAGGAGACGGAGGGGCTGGTAAGCAGACCCTCACTGTTATGGGTATTGGGCCCCTGGCTCACACAGGTTCCATGACTGGGCATGGAGAGGAAAGCTCATTGATATGGGGGTAGTGGTGGAATCTTATGAGTCTTAGAAGAGGACTTCTGCCTGAATATTTAGTGTTTGGTGTTTGTCGGAAAAGGTGTCCTGCACATACTGAGGTGAGACCCTAATTTAGCAAGTGTATTTATGGACATGTCCCATGTTCCACTCAACTTCCCCTCAAAGGGTCTGTCAAGGCCCAGTGTCAGGCCCGAGATAGGTCTTTACTGGATGATCTCCCTCTGGTCTCTGGCAGGTGTCAGCACAGTCTTAGCATGTGACCAAGGAACTTGGGGACAGAGATAGGTGAGTCACTGCCCCTGCACCTCAGTCTGTTCTAAGAACTTTGTCTTTTTTTTTTTTTTTCTTGAGATGGAGTCTCACTCTGTCACCCAGGCTGGAGTGCACTGGTGGGGTCTCAGCTCACTACAACCTCTGCCTCCGGGGTTCAAGTGATTCTTATGCCTCAGCCTCCCAAGTAGCTGGGACTACAGGCATGTGCCATCACACCTAGCTAATTTTTGTATTTTTAGTAGAGACAGGGTTTCACCATGTTGCCCAGGCTGTTCTTGAACTCCTGGCTTCAAGTGATCTGCCCACCTCAGCCTCCCAGAGTGCTGGGATTACAGGCGTAAGCCACTGTCCCCAGCCAAAGAACTGTGTCTTTAATAAGTTGTTGTTCTGCCCTGCAGTGACACAGCTGTTCTTGCAGAGTCCTTTTGTGGAAACTGCAGTAGGGCCAATGGCAGGGCTGGGATAGAAGGAAGGAGAGTGGACAGACATGTGGGGCCTGTGGCAGAGGTTTATGGAGCCTCCTCCTTTCAACTGCATTCTCACCACTCCAGGAAAGTGACTGTGCTTATCTGCTTGTTTTGATTCTTGGTTATGCTTGATGAGATTCATTAAAAAAAAAAAAGCCTTCTGCGCTGAGAATACCCTTTGGCACCTTCTGTGTCTGTGTTATGTGTTAGTGATTTCTTTGAAGAAGGAGGCCTCCAGAAGGTGGTTCTCTTCATGACATAGCCAAACCCACCCCTCATGGTGCTTCCCTAAGCTGGTGCTACAGAGGCCTGGGAGGAAAGCAAAACAGCTCTTTTTGCTTCAGTTCAGCCAGGGGTCTGTGCATGTGTTGGTAGCTGTTGAGCTTTGCATGTGTTCCCTGAGTGCCCACTGTGCACGGGCTGGGGGTCTGTGCCAACCAGGGGATGCCAGCAGAAGGGAGTCTCACCTTCAGGAGCTTACAGTGGCCTAGCAAGGGCAGTGGTCACCACCCAAACAGCTACAGTATATGGCCAACTGAGAGTGGGGCTAAACCAAGGTTATAAACGTAGTTGCGCAGAGTGCCCCAGAGGGACTAATTCGTGATGACTCCATGCATAAGGAAGATGCTGCGTGGAGGTGACATTTAAGTTGGGCTTGCAAGGATGAGTTTGGAGGAGTAGGAGGGGCAAGGGTGTTCTGAGTATAGGGAGCAAAGGAATATGAGAGTGCAGAGTGGGTTTGAAGAAGAAGACGTTGTTATGCATGAGGCTGGTCTTGGAAATATTAGGGTAGAGGTCAGAGGTTGAGTTTGGTGGGCCTGTAGGGCTTCTGCAGAGGACTCAGCCCCCCAAAGGGGCCAGAAGGTGCTATAGGATCCCACTGTGGCCTCTTACCTCCTTCTGCTCTGTTTCAGTTTGCATTTTTCTTCTGATGCGTCAGATGGGGTGTGGTCACTCAGGGTCTCTTCCCCTAGGGCTTCAGTGTTCTTGCTGCCCCAGCATGGTTGAGTTGGGCCAGGTTTACTTTATCTGAGTCAAGGGGCCATGAGAGGACCCTTGGCAGTGAAGGTCTGTTGCCTGGGCCTGGGATTTTTTCACATTGGTCCTTACGTATCTTCTTCTTTTTTTTTTTTTGTGAGATGGAGTCTTGCTTTGTTGCCCAGGATGGAGTGCAGTGGTGCGATCTTGGCCCACTGCAGCCTCTGCTTCCTGGGTTCAATTGATTCTCCTGCCTCAGCCTCCCAAGTAGCTGGGACTACAGGTGTGCGCCACCATGCCCGGCTAATTTTTGTATTTTTAGTAGAGACGGAGTTTTGCCATGTTTGCCCAGGCTGGTCTTGAACTTCTGACCTCAAGTGATCCACCTGCCTCGGCCTCCCAAAGTGCTGGGATTACAGGCATGAGCCATCACACCCGCCTCCTTATGCATCTTCTAAAATTTGAGTAGACAGAGGTCTGGGTGTAGGATCCCAGGCTGGCATGGCACCTTTCTCATCTTACATCCTCTCTGTGTCATTCTGCCCTAGTGGGAGCTGGAGAAGAGCACCTGCCGACAGGAAGGGAAGGAGTGCACAAAAGGCTATCAGGCCTCTCTCAGCCAGCTCCAAATCCCTCACAAAATCTCATGCCACTCAATGTGGCTTCTGAGTCTCAGGGAAAGGGTGAGCCCTGAGCTATGGGATTAAAAACTAGGCTTGATGGCTGCTGGGCTTGGATTTTCCACAGGACAGTACCTAGCTTCAGCCCATGTGTCCAGGGCAGGGGGTGGACAGATAGGTTGGGCTCCACACCACAACGGGGACTGCGGGAACAGCATCGGTTTGGGCTTTCCATCTTCTTCCTGGGAGTCTGCCCCTGAATGGAGCATGCCTCCCTCTGCAGTGACCCAGGGAGTCTTTCATCCTTCCTCTTGCTTTCCAAGCCACGTTGTTGGGGTAGGATGTCAGCCAGATGGATATTGTCATTCCACCCAACACAATTAATAACAGTCCCTTAGTATTACCTACTATAAGTTCATATTCAGATTTTTCCAGTTATGTCAAAAAATGTCTTTTTACAGTTGGGATTATTTTGAGTCAGGATCTGAACATGGGGCTACACATCACATTTGTTTATGTTTCATAAATATCTCAATCTGGAACAGTACCTCTTCCCACTCCATCCTAGTAGACACCCTCTTTTCATGCCATTGACTTGTTGAAGAAACTGGGTCATGTGTTCTGAGCATTTTCTAGAACAATTCTGGGTTTAACTGATTGCTTCCTAAGTTTTCCAGAACTTTGAGTTTTACTGATTACTTCCTCATGCAAGGAATTTTTTCCTTCATATCCCATATTTTTTCCTGTAGACTGGAAGTTAGCAATAAAGACTTGATTAGATTCAGGTCAGTTTTGATGGAGGGTGGGGGTGGAGGGTGCTGCGTTCTTCCTGTTTCATAACTTAAGGAGGCACAAAGTGCCTGATTGTCTCACTTTTAATGATGCTGAATTGATGAGAGTGAATTTAGGTGATAATATTCTGATCCCTTCATTGTAAAGCTCCCCACCTTTTACCTAATTATCCATCAGTAATCACTGCTTGAGTCTAATTTTATTGAGTTTCAAAGGATATTTTTCTAATTCTATTGTTTCTTATTTATTAGCTAGAATTCTGTATAAAGTATATTTTTTGCTTCCATGAGGGCTATTTGGTTACTCTGAAATATAGTTTACGTTGGAAAATGGGATAGTTAATTTGTTTCTTTTAATTAACAGTTCTCAGAGTTGTGAGTTGATACCCTGACAATCTCAATTGGTGTTCTAAGAGTCCCTCTTCTATTTTTTAAAAATTGTGGTAAAATACATGTAATGTAAAATTTCCCATCACAATCATTTTGATGTGTACAGTTCAGTAGTGTTAATGTTAAGTATATTCACATTGTTGTGAAACCAGTCTCCAGAACTCTTCATGTTGCAAAACTGAAACCCTGTACTCATTTTAAAAAAGAAACAAACAAACAAAAAACAATTCCCATTTATCTTCCTCCCCCCAAGCCCTGGCAACCACCCTTATGTTTTCTGTCTCTAGGAGTTTGACTATTCTAGGTATCTCATACAAGTGGAATCACACAGCATTTATCTTTTTGTGACTGGCTTTTCCATTTAGCATGTCCTCAAGATTCATTTATGTTGTAGCATATGTCAGAATCTCCTTCTTTTTTGGCCGGGCATGGTGGCTCACACCTGTAAGCCCAGCACTTTGGGTGGCTGAGGCGGGTGGATCATTTGAGGTCACGAGTTCGAGACCAGCCTGGCCAACATGGTGAAACCCTGTCTCTATTTAAAAAAGAAAAAAAAAAAACCCGAAAACTAAAAAACAAAAATTAGCCAGGTGGTAGTGGTGCGTGCCTGTAATCCCAGCTACTTGGGAGGCTGAGGCAGGAGAATTGCTTGAGCCTAGGAGGTGGAGGCTGCAGTGAGCCAAGATCGTGCCACTGTGCTCTAGTCTGGGCGTCAGAGACCCCATCTCAAAAAAAAAAAAAATTCCCTTCTTTTTTTAAGGCTGAATAATATTCCATTGTGTGTATATACCACGTTTTATTTATCCTTTCATCCATTGATGGATACTTGGGTTACTTCCATGTCTTAGCTGTTGTGAATAATGTTGCTATGAACATAAGCATAAAAGTATATCTCTTTGAGACCTTGCTTTTAAGTCTTTTGGGTACACACCCAGAAGTGGCATTGCTGGATCATATGGTACTTCTGTGTTTAATTTTCTGAGATACCACTGTACTATTTTCCATAGTAGATGCACCATTTTATATTCCCACCAACAGTGCCCAAGTGTTCCAGTTTCTCCATATCCTCACCAGCACTTATTTTCTGTTCTTTCAAATAGTAGCCATCCTAGTGGGTTTGAGGTGACCTCCTCTATTAGTTTAAATGTTGTAATGGCTCATTGATTTTTATATGTTCAGTATATTTACATATTCAGTCATTCTTTTTAATGCTCATGTTATCCTATCTTTGGTCAGTGGCAGCCCCTTCGAGCTGGCTTCTTTATCCCTCTAGTCAGCTCCTCTGACCCCACATCAGTGGCCTCCTCTGTGAGTAGGACAGGTGTCCCCTTTACTAAGAAGTTAGGAAGGGCCTCTCCAGCATGCAGGCACCAGCTAAGTCTTTTAGTTTTTCCCTCTGGGCTGGCTGCTTGTCAGAGCTCTGCCCATCAGAGGTCAATGAGTCTGGTTGTAGTACTTGTACTTCCCCTGGTTTTCTCCTGGGGCTGGGAACAAAGGAGCTGCTACCTAATCTGCCCTTGTCTGTGGGTATATTTGCTTAGCTGTGGCTCAGGGAACCCCCGCCACCCATCCCACCCCCCAACCCCCACCCCCGCAACTCTCCTAACCCCCAGAGTGGGCAAACAGGGCTAGAGCAATGGAAACTGACAAGACCACTCAGTCAGTCTATATTGAGAGCCTTCTGAGTACCAAGCAGGGTGGTCTCAGATCCACTTTGGAAGTCACTGATCCACCTGACTAGAGGTGCTGAGCAGATCTCTAACAGGCCAATGTTGGGGGTAGATGGCAAGAACTGCCTCTACTGAGCTATGACAGAGACACTGGTGGGTCTAGCGGTGCAGTGGGGTCTTAGAATTCAAGATGTGCTTCGGGCCTCTGCAAAGGAAAAGCTGGTCCTCTGCTAAGCCACAGGAAAGAAACAGTCCTAGGGGCGGAACTGGTTTTTGAGAGAATAGGGTCAGGTCTGATACTGATTAATAGGGTGTCAGACAAAGCTTGCTTGGGTATCAGTATCAGCACTTGAAATGAGGTCTAGGGGTGTCAGAAGTGTCCACGAGAGTTGGAAGAGAGAGTGGTTGGGGGAAGGGGTTATTCTGATGCATGTACTAGAAAACCAGACAACCCCGATTGGAGAGCCACAGGCCTATGGCTCCTGCATGATCTGCTTTCTTGGTGTTCTTTCCTAGACCTGCCAGGTATGCCAGATGCTGCTGCCCAACCAGTGCAGTTTCTGTGCCCACCAGCGGATTCATGCACACAAGTCCCCCTACTGCTGCCCGGAGTGTGGGGTCCTCTGCCGCTCTGCCTACTTCCAGACCCATGTAAAGGAGAATTGCCTGCACTATGCCCGCAAGGTGGGCTACAGGTGGGTGCTGCCTGGCTTGCTGTCCTGGTATTGCCCAATGGCTGGTCCTTTTCCTAAGCCAGAACTCATTTCAGATAGTTTTGGTCTTAAGAGGCTTGGGTTCCAGTCTAACAGGACAAGAGCATTGGATGGTATGTGGACAGACATTTTTTATTTGGTAGCAGACAGGAACAGCAAGAGAGAGAAGAATAAGGAGTTTAAAAAACTTAAATATTTAAAAATTAGCTTTGAAGTTTTGGGGAGATTAGACATATAATACTTTGTCTATTTGGTTTTAAAATGTATGTAAGTTTAATTTGCTCACAAAGTTATGTTTGGCACATTAAATATAAAGTGCTGTTTCAATAATGAATATACCAATTACAGTACTTGGAAGTGTTTGCAGGTTTTAACAAATGGAGCTGCAAGATGTCAAACTCAAAGGGCTTTAGTATATTTCTTTTTGTTAATTTTTGTCAGTTTGTGGCAAAATGGGCAAAACCTGAGACTGGAAAAAAGGATCAGCCTCTTGGTAAAACCAAGAAAACTCTTATTTTAAGTGGAATCTCCTCCTTTGTGTCAAACATAAGCAAGAAGTCATTTTCAGGAAAAAGATCAAAGTGAGGGAAAAAACTTCCCTCTAGAGCTCATTGATCTGTAATTTATTTTCTGCTCTTTGGTATTAAATTTTTTTTTGGTTTTAGTTCATTTGACTTTTTTGTGTGTACTTATTATTGTCTTTAGCATTGTGTTAGACACTCAGGATACAAAAATAGTTAAGACACAGCCCTTGCCCTGGTAGGTTACAAACATAAGAACATAAGTAATTATAACTCAGAGTGCTAAGTCCCACAATAGAGAAATGGTCAGGAAAGCTTCCTAAAGGAGATATTAGGAGATTTTCAGGCAAAAGAAGGGGAAACCATACCTGGCAAGGGCCTGAGGAAGAATACCAGCATACACAAAAGAGGTGTCAGGAATGATGAGTATGGTTGTATAGAGGAATGTCAGGATGAATTGTGGGAGTGGGGAGAAATGAGACTAGGGGGAGTTGGCAGAGGCCAGACCATGCATGACCTTGTATTTCTTGGCAGACATTTGGACTTTATCCAATGGACAGTGAGAAGCTACAGAAATATTTGCAGCAGGGGAGTGATTTGGCTAGTATATTTTAGAAAGATCATTCTGGGAAGCGAACACATGTATTAGTGAGGGGAGAAACTGAAGACTTCTTGAAAGGCAAGTATGATGGTCCAGATGAGATGCTGAGGGCTTCACTGAAGGCATGATCGTGGGAATGGAGAGAAGGTAGATTTGAGAGGGGTTTAGGAAGAAGCATCAAGATTTGATAATAGCTTTTATATGGAATGAGGGATGAGGAGTTTGGCAGAGGCGAGGCTAGGCCGTGCAAGACCTTATATTTCTTGGCAGGCATTTGGACATTTTCCAGTGGACATTGAGGAGCTACAGAAAGATTTGCAGCAGGGTAGTAATCTGGCTAGTATGTTTTAGAAGGATCATTCTGGGAAGCTAACACATATATTAAAGTTTTGCAATGACTCCCGCATTTCTGTCTTGGGGTAAACATTTTATTTTTATATTTTTTTGAGACAGGGTCTCACTGTCACCCAGGCTGGAGGGCAGTGGTGTGATCGTGGCTCACTGCAGCCTTGACCTCCCGAGCTCAGATGATCCTCCCATCTCGGCCTCCCAGGTAGCTGGGACTACAGGCACGCACCACCATGCCTGGCTAACTTTTTGTGCTTTTTGTAGAGACAGAGTTTCACCATGTTGCCCAGGCTGGTCGCAAAACTCCTGGGCTCAAGCGATCCTCCCACCTCAACTCCCCAAAGTGTTGGGATTACAGGCGTGAGGCACCATGCCTGGCTGTTATAAACATTCAAAAATGTAGACTGATTTCTTTTTCATTTTATGGAGGATGGAGTATCTAAAGTACATTAAAAACAAGACAAACCTAAGACAGGATTATACAAAGCACTTACCACCAAGTTGCTGAAGAGCATTGCTTGGCAGCATCCCAGGCTACATTTTAAACCAAACATCTAAATATGTTTTTACAGTATCCTGTAACACTTAAAAATACCTTTCTAGCCTTGATTTAAGTGTATGCTGCTTGTTCTAAGATCAAATCCAATCCAATAGTAATACAATCAACACTTAAATATTATCTTTGAATCTTGAATCCAATAAAATTTTTTTTTTTTTTTAAAGATGGAGTCTTGCTCTGTCACCCAGGCTGGAGTGCAGTGGCAGCATCTTGGCTTACTGCAATCTCCACCTCTCGGGTTCAAGCAATTCTCCTGCCTCAGCCTCCTGAGTAGCTGGGATTATAGGCATGCGCCACCACGCTTGGCTAATTTTTCTGTTTTTAGTAGAGATGGGGTTTCACCATGATGGCCAGGCTGGTCTCAAACTCCTGACCTCAGGTGATCCAACTGGCTTGGCCTCCCAAAGTGCTGGGACTACGGGCGTGAGCCACCGCACCTGGCCCAAGAAATGTTTAATTGTACAGATGGATTAATACTTTTCGTTTTTAATTACATATTTTCTTATGTACAAGTAAAAAGAAATGTCTCAAAAGCAATCAGTTTATCAAACCTTTTTGTAAGGAATGCTAGACCAAACGAATTGTGACTCAAGGAAAGGGATTACTGAAGATAGTGATATTAAAATTTTCAGTGATCTGTGGTTGAAGTCAGAAGACATACACAACACTACAATGTTCATAACAGAGTTGTGCAATCACTACAAACAATTTTAGAGCATTTTTACTGTCCAAGAAGAAACCTCATATCCACCACTTCTTTCATCCCCCTAGCCCTAGGCAATCACTAATTTACTTTCTGTCTCATAGCTCTTCTGGACATATCATGTAAGTGGAATTATGTAATATTATTAGCATATTTGCAAGGTTCATCCATGTTGTAGCATATATCAGTATTTCCTTCCTTATTATGGCTGAATGAGATTCCATTGTGGGGATATACCGTGTTTTGTTTATCCATTTGTCAGCTGATGGACCTTTGGGTTGGTTCCACCTTTTGGCTTCATGAATAATGAATAATATGAATAATGCTGCTGAAGAACATTCATGTACAAGTTATCATGTGGACATGTTTTCAGTTGCTTTGGATACCTAGGAGTAGAATAGCTGGGTCAAACAGTAACTCTATAGGGAGGGGAACATCACACACTGGGGCCTGTCAGGGGATGGGGGGCTAGGGGAGGGATAGCATTAGGAGAAATACCTAATGTAGAAGATGGGTAGATGGGTGTAGCAAACCACCATGGTATGTGTATACCTATGTAACAAACCTGCACATTCTGCACATGTATCCCCGAACTTAAAATATAATTTTAAAAGAGGAAAAAAGTAGTAACTCTGATTAACTTTTTGAGAAACTGTCAGACTATTTTCCAAAGTGACTGCACCATTTTTACATCCCCACCAGCAGTGTATGAAGGTTTTGATTTCTGTACACCCTTGCCAGCACTTGTTATTGTCTTTTTGATTGTAACCATCCTTATGGGTGTGAAATGGTATCTCGTTTCCCTGATGGTTAGCGGTGTTGATCATGTGTTTACTGGACTCCATCTTTTTTTTTTTTTTTTGAGACAGTCTCACTCTGTTGACCAGGCTGGAGTGCAGTGGCGCTATCTCAGCTCACTGCAACCTCTGCCACCCCAGGTTCAAGCACTTCTCCTGCCTCAGCCTCCTGAGTAGCTGGGATTACAGGCGCCCACCACCATGCCCGGCTAATTTTTGTATTTTTAGTAGAGACGGGGTTTTACCATTTTGGCCAGGCTGGTCTTGAACTCCTGACCTCAGGTGGTCCACCAACCTTGGCCTCCCAAAGTGCTGAGATTACAGGCGTGAGCCACTGCTCCCGGCCTGGACTCCATCCTCTTTGGAGAAATGTCTATTCCGATCATTTGCCCACTTCTGAATTGGGTTATTTGACATCTTATAATTGAGTTGTAAGAGTTTTTTATATCTTCTGAATACAGGTTCCTTGTCAGATTTGCAAATATTTTCTCCCATTCTGTGGATGTTAATTTTTTTAGTAAATTCTCAAGATACCTATGTTCTATTTTATTGAACTCTACTACAGAGTTTTACAATACTATTTTATGTTTTGTATTATTTTTGCTTTTACTTGATGATAATGTAAAAAGCCTATATATATGGTTATTTATATAATATATAAATATATATAATTTATATGTGTTTTATGTAAAATATGCATACACATATATTTCAGAATTTCATAAATTATTCTGTTCTTTGTTAATAATTTGGAGAGTGGCTAATGATGTCATAAGGAAGCAAGTTTAGACTGTTTTAATGTTATTTTCTTATTTGTGATTATTAACAAAGTTAAATACTTTATGTTGTTTACTATCTTTTCTAAAACTACATATTTCACAACATATGATTCCATAATTGTCTATCTTCTCTTAAAAAACTGTGGTCAAGTGCGGTGTCATGTGGTTGGCACTCTTTTCTGCACACTTTCTCATCAGCTTGTAAACCCCGTTGGATTCAGTCCTTCGTTGAGGGTACTTTGCATGTGTTCTTACTTTCAATGAGGTTTCTCAAAGAAATGTTTACCAGATACATAGAAGGAATTTTCAGTAGCATTCGAAAAGAATATATTTCTACTGTTTCTGCAGGAGTTTGGTCAAACGGCACAAATAAAGCCACTTAAGAGATTCTATATGCATATCAGGTGTACTTGGCCACTTTGGATGAATGTGGAATTATGTGCTTTTTTCTCCTCATAATACTTTGTAGTGTGGAAATACTTCTATGTGCTAGAAGTTGGTTTCACTCTTCTGTTTGGCAGGAGAGAAAGGAAAATTAAGTAAGTAGCTTGTATAGAAACCCTAATTTAAAGCATATACAAATTTAGTAATGATGCTCTGTGGAGTTCATCACAAAAAGCTTTCTGGTTCCGTGGGCTGCTCTTCGTTGCTAATTACATTTTCGAAGGTGATTCTCTACCCCTCCCTTCCAATACACAGAAGAAAAAAGATTGTTCAGGATTCTGTGGGGATTTATGTGGACTATGAAAATGTATCACGCCTGTAACCCTAGCAATTTGGGAGGCCGAGATCAGTGGATCACCTGAGGTCAGGAGTTCAAGACCAGCCTGGCCAACATGGTGAAACCCCGTCTCTACTAAAAATACAAAAGTAAGCCGGGTGTGGTTGCAGGCACCTGTAATCCCAGCTACTTGGGAGGCTGAGACAGTAGAATCGCTGGAACCCAGGAGGTGGAAGTTGCAGTGAGCCGAGATTACACCACTGCACTCCAATCTGGGTGACAAAGCAAGACTCTGTCTCAAAAAAAAAAAGATAGATAGATAGATAGATAGTAAAATGAAGGGTAACATTCAGGAGTCAAAGAATTCTTAAATGAAGGCATGCCTTTTATTTTAGCAAAGCAACTGCCTCTCTTTAGTGCCTACGGGGATGTCAATATTATGAAGGCAGACAGTATTGCAACAAAAGGAAGATAAAAAGGAAGAGCAGAGAGGGAAAAGATGTTTCATCACGTCGGGGAGACCTGTGTGTGTTCATGGGCAGGAGGAAAGACTGAACACAGGAGAGGGACTAGTAATCTTATGGATGCAGGTTGGCATGGAGGAAGGTCATATTATTCTCTGATATCGATAAAAGGAAAGGCAGTATTTATAGAGAGATATTGTGAAGTTGAAGCAAGTTCCATACGGCCTCAATTTCGGAAAAATGGTTTAAGACAATTGTTTATCTTATTTATGCATTATAAAAAAAATACCCACCAAACAAACTCAGAAAATACAAACTGGTAGGGAGAAAAAGAAATGAAAAGTTATCCCCATAGTTCCACCAAGAAGGCATCACAGCACTTTTGAGCTGTGTGGTCCAGTAGAGTATAGTATAGTACCAGCCATTTGTGGCTGCCAGGTGCTTGAAATCTGGCCAGTGCAACTAAGGAACTGAATTTTTATTTTTTTTTGTTGTTAATTTAAATAGCCACATGGCCACATGAACAGTGGAGCTTCCCCCGCTCCTCCCCAGGAGACAGGTTCTCGCTCTGTCACCCAGGCTGGAATGCAATGGCACAGTCTTGGCTCACTGCAACCTCTGCCTCCCGGGTTCAAGCAATTTTCCTGCCTCAGCCACCTGAGTAGCTGGGATTACAGGCACGTGCCACCATGCCCAGCTAATTTTTGTATTTTTAGTAGAAACAGGGTTTTGCCATGTCGGCCATGTCTCATCTTGAACTCCTGGCCTCGTGTGATCCGCCCTCCTCGGCCTCCCCAAGTGCTAGGATTACAGGCGTGACCTACTGTGCCCGCCCCAGTGGAACTATTGACCATTCTTTCATCACAGCAAGTTCCACTGGACAGCACTATAGAGTATTTCTTCCTGGGCTTTAAGGGTTGTTTTAATGTAGTTGTTGTTTTGGTGACCATAGCATTGCCTGACTGTATGTTTTGTTAAGTGGCCATCCCTGCTTACTCGTACCAGCCTGTGGGAAGGCATGGGCTTTGTGCAGTCTCCTTCGGAAATTCTTGGACTTCTGCAGTTGTCTCACACTTAAATACTGTTTATGCCATTATTGAACCATTTTCTTCCCTCTTCACTTCCACCAACTTCTCTCAGGTAGGCTCAGGTTTTTGGTTTGCAGAATATCCTCTGGCCAGTGTAGGGAAGGTTGGGGTTTCTCCTTTCTGTACAAGGCGTGGCCTTGGGCTTGGGGGCCACTGTGTGGCCACATTGTGCTAGACTGTAGCAAGCAGACCCTCAGATGTATTTGTCGAGGGTGGAAGTCCAAGTGATTGAGGGAGGGAGAAGGTGCCTGGATAGTTCTGTTCCTCTTCTCCATCCCTCCTCTTGCAGCACCACTTGTGGGTCCAGTACTGCCTCTACTCCACCCACACCCACACTACCCCACTTCTGTCTAGGTGCATCCACTGTGGTGTCGTCCACCTGACCTTGGCCTTGCTGAAAAGCCACATCCAGGAGCGACACTGCCAGGTTTTCCACAAATGTGCATTCTGCCCCATGGCCTTCAAGACTGCCAGCAGCACTGCAGACCACAGTGCCACCCAGCACCCCACCCAGCCCCACAGACCCTCCCAGTGAGTGCAGCTCCAGGGCCAGCAGGCCCTGTGGGGCAGAGAGGAGTAGCCTGGGTGCTGTAGGGGGTGGCATAGGGAGGGGTGAGGGAGCTGGGGTTAGTGGCAGAGGTGCCTGGGGTCGTACTAAGGATGTCCTGAGGCAGGGGAGCATCCACATTGGCTCAGGGTAGTGCTTTCCCAAACTTGACGCTGGTTCAGAGAGAGCAGAGATGGGTGGAGGGGCTGCGTGGTGCCATGGCCACCTCACCCCCTGGGGCTTGTCTCATCAGGCTCATTTATAAGTGCTCCTGTGAAATGGTCTTCAACAAGAAGAGGCACATTCAGCAGCATTTTTACCAGAATGTCAGCAAGACGCAGGTGGGCGTCTTCAAGTGCCCTGAGTGCCCACTCTTGTTCGTGCAGAAGCCAGAGTTGATGCAACATGTCAAGGTGGGATGCCTTGCGGGAAGAGGCTGGGGAGGAGGGCACATGCCTCAGGCTGGGGGTCTGACTCTGTGCATCTTTCCCCTTGCCCAGTCAGTAATCGCTCTCCCCATCCCCAGAGCACCCACGGTGTTCCCCGAAATGTGGACGAGCTGTCAAGCCTCCAGTCTTCAGCGGACACATCCTCAAGCCGCCCTGGCTCTCGAGTTCCCACTGAGCCCCCAGCCACTAGTGTGGCTGCTCGGAGCAGCTCCCTGCCTTCTGGCCGCTGGGGTAGGCCTGAAGCCCACCGCAGGGTGGAAGCCAGGCCGCGGCTGAGGAACACTGGCTGGACCTGCCAGGAGTGCCAGGAGTGGGTTCCAGATCGGGAGAGCTACGTGTCCCACATGAAAAAGAGCCACGGTCGGGTAAGTGCAGCCACACAATCATAATGCAGAGCCCAGTCCTCTGGACTTCTTTCTGTGAAGCCAGAACCCCTAGGGTTCCTGGTGCTTTGGGCAGGGTGGGTACCACAGATCTTGAGGTCTTTGGGAGTATCCTCCTTTCTGCCCATGGCATCTGAGAAGAAAAATGCACCCAAAACTATCTTACAGTTCTGATGCTTTGTGTGTTGCCACCTCCTTCCTTAGACATTGAAGCGGTACCCGTGCCGGCAGTGTGAACAGTCCTTCCACACCCCCAACAGCCTGCGTAAACACATCCGCAACAACCACGACACAGTAAAGAAGGTCTACACCTGCGGGTGAGTCCCTGGGGCTAGTAGTGAGGAGGCCTGAGGTTCAAAAGACTCTGTCCATGGCACACTGGGGCTTTTCTCTGCTGCAAGATCAGGTGTCTAAGACAAGAGATGAGTGATTTCCAACTGGAAGAAATTGCAGCTAAGTCAGAAATCAGGGGCAGGTCAAAAACCAGCTTCCAGAAACTGGTAGCTCCTGAGCCCTCCCCCATCACGCTCTAGCCCAGGACTGCACAGCCCATCAGTCACGAAGCACCCTGAGGTTTAAGAGGAGGGGTGGTGATGTGACCATGCACCCCTGGGGCCCAGAGGCTTCTACACCATCTGCCTATGCCTTGAGATGTACCCAGGCTCTTTCACTATGACTACTAGCCTAGCACTTGGGTCTCTGGGCGGTGACATGAGGTGGTGTTCAGTGAGATTGTGGCTGAGCGCCAGGTGTCAAGAGTGCAAGTATTCTGACGTGCTATTGTCTGCCACCTTGGCCGGCCTGCTAGCTGGATCTCTCTGGGGGTCCCAGCACCAGCCAGCCCAGGAGGCTGCTCCAGACTCCCTCCCTCCTGGCCTTGGTGTGAATAGCACTGAGGGAGCCTGCGGCCCAGGCATTTACCTGACCTCTCGGCTGTGCTTCTGCAGGTACTGCACAGAGGACAGCCCCAGCTTTCCTCGGCCCTCCCTCCTGGAGAGCCACATCAGCCTTATGCATGGCATCAGAAACCCTGATTTGAGCCAGACGTCCAAAGTCAAACCTCCGGGTGGACATTCCCCTCAGGTGAGTGTGGGCTCCCTGCCCATTGGAGCTGGCTGCTCAGTGAGGCTTGGAGCTGGAAGGGCATTAGGAAGGCTACTGTTGTGGCCGTGGAACAACCAGAGTGACAGCTTCCCTCAATGTGGGTCACTCTCTAGTCCTGTGTGACCCTCCTGGCACTGGACCCAAGTAGGGGATAAGGACAAAGACCCATAGGTGGCCTGTCAGCCTTTTGTTACTGTTGGTTCCCTGTCACCATGGCCCCCTCTGTAGGGATGTGCTGTGCTCTGTGGACACTGGTGCATTTTCACACATACCGTTCTTTCTGCCTCACAGCAGTCCTGAGGCGGGAGCACACAGGACTACCTTGTCAGATGAGGATAATGATGTTTGACCAACTCACCCCCCAACCTTCTCACTAGTTATAGGAAGAGCCAGGCCTAGAACCTGCTATCCTGGCCCCTTGCCCTATGACCTCATCCCTGTTCCATGCCCTATTCTGATTTCTGGTGAACTTCTGGAGCAGCCTGGTTTTTCCTCCTCACTGTAGCCTCTCTCCATACCATGGTAGGGGGTGCTGTTCCACAGAAGGGTCAGGTGTGCCTGGGAAGTCCTAAGAGCTGTCTGGAGTTTCAAGGCATTCTTAAAACTTTCTTGCCTAATCAGATGGTGTCAGTGGTTGGCAAAGGCCCTTTCATATATAGTAGCTGGCGGTATTGATTGATGTTTTTGGCAACACCTGTCCAGTTGTAAAATGTACATCTTCCCTTCCCCCAAAATGCACATACCCTTTGATCCAGCAATTCTGCTTCTAGGATTTGTCTATTAGAGAGATCTTTTGCCTTGGGCATGAAGAAGTCTGCTAAAGGATGTTTGCTGCAGCACTGTGTGCAGTAACAAAGATGGAACTCAGCTAAATGTCTGCCACTGGGGACTTCTCATCCCCACAGTAGGTTAGTGTGCTGCCTTTAGAAGAATGAAGCCTCTGTATGTTCTCCCATGGAGACACGCTCCAATGTATGTTGTTAAGTAAAACAAAAACAAAAACAAAAAAAAACAGGGTGAAGAAAAGCATGCATATACTGGGTGCGGTGGCTCACGCCTGTAATCCCATCACTTTGGGAGGCCAAGGTGGAAGGATCACTTGAGCTTAGGAGTTTGAGACCAGCCTGGGCAACATAGGGAGACTCTGTCTCTACAATAAATAAGTAAATAAATTAGCTGGGTGTGGTAGTGTGCACCTATAGTTCCATCTGTTCAGGAGGCTGAGGTGGGAGGATCGCTTAAGCTCTGAGGTCAAGACTGCAGTGAGCTGTGATCATGCCACTGCACTCCAGCCTGGGTAACAAAATGAGACCCTGTCTCAAAAATGAAATGAAATAAAATAAAAAATTAGCCAGGTTTGGTGACATTCACTTGTAGTCCCAGCTACTCTTGAGGTTGAGGTGGGAGGATCGCTTAAGCCCAGTAGGTCAGGGGTGCAGTGAGCTGTGATTGTGCCTCTGCACTCCAGCCTGGGCAACAGAGTGAGACCCTGTCTCAAAAATAAAAAGAAAAGTATGCATGGCATGCCATCATTTTATAAAAGACGATAGTTTTGTTTTTGTATATGCATAGGATAATCCTCTTGGAGGAGCCACAAACCCAGGTAATATGTTCTTTGGAGAGCAGGCCTGGGGAGTGGGGTAGTCTCTATACCCTTCCCATGCCTTTGGAGTATTGTGACACATGCATATGTTACATTACAAAACAAACAAAGAATTGAAACAAACCAAGCGTAAACCAGCGTTCAGGGCTGGGGTGACTCTGGTCTGGGTGGTGCTTTCTGTGAGTCCTTGGGCTTGTGGTCATGTCTAGGGGCTCATGTCCAGGGCTTGGCCTGGACATTGCTCATGCTGTCTCTCCTTTTAGGTGAACCATCTGAAAAGACCAGTCAGTGGAGTGGGGGACGCTCCAGGCACCAGCAATGGCGCAACTGTCTCTTCCACCAAAAGGCACAAGTCCCTTTTTCAGTGCGCGAAATGTAGTTTTGCCACAGACTCGGGGCTCGAGTTTCAGAGCCACATACCTCAGCACCAGGTGGACAGCTCCACAGCCCAATGTCTCCTCTGTGGTTTGTGCTACACCTCTGCCAGCTCCCTCAGCCGCCACCTCTTCATTGTCCACAAGGTGAGAGACCAGGAGGAGGAGGAGGAAGAGGAGGCGGCGGCAGCGGAGATAGCAGTGGAGGTGGTAGAGCCAGAGGAGGGCTCCGGGGAGGAGGTGCCCATGGAGACTAGAGAGAATGGACTGGAAGAATGTGCTGGTGAGCCTTTGTCGGCTGACCCAGAGGCGAGGAGATTGCTGGGCCCGGCCCCTGAGGACGATGGTGGCCACAATGATCACAGTCAACCACAGGCCTCTCAGGACCAGGACAGCCACGCACTATCCCCTCAGGTGTGACCGGAGACTTTGCAGTGTGCATGGTCAGGGGTGGTGCCGAAGCGTCTTCCACCTGCCGTGCGGACCGTGGAAAATAAAAGGCTCTGCCCCCGGTGTGAGTGTGGCCGGTTGTACCCTGGAGTAGTGTCTGCCCTGAGCTGCCAGTCCTGGGTATCCCCCAGCCCCAGGAAATGTGGGGTCGGCCAGGACCCTTACAGCTCTGAATTTGCTTCTGTTATTTATGCTTTTTGCTGCTTCTTGATACCCCATCTCTTGTCTGTGTCCTTCCAACCCCAGGCTGCTTATGTGGCCCAACCGCAATGCTGTCAACTAGGCTTGAACCCCACAGCAGCTGTGCTCTTCTGGGAGGTTCCTGCTTGCTGCCTTCAGCCCAGGGCGCTCCCCAGAGCTCTATTTTCCTGCAGACACCAGCTCTCCTTCCTGCCTTTAGATCCTGAGAAGGAGGGAAATGAGGGCTGCTGACATAGTCCCTCTGGAAGGGCTCTGCCTAGTCTGGTTTGGCGAGGGCCCTTGATCACCTTGCCCCTCCTCCCTATCTTCTCTGATTCTTTTCCCTCAAAATAATCCTGAGAACTAATTGTCACACTGGCTTATCATGTCTCTGTGGGTGGGGTGGGAGAAACCTCTGCTGCACACCTCTGTTTGGAACCTGGGCAGAGCAGGAGGTAAGGCAAAGGTAGGCAGGCACCAAGAACCAGACCCCTTGAGAAGGCGCTGTGGGTGGGTCTTTGTTCTGCTGTTCTGCCTTTCCTGACAGGTGGGGTTGGGGCACACAGACATTGGAATATTTGTACTGCTCTTGTGCCATTTGAGAGGCTGCTGCCCCAGGCAGGCCAGCCCCTACTCCTCTTGGCTACACTCATGTTGCTCAGACTATATTTCAAATAAAAAATCTTCTCACCATGCAGGTAGGCTCTTGTATTCCTCTCCAAGTGAGTCTGGCCCCACCCTGTTCCACCCAAGGGTCTTTCCGAGACTTCCCCTGTTTGTCCCATCTCTGAGGGAGGACAACACTTCCTACTGTCTAAGGAAGGCCTTCTCTAGATTCTGGAGCTTGTGGTTAGGAAACCAGGAGCCCTGTACTACTTAGTTCTCTAGAGACCTTCTGAAGGGGTGAGGGGTGGGGCTCCACAATGGTCAAGTCACCTCCAAGATCTCCTCCAGGCTACTGACATTGGCTTTAGGGCCTATTGAAATTTTCTGGGCACCTTCATCTTTCCTTCAGATGATTTTCAACATAAGAGAACCCCTTACTGGTAAAAAGGGAAAAGGGGATGGAGAAGAGGAATTTTATAATTTTCTTATAGCATTCAAGAGGTTTCTTATTTCTTACAGCATTGCTACTGCCACAGAGAACTCAAATGTGGCAGAACTGGGATTAGACTTGGGAGACTGGCTGTCTTTTCACTGATGGTGGAGTCAGGGCCCATGAGGAGCAGGCTGTGTGGAGGTGTCCTCTGACCTCTAACCCAGGTGGCATGGGGCTGTGCCCAGCAGGAACTAGTAGAGTAAAGGGAAGAGGGTGCTGGCTGGGTGCTTAGAGGTCATCTTTCAAGGAGGCATTAAATATTAATTATAAATTATTAAGTCAGATAAATATGCCTGACCTTTCCACAATTGAAAAAATACATTTTTTTCCTCTATCAAATGCCAAGTTTTTAGTGGAAATGCTAATGGCAGTGGGAAAGGTTGCCTCACTTTCAGAGAGACTCTTACTGTCTGCACCCTTTTTATAATTGCTCTTCCTGGCAAGGCTGCCACCTCCCTCCCTCCCCAACTGGCAGTGGGGCAACCCAGGCCTGTTTCCAGCTACCTGCAAAGCCAGACCTAGCCCTGCCGTAGCTGTTGTCCCATGCCTAATTCTAGGTACAGGAAGCCATCCCTGTACCCTGGGTCCATTCACAGGAGCAGGTTCCAGAGGAGGCTGATAGAAGGGTTTGAAATGACTGGCTGGATCCCTTCCTGCTCTGACACAGTGGTAGCTGGAGAGCAGGCAGAGATGGTAGAATTGCAGGTTTGACCACCTGTCCTGACCCCAGATATACATCTCCTTCCTGGGAAGAACGTGAGTTGGAAAAATGCTGAGCCAGTCCCTGGAAAACCTGGGTCCTGGCCTAGATTCTGTCCTTAGCCAGCTCTTAACAAATCCCTTAACCTCACTGTCTCCTCTCCTTCACGATAGAGTTAGTAATTCCCATCCAACTGGCTTCACAGGCTTTTGTGAGCTTATGAATGTGAAAGTCTTCTCTAGTTTATAAAACACTATATGAATGTGGGGAAATCTTTACTTGACCTTAGGGCATGGAGGGTGGAGCACATTTTGTCTGCCGTTCGGACTTGGATGCTGATTAGCAGTTATGAAGTGGCCCAGACACCTAGCCATTCTTTAGTAAGAGTGAAGATAGCATTTTAAGCCCTGCTTGTGTGCCCAGCATCTTGCTGAACACTTTCTGGTGATTCTCTCCTTTAATCCTCACAAAGATCTCACAGTTGTCTTCCATTTTATGGAGAAGAAAGCCGAGGCTCAGAGAGGTTAAATGATGTGCAGAGGCCACCTGTAGTGATGGTGCTGAGTCAAGCTTGTCAACCACTGTGCTCCTTAGTGACCAAGGCTGCTTTGACAGGCTGCCAGCTTGTCAGTGGTTTGCAGCCCCCCAGACATTTGCTTTCCTACTTCCCATGCAGTTGGGGTGCCCTGCCAAGTGCCAGGTTCTCTTTGGAGTCCATCTGTGCCTTGTCACCCCAAGGAGGGCCTCGAGCATCACGCCGTGACATTTCGAAACACACGTGGTATCTCTACAACCTTTCATTCTCATTGGGATTTACCTTGCCATTTGAACACCATCATTTTTTGAGGACTGTCTAGAAAAGGTTGCCTAACCCTCACAGGGAACACATAGTTCCCTCAGAGTCCAATATCTTCTGGTCTTTTCTTTTTCAAGATTTTTTTAAATGGTTGTGCTATCATTTGTCATCATCAGAAAACGCTTGCTGTAACAAGCGTTTATCTGCACATTATGCTGCAGTGAATGCTCTACTGATCAAGTTAAACAGATAAGATCCCTTCCCTTGTAGAAACTACAACTTAATACACTCTAAGACTTGACAAATTACTTAGTATTTATTTTCCAACTGCTTTATCTCTGTAAAATGATATGCTGAATTATTATAAGCTAATTGTTGTAGAAAGAACTTTCCCCTTAACTTATGTAAACAGTCTGGTTTTAAAAAATTTAATAATTGTGGCCCAGTAAGCTCAACACTTTGCCTTCCCCAAGACTGAGGAACCTCTGTCCTGTTCACCACTATATATTCAGCACCTGGCAGTTTCTTTTATTTTTTGTTGGTTTGTTTGTTTTGAAAAATTAATACATATACATGGTAAGACATTCCACAATACAAAAGGGTATACAATAAATGGTAAGCTTCCCCATGGAGGTCAGCCTCTAGTCCCCTCTCCAGAGTTAATCACTGTTATGTATATGTTGTGTATCCTTTCAGAGCAATTCTATGCATTTACAAGTTTATAAATATGTATATTTATATATCTATTTTTAATACAAATAGTAGAATTCTATACACAGTGTTCTGAAGCTTGCTTTCTTATATAGTATTTTGGAGATTATTCCAAATTCATACATTGGGTCAGAGTAATTCTTTAAAAGTTTCTTGCATATAACAGTGATTCAAAAAGTATATGGATGAATGAGTGAATGCTGCATGAATGAATGAATCTGATTCAGTTGGAAGCTACAGCTGTTCTCTCGGGGTCTGATCTGATCAAGACAGCATCTTCTAGATTCTAGAATGTGTCCTCCTGACTAAGGGGTTCAGGATACTGTTCACCTTCTCCAACAGATGCCACCGGAGGCTTAGGAACTGGGCACAGGAAGCCCTGGGCCCCTGGAGGAAAAAGTTGAGACTAGGACGCAGGTCCCAAGTATGGGATTTTTTCGGGTTCCTACTTAAAATGCTTTTTTCTTTATTGGAAAATGATGTAACATTTTAGAGAAAATTAAAAAGCACACATATTTATAATCTCTTCCTCCTACCATTGTAGTTGTTTTCATTTTTGCACTTCCCAATCCTTGTTCAGCACATTCATAATTGAATTTATGGTATAATTATGATAGTAGCAGTGGCTAATATTGAACATTTCTATATGGCAGACATTATTCTCACATTCATTTTTATTTAGCTTCACAACACTCCTGTAAGATACATACTACTACTATTCTTTTGGAGACAACAAAATTGAGGTTCAGAGTAGTTGAATGACTTCCTTAAGGCCATGGAGCTAATAAGGGGCACAGCTGTAATTCACACTCAGGGGTGACTAACACTATACTGTCTCTGATTTTGTACTCTACTTTTCTCCACTTAATGCGGAAAATGTGCGGTACATGTTTCTACATAGCCTTTAAATAATGGTTTTCCTTTTTTTTTTTTTTTTTTTTTTGAGACGGAGTCTCTCTGTGTCACCCAGGCTGGAGTGCAGTGGCGTGATCTCGGCTCACTGCAAGCTCCACCTCCCAGGTGCACGCCATTCTCCTGCCTCAACCTCCTGAGTAGCTGGGACTACAGGTGCCTGCCACCACGCTCAGCTAATTTTTTTGTGTGTGTATTTTTAGTAGAGACGGGGTTTCACCGTGTTAGCCAGGATGGTCTCAATCTCCTGACCTTGTGATCTGCCCGCCTGGGCCTCCCAAAGTGCTGGGATTACAGGCGTGAGCCACTGTGCCCAGCCTAAATCATCATTTTCAATAATTGTAATCACGTTCATCACGCCAAATCAATATAATTGACCATTTCCTGTTTAACATGTAAATTCCCTACTTCATCAGTGCAATGAAGAGTCCTGAGCATACAGCTTCTTGCTTCTGCAGAATTATTTCCTTGGGAGTTTAGCCCTATTTTTTTCTTGAGTAAACTGGCGAGTGATAGAATGGAGAAGATCATTGTCATAATAGTAATCAGACGCCCTAGGGTGCAGTCTCATTTCTGTAAGTGACAGTCATTTGGTCTTTCCTGGCCTTAGTTCTCTTGTCTATCAAATGAAGGGGTTGGTTTGTATCTCTGGGGATCTTGATTTTTATCTTCTCATTCTGTATACGTTCATGTCAAAATAGACCCTCCCAAAGGCAAGAACTTGTATTTCCTCTTTTGCTTATTTTTTTGCTTGTTTACTTTTGACCTAGATGCATACAAAAATGGAAAAGATCCCTCTTACTCAGCTCTTCCAAGGCAATATCACTTTTATTTGTATTTATTTGTTTTTCAGTTTGCATTAGATTTATGCTTTCTCAGATAGAGTTCTAGCTCTTTATGAGTACCTATTTTTTAAAACAAGTCTCATTGTTAATCATCTTAAGTTTTGTAACTTTTTAAATTTTATTACTTTTTTTGTTTGTTTTTAGAGAGAGGGTCTGGCTCTGTCACCCAGGTTAGAGTGCAATGGCACAATCATAGCTCATTGCAACCTCAAACTCCTGGGCTCAAGTGATCCTCCCACCTCAGCCTCCCAAGTAACTGGGACTACAGGTGTGTGCCATCATGCCTGGCTAATTTTGTTATTATTATCTTTTTAGAGATGGGGTCTGGCTGTATTGTCTAGGCTGGTCTTGAACTCCTGGGTTCAAGGGATCCTTGCCTCAGCCTCCCAAAATGCTGGGATTACAGGTGTGAGCCACGGTACCTCGCAATTTTTTTTTTTTTTTTTGGCTTTTGTCAAGCCTTTGAAGTTTGAACTTTGTCTACTTCATAACTTCCAAGCATCTTCAAATCCTTCTGTCACCAGGCATTTTTCATTAGGGTCTTAGGTCCAGGTGAATTCTTGAGTTGGTTCGTTGTGTCATGTATTGGCCTTTAAAAATGCTCTTATTTTGGCCCAGCCTGTAATCCCAGCACTTTGGGAGGCTGAGATGGGCAGATGACGAGGTCAGGAGTTTGAGACCAGCCTGGCCAATATGGTGAAACCCCGTCTCTACTAAAAATGCAAAAATTAGCCGAACATGGTGGCAGGTGCCTGTAGTCCTGGCTGCTCGGGAGGCTGAGGCAGGAGAACTGCTTGAACCTGGGAGGTGGAGGCTGCAGTGAGCTGAGATCGCACCATCACACTCCACCCTGGGCGACAGAGCGAGACTCCGTCTCAAAAAAAAAAAAAGCTCTTATTTTATATATATATCTATATATACCCATTTACAGATTTAAATTGAGTTTCCAGTGCATGAATACTAAAATCAACAAATATTTAATTGACCATAAGGAAAAGGGGTGCAGAAGGATGTGATAAAGCCATGTAAATCCATTCTAACTAGGAGAAGCTTCCATCACAATGAGTCCCCAAGTGACAGTGGATCTGCAGCACCAGCGTGTCTCATGAGTGGACGTGGGATCATACATAGAGTGTTCGTCCAGATCTACTAAATTGCTTTGCTTCTTGGCCTTTTGGCTGAGATCAAGTACAGATCTACCAGATCTTCTCAGACTTAATCCTGTGGGCTTTGCCTCTATTCTGTATGAAAATGGGGATGGTAGATGAGGCATTTGATGTTTGGAGAGAGTGATTAAGCTCCTCTTCAATCTGGCATTCATTAAACTTGGAACCCCACTGATTCTAGGTCTCCCCTTTCAATTATAGCACAGGGCACGCACATAATCCATACTTTTCTGTGGAGTTTTTTAGTCTATAGAACAATTTGCTTAGAATTTCCCCCTAAGATCCATTGTGCATAGCAGAGCCGAATATTCTTGGTATCTGAACAAGGAAGTAGGTGCTGCTTTCTAAGAAGCTCTTTGCCTATGGAAGAGGGGTTTTGATATGATTTAAAAGTGGGGAAAATGAGAAGATGGAAAGTGGGGGTTGTCGGGGGAGGTGATGATGGGAAAAGGGATAGGAATTTGTGGAGGGGCAGGCAGAAGAATTTGAATAGATGGAGAGTTCAGAAGCTGGAAACAGTGCATTTTTTAAGACAGTGATAGAAATGGTGCTGGTGAGCTCAAAAGGGAGGTAGTGGCTTGATTCGTCAATGGCAGCACTTGGGTGAGCAGTAATTGTGGCAGCAGTTGCTGGGAGGAATTAATTTTATTTTGAGACAGAGTCTCGCTCTGTCGCCCAGGTTAGAGTGAAGTGGTGCTATCTTGGCTCACTGCAACCTCTGCCCCCCAGGTTCAAGCGATTCTCTTGCCTCAGCCTCCCCAGTAGCTGGGATTACAGGCGCCTGCCACCACGCCTGGCTAATTTTTGTATTTTTAGTAGAGACGGGGTTTTGCCATGTTGGCCAGGCTGGTCTTGAACTCCTGACCTCAGGTGATCCACCCGCCTCAGCCTCCCAAAGTGCTAGGATTACAGGTATGAGCCACCATGCCCAGCCGGTATTAAAGTTTTTTAAAGAATGAGAAGATATAGCTGTTGAGGAAAAGGAGAGCTGAGATTCAAAGACTTCCTTAGAAAAAGACAAAGACTTGAAAGGGAGGAAAAAGACTAGTTTACCTTGCAAGAAGACCAGGAGAAGCCTGGGCTGGGAAGAGCCTTTTCTAGGTTAAGTTGAAGATAGGGAGTTTATATACTGGGCCCAACCGACTAATTGCTGGCCCCTGACCACACATTTACCCTCTTATCTAATGATTGCTTTATTTTGGGACATGCCTAGATTTGTGGCAGTCTTGGATGGAATCAGAGCAGGTGGATTGGGGAAGACACTTGGCTGTTCTATCATTGAGTCCCAAATTCCCTTTCCAATCAAATGAGAATCAGGACTGACTTCTCGTTGCCAGTAATCCTTTAATTGGTGTCCATTTACCCAAGCACAGCTGTGGCCACACAGCTATCCAGTCCCTGGATAGAAGCATGCCAGAGTGGCTAGCTCATCCCAGAGCGGTAGGACCTGGAGTGTCCACCCTCTTGGAACAGAGGCTCAGCTGCCTGAGCTGGGAGCTGTGGCAGCTCTTGGAGGGAGGTCAAACAAGCAGCAAAGAGCCCTGCAGACCAGCTGGCAGGAAGGGCAGCTTGTAGCACAAGGCAGTAAGTTCCCACAGGAGGGCAGGATCAGCAGAAAGAACTGGGCTTTGATGAACTCAGAGCTTAGACTTTAGAATGAGTGGAATCAAGCGAAGGAAAAATAGAGGAAACTGGAGGGGTTGGATAGGTATTTGATTAATTTACCATGCTGTTAATGACCCGCATTGAGATGTGGTTTGAGGAGCATTGAGGACTGGAGTGGAAGCCAATGATGCTTCATAAGGAAGTTTTCAGTGACCCCTGACCTCAGACCTGTGCCACAGCTTGTGGAGAAGGCCACCTCAGCATGAGTCCACATGGGTGCCAAAGCAGCAAAATAAGACCTGGAAAGTCTTCTGACCAGAATGAAGTTGATGATCATTGTACTGTACTTTGCCCTAGAAAGCTCATGTGTGAAGTATGACCATTCATGGCACAGGAGTTTGAGGTGAACATTGGCAAAGTGGATGCATCCAGAGAGGAACATCTTGCATGGCCTGAGGCTCTCAGTGCCATTTTGTTCAAGGAGCTGTTGAAGGAATTTAATGTTTCATCAAGAAAAGAGGTATTTCATGACCAGTATTTTCACATCTTTGCAGAGCTATCATATCAAAAAGGAGCCTAGACATCTGTGTGGCTCCAGAGCAAAATTTGACTCAGAATAAAAGGAAAATCTGCCTGAAAATGAAACGGGCTGCTTGGAGGAGTAGCACATACCCATGCCCTGGAGATGTGCAGGCACAGGCTAGGGCCCCTCCACCAGGGTTGTCTAGACAGTGCTGAGGCCCTGCAGTGGCAGGGAGAGGATAGACGTGTAGGGAGTACTTAATGATGGCCCTTCCTGCCAACCATGATCAGCCCCTGCTCTCCCCCATTTCCTCTTCTCCACACAGATGGGACCACATGTGTCTCCCCTTAGTCTCTCTCTGTCCCAAGCCTGAGGACCAGCTGTGGTCCCCAGGAGCTCCACATTAACCCTCAGGGACTGGCATCTGGCCACTGTCATTAGGTGGGCCTGGCTCTGACCTTATGTTTCAGCTCTAGTCATTGGGTTGCTTCTACCTTGTTCAAGAGGCCAATGTTTGCAACTTCATAACCCAATTCTGTTAACCCATTATTGCTTGATATTGTGACTGGCTCCCCTTGGGCTCTTTTGAGAAGTTTGGTAGTGAACTGAAAGATGGGGTTGGCAGGGTATGGTGGCTTATACCTGTAATCCCAGCACTTTGGGAGGCTGAGGCAGGGTGATCGCTTGAGCCCAGGAGTTTCGGACCAGATTGAGTAATATTGAGAGACACTGTCTTTTCAAAAAATTAAAAAAATATGTATTAACTGGGTGTTGTGGTATGTGCCTGTAGTCCTAGCCCTTTGGGAGGCTGAGGCAGGAGGCTCACTTGAGCCCAGGAGGTCAAAGCTGCAGTGAGCCATGATCATACCACTGCACTCCAGTCTGGGTGACAGAGTGAGTGACCCTGTCTCAAAAAAAAAAAAGAAGATGGGTAAGTATTTTAGAAGCAAACATTTGATCGTCCTCATAGGCTGTGGGGAAGGAGGGAAGGAGGCCAGGCATGGGAGGCAGAGAGCTGTTACAGTAGGGCTACGAAGTTTGAGAGCCTTGGAAGGGAAGAAAATATAGGAAGCAGAGGTTAGTGTGACACAGGGATGATATAGACAGCCTGTCCTCCTTTAAAGTTGATGTTCTTGCCCAATGGTCTCACTTTCCCCTGTATTTTGAAGGAACAGTTGACCATCACAAGTGAGGAAGGCAAAGGGGAGATTGTAATCTTATTTGGAACAGTTGCTGTAGGGAAACGAAAAGGTCAGCTTGGGAGAATGTAAAAGGATTGCCACACTGCCTGAGATTGGACTTAGGCTGGAAACCAGAAATGTTGGCCAACCCTGGAGCAGGAAGAAGCCCACAACCTAATTCCAGGTTAGGAACCTGCTGGGTAAATTTAGTAGAAGGTCAAGGGCAAGTGCAATGAGTTCCCTAAGGAAGGTGTAGTTGAAGTTATTGTCCACTTTGCACTGTGTTCATGTGTGTATGGGGATGAGGTGGGAGTGGATAAGAGAAGTCAGCCAGGAAGGAGTTCAAGATCATAGAGGCTACAGGGGAGCTGACATTTTAGAGGTAGAGAAATTTCTGCTGGGCGCGGTGTCTCACACCTGTAATCCCAGCACTTTGGGAGGCCCAGGCGGGCGGATCACGAGGTCAGGAGATCGAGACCATACTGGCTAACACGGTGAAACCCTGTCTCTACTAAAAAATATAAAAAAATTAGCCGGGCGTGGTGGCGGGCACCTGTAATCCCAGCTACTGAGGAGGCTGAGGCAGGAGAATGGCGTGAACCCGGGAGGTGGAGCTTGCAGTGAGCCGAGATTGTGCCACTGCACTCCAGCCTGGGAGACAGAGCAAGACTCAGTCTCAAAAAAAAAAAAAAAAAAAAAACATAAATAAATCAAGAAATTTCTGGTGACAAGGTTCAAGTGGTGGGCATTTGATTGAGATGTGAAAGGGAAGTGAGGGTAAAGTTCTTTGTGAAGACAAGGTCATTGGACCTCTGCCAGGGTGTTGGCTGTCATCAGAGAGGCTAGGATGATGGCAACGGACCAGAGCCTGCCATTGATGCACTCAATGTGAGGTGACCATTGTTTTTCATCAGTTCAGGTGAATGGTCATGAGGAATGTGATGGCTAATAATATTGGGGTTAAGGATTGGGTAATGCATGCCATGGGCAATGCTTCAAAGGAGGATGGATTGTCCCCTTTGAGTTTTGTTAGCATTGGAAGAGAGGGGGCTGGGTAGGAAGGGGAAGGGATGGAACTAAATTAAAATAAAAGGCATGTTCAAACTTATTCAGACCTTGTTCAGAGGGCCTGATGTAGTAGGATCTAAGCGTCCTGGGAGATTCCGCCATTCTCTAACAGGGAGCAGCTTCCTTTATTGCACTGAATATGTTCACTAACACAAAAACAGGCCCAAGATTTTCCTACTACAGGACCCAGTTTATTCTGGGGCCCCCGGAAGTTCAAAATAACTGGGAGATGGGATCCTGGCACCAATAACAAATTCCTACAGTGCTTCCTCAGTACACGGCAAACACTGACTGCCTTGTACTGTGTTGTTTACTTTGTTTGTTTGAGACAGGGTCTCTCTCTGTTACCCGGACTGGGGTTCAGTGGTGCAATCACAGCTTACTGCAGCCTCCAGCTCCTAGGCTCACGTGGTCCTCCCACCTCAGCCTCCTGAGTAGCTAGGACTACAGATGTATGGCCAGCTAATTTTTTAATTTTTTTTGTAGAGATGGGATCTCACTTTCTTGCCTAGGCTGGTCTCAAACTCCCAGACTCAAGCAATCCTCATGCCTTGGCCTCCCAAAGTGCTGGGATTACAGATGTGAGCCACTGTGCCTGGCCTGTATTATTTCCTAATGCAGAACCAAGGCATGCACTCCTCTGTGCTCTTGCAGCACCATGTAGAAACCTCTATCACAGGATTTGTAATGATTCTGTTTTAACTGTTCTGTCTTCAGGCTTGAGAGGTTCTTGAGGACAGAGACTATAACTTACTCATTTCTGTACCCTCAGCACCTGGCATAATGCCTCACATGTAATAGTTAATACTTGCTGAATGAACAGCTGTGACCTTCAGGATCATAAATGGAGTGCCCCACTCCATTTTACGAAGGAGAAAGCTAAAGCTCAGGGATGGCAAGCCACTTGGCCAAGGTCACACAGCTACTCAGTGGAAGAGTAGGATTAGTCTCTGGACTCCTAGCCTAGTCCTTGTTAGACAACACCACTTTCCATGTCCTCTTTCTCTTGTTAGACTGTAAACTTGGGAAGGAAAGACATTATTGACCTCTCCATCCCTGAGTGCCTTGACATTCCTTACTCAGCTCAACCCCTATCATGAACTTGGTTGAAGACAGAGAAAGTGTGCTTGTTAAATTTGCATATAGCAGGAAGCTGGTTTCCAAATCTTGGCCAGATGTGGTGGCTCATGCCTGTAATCCCATCACTTTGGGAGGCTGAGGCAGGAGGCTCGCTTGAGCCCAGGAGTTCAAAACCAGCCTGGGCAACATAGTGAGACCTGTCTCTTAAAAAAAAAAAAAAAGGGAAGGATAGATTCTCCTATAGGTTAGCACTGGATGATGGGCAGAATTAAAAAAGATATAGACAAGAAGGAAAGGAAGTATAAGAGTAGGAAGATGAGATTTAACTTAAAAAAAAACCCCAAAACAGGTAAGATTGTATACTTAGGATAAAAAAGACTTTAGGAGTGGGGAAGACTTTGATGAACAGTGGTTTTTGTTGAAAACTCACAGGCTCAATGAAAAATTGAGTCAGTGGAATAATTTGGCTGTCTGTCAGGGAAGTTGTTAATGTCTGGAGCCCAGACCCACACTAATGTAGGTGCGAATTTAGTTGTAGGTTGCTATGGTCTAACCTCTGCAGGGGCCACATTTTCCAGAGGAAATTGGTAAGTTGGAGTGGGTACCTAGTGATACCATATCCATTGTCATATGAGAAATGGCCTGGAAGGGAAGTCCAGAGTCCCCATTGTGCTAGGCAAGGTCTCAAGGCTCCAGCCCCTGCCTCGTCATCCTCTCTCTACTTTCCTGTCTACTTCATACTCAAGTGACATGCATACTGGGCTGTTTCAGTCCTCCATATCTTTATACATACTGTTCCCTCTATCTGGAATATTCGGTTCCTCCTGCTCCCCACCCATAACAGCCTACTTGGTGAGGACCTACGTAATTTACAAAATCCTTCTCAAGTTTTACTTCCTTCCTTGTAAAACTGTCCTAATCCAGGCAGAACTAACCACCATTTTCTCTATACTTTGGTGCTTCCCTATACATAGTTTAAGAATCGTATGTTTTCCCCTGCATCATATGTTGCCTGTGCCACCTATAAGACTGTGAGCTTCTTGCAGGCAGAGATCCTGTGACCCCTGTCTCTAGCACCTGTCCCCTAACCTGACACGTGAATGTTCACATGCTCTCCCACCCAACCCCTCTTTTTTCCTCTGCTGCTTGAACCACCATACACGATTTAAACAAATGAACCAGAACTCCAAGTGGATTTTCAAATATTTGAAAGACTACCCTGTAGATGACTGAAGATTCAGTGCACCTCCAGAGAGCCAAGAGCAAGAATGAATGGGGACATGTGATCAAGAGATGAATTTGGGATCACTAGGAGAGAATACATTAGTATTGGTCAGGATACTTCTACCAACAGAAGCCTAAATTGGAAATAGCTTGAGCAAAGGGAGAACTTTTTTGGTATACAGATTCCAAGGAAAGTTTGAACTGCCAACTTGCAGGAAGGCCAGGGACAAGGCTGGACCCCAGGAACACCTGAACGAGGGCACCTGAAAGCCATCAGGACCCTGTGTCCTTTGCCTCTGCTTCTCTCTGTGCTAGCTTCCTTATTCCTCACTGTAAACTGGCTTCCTCTACACAGCAGGAAACATGGCCGCTGACAGCTGTGGCCTCACAGCTCAGTTTTCCACCACAGAGGGTCTGGTTTTCTTTCCCAATTCCCGTTAAAAATGGTTTAGAGAAGAACTTTATTGGCACAGCCAGGGTCTATAGTCAGGGAGATGGGGTATCATGAATAGCCTGGCTTGAGTTTGATGGCAGTCAACTGAGGCCGGGAGTGGGATCATGTGGGAACAAGGTAGTTGCCACTGGAACCACACGGAGTAGGGGAAAGCCGTTTCCAAAAGGAGCAGGGATGGGTGCAGCTTCGAAAACAGAGGGGTTGGACTCCTTTGCTCCCACTTTCTAACAATTACAGCCACTTAGCTTCAGGTACTTTCTGGATGCTCTCAGGAAAATAGGAGAAAGAAGGATGGAAAAAAAATCTGTGGGCACTTCCGGCCGGGCGCGGTGGCTCACGCCTGTAATCCCACACTTTGGGAGGCCCAGGCGGGCAGATCACGAGGTCAGGAGATCGAGACCATCCTGACTAACACGGTGAAACCCTGTCTCTACTGAAAAATACAAAGAAAAAAATTAGCGGGGCGTCGTGGCGGGCGCCTGTAGTCCCAGCTACTCGGGAGGCTGAGGCAGGAGAATGGCGTGAACCCGGGAGGCGGAGCTTGCAGTGAGCCAAGATTGCGCCACTGCACTCCAGCCTGGGCGACAGAGCGAGACTCCGTCTCAAAAAAAAAAAAAAAGTCTGTGGGCACTTCCAATATTTAGACCAGGTGTCGGCAGTGCTTGGCACCAGTTCTTGGAAATTGTTGCATGATTTGATTATTTTTCTGGGCATCAGGACTCAGCCCATTTCCCCCTCTGGTGCTGAGAAATGGAGGCTGAAGGAGTGAAGAAGGAGGTTCAGTTATTCCAGAAGTGTTAATTGAGCCCCTAACCTATGCTAGTTACTGGGGGTGTGGGGGGAGACAGGAGAGAGAGATCCCAAGGGGTTCCGGCCTCCCAGGGACTCAGGTCACTGATGGAGGTGGCTGGGCTTGTCTATGTGCTGGGCCAACAGCCACTGGCGAGGCAAGGCGAGGGTCAGTCAGGGCTGGTGCCAGGAAGAGGGCCGGTTCTTTGGCTCCCTGGTCTCCCGCGGTCTAGCCCAAGCTGGCCAGCGGTTGACCTGGCTCCCCTGGCCCCGGCCAGGCCTCGTGGACCCCTCATATGCCACACCTGACGTGAGCAGGGGAGGAAGGCCGGCCGGGAGCCGGGTCCTGGGAGCTCCACGAAGGGGCCTGTCCTGGTCTCCGTGACCAGGACACCCGCTGCGCCTTCTTCCCGAGGCCTCCCGGGCCTCTCCCGCCTCGGCTCCACTGCAGACACCAGGGCCGCCAAGGGAGCGGACTCGGAGCCGGCCCTGGGGCTGGCACATGGGGCCCGGCGCCCCCCGGCGTCTCCGAGCCGCGCTGCCCGGGTCGGGCCGGGCCGGGGGAGGGACAGCAGCAGGTGACGACGGCCCGGCCACCGGCTATAAATAGGGGCGCGCGTCAGCCGCGGGCGGGAGCGGCGGCGGCGGCGACGGGCAGGGGCCCGGGGGCCGGGGCCTGGAGGACAGGCGAGGCGGGTGCGGGGCCGGCGGTCGGGGAGGGCGGCGCCATGGGGTCGCGGAGGGCCCCTAGCCGGGGCTGGGGCGCGGACGGGCGGTCGGGGACGGGGGTCGACGGTGAGGACGACGGCCCCGTGTGGATCCCCAGCCCAGCCAGCCGGAGCTACCTGCTCAGCGTGCGGCCCGAGACCAGGTGAGTGGCACCAAGTGGCAGGGTGGCGTCGGGCCGGCAAGGCCCTGGGATTGGTCCCTCTGAGGGCCGCCTGGCCCCTGGAGGCCTGGGCTGGGCCTGCGCCCTCGAGCCCTCTCAGCCCCAAGGCCCAGGGCCTGGGGACATGGCCGGGCCTGGAATGGCCTTCATAGCCCCTTGTGACCCCTCCTGATCCACGCGCCTCAGGCCTCTGGCAATGCGAGGCTCAAGAGAGGACAAAGGCTCCACTTTGGAGTGATTTCATGGGGTCTGAAGGCTTTCCTTATCTCCCCCGCCCCCCTACCCTGCTACTCCCTGGCTTGGGATTCCACAGTTAGCGATAAGGAAAGCCAGAGTGGCTGAAATTCCTCCCTGGCAGGAAGGGAGGGGGAGAGCACTGGTGGGGACAGGGAGAGGGTGCTGGGGGGCTGCCCAGAGTAGGGGCTGCTTAGGTCAGGGTGGGGAGGTTCTCCAGGAAGAAATAAACCTTTGTAAATAAGGTTCCTCTACTGGGCCCAGGACTTGGGTCCTCCCCAGGACCTGAGTGGGGGCTGGTGAGATAAGGGATGGGATGAGGTACTGTCTGGAGATGTTGGGAATTAAGGACTTGCAGCTCTGAGGGAGCCAAGTGCCCTGTCCGGTTTGGGGAAGTGAAATGCCAAGGGAGGTGTGGAACTGATGAGCCCTTCACTGGTCTTCCAAGAGTTCAAGAGGTGTGGAAGCTTTGTTTTAGCAGCTAGGCCACCCACAGATATAAAGACACAAAGACAATAGACACGTATCCAGGCAATCACAGGCACACAGGCACATGTGGACACGCGCATTGCCATGGAGACAGACACTTCCTGCCCCCTGTGGGCAGCTCAGTTTCCCTCCACTTCTGGAGTCTATTTTCCAAAGGGAAATGTGTTGAGATAGTGGTTGTTGCATAGCCTGAGAACTTGACTTGTGTATTATGCAGAAAACAGCCATTCCTCCAAGAGGCTGTCCAGAGACCTCTTGTTCTCCATTCCTAAAACAGCATAAAAACAGGCATCAAGGACATTCAGGAAAAGTCCTGGGCACTTCCTCGTGAATTGGCTGAGTCCTATTGACCTTGGAGTTGGGAAAGTTCAAATGTAACCGGAACCGGTTTCTGCATAAAACTCGTCAAATGGTGTCACATGTCTGGGGCAGGTCTGAGGACTGATGTTAGTGACTGAGTCAGACTCAACAAGGCCCCTGGCTGCCAGGAAAGAATACCCCTTTTTCCTACTCCTGGCTGTACAGATAAACTGGAATGAAATTTGGACATTTATTCCAGTCCTTAGAGAAGCTGACTCCCTTGTGGGAGCCTCACATTTGTCACAGTGACTTGTCTGGGCTTTGCCTCCTGTGTTTGGTCTTTGTCAATACCAGTGGAACAAACAGAAGAGGCGGAACCAGGGTCCTTCTTGGAGACAGCAGCAATGAAGGAAGGGAGGAAAGAGTGCCTTGAAAACCAGGCAGAATGGGGAGGGCAGGGGATCTGGGCTTTTAGGAAAAGGGCTGGAGAGTGGACATAGTGCTGCTGCCTGGCTGAGCAGTTGTATGATAGATACATGTTAATTGTACACCTCATGAGCACAAAGCTTGTGCCAGCCTGAGAGCTAGAGGTAGGATAGAAGTGGCTGGCTTAAGTCCCTTTGGACTTAAATGGGAATGTTCTTAAAAGGAGTCTCTTTCATCAAGTATCTGGAGGGGGCAGGACGGGAGGAGTGGGAGAAAGCTTTGGACTTTGGGCTGTGTTTTGCCCCTGCAGAGTTTTTTACTGCTCCTGCCAGCTAGCCACAGACCCCCAGAGGTTCTGAGAGACAAGGACAGCCAGATTTATTAGGCCTCTGGAAAAGCCTCTGGCCAAAGTGGGGAGAATGTGACTGGGGCTGCAGTGGGGAGTGGAGGGGGTGAGACAGTTCCTGCTTCTCTAGCAAGGCCTGACATGTGTTGGAGGGAGCCGTCGTACTGTCTGCTGTCCCTCAGAACAGCCTCACTGCCTGTGGGGGTGGGGAGAGCTCCCTAGAGATAGGGAGAAAGACGGTCCCTCGAGAATTTTGCCAGCTATATTGGCTCCAGCCCAGCTGAGCCCTGACTATGCCAGCGTCCTGACTGAGAGGCAAGTTCTGTCCCCACTCACTCTTGGCTCCAACATCTTCTGGGTCTACCTTCACACAGATGTGTCATGGAGCTCTCCAGGCATCATCCTCATGGGCCCTTGTGAGAAGGGGCTGCCCCTGGGAGCTGACGGACAGCTAAGCTGATGGACACCAGAGGCCTTGGTGGATAGCCCAGAACCTATATCCCCGTGCACTTCTCTCTGTCCCACAGCTCTGAAAGGGTTTCCAGTCTATGTCAGTGCAAGAGTATTTCCAATGCCCACTGGGGTCAGAGGTCCCACATGCAGATAGTCCCACCAAACTGTAGGCCCAGCCCCTAGGTCACCTGGCATCTAGGACCTCACCCCCATAGAACAGTGAAATGTGGGTAGGCTAGAGAAGTTAAGGGGCCACAGTTGGGTAGAAGCAGTTATGATTAATTAGCTTTTACGGGACACTCAGAAAGAAGTTCCAGAAGCCCCTGCCCCCCTGGATTCTTGGAGGCCTTGGTCCAGGTGGGCTCAGAGAAGTCACAGAACCTATGATGTTACTACAGACAGCTTTGAAACAAGCTCTGCTATTCAGCATGGGTCAGCCAGGCTGTCTAGGGCTTTTAGGGAACCTGAGGTATCAGGCCAGGACTGTCCAAAGGCCTTTTATGTCCCAGAATAGATGAAAGCCAGGAGGGATGGAGGCCCCCAGCTTCCATGGTCAGTTCTGGTTTTCCATAGCCTACTTCACTCTTTTATGTATTTATTATTTTAGCGTGTTTTTTCTTTGAGACGGAGTCTTGCTCTGACACCCAGGCTGGAGTGCAGTGGTGTGATCTCTGCTCACTGCAACCTCCGCCTCCCAGGTTCAAGTGATCCTCCTGCCTCAACCTCCCTAGTAGTCTGGGATTACAGATGCCTGCCACTGTAACTGGCTAATTTTTGTATTTTTAGTACAGACGGGATTTCACCTTGTTGGCCAGGCTGGTCTTGAACTCCTGACCTCAGGTGATCTGCCTGCCTCGGCCTCCCAAAGTGCTGGGATTACAGGTGTGAGCCACCACGCCGGTTTAGTTTTTAATTATTTATTTTTTATAAAGATGGGGTCTTGCTATATCACCGAGGTTGATCTTGAACTCCTGGGCTTCAGCGATCCTCTTACCTCAGCCTCACAAAGTGTTGGGATTACAGGCATGAGCCACTGTGCTCAGTCCTAACTTCACTCCTTTGTGAGGAGATCTTTCCTTTCTAGGCCCTGAATTCCAACCCCACCCCCAACCTTTTTTTTTTTCTATTCTGCTTATGTATGAATTCCCATTTTGTGAGATGAAGGTGGCACGAAGAACTCTTTAAAGCTTTTATGTCCCAACATTTGATACCTCTCATTCGGCTCCCCCTCAGAGGCAGTAAATGGGGAGCTCCCCTGCCTGGGTGACAGCCCTGAGCCTAGCTGTGGCCCAGCCAGCAGGGCACAGGCAGGTATCCCACCTTCTGAAGACCAGGTGCCTCCATTAGCCCAGGGTTTCTCTTGACCTGACTAACAATGTAAGGGCGAGGCCTAAAGAGGGCAGGACGGTTGGTCCAGGAGCAGCAGAGCTGGGGGAGGGGTCCTCTGTCCCAGCTCACTTCTTGACCCACGTGCAGGTGGACCTTGTCATTTTCCTCTCTGAATTAGAAAGCTAACTCTCCCCCTCTCCTTCCCAGGGAAGAAGTCCAGACCCAAAGAAGAAGAAATCTCCCAATCCTAAAGGAGAGGGACAAATGAAATTTATGGTCAGGAAAGGATGGAGTTGGCCAGTGCCTTGGAACCATGGGAGGTTCTGCCCACGTGGCCTCCAGAGGATTTTTAAAGCTCTGAGCAGAGGCAGCTGCACTTTAGGACACTCCTTTCCATCTTTTCTGGAGCAGCAGCTCCCCTTCGGGGGCAGCACCCTTCCTGCTTGAAAAATGCCTTTCTCTCCTGTGCCCTCTCTCCCTCCCTGAGGTCCCCCACTCTACTTTCCTCCTCTTTTTTTTTTTCTTCCTCCCTCTCTCTCTCCCTTCTATAGAACAGCAGTTAAATACCCATTGTCTGTGCGGCACTGCACTAGGAGCCACAGAAGCTACAAGAACTAGGTTTGAAGGCTGGATGGGCAGGATTTAGTTGAGCAGTAGGAGGGAAGAAGGACTTTCCAAACAGGGAGGACAAAAGGGAAGGCTTGGGGGTCAGGAAGGACTGTTCATGCCGATAAGGGACAGGCCTGGCTGTGGTGGTGCTGGAGCATTGGGAAGTAGAGGGAATCTAGTTGTAGCGGGAGTGTGAGTAGATCAGGTAGGGCCCTACCCACCCAGTCAAGGAGTGGAGACTCAGTGTCCTCTACACTGGGGGACTGCAGCATTTTGTTAGAGAAATGGGTTATATGAGGGGTTAAGGAGAAGGGGTTGAGGTGGTCATCAAATGTGGAGCCATGAGGGTCTAGATTGTAGTGCAACAACAAGAGTAGAGAGAAAGGGAGAAAGAAGGGCCAAGAATTGTACGGACTGGATTTGGGGTTGGGGAAGAAGAAGTAGTCCAAGATGGCAGGTTTTGAGCTTAGGAGTTTGGGAGAATGCTGGAGGTATCTACCAACCCAGGAGCCCGGGGTTAGGGGTGAAGCCAGGTTTTAGGGAAAAGGATGGGTTCGGTGTTGTGGTTATAAAGAGATGGGATCCTCATAGAGCTTTCTTATGGTTGGAGACATAGACCGTGAGCACCAGTGAACAGGCTGGGCTGCTGGTAAGGAAGGGAGAGCTCTTCTCATGATAGGGGCAGCTGAAGGGAGTGTGGATGGGGTGACCTCTGACATCTCTCAAGGAGCTGGGATCCAGGTCCCCACTGGAGATTTTTGTATCAGGAAAGGAGGAGGGAGAGGGAACAGTTGGCTCATAGTAAGTGGGCTAGACTCCACTAAGGGGCGGTCCTGTGTGGGTCCTCATCCTAGTACCCTTCGCAGTGGCCTTTCCTAGCTGCCCCAGGCAGGAGGGATGATTGGGGCCTCAGGCAGAATGGGCCTTGTGTGGACCATGGAGCTGGGTGCCTCCCAGCTCCTGCTGAATTAACTGCTTTGTTTTTCTCTTTTTCACTCTCCCAGCTGGTTTGCCTTGTGTGGCCTCTTTAACCATACTTTAACATATTAATGGTGGGTGTCTCCAAGCCACCTGTCTCTCCTAGCCTCTCAGGGGATTTCCAGGAATGGGGCTCTTTTCTCCCGAAGGCCAAGAATTGAAGCAGGAGCTTGCCCCCAGGCTGGTGTGCTGTGGGGTGGGGAAACATGCCAGGCAGCTGTAAGCCTCCCTCTTGGGGGCAGTGACCCAAATGCCTGGGACACACCTTTCTCAAAGCACAGCCCCAAGGGGCCTCCTTCCTGCCTAACCATTTTCCTGGACTCTGCTGCATTTAATGAGCTCTTGGTTTCAGATACACTGGTGTCCGGTGGTCAGGCCACTTGCTAAATGGAGCAGGCCAACTAAGACAGCTGGTCCCTTTTAATAGAAAGGCTTCTGGGCCCCAGATGGTGGCCGATTAATAGTTTGCGACTGTTGATTTCGCCTACTTCCTTCTTGCTTTTTTGGCCTAATGATTCCATTTGCTGTTTTTGCTTAGCTTATCAAGCAACCGGTTGTCTCACCCCAGCTCTGGAAGGTAAATGCATATTGCACTACATTTCTCTGACTGCTTTTTCCTTGGGTCTGGGCATTGAGGGGCCACTGAGTGACTGCTCGTGCACTAATCAGGCTGCATGGGGTGAGGGGAGAGCTGGAGGGCGGGTGGGGAGAGTGCAAGAAGGTACTCTGGTGAACATGGCTCTCACAGGGGGCCAGAGTTGATGCTTGCATGGGCCATTTGAGATGGGCACAGGATCTCAGGAATAGAAATATGGGCAGGGGTCTCTGAGATGCCTGCAATGACATCTCTGTGTCCCTAGGAGACACCATGGGAACAGAACAGAGAGCCATGAGTCATGTCACATGACCCACCTCTTCCCCATCCTAGGTTTTTTATTTCTTAGAGACAGGGTCTTGCTCTGTCACTCCATGCCCAGGCTGGAGTGCAATGGCTCCCTGTAGCCTTGAACTCCTGGCCTCAAGGGATCCTCCTGCCTCAGCCTTCTGAGTAGCAGGGACTACAGGCATGCACCATGATGCCTGGCTAATTTTTAAAAATTTTCTTGTAGAGACAGGGTCTCACTGTGTTCCCTGGTCTTGAACTCCTGGCTCCAAGGGATCCTCCTGCTTCGGCTTCCTAAAGTGCTGGGATTACAGGCGTAAGCCACTGTGCCTGGCCCCAATTCTAGGTTTTCATGTTTTTTGTAACCACATACCTAGGTATGATACCTTATTTTCTATCTTCTTCTAACCATGGCAACTGCCTTTTAAAATTTTTTTCTGCAGTCATTTAAGTTCTCCTTTTACCTCCTCTTTCTCTGAATTTTCATTTCCTTTGGTTCCTCCCCATCCCTGAAGACTGTGAACTCTGTGAGATCAGAGAATACCATGTTAGTGTATTCCTGCATAGCTTATTCTCTGAATCTGCTGCAGAGTCAGGGCAAGGTCTGGGCAGGCTCATGGTCCAGGTTTGCTGGTTGAATGACTGTCTTCTTGCCTCCTGAACTGAGGACAGCTCTTTACCCTTGGCTGAACTGACTGTTACAATCAAAATGGGAACATTTCCTGGCTACTTCCCACCACTTGGGCCTCGTCCCAGACTCTGATAGATTTGGGGAGAGCTAGCTACAGTTTCTTCACACAGAAAAAGATTTCAGAATAGCTAACTGGTTTCCAAATAGCTAATGTTTACAGACATGATTAGCAACTACTATGTCCATGGTCTTTGATGGGGATGAACACTGAGGAGACTTTGTTCTGTGTGGCTCATGGGTGGAACTGAGGATATCACGACTAATTCCAAGTGGAGTGTGGTAAGCATTGAAAGGAGACGACCTGGGCAAACCAAACCTTACCTAAGGGCAAGGTTAGGTTCCACTGAACATCATGAAAGCCAATGATTCTGGTGTTCTTTAGAGACATACGATTAGTCTGTGATATCCTTGTGAAGTCATGGAGTTGGAAGGACTTGTCAGGGTTGGACAAGACCATTTCCAGATGTGTGGACTTCCTGGCTCTCCAGGGGATAGGGTGCAGCACACTCAGAGTCCATCCCACATTCAAGTGGTTTGGAGGACAGGGACAGAAAGCTTGTGGCAACGAGAAGCTGTGTGACATTCAGCAGAACATGACAGTATATACGGTGACTCTCCCTGTGCCTCCAAATGTACCCCAAACCCACTTCCCTGAAAGAGAAGGCTTTCATCTAGCCATACCTTTCAGCTGTTACTTATTTTCTAATGTAAACATTTTTTTATAACACAGCTTAGGACCTAATGTGGACAGTTTGAGAAGATATGTTCTTTTCCATTCAGAAAGAATAGTGGAATAAAATCACTACTTGTTTTTCTTTCTTTTTTTTTTTTTTTGAGGAGTCTCTCTCTGTCACCAGGCTGGAGTGCAGTGGCACGATTTCGGTTCACTGCAACCTCTGCCTCCCAGGTTCAAACGATTCTCCTGCCTGCCTCCCAAGTAGCTGAGACTACAGGTGTGTGTCACCACGCCCGGCTAATTTTTGTATTTTTAGTAGAGACGGGGTTTCACCATGTTGGCCAGGCTGGTCTCGATCTCTTGACCTCGTGATCCGCCAGCCTCAGCCTCCCAAAGTGCTGGGATTACAGGCATGACCCACCGCGCCTGGCCTGTTTTTCAATATCTAGCATGAGCATTTGTCTCTGCAAATTTTCTTAAAGCATAGTTTCCCTGTTGTCTCACTTATCCAGTAGCTGAAATGATTTCCTTAGACTTGTCCAAGGGGCTTCATACCTAGGAGCTTAAGCTGAATATTGGATCCAGGCTCAAGGTCATGGATGAGATAGGATTCAAATTATGCAGGGAGGACATAATTAGGGATGGTTTGAATTAATTACAGAATCATGGAAGCAGGATTATGTTTAGCCTGGTGGTTTCTGGAAAGTGTTGATTGAGATTTGATATTTCCCCAAATCAGAAATTGCTGTTAGTATGATAGCAGCAAGAAATGTTTTCAGATATTAACACTTCCGGAGTGTTCAGGGAGTTGATAGCCTAGGCCTTGAGGACACTCTATTTCTGAGTGGCTTAAGAAGAAAAGGAAAAGA
The DNA here is from genome assembly GCF_006542625.1 of Nomascus leucogenys. Classification (NCBI taxonomy): domain Eukaryota; kingdom Metazoa; phylum Chordata; class Mammalia; order Primates; family Hylobatidae; genus Nomascus; species Nomascus leucogenys. The sequence goes on along the minus strand of NC_044386.1, from coordinate 103,905,058 downwards.
AGCTTATTGCACAGATGAGTTGTAGCCGAGGGAAGGTTGTAGGGAGTGTTACAGAACATGTCTAACTGCAGACCCGGCTCAAATGTTCAGGTATGTGAGATTGGGATCCCCTTTATGGGTGATCTTTGTAGGGGAGGGCCCTTGTCAACTCCATGAATGCCCAGGTATCTACATTCCTGTGGTAAAACGATAGCGGGAACCCCATCAGTCCAGAAGCCTTACTTGATTCCAGATATTCTCTGGGGTACAACCCTTCTCCTCAAACTCAAGTCTAGAATAATATTCACAGAAAAGATACAACGAAAGTGGAATCTCTCCCCACAAAGTGTGTAGGGTTCTAGATCCCGTTTGCTTCTGTTTCCACAGACTCTCTTGGCCCCTGGCAGAGAGGCCATGGACAGACAAACATTGCCCTTGGGTGACCATCCCTTCCCCTGAGGCACAGGGAAAGGCACCTTTGAATGATGTGTCTTTCTCACTACAGTTTCTCCTGCTTCTCTTCCCTTTGCCCCCTCACAGTCCTCTCTGCTGCTCACAATGGGATGTGTGCCTGGGGAGGGAGGGCCGGGCACGGCTTGTGCACCACAAAACCTGCCTATGTGGTGGCGCTTCACACCTAGGAATGCACTGTGTCTCTGCTGGCCCTTGAAAGGGTTTGGCATGGTGGTTTGCTTCCTGGGCCCAGGAAGGAGAAGACTGTAAGCCCTGAGCATTGTTGGTGAGTTTGTACTGGACTCAGTGCTTACTGATGGCCCTGAAATCTGGGAGATGGACTGGAGAAGGGAACTAAAAGTGCTGGCTTTTGCAGGGGTGGATCTGTTTGTGGTTTGGCACTCCTGCTGGTTGGTCCTGGAGCAGCCAACCATGTTTCACTTCAGCATGTGGTATCCAGGGATGGAGCAGGGGAGCCACAGCTGGCTTTCCAAGGCTGCTTCCCAGCCCCGTGTGGGCTGGGTCTCTCCTTTCTGATACCCTTATGAATTAGAGTCCCCCTTTGGGTCTAGACCCTTAGCATTGGCCAGCTTATTCTTTGTCCATTGTGGGTCTGCACTCACAAATGTAGGAGCTTTTCTTCTGAGCCCAAGCTCTAGGAGAGGCTCCTGTGCTCTTAGGACCTTGAATCACTGAGGGTTGGCTGGCCTTCCCCTCTTGGCATGAATGGAGGCTCTGCTATGCTGGGGGCTCCATCTCTGAGGCTTGACCTACTTATCTGTGTGTCTCCCTCATGCACCAGTGTCCCTGGAGATGAAAGGTGCAGGGTGAAGTAAGGCCCCTCAAACAATGATGGGATGGGACACCTGGGCTTGTAGCCTGGCATGCTCAGGAGCCTGGCCCATGGTCAGTAGCTTGCCTATTGTAATGGGTCTGGGTCAGGATTCCATTCAACCCCTTGATACCTGGCCCCAGCCTGGCCAAGAGGCACAAGCTGCCTTGAAGAAAGACTTGCCTGGGTGCTGGAGCTCTGGCCACAGGAAGAGGGGCAGGCATGGTAAGACGGAAGCTGCCTTGGACAGGCCAGGCTGTGCTGTTTGTTGTGGGGAAGGCCAGCTCTGAATAGCTCTTTGCCTCTCCTAGGAGCACCTTCTGCTCCATCATTGCTCAGCTCACAGAGGAGACCCAGCCGCTATTTGAGACCACGCTCAAGTCCCGGTCTGTGTCCGAGGACAGCGACGTCAGGTTCACCTGCATCGTCACAGGTAAGGAGGCTGTCTGTATGCTCCATGCCAGGGCCTCTGCACAGAGCAGGGTCCAAGGAGGCTGTGAGGACAGGAATGGTGGGGTGGCGGGCTGTGTGTACAAAACTATGTGAGGTGACGTTTACTTTCTGAGCTTTCTCTCCAGTTTAACATCCCTGTGTGGGCTGGTGCCCTTTGCTTCCCCCATTCTGGAGCCACATATATACCCTACTCTTCTTCCGAACCTGTCCTCAGTGAAGGTTCCTGACCCTCAGGCATACATCCATGACTAATGGCCTTATTTGTTGCAAGAAAAGAAGTACTCCAATGGAAAGAGATCTTTGAGGCCATCTCCCTGAGTATCCCCATGTTATAGTTGAGTAATTTGAAGGTTGGGAGTCTCAAGCCTGAGAGGAGAATTGCATGTGGTGATTCTGACTACAGACCCTGGAGGCAGACTGCCTGGCTTGGAGTCCTGGCTCATCCCCTTTCCAATGATGTTACTGAGCACGTTATATAACCTCTCAGCTGCCTCATCTGTAAAGTGGGGATAATGATAGGATGCACTTCATAGGGTTATTTGAGATTGAATGAGTTAATACATGCAAAGTGTTTGGAGTAGTACCTGATGTACAGTAAGTACCATATAAGAGTTAGAAACTGACTACTGTTATTTGCATTTCACTGAGCTTTGTGGTGGAATTTGAAGCAACCATTTGGCAGAATAGGAAGCAGAGTGATACTCCTTGGAAAGGGAAGATAGTGGGTGGGAGTGCTGGGAGGGTGGTTCCAGACATTGCCTCTCCCCCAGGCCACCCAGTAGAGACTCCAACCTGACCAGCCTCAGGGCCCGCAGGGCCCACGAATGGGTACCCACCCCTCCCAGCTGTGCAGCTATCAGATCCCAGGCCCAGGCTCCCTCTGGAGAGCCTGTTGTTTCTGTAAGTCAAGGTCATTCGTGGTTTCCAGCTGTGAATTCTGGGGGACTTGATTACCCCAGTCAGTAAACAGCTTCTCACTTGGGCAGTTCTCACCCTTACTCAACCCTCTGAGCTGCAGACTGAGAACACTGCTCCGAGGGACATAGGTATGCATCCCATACCTTTGTATGGGTATGGTGAATTTCACAACTTGTCTGTTTCCATTGTCATTGCATTCTTACAAATGCCTATGAAGTAAGTGCTATTTTTAGTCAAATTTTACCAAGGAGGCAGCTGGAAGAGGCTGATGCGTTGCCAAAGTCCACAGCACTAGTGAGGGAGACACTGCTTTTGCTCTCCGGCATCTCATGCTGCTTCCCGTCTGTGTCTCCTGTGTTACTGTGGCACTTACAGTTTGCTAGAAAAACCCGGTTCTTTCACAGCTTCGTGCTTTTGCACATCTCATTTTCTCTATTTAGAAAGTCCTTAATCCTTCTTTTTAAAGAAAATTAAATTTTACTTTGTCAAATAAATATATGCACATAATTAAGACTTCAAATTATACTAAAAGGCATATTTCAAAATACAGCAGTTCACCCCTCTCAATTTGTCTTCCCAGAAGCAACTGTTTTCAGCTTTTAGTCGTTTCTTCTGGCATGTATACATTTCCATCATGCTGAGTACTACGTGAAATTCTTCAGTTTTAGATGTTCTCTATTGTCTTCCTGTTATGGTAGATAAGGAATTAGCTCTATTATACCATCATTTTCTCTGTTTCCCTAAACTTATCTTCTTCATATAATTATGTTGACAGCAGTTGTGGAATTTTGGTTCTTGTCTTCTTAGTTTAAAAAACTTTAAACAAAAGACACACAGCAAAGGAGATAGAACAATTTATTGCAAAGGAAAAAGAATACTGTAAAAAGTTAGGTGCAGAATAGACAGGACACCCTGAGAGAGAGAAGATTCAGCACGGGCTTCTTGTGAGGATGAGACAGCAAAGACTTGTACCTAGGGCGACTCCCTTTCAGTAAGTCTTACATGATTATTCATGAGGAGGTAGGAAGAGGTGTTGCTTGGAAGCATGTTCTGGGTGGTCCTCTGGGTGCACATGCGCAGTAGCTGTACATGCCTGTTTATACATCATAAGTATCTGGGACCACAGGCGCATGCCAACACACCCATGCTAATGAGACATGCATCTTAAATCTCCACCCAGGGGTGTGTTTTTTACTATTCCAATGAGCAAAGGGTGAGTTTGAGGACAGGTAAAATCAAAATGCTCCTGCTCTCTACATGGGAATTCCCTCCTGGAGATAGCTTTGCTTGAATGAACTTTACAATGCTCATGCTGGGCCTTATTGTGTTGACTGTATGGTCCCGATGGTTGCTGTGTCCTGAGGACATGGTTACTGCCTTGACTCTTGTTAATGATAGTTTTCTAAAACTATCCTGCTTCAGTTATATCATAATTTTTGCTTAAATCAACATTTACTGTTTACCTTACTATGCCTATGTAATATTATTCATAACTGAACATCGTAGCATACTATGCTTATATTTTTTTCTTTTGTTTCTTCAAAGGTTAGTACTTTCCATAGTTTTTCATTTGTTTCTTTTTTTTGTATCTGTTGCTAATTTTTCTTGTACCTCCTAATAGCCTCTTAATACAATATTCTGCAATGTCAGTGACATCAGTAAGCTGGCAGTTACTTTCCTTGGAGATATTCCTCTTGGAGATCTCCATTCTTCTTTTATCTGAACTGCTAGCCTTTTAGGGCCTGATACACAGCTGTTATCCTGGGTCTTCTCTTTGCTTTTCTGTGGGTTTAATTCAGCTTCTTGGATCTCATGTCTTCCTTTCTTGGTTTATTTTTTTTGCTTTATTGAATACTGCCCCAGTGGTTTCATCAGGTCCTGAAGATGGTGCAGTAGCAGAGGGCACGGTGATGGCAAGGTCTGGACCTTGCTCTCCCTTGAGTCCCTCTGGTCTAATGTGCCTTCGTTTCTCTCTGCATCTGGTACACAGTTACCATCCTCTAGATTTGCTTTACCTCTCTTCTGTGGTAACTTTCCTGCTTTTTGTATTCTACATTTTTTTCTTTCTTGATTTACATTCTTGTTTTGGTAGCTTTCTAGAAAGAGTACATGAGAAGTAGATGTTGGATTCCTTGTGTCTGAAAATGTTTTTGTTTGTTTGTTGGTTTGGTTGGTTTGTTTTTTGAGGCAAGGTTTCCTCTGTCACCCAGGCTGGAGTGCAGTGGCATGATCACAGATCACTGCAGCCTCAACCTCCCTGGCTCAGGTGATCCTCCTGCCTCAACCTCCTGAGTAGCTGGGACCACAGGCATGTGCCACCACACCCAACTTATTTTGTGTGTGTGTGTGTGTGTGTGTGTGTGTGTGTGTGTGTGTGTGGTACAGACTAAGTCCTACTATGTTGCCAGGCTGGTCTCAAACTCCTGGGCTCAAGCAATCCTCCCACCTTGGCCTCCCAAACTTCTGGGATTATAGCACGCATGAGTCACTGTGCCCGGCCTCTTTTTTTCTACTTTACTTTTTCTTGGGAATTTGGCTGGGTATAGAATTATAAGCTGAAAATAATTTTCCTTCAGAATTTTAGACATTGTTCCATTATCTTTTTGCTTCCAATGTTGCTTTTCAGAGTGAGAAGACAGTTTGATCCTAATTCCTTGCATGTGACCAGTTTTTCTCTCTGGAAGCTTGTAAGAGTGTTCTGGTATTTCATAGTGATGTATTTCGATATGGGTTTCTTCACCCTGGAACATGCTTAGATGCTTTCAGTTGGAAACGGAGAGCCTTTAGTTCTGGGAAATTTGATTTTATCCTCCTGTTTTCTGTCATCTTACTTTACGAACTCCTGTTTGGATAGCTGTTCCCCTGGACATGGACTTTTATTTTCTTATCCTTTATTTCCCTTTCATCTATTTGTCTTTCGCTCTACTTTCTGGGCGATTTCCTCAGTTTTATCTTTCAACTCTTCTACTGAATTTTAATTTCCCAGGGTTTTAATTTTTGTCATTTTCTATAGCATCCTGCACTTTTCATGAATGTAGTATCTTTTCTTAGCTCTCTGAGACATTTATTAATGATAGTTTTCTAAAAGTTTCCTTTTCCTTGCATAGTTTTTCTTCTGTCTTGCTTTTTCTCTGTTGAATTTAATTTTGTCATTAATCTTCGATTACAGGCTTTCCTCCCATATCTAGAAATCTTTGGCTGTCAGATAATGAGCAAGAGTAGGAGACTTAAAAGCTGATCAGAGGTTCTGAGCAAGGAGGAGGGGCCTGAAAACTTGGCTGTTTACTGTAGGGGGTGACCTAGGTAGCCACTATTGGGAACTGCCAAGTAAGTTTCTTTAGTTCCTTCCTCTTGGACTTGCTAGGTTTCCTAGCGAAAGGTTTTCTGGGAGTTATGCGGTTCAGAGGGTTGGGTGGGCTCTCAGCATAAGACATTTATTTGATGATATATGGTTCTTACAGTTTTCTATTTCTCATAGAATAGTCATGCCCTCAGTTATGCTGGCTTACTCTCAGGGCAGACTTTTACATTTCCAAATAATAAACTTCACCTTCGGCTGTGGTGGGGAAGGAGCAGTCACCCAGTGAGACAGAATGGGTGAAGGGTTCCAGAGATTTGTTTTTTAAGCACCTTTTAACCTTTCCTCCTTCCTCTTTCTCCCAGTTCCAGAGGTACCAAATTGCCAATTCTTAGGCCCTTTGGGGATTTTCTGGTGTCGAAAGGATAGTTCTCAGTTTTCTCCACTGCTAGCTTAGGGTTGAGCGGTCTTGAATCTGCTAAGTCAGTTTCCACTTGTCCTTCTGCTTTCTAACTTTCAAAATTTTGTTGCTCCTATTACTCTCCTTGCCTGTTCACTTCATCTTTGTGCTTTTACATATGTTGATTAAAAAGTCTTTTCAGGGCAGTTTAGTGAGCTTGAGGGAGGGTGTGAAGATAGATGGCGTGTTCATTCTGCCTTTTTACCTAGAAGCCTACTCTTTTTCTGCCTGGCAAATTCCGTCTCATCTTTCAAGGGGCTTGCCCTCTGGGAGGTCATCTCCAGTGTTTCCAGGAGAGCTCTTGCTCCATCCTCCACCACATAGTTTTTTTGTTTACACATCTCTCTCTCCAACAAGATCGTGACATCTACAAGGACAGGGCACACACCTGACACATCATGCCTCTCCAGAGCTGGCACAAAGATGCTCAGTACATATCAGATAACCACAGTGAAGCTTGACTGTGCTGATGACAAAACCAGTACCTTTTCCACTTTCCATATTGCCTGTTCATTTCAGCTGCAGCTTTGGTACCTTGGTAATGGCAGCTGCAGTGGGGGACCTGGGACCACTTGAGAGATGCACGTGTCAGGGATGGCTTTCCCTCCTCTCCTTTTCCATTCTGTTCTTTGTAGCCATGGAGTTTAAGAGCAATGTGGAGATGTCAGAATGAGTCTGGCTTATAGAATCATGGGGTATTTTATCAAATGCTCCCAGTGTCATCATGGAAGTAAGCTGTTCCCTGTTTCAAGCCCAATCCAAAGGAGCAAGCTTTTCTGCCACATCTCATGATGACCAGGCAGGGCTGCTCAGACATTTATTTTATGATATATGGTTGTATATCATACAACCTACCTACTGTGTATATCATAGCATTTACTGTGCCGAGACCTACAACGCTACCAATGGAGTCTGTAAGGTTTCTGGGGCTCTGGCTGTCTCTGATATCCATACCTTAGTCCATTGTTGATCTTCTCCTTTCCTGCCCCCACTCATCCTCACATACATTCAGAATCTCAGCTTTACCTGAGTTTTGTGTAGCACATTAGGAAAGAGGTCTCTATGATCACCGTAGCACACCTCAAACAAGCCTTTTCTATTTAGCAAGGAGAAAATGCAGGCTGTAGGAGAGGGAAAGGAAGGAGAGGAGGGGCAATGCAGAAGGTTCTGCAAACTAAAGAGGCAGGGTTAGACACAGGAGCTCTCTAGTCTGGAGAGGTGGAAGGTGGATGGACCTCTGGCTGAGACTGGCCTCTGTGTGAGGCTGCTGTTCTGCTCTTGGCTTGTCTCCAGAGTGATCACACGTGCACTCTTCCTTCCTCACTGCTGATAGCATTTCCTAAACAAGGCTAGGATGAGTCAGCCCACCAGGGCCCTGTCAGGCAGAGGTGATGCTTTCCTGGTGGTCAGAACTTAGTCCAGGTGAGGGAGAGTCATCTGCGCCAGTGCTCCTGCTGGCTGACCTGTGATGGAAGCCCTTGGGGTCACGGAGAAGACAGGCAAGGTCCTGGGTTTCTTCCAACTCACAGTAGGCTTATGGGAAGATAGTGGGCCTCCGCTAGCCCCTGTCTCCCCCAGGGACCCCTCTGGCCAGAGTGCTGCTGTCTTCCTTGAGGCAGCCTACTCTCTCCAGCACAGGGGCTTCCCTCCTCCACTCTCCTCAGCTCTTTGTAGATTCTATGTTGTGTGTGTGTGTGTTTGCATGTGGGTGCACATGTTCATATTGGGCTGGAAGGAGGAAGCATCAACAGTGGGCAGGTTGCACAAAGGGATTGAGTCTTCTGAAACAGGACCATGTTCCTGAAGAAACTTTTTTTAGAGAAGTAAGTCTAATATAATGACTGTTGGAAGCAAAAACTTATATATTGGTCCCAGAAACTCCAGTGGAAAGAGTACGGGAGAAAGGAAAAGGAAACCTAGGGCTTTGCCATTTGCCAGCTGTGTGACCCTGGGTGTTACTTAGCTTCTTTGAGCCTCATTTTCCTTTTGTGTAAAATAGGAATTAAAATACCAGCCTGGGGGGGTGGCTTGCTGTAAGCAGGGGGGGGGGGGGGAGGAGGGAGGGAACCGTTCTAAAAAATAAAAATAGCGGCGTGGGGGGGCTGTGTCCGTATCGGAGGTGAGGAGGAGGCGTGAGGGGGGGAGTGAGGAGACTGGACTCCAGCCTGGCGACAAGCGAGACTCTGTCTCAAAAAAAAAAAAAAAAAAAAAAAAAAAAAAAAAAAAAAAAAAAAAATACCAGCCTGTGTTATAAAAGAGAGAGATTTGAATTGTGGCTCTCTACTTGCTAGCTAGATAACTTTGGACAAGAGCTTTAATTTCATGAGCTGGGATTTCCTCATCCTTAAATTGGAGATTAGTAGCAGAGTACATTCCTCATAGGATTTTTGTGAGGATTAGATGAGATAATACATGAGAAGTATTCAGCTTAGTATCTGGCACGTAGTAAGTCTTCATTAATGTTAGCAATCGTTTGCACAGGAGTGTTCTGAGGGTCAAATGAAATTCTATGTATTTGAAAGCTTTTTGAAAACTTTAAATTTCCATTCATTATTCTTTTGAATCGGAGCTTTTGTGAACTGGGAATGGTTGGGACAAGGCTGCAAGTTTCCAAGCTGGGTTCTTGAGTCAGGTCTGCTGGCTGTGAAACAGAGGTCACAGGGTGTGAAGGGGCTGAGGGAAGGCCACAGGCTCAAGTGCCGCCATGGGCTGTCCTGACCAGGGCCGGAAGTGTGTGCACACCTGCCTGTGGACATGCACAAATGCACAGCTGGGAGTGAAGGACCTGGAGCCCTCCTGCTTTTATGCATTTTAGGATACAGTTCACATTATTCAGGGCTCAAGGCAATGTGTCCTCCCAAATAAATTTGCTTCCAAAGCTCATTGTGGCTATGAAGCCCTAAGCTGTCGGGTTGGCCCCCACTGTGTAGAGGCAGCACCAGAGGGTGGCATGGAGGCTGTGGCCCCGGCCCTGGGGCTGTGGGGTCCATTCAGCTCCTCCCTCCTTGCCCCACCCCTGCCCTCTTGCCCAAGGATTTGACTGGACTCAGATGCCCTGGAGACTGAGGCTGTGCTGGGCAAGTCATGGGGCAGGGAGGCTCTGAGCTGGGCCCTTGTAGGGATGAGATCATCTCACAGGATGGTGAGGACACCTGTGCTGGCTCTGGTCACACACACAGTGATGTAACCAGGGGGTTTAGCTCACAGTGGAAACATGGGGCTCGCTTTACAGCCAGGGCTGCCCAGAGTTTGTTCCTGGCCGACGCTGCTGCAGCCTCGCCTCCCCTGCTCCCTGCTCCTGTACACAGTTCCCCAGCATGCCCTTTGCTTGTCACTCTCCCCATCTCATGTTGGGGTTCCCTTGTCAGGCATGCCCTTCCCATCCACCTTGTGTGTTCACCCTACTTACTCTTTACTTATCGTCCCACAGATTTCTTTTAAGTAATTACCACACTCAGTGTCAGGCACTGTCTTAGGTGGTGGGGATATAGCAGTGAACAAGATACAGTTTCTACCCACATGGGACCTAAGTCTAGCAGGAGAGATAGGCAAGGAAATAGTCAATGACAGTATTGTGATTGGTGCTGTGAAGGGGAAGTGCAGGTGATGTGAAAGCTGAGGGGAAGCGGGAGATCAGAGGGACTGAACCCATCTTTCCTGAAATCCTGCCCACCCTCCAAGTTGAGTTCAGGTGGCACTCACTACAAAAGCCTTTCCTGAGTCCCTAGCCAGAGGTGATTGCTCCCTTCTCTGCAGCCCTAAGCACTTAGTGCATTGCTTCATTTATTCATCTATAAATATTTAATGAGTGTTGATTCCATACCAGGGACTATTCTAGGAACTGGGGACACAGCAGTGAATAACACAGATAAGTCCCTGCTGTCATGGAGCTGATATTTGTCATGGAAAGGATGGACGTAAACCAACACACTCCTAAGTGTATAATATATCAGGTAGCAATGTGTTCTATGAAGAAAAATAAACATAGTAAGAGGAATAGCAAGTGCCTGGGAGACAGTGTTGCTGCTTTACACGGGGTGGTAGGGAAGGCCTCTCTAGGGAAGTAACAGAGCCCTGCAGGAGTCAAAGCATGGTGCTCCTGTGGTGTGTGAGGCAAGCCAGCAGGACCACATCGGTGGGTGCAGCAAGCTGGGGGAGAGTGGAGGGAGGTGGGGCCAGCATGGTCACAGGGCCCAGATCATGAGGGCTGCATGAAATGGAGCTAATTGGGGTGTTTTGAGCAAAGGGGCACCATTATCTGACATTATTTTAAAAGGATCACTCTGTCTTTTCTGCTGAGAATGGGCTGAAGAGAGCCAAGCAGCGAGATCAGTGAGAAGTTTATTATAGAAATTGAGGTGTGAGATGATGGGAATGTGGACCAGGCTGTTGGTGGGGAATGGCAAGGAGTGATCAGATTCTAGATATATTCTAAGGGAGGGCCAGCAAGATTGCCTGATGGAGTAGAGGTGAGGCAAGTAAAGCAATACAGCATTGCCTCCAGGTCTTGGCCTGAGCCAAATATAGGGATGAAGTTGCCATTTACTGAGATTTGTGGGAACTGGCTTGGAGGGCGCACTAAGGAGCTTGGTTGGGACATGGTAAGCTTGATACCTCTTAGACTTTCAAGTGGAAATGCCAGATATGCAGTCAGAAATAACAACCAGGGTAAAAAACTGGGCTGGAGATAGAAATTTGGGAGTCCATGAGCATACATATATTTGAAAGCCACAGGACAGAATTAGGACCTCCTGGGTTGTGAGTATGGATGGAGAATGGAAAATGGTTCTGGGGCCTGAGCTTCGGGGCAGGTCTAGGTGGGAGGGGAGGACTGATGAAGAGCTCAGGAAAAGTGGCCAGTGAAGTAGGAGGAGCAGCCAGAAAGAGTGGTGTCCTAGAAGCAAGTGAAGCAAAGGTTTCAGGAAGTGGGGTTGGTGCTGCTGATGGGTTAGGCAGACGGGCATAGGAATTGGATTTGGCAATGTACAAGTCATGAGTGACTTTGACAAGAGCAATTCTGGTGCAAGAGAGGCTATAAAGTCTGATTTGAGGAAGGAAAATGAAGATAGTGAGTACAGGCAGCTCTTTCAAAGAATTTTTCTGTAAAGCAGAGAGCAGAGAAATGAGAGCAGGGGCCGGAGGAGGCTGTGGGGTCAAAGGAAGTTCTTTTTAAAGAAGGACACAGTAGAGCAGGCTTGTACGCTGATGAGAAAGATGTAACAGAGAGGAAAAGTTTGATGATGCAAGAGCGAGCGGGAATAATTGCTGGAGAAATGTCCTTGATCAGGCACGAGCAGGTGGGATCCAGTGAGGGGCCGCTTTACTTAGGAGCGTGGTGCATCCATAGACAGTAGGAAAGGCAGAGCACCTGTGCAGATGCTAGGTGCATTGCTGCCTTGTGTGGGTGCATGCCATGTCTCACCTTTTTTATCACACAATAAGCTCCTGGAGAGCAGAGACCCTGTCTTATGTGCTTCTGTGTCCTCATAACCCTAACTTGCCAGTCATATGTACTTAATGTATATCTTTGAGTGAATGTAGGTTAGCAGTATCATTTCGAGCAAGTAACACTGATCAGTCAGCTTAAGAAATGAAGCAGGATTCATTGGTAAGTCCAGAGGTGCTTCTTATGGAATTGACAAGAGGAGGACAGCTGTGCCCAGGCAAGGAATGGAACTAGTACTAGTATCTTGGAACTCTCTCTGTCTTTCACTTCTTATTCAATCCTGAACATCAACTTCCTTTTTCCGTCTCTCACTGTAGTGTTTGCTTCTCAGTCCATGTGGCAGAACATGGCTGCTCTACCCTTTGGAAGCTAAATTTTTCAGATACAATGGTAGACTGTCTCTAGGTCCTAATTCCCAAATACTTGGTCAAAGAATTAGCTAGATTTGCTGATCTGGTGTCCGTTACTGGACCAATCCACTATGGCCAGAGAGGTAAGGGACACGTGACAGTAACAGCCAGGAGCTCCTCCTGTGGGTGGGCTGGAAGTGCCCAGAGAAGGGGCTGGGCAGACACCTCAGTCAGTGTCACTCCAGTGACAGGGTGGGTAGGAAGGTGTAGATGTGTGGACAAATGGATGATAGGTAAATGAATGAATGGTTGGACAGATAGGTGCTTTAGCCATGTTGTCAAATAATCCTAACAGCTCAGGAACCTGAAATGAAAGGAGGAGGGCTCTTGGAAGAGATGATCATGCTGGGACATGAGGGAGGAGACCTCTGAGGATAGAGCCCTTACTGCAGTTGAGGAAGTAGAACGGGCCACTATAGAAGGAAGCTTATTCCCAGTAGCCAAGGATTTCTGGAAACTCCTTGCCTCCCTTCCCATTAGGAAGCTAGAAAGTTTCTCCTCCATATTTTCCTTCCTATTGCTGAAGGGGAATTGTTTTCAGCTTTGACAGGGACCAGCTTCTAAAAATAAGCTGAGCTATCATACACTGGCTCGGTTCTTCCAGCAAGCCTAGGGCAGGTGGTCCTGTCCAGTCTCTTCAGGTGGTCTGGGAAGCCACGGCCTCGTGTTCTCTCCTCCCATTATTATTATTATTATTATTATTATTATTATTGAGATGGAGTCTCACTCTATTGCCTAGGCTGGGGTGCAGTGGCAAGATCTTGGCTCACTGCAACCTCTGCCTCCTGGGTTCAAGTGATTCTCCTGCCTCAGCCTCCCAAGCAGCTGGGATTACAGGAGCCTGCCACCACGTCCAGGTAATTTTTTTGTAGTTTTAGTAGAGACAGGGTTTCACCATGTTGGCCAGGCTGGTCTCAAACTCCTGACCTCAGGTGATCTGCCTGCCTCAGCCTCCCAAAGTGCTGGGATTACAGGCATGAGCCACCGTGCCCAGCCTCTTCCCATTATTTTGGAACTGGCCTTGCTGCAACCCAATCTCCTGCTTCTTTCTCAGGATACCCAGAGCCAGAGGTGACCTGGTACAAGGATGATACGGAGTTGGACCGCTACTGTGGCTTGCCAAAATATGAGATCACTCATCAGGGCAACCGCCACACACTGCAGCTGTACAGGTGAGGGAGAAGGGCCTGTTTTGCTCTCTCTGCCCTCCCGAGGGCCCTTTGGCTGGGGTCCTGCCCTCAGAAATGGAGCAGTCTGGATGGAGATGCCCAGGCACTCTCTGGGGATGGAGGGCGGGATTCTGCTGTGTGGTTGAACCACCTGGTGAACCATATCTGCCTTCCAGTGTTTGGGAGCTCGTAAGGCCAGAGTGGGAGTATTCCTGACAGTCAGAGAGCTGGTGCAGCCAGCAGAGGTCCTGACCTACAGAAATATTTTCCATGAGGTCAGCGGCCAAAAAAAGCAACTGTATCATCATGACTTCACGAGGGGCTGTGTTGGTCACCTGCTTCTGAAGGGAGCTCTCCTGGGCCCCAAGTCTAATCCCTCCTGGGACAGTATGGCCTTGGTCAGCCGCCACCTTTTTGCCAGCCTCAGTTCCCTCAGCTGTAATGGAGGGTGTTGTATGTTGTGACGTGTGAGATGGGGCGTGGCACACGGCAGGGCTTACCGTAGGGAGGGGGAAGCATGCCCGGCTCTGAACGGCTCTGGCTGGGGGGTGTGGGGGCTCTCACCTCCCAGGAGGGGAGAGGTGGCACCTCCCGCTCCTACCTCTAGGTGTCGAGAAGAAGATGCCGCCATCTACCAGGCCTCTGCCCAGAACAGCAAGGGCATTGTGTCCTGCTCAGGGGTCCTGGAGGTGGGCACCATGACCGAGTACAAGATCCACCAGCGCTGGTTCGCCAAGTTGAAGCGCAAGGCTGCAGCAAAGCTGCGCGAGATCGAGCAGAGCTGGAAGCACGAGAAGGCGGCGCCCGGGGAGGCCGACACGCTGCGCAAGCTCAGCCCCGACCGCTTCCAGCGAAAGCGGCGATTGAGCGGGGCTGAAGCGCCAGGCCCCTCCGTCTCTACCAGGGAGCCTGAGGGTGGGACCCTGGCGGCTTGGCAGGAGGGAGAGACTGAGCCTGCTCAGCACTCAGGTTTGGGCCTGATCAACAGTTTTGCTTCTGGAGAAGTGACCACCAACGGGGAGGCTGCCCCCGAGAATGGGGAGGACGGAGAGCATGGCTTGCTGACATACATCTGTGACGCCATGGAGCTGGGGCCTCAGAGAACCCTCAAAGAGGAGAGTGGGGCCAAGAAGAAAAAGAAAGATGAGGAATCCAAGCAAGGCCTGCGGAAGCCAGAGTTAGAGAAGGCAGCCCGAAGCCGCCGTTCTTCAGAAAACTGCATCACCAGCTCAGACGAGCCTGACTCCTGTGGGACTCAGGGACCCGTGGGCGTGGAGCAGGTTCAGACCCAGTCTAGAGGCAGGGCTGCACGGGGGCCTGGGTCCTCTGGCACAGATAATACCAGGAAGCCAGCCTCTGCTGTGGGCACTCCAGACAAGGCCCAGAAGGCCCCTGCCCCGGCGCTGGCCCCTGGCCCAGGCCCAGGCCCAGGCCCAGGCCAGGAAGTGTATTTCTCCTTGAAGGACATGTACCTGGAGAACACCCGGGCAGTCAGGCCTCTGGGGGAAGAGGGCCCCCAGACCCTGAGTGTCCGGGCGCCTGGAGAGAGTCCCAAGGGGAAGGCACCCCTCAGGGCTAGAAGCGAGGGGGTGCCTGGCACTCCTGGCCAGCCCACACACTCCTTGACCCCCCAGCCAACTAGGCCTTTCAACAGAAAGAGATTTGCCCCTCCAAAGCCCAAAGGAGAGGCCACCACTGACAGCAAGCCCATTTCTTCTCTGAGTCAAGCTCCAGAATGCGGGGCCCAGAGCTCAGGAAAGTCCCCACCTCAGGCCTCTGTGCAGGTGCCGACCCCCCCTGCCCGGCGGAGACATGGCACCCGGGACAGCCCGTTGCAGGGGCAAGCAGGCCACAGGACTCCAGGAGAGGTAAGTGTGGGTGTTGGGTGCCTGGAGGCTGCTCTGGGAAGCTGACCTCATGGAAACTCTTGCTGCAACTGCTCGGCAGCCAGTGAGCAGTGGGCTATTTATAGAAAGGGGTGGGGAGGGACTGGAGTGCCAGCTACAGGGACCACAGGCATGCCCTTCATCCCAGCCAGTTTCCAGATGCCAGGCATGTGGGCAGCACAGCCTGACTGTGACCCTCTTCTGGGAGTGTAGGAGTTCACAGCCAAGGGGACTGTGCCCCGGAGGGAGGTGGAAGAAGATAATGTTCTCTGGGGTGGGAAAGGGGGCCAGTGGAGAGCTTTCTGTGGGCTTTGCTGAGGCAACAGTGTTTCATGGGGGAGACGGAGGAACAGGTGTGCGCTGTAGTGTACAGCAGGTGGCAACTTGGCTGCTCATTCGATTTTTAACAAAGCTAAATGTCCAGGAAATGCTGGTTAAATCTGGGTTTATCTAAGGTTCTGGAGTCAGGCATACCTATATGCAAATCTGACTGCCTTAACATGGTGTGATCTAGAGCAAGTTGTAAAACTGGAATAATAATCATAATAATACCTGCTTCATAGGGCTGTTGTAAGAATCTGGTGCCCTCTAAGAACTAAGTAAGTGGCAGTTGGGATCAGATATGACTATGGTGGGCAACAGAGGCAAAGTGTTTTCACTTGATAACAGGAGTGCCATCATCTTCTAGGGAACAGGTAGCTCACAGAGAAAAGATTACGTTTTGTGTGGAGACAGGGGTAGTGAAGTGTCCACTCCCCAAAGAGGCAGATGGGTGGCAGCGTTAAGGAGCTTGAGGGGTGGGATTGAGAAGGCAGGAAGGAAACAATTTGTCCCTTTTGGTTATTTCTATATGTTTCAGGGGCTTGGGGGGCATTATTTCACAGAGGTTTTGGGAGACAGTGTTTTATAGTGGGACAGAAAGAAGACAGTGTTTCTTATCAGTGGCAGAAGGAAAAGTATTTCAAGAGTGGGGCTGGGGTGGATAAAATAGATAGAACATATTTACACTGAGACAAATACTGGTTATTTATTTGAAATCCCGATTTAACTGGGTGTCAGTATTTCTTTCTTTCTTTGTTTTTTGTTTGTTTGTTTGTTTGTTTTTTGAGATGGAGTTGCCCAGGCTGGAGTGCAGTACGGTGGTGCGATCTCAGCTCACTGCAGCCTCCTGCTCCCGGGTTCAAGCGATTCTTGTGTCTCAGCCTCCAAAGTAGTTGTAATTACAGGTGTGAGGCACCATGCTCGGCTAATTTTTGTATTTTTATTAGAGACGGGGTTTTGCTGTGTTGGCCAGGCTGATCTTGAACTCCTGACCTCAAGTGATCTGTCCACCTCAGCCTCCCAAAATGTTGGGATTACAGGCGTGAGCCGCTGTGCCCAGCCCAGTATTTTCTTTTTGCAAAATCTGATAACCTTAAGTGGAGACAGCCTCTGGTTTTGGTGAGAACTAAGATGAGATTGTTTCTTAGGATAGAGGAAGCAGGAGTTATAGATCGGGAATGGCTTCATGGGGGAACAGGAGGAAAGCAGCGTTTCCCAGGGGTAGGGACAGAGGACAGGTGGTTTCTCGGATCAGTGAAGGGAAGCACATGAGGGACAAGCTGATACAGCACCTGGCAGAGGGCAAAGGGGAAAGGATGCTTTGTGGAGAACAGGAGTGGCTTTCCCATGGAGAGAACTTTCATGGTGGGAAGGAGGGAAAGACTAGTTTTAAGGGTGACCATGGGAAATGGTTTTATTTCATGGGTGCTAAGGTTAGACTGTAGGAACAGTAGTTCAGAGGGCTTTGGAGTGGAACAAACCTCAGGGACCTCAAACCAGACTTTCTGGAACCTGTTCCTGACTCTTGCCCCCCTCATGCCTGGTCTCATGTAGTTTTGGCCACTGGAATGGTAAGTTCACAGTGGCCCGGGGAAGGCTTTGTGGGGCTGCTGCACATGCCTGACAGCCCACAGGCTGGACAGCAGGGCCTTTTGGAAGAGATGGCTCTCATAGGCGCTCATAGCTCATTTAGGAAGGGACCAGGCTGGTGGCCAAGTTAGTGTGCAAATCTGGCTTCTCTTCCTAAATGGTGAGGAACCCAATACCAGATGGTGGCAGCCTCCTGGTAGGGCCAGAGGAGGAAGTACCAGCCCCCTCTTCCTTGCCTCCCAAAGGTAGGAGGAGGGGCTTAGGCAGTGTGGTACCTGAGAGGTTGTCTGTGTTGGTTCCACTGCTCCTACAAAAACCCCATGGTTAGGCCGGGCGCGGTGGCTCATGGCTGTAATCCCAGCACTTTGGAAGGCCGAAGCAGGTGGCTCACTTGAGGTTAGGAGTTTGAGACCAGCTTGGCCAACATGGTGAAACCCCATCTTTACTAAAAATACAAAAATTAGCCGGGCGTGGTGGCACGTGCCTGTAACTCTGGCCACTTGGGTGGCTGAGGCAGGAGAATTGCTAGAACCTGGGAGGTGGAGGTTGCGGTGAACCAAGACTGCGCCACTGCACTCTAGCCTGGGTGAAAGAGACTCTGTCTCAAAAAAAAACCAAAAAAAAAAACCAAACCAAAAAAAAAAACCACACACACACACACACACACACAGACACAGAACAAAGCCAAAAACCCTGTGTTATTTTTTTAACTTAAAATAATTGTTAAATAGGTCATACATGTGAAACGTGTTTAACATCTATGTATACTTTTAAGCTGTTGCTTTTTAGTGAGCTAATTTGATTTTTTTTTTTTTTTTTTTTGATACAGGAACTTGCTTTGTTTGTCACCCAGGCTGGAGTGCCATGGCACGATCATGGCTCACTGCAGCCTCAACCTCCTGGGCTCAAGTGATCCTCCTGCCTCAGCCTCCCAAGTTCCATGCCTGAGAATACAGGCATGTGCTGCCATGCCTAGCTGATTTTTTTCTTTTTAAAAAAATTTTGTGTAGAGACAAGGTCTCATTATGTTGCCCAAGCTGCTCTCGAACTCCTGGGCTCCAGTGACCCTCCCACCTTGGCCTCCCAAAGTGCTGCTATTACAGGCATGAGCCACCACGCCTGGTCTGTTTTTTCATACTCTTATCCTGCCAAATTTTTTTGAAAAAAAAGTTATTTCTTTATTATAAAAAAAATGGTCATAGTAGAAAATATGGAGGAAACTCTAAAAACTTGAAGCAGAAAGTAAAGGCCAGGCACAGTGACGCCTGTAATCCCAGCACTTTGGGAAGCTAAGGCAGGTGGATCACCTGAGGTCAGGAGTTCGAGACCAGCCTGGCCAACATGGTGAAACCCCATCTCTACTAAAAAAATACAAAATTTATTTGGGGATAGTGGTGGGCGCCTGTAATCCCAGCTACTTGGGAGGCTGAGGCAGGAAAATCACTTGAACCCAGGAGGCAGAGGTTGCCGAGATTGTGCCATTGCACTCCAGCCTGGGCAACAGGAGCAAAACTCCATCTCAAAAAAAAAAAAAAAAAAGACAAAAGAAAGTAAAAATCCACCTATTATCTACCATCCAGAGATGACCATCACCCAAGAGATGAAGGGACATTGGTGTATCTACCAATCTTTTTATGTGTATATGTAGTTTTTTACACTTTTTTTTTTTTCTTGAGACTGAGTCTCACTCTGTCTCTGGAGTCTGCACTCCAGGCTGGAGTGCAATGGTGTGGTCTCAGCTCACTGGAACCTCCACTTTCTGGGTTCAAGCGATTCTCCTGCCTCAGCCTCCTGAGTAGCTGGGATTAGAGGCGCCTGCCACCACACCTGGCTAATTTTTTGCATTTTTAGTAAAGACACCATGTTGGCCACGCTGGTCTCAAACTCCTGACCTAGGTGATCTGCCCGCCTCGGCCTCCCAAAGTGCTGGAATTACAGGTGTGAGCCACTGCGCCGGCCTTTTTAACCATTTAATATGCATTTTATTCTGATCCAGTTTTATATCCTGCTTTCTTTTTTTTTTTTTTTTTAGATGGAGTCTTGCTCTGTAGCCCAGGCTGGAGTACAGTGGCATGATCTCAGCCTACTGCAACCTCAAACTCCTGGGTTCAAGTGATTCTCCTGCCTCAGCCCCACAGTAGCTGGGATTATAGGCACACACCACCATGCGTGGCTAATTTTTGTATTTTTAGTACAGACGGGGTTTCACCGTTTTGGCTAGGCTGGTCTTGAACTCCTGGCCTCATGATCTGTCCACCTCAGCCTTCCAAAGTGCTAGGATTACAGGCATGAGTATCCTGCTTTCTTCTCATCATTTCATGAGCATTTTCCATGGTTTCTAAAAACTCTTCAAAAAAACTTTATTTTTAATGACTATATAAGATGGTATAGTATAAATATTTTAACCCTTTTTTCCATAGTTTTTATGCTTTCCTTCCCTAGTCTTAGATTAAGTAGTAATCTGTATTTTTGCTAATTTTTGTTGTTTGAATCTTTCATTTGATTTTTAAATTAATCTGAAATTTATTTCAGTGTGTAATATAGCATCAGTCTCTGGCTTGATTTTTGACTAATAAATAGGTAATTTTCCTCAAAATTATTTGTGGAATATTCACACCGTATCTATTATTTTGTTTTTCTTTCCTGATATACTAATTCTTATACATACTAGAGCCAATTTTAATTCCTACATATACATCTGTCATAATCCATTCATCTGTGTGTTGATTTTTTACAAGACAATCTTGTTTGAATTTTTATAGGTTTGATTTCTGGCAGGGCAAGTTCTTCTCTTACACTCCTTTAAAATTTTTTCTTAACTATTATCTCTTTTTTATTCCTCTAGGAAAACTGTAGAATCATTGTTTGAAATTCTCCAAACTCCCAGATACCATTGTTTTTTACTTTATATTTTTTTGTTCACCATTTTTTAAATAGTCATGAATTACATGTAATAAGATTATAAAGCCTGTTAAATCCTTTCATGGATAACTAAAGGCATATTTGTATTTTGAATGGGCTTTTAGTAAAACTTTGGAAGAACCAATACCTTAATATTTAGCCTTCTCATTTGGAACCACAGTCTCTATTTCCATGATCCAAATCTTCTTTCTCATCTATCTTTTGAAGTTCTGTTTTTTTCTTCATTTGAGCCCAGCATGTCTCTTGTTAGGGTTTGTTACTTTAAGGGTCCCTGTTTCTGGGATATGATGCCAATGCGCTCTTACTCTGTCTTGATTTTCTTTCCTGGGAATAAGGGGTACCTCTGGAAGCTCGAGTTAGGCGTCTCTCATGGGTGTGGATGAGGAACAGATGGTAGAGCTGGGGCCTCTTGAGTTGTTAATGTCTGCTTCTCCTCCAGCCCAGGCATGCTGTTCACACAGCTCTCTCTCTCTGGGCAGGAGGCAACTGATGAATGGAAACTGGCCTTCAATGCCCACAAAGTCTGCTTTTTAGTGCCCTAACCTGAGATCTTTTTTCTGGGACTGCCTCAGATCTCTGGAGCTGAGGTACATAGGGGAACATAGTAGAATGCCCCATCTGCCAAAATCCTTGGAGAGCACCGTGTAGGTGTGGGAGAGCCCTGCTGAATGCTTTGAGACCTAAGTGTCTCTTTTTGAGAAGCATTGAAGGTCCTGAGGATGATCATCCCAAGGCGTGGGAACTCTCCTCTCACAATCAGGGCTCTTTAGTTTTCAGGGAGGGCATGAATATAAATATCTTTTGAGAGTTGTTGAATGGAGGGAGATTGAGGAGAGACATGATCCTTACCTTGAGGAATTATCTACTGAATTGAGGGGACTGGACTCACTAGAAAGAAGTGCAAAGAGGATGTGAATGATGACAACAGAGGACTTCCAGAGAGGGAGAACAGTGTGGTCTGGAGTCACCAGGGAAGGCATCTAGAAAGAGGCCAGACTGGTTGGCATCATGTATAGATTGATTACGGGAAATGCCATATTAAAAAAAATTAATATAATTTTTAAAATATAAAAGATAATATTCCCAGTTAGGAATTAGCTGAAAGAGAAAAAGGAAGACATTCTGAGAAGGATGAATAGCTTGAAACAAAGGTGAGATTGTGGGCTAGAGAGGGAATGCAAAACCAGCCTATCCTAATTTTGATGCCTAAATGCATTGAAAGCTTCTCAACATTTTTTTTTCCTTTCTGTGTCTTGTGTACTGCTTTGGTTTGTTTAGCACTAATTGTAACATTGTCTAAGGCCAGGAGTGACACCGAAAAGGAAGAGAACTAACAGTTATTAAATGTCAGCTTCTAGTAGTGCTGGGTTAGATAATTCAACTACTGAGGACAACTAGAAACGCTAGACAAAATATAAAAATACCTGCTTGAGGGCCGGGCGTGGTGGCTCACGCCTGTAATCCCAGCACTTTGGGAGGCTGAGGTGGGCGGATCACGAGGTCAGGAGATTGAGACCATCCTGGCTAACACAGTGAAACCCTGTCTCTACCAAAAATACAAAAAAATTAGCCGGGCGTGGTGGCAGGCGCCTGCAGTCCAAGCTACTCAGGAGGCTGAGGCAGGAGAATAGTGTGAACCCGGGAGGCGGAGCTTACAGTGAGCCGAGATCGCACCACTGCACTCCAGCCTGGGTGACAGAGCAAGACTCCGTCTCAAAAAAAAAAAATTAAATAAATAAATAAATAAATAAATAAAATATCTGCTTGAAGGCATTGGAGAGCTGACAAAGTGAGAATTACTGGGCCAGGATCTGGAAGGAGATAGAAATCTAGAATGGTAGTCCCAGCATTTGGCACAAATTTTGTCCTGGGAGGTATCTTCTATGCCAGAAGAGGAGAATGAGAGACTGAGCAATAGTTTAGATAGTCTCATGAGACTAAGGAGACAAAAATTAGAGCCCATGGTCTCAAGAGTGGGAGCCCTTGTAAGCCCCCTGGGTTTTGGGTTGGGACTCTGAAGGTTTGTACCCTAGGAGAAAGGGGAATCAGGTAAATTATTCTCACAGTATTGAGGTATTGATGAGCTCCAAGTCACATGGATAACTAAGAAATATCTCAATCCCTGAAATTAGAATTAGGTGGTTCAAGATACCTAGTGCCCTCAGGCACCTAGCAGAAGCAAACAAAAATCATATCTGGAGGACGACAGCATCATCTTAAGCCTCAAATTATTTTTAAAAAGTATTTCAAATATAATATTCAGCATGAAATGAAGATAAGTCCACAGAAGATAGAAATTGGCCCACAGTTTGTCAGGCACAGTGGGTCATGCTTGTAATCCCAGTACTTTAGGAGGCTGAGGTGGGCGGATCACTTGAAGCCAGGAGTTCGAGACCAGCCTGGTCAATGTGGTGAAACCCTGTCCCTACTAAAAATACAAGAATTAGGCCAGGCATGGTGGCTCATGCCTGTAATCCCAGCACTTTGGGAGGCTAAGGTGGGTGGATAACAAGCTCAGGAGTTCAAGACCAGCGTGGCCAAGATGGTAAAACCCAGTCTCTACTAAAAATACAAAAATTAGCTGGGCGTGGTGGCGGATGCCTGTAATCCCAGCTATTCGGGAGGCTGAGGCAGAGAATTGCTTGAACCCAGGAGGCGGAGGTTGCAGTGAGCTGAGATCGCACCACTGCACTCCAGCCTGGGTGACAGAGTGAGGCTCCATCTCAAAAAAACCCGAAAAACAAAAACAAAAACTAGCCAGGTGTGGTGGCGCATGCCTGTAATCTCAACTACTTGGGAGGCTCAGGCACGAGAATCACTTAAACCTGGGAAGCAGAGGTTGCAGTGAACTGAGATTGTGCAACTGCACGCCAGCCTCAGTGACAGAGTGAGATTCTGTCTCAAAAAACTAAAGAAAAGAAAGGAAAGAAATTGGCCCACAGGCTTCCAACTTTTGGAATTATTAGACATGAATTATAAAATTAAAATTAGTTTACCTCCTTCATATATTGAAGGAGATAAGAAGACAAGATTGCGAATTTCACCAAATACCTAGAAACTATAAAAAGTGGAAAAGGCCGAGTGCGGTGGTTCACGCCTGTAATCCCAGCACTTTGGGAGGCTGAGGCAGGTGGATCACCTGAGGTCAGGAGTTCGAGACTAGCCTGGCCAACATGGTGAAACCCCGTCTCTACTAAAAATACAA
The DNA here is from genome assembly GCF_006542625.1 of Nomascus leucogenys. Taxonomy (NCBI): domain Eukaryota; kingdom Metazoa; phylum Chordata; class Mammalia; order Primates; family Hylobatidae; genus Nomascus; species Nomascus leucogenys. Next base: position 103,881,716 of record NC_044386.1, on the reverse strand, counting down.
AAATTAGCTGTGTGTGGTGATGCACATCTGTAATCCCAGCTACTCAGTAGGCTGAGGCAGGAGAATCGCTTGAACCCGAGAGGCGGAGGTTGCAGTGAGCTGGGATCACACCACTGCACTCCAGCCTGGGCAACAGAGCGAGACTCCGTCTCAAAAAAAAAAAAAAAAAGGTGGAAAAGACTTGAAAATGAACCAATTAGAATTCCAGAACTGAAAAATACAATACCTAATATTATTTATTCTGGTTATGGCAGTTTTATTTCTGGATAAGATGGAGTAAATACACTTGATTCTGTATCTCCCACTGAATGCAGCCAAAAATTTAGGCAAAATGTATAATACACCTACTTGACAACTTTGAAAAGCAAATAGTCGCAGACAGATTGGGGATGAAGACCAGAATTCAAAGTACCACTGAACCTACAGTGTTTACTTTTTTTTTTTTTTTCCTTCTGGCATTTCCTGGCCTGGTCTTAATGCTGTCTGAAACCCAGATGTAAACATTAACTTGGGCAGAGAGAGTTCCAGAAGCCCTCTAGATCAGCCTTCAGGAATGGAAAAGAGATTTCTTGGCAGTGACAGTGGTAGCAGCAGAGGCCACAGGTGCCTAAAACTTTGAGAGAAGAGAATCTTCCCCTCTATTCAGAGGAGCTGTGATCCTAAGAGTGGGACAAGCCCCTGTTCCTTTTTTTTTCTCCTGGGTCTCTTCCTTGGTCCAGATCACAGGCTCATGTGTGAAAATATGTGGCAGAGAAGGGTAAAGGAAGCTCCAGCTATTTGGCCAGAAGACTGAAAAAAGGGGCCCTATGGGGGAAACCATAGAGAGGGAAAAGCTTGGGAAAATGACCTCTGAGAATCATTAATAACCTCTGGGTTTATAAACTCTTTATAAATTTCTGGGCTCATTCCCAAGCTGTTCCTGCATGGATCTGATTCTGAAGAGCATATAAAAATCTTTGAGAATGAAATACTTGGGAGAATAAAAAACTTAGAGAATAAAAACACTAATGAACCATCATTTAAGTCCCACACTGGCCACTGGGTGGCACACACACAGGGCAGATCCAAATAGCACTGCAGGCCAGGTGTGGTGGCTCATGCCTGTAATCCCAGCACTTTGGGAAGCCGAGGCAGGCAGATCACTTGAGGTCAGTAGTTCGAGACCAGCGTGGCCAACATAGTGAAACACTTTCTCTACTAAAAATACAAAAAATTATCCAGGCATGGTGACACATGCCTGTAGTCCCACCTACTCGGGAGGCTGAGGTGGGAGAATTGCTTGAACCCGGGAACCTGGGAGGCAGAGGTTGCAGTGAGCTGAGATCATGCCATTGCACTCCAGCCTGGGTGACAGAGTAAAGCTTCGTCTCAAAAATAAAACAACAACAATAAAAAAACCCCAAATAGCATTGGAAAGGCTTGGAAAATGGAACTGAGATTGAAACTATAACCTCAGAGGCCTGAATGGAATTTGTATCCTGAACACAACTAGGTAGATTGCCTTCCAAGACAAAGATGTTAATACTCTCCATGAGATTTAAACAAGAATCAGAGTCTTGTAATATCTAAAATGTCCAAATACAATAAAAGTTACATGGCATATGAAAAATCATGAAAATCTCCACTTGCATGGAAAGACAATCAAAGAGTGCCAATGCCACAGTGACACAGATGTTAGAATCATCTGACTTTAAAAGCATCTGACTTTACTATAAAAATGTGGCAAGTAAGGGTGAATACTCTGGAATCAAATGGGAAGATAGAAAGTCTCAGCAAAGAGGTAAAAGACTAGCCTGGGGAACATGGCAAAACCCGTCTTTACAAAAAATACAAAAAAATTAGCTGGGCATAGTGGTGTGTGCCTGTAGTCTGAGCTATTTGCAGAGCTGAATTGGGAAGATCACTTGAACCCAGGATGTTGAGGGTGCAGTGAGCCGAGATCACTCCACCGAACTCCAGCCTGGACAAAGGGAGACCCTGTCTCAAAACAAACAAACAAACAAACAAAAAGAGGTAAAAGATATGAAGAACCAAATATCAATTTTGTTTTATTTTTATTTTTTATTTTTTTGAGACGGAGTTTTGCTCTCGTTGCCCAGGCTAGAGTGCCTGGCACGCTGCAGTGGCATGATCTCAGTTCACTGCAACCTCCATCTCCTGGGTTCAAGAGATTCTCCTGCCTCAGCCTCCTGAGGGAGTAGCTGGGATTACAGACGTGTGCCACTACACTTGGCTAATTTTGTATTTTTAGTACAGGGGTTTCACTGTGTTGGCCAGGCTGGTCTTAAACTCCTGACCTCAAGTGATCCACTCACCTCAGCCCCAAATATCAATTTTAGAGTTGAAATTTACAATAACTGAATAAAAAGACTCACTGATTGAGCACAACAACAGAGTGATAGATGACAGGGAAAAGTCAGTGAACTTGAAGTTAAAGCAATAGAAATTATTCAATCTGAACACATATGCCCATACACACACATAGAGAGAGGAAGGGAGGGAGAGAGGCGGGGAGAGAGAGAGAGAGAGAGAGAGGAATCAGAAAAATCAATGAACAGAGCCTCAGAGACTTGGGGTGCTGTATCAAAAAGTCTAACATTTGTGTCACTGGATAATCAGAAGGAGAAAGAGAAAGACAGTGGTGCAGAAAAAAATGTCTGAAGGAATAATGGCTGAAAACTTCCAAAATTTGGCAAAAGTCAAGAAGTTCAGCAAAGCCTAAACAGGAAAAGCCCATAGAATTCCACATCCAGAAACCTCATAGCCAAACTGTTGGAAAGTAAAGACAATGGAAAACTCTTGGAAGTAGCCTGAGAAACATAATACTTTATTTATAGGGGAGCAATGATTTGAATGACTGTAGATTTCTCATCAGAAACAATGGAGGCCAAAAGGAAGTGGAACAACTTTTTTTTTTTAATGCTAAAAAAAAAAAGAACTTTCAACCTATAATTCTACATTTTGCAAAAATATCTTTAAGTATTGAAAGTGAAATAAAGACATTCTCAGATAATGGAAAAAACAAGACACTACATTGTCAGCAGACCTGTTCTAGAAGAATTGCTAGGCTGGGAGCTGTGGCTCATACCTGTAATCCCAGCACTATGGGAGGCTGAGGTAGGTGGATCACCTGAGGTCATGAGTTCGAGACCAGCCTGGCCAACATGTTGAAACCTCGTCTCTACTAAAAATACAAAAAAAATTAGCCAGGTGTGGTGGGGGGGCATCTGTAATCCCAGCTACTGGGGAGGCTGAGGCAAGAGAATCACTTGAACCTAGGAGGCAGAGGTTGCAGTGAACTGAGATTGCACCACTGCACTCCAGCCTGGGTGACAGAGCCAGACTTTGTCTCAAAAAAAAAATAAAAAGAAAAAGAATTGCTAAAGTAAATTTTTCATACAGAAAGGAAATAATACCAGAAGGAAACTTGAAACATCAAGAATGAAAGAAGGGCAATGGAAATGGTAAATATCCTGGTAAATATAATAGATTATTTTATCTTGATTTCTTTAAAATATGTTTGAAGGTAAAAAGTAAAAAAAAAATTACATTGTTAGAGTTTTTTTAATGTGTGCAAATATAATATATAAGACAAATACAACATAAAGGGGCATAGGGTAAAGAGACCTATATGATGGTGAGATTACTGTATGGCACTTGAAGTGGTAAAATATTGACTCTAAGTAGACTGTGGAAAGTTAAGTATGTATATTGTAAGCCCTAGAGCAACAACAGAAATACTATACAAAGAGATATAGTAAAAATCACACTACATAAGTTAAAGTGGAATACTAAAAGATGTTCTAATCTAAAAGGAGGCAAGAATAGGGAAACACAGGAAGGAAAAACAGGAAACAAATAGAAAACAAATAGTAAAATTATTGAGCAAAATCTAAACCCATAAATAATTATATTAAATATAAATGGTCTAAGCATATCAATTAAATGACAGATTGTGAGACAGGACCAGAAAAACTTTCCCAACTTGATGCTGTTGATAAGAAATCCACTTCAAATATAATGATATAGGTCAGTTACAAGTAAAATAATAGAAACATATATATCATGCAAACACTAATCAGATGAAAGCTGGAATGGCAATATTAATATCAGACAGAGTAGATTTCTGAGGAAAGAAAATTACTGGCCGGGCGCAGTGGCTCACACCTGTAATCCCAGCACTTTGGGAGGCCAAGGCGGGCAGATCACCTGAGGTCGGGCGTTCAAGACCAGCCTGACCAACATGGAGAAAACCCATCTCTACTAAAAATACAAAAATTAGCCAGGCATGATGGTGCATGCCTGTAATCCCAGCTACTTGGGAGGCTGAAGCAGGAGAATCACTTGAACCCGGGAGGCGGAGATTGCATTGAGTCGAGATCACGCCATTGCACTCCAGCCTGGGCAACAAGAGTAAAACTCTGTCTCAAAAAACAAAAAAAAATTACTAAGGGAAAAATAGTGAACTATCTAGTGATAAAAGGATCAATTCAAGAAGACATAACAATAAAAAATGTGTATGCACCTAACAACATACCTTCAAAATACATGAAGCAAAACCTGACAGAACTGAAAGGAGAAATAGAGAAAACAATAATTATAGTTGGAGACTTTAATACTCCTCTCTCTCAGTAATCAATAGAACTAGTAGATAGAAAATCAGTAAGGATATAAAAGAACTGAACAGCACCAGCAACCAACTATCTAATAGACATATATAGAACACTCTGTGTAACAACAGAATACTCATTCTTTTGAAGCGCATATAAAGTATTCACCAAAATAGATTATATCCTGGGCCATAATATAAAGCTTAACAAATGTGAAGTAATTGAAATAATACAAAGTATGCACTCTGACCAAAATGAAATTAAACTAGAAATCAATGACAGAAAGATAATAGAAAAATTTCTAAACACTTTTAAATTAAAGAACATACTTTTATGGGTCAAGGAAGAAGTCCTAAGGCCAATTAGAAAACATTTTAAATTGAATGAAAGTGAAAATACAACATACCAAAATGTTAGATGCTGCTAAATCAGTGCCTCGAGGAAAATGTATAGCATTAAAATGTTTATATTAGAAAAGAAAAAAGATCTGAAATATCAATAACCTAAGTTCCCACCTTAGAAAACTAGAAAAAGAAGAGAAAAATAAATCCAAAGCAAACAGATAGAAAAGAACAGAAAATAATGAAACCAAAAACAAGAAAACTATGGAGAAAATAAATCCAAAGCTAGTTATTTGAAAAGATCAATAATATCAATAAACTTCTGGCAAGACTTAGAAAAAAAAAAGAAGACACAAAATACAAGTATTAAGAATGAAAGAGTGGATATCACTACAGACTCTGTAAGGATTGACAGGGTGAAAAAAAAAGACTACTATGAAAAACTGCACATAAATTTAACAACTTGGATGAAATAGAGCAGTTATTTAAAAATTACAAACTACCAAAACTTATGCAAAAATGACTGCCCTGCCCCATCCCTGTTAAGGTCCTGGTTTTGTCCCTTGCTCTTCCAAACCAGCATTCCAGGGCCATGCCCCCTTAGAGAGTTATAAACCATACTGTTTTTCATTCAGTTGTTCACTCCTGTGAACCCCTTATGTGTTTGGCACTGTGAATAATGCAAAGATGAATAAAACTTTTTATTTTTATTTTTATGTTTTTATTTTAAGAGACAGGGTCTTTATTGCCCAGGCTGGAGTGTATGATCATAGCTTACTGCAGCCTCGAACTCCTGGGCTCAAGCAATTCTCCCACCTCAGCCTCCAGAGTAGCTAGGACTACAGGCATATGCCACCACACCTGGCTAAATATTTTGTTTTTTTTTTGTAGAGACAGGGTCTTGCCGTGTTGCCAGGCTGGTTTTGAACTTTGGGCCTCAAGCAATTCTCCTACAATGGCTTCCCAAAGCACTGGGGTTCTAGACATGAGCAACCATACCTGGCCATAGACCGAGTCCTTAATATCTGAGAATTTATGAGGGAAGAGGGAAAAAGACAGCATGGCAAATTAAACCTCCTAATATCCCTTGTAGTAAAAAAGCTTACACAGAGCCAACTAGGCTCATTCTGCTCACACCAGTTTTATTTTTAAGAAACATATGACATTCCTTCTCATATCTTTACACAGTTCCAGATGTAGATGTATACACACACACACACACACACACACACACACACACACTCTGTTATAATGTTTAGTTAGAGGGGTCAGCCCTTGTAGAAGTGTACAGAGAATATTCAGTCATCTACCATGTATTTATTGATTTCCAACTCCTAGGCCTGTACTGGGCCCTCTTCAGAGGGGAAGAGTTCACAGATTAGCAGGTGAGATATGCATGAAATAAATACCACACAGAGTGGGGGTATAATGATGGAATTAGTAAATTTGCTATGGGGGCCACTAACGTTTTTCGGGGTAGAGGAGAGAACTCAGGAAGTCTTTAAAGAAGAAAAGAGACCGGGCGTGGTGGCTCACGCTTGTAATCCCAGCACTTTGGGAGGCCGAGGCGGGCGGATCACGAGGTCAGGAGATCGAGACCATGATGAAACCCCGTCTCTACTAAAAATACAAAAAAAAATTAGCCGGGCGAGATGGCGGGCGCCTGTAGTCCCAGCTACTCAGAGAGGCTGAGGCAGGAGAATGGCGTGAACCCAGGAGGCGGAGCTTGCAGTGAGCCGAGATCGCGCCACTGCACTCCAGCCTGGGCGACAGAGCGAGACCCCGTCTCAAAAAAAAAAAAAAAAAGAAGAAAAGAAACTTGAGTGAGGTCTTCCAGGATGAGAAGGAGTCCTTCAGGTGGGCAAGGAGTAGGTGAGAATGTCTGGTACAGAAAAAAGTACATAAAGGAGTTACGAAATAGCACAGTTGTCAGCACAGTTAAGTTAGTGTTGGGCAGAGGGACCCAAGAGATGAACCTGGAGAAACAGATCTGGGACTCTTGCTGAGGGACGGGCCTCACTGATCACACAAGGGTTGATTTCCTTATATATTTTCATTTTTAATTGTATTTTTGTTAACTATATGTCACATGCACAAGGTATAAAATTCAAAAAGTACAAAAGATATATAGAGAATATTAAGTCTCCCCACTTCCCTATCCCCACTGCTCAGGTCCTCTTCCTGAAGGCAGTTGCCAAAGCAGGTTCTTTGGGCATCCTTCCAGAGCTGTTTTCTTTACATTTGAAAATATGTGTGTGTGTGTCTGTGTATTTTCCACACAAAGGTTGCCTATTATACTTTCCATCCTTTACCTTGCTTTTTTATTTGGATATTTGTTTTATTTATTTGGAATATGGATATACCATAATTCATTGGATCAGTCCTGTATTGTTGGAATTTAGGTGATTTCTGGTCTATTGCAATTTAAACAATGCTGCAGTATATATCCTTGTATATAAGTCCATCTGCACATGAAAGTATACCTGTACAATAAATTCCTAGGAATGGAATTTTTGGGTTAAAGAGTATAAGTATTTTTAGTTTTAATAGATAATGCCAAATTGCTGTCTGTAGAGGCTGTGCGATTCCTGTAACCCTGGCCAAGAGAGTACAGCAGTCCCCCTTATCCACAGAAGATACTTTCCCAGATCCCCAGCGGATGCCTGACACTGCAGATAATACCAAACCCTATATATATTGTGCTTTGTCCTATACATACACACCTATTATGAAGTTTAATTTATAAATTAGGCACCGTAAGAGATTAACAACAATAATCATAAAATAGAACAACTATAGTAATATGCCGGTATCACTACTCTTGTGCTTTGGGGCCATTTATTAAGTAAAATAATAGTTACTTGCACGCAAGCCCTCTGATACCAGGACAGTTGATCTGGTAACCAAGACAGCTACTTAATGGGTAACGGGCAGCCTAGTGTATACCTTGTGGCCATGCTGCATGAAGGGCTGTTTCACATCCCAGGTGGGGAGGCATGAGATTTTATCATGCTGCTCAGAACAGTGCAAAGTCTACAATTTGTTTTTTCTTTTTACTTTGGTTAATCTTTAAAACTCTCCCATGGCAACCATCGTGGATTACTATGTCATATAACACCTATGCCTTCTATCTCCCCAGGAAAACATACCACCATCGAGTGCCATGGCATCCTAGAGAGAACTTCCATCTTTGGTCACAGTGTTAAGAGCTCTTGGTTTTGCAGCCTCTTTGAAATGACCTATAAAATTTATCAATTGTTTATTTCTGGAATTTTTCACTTAATATTTTGAGACCAAGATTGGCCACAGTTAACTGAAACCACGGAAAGCAAAACCATGAATAAGAAGGGGCTACTGTGTGATTAAACTTTTTGCTCTTTGAAGCTAGGGCTTTTAGGCTTTATCCTGTCAGTGATGATAAGCCATTGAAAGGTTTTTTAAGAGGGGAGTTTTACAGTCAGGTTTGTGTTTTGGAAAGGTTATTTGGGCTGCAGTGAGGAAAAGAGTTTAGCAGAGGCAAAGACTAGAGTCATGGATACCAATTAGGAGGCTTTACAGTAGTCCAGGCAAGACAGAATTGTTGGCAGCTCCGATTAGGCAGTTGGCAGTGGAGATGAAGGAAATGGATATTGAGATAATGAAGAAGTAGTTTCAATAGAACTGAGGGATTGATCTGGCTGAGAGTGCGTTAGGAGTGAGGGTAGCTTTAATCAAGAAGTTCTATTTCCATGAGTCTTATGAACAGCAATAGGTTTGTATGCACAGTCTGCACCTTCTTTGTGGATTTATAGATCTTATGTCTTTATTAACATTTTCTAATCCTAGAATATCAAAAGATAAAAAAGAGGCTCTAATATATTACTAATTGCTGTTTCTTGGCACCAAGGCAGTTTTGTCTGTTAATATCCGGTTGTCAGAGAAGTTGGAAGAGCATTTTTATTAAGATTCTTCAGTCAGGCCGGGTGCAGTGGCTCATGCCTATAATTCCAGCACTTTTGGAGGCCGAGGTGGGTAGATCATTTGAGGCCAGGAGTTCAAGACCAGCCTGGCCAACATAGTGAAACCCCATCTCTACTAAAAAATACAAAAATTAGCTGGGCGTGGTGGCATACGCCTGTAATCCCAGCTACTCGGGAGGCTAAGGCAGGAGAATCGCTTGAACCTGAGAGGTAGAGGTTCCAGTCAGCCAAGATCATGCCAGTGCACTCCAGCCTGGGTGACAGAGCAAGACTCCCTCTCAAAAGAAAAAAAAAAAAATAGATTCTTCAGTCAGCCTGTAGTCCCAGTTATTTGGGAGGCTGAGGTGGGAGGATCACTTGAGCCCAATAGGTTGAGGCTACGATCCTGCCTATGAATAGCCACTGCATGCCAGTCTGGGCAAGACGGCAAGAACCTGTCCCCCCCCAAAAAAAATCCTTCAGTCAGACTTATTCCTGATATTCGCCAAACTCTAATGTTTCCTACATCCATACCATTCATTCAAAATTCTGAATTTAGGCTGGGTGCAGTAGCTCACACCTATAATCCTAGCACTTTCGGAGGCTGAGGTGGGAGCATTGCTTGAGGCCAGGAGTTTGAGACTACCCTGGCCAACATGGCAAGACCTCATCTCCAATTTTAAAATATAAAATAAATTTAAAAATTTAAAATTTAAAAAACAGAAAATTCCTAATTTAGAAAAGTAACTTTAAATTCTACACTTAATTTACATATATTTTAATTATGTATATTTAGAAGTCTTTCATTTTGTGATCTTATTCCTTTGATTTTGTGTGTGGTTCTGATATTTAAAAATATGTTATAATTTCAGTTTTATATAATACCATTAATTATTTCATCTGTTCACTCAGTTTCTACTAATTTTTAATGGTGAAAAATGATACAGTGTTTTCACTTCTTCTCTGCATTTTCTTCATTCATCTTCTTTTTTTTGAGCCAGAGTTTCACTCTTGTTGCCCAAGCTGGAGTCCAATGGCACGATCTTGGCTCACTGCAACCTCCGCCTCCCGGGTTCAAGCGATTCTCTTGCCTCAGCCTCAGAGTAGCTAAGATTACAGATGCGCACCACCACGCCTGGCTAATTTTTTGTATTTTTAGTAGAAACGGGGTGGTCTCAAACTCCTGACCTCAGATGATCTGCCTGCCTCAGCCTCCCAAAGTGCTGAGATTACAGGTTTGAGCCACTGTGCCTGGCCTTCATTCATTTTCTATCTCATATTGGCCTAAAGTTTGATTTCTAAGTGATTATCTTTATTTAGGTAAATATCCTCTATTTCTGTTGCTTGGTTTTTCAGCTTTGAGTAATGTCTTTGGTGCCTGGCCCTTACAGGTGACACAGTCAAGGAAGTTACTTCACTTGGTATTTTCTTCCCCTTTCCACTTTCGTGCTGGCTGTGTTGTTTCTGTATCGTCAGGGCATAGAACATTGACATTCTGATTTGCCATTCTAAACCCTACTTGATTTTAGTCTTGGTTCTACAGTTATATGTTAATATGCATTAGTATATATGTTAATATAAGTGAAATATGTTCAATGCTTACCATCAGCTCTTTTGCTGTTATTTTCTCAATCATCTTTTGGTTGACTACGTTTGTTCCCTGGTGATTTCCTCAAGCGGGGCTTGTGGGAACAATATTCCTTTAGTCTTTGTATGCTAAAACACAATGTTCTCGGCTTAGCAATTTTCCGGAGGTTTCTTCAGGAGTGTAGCTGCCAGCGTTTTCTGAAATCTGCCTCCTCCATTCCATCTCCTCTCCTTGTCTGCTCTGCTCATCTGCCGTGTCTTCAGCCAGTTTCCACCCAGGCCTCCATGACCCTGCAGCTCTTGTTGCACGTGGACTTAGGGGTTTATAACCTCGGGGTGACCTTTGTCTACAGTAGCCGTGATTTTGCCGGCGTCTTGGGACCTGCTGAACAGCTCCACTCCCCGCCCGCTGAGCTGTGGCCCTGTTTATTTCCCTGTATCACTTTGCTCCTCCTCAGCTTCCCAGAGTCTGCATCTGTTGGCTTTTGGCAGCTGTTATCCTTTTGTTTGTTTTTTGAGACCGTAGGTTTTATTTGCCTCCAGTTTCACTAACAAAGGAGTTTGCTTTGTTTATTTCATGTTTACTTTGTTGGTTTTGATGACATCTTAGAGGAAAAAAGGCAAATTACTGTTGTACGCCACCATATGTGACAGGAAGTCCTTTAAAAGTAGGTGGCATTATGGTATAACAACAAAGAGCATGGGATTTGGAGCGAGATACACCCGGCTGCGAATGTGAACTCTGCCACTTACTGACTACCTGACGGTGGACAGATCACATGCCTTCTTGTCATTGTTATCTCTAGAATGGGGCTGACTCTCCTAAGTATTCATACTGTATGAGGAGTAAGTGGGGTAATATCATATACAGGGGCCTAGCATAGTGCTTTGCAAATAGATGTTCAAAAGGGTAACATTATAATGGTTCATTGATTTCCTGGCATAGATGCCATTCAGAATTACTTTAATCTTCTCTGCTTGGATGACATCCATTGTTATCACTCACTCAATGTTACTGGTGGATGCTGTCATTGAGGCCATTATTGGGACACCCTTTGGCACTCTCTCACTTCACCCATAATTCTATTCAAGGCAATTAGTGCCACAGGAGAAGGACTGCTCTGGGAGCCCTGGGGAGAGGACAGTCTCCTTCATATGGTAGGGGTGAGGGGTGGAATAACCCATGAGCAAGGTCTTTGAGGAAAGGCAGGATTTCTTCAGGAAGAAGTGGGAAGGGCCAGAGATGGGTCTGGGTGCTTGATATTCCCCAGTCCAGATTCTGAGATCAGAGATTAGGGTGAGTGGGCATGGATGGGGCTTTGGGTATTTGTCACATGTCTTTTCCTCCCAACTTCCAGCAGGCCTGAGAAACCAGGCAGCAAGATTCCCATCAGAGCAGTTGTGGATGAGGTCCGAGGAGACTGGGATGCCAGATTGGAAAGAGATCTGAATGTCCATGTAGTTAAATCCTTGCTTTTGTCCCTGTGTTTTCAGGTCCTGGAGTGCCAGACAACCACGGCTCCTACCAAGTCGGCCAGCAGCAGCTCTGATGTAGCCTCCATTGGTTGTAGCACCTCCGGAAGTCAAGGTATCATTGAACCCATGGATATGGAAACCCAGGAGGATGGGAGAACGTCTGCTAACCAGAGAACTGGAAGCAAGAAGAATGTGCAGGCAGATGGGAAGACACAAGTGGATGGAAGGACCAGGGGAGATGGAACACAGACAGCCCAGAGGACACGGGCAGATAGGAAGACGCAGGCAGATGCTGGGACACAAGAAAGCGAGAGGCCACAGTCAGACAGGAGTGCACAGAAGGGCATGATGACACAGGGCAGGGCAGAGACACAGCTAGAAACAACACAGGCAGGTGAGAAGATACAGGAAGACAGGAAGGCCCAGGCAGATAAGGGCACACAGGAAGACAGAAGGATGCAGGGAGAGAAGGGGATGCAGTCAGAGGGGTGCGCACCCACAGCCACGGAAGGTCAGTCAGAGCAGGAGGCGGCAACCAGCCTTGGCCCACCATCCAGAACCCCCGAACTCCCACCTACTGTGGGTCCTAGAGCTCCTCCGAATATTGAATGTTTTACACAGACCCCAGAAGGGTCTTGTTTCCCAGAAAAACCTGGTTTCCTGCCCAGATCTGAGGAGGCAGTAGTAACAGCCTCCAGGAACAATGAGCAAACTGTGCTGGGTCCCCTGTCAGGGAACCTCATGCTCCCAGCACAGCCGCCCCATGAGGGGAGTGTGGAGCAGGTGGGAGGAAAGAGATGCCAAGGGCCACAGTCGTCAGGCCCAGTCGAGGCCAAGCAGGAGGACAGCCCGTTTCAGTGCCCCAAGGAGGAGCAGCCAGGGGGAGTGCCGTGTATGGATCACGGTGGCTGTCCTCCAGCTGGCTTGAGCCAGGAGGTACCCACGATGCCTTATCTTCCTGGAACTGGGCTGACTGCTAGCCCAAAGGAGGGGCCAAGTAGCACCCCGACTTCTCAGCATGGGAGCACAGCTGCCTTCCTTCCCTCTGAGGATCAGGCCCTGATGAGTTCTGCCCCAACACTGCACCTGGGGCTGGGGACCCCCACTCAGAGTCACCCACCAGAAACCATGGCCACCAGCAGTGAGGGGGCCTGCGCCCAGGTACCAGATGTGGAGGGGCGGACCCCAGGTCCCCGGAGCTGTGACCCTGGCCTCATAGATTCCCTGAAGAACTACCTGCTTCTGCTGCTGAAGCTGTCCAGCACAGAGACAAGTGGAGCAGGGGGAGAGTCCCAGGTGGGGGCAGCCACCGGATGTCTGGTGCCCTCAGCCACTCTGACACCCACTGTGGAAGTGGCTGGGCTTAGTCCCCGGACATCAAGGCGCATCCTGGAGCGTGTGGAGAACAACCACCTGGTGCAGAGTGCACAGACCCTGCTGCTGAGCCCCTGTACCTCCCGCCGCCTCACCGGCCTCCTGGACCGCGAGGTGCAGGCTGGCCGCCAGGCCCTTGCTGCTGCCCGAGGCTCCTGGGGTCCTGGTCCCAGCTCCCTCACTGTCCCGGCCATTGTGGTAGATGAGGAGGGTCCTGGGCTGGCCTCAGAAGGAGCCAGTGAGGGTGAGGGAGAGGTTTCCCTTGAGGGGCCTGGCCTCCTGGGGGCCACTCAGGAGAGCAGCATGGGTGGTCAACTGGGGGAGGCGGGTGGGCAGGCAGCCCCTGGGCAGGGACCTTCAGCAGAGAGCATAGCCCAGGAGCCCTCTCAAGAGGAGAAGTTCCCAGGGGAGGCTCTGACAGGTCTCCCGGCAGCTACACCTGAGGAACTGGCTCTAGGGGCCCGAAGGAAGAGATTTCTCCCTAAGGTCAGAGCAGCAGGAGACGGGGAGGCCACCACATCTGAAGAAAGGGAGAGCCCCACAGTTTCCCCCCGGGGGCCCAGGAAAAGCCTGGTGCCTGGGTCCCCGGGGACTCCAGGGCGGGAGAGACGCTCCCCTACACAGGGCAGAAAAGCAAACATGCTGGAGGTGCCTCGGGCAGAGGAGGAGCTGGCAGCAGGAGACCTGGGCCCCAGCCCCAAGGCTGGCGGTCTGGACACAGAGGTGGCCCTGGATGAAGGCAAGCAGGAGGCACTGGCCAAGCCCAGGAAAGCCAAAGACCTGCTGAAAGGTGAGCAATGGGGAGGGAGGGGGATGGCTTCACAGGACAGGGCCACGGAAAGCACGCTGCTGCTGCTGCTAACAGCACCACCCCACGACAGATAGCATATCCCTCCTCGGGATTCACAAATTACCTTGGCAAAGGTACCCTTCTCTTACAGCCTTTGGAATCTGAAAGGCCTAGTTCTTGTTTTGGTTCTGCCACTCCACAGAGTGGAGATAACAGTACCACCTTTGCAATGGCATGAGGCTTAAATGGGATGGAATAGATGAAGTACGTAGCACAGGGCCTGGCTTCAGTGGCGTTCTAGCTCTCCATCATCACCATGCAATCCCCCTTTACAGAGGTGTCGCATGATTACAGAGTGGTAGGGACAGGATTCAAATGCAGGCTTCTAGAGTTAGGGACCTAGAATGCAAACTGAAGTTCCTGTCTCGATTGCTGTCTGCGTCCTCAGCTGGGAGCCCCTCCCAGCCTGGGGTCAAGGTGGAGTAGGGGCTTCTTTCTAGCCGAGATGTGTGCTTTGGGGGTCACGGCAGAAGCCTGAGATATAGGCAGGAGGCATCTGGGGGCTGTGAGTGGTAGGTCTGTGTGGAGACTTGAATCCTGTTTTCTCCCAGCCTTTTCCACCAAGGACACCCTGGAAAGCAAGGATATGGCCAGAGGAGAGGTGGTGTTCCCCTCTTGACTGGGCCCTACTCTCAGCCCCACAGGTGATCCGGAAGATTCGGGTGGAGCAGTTTCCTGATGCCTCCGGTAGCCTGAAGCTCTGGTGCCAGTTTTTCAACATTCTTAGTGACTCAGTCTTGACATGGGCCAAGGATCAGCGCCCAGTGGGCGAGGTGGGCAGGAGGTAAGCCAACGACACCACTGCCACCTGACCTGGCTCCCTGATTGCAGTAATACCGTTGGGCACTGTCCTAGTGCTTTGAACCTATCGCCTCATTAATCCTCACAATAACCAGGGGAGGTCCTTTTATTCCCATAGTAGAGATGAGAAAATGAAGGCTCAGCATTCTTTAAGCCACTCGTCCAAAGCCACACAGCTAGTAAGTGTCAGGACTGCAAACCAGACCTGTAGGCTTCAGGACCAGCTCTTGGCCCTGGAATCGCGCTGCTTCCCCAAAGCTCTCAGAGGCGGTGTTCACAGCAGCCTCTGAGAGTGGGGTCCAAGGATGCTTAGGACCACAGTCTGCCCCCATGCCATGGCCCTCACGAGTAGGGTCTCCACTCTGCAGCGCAGGGGATGAGGGGCCGGCGGCCTTGGCCATCGTGCAGGCCTCCCCCGTAGACTGCGGCGTGTATCGGTGCACCATCCACAACGAGCACGGCTCGGCCTCCACCGACTTCTGCCTCAGCCCTGAGGGTGAGTGTGCCCCACAGCCCGGGGTCTCGGCCTGGCCTGGCTCCTGGTGGGTGGGCAGCGGTCATCTTTGAGAGAAGGCACTCTCTTGGCACAGCAGCCTGAAGGCACTGCTTTCTTCTTTGTCTGTATCTAGTGTTGTCAGGATTCATCGCCAGAGAAGAAGGTGAAGGTATGGTTCCCCCCTGGGGAAGGCGGGGTGGTCCTACCCCTGCCATCTGCAGGGAGGAACCTCTTTAAGGGCTTGGAATCTGGTCCCAATCCACATACTGCTCCTCTTTGCCTCTTAGTTTAGGATATGGCTTGGGGAGATGATGGAGGAGGACTGCTGTATCAGAAGATTATGGGGGAAGAAGTGACCAAGGGGGCCACTGCACAGGAGTTAGTTCACCCTTGGGCCCTTTGCCCATGTCAGAGTCTTTGATCCAGGGCAGAACCGGCCACCAGGGCATGTCTTATCCTGCCAACTCCTACCCAGGGTTTCTCACAGTGCTCTGTGGACCCTAGTGTTAGACTCACACAGGGAACCTGTTAGAAATGCAGTTTCCTGGTTCCTGCTGCACTGCAGACATCTTTAATGACCTAGGAGGGACCTAGGAACATTGCATTTTCAGCAGGCTCCCTGGTGATCATGAAATACCCTCAAAGTTTGATACACATTTGAAGGGCTCAAATAGGAATGGGTATGTACTGCTCCTACAAGAGACAGGCTAAGGCTTGGGACTGTGAAGGCAGCCAGTGACAAAAAGATGTTTAGAGCGCTGTATTTGCTAAAAAATGCATTAATTCCTTCATTCACTCACTCTTTCAATCACTTATTCATCCAACTAGTGACTTTGTTTTGAGATGGAGTCTCACTCTGTCGCCCAGGCTGGAGTGCAGTGGTGTGATGTGGGCTCACTGCAACCTCCGCTCCCTGGGTTCAAGCAATTCTCATGCCTCAGCCTCCCCAGTAGCTGGGATTACAGGCATGCACCACCATGCCCAGCTCGTTTTTGTATTTTTAGTAGAGATGGGTTTCACCATGTTGGCAGGTCTGGTCTCGAACTCCTGACTTCAAGGGATCCACCTGCCTTGGCCTCCCAAAGTGCCAATTAGTGACTTTTGTTTAGTAATCAAATAAAATTTAATCAATATCAAATAAAACCTCAACCTCAAAACTAAGTAATAATTATTTAATATCATCAAATATCCAGTCAGATTTCCCCAACTGTCTCATATGCGTTGGTTTATTTGAATCAGGAACCACTCATTGCTTTTGGCTGATGCAGCTCCCAAGTGTCTCTTAATATTTAACAGTTCCTTCTACTTTATTTGTTTTCTTCCTTTGCCATATGTTTGTTAAAGTCACTGGTATAGAATTTCTAACATTCTGAATTTTGTTGATTGTGTTCCCATTTAACATGCTCCCCCATGCACGTGCTTCTTCCAAATTGGTAATCAGATTTAGAGGTTTGGTCAGATTCAGGTGTGATTTTTTTTGGGTGGCGGGGGGCAAGAATAACTCACATGTGCTGTGTATACCTTTTGCATCCTATCTGGAGGCACATAATGTCAGATTGTTTCACTTTTAGTAATGTTAAGATTGGTCATTGGGTTCATTCAGGTGCATCTGTGTGATCCATCCCCTTTTAAAGTTAAAAACAATCTGATACAAACCTTATTGTTATCTAGGGGTTTTGGCAGTCACTGATTATTGCCTAAATCTATTATTTCATTAGCAGTTGCAACACGGAGATAGTTTAATTTGATCTTTTCTTCTTCATTTCATTAGCTGATTTTTTTCTGTATAAAAGGGTTGATTATTTGGTTATCCCAATACATAAGTTCCAACAGGAAATGAAGGATAAATACTTGCTCTTTTGCCTTTAGTTACTAGAATTTAGAATAATGCGTTGATGCCGTACCATTTTCCATAGGTGACCAGTGAGGTTTATTTTTTGAGGGAGGAGATTGGATTTTTTTTTTTTGGTTACCACTGTGAATACATGGATTTTTAACATATTTGATATGTTCAATATGTTGCAGTAATTATTTTTGTTGCCAAGATTGTTTCCTTTTTGGCCCAAGGGAGCCCCTTCAGGTTGGTCCCTGTGTCCTTCTGCCAAGTCTCTAATAGCTTTTGCTAGCTCTCTTGCTTTCTGGACTCACACGGTATTTCAGGTCCTTGCTGTACACTTTCTGCCTAGACCTGGAATCAACCATTTCTTTAGAAAGCTCTGGTTTCCCTTCAATGGGAAATTATATTTAGCGGTCACAATTTGAGCACTAGGGGTGCTCATTGCTGCTGGATTGGTCCTGCAAACTTTTTGGTTCAGTCAAACGTGCTGGTTGAAATGGAGTCATGTATTCATCTGATCAAAAAAACGAATTCCAAAACAAAGTAATTCTGGTATTCTGTATTGATTGCTGTTGCCACAGAAAACCCCTGCCTTCCACAAACACATCCTGAGCACTGTGTTTGGACAGTGCTCAGGACGCGTTTGTGGAAGGCAGGGGTTATGTGATGGATATTACACCGGTACCACTAGATGGCAGGGGTTGAATCAAATAGAGTTTCTGCCCCAAGGAGCTCATAGTCTGGTAGGGACTCAATGTGCCCAAAGAGCAGGCGTGGACGGAAAGTGAGCCCAGCAGGTCGGCAGGGTGGGAGGCGCTTCTGGCCTTTTCCTTCCCTGCGAGCCCCACATTGGTCAGACAGGAGCTCCTGGTCTCCCACATTTCTCCTGTTCCCCTTCAGTTGGAGAAGAGATTGAGATGACCCCTATGGTGTTTGCTAAGGGTCTGGCTGACTCTGGCTGCTGGGGGGACAAGCTCTTTGGGCGACTGGTAAGCGAGGAGCTCCGAGGGGGTGGATATGGGTGTGGCCTTCGGAAGGCCTCCCAGGCCAAGGTCATCTACGGGCTGGAACCCATCTTCGAGTCGGGCCGCACGTGCATCATCAAGGTGTCCAGCCTGCTTGTGTTTGGGCCCAGCAGTGAGACTTCTCTTGTGGGCAGAAACTACGACGTCACCATCCAGGTACTATGTCCCATCTTCACACCCCATCCCTTTACTCTCTCACCCCCTCCCCTTTCCCAGCCCAGGTCCTGTTAGGATGCCCAATACTGAGGCAGAAGGCATCTCAATCTCAACCTTATGAGGCTCCTAGGAGGACCTTGTGGAAAGCCTGAGATGCAGCCCAGAATTCAGACACTTGGCCTCAGAGAACTTGAGAGCTTCACAATGACTTGGGCCATAGTTTTCAAACTCTGTGTTTGCAGCAGAAACCTTCCCCCTGCGCCATATATAATCTCTCATGGAAGCCTTGTTTATATGTGAGATAAAAGGGGGGTGCTGTGGGTGGGGTGGGCAGTCTTCCTGGCTCTCCACAGAGTGGTCTCTGGGACACTGTCACATACCATAAGGACTCCCCCAAATCGTTCAGAAATCACTTTGAAACCCTCAGTTTGAAAAGAAGTCCAAAGCCGCTTGTTATACAAAAGAGGAAAATGAGATGCAGAGTGGGGAGCAGGGAGGAGTAAGCTCTTCCTCCCCCAGGGCTGGAACCCTCCTCTCAGTCCCCTAACAGAATAGGTGGCCCACTCACTTAGGGGTAGACAGAGGGGAGGACTAAGGAATTTCTTGGCTGACCACATTTGGTTCCCTCATCCACAGGGGTGCAAGATCCAGAACATGAGTCGGGAGTACTGCAAAATCTTCGCAGCAGAAGCCCGGGCCGCGCCTGGCTTTGGGGAGGTGCCTGAGTAAGTACGCAGCGAGGAGGATGTGCAGTGTGCAGCACTGTTGCCTTGGGCTTCTGCAAAGACAGTGATTTCACAGCCTCCTAGGGGCATCCTGGGTTATGCCCTTATGCAAATAGGCTCACAGCCCCGTGCTCAGCTCAGTGGCCTCACAAAATCTAGAAACAGAGACCTCATTTACTCTCCACTTGAGAAAAGCCTCTGCTCTGGACTTGAGTCCCACCCACCCCGGTTCCTCATTCTTTAGCACAGATGTTGCTGATTGCAGAGTTTGGGCACAGCAGTTTCTGGGACTCTATGAAGGTGATGGGGTGGGTTAAGCTAGGCAGACTGGTCAGGACCCTTCTGTGGTAGGCAGGCAGGGTCATTGTGGATTTTTGTAGGAGTCAGCTATAAATGGCAATTTGCATTTTGAGACTTGAACTCTGACCTTTGCGTAACTGGGGTCCCACTGGCAGAGAGCCACAATCTGGTTGAATCCTCTCTAAAGGTTCTCCTTCTGTTTGACACATACATGCCTCAGTCCCTCACCCAAGCCACACAGTGTGCCTATGCCCATAGCAGGGTTTGGTTCTAATCCCATTGACCAAGAAAATGGACAGGACTCTGAAGCCTAAAATATCCATTTCCTTTGCTGAACTCAGGGTGGAGCTGCTTTCCTTTGCTGTCCTTTGGGCTCAGAGCTGAGAATTCCATTCTTGGAAGGGCCCTTCTTTTAGGTCCAAGAATACAGAATTGGGTGAGAGGGAGGAGCTCTCTGGGCCATACTTCCTGCTTACTGCAGGGTGAAACTATGTTTAGGATCATCCCACTGTATCTGATCTACCGGCCTGCAAACAATATCCCATATGCTACCCTGGAGGAAGACCTGGGCAAGCCCCTGGAGTCTTACTGTTCTCGGGAATGGGGCTGTGCTGGGGCTCCGACAGCATCTAGCAGCTCTGAGGCCATGCAGAAATGCCAGACCTTCCAGCACTGGCTCTATCAGTGGACAAATGGCAGCTTCCTTGTCACAGATTTGGCAGGTATGAGGGTGTGAGGGTGCATGGGTACGCATGTGCATGGATGTGAAAGCATGCAGAGGAGGCAAAGCCATAGTGCTTGACTGATCGTTTACAAAGCACCTTTGTCTTTATTCTTTTTTGCTTTTCACAATAATCTTGTAAAGTAGATTGGACAGGGACCATTTTGCACGCAACCCTAATACATACCTCATGTAGCCCAGTCTATCACTGCAGTTGCATTTAAAGGAGCACAGTCCAGGCTCAATTAAAATTAAAAAGGAATTTATTTCAAAGACCATTACATGGGGTCTAATTCAAAACCCACAACCACCCTTTTCAAAACCTCCCTTCTTCCCTTCCCTGCAGCTTTGCTCTAGACTTTCTCACTCTCCAAGCTTCCCAAACTCTCCCTTCCATTTTAGCACAGTAGCTTTACTGTCTCTCCTCCTCCTCTATCTTTGTTAGCTTTTCGTTATGTAAAGCAACTTAGTCTAGCTTCTTTTTAGTTTTATTCCTATGCCCCCCATTACCCAGAACTCCCCAACAAAGGAAGTCCAGCAGGCATGAACCCTCCTTCCTTCCTCAACCAGCTCTCTGCAGGCCTACTGTCTTTAAGCACAACTGGACAGGGGAGAGGAACAGAGAAAATGCTCAGGGGACGGAGAGGTTGCTGGGAATATCACACATTATTAAATCTTGTCTCTGCGGTAAATAAGTGAGAAAACTAGAGACCAGAGATATAAAACTGACTCAAATGTGTGTTTCGCTGGGGTTAAATTGTACAATAATTATTATATATATAACTCCATATACTGGGGGGAGAGGGGGCTAGGTAACATTAAGCCATTATCCGTCAACCTATTTGTTAACTTATAAATTCATGCTTCCATCCTTTTTCCATCCAACCATTACTAAATATTGAAAAAATAAAAAGTTGAATTAGGAATAGCCATTGTCCTCAAGAAGCTGTGATGAGTAGACCAGTTTCTACTATAAGACGATAATGTGGTATAGCAGAAAGGCTTTAAAGTCGGCTGGGCATGGTGGCTCACACCTGTAATCCCAGCACTTTGGAGGCTGAGGCGGGTGGATCACTTGAGGCCAGGAGTTCGAGACCAGCCTGGCCAACACAGCAAAACCCCATCTCTACTAAAAATACAAAAATTAGCCAGACGTGGTGGTGCATGTCTGTAATTCCAGCTATTTGGGAGGGCGAGGCTTGAGACTTGCTTGAACCTGGGAGGCAGAGGTTGCTGTGAGCCAAGATTGCACCACTGCACTCCAGCCTGGGCAACAGAGCGAGACTCCATCTCAAAAAAATAAGAAAGAAAAATATAAATTTGATTTAAGTCGAAGCCCCATTCTCTTCTAGCTGAGTCTGTTTTACAAAGAAGCAAACTGCAGCTCACCCTGGTTAGGTCATTCAATCTCTCTGAGCTTCAGTTTCCTTTCCCCTTCTAGGAATAATGTCTTTCCTACCTAGCACTCAGATTTTTCATGAGGATTAAATGAGACCATATTTGTGAAAACCTTCTGCAAACTAAAATTCTGTGCAAATGAGAGAGATCATTATTATTACACAAAATGGATGCTATGAATGCCAAAAGAGAAATGACAAATAAATCAATATTTATCACATGACTCCTATGTTTCAGACGCTAAGTTAGAGTCCTACACATATTATGATCTTCTCAATACCCTGTAAGATGGTCATTACTATCCTCACCTTTACACTTGAAGATTAGAGATATGAAGTGACTTGTCGAGTTCCCACAGCTCAGAGTGGTAGAGCTGAAATGTAAATCCAGGTCTGTCTGACTCCAAAGGCCACATTTGTTATTGTCTGTCATATGACGGTACTCAGCCCTGTTAGTGAAAGGCAAGTTCCTAGCAAAATGCTCTGGACAGATTGAAAATGGGGGAAAGAGCATCCTAAACCTAATGCGTGAATACTGAGATACCTGGGTGGCCTGAGCACAGTGAAAACGTTTTTTCTCTATCATCATTTTGCCTGGCTCTGCCCTTCCAAGGCTTTCTTAACCTGGAAGACCATCTTGGCTTCTTGCTTGCTTGCTGCCTTTGTAAATAGTGCAGAAGCCAGTCTTCTGTAGTGTTGCATTTCTGCTGGTCTACCCCTGATTTATCCTCTCATTCCCATCCCTTTCTTTTGTCTGGACAGACTACTGATCTGTTCAGAGGAAGAAGGTTTTAGCTCAAAGCTAGAGGCCGGTCCAGGTTGTGACCTGGTCTGGTCCAGTAGAGGCAGGATTGCATAGCTGGAAAAGTTTTGGCTCTAGGAATCCAAAAAAACTGAACCCTTATTTTAAGTCAAATGGCCATTGCACATGGCCAGAGCTCAATTATTGAATGAGTGCATATGACTTTGCTCAAGTCATTTAACTCTGAGCTTATCCTCCTCACTTGTAAAAATATGAATATTATTCCTAGTAATAATCCAGAGACCTGCACGCTGTGAGACAGGCTGGTGGTGATGACCCGTGAGAAGATGCTTGAAGACACACCTGCACTGACACCCAGGAAGTTGATGCCAGCCTGGGCTGGTTCTAAGCCCCCATGTCTCCAGCAGGAAGAGACGTGGTTCTAAGCCCCCCAGTATATCTTCCTGCTGGAGACATGGGGGCTTAGAACCAGCCCAGGCTGGCATCAACTCCCAACTTTCTCTCTTTTCAGGGGTTGACTGGAAGATGACTGATGTGCAGATTGCTACCAAACTTCGAGGGTGAGTGGTTCTTGGGGACAGAATGCCCTCTGGGGGTCTTCTCAGGGTGTAAAATGTCCTAAGCCCTTCTGGTTCTCCATCCCTGAGGTGCTGGGCCTGGGGCCAAGTGGTCCCAGACACACCCATGGCCATGTGGTAACATCCTAAGGGCTACTGGTCCCCACCCCTTATCTCTGGCCTGCTGTGGCAGCTGTTACTGATGCCACACGTGGGGTCCCCTGCAATCCAGGGCTCTCACATACTCCTCCCCTCTTGCTTGAGGATGGTTGCCGTGGTGCCGATGAGTAAGGGCCCTGTGATTAGAGTGTGGACCTCGAGTCTGCTCCAATTTATGTTAAGAAGCTAAGCCATTCTTATGCCAGTTGAAGTCCCATGTGTCAGGGTGTAATGAGAGCACAGTTTTAAAACTGAGGCCTTGGACCAGGCATGGTGGCTCATGCCTATAACCCTAGCACTTTGGGAGGCTGAGGAGGGAGGATTTCTTGAGCCCAGGAGTTTGAGACCAGCCTGGGCCAAGTAGAGAGACTCTGTCTCTATTTGTTTAAAAAAGAAAAATTGAGGTTTTGGCTGCTGCCACCTGAGGTAGCACCCAAGGGAGATTCCCCATCACCCTCAGATAAGGCATGATGTACCCTGAGCACGACATCCTGATGATGGCCACCCCAGAGTCAGCCCCCCAAGGAACTGTGTCTCTGGTTGGGACCCCCACTCAGCTCTTCCTGTCTGGCTGCAGATACCAGGGCCTCAAGGAAAGCTGCTTCCCTGCCCTGCTGGACCGGTTCGCCTCCTCCCACCAGTGCAACGCCTACTGTGAGCTGCTGGGGCTAATACCCCTCAAGGGCCCTGAGGCGGCCCACCCCCAAGCCAAAGCCAAAGGCTCTAAGAGTCCATCTGCTGGCAGGAAAGGCTCCCAACTGAGTCCTCAGCCCCAGAAGAAAGGCCTCCCTAGTCCTCAGGGCACCCGGAAAAGTGCTCCAAGTTCCAAGGCCACCCCTCAGGCCTCAGAGCCAGTCGCCGCTCAGTTGTTGGGACAGCCTCCCACCCAAGAGGAGGGCTCCAAGGCCCAGGGCATGCGGTAGCCTCAACAGGAGGCTGGGGGCCTCCACCCAGCAGCAGACCAACCAGGAAGCAGCTTGAACCAGATGGAGACTTTCCAAATATGGAACTAACTGGAGAAGGTGCACGAAGGAGACACCACTTGGGGACCTCTCTGAGCAGGCTCTCCTGAATCAGCTTGTCATCAGATGGCTTTGGTGCATGGCACATAGCCCACTGGCCTCTTCTGGTGCCACTGTCACCCAGGGCTCCCAGGCCTCAAGCAGGCCCCACCTCCGAGTGCCTGGCAGCCTAGGCCCTCCTTGAAGTTTACACTTTGTCACTGCTGGAGGCTCCCCTGAGTCCTCTGCATGAGTTCTGCACCCCAAGCTCTTGCCCCAGCCCAGTCCAGCAGCAGATGTTATAATCTGAGTGAGGACATGCAGGCCAGCATTTCCCCGCCTGCATTTGCCTGGCCCTGATCTCGCCTGTCCTCAGGGATCCAGACTTCCTCTGCTGGTCTGGCCTGGTGACTCTCAGGGTATCTTCTCCTTCCAGCTGCTTTGGCTCACTGATCTCAGCTCATCCTGCAACTAACCGTCCTTGAGCCCAGATGAGGCTCAGGGCCCTTCCAGAGCCTGTCATGTCCTTGTGCAGTGGCCTTTGATGTGTGTTCATGCTCTTCCCCCTTCACTCACTCACCTGCTTCCCATGCTCCCTTGTAC
This sequence comes from Nomascus leucogenys, assembly GCF_006542625.1. Lineage (NCBI taxonomy): Eukaryota > Metazoa > Chordata > Mammalia > Primates > Hylobatidae > Nomascus > Nomascus leucogenys. The sequence continues at coordinate 103,856,999 of NC_044386.1, read as the reverse complement.
CCCCTCGCCACATCCCTGTCTTGGGGCCCAGCTGCAGCCTGCTGCCTGCCCTTCATGGCTCTGCGCATGGCCCTTTGCTTGAGGGCTCCCCACTCCCTGCCCACCAATACCCAGGTGACGAACAGACCCTCTGGCCTCTCACCCCACTTCAGTGCTCCCTTCCCCAACTTCTCTCGGGCTCTTTGCTCACGAGGTGAGAGCTGGCATGAGGGTTGTGTCAACAGCTGTAGCCAGAGAGAGGTGTTGACTCTGAGAGACCTTGCACTCCATACTGAAAGGAGGTGGGGTCACAGTGAATTTAACATCCCCTCTCAACCAGGAGTGGAGGGCTAGGTCCCTTCCCCATGGGGAGTACACTTGGGTGTTCTAGGAGGGATGCAGTCTATCCATGCACTTGGGTGGAGGGGAGTCTCTGTGCCTGGGAATTAGGACCCCTGCCCCTTTTGATCAGTTGTTGGGACAGCCTCCCGCCCAAGAGGAGGGCTCCAAGGCCCAGGGCATGCGGTAGCCTCAACGGGAGGCTTTAGCTTTTGATCCTGGGGCCCCAGCTCTGGGTCCTCATGTGTGGGCCCCCAAGGACCCAGCAGCCTGGGTCCTTCCAGAGCATCCCTCCTGGAGGCCTGGGATGGGGTAGGTCTGCAGCTAGCCTGCTCCCCTTGGAATGCAATAAAGGCAGCATTGTGTGCCCTGCTTGCCCTCATCTGGTGTGGTTGGAGGTCTGTGGAGTCAGGGTCCCCCTCTCCCAGGCAGCTTCTCTGAGGGCATTCTGTAGTCCCAGGCCCACTGGAAAAATGAATCTATATTTTGGTTCCTGGACCGAAGTTCAGTTGCAGCCTTCTGTGGCCACAGAAAGACAGCCTGTGCTTCTTGCACAACTGAGCTGCTGGTGTGTGCCCCTTAGCAGGGTGTCTGGGGACTTATACCTTTGGAGTTGCTCTTCATTCAGAAGAGGAACACAAAGGAAGCCACCCAGGAAGGAAGCACAGAGCTGGGGGCTCTGGAAACGCCCTGTGTCTCTGGCTACAGCAAGACCAGCCCAGGAGCCCACCAGCACCTGCCTCTCAGCTACTTGCTGACCATTTCCTGCTTCTCAAGCTGCAGAGAAGCTTTTCATTCCCACCCCCACCCAGAACCTCCCCTTGCCTAACATTTCCCCTCTATGGTAACATCTCTGACTTCTCTACCTCCTCTGTGCTCAGGCGACTCCACATCTTCTGCCCCAGTGTGTCCCCACCTCTCCCAGCCTGTATATCCAGATTACTTTGGTGAACTGAGAGCTGGAGTACTGTTCATTCATTTATTCATTCACCCACTCATTCAGCAGACATATACTGAGCGCTACTTTATGCCAGACCCTGGGCTGGCAGCTGTTTGGAGGCAAAGATGTATGAGGCCATCTCAGGAGAGACTACCTGTTAGGATTCTTGAGTTTTGACCAACAGAAATGAACTTGGACCAACTTAAGCAAGGAAAAAGGTTCATGGGAAGGATGCTGGGATAGCTCACAGAACCAAAAGAATAGCTGAACAATTAATTGGCCTTGGGAAGGGTGGGAGCTGGGGCAACTACAAGGCTTGCCTCCCAGGAGCTGCTGTGGTTGGCACATCAACACCAACTTGCCATTGGGTCTAGTGGGTCCCCTTCCACTCGATTCAAATTCCAAGTGAAAGAATCTGGCCTGGAGCTCAGGGCTTCATAGAGTGGGAGGGAGGCAGTTTTCCAAAGGATGCGGACTCTTGCCGCATGGAATGGTGGAGTACGGAAGGGTAGAAAGGGTTTGGTAGGCAAACCCTGAAGATGCTTCTAACACACATGCTGTTCTTCCCATCTCATGTATGATGACTCTCCCACAGACAACCAAAACCACATTTCTCTCTGCTTAGGGAATTCAAGAGCATATCTAACTTCGAATTCCAGGGATAATGACACGGCTTGTATTCTCCAAAGTCCAATGTCACTAGGGATAATCTCCCTCTTTCAGTTTTATCACAATTCCATTTTGAAATTCTACAACCTGTAGATTAACTGGTAAAATTAACCATATTCAACCAAAATTATATAACCCAGCAAGAAAGGAAGAATGGGTAAAGTCTACAGTCCATTTCTAGAACTGGTCATGAGAACTCATGTTTATGATGATGGACTTTGGATCTGGTGGAGTGACCCAAACCTTCAATTCTGAAGCTCCTTAGTGGTCCTACCTGTGTGACAGGCATTTACTATTGGACTGGCAGTCCCAGGACAAACTCCAGGAATCCCCCCATGTCCATCTCTACTCCTGCCCTCTTTTACGTAGCAGCAATCATATTTTCCCTTGATAGGGTTCATCATTCTAGATACTCCCGTGACCTCTTTATAATAAACCTGAAGTGGCCTGGTGGCTGCCTCAGCTTCCAATTCAGTTGAATTGCTACTACGTCTTTGAGGATGTGCTCCTTGCTGGGGGACTAAACTCTCCACACCAGCCCAGTCCCAAACCTCAAGTATGAGAAAAGCATTGAGATCTAGCAATAGCAGGGCCATGTCCACACTGCGTCCTATCCCTGAGGAGAAACAGCGCCAGGTATGGTTGCCGGCTCCAAGCACATGCTGCCTCCTGCAGGCCTGACCCAGCCTCTCGGGGTGTTGTTTCTGGTGCCACAGTTGAATTTTCAACAAACCATTTCACCACACTCTCAAGCCAGCTGCTGCTGGTTTGTGGGTTCCTGACAACATGAGTGAATGCCTACCCATCAACCCATTACTCTTCTTTTAGCTGTAAAGTGAATTCTCCAGTTGGGTGCAGTATGTGAGGAGGTCACATGATGTTTATGGCATTTGATAATTCCATGGATATTGATGGCAGGAGAGGCGTGATGGGTTAGAAAAGCAAATCCAAATCCAGAACAAGGGCCCAAAAGAGCCAAGACAAGTTAGTGCCCCTCTCAGAGCCACAGGTGTAGATGGGGAAGCACTGTGGACAGTGAGTGAGCTACCCACACACGACCCGCTGGTGTCTTCAGACCCTTAGCCTGGAGCGACAGTGTCCCGTTGATAATAGAGTGCACTGGCCATGCCAGACTTTACAGCTAGGTGGTCAGATAAGACCACTTCACAAGGGGCAGCATGGCCACCGAGTGTGCCAGGGCCAAGTGTTTAGGTTCCCCCAGAGCCCAGTGGTGAGCCAGAGGGGCATTTTGCACAAGGATAATGGTTACTTTTCTGCCGGAGCATCGCTTGGCTCCAAATCCTGGGTTCCCCTATCATATTTTCTTGTCAGTACTTACTGCAAGCTATATATGTCTCCTTGGTATGCCACCAATGGAAAGACACCTCACGCACCATTGACCTGCCGGGTCAGGTGGCCTGAGGGCAGTGTCAGCTGCATGAAAGACTTTCCCAGCTGGAATGCCTTTGCCTGCTCTAGGCCCACCCCAAAGCTGGCAGCCTTCTAGGTCAGTTGGTAAATGGGTTAGAACAAGATGCCCCAAAGTGGCATAAATTGCGTGGAATTAGGCCTTGGTGGCGAGGGATTCAACATACAGTCATTTGTCCTACATTATGAAGGAAACATTCTGACCTCAAACAGATCCCTCAACCCTAGAACTTTATAGAAGGGGCAGACCTTGGCATTTTCACATGATTTATCTCCCACTCTGATTCACATATGTTTGACCAAGGCACTGGGCAGCTGCCGATTTCCCGTCCCTTCTGTAGTCCCAGATGAATGGATACAGATCTCTTTGGGGAAGGCTGCAAGGAAGGTTCACAACATGCATCTAAGTGTTAAAATAAGTTTTTCCTTCAAAAAGACATTTGACTTCCTCTCCATTTAAGGTCTGGAAATCAAGTGGGAGATCTTGACTTTACCTTGGCACTTGAGACAGACCTATTGGCCCAGAAGTCTTTAGTTAAGGTCATTACTAGGCCATATTTTAGGGGAGTCTGGCCTTTGTCATTTCTGGGACCCACAGCTTGAGGTCTGGTTTCCATGCCCTGTCCATTACGATGAGCGCCCTCTTTTGTTCCTTCTATCTATCTCTGCTGCCGAGATCAGGGAGCCCACGTTCACAGCAGCTCTTTCAAGCAGCCTCCCAGGCCTAGAGAGGAAAATCAGCAGAGCCTTGTGAATTTATTTCTCATGGCAAGAAGGGAGCTCATCTTCTGGGTCCTGCCAGAGGGCAGTGAGGGGGTTGATGGGCTGGGTGCATGCTAGGGACCCAATCAAGCATTTTTATCTTTTGAAATCTTTGAATTCCTGCCTTTCTTGGATGTTTGGTCTTTTGATATAATTTAGCATGGGCCGACATTTGGTCCAGATTTGTATTATCCAAGCCCCCCTAAAATAGTAAGAACTGTATCTCGCGATTTGAGCTTTTACATAGAATGTAGAATCTCTGGTGAGTGAACATATCAATAAAGACAACCTGAACCAAAATTATGTCTTGGTCATACAGCCTTTAAAAGGTCCACCACAGCCTGGGCAACATAGCAAGACTCCGTCTCTACAAAATTAAAAAAAAAACATTAACCAGGCGTGGGGGTTCATGCCTGTGGTCCCAGCTATTTAGGGGGCTGAGGTGGGAGGACTGTTTGGGCCAGGAGATCGAGGCTGCAGTGAGCTGAGATCACGCCACTGCACTCCAGCCTGGGCAACACAGCGAGACCCTGTCTCAAAAAACAAAAAAAGTCCACCAAGGTACCCTATATTTTTTGACAATATATTTGCCAGTTCACGCAGTTTCTTCAGAATATCACTCTTCTCTTTCCTGATCTGATTAAGACTCTCATCCCCTGGGTTATGCTAAGTGTGGGTTCTGGTTACTGTTATAACATGTGGTGTGGGGCAGGAGGGAAACTGTTTGCTTTCTTTTATTATTATGATTATACTTTAAGTTCTGGGATAGATGTGCACAACGTGCAGGTTTGTTACATAGGTATACATGTGCCATGGTGGTTTGCTGCACCCATCAACCCGTCATCTACATTAGATATTTCTCCTAATGCTCTCCCTCCCCCAGCCCCCAACCCCCTGACAGGCCCCGGTGTGTGATGTTCCCCTCCCTGTGTCCATGTGTTCTCATTGCTCAACTCTCTCTTATGAGTGAGAACATGCGGTGTTTGGTTTTCTGTCCTTGTGATATTTTGCTGAGAATTATGGGGAAAGTGTTTGCTTTCTTCTGCAAGAGAGAGGTACACCTTTCCTGGTAGTGGAGGTCAGAAGGCAATATTTCGGGAGGGTTGTCCTTTTTATGTCCTTTGAATACTCCCAGATATCATTAATCCAGCTGACAGGATGCCACCTTTTTTTTTTTGAAACCAAATGAGGTTATGAATTCAATTGGTGGTGAATCTAGCAATTTTGCAGAATCAGACTCTGGGTTTTTTTTTTTTTTTTTTTTGTGAGTCTTAACAGCTTTATTGAAGTTTAATTTAAATACCATAAAAGATATTTGTGCATCCTTTACAATGTAAGATATATATATATATATATTTTTATTATAATTTAGGTTTTAGGGTACATGTGCACAATGTGCAGGTTTGTTACATATGTATCCATGTGCCATGTTGATTTCCTGTACCCATTAACTTGTCATTTAGCATTAGGTATATCTCCTAATGCTGTCCCTCCCCCCTCCCCCCACCCCACAACAGTCCCCAGAGTGTGATGTTCCCCTTCCTGTGTCCATGAGTTCTCATTGTTCAGTTCCCACCTATGAGTGAGAACATGCGGCGTTTGGTTTTTTGTCCTTGCAATAGTTTACTGAGAATGATGTTTTCCAGTTTCATCCATGTCCCTACAAAGGACACGAACTCATCATTTTTTATGGCTGCATAGTATTCCATGGTGTATATGTGCCACATTTTCTACTTTAAAGTTCATATGGAACCAAAAAAGAGCCCACATCGCCAAGTCAATCCTAAGCCAAAAGAACAAAGCTGGAGGCATCACGCTACCTGACTTCAAACTATACTACAAGGCTACAGTAACCAAAACAGCATGGTACTGGTACCACAACAGAGACATAGATCAATGGAACAGAACAGAGCCCTCAGAAATGATGCCGCATATCTACAACTATCTGATCGTTGACAAACCTGACAAAAACAAGAAATGGGGAAAGGATTCCCTATTTAATAAATGGTGCTGGGAAAACTGGCTAGCCATATGTAGAAAGCTGAAACTGGATCCCTTCCTTACACCTTATACAAAAATTAATTCAAGGTGGATTAAAGACTTAAATGTTAGATCTAAAACCATTAAAATCCTACAAGAAAACCTAGGCAATACCATTGAGCACATAGGCGTGGGCAAGGACTTCATGTCTAAAACACCAAAAGCAATGGCAACAAAAGCCAAAATTGACAAATGGGATCTAATTAAACTAAAGAGCTTCTGCACAGCAAAAGAAACTACCATCAGAGTGAACAGGCAACCTACCGAATGGGAGAAAATTTTTGCAACCTACTCATCTGACAAAGGGCTAATATCCAGAATCTACAATGAACTCAAACAAATTTACAAGAAAAAACAAACAACCCCATCAAAAAGTGGGCAAAGGACATGAACAGACACTTCTCAAAAGAAGACATTTATGTAGCCAAAAAACACATGAAGAAATGCTCATCATCACTGACCATCAGAGAAATGCAAATCAAAACCACAGTGAGATACCATCTCACACCAGTTAGAATGGCCATCATTAAAAAAATCAGGAAACAACAGGTGCTGGAGAGGATGTGGAGAAATAGGAACACTTTTACACTGTTGGTGGGACTGTAAACTAGTTCAACCATTGTGGAAGTCACTGTGGCGATTCCTCAGGGATCTAGAACTAGAAATACCATTTGACCCAGCCATCCCATTACTGGGTATATACCCAAAGGACTATAAATCATGCTGCTATAAAGACACATGCACACGTATGTTTATTGCGGCACTATTCACAATAGCAAAGAATTGGAACCAACCCAAATGTCCAACAACGATAGACTGGGTTTGTTTTTAAACAAACTCAATGGCTCCAAGCCATAAGGGAATTTCTACACAGTAATAGAAAGGTCCTGAATTTCATTCCATGCCTTGAGGTGGGAGGATTTTAATGATCATCCTCTAGCTTCATTTTTTGCTTGTGTGACAGGGTGTCACCCAGGCTGGAGTGCAGTGGCGCACTCTTGGGCTCACTGCAACCTCTGCCTCTGGGTTCAAGTGATTGTCATGGCTCAGCCTCTGAGTAGCTGAGACTACAGGCATCCACCACCACTCCCGCTAAATTTTTTTTTTTGTATTTTTAGTAGAGATAGGGCTTCGCCATGTTGGCCAGGCTGGTCTCAAACTCCTGGCCCCAAATGATCAGCTTGCCTCAGCCTCCCAAATCCTGGGATTACAGGCATGAGCCACTGTTCCCAGCCCATCGTCTAGCTTTAAAAAGTATCCAATGATGTACAAAGGCTGCTACTTTCCCATCCCTGAATAGGAACAGGAGTTTCAATGCTCTTCACCCTATCTTACCTCCATAACCAATTCCAAAACCCCTCTTATTTCCTGGGAAAAGGAGAGAGTCCATGTCCTTTAACATCTTCCCTGTGAATGTCACCATCAGTTACGGTTCTCTGACTGCCAGCAATAAACTGGCTCTAACTTAAGTAAGAACAAAAGGATGCCAGGGTAACCCACTGGTCTGAAAGAAGAATTGAATGACAAGCCTAGGGTACAATGGTAACCAGGGCAGCTCTGAGGACTTTGGCCTGAGGAACTTGCTGACCATCACCCTAAGTGCACCCTTCTCATGACTCAATCCCAACTGCCTTTTGTTACTGTGTGTCTCTACTCAAGAAAGAGAATCTGATTGGCCTGGCTTGAGTCACATGTATCCTTGAGGCCTGGGGCAGCAGGGGTACTGTGGGAAAGAGGGGTGATTTTTGCCCACCCCCCACCAACCAAAAAACCGAAAAAACAAAAAACCAGAGGGGGGTGGTAATGTTACCGGAAAAATGGTTAGTACAGAATACGAAGTAAGAGAGTCCTAGCTCATTCCGACCCCAGAGAGTAGCCACTGGAAATGTGAAAGATGACTCTCAGCACAAGGGTTATCACCATGGAGAGGCCTTCAGGCTGGGGCCCAAGAGGCCTTGATGAGTGGCACTAAATTGGTAAATTTACCCCAGGGCAGGGTCTGGGTTTTAGTTTTGTAACTTGATACTTCCCATACCCCTGAGTTGATCACTTAGGGAGGCTATCTCATTCTGGTTAAATTTACGGTAAAATGGAACTTACACATGAAAAATTCACTTGCTAATTTTCTGGTTTTTTTTTTATTGTACTTTTAAGTTTTAGGGTACATGTGCACAACGTGCAGGTTTGTTACATATGTATACCTGTGCCATGTTGGTGTGCTGCACCCATTAACTCGTCATTTAACATTAGATCTCCTAATGCTATCCCTCGCTCCTCCCCCCTCACCTTGCTAATTTTCAATGAAAGGATCACTTGAGCCCAGGAGTTTGAGACCCTGTCTCTATTTTAAAAATTAAATTTGGCGGGGCATGCTGGCTCACGCCTGTAATCCCAGCACTTTGAGAGGCCGAGGTGGGTGGGTCACCTGAGGTCAGCAGTTTGAGAGCAGCCTGGCCAACATGGCAAAACCCCGTCTCTACTAAAAATACAAAAATTAGCCGGCCGTACTGGCATTCACCTGTAGTCCCAGCTACTCGGGAGGCTGAGGCAGGAGAATCGCTTGAACCTGGGAGGCAGAGGTTGCAGTGAGCCAAGATTGTGCCACTGCACTCCAGCCTGGGCAATGGAGAGAAACTCTGTCTCAAAAAAAAAAAAAAAAAAAATTTTTTTTCAATGAGAAATTTAATCATACAATAGACTGGACACTGCATTTACCTGATAGTCAATTCTCCTCTTCTTCTGAAGGGAATGGTTCAAGAAAATGCAAATTCTCAGATTTGGTGAGCTTAGGACAAGTCAGACAAGCCTCAGTTCAAATCCTGCTTTGCTGGCTGTGTGAACTTGAGCTTGTTGCTTAACCTCTCTGAACTAAGATACGTCTTCTTTTTTTTACAATCCTTTTTTTCTAATATTTATAGACTGCCTGTTATATTTGCTGTGTTCACGAGAGTGAACAAAACAGACATAGACTCCTCCCTTACGGAGCTTACAGTCTAGTGGGGGAGACAAACATTTAAAAACACAGCAAAAATTTATAATGGCAAATATGTAAGTATGAAGTCTTGTGAAGCAGAAGAATAGGACATAATGCCAGCCGGGGACAGGACCTAATTTAGATGGGCTTAGGAGCCTCTCTGAGGCTTGACAATTTTTTTTTTTTTTTTTTTTTTTTTTTGAGATGGAGTTTCGCTCTTACTGCCCAGGCTGGAGTGCGGTGGTGCGATCTCAGCTCACTACGACCTCCACCTCCCGGATTCCAGTGATTCTCCTGCTTCAACCTCTCAAGTAGCTGGGATTACAGGCGTGTGCCACCATGCCTGGCTAATTTTGTATTTTTAGTAGAGATGTGGTCTCACCATTGAGGCCAGGCTGGTCTCGAACTCCTGACCTCAAGCGATCCACCCGCCTCGGCCTCCCAAAGTGCTGGGATTACAGGCATGAGCCACTGTGCCTGGCCTTCACATTTGAGCTGAGATGGGAGGAAGGATGTTGGTGAGGGGAAGTGGAAGGAGAAGAGCATACCAGGCCGAGGAAACAACTGGTGCAAGAGCTCCCAGCCTGGTTACCGAGAGGCAAGGGGTGGAAGCTCGTACCTGGGAAACGAGGTGTCGCAAGCCGAGGCTCAGAGGCAGGGCCAGGTCATGGAAGAACATTTGCAAAAATCCTAAGAGCAGTGTGTATCAGCCAGTATCAGCTACAACTGGAAATCACAGAGCCCTGAATGACAGTGATCTTAAATAAGACAAAGTTATTTCTCCCTCAGGATGAAATCTGTAGGCAGTAGGAGATCTGTACCTGGTCCACCCAGGGCTGGCACGGCAGCTCCGGGATGTCATCAAAACAGACTCCTCCAGCTCTCTGCTCTGCCCTGCCAGCTGACACAGGAGGAATAATTAATCCCCAGTGGAACATTATGAGGAGAAGAACTGAGAATAGTAATATAAAGCTAAATGTTTGTTTTATAGAGAGTCAATAGATAATGTCTAAAGTTGAAAATAAAGGCTGGGTAGTATGGCTCATGCCTGCAATCCTAACACTTTGGGAGGTTGAGACAGGAGGATCACTTGAGCCCAGGAGTTTGAGGCCAGCCTGGACAACAGAGTGAAACCCCGTCTTTGCAAAAAATAAATTAGCCAGCTCTGGTGGTGTGTGACTGTAGTTCCAGCTACTTGGGAGGCTGAGGCAGGAGGATCACTTGGGCCCAGGAGATTCAGGCTGCAATGAGCCATAATCACGCCACTGCACTCCAGCCTGAGCAACAGTAAATGAATAGATGATTGATTGATAGATAAAAGATAAATAAGTAAATTAATAAAAATAGTACCTATATTGATATTTTAAAATCTATCATCTATGTATCTATCATCTATTTTATGTACAGAAGTTGCTACCAGAGGCCAGGCGTGGTGGCTCACGCCTGTGATCCCAGCACTTTGGGAGGCCGAGGCAGGAGGATCACAAGGTCAGGAGTTCGAGACCAGCTTGGCCAGCATGGGGAAATAATGTCCCTACCAAAAATACAAAAAATTAGCCAGGTATGGTGGCGCGTGCCTGTAGTCCCAGCTACTCTGGAGGCTGAGGCAGGAGAATTGCTTGAACCCAGCAGGCGGAGGTTGCAGTCAGCCAAGATCGCACCACTGCACTCCAGCCTGGGTGACAGAGTGACACTTCGTCTCAAAAAAAAGAAGAAAAAAAGAAGTTGCTACCAGAAGTGAAAAAACAAGAATGACTTGTTTGTAATTGGGTGGGATTTGAGGGGCAATGGCGTTGGGGTCTGGCTTCCCGGGCTCTGGTCTCCCCAAGCCTGTCTAGTGGTGAGCTTCCGTTCAGCTTCCTTTGCTGGTCCATTATTTGGACCTTTCTTGAAATGGAAAGGCCAGCAGAGCGACTCCGACCACCTCCTTCTGCTTCAGGAGCTGCCTTAGTGGACTGGGTCCCTCTCAACCGAGGCAAATCCGAGCTGCGTTGTTAAGTTTCAGTGGCGGATACAGGATGTCTGGAATTCAGTGGGATGGCAGTGTCTGTCTTGAAGAGGCTCTTGGTGTTTGGGCTGGAGCTATCTCTGGACAGGAGGCGCCCCCTACTGACACCCAGAGGCCCTGGAAACTCACTTCCCATGAGGCACTGTCTGATCTCAGAACTGACGGGGTTCAGAAATGGCCCTTTCTCATTATTTCCAAAGGGCCTCAGGGGACACACCACACACGAGGGTGAAGGACCCTCAACCTGGAATTTGAGACACATTCCTCATGGTAGAGTTTCAACAGGACATGACCACATGGATTTCTGGGCTGAGTTAGTGTCCAGTCAACCGCTGTGGCCACTGGACTTTTTTTTTTACGAGATTGAGTCTCGCTTTGTCACCCAGGCTGGAGTGCAGTGGCACAATCTCGGCTCACTGCAACCTCCGCTTCCAGGGTTCAAGCGATTCTCCCGCCTCAGCCTCCCGAGTAGCTGGGATTACAGGCATGTGCCACAACACCTGGCTAATTATTGTATGTTTAGTAGAGACAGGGTTTCGCCATGTCGGCCAGGCTGGTCTTGAACTCCTAACCTCAAGTGATCCTCCCACCTCAGCCTCCCAAAGTGCTAGGATGACAGGCGTGAGCCACCGTGCTTGGCCCGGCCACTGGCTTTTGAGTGGTTGGAGTAGTGCACCCAGGCTCAGCATGGGACACTTTCCCGTGGAGTCCAGCCAGCTGACAGTTCTGACCAAATTAAATACTCTGGTTTCACACTAAACTGCCTTGATTCCACCAAACCCCTGAGAAAGATTCTCATCGGAACAAAGCTGTGGACAAAGCCAGGGTCCTCCCTAAGACTCACCCACTTCAAGGCAGGCAGAATGCCCATGGGGGAGAAGCCCTGCCTGGTCATGGGCCCATGCTTGCAGTGGTCCACAGGAGCCTGCACCCTGCTTCCAGCCAACAGAAGCAATCTATTCCTACCTGTAGTGGATGCTGCTGGTGCCCTGCCCAGATGCCCTTTACCGTGGGGAACCCATCCCCCAGGCGCTGTTAGTTGGTAGCAACTCACAGCTGCCCCTTCTCTGAAGCATGCTGAGGTAGCTCAGAGAATAAGAATCAACTGCTCCAGAAACATACATTTTGAAGCATTGTCCTGAGCCAAATGGAAGCCACCTCATCCGGGAGGCAATCCCCACTTCCACTCTTAATCCTTGCCCCCATCCTTGGCCCATGACTAGCACTGCTACAAAAGGCTGTCCTTGCTTCACCTCAAAGTGGAAGGAACTCCATGGGAGAGTTTGGGCTCTAGAGTGTGTCTGTGGGATCAGACTAAGGCCAAGCCCCAGCTGAGACCACACTGCTGCTTCTTCCCCTGGCCCTATTCTGCCTCCCTTATCCCCTTCTCCCAAGAACACTCCCCCAATAAATCACTTGAACAGACTCCCCATCTCAGGCTAAGGAATCTGCATAAGATCCATCAGGCATCCTGCTGTGCTGGTGCTCGCTGACAGAGAAATTTCACTGGGACTCTTCTTTTCTTTGCTTTCTTTCTCTTCTTTCTTTCTTTCTTTGTTTCTTTCTTTCTTTTCTTTCTTCTTTCTCTCTCTCTTTCTTTCTTTCTTTCTTTCCTTTCCTTCTCTTTCTTTCTTTCTTTCTTTTTCTTTCTCTCTCTCTCTTTCTTTCTTTCTTTCTTTCTCTCTCTCTCTCTTTCTTTCTTTCTCTTTCTCTCTCTCTCTCTTTCTTTCTTTTTTTTTTTTCAGGATCTTGCTGTATTGCCCAGGCTGGAGTGCAGTGGTGTTATCATGGCTTACTGCAGCCTCAAACACCTGGGCTCAAGCAATTCTCTCACCTCAGCCTCCCAAGTAGCCAGGACCACAGGCATGTGTTACCATGCTGGTGGCTCATCTTTTCTTTTCCGTCTTTTTTTTTTTTTTTGGAAATAGAGCCTTGCTCTGTCGCCCAGGCTGCAGTACAGTGGTGTGATCTTGGGTCACTATAACCTCTGCCTCCTGGGCTCAAGCAATTCTCCTGCCTCAGCCTCCCGAGCAGCTGGGACTACGGGCATGCACCATCATGCCCACCTAATTTTTATATTTTTAGTAGAGACTGGGTTTCACCATGTTGATCAGGCTGGTCTCAAACTCCTGACCTCAAGTGATCTGCCCGCCTCAGCCTCCCAAAGTGCTGGGATTACAGGTGTGAGCCACTGCGTGAGGGCTCATCTTTTCTATCATGGCAAAATGTATATCCTTGGAGCAGTTGGATCCTTATTCAGGGTATGGGACTGACTGGCCAGTAAATCAACCCTTGCAGAATTCACACTGGGTCTTACCCAGGAAGTCATTCAGAGACACGGTAACCCTGATGACACAGAGTCTGACCAGAGAACACAGTCCACAGCAGTAGAGTCCAAGTGTGGGTCCAGAATCCATCCTGCCTGCCATGCAGCTGATGAGATGGTCACATGGGGCAGACACCTCAAGAGCTAGCTCAGATCTTCCAAATACTAGCACGCAGCGCGGTGGCCCCTGGCTTTACCTCAGGCTGGCCAACTTCTCAATAGTTGCTCCCTTTCGGGTACTGGCTCCCCCATCATACTCCCCCATAGAGGACAGGTAGGGGAAACAGTGGCCAGTGCCTACCTCACTGGGTTATTGTGAGGGTTCATTGAGATAGTGCAGGTAAGGCTCTTATCACAGAGCCCGGCATCTGCCAAGCTCTTAACTGTGCCAGCTGGTACCATTGTTGTCACCATCTCCTGGAACTACAGGATCCATCTCAGGGCCCCTCACACACTGCTCTTCCCCTCCAACCTGGAAGCTCCGGTGCCTCTCCATTTCCTGAGGTTGGGGTGGTTAACAAAGCTCTTTGCCCAAGCCTCTGAGTACTACCTTTCCAGCTCTCATCCCTGTGGGGACCAGCACTGCCCTGGGGAAGGAGACTGGTGGGAACCAACAGGAAATGCTACAGCTGAGGCTCCCGGCCCATGAGCTGGCCAGTATTGAGCTTCTGTGATGGGTCAGATCTCCACGGCCACAGAACTGAGGGAACTGGACACAGCCCTTGGAATCAGGAACCTTGCTTCTACAGGCATAGTGAAATGGAAAGGAGTGTTTCCAAGTGAGTCATGGTGTCTGATTGGCAGGCCCATCCAGGAACAACAGTGAGAGTACCAGTGAGAGTAGAGCGAAAGACGCAGCCACGCCCTTGACTCCATGGCAGGACACTAGTGGTGGAATTCCACCTGGGGGGTAGGGGACGAGATGTGCTTGGAGAGTTTCAGTGTCTGAATATGGGATGTGACAGTCACAGGTGTCCATTTTTGTTCTACCTAACAATTGTATTTAATTTGTGATGCCCTACTTGTCAGCACTTCTGTATGGACCCTGCTGGTCTTTGGTAGATTTGTTTTCCTGGATCCTGCCAGGAGGCCTTAAGTCCTCTTCATGATTACTCCTGTAAAAATATCTGGCTTCACCCTAAGGCTCAGTGAGGGCCACATCAGACCACTTCTCTGACAGGGGGAGAAGATGGAACAATCAAGGAATTATTTTTGCCTGTATAGCGAATCAGCTTATCAACTGTGACTTGATCAATAAGGCAATGGAGATCCAAATTAATAGTCTCCACAGCCCCTGCCAATAGCTGGAGGAAGTGTACTTTAGAAGGAAGATATAGCCTTTAGTATAAAACCTATAATAGACAGGGACATCATCCCTGAACCCAACAGCATAACATGAATTAAGACCCTTGGTTTGCAGAACATCTTGATCTGGATCAAACTGAAAAGGAACTATCTCAATTTCTCACTATATGAAAAGCTGATATGAGGCTGGACACAGTGGCTCACACTTGTAATCCCAGCACTTTGGGAGACCGGGGCAGGAGGATCACTTGAGCCCAGGAGTTCTAGACCTGGGCAACATGGTAAGACCCTGTCTCTACAAAATAAGTAAATAAATAAATATTAGAACAACTGGGATGAAATTTTTTACAAAAGAAAAAAATGTTAGCCGGCATATGGTGCACAGCTGTAGTCCCAGCTACTCTGGAGGTTGAGGTGGGAGGATTGCTGGGAGGTCGAGGCTGTAGTGAGCTGAGATTGCGCCACTGCATGCCAGCCAGGGAGACAGAGTGAGACCCTGTCTCAAAAAATAAATAAATAAAATGCTAATATGAGCTGGAGAGGCAAGAGGAATAGAAGGTAAAAACAACAACAAGGGAAATACACTTTATAAGTACAATCGATTAAATATTAAATATTTGGGAACAGTGATCTCTGAACTGCTTTCACCCTGCCTGGTGGCCTTAAGCACTCCTGCACGTGGGACCAGGCATCCTAATTCTACGAGGCCTCCTGTTGCTGCCGTAGATGAGCCCCAGACTCGGCCTTTCATTTTGTATTGGATAATGACCACAAGTGCCCAGATGTTCTCAGCGAGTACAGTGGGTCAAGGAGTAAACTATATCGGAGACCGTTGGATAATCATGCCAAGCGGGCTGGGGGGTTCCAGCCTTTGGGGTACTGGAATGCTTTCTTCCCCTGAGACCAGCTGAACTAGCTCTGTAGTTGCCAGGAGAGCAGTGTGCTCTAACACTTGGGCTAGTCTGTTCCCACAGGAAAACTAGAAGAGTTACAAGCGAAGAGTATAAAAGCCCAAGATATTTCTTTAGTCTTTGTATTTAGCTCTATGTCATCAATTTTTTTTTAAACAGGGTCTCACTCCTGTCGCCCAGGCTGGAGTGCAGTGGTGTGATTATGGTTCACTGCAGCCTTGACTTCCGAGGCTTAAATGATCCTCCCACCTCAGCCTCCCGAGTGGCTGGGATTACAGGTGCACACCAACACACCTGTCTAATTTTTTCTATTTTTTGTAGAGACAGGGTCTCCCTATGTTGCCCAGGCTGGTCTTGAAGTCCTGGGCTCAAGCGATCTACCTGCCCCTTGGCCTCCCAAAGTGCTAGGATTATTGCTACTCTCCAATATTTCTACTACAGACTACGGGAAGTCCATTTTTCAATGCCAAATGCAGAAGAAAAAGTTCTACGGATGCCCTTTCTGCCAATCATTCCAGGTTTAAGAGAGAGGAGCGATGAGGTCAGGTTCATGGAACTTGACGAGGGATGAGCCTCTTTATTTGTCCAGTGCTTGGATACACGAATCAATGCAATGAAAGACCTCACCTGTGAAGAGCTAGGAAATGAATGTGGGCAGAATCATGAGAAGAAAATAAAGAGATTGCTGAGGAACTCTTCTGATAGTTCTTGTGCTTTTTGAATGTTTCACTCACTACTTATAAAATATCCTATTACGTCAGAGCCTGGCGAGAAGAGATTCTCTCCAACTCTTTGACTAATAATTCCCTAAAACAGGAGGTGGCCTGCAGAAGAACTAAAACCAGAAAAGTTAGGTGGTTGCCTCTGAGGAATGGGACAGAGTTGCAGGGGCGGAGCAGCCCCTTTACTGTCAACCCTTCTGAGCTCTGCTGGATGGTGAGGGAAATTATCTGTGCATATTTATGTGGTCCTCTGCCCACTCTGCCCCGGCCTGGCTCAGCTCTAGGTCTTACTCAGCGGGCCCCAGCGGGTGTGCCGGGCCTCAGAGACTGTCTCCTAAGGAAACAGGCCACCAAGAAGCCCAGGGACATGCTGAGGTCCCACAGCTGGATGGGCACAGCCGGGACACCTGAGGTCCTGCAGCTGTTGGTCTTTCCCTGGGGTCTCCACCCCAATCTATCCAGCCTCCCAACTCCCCAGCCTGTGGCTTTTCGCCAAATTCCACCTGAAAAGACGGCTTGGCATCTGGGGGCTGGGATCCCTGCTGGCCATGCCTCCTTGAGAGGAGGAGCAGGGGAGAAGCCTGGAGTCTCCTGGCCTGGAGGAGGGGAGCAGTGTCAGGACAGTCCTGGATGGGACCTGTGACAGCAATGACACCTGCCAGCCTGATGCTGCTGGACTCCCTGCCAGGTACTTCCTAAGCAGGAGCGCATTGACTCCTCATAGGTTCTATTACCTACCCCCAAATAAGGCAGCAAGTTAACTTTGACAGGCAGGAGTAGAGACCTTTGAGCTCCAAGCTCAAGGTCCACCTCAAGACACACAGCCCATTAAATCCTTGTTGTAGAGATTAGGGCCTACAATGATGTGAAGGTTATAAGCTGCAGTGTCGAGAATGTTTCGAAGCAAGCATGGTTGCTGCCGGACGTGTTGTGTTCCTGGCTTCCCTCTGGATGCTGACAGAAACAAGGGTGAGAGGAAAGGACAGTAGGAAAGGAGGGAAGGCAGGACTGGAGAAAGGAGGGGAAGAGGGTAGCACAGGGCAAAGTGGAAAAGCAGGTAGCGTCCTTTTTTTCTTCACTAGGGCTTGGTGAAGACCCCTTCGAGGACAGCTCCGGGCCCATCCCTGTGGTGGCCACCCGTGAAGACAGGAGTCCTGCTCAGAGACATCATTTAGTTTTCTTTTCTTTTTTTGAGGTAGAGTCTCGCTCTGTCGCCCAGGCTGGAGTGCAGTGGTGTGATCTCTGCTCACTGCAGCCTCCACCTCTCAGGTTCAAGCAATTCTCCTGCCTCAGCCTCCCGAGTAGCTGGGACTACAGGCACCTGCCACCATGCCTGGCTAATTTTTGTATTTTTAGTAGAGAGGGGGTTTCACCATGTTGGCCAGGCTGGTCTCGAACTCCTGGCCTCGAGTGATCTGCCCACCTTGGCCTCCCAAATTCTGGGAGAACAGGTGTGAGCCACCGCGCCCCCCCTTCTTTTTTTTTTAAAGGTAGAGTCTTGCTCTGTGGCTAGTTTTCAATCAAGGTAACACATGGGGTCTCAACAGTGTGTGGAACTCTGCTAGAAAAATCAAATTATAAGAACACTGTTACTGTGTGATCCCCTGTTGGAAAATGAATAACATAAAATAATATACATTTAGGAAAAAAAAGTGGAGAAAAGGCCAGGCACAGTGGCTCATGCCTGTAATCCCAGCACTTTGGGAGGCCGAGGCAGGTGGACCACCTGAGGTCGGGAGTTCGAGACCAGCCTGACCAACATGGAGAAACCCCATCTCTACTAAAAATACAAAATTAGCCAGGCATGGTGGTGCACGCCTGTAATCGCAGCTACTTGGGAGGCTGAGGCAGGAGAATCGCTTGAACCCAGGAGGCAGAGGTTGCAGTGAGCCGAGATCACACCACTGCACTCCAGCCTGGGCAACAAGAGTGAAACTCCCTCTCAGAAAAAAAAAAAAAAAAAAAAAAAAAAAGGAGGAAAATGCCCCACAAACTCAATAGCGGTCATCCCTGGGGGCTCAGATTCCGGGGATTTTAACTTCCCTCATTCTGTATATTTCTCTAATGTTTAAATATTTAATGATACACTTGTAATGCTTTGGTAATTCAAATGACAGATGAAGAAAAAATGTTTTCAAAAAGAGAGGGTATCCATCCACCATCCTCTCCAAACTTCCAAAACAACCAGGATGTGCCGGTACTAGGAAGTATTTATGCATCATAAAGGATTTTGTCCTGAGCGCGTACCATTAATTATTAAAGAGATGTTGTCAATCCCATCAGATGAGTTTAATGTTTAGTTTCAGGATTGAAAAACTAAAGCGTTCAGCCCTTCACTTTGCACACTGTTGGCTTAGGTATTCATTTAACAAAGATGAAATGAAGGGGAAATGGTGTGATTTGGTTTTGTTTTCTTGACAGACCTGAAACACTTTTACTATTTCTGACAGCTACACTGCTTTCCTCATTTTCCAGCGTAGGAAAATTGGTTGCTGTTATAATAAATCCCCATCTAGTGAGAAAGGGAGATAGAGCAAGATGCAAAATGAAAGATAAAATGCAAAAAGCTAACAGCCTGGCTGGAGAAAGGAGGCCATGGGAGGGAAGGAGCGGGAGGGAAATAATCACATAGTTGGCTTCCTGGAAGAAGCGGCCCTAGTAGGCTTGGAAGAGGTCAGTTTGGGAACTGGGGAGAGGGCAGAGGAGGGCATCTCTGATGGAGAAACAGCAGCCAGTGGGCAGGAGCTGCAGGGAGCCAGGTTGCAAGTGGGCCTGCTTCCTGTATTCCTGAGACCGGGTTGGGGTCCCCACCCTGGCTGTGGCCCTGGCCTCTGGGGAGGCGCTGGGCAGAACCGGGTGGCAGGGCCCAACCTACTCCGACCCTGGACTCTGCCCAGGAATTTCTGCTGAAGTGACAAGGCAAGCCAGAGCAAAAGCAGGTTGGACCCAGCTTGTCCCCACAGAGACGTGTGCTTCCCTCTCTCTCTGAGAGCGACCTGCTAACCGCAAATACGTGAGTAGAAACAGGGCCCTGCCTCTGTGTGCGCTGCTGTGTGTCTGTGTGTGAGCCGGGGCATTTCCAGGCTCTGCCTGTGTGTGTGCACACACGTGCACGGGTCTCTGAGTATGTCAGCCTAACTGGGCTGGCATTTGGATGGAGTAGGGCACCACCCAAGGGGAGAAAAAGGAGCGGGAACAAGAGAAGGGAGAGACGAGGTGTTAGTTACCACTCTTATTTACAGATGAGCTTAAGCCTATGAACTGAGCTTCAGCAAAAAATGAACTATATTGATTCTTGCAATGGAAAGTCCAGGAGTAGGATTGGTTTCGGGTATAGTTGGATGCAGGGACTGGAATGATGCCTTTAAGGATGTCGCACCTCCATCTTTCAGAGATGGAAAAGTAGAATACAATGAAGATCTTGCTTAATGGTAATAGTTTTAACCAGTTGTAAGGAATGATGAAAGCTAGGTCCTCTCTTCAGAAAAATGCCTGTATCAGATACATATACATGCTGTATATAATTCCTTAGTTTCCTTCCCTATGAAGTGGGCAGAATTTGCTGTTTCTGCCTGGAACTCCCAGAGTTCACAGGGACTTGCCTCTTACAGGTTCAGGTGTGGGTGCAGGCTGGGGTGGCGGCTCACGCCTGTAATCCCAGCACTTTAGGAGGCTGAGGTGGAAGGACTGCTTGAGCCCAGGAGTTGGAGACCAGCCTGTGCAACATAGGGAGACCCTAGAAAAAGGAAGGGTACCTCCTCCATGTGCTGAGAAGTCAAGGTTGCGGTCCCAGTCACAAGGAGGGGTGAGCTCTGGGATGGCATAGGTGGCCCCCAGGCAGGGCTCTGGCTGTGCCAGGCATCTGCTCCCCCCACTCAGTCCTCTCCCCCTTCCCCAGGCCCCTAAACTGGGCCCTGCCTGGCCTCCCTTTCAGCGTTGGGCCCTCCCTGATTTGTCTTTCAGCTGGAAGGTCTGGGACATGGAGAACCACCCCTCAAGACGAAGAGAATCCATCTCTCTCACATCTGTGGCCAAGGGTCTGGAGAACATGGGGGCTGATTTCTTGGAAAGCCTGGTCTGTACCCTTCCCCATCAGTCATCCCGACCCCTCAGCCTCTTTGGCTTGAGCCCAGCTGCCGAGGTGATGAGGCTTTTGTTCACCACCTTCCCTCACACCCCATTCTTCTGCCCCCTCCTCACCTCTTTGCTCGCACAGTTATGAACCTCCCAGTGTGTCGGCCTCCTCAACACAAGGCAGCCCCCTTTATTTCACTCATTAAACATTGACTGAGCACGTACTGTGTGCACTATAGTCTGAAAGTCCTAGTCTGAAAGGGCAGGGCAGGCTCCAATGAGGAAGTGACATTCGAGCTGTGACCTACAGAATGAGAATCAAAACCAGATGATGGGGAAAGGGGGTCTCTAAGGAAATCTCAGCCTTCAAGGAGCCTTGTCCTTGCTTTCAAGTGGCCAGGTCAGGTCGAGGCACACCACCCAGAACTCGGAGCCTGGTAGGACAGCCTGCACGCTCCCAGCCTCCTCTGACAAAGCCCCCTCCCCTTCACTGCCCTTGTCTCTTGGGGTGCTCCTTTCACGCTGTCATCTGCAAGAATACCCGCCCCCCACCCAAAACAGCTCCACAGACTGGGGGGTGCATGGTGCCCTGAGGTCATATGATGAGGTAGCCCTGCCTGGGGCCTCCCTTACAGGCCTCGCCTCAGCCCCTCTCAGTCACAGCTGGGCCGCAGGTGTCTGTCCCTGCACAGACCATGAGCTCGCTGAGGGCAAGATGTGTCTGGCAGAGCCCTGCACACAGTAGGTGCTCAGTGCCTGCCTTGCAGAATTCAGTTTAGTAGCCTTCTAATTCCTCCCTGTGCCCCAGCCCAGTCCCCTTCTCAGCCAGGGTCTCACCGTGGCCCCCCACCCCCAGCTGTAAGTTCCTGTGGGTGGGGAAGGGGCAGGCTGACCTGACGGCCCCCTGCTGGTTGTAGGAGGAAGGTCAGCTCCCTAGCAGTGACTTAAGCTCCACAGAGATCAGGAGCAGCTGGAGCGAGGCGGCGCCGAAGCCCTTCTCCAGATGGTAGGTGATCTCTGCAGAGACAAGGGCGGGCCTGGGGTGGAGGCTGCTTGGGAACAGGATGGGGAGCCGGGCCTCCTGGCGGATGGGAGCTGGGGGGACGTGAACCTTTGTTGAAGGAAGGAATAAAGGCGCTTTAGCTAACACGCACAGGCACATGAGCCTCGAGGGTGAGCCAAGTCACAGGCTCCCCACCGGCTTTTGAGCAGCTGAAATGAAATCCCATCAGGAATCCCAGTATGTACCGCGGGGCCTGCCCTGAACCAGCCAGGCCTCCCTCTCAACCTCCCCCTTCTGCCTTCTACCCCCATTCAGTCTCTGGGGTACCTCGGGGAGTCTGAAGACTCCGGTTAAAAATCCTGAACTGGGCAAGGTCCCTGATTTCACACAGGGAGGTAGAAGCCCAGAGAGGGGAAGGGGCCAGCTCAGGTGGCATAGGCAGCGAGTGTCTGAGGTGAGCCTAGAACTCCGCCTCCCGATGCCTGGGCCATCTGGGTCCTTGCTGGCCAGATCCGGAGCTGAGGACACCGTGATGGGCAGGGGGTGGTGGTGGGGGAGGGATTCTGTCTCTCTGCCTGGGCAGGGGGTATGGGAAGAATGCCTCCTCCACCCTCTCAGGAGGTGGGAGGTGGGGACTCAGAGGGGGTGAGGCTCCTTAAAATGGCAGCTGGTGGGTGGATTCCAATTAGCATTGATTGGGAATCTACTCAGTGTGTGTCCCATGAGCAGGTGGATGAACAACAGGGGAGGGAAGGCAGCCATCCGTGGTTTTCTTTTTTCTTTTCTTTTCTTCTCCTTTTCTTTTCTTTCTTTCCTTTCTTTTCTTTCTTTCTTCTTTTTTCTTTCTTTCTCCCTTCCTTCTTTTCTTTTTTCTTTCTTTCTCTTTCTTGCTTGCTTTCCCTTCCTTCCTTCCTTTCTCTCTCTCTCTTTTTTTTTTTTTAGGCAGGTCTCACTCTTTTGCCTGGGCGGGAGTGCAGTGGCATGAACCCCTCTTGGGCTCAGGCGATTCTCCTGCCTCAGCTTCTTGAGTAGCTGGGATTACAGGCGCATGCCACCATGCCTGGCTAATTTTTGTATTTTTGGTAGAGACGGGGTTTGTCATGTTGCCCAGGCTAGTCTCGAACTCCTGGGCTCAAGTGATCCACCCTCCTGGGCCTCCCAAAGTGCTGGGATTACTGGTGTGAGCCACCTCGCCCCCCATCGGCCACATTTCTGTATGTTGATGAGGTTCTGCCTTTTCAGTGAACTTCCTCCCGAGCCCTGGAGGCAGAGACTATCACTGGGGTAGTGGGGCCTGTGGGTGCTGCCATAGAGGCAGGAAGGCCTGAACCATTTCTACGTTTGCCCTGGGCTGGGGTTGCCCTGCAGCCCTGTGGGGATGTCAAGGCAAGCCCTGGCTTGCCCCTGTTGCCACTTTACCGGGGACATACCTGAGTGGAGGTTCTGAGGATCTCCCCCAGGTGGGGTCTGCTCATGCACTCATGGACCCTGCTGGTCCTGTTCCCAGGAGGAACTTGCAGCCAGCCCTGAGAGCCGGAAGCTTCTGCAGGGAGCACATGCAGCTGTTTCGATGGATCGGCACAGGCCTGCTCTGCACTGGTGAGGCTGGGGCCCAGCATTACCCAGGACACAATGACTCCTGCCTCAGCTATCCATGTCTCAGGGCAGGGTCATTCACTCACCCAGTCATTCAACAAACGGTTGTTGAGCACCAACTCAGGTCCAGCTCCCTTGCCAGGTACTGAGGCATCTGTTAAGCCAGGCCAGATCTTGTTCCCAAGGCACTCCCTCATCAGTAAGGGAGGCGGAAGAAACAGTCCTACATAATGCAGCATGTCATCTGGGAGCACCAAGGAGGAATGGGGGATGGTCAGGGAGGACTTCCAGGAGGAGGTGACATTGGAGTCTCACAGGCTAAGTAAGAGTTAGCCAGGTGGAGAGGAAGGATACTAAGGAGGGCAAAGGCACTCCACACAGAGGAGTCACAGGAGCAAAGGTGAAAACTGGCAGGGTGTGGGTTTCGATAAAGTTTGACGTCTGCACTGTAAGGTCTGGAGGGTAAAGTTCTAGACAAGGAGTGCCAGGGGATGGGGCTGGAGGGATAGGAAAGCGCCCAGGATGGGGAGTGGGTAGAGATATGGGAGGATGCTCGGGGACTTGGATTTTACCCTCAAGGCCAGAGAGAGCCACTGAAGGGTTTGAACAGGGAAGCGTCAAGGTGGAATTCACACTGTGGGACACTGGGAGGAGGGCAGGAAAGATGAGGAGACGGAGACATTGAGGGCTGCAGTGCCTGTGTGAGCATGAAGCTGTGGAAGGTGGGCGGGGCAATGGAAGAGGTCCTAGAGAAGCAATGCTAGCTGCACTTGGCCCCAGGGGCCTGCTTGGGTGACGGAAGGATGATGGTGCCTTCCACAGAGCTAGAGAACATGCGTGCAGGAGGGAGTCTTGGCAGGAAGGGGATAATTAGGATAGTTTGTTGGAGGTGCCACTGCCAGGCCATCTGAGGGAGAGAGGAGGCTCCCCAGGCACACTTGGAGAATGAATTGAGAAGTGGGTCAAGGACAGAAGCCTGGAGACCAGCCACACAGAAGGGGTTAGCGGCAGCCAAAGGAGCAAGGGTTTCAAGGAGGAAAAGATCAGCAGCATCTCTGCAAGACCCGCAGGACAAAAACTGAGCCACGTCCACCGATTTAGGGACAAGGAGGCCACTGGTGACTTAGGGTGTAGGTGCAAAAACTGAATTGGAGCAGACGGGAGATGAGGCTGTGCAGACAGCAAGTGTAAATGGCTTTTTGGATCAATTTTTATAAGATCAGGCGGGGAGGCTGAATGGGCAGGGTGTGACCCAGTGTCAAGGATGGGCATGAGTTTGGGGTGGGAGACACTTTGTGTGTACAAGCTGAGGTGGGGAATTTGTAGAAGGAATGTGAAGGAATGGGAGATGAAGAGATGTCCGATGGAGCAAGGTCCCCTGGCACGGAGTAGAAAAGCTCCCCACCCCACGGGGAGGAGTGGGTCTTTGCAGGAGCAAGCTCACCTCATCCTGACAGGTTGGAATTAAAGAGGGGCCAGGCATGGCAGATGGTTCATGCCTGTAATCCCAGCACTTTGAGAGGCTGTAGCGGGAGGATTGTTTGAGCCCAGGAGTTTGAGACCAGCCTGGGCCACACAGCAAGACCCCACCTCTACAAAAAGTTTTAAAAATAAAAATAAATTTTAAAAAAAGAAAAAGGAAGATGGGTACAGATGCAGAGGTTATTATAGGTGCTCTGGAGGGGAGGGGCAGTGAGAGAGGTGACAGCAATGACCTGGTCTGCTTGGTGAACTTGAAAGCAGGGTCAACTGCTGAGATGGGGTGAGTCCATGTCCCTCACAGCTTCCTTCTAGAGATGGTGACGTCCACCTTTGGCAGGGTCTGAAGCCAGGGCCATCTCTGTTTCCTTGGCTGCCTCCTTCACTCAGATCTGATTTGTTTCTCTTAAAGAACAATTGAATTCTCTCCAGTAGAGAATGAAAATTACTCCTCTCATCCTGTTTCCATGTTTGCCATGGCTGTCAGGAATGCAATCTGAATCATTAAATGATCCCTTGCAATGGTCAGCAGTGACTTTCTCTGTTTCTGGGTGACTTTGATTTCTCTGGCTTTTCAGTATCTTTATTACATCACCTCTTTCCTGGGGAGGCTGTTTACAGATGTTCTGGGAACAGCTGTGATAGAGAAATGAAGCTCATATTCTCAGGACTTGGCCCCTGAGCTGTGACAGTGGCTTGCTCACCTTAGGTAGGCCTTCTTCATGGGTGCAGCATCAGCCCTGGCACCATTAGACTAACAAGGATGGCCTTGGTGTCCCCAGTCTTAGAAGAAGGTGATGCCTCTTGCCAGCTGTCCCAGCCAAAGTCCCAGGGAGGTCTTCAAGGAGCTTAGCTCAGGTCCTGCCCGTCCCCAAACCAATCCCTGCGAATGGATCCTAGATGAATAAAATACTTCCAAAAGCACTTCTGTCCTTGTGCCTCGCCTGGAGGACCCCTTCACACTGCCTCCTCTCCCTGAGTCCCCGTCCTGGCCTGCCCAGACCCCCCCAGCCTTCCTGGCCCACCCTGACCACAAAGCGCAGGTTCTGAGGCGCACAGACCTTCTTGGCCTCCTAGCCCCATGCCCTCCCTGTGTGAGGCACTCATCTCGGCTGGCCTCAGAGGCCTCACTCTCCAAGTGGGCATCACTGTAGACCCCACCTTGTAGGGGTCTTATGAGGATTCATTGTGAAAATGCATCTGAAGTGCTAAGCTCACCTCTTGGCGACCACGGAGCCTCTCCTTGGCCAGGTCCCCCTCCCCTGAACCCCCATGGCTGGTACCAGCAGCCCCAGCACCGCCCTGTGGGGCTCCACCCGTGTGTCTCAATGACACCCGTTCAGGTGGGAACTCCAGCCCACAAGCTTCCATGTGAGAGAAAGGCCATTTTATTCTTTGTAACTCAACTTATCTTCTACCTCAATTTTATCCCGTGAGTGACGGGAACTCAGTTTCTGTCCAGTTGGAACCTCCCTTCATCCCTTCCTCTGGGGGTCACTGGGGGGGCTTATGTATCATTACTCCTCAAGTGTCTCCTGACCTGTCCACTTCTCCAGCTGGTCCTGGGTCGTCTATCCTTGCAGGTGGCCATGGCGACTTCCTCTTCTCCATGGTAGGCTCATTCTGGTCTCCCGCCTCTCTCCTCTTCAGGCCTCTTATAGAGACTAGTTCTGCTGTTTTGGTGCCTGCAGAGCCTCACTGGCTTTCTAGGGCCCTGCTTGCCATGCACCACACGGGCACTACCCTCTCTGCAGTCCTGGGACCTCCCTGGGACTCGACCAGGAAGCCAGGCACAGGGCTTCACTGCTTGCAATGCTGCAAACACACTTGGCTTGGCGGCCTGGCCAGGCTCAGGCGCTTTCTCTGTGATACCAGTGTCCTGGTTATTGCCTGTAGCAGAGGGGTTGGGTAGAACTTACCTTTATTCGTGATGTTTCAGATCACATTTTTTATCCATGGCTATGAGTCGTTTCCATTCTTCGAGGATTCTGGATTCTGAAATTCAAAAGCCAGGGAGAGGCCGGGCACGGTGGCTTACTCTTGTAATCGCAGCACTTTGGGAGGCTGAGGCGGGCGGATCACTTGAGCCCAGGAGTTCAACACCAGCCTGAGCAATATGGTGAAACCCTGTCTCTACCAAAAATACAAAAATTAGCCAGCCATGGTGGTGGGCACCTGCAATCCCAGCTACTCGGGAGGCTGAGGCAGAAGGATTGCTTGGACCCAGGAGGTGGAGGTTGCAGTCAGCCGAGATCGCGCCACTGTACTCCAGCCTGGGCAACAAAGTGAGACCCTATCTCAAAAAAAAAAAAAAAAAAAAATCTAGGGAGAGACATCTCCCCCTCTGCTATCCATTCTCACGTGCCTTTCCTGATGGACTGGCTGAGTGGCTCAAAGGAGAGAAGGGCAAAAGGGGAAAGGAAACTCCAGGAAGCATGGTCATTGAAGAACATTTCAGAACACAGTCCGGGCACACATGTGTGAACTCCTTCATGGAGTAGCTGATGGGCTCATCTCCTTCCTCCGTGGGGCCTAGCATGGCGCTGGACCACAGCAGATGCTCCACTGATGCCCAGTGCCTCTTACTGTTTGGCTTCATGGCCTCCTTACACATCTCCCTCACATCTGGTAAGCACTTTACAGTTTGCAGGGCCCTTTCACAACGCCTTCTGCCAGTAACTCCTAACTACTTTTTGGCACAGTAGCGGTGGTTGTTTTTATTTCCAGATGAGGAAACAGGCTCAGTGAGGTTGGGTGACTTTCCTGCCCTCCACGCTCTGGGTGGAGTAAGGTGGAGTCCGTGGGCGGGGCTGCAGGGGTCTGAAGAGGTGGTGTCCTGGCCGTTGACCCCTCCTCTGTCTCGTCCCCCAGGGTTCGCTGCCTTCCTGCTGGTGGCCTGCCTTCTGGATTTCCAGAGGGCCCTGGCTCTGTTTGTCCTCACCTGTGTGGTCCTCACCTTCCTGGGCCACCGCCTGCTGAAACGGCTTCTGGGGCCAAAGCTGAGGCGGTTTCTCAAGCCTCAGGGCCATCCCCGCCTGCTGCTCTGGTTTAAGAGGTGAGTGAGCTCACAGCCCCGAGGCAGGGCAGGGCAGGGCCCATGAGCTGAGGGGTTGGCTCCAGGGTTATGGCCAGGGCTGGAGGAGGCAGGCTCTGTATCATGGAGAACTCTCTGGGGCCCCAGGGCAGGAGCTGGTGGGTGGCTTCAAACAAAGCAGCATCTTTGTGGTGTTTCACCAGTTCTTAGTCCCAGTTACAGCAGGTGACTGTGGTGGATGAAAACTGGACTCAACCGTTTCCTCCATTCAGGGATCCCAGCCCATGGAGCAAGGAGGGCCTGAATCAGTGCCTCCCTCAGATCACCTGGGCAGTGTGAGCCAAAAAGCCGCAGGGACCATCCCTGGAGTGGGATTCAGCAGGCGCGATCGGGGTCCAGGTGCTAGTAGTTCTCATTAGCCTCCAGGGGATTCTGATGTAGCCAGCAGCGTCCTTGGACAACAGTTTGAGATCTGCTGCTTTTCAAACTGGATTCCTTGGAGCGCTGGAAATCTCAGCGATGTCACAGGGTAGGAGAGGGAGACTGGGGAGGGAAAATTCAGACTTCCCGCCCAACCCACCATTTCACCAGGCAGCTCTAAATTTATGTGTTTTATAAGCCAAGGTTCACAAAAAAAGAAAATTTGCTGGGGGAAAAAAAACGGTTTCTATGGCTTAAAAAAAAAAGTCTGAGACCACCAATTTATTTCAGTACTCTATTTTGTTGATGAAGAAGCTGGTGACCAAAGATACCCAAAGACTAAGTCAGGGGGACGCAGGGGTACAGGGGTGCCTCTCACTTTCCCAAAGTGAGATCCACATACCACAGCAAAATGATTTGAGCCAGCCTGTGGATGAACACATTTAAAATTTTATTTATAAATACATTTACTGTTACATTTGACTTCTCTTTATTAAATACATTTGTAATTTTTTTTTGCAATGGTCTTCTATGACAAGTCATTGATAATGGTTTTCCACTTGAGGGACTGATAGGAAGTTTCCTTTAAAAAATGCATGCAGATAAACTGGACTTCATAAAAGCTAAAAACTTTTTGCTGCAATGCACACTATCAAAAAAGTGAAAAGACAACTCACGGAATGAGAGAAAAGATGTACAAATCATATGTCTGCATAAAGTGTATGCAGAATTACAACTCAACCATAAAAAGACAACCCATTTGAAGAATGATAAAAGGTTTTGCTATAGCCAAAAAGCTCATGAAAATGTGCTCAACATCAGTAGCCATCATGGAAATGCAAAGCAAAGCCACAATAAGATACCACTTCATATTCAGTCTGATGGCCATAATCAATAAGACAGATGATAACAAGTGTTGGCAAAGATGTGGAGAAATCGAAACCCTTAGACACTGCTGGTGGAAATGCGAAACAGTGCAGTTGCTTTAGAAAATGGTTAGGCTGGCCGGGCACGGTGGTTCATGCCTGTAATCCCAGCACTTTGGGAGGCCGAGGCGGGTGGATTATGAGGTCAGGAGTTTGAGACCAGCCTGGCCAACATGGCAAAACCCTGTCTCTACTAAAAATACAAAAATCAGCCAGGCATGGTGTTGGGCGCCTGTAATCCCAGCTACTCAGTAGTGAAAACTACCCATAAGTCTATAAACTGAAAAATGGATAAAGAAAATCTATATATCCATACAATAGAATATTATTCGGCCATGAAAAGGAATGTAGTATTGATAAATACTACAATAATGACAAACCTTGAGAACATCACGCTCAGTGAAAGAAACCAGTCTTGAAGAACCATATAGTGCATGATTCCATTTATATGAAATGTCCAGAATGGGCAAATCTGTGGAGACAGAGAGTTGATTAGTGACTGCTAGGGTGGATGGGAAGAAGAGGTGGTGACCGCCAGTAGTTTGGGGTTTCTCTTTGGGCTGATGAAAATATTCTAGGATTATGGTAATGGTTGCACAAATCTGTAACTGTACTAAAACCATTAAACCATACACTTTTGGCCAGGCGCAGTGGCTCACACCTGTAATCCCAGCACTTTGGGAGGCTGAGGTGGGTGGATCATGAGGTCAGGAGATGGAGACCATCCTGGCTAACAGGGTGAAACCCCATCTCTACTAAAAATACAAAAAAAAAAAAAAAAAATGCTGGGTGTGGTGGTACGCGCCTGTAATCCCAGGTACTCAGGAGGCAGAGGCAAGAGAATCGCTTGATCCTGGGAGGCGGAGGTTGCAGTGAGCTGAGATTGCACCACTGCACTCCAGCCTGGGTGACAGAGCAAGACTCTGTCTCAAAAAAAAAAAAAAAAAAAAACCAAACCAAACAAATAAACAAACAAAAATACACTTTAAAAAATTGCTGCATAATATTGTTAGATTGGTGCAGAAGTAATTTTGGTTTTGCTGTTATGCAATAAATTTTGCACCAACCTAATAAATGTGCATAGTTTCAGGGTACATGTGATAATTTAATACATTCATATAATTTGTAAAGATCAAATCAGTGTACTTGGGATATCCATCAACTTAAATATTTGTCTTTCTTTATGTTAGAACTATTCAAATTCTCCTAGCTATTGTGGAATATGCAATACATTATTGTACACTGTAGCCACCTTACTGATCTATCTGTCACTAGGTCTTATTTCTTCTCTCAAACTGTATATTTGTACCCATTAGTCAACTTCTCATCATCCCGCCTCCCTCCTCCCCTTCAGAGTCTCTGGTAACCACCAAACTACTGTCTATCTTCATAAGATCTACTTTTTAAGCTCCCACACGTGAGTGAGAACATGCAATATTTGTCTTTCTGTGCTTGGCTTATTTCACCTAACATAATGACCTCCAATTCCATCTATGTTGCTGCAAATAACAGGATTTCATTGGTTTTTATGGCTGAATAATATTCCATTGTGTATATATACCACATTTGCTTTATCCATGCATCTGTTGATGGGCACCTAGGTTGATTCCATATTTTGGCTATTGTGAATCATGCTGTAATAAACATGGAGTGCAGATGTTTTTCAATATATTGATTTCCTTTTTTTTTCATGTATACCCAGTAGCAGAATTACTGAATCATATGGTAGTCCTAGTTTTAGTTTTGTGAGGACCTTCTATCCTTGAACCATACACTGTAAATGGGCAAATTGTATGGCATGTAAATTTTGTCTCAATGAAGCTGTTAAAAAATACATGAATTTGGCTGGGTGCAGTGGCTCACGCCTGTAATCCCAACACTTTGAGAGGCCGAGGTGGGCGGATCATGAAATCAGGAGATCCAGACCATCCTGGCTAACATGGTGAAAACCCATCTCTACTAAAAATAGAAAAAAATTAGCCAGGCGCGGTGGTGGGCGCCTGTAGTCCCAGCTACTCAGGAAGCTGAGGCAGGAGAATGGTGTGAATCAGGAGGCAGAGCTTGCAGTGAGCTGAGATCACACCACTGCACTCCAGCCTGGGCAACAGAGCAAGACTCCATCTCAAAAACAAAAAAAACAAAAAAAAAACCCATGCATTTGATTTTGGCTCCCAGTCAAGATGCAGTAACAGAGACCAGGTTTATCCTCCCAGTTGAAACAGCTAAAAAACTGGAATGAATACATGAGACAAGAGCTCTTAGATGTTGGACATCAGGCAATAAAGGACACCGACCCTTGAGAATTAGGAAACAAATGAGTTTAGCCCTATGGTCTCCCTAGCTGACTGCCTGGAGAACGTTTCCAGACCACAGCACAGGGAAGGAAAACTGAGGTGGGACCAGGAGATTCCCTAAGTTGAAGAGACAGAGCTGGAAATCCAGGGAAGCCAAGGCAGGCAGGGTTCACATTGCAGAGCACAGAGACACAGTTGAGAGATCACAGAGCAAAGCCCAGAGCTATGCAGAGAATCCTCCTTGAACATGCAGTTGAGTTCTGCTCAGAGAATACAGACAAGGAAACTACCCTAGGGCTAGGAAAGAACCACCCAAAAGGAGAAGAGGGAGTCATACCTGGAATCACACAGGGCCAGGAATAGTGTCTATTCCTGACAGGTGAATAAACCTCAAAATTCACAGGGCATTGTTTAGCATACTCAGAAGGTTTTGGCTCAGTAGCAGAGAAAAAAAAATCAACTCTAGAATAAATGCTTCTCAGGCCCTGCCTAACACATCTTAAAGACAAAACCTGAAAAAATTCAAACAGAGCATCGTGGCAAATATACACAATTGAAGTCTCCAGAGGAGAAGGAGGGCAGAGAAAAAATATTTGAAGAAATTATGTCCAAAAAAAAATCCAAATAGGATGACAATTGGACACCCAAAGATTCAAGAAACTTCACGAACCCCCAGCACAAGAAACATGAAGACTATACCAAGGCAATAATCAAATTACTTAAAATCAGTGATAAAACCTTAACAACAACTAGAGAAAAAAGACATGTGGAGAGGAGCAGAAATATGGATTACTAGCAGATTTCTTGTCAAAAATGAGTGAGAAAATAGTGGAACAGTAAACAACAATAGCAAATACCCAAAAGGGTGTCAACCTAGAATTCTTTACCAGTGAAATCTATTTCAGAAAAGAAGAGGAAATAAGAACTCTTTCAGTCATACAAAAGCTGAAATAATTTTTCAGACATAAAAAGCAGATTTACGCTACAAGAAATGTCAAAGGAGTGGTGCACACCTGTAGTCCCAGCTACTCAGGAGGCTGAGAAAGGAGGATCGCTTCAGCTTAGGAGACATAGGCTGCAGTGAGCCATGATCGCACCACCGACTGCTGCCTGGGCGATAGAGGGAGATACTATGGCAGAAAGAAAGAAAGAGAAAGAAAAAGAGAAAGAGAGAAAGAGGGAAAGAAAGAAAGAAAAAGAAGGAAAGAAGGAAGGAAGGAAGGAAGGAAGGAAGGAAGGAAGGAAGGAAGGAAGGAAGGAAGGAAAGAAGGAAAGAAAGAAAGGAGGGATGGAGGGAGGGAGGGAGGGAGGCAGGCAGGCAGGCAGGCAGGCAGGCAGGCAAGCCGGCCGGCCGGGTGTGGTGGCTCATGTCTATAATCCCAGCAATTTGGGAGGCCGAGTTGGACAGATCACTTAAGCCCAGGAGTTCAAGACCAGCCTGAGCAATATGGTGAAATCCTGTCTCTAATAAAAATATATATAAAAAAAATTAGCCAGGCATGGTGGCATGCGCCTGTAGTATCAGCTGTTACACTTGGGTGGCTGAGGGACAAGAATTACTTGAACCTGGGAGGTGGAGGTTGCAGTGAACCGAGATCATGCCACTGCACTCCAGCCTGGGAGACAGAGTGAGACACTGCCTCAAAAAAACAAAAAAAAAAAAAAAGGAAAAAAGAAAGAAAGAAATGCCACTGCACTCCAGCCTGGGAGACAGAGTGAGACACTGTCTCAAAAATAAAAAAAAAATAAAAAAAAGGAAAAAAGTAAGAAAGAAATGTTAAAGGAAATTCTTCAAAGAGAAGGAAAATGCTACTAGACAGAAACCTGGTTCTACAAAAAGAAATGAGGTCAGGTGCAGTGGCTAATACCTGTAATTTCAGCACTTTTTGAGGCTGAGCTAGGAAGACTGCTTAAGCCCAGGAGTTTGAGACCAGCCGGGGTAACATCATAAGACTGAATCTCTACAAAAAAAAATAGATAAATAAATTAGCCAGGTATGGTGGTGTGCACCTGTGATCCCAGCTACTTGAGAGGCTAAGGTAGGAGAATCGCTTGAGCACAGAAGGTCGAGGCTGCAGTGAGCTATGCACAATATGCCTATATGTCACTGCACTCTAGCCTGGGCAACAAAGCAGACCCTGCCTCAAAAAAGACAGACAGAAAGGGAAGGGGAAGGGGAAAGGGAAGGGGAAGGGTGAAAGGCAAGGAAGGAAGGAAGTTCATTAAAATTTAATCAATTTAGGTCGGGTGTGGTAGCTCACGCCTGTAATCTCAGCACTTTGGGAGGCTGAGGCAGGCAAATCACAGGTCAAGAGATTGGGACCAGCCTGACCAACATGGTAAAACCCAGTCTCTACTAAAAATACAAAAATTATCTGGGCATAATGGTGTGCACCTGTAGTCCCAGCTACTCAGGAGGCTGAGGCAGAAGAATCACTTGAATGTGGGAGACAGAGCCATGGCGCCCGGCCTTGTCATAAATCTTTAATAAGAAAAATAACCCAATTTAAAAATGAGCTCGAGGCCAAGCGTGGTGGCTCACGCCTATAACCCCAGCACTTTGGGAGGCCAAGGTGGGTGGATCCCCTGAGGTCAGGAGTTCAAAACCAGCCTGGCCAACATGGTGAAACCCTGTCTCTACTAAAAATACAAAAATTAGCCAGGCATGGTGACGGGCACCTGTAGTCCCAGCTACTCGGGAGACTGAGGCAGGAGAATTGCTTGAACCCAGGAGGTGGAAGTTGTAGTGAGCCAGGATCTCACGCCACTGCACTCCAGCCTATGTGACAGAGCGATACTCCAACTCAAAAACAAAACAAAACAAAAAGGCTCAAGATATGAACAGACATTTAAAGAAGATGCCTAAGTGGCAAATAAGTACATGGTAAGATGCTCAACATCATTTATCAGTAGAGAAATGCAAGTTAAAAGCAGAAAGAGATACTACCATATGCTGATTAGAATGGGTAGAATTCAGAAGACTAACCATACCAAGTGTTGGCAAGGATATAGAGGAACTGAAATTTTTACATACTGCTGGTGGGAATATAAAATTGTGCAATTGCTGGAGAAAACAGATTGGCAGTTTCCAGGCCTATCATATAATCTACCTATTTCACTTATAGGCATTTACCCAAGAGAAATAAAAGCATATATCCACACAAAGACTTGCACATGAAGTTTTGAATGTTCATAGCAGCTTTATCTGCAATAGCCAAAAACTGGAAGTCACCAAGATGTCCATCAATAGGTGAATTGATAAGCAAAGTGTGGTATATCCGTATAATAGAATACTACTCAGCAATAAGATGGAACAGACTAGTGAATCATGCAGAAACCTAGATAAATCTCAAAATAATTACACTAAGTGAAAGAAGTCAAACAAAAAAGGACATGTACTGTATGTTTCTATTTATATAAACCTTTCTTTTCTTTTTTAAAAATTTATATAAAATTCTTAAAAATGCAAACTAGGCAGGGTGCGGTGGCTCATGCCAGCACTTTGGGAGGCTGAGGCGGGCGGATCACTTGAGGTCAGAAATTTAAGACCAGCCTGGCCAACATGGTGAAATCCCATCTCTTCTAAAAATACAAAAATTAGCTGGGTGTGGTGGTGCATCCCTGTAGTCCCAGCTACTTGGGAAGCTGAGGCAGGAAAAGTGCTTAAACCCCGGAGGTGGAGGTTGCAGTGAGCCGAGATCGTGCCAGTGCACTCCAGCTTGAGCAATGGAATGAGACTTTGTCTCAAAAAAAAAAAAAAATGCAGACTAATCTAGTGGCAGAAAACATATTAACTGTTACCTGGGAACAGGGAAGGAGGCAAGGAATTACAAAAGGCGTGATGGATACATTCACTCTCTTGACTGCGGTGATGGGTTCAAGGAGGAGTATACATATGCCAAAACATATCAAATTGAGCACCTCCAATATGTGCAATTAATTATATATCAACCATACCGCTAATAAAGCTGTTAAAAATAAAAAATCTGAGACAAGCATTTAAGTTTTTTTTCCTTTTTTTCTTTTTTTTTTTTGAGAAGTCGTCTTGCTCTGTCACCCAGGCTGGAGTGCAGTAGCGCGATTTCGGCTCACTGCAACCTCTGCCTACCAGATTCAAGTGATTCTCCTGCCTCAGCCTCCCAAGTAGCCGGGATTACAGGCACCCGCTGCCACACCCGGCTAATTTTCGAATTTTTAGTAGAGATGGGGTTTCACCATGGTGACCAGGCTGGTCTCGAATGCCTGACCTCAGGTGATCTACCCACCTTGGCCTCCTAAAGTGCTGGGATTACAGGCATGAGCCACTGCGCCCAGCCACATTTGAGTTCTTATAAAGTCAGTTAACCTCAAGAGAAATAGTAAGTAAAGAGAGGTACAGCTGGCACAAAAACAAGGCAAAGATTGTGCACATTGAACTGGAATGAGAAGAGTTTAAAAATATGAGCAGAAAGAAAAGCAGTAGGCTCTGGAATTAGCCTGCTTGAGTTCAGATCTTTGGTCTTCTGCTTATCAGCTAGGACTGGCCTGGATAAAACTGTAGTTAAGTGAATAGACCTAGCTTCCAGAGTGCCTAGGTTGAAATCTCAGCTCTGCCACTTTCTAGATGAGTGGCCTTGGGCCAGTTATTTAACCTCTCTTTGCCTCAGTTTCCTCATCTCTATCAAAAGAATATGTCTCTCAGCATCGGTATAGTACTTGGCATATAACGGGTGCTCAATGAACATTAACTGTCATTAGTAGTACCCAGTGAGTTGATGACCGGATTGAGTTGATGACTGGCTTGGGGTGAGATCTTGAGTACCTGATGCCAAAATCTGAGCTCTCCCACCCTTCAGGCTGCATCCTGGACAAACAAATCCCAGCCCCAGGGAGGGAAGTGTTTCTGTTAAGGTTGGATCCGTTCCTTGGTCTCAGATGCTAAGCTCAGTGGTCCAAACTCACATTACATCCTTCTAGGCATTTTGCAGTCATGGCTAACAGTGTTGAGTCCTGGGTGGCACAGGTCCTTTCTGCCCTAAGGTCAGAGGCTGAGCTGAGCATCACTGCAGCGGTAAGATTCCTGTAGCTGGATGGAGCCAGGTGCTTGTCACTAGGCTCAGCTTGGTACATACATCCCCTTATATAATCCTCTCAGCAACCTTGAGAAATGAGGGGTCTCTGGCTTCATTTGACCCATGAGGAAACTAGACTCAGAGAGGCAAGGCGATCTGCCTGAGGTCACACAGCCAGGTCAGCCCTTCCCAGCGTGTGGTTCCAGAGCTGGTGCTCTTTCCACTCTGCTGTGCTGTTTCTCCTCCTCCCAGCCCTGAGCACCTTTTCTCGGGGTCCCTGGGTGCTATTGTGGGTGGTTGGGGTGAGGGTGCAATGCTGAGGGTGATGGCTTTCTGACTCTTGCCTGGAGGGGCCTAGCTCTTGCTGCTTTCCTGGGCCTGGTCCTGTGGCTGTCTCTGGACACCTCCCGGCGGCCTGAGCAACTGGTGTCCTTCGCAGGAATCTGCGTGTTCATCGCTCTCCTCTTTGCCTGCTCAAAGCATCATTGCGCAGTGAGTGCTAGTTGTGGGGCCCAGGGCTGGAAGTGTTTGCCTCTCTCTTCTGCCCCTAGGCTGGATCTGGGAGCTGGGGTATAGGCAGATGCTCCTGTTGGGAGCGCCCTGGAGGCTCAGGGCCTGGAGAAGACCAGTGTGTATCAGGACAGGCTTCCTGTGAAGCAGAAGTCTTCAAACTCCCCAGCAGGACGTCTCTCCAGACTCAGAGGCCACCAGGACATTTGTTTCCTTGGTGACATGTCCTCTGGTCAGTCTCATCCTGGTCTTCAGGTCTGTAGGCTCAGGAACCACCTCCACCCCCAACCACAGAAAACGCAGGCCAGAACTCCAGTCTGTCTGCAGAGCCAAGGGTTTCCTGGAATCATTAGCTTAAAATAGTGCTTCTCAAAGTCTGTGCCCCAGTCCAGCAGCAGCAGCGCCTCCATGGAACTTACCGGAAATGTAACTTCTTAGGCCCCACCCTAGGCCTACTGCGTTAGAAACTCAAGGGCAAGGGCAGCAATCATCCTGTCAGCAAGCACAATTCTGACGTGTACTAAATTCTGATGTGTACTAAATTCTGATGTGTACTAAATTCTGATGTAGACTAAATTCTGATGTAGACTAAATTCTGATGTGTACTAAATTCTGATGTGTACTAAATTCTGATGTAGACTAAATTCTGATGTAGACTAAATTCTGATGTGTACTAAATTCTGATGTAGACTAAATTCTGATGTGTACTAAATTCTGATGTGTACTAAATTCTGATGTAGACTAAATTCTGATGTGTACTAAATTCTGATGTGTACTAAATTCTGATGTAGACTAAATTCTGATGTAGACTAAATTCTGATGTGTACTAAATTCTGATGTAGACTAAATTCTGATGTGTACTCAGGCGGCCACGCACCCATTTGGGAGGGCCCTGACATGGGCAGATGGAACCTTCTCTCTCTCTGCCTCCATAGCATAAGATCCCTCCCTGTTTCACAGTGTGGCTACCACCTTCCCCAGGCTACAGCCAAGCCTCCCAGGAGCTTATGATACACACCTGAGCTTGGACTCACTGCTAAGGAATTATTAAATGCTCATCAAGGAACAGCAACCTGAGGAGCCCAGCTCTCATCTCCTGGGAGGGGCGTGGGGTGTGGGCATGGAGAGAGTTGGGGTTGAGGTGGCTGGGAGCCCAGCCTATGGAGGAGAGATTGGAGACGGTCAGGCAGACAGGGTTCACACGAGCTGGTGAGGAGCTGGGCCCAGAGCAGTCTGGTGCTGATTCTGAGGCCAGACCCCCAGGCCACATCTCTGGCAGTGATGACCAGGAGACGAAGTGCCGTGGCATGCCCAAGGCTGATCCAGTTTCACCTGAGTTCTGGTTAGAATCTTGGCCCACCCCTGCTCACTGCCCAGGCCCATTCCTACCAGGCACATGGCCTGTTCTGAATCCCAGGGAGGGTGAGACCACTGGCAACAGGCCTAGTACTCTGTCTGGCTCCAGCGCCATCCTCTGGGCAGGCCAGTGCCCCCTGCTCTCACCCCCACCCGGCTCCCTGCCCATCCCTCAAGTTGCTGAACTCACCTTTCTGTTGGGTGGGGTGGCAGGTGTCCTGGCAGGCTGTGTCTTGGGGACTTGGACTGCAGTTTGTACTTGGACTCCTCGTCATCAGAACAGAACCAGGATTCATTGCATTCGAGTGGCTGGGCGAGCAGATCCGGGTAGGTACGTGGGGCCTGGCTGCCCAGAGCATCTTAGGTTACTGGGAGTAGGGGAGAAGCCACTTGGCAGGGGGAAAAGTGGGTGGTGAGGCCATAGAGAAGGCTTGGGACCGGGAGGGTGGGGTGGACTGGGGCCCCAGACCAGGTGGGCAGCTGGGGGCCAGGCAATGCAGCTGCCACTTCCCTCACGCCTGGTACTGAGGCCCCAGTAGAGTAGTCTTTTCAGAGGCTGGGTCTGCAATCAGCAGTGACTTGGAAATTGTAACAGTTAAAAGTGCTAAAAAAAAAAAAAAAAAAAAAAAACCCAAATCTGCAAATGATTTACTTCTGTGTGTGTTTACAAAAAATGTTTATTGAAGTTATACATTTTTGTTCTGTTTTTTTTTTTTTCAAGAC
Organism: Nomascus leucogenys; assembly: GCF_006542625.1. Lineage (NCBI taxonomy): Eukaryota > Metazoa > Chordata > Mammalia > Primates > Hylobatidae > Nomascus > Nomascus leucogenys. The sequence goes on along the minus strand of NC_044386.1, from coordinate 103,818,130 downwards.
GGAATCTCGCATTGTCACCCAGGCTGGAGTGCCGTGGCGCAATCTTGGCTCACTGCAACCTCTACCTCCCTGGTTCAAGCAATTCTCCTGCCTCAGCCTGCCCAGTAGCTGGGATTACAGGTGCCCACTACCATGCCCGGCTCATGTTTATATTTTTAGTACAGACAGGGTTTCACCATGTTGGCCAGGCTGGTCTCGAACTCCTGACCTCAGATGATTCGCTTGCCTCAGCCTCCCAAAGTGCTGGGATTACAGGCGTGAGCCACCACACCTGGGCCCATTTTGTTTTGTTTTGAGAGAGTCTTGCTCCGACATCCAGGCTGAGTGCAGTGGTGTGGATACGGCTCACTGTAGCCTTGACATCCTGGGCTCAAGTGATGCCCCCACCTCAGCCTCCCCAGTATTGAGTAGCTGGGACTACAGGTGTAAGCCACCATGCCAAGCTAATTAAAACATGTTCTTTTTCTTTCTTTCTTTCTTTTTTTTTTTTAGGTACAGGGTCTCCCTATGTTGCCCAGGCTGGTCTCAAACTCCTGGGCTCAAGTGATCTCACCTTGAGCCACGGTGCCTAGCCAATTCTGTTTTTTATTTTGGTAAAATATACGTAACATAAAATCAACCATTTTAACCACTTTTAAGTGTCATTAAATTCATGCACACTTGTTGTGCAACGATCATGATTTACTTTTGTCAAAAGAAAATTAGAACAAATTTAGTTTAAAGATCTTAATTGGCTTTTATTTGTGATTTTAGAACTAGGCAACACCTCATTCTATAAAAATAGAGTGAGTGTTCTGATGAGTTGAGCAGCGGAGGTTGGCTTTATAGACAGAAAGGCTGAAGAAAGCAGAAACAGAAAATAAAAAGCAGATTGGTTGTTTCAAGGTCACTTTCCTTGTAAAGGTCAAAGCTGAGGGGACTGCCTGTCATGCTGCATTTGGGGATTTGGCTATATGTCTCCTTCTCCTGATTTTTTGGAAGGTCAGGAGACAGCTTAGTTTTGACTTGTGATGTGGAACTTTATAGCATGAGTGATTCCATTGTGGTTTGGTCTGTTGGGAGTAGTGCAGGAGCTCGGTCCAAACCAGTGGTCTCCTTTATTTAACACTTAGAATATTTTTAAAATCTATTTATTTGTTTATTTATTTTGAAACCAGGTTATGAGACTAGCTAATTTTTCTATTTTTGGTAGAGATGGGGTTTCACCATGTTGCCAAGGCTGGTCTCAAAGTCCTGGGCTCAAGTAATCTGTCTGCCTTGGCCTCCCAAAGTGCTGGGATTATAGGCATGAGCCACCATGCTGGCCTTTTTTAAATTTAATTTTAATTTAGTTTAGTTTAGTTTTGAGACAGGATTTCACTTCCATCACTCAGGCTGGAGTGCAGTGGCATGATCTTAGCTCATTGCAGCCTCGACCTCCTGGAATCAAGGGATCCTCCCACCTCAGCCTCCCAAGTAGCTGGGACTATAGGCATGAGCCACTACACCCGGCTAATTTTTGTATTTTTAACACTTTAAAAAATATAAATTATGAAGGACATAGGTTAAATATGTTAATCTACTCACCTCCGTCTCACCAGCTTGCAGTTCCCTGTGCTCTGCGCAGGATGGAGCATGAGAACACTGCCGGTCCAGGAATGTGCACACCTGCTGGCCTCGCTGACAGTAACTGTACAGGGTGTGGAGGACAAGACAGAGAATTGCTTTTCTAGTCATGTCCCCATTTTATAGATGGGAACACCGAGGCCTGAACAAGAGAAATGACTTGCTGCCCTTGCAGTCACATTGCAAGTTCAGGATATAACACAGGTCTCCTGTAGAAGCATGGCTGGGCTCAGAGCCCGGGATGGGGACAAGATGAGGGGAGGCTTTGCCGTTGGTTGTCAGGGGCCTGTGCGGCACAAGAGGCACTGCCTTCTTCACACATCTCATGGTTACTTCTTCCGTTGTCTCTTCTTTATTGTCCTAACAACTCTCAGAGCATTTCTTTTTTTTTTTTTTAAGACGGAGTCTCGCTCTGTTGCCCAGGCTGCAGTGCAGTGGCACAATCTCGGCTCACTGCAACCTCTGCCTCCCGGGCTCAAGCGATTCTCCTGCCTCAGCCTCCTGAGTAGCTGGGATTACAGGTGCACACCACCACGCTCAGGTACTTTTTGTATTTTTAGCAGAGATGGGGTTTCACCATGTTTGCCAAGCTGGTCTCGAACTCCTGACCTCAGGTGATCCGCCTGCCTCGGCCTCCCAAAGTGCTGAGATTACAGGTGTGAGCCACCGCACCCAGCCTACAGAGCATGTCTTTAAAATTGACCAAAAAGGTGTCTCTTTGGCAAATATGCTTAGGAGTGAGTGCCTGTGACGGCAGCTTTAACACACCTTGCCAGGTGGTGCCCGCACCCCAGATAAGGGCCTGGGGGGCTACGTCCCTGGGCCAACCCGCCTGTCTCTGGCCGCTGCTTCCTCCCTCCTCCCTTCCCAGTCTCACTGCCTGTTTTTGTTTGTTTTGCTTTTTTCTTTCAGATCTTCCTGAGCTACACGGAGGCCGGCTCCAGCTTTGTGTTTGGGGAGGCGCTGGTCAAGGATGTCTTTGCCTTTCAGGTCAGCTTGACTCAGGGTCCCAGAGGCCTTTAGCAGCCACCGCCCAGGGCCTCCAGCTAGAGGGGAGTCTGGGCATGGTGGGGGCCTGGGTGGAGGGGAGGAGTCCTGTGGGCAGAGGTGGCCATACTGGGAAGTTAGTGAACCTCAAGCCTGGGGCCCGGGAGGAGCCCAGCAATGTTTGCCTCATGAGAAGTTTTTACTATATTTTGTAAAATTTGCAAAAGTAAGATATTTCTGTGTGTTTTTTTCTTAGAGATGAACCTCCAAATTATAGAATTACTGAGTAGCTGAGGACAAGAAGTGGGGGTAGGGGTCGTGGGGATAGCTCCTGCTGAGACCTTAGCCCCTGATGTGCTGCAGAGACTCTGGGCCTAGAAAGAGCAGTTTCCAGGAAGGCTTAGGCTCAAATGATCCTCTCAGCGCTCCTCCTTCAGGGCCCCTCACAGGCCACCTCTGCCAGGAAGGCAGCCCTTACTAGTCCCGCTGCAATAGCTCCCTCCTTCATGTCCTCCTAGACCTACGATCCCCCTTTCCCTCCCTCCCTGCCTCCATCCATCCTTCCTTTCTTTCCTCCAACAAAAATGTATTGTGCATTTACTGCAATGCAAAATATTATAGGGGAAATGGAGATAAAAGCACTGTTCTGTTTCAAAGACCTTATTGTCTAATTGTGGAGCCCCAACCCTAATTTAAAAACAGGGCAGCCTGTGCGGAGGATGAAGATGCTACTGGTGGGACCGCTTCACTGTTCTGGGTGGAGCTGTGGTTGTATTCTTTTTTCCCCAGTTAACTGTTTAAGCACCGAAATGGCTTGTTTAATAAGAACTCTAGTGTAGCCCTCTTCTGCCTGCCTCACACTCCAATTGTCTAAGACCAGCTTGCTCTAGGCTTAAGCTCCCTTGCCAGGCAGAAGAGAGAGACCTGGGGCCCCACTCACCCAGTAGCTGGCCTCAGTTTTCTGCCACTGATGCATGGCACTGAGAGGGAAATCAGGGCTGCCCACTCTGGTACATCCGGGACCACCATCACCATGGAGCTGTTATGCAAGACCCCATGTGCAGGTTCCAGAGGTTTCTGCTGTTTTTCATTATGCTGGCCACTGTTCCCAGAGCCTCCCCACCCTGCTGGGGGTCTTGGACCCAGGAGACTTTTGGCCCAAGCCATGGACTTGGCTGGACTTCTGGGCTGGTGTTGAGCCGGATCATGAGTTCAGACCCTCCTGCCTACCCCTGACCCTGACCCTGACCTCTGGTGAGTTCCCCTTGGAGCCTTAGCATCTCTTGTGCCAGCAGACTCCTAGGGAATGTCCAGTCTAACATTGTCAGCCCTAGGAGGAAAGGGAAGGGCCCAGGTTCCTATCTTCTCTGAAGTCTTCTTGCCCCCTGGGCAAATTTGCCCACCATGTTTTCTGAGACCAGTTCTGCATAGGGAGAATATTGGGAGGGGGAGCCTATGTCAGCCCCGCAAAGGCCCCTAATACCATATTCCTTTAGGGTAACGAGCGGCTGCTCCCTTACCTTTGCATAACCAATGCGGGGGTAACCGAGGTTTCAGAAAAGACCAGTAAGGTCTGCTTCAGGGTAACTTCCAGCGTCCACCCAGGCAGGGAGGCTCCCGCAGCTTTTTACACTTTAAAACACACACACTCAGCCGGGCGCGGTGGCTCATGCCTGTAATCCTAGCACTTTGGGAGGCTGAGGCAGGTGGATCACTTGAGGTTGGGAATTTGAGACCAGCCTGACCAACATGGAGAAACCCTGTCTCTACTAAAAATACAAAATTAGCCAGGTGTGGTGGTGCATGCCTGTAATCCCAGCTACTTGGGAGGCTGAGGCAGGAGAACCACTTGAACCCAGGAGGCAGAGGTTGCAGTGAGCTGAGATCGTGCCATTGCACTCCATCCTGGGCAACAAGAGCAAAACTCCATCTCAGCAAAACAAAACAAAACAAAAACACACACACACCCGACACTCTGCAGTTCAAACTTCCCAGGCAGCTGCGTTCAAGTGCAATAACGGAAGGGCCTGAGGAGTGCCTATAAGGAGAGATTCTTCTAACAAGAGACCGTGAGGGAGAATCCTTGAGGAGGTGGCATTTGACATGGAGTTTAGGACAGAAGAGATTTGGACACACTGAGCTAGGCAGGAAGAGGAAATGGCACGGGCAAAGCGTGGAGGTGAGAATGTGCTGGTGTGTCCACAGTGAGGGGCGGAGTTCAGTGGATGGGCAGGTAAGCTGTTTCCCAAAGGGAAATTAAAGCCTCGTTAGCCAAAAAGCAGGGAAAGAGGAGCTGGGCGGGCCACGCAGCTGCTGTCCGCCGGAGGGCCTTCCCCCGCCCACCACTGGCCTGCATCTCTCCTGCGTCATTGCTGGGCTTGCCTCTGTGTCTGCCCCCTGGCACATTAGCTATGTCTCCTCCCAGCCTCTCTGGAAGGATGTGTGCACACCTGCTGCTTGCATCTCTCCCCGAATCACCCTTTAGAATCATGGATTCCTTGACCATTGGTACCAGGAGGGAGCTCAGTGGTGTTTGGGCCTCCCTTTTGTATTACTGATGGTCCAGCCAAGCCCCAGAGAGGAGCAGTGAGCTGGCCGCAATGGCACAGTGAGTTAGGGCAGAGCCAGACCTAGAACGCCTCCACTGGACTTCTGATTAAGGGATGTATTCTTCCTCATACTATCAGCAGAAATCAATGGCCTCATGTGTCTCCCCCAAATACAAAAAGCACTCTGAATAACAAAAATGATCATTTAAAAATGTATCCACGCCTTGGCGTGGTGGCTCACGCCTGTAATCCCAGTACTTTGGGAGGCTGAAGTGGTTCGATCACTTGAGTTCAGGAGTTCGAGACCAGCCTGGCCAATATGAAACCCCATCTCTACTAAAAATACAAAATTTAGCCAGGCATGGTGGCGGGTGCTTGTAATTCCAGTTACTCAGGAGACTGAGGCAGGAGAATGACTTGAACCCGGGAGACGGAGGTTGCAGTGAGCGGAGATCGCACCACTGCACTCCAGCCCAGGCAACAGAGTGAGACTCCATCTTAAAAAAAAAAAAAAGAAAAAGAAGAAAATAAAAATGTATCAGTGGTGGCAAAAAACTTTGAAGTTGAATGTTCAGTTAAGGCAAGAACAATAGTGAGGTGGGTTTATCATTAACCAGCCTCAGCATTTCCCAACCAAACACTAGCAGTTTCCTGGCCCCTGGCAGGCCCCGTCCTCTGGACAAATTCCTGGACAGTGTATTGGCTGATGCACCATCCTTAGCAATGCCGGGAAAGAGGAAGGAGGACTAGAATAAATGCTCTGTGGCCACAGAATTCTCTTTCTCACTAATCACAGCATTTTATTCAGCCTCCCCCTCTCCTCTATATCACACACATATGCTTGGGATTTGCCCTCAAGGTAGGGATGGTTTTGTTGAATGCTGAGCTGAACATAAGACTCAGGAAGTTCTCTCTGTTCTTTCTATGAATCATACACACCTGGTCCAAGGCCTTTGGCCAATTTCAGTCTGGGGAAGTCTTCTCTGAGCTCACTCAGATTTTCAGAATCCAAGCTACTTCCTACTGGGCCATGGTCCAGCTGCTCTCTTCTGGAGGGAAGTAAAGTCTCTCCCTGGGGCTTCTTCAGCCCTCAGCCTGCCCTGGGCCTGGAGTCCAGCACAGTGGACGTGGCAGTCACCCCTTGGCTGTATCAACTGGATTAGTCATTCCACCTTGGCTCCGTCTCCCTTCTAGTAACTTTCCACCCGCATGTTCATACTCCCCTGGGTCTGGCTGACCCGGGAGCAGACTCTCATTCTTTCACTACTGTTCTAGCTTCTGGAACAAGCACCCACTGCTAAGCTCAGCAGTGCTGCTCAGATTTTCTCTGGAGGAACCCCTAGCGTCAAGGAAAATGTCTTCATCTCCTGAGAGTTCCGGGATGTCTGATGTAGACTCTGCAATCCCCAGGGGTCAACAGTGCCAAATTTTGCACACACACACACACACACACACACAAAGATCGAATAAGGACCAAAAGGTATCATTGGATTTGGTAGTTAAGGGGTAACCGGTAACCTTAGTGAGCATGGTTTTCGGTGAAGGGAATGGGAAGTAAATGAAGCCTGCAGTGGCATGGCTGAAAGAAGGGAGATGGGACAGCCAAGGCAGGAGGCATCTTGTTGAAAACCCAGGATCCAGGCAGAAATGGGAATGAGGGGCAGAGTGCTGAGGCCATTCTGGGCAAAGGGATGGCACAAACAGGAAATCAGGAGGCATAGCTAGGGGACAGCCAGAAATGCAGCTGCTCTGGACTTGGAGATGAGTCCCTTCCACTTTCTGGTGGTGGTGCTGGTACAGTGCGCACCGCAGCTGCTGCCCTGAGCATCTTCCAGCTTTGGGTTTTTGTGGCTTACTGTGGCCTGGGGCTGGTGACAGGGCACTGTCGACAGTGCTCAGGCCTTGGGGTCTGGGGACATGAGGGTTTGCCCAGACAGCCTTAGGAAGTCAGCAGGAGCCCTGGCTCAGCTTCCTCCAGGGAGAGGAGAGAGCAGGCCGTGTCCTTAGTGGGTTTTGTCTGGCCTTCAAAGCCTGTTTCTTGTCCCAGGTGATGAAGTTTGCTCAGAGCGTCTAATCTAGGCTCCAGGGCTGTGGTTGTCAGAGTGTGGTGTCCAGGTCAGCTGCACCAGCAGCATCTGGAAAGGCCAAACATCAGGCCCCACTGTAGATCTATTAAATCCAAAATCTTTCTAGCAAATTCTCAGAGGATGCTGCTGGTCCACGTGCTGAGAACCACTGGCCTAGAAGAGCTAGAATTTCCTTCTTCCTTAAGTTATGGTACTGGCAGGACCAGCCTCCAAAGCCATTTCTACAAGGCAGTGGTCAGGACTTACTTGGCTCTTCCTTGAGGGGGACTGCCTTAGTCCGTCCAGGAGGCCATAATGAAAACCATAGACTGGGTGGTTACAAGCAACAGAAATTGATTTCTCACACTTCCAGAGGCTGGAAGTCTGAGATCAGGGTCCCTGCAAGGTTGAATTCTCTTGAGGCCCACTTTGCTCTCTGCCCACTTGGTCGTCTGTGTCCTCACATGGTAAAAGAGGTGAGGGAGCTCTCTGGAGCCTCTTTTATTTTTCATTTTTATCTTTTGAGACAGGATCTCACTCTGTTGCCCAGGCTGGAGTGCAGTAGTGTGATCACTGCTCACTGCAGCCTCCATCTCCTTGGCTCAAGTGATTCTCCTGCCTCAGCCTCCAGAATAGCTGGGACTGCAGGCACATGCCACCATGCCCAGCTAATTTTTTTGAATTTTAGTAGAGACAGGGTCTCACTATGTTGCCCAAGCTGGTTTTGAACTCCTGAGCTCAAGGGATCCTCTGGCCTCAGCCTCCCAAAATGCTGGGATTACAGGCGTGAGCCACTGTGCCTGGCGTGGGGCCTCTTTTATAAGAGTACTAATCCCATTCATGAGGGCTCCACCCTCATAACCTAATCACCCCCAAAGGCTCCACCTCCTAATACCATCACCTGGGGAATTAGGTTTCAATATATGAATATAGGGGGACACAGACATTCAGTTTCCAGCAGGGATGCATGCTGCCCCTGAAGGCAGAGAAACAAGCCTCCAGGACTGTTGCCAGGGCAAACCTCCCAAGGGGCATGGCAGGACCTTGGCAATCTGCATGGTGGCTGGGAGGTACATCTGCCTCTTTGCAGGTGTGTGACCTCGGGTGGGTAGCCAAGATCTTACAGCCTCCGTGTGCCCATTTGTGAAGTGGCAGCAGTTACATCCACCACAGATGCTGTGAGGATTGATGAGTCCCCACATATTAGGGACCTGGCCCAGGACAGGCCCTCGTGCTTGGCACACAGTGGAATTTAATGGCACTTGCCTCCCCTTTCCACAGCAGCGCTGCCTCGAGCTGCTGCCCTGTTCTGCCATCTCACATCCTGCAGGCCCCAGAGGTGTTTCCTGGGCTGTGAGATGATATTGGCCACAGGGACCTTATTTAGTATTCTATCCTACCTTAGAAAATTGGGGCCACCTCTTTTCTCTTTCATTCCCCTCCCCTCCCTAGACAGTCCCCACTTAATCCAAAACATAGCTTCTCTTCCACCATTCTCCATCTCACAGATAGAAAATCTTTTGATTGCTGGCAGGAGAAAGTCCCAGTGCTGCAGTGGGGTCCTGATGCCCCGGGCACTCTCCTTCCTGTCGAGGGCCCATCCCTGCAGGCCTGCCAGCTGCCCTGCAGTCTCTTTCAGGATCCACTGGACAAGCAGTCTAGACAGTACGTGACCCTCTCTGCATCTCAATCCCAGGAGTAGTGGAATGATGTCATCATACTCCTGCTGGAGGTGTTTCTAGCCCCAGGCGGGAGGAGGAGTCACAGGACAGGAAAAGGGTTTCTTGAGCCAGTTCTGGTGTTCTCTGTCAGGTGACTTCCCCACCACAGTGACGTTGGTGACAGACGACAGCAGAGCAAGTCCAGATACACCCTGCAGCATTGGTCTGGGAAGGGACAGAAGAAAGAGAAGGCCTCAGCAGGGCTTGCTTCCCAGCTGCCCGGGGCAGAATCTCCATTCTCTTCAGGGTCCATTCTGTAATCCCAGGTCACTTTGAAGTAGGCCTAAATTTGGTTGCTCAAGACTCTCCCTCCTTAAAAAATAAAAGCAGCCCTTTCTGGGCCCTCACCAGTCTCCAGCAGCGAGCGCAGTGCTGCTTCTTGCACGGGCTATCCATTCTTGTAGTCTCTCCTTCTTCATGTCCCACTTCCACCTTGGCTCCCTGACATCAGCCTCAGTCCCCACCCTTCCTCTGACACTGCTCTCACCTAGATCACGGGTGCCTCCAAGTTGCTAAGTCCCAGGGGTCTGGCTCAGTCCTTACCATTCCAGAGTTCTCTGATGCCCCTGACACAGCTGCTAGTGACTATCCCTTCTTGAAAAGCTGCCCCTCGGTTTCCATCCTGCCTCTCTCCTGGCTGTCCTCCAACCCTTGGCTATTTCTTTGTCTCCTTCACAGGCTCCTCCTTCCCCTCTCACCCTTTAATGACACACTGACCACAGGGCCCTGTCCTTAGCCCCTGCTCTTCTCACTCAGGGTGATTTCTGCAGTGAATTGCATCCACCAGCCACCTCAACCTGTTGTTGTTGTTTTCTTCTTCTTCTTCTTCTTCTTATTATTATTTTTTAGACAGGGTCTCACTCTGTCACCCCAGGCTGGAGTGCAGTGGGATGATCTCAGCTCACTGCAACCTCTGCCTCCTGGGTTCAAGCGATTCTCATGCCTCAGCCTCCCGAGCAGCTGGGATTACAGGCGCCCGCCACTACGCCTGGCTTATTTTTTTCTATTTTTAGTAGAGACGGGGTTTCACCATGTTGGCCAGGCTGGTCTCGAACTCCTGACCTCAAATGATCCATCTACCTCGGCCTCCCAAAGTGCTGGGATTACAGGTGTGAGCCACCATGCCTGGCCTTTTTTTTTTTTTTTTTTTGACATGGGGTCTTACTCTGTTGTCTGGGCTGTAGTGCAGTGCTATGATCATGACTCACTGCAGCCTCGAACTCCTGGAATCCAGTAATCCTCCCGCTTCAGCCTCCAGAGCAGTTGGAACCACATGTGTGCACCACCATACCTAGCTATTAAAAAAAAATTTTGTGTGTGTAGAGATGGGGGCCTTGCTTTGTTTCCTAGGCTGGTCTCAAACTCCTGAGCTCAAGCAATCCTCCTGCCTCGGCCTCCCAAACTGCTGGGATTACAGGCATGAACCACCATGCTAGGCCAGCCTGTACTTCTTATGAAAGAGCCCCAAGCCAAAGCCTGGCCCAGATCTCCCTAACCCTCTTATCCAGCTGCGCACTTGATATTCCACAGGCATCTCAAATTCAAAGTTCAAAGCCAAACTGATCTTCCCACAAGCCTCTCCCGCCTATGCTCCTTCCCTTGAGAAATGTCCACCTATTATTGAAAATTATAGGAACAACTGGGCACGGTGGCTCACGCCTGTAATCCCAGCACTTTGGGAGAATGGGGCGGGCAGATCACTTGAGGTCAGGAGTTCGAGACCAGCTTGGCCAACATGGTGAAACCTTGTCTCTACTAAAAATACAAAAATTAGCTGGGTGTGGCAGCAGGTGCCTGTAATCCCAGCTACTTGGGAGGCTGAGGCAGGAGAATCACTTGAACCCAGGAGGCGGAGGCTGTAGTGAGCCAAGACTGTACCACTGCACTCCAGCCTGGGCAACAGAGTGAGATTCTGTCTCAAAAAAAAAAGTAGGAACAGATGAGAAATTCAGAAATAAAGAAAAAAGAAAACAACATTTCCATAGCCCCAGCACATAGAAACAAGTCCTTTGACTATTTGGGAGTGCTTCTTTCTATAATTTTAATATTCCAATTTTCCCATGTAACATTGTAGCATAAGAATGCTCCCATGCTGTTACCAGTTCTACATGACTATTTTAAACTGTTGGGAACACAGGACACAGAATAGAGCAAACATTCCAACACAAAAGGGTGTAGGGTAAAAAAGAAACCTTCCTCTCATCCCTGGCCCCCAAGGCACCCAGTTCCCTCCCCAAGGCACCTGCTGTTGCTGGCCTCTTGCACATCCTTCTAATGATTCCTGCGCCCATACAAGATCACACCCAATGCCCCTCACACACATGCTTTTGGAGAGGCAGGGGATCTTACTATGTTGCCCAGCCTGGCCTTGAACTCCTGGGCTCAAGCAATCCTCTTGCCTCAGTCTCCTGAGTAGCTGGGACTACAGACATGTGCCACCATGCACAGCTACCCCCCACCCCCTTTTTAAACCCACATAACAGCATAGCATACACTCTTGTGGTACACCTTCTCTTTTTTCATTTAACAACATATCTCGGAAATCAGTCCACAGCTGCCCATAGACAGCTTCTGCATTCTTGTTTCCTGACCTTTAGTGCACTAGTGTATGTCTGTATCCTAGGTGATGAAACCAGTCTTCCACTAAAAGACCTCTCCATTTTTTGCCAGTTTGTTATTAAACATCAGACTACAGTAAAGAAAGACCAGGGTGCAGAAAAGCAACCTCCTTTTCCACAGGCCTGGAAAGGAGGGAATGGGTGTGAGAGAAATTCTGAAGGGAGAATGGGTGAGCTTGGAGTGAAGGAAGGGGAGTGTTAATTAAGCCTAGTACTAATAATAGGAAATGGGGTGATGGGAGGAGATGCTGGCTCAGGTCCGGGCTAAGCCTAATTCTGAGCCTGTTGGTGCTGAGGGGAAGTGGAGCCCCAAAATGATGAGGGTCCCCTCATTCAGGCCCAAAGCCTGAGAGGGAGGTTAAGGCCAGAGTCTGAGGCCAAGGATTGAGCTCATGGAGAAGGGTGCACACTGCTACCTTCACAACAACCCTCAGATGTGGGCATTTTACTCCCATTTTAGAGACAAAGAAGCAGGAGATAAAAGTGATGCACTCAGGCCCCACCCTACCACAGCACAGGCCTACCTGTGCTGAGGAGAGGGGGCGGTCTGGCGGCTGGTCACTATTTAGAGGGGAGCCGAGAGGACAAGGCTGCCTCCAAAGAGGCCCTGCCTGTGGAACCCTGGGACTTCATGCACTGATCTCAGAGCATCTTCCCGGATCCTGTCAGGCATCTGAGTGGCAAGGTCTGGGATGGAGTGGGCTGTCTGGGGTCTCCTGGGCCCTGCCTGGCACCCTGAAGCCTGCCTGCCTCTAACCTGTGGTCCTATGCTCTCCTTCCCGGCAGGTTCTGCCCATCATTGTCTTCTTCAGCTGTGTCATATCGGTTCTCTACCACGTGGGCCTCATGCAGTGGGTGATCCTGAAGGTAAGTTCCCAGTGCCCATGACCAGGGCTCTCCCAGAGTCACCAGCTCACAGGGTTCATACTCTCCCAGAATGCCTTGCTCCCAGAGCCCAAACCTCCCCAAATACACTGCTCCCCAAGCCCACACCCTTCCAGAATCCCCTGTTCCCAGAGCCTCCACCTTCCCAGAATCCCCAGCTCCCAAGTTCCACACCTTTCTGGAATCCCTTGCTCCTGAGGCCCATACCTTCCCTGAACCCCCTGCCTCCAGGATCTTCACCCTCACAGAATCTAGTGCTGACCAAATATCCTTTCCTAGGGTCTCCTGTCATGATACTAAAGAGAAATAGCACCAAATTCTAATGTGGTCTTTGCTGGAGGAAAGGTTGCAGTTTTGAGGCGGCACTGAAAAGGTGTAGAGGGAAGAAAATAATTTATACCGAAAAGATATTGAGAGACTGTAGCAGTGGACCATATTGGCCAGACTTAGCTGGTATAAATGTCAGATCCTGTGCTTATGTTCATAAAACCTGCTACACAAAACCAGGATGTAGAAGATAGCGTTGGACAGCAACAGATAGCATTGGACCTGGCAAAAGATTCCAAGGTTTTAGCTGATTGAGCTCAGAATAAATCAGCAACATCAGATGGCTTCCAGAAATGCAAAAACAACCTGTGGTTATTATCTTTGTTCATTTTCTGTTGCTATAATAGAATATCGCAGACTGGGTAACTTATAAAGAAGAGAGATTTATTTGGCTCATGGCCAAATAGAGGGTATGGTTTCAAGATTGAAACCTTGGCTGGGAAGGCCAAGAGCATGGCACTGACATCTAGTAAGGGCCTTCTTGCTGTGTCATAACATGGTGGAAGGGCAGAAGGTAGAAGTGAGCATACAAGACACAGAGAGATCAGGGCCAAACTTACCCTTTTTATCAGGAGTTCACTCACATGATAACCAAACTACTCCTGCAATAACAGCATTAATCCATTCATGAGGGCAGAGCCTTCATGACCTAATCACCTCCTCAAGGTCATGACTCTCAACATTGTTACGATGGCAATCAAATATATATATATTTTTCTTTGGCAATCAAATTTCAACATGAGTTTAGGTGGAGATATTCGAACCATAGCAGTTATGTTAAGAGCACACACAGCATAGCATAAAGGAGGTGATTCTCCCCAGACCTGGAGACTGTGTTCAACCTAGAGGCTATGACAAACTGAACTATAAGCAGGAGAGTGAAAGGGCTTGAAACCATACCCTCTACAAAATGGTTGAAGGAATAAGGAATGAGGAGCCTGGAGAAGAGGAAGTTAGGGGAGGATAGCTGTCTCCAAATACTTACAGAAGAGAGATTAGGGAAAGGGCAACCTGAGAGGCACCAGCAGTGGAGAGAATTCCAGGGAAGCAGATTTCATCTTGATTAAAAAAAGAGCTTTCTAGTTGGGCATGGTGGCTCACGCCTGTCATCCCAGCACTTTGGGAGGCCAAGGCAGACAGATCACCTGAGGTCAGGAGTTCAAGACCAGTCTGGCCAACATGGTGAAACCTCATCTCTACTAAAAATGCAAAAATTAGCCGGGTGTGGTGGTGGGTGCCTGTAGTCCCAACTACTCAGTAGGCCGAGGCAGGAGAGTTGCTTGAACCTGGGAGGCAGAGGTTGCAGTGAGCCAGGATTGTGCCACCACACTGCAGCCTGGGTGACAGAATGAGGCTCTGTCTCAAAGAAAAGAAAAGAGCTTTCTAATAGAGTGTTTCCCAAAACCTTTTCCACAAAACTCTAGTTCCACAGCATGTTAGTAAATGTTACCAGGTAAAGGTAGCCTAATTCCATGGTCAAATAATTTAGGGAAACTAGGCTAGACATTATGCTACATAAATTTAAATAGGCTTAATGCAGGACTTCTCAGAGGCTTTACTAAGCTAATGTGTATTGGTAATCTCCAAGGTGTGTGTGTGTGTGTATGTGTGTGTGTGTGTGTGTGCAATTCACAATTCTCAAATATATTTGGCCAGGAAATCCTTTCTGCATTCCTATGGTGAAATGGGTGGCCTTGGGAAGGGGTAAGCCCCCATCAATGAAGATACGGAAGAAGATGAATGGACCTTTTGGGAAAATGTAGATGAAGGGGTCCTGGGAGTTGGGAGGAAGGTGTGTAAGGTCTTCCACTCCAGCTCCCTCTGACTCTGGGGTTTGCTGATGTCAGCCCACAAAGAACACTCTGCTTCCTTCTAGATTGCCTGGCTGATGCAAGTCACCATGGGCACCACAGCCACTGAGACCCTGAGTGTAGCTGGAAACATCTTTGTGAGCCAGGTGAGTATGGCAGCCTCCTACCCTCATGCTCATCAGCAGCTTCCCAAAGAGGGCAGTTTCCCTGGATCCCCAGAGCGCTGATTCAGTCCAAGGAAGAGTCATTTGAACTTTCTCCCAGGGTCATCAAAGTCTGCTGCCCCAGGGATACTCTGTTTGGGGGATGCCTGGGTCATGCCAGGGAGGATGTCATCTGTCTGGCTTCTCTTACCACTCTAGCCCTAGGCAGTCTTCATCAGCCCAAAGACTCACAGATCCTACAGATGGAGTCCAGCTTCTTATTTTACACATGAGGAAACAGGCTCAGGGGATGGGAATCCCTTGACCAAGATCCCATACATAGAAGCCACGGCTTCAAATCCAGGTTTTTTTCTTTCTGGTCAGAGTTTTTTCCACTGGATCATTTTGTCTTTTCTTTTCTCCCTCTTTCTTAAAATGTGTTTTCCAAAGTAAATGTGACTCTGAAAGTACCCTCGGTGCTGAGTCCCTTTCAGAAAGCCTGATCCCCCCGAGGATGGCCCTCTGGAGACTCTGCCAAGGCCTGTCCTGGCCCATCTGCCTAATGTTTGAGTCACCAAGAGACACACTAGTCAAAAGATGCCATATTTCACTAGACAGTTTAGGAAACTTTGGAGAATATTTTTATCTTTTTTGCTATGGTGCATGTGTGTTGATTTGAAAGTTTTTGTTTTGGTTATTTTTTGTTTAGTTTTGTCTTGTTTTTAGCCGATGAAGGTAGATGTTCTCTCACATTAATTGTCAAAAAAATCCCTTAAGGTGTTCAAAATGAGGCAAAAGAGGAAAACACTACTAAAATGCAAAGCTCAGTTATTTTATATGAAAGGCTGCAAATGTGTTCCATGTGCTTTGCTGGGAAAATCTGTAGGTGAAGGTGACATTGGGCTATGCAAAGCGCCGCCAAGGTGAATTCACTTTGGACAAGTTGTTGATCAAGCTGACCTAGATGCCGGGGTCTACGCCTCATTTCCCCCAAGAGGGGGCAATGGGGAGCCTTCAGGGGTCAGTGGCATCATTTCAACCTCTCTACATGTGGCAGGCCTGGGCCCTCTCCTCTTGTCCATCCACACTCCCTCCCTGCATTAGCCCCATGGCTTTAAACACTTTAAATGTCTCCCAGGTCCTGCTCTGCAGTCCTGATCTCCCATGAACTCAGGACTGACAGGTCAACTGGCCCCTTGGCCATACACTTGGAGATCTAAGGGTGTCTCACATTAAGACGCCAAGTCCAAACAACCAGAACTGTTGCCCTCCTCCCTCATCACCCCTGCCCCTCTCAAGCCCTTCCCCTCTCGGCGAGTGGGAACATCTTCCACAGGATGGTTCAGACGGAGCTGGAAGAGCTGCCCTGCCTTCCTCCACTTCCCCCACTGCGGCATCTAGTCTATCAGCATTCCCGCAGCGCTGCCTCTGTGGCCCATCTACAAACCCCCGCTGCCCGGGCCACCTGCCTCTCACCTGGACACTGCCGTCTCCTCCTACCTCTTCTTCCTTCCCGTACTATCCGTCCTCCACTCATACACCCGAGTGACCCTTCAAACACACAAAGCAGATCATTCCACTCCCGTCTAAGCAAGCGCACCCCTCACCCTGGCTTCCCAGCCCCTCTGTGGCCCACCTGCCCCATCTGCCTCTGTCTCAGCCAGCTCCCCCGCGCCCATCTGCAGCAGACATGCTGACTGCTATGGCTTTTGGACCTTGCGGAGCTTCTTGCTGCCTTAGGGCCTCTGCTATTCGCTTGCCTGGAATGCTGTGCTATCAAACCACGTCACTGGCTCCTTCAGGTCTCAGCCAACCCTAATCTAATGTCACCTCCTCAGAGAGGCCTTTGCCGATTTCTCAGTTTCTTTGTTTTTGTTTTCTGAGATGGCGTCTCGCTCTGTCACCTAGGCTGGAGTGCAGTGGCACAATCTTTGGCTCACTGCAACCTCCGCCTCCTGGGTTCAAGCGATTCTTGTGCCTAAGCCTCCCTAGTAGCTGGGATCACCAACATGTGTCACCACGCCCAGCTAATTTTTGTATTTTTAGTTGAGACGGGGTTTCACCATGTTGGCCAGGCTGGTCGGGAACTCCTGACCTCAGGTGATCCTGCCACCTCAGCCTCCCAAAGTGCTGGGATTACAGGCGGGAGCCACCGTGCCTGGCCTACTCAGTTTTAAACACCCCTAACCAGTAGGCATTCTCACACATCTCTCCATAGCTTTTATCACCATCTAAAATGACATTGCTTACCTGTTGGTTCCTTGTTGATTATCTATATCCTCCCACCACCTGCTAAAGCCCCCCTCCCGCCCTCCAGTGCTCCCAGGATATAAGCCCCATGAAGACAGGGACTCTATCCTGTTGACCCCATGTTCCTATTCTATAGAACAGTGCCTGGAACACAGTAGGTGCTCAATAACTAGTTACTGAGTGAGTAATGAAGGGCTTCGGGCTGCCCAGATGCCCAGAAATGCACCCCTCATCCAATGCCCAAGCTCCTTTCTTTTCGGCCACCGCTGTGGCTGCCGGAGAGCTTGGGCCTGCAGCAGGACCTGCTTCCCATCCTTTCACATGAGCAGGGGTCATTCCTGGAACCCCTCCGAACCTCTTTTGCTCTCCTGGAAAATGGAGATGCCCAATTCTATCTCAGAAGGTTGTGAGTAACAAAGGTGACGTGCTTAGCGGGGTGCCTGGCACGTGGCAGGCCATCGACACAGGGGAGCATTGTCAGGCCGGGAGAGAGGGATGGGGGTCCTTCTGCAGAGGCAGGCAATGCTGAGGTTCAGAGAAGCTCAGCCAAGTACAGACCCTGGCCCTTACCCCATCCTGCTGCCTCTTACCGTGGGACTCCCAGGTGCTCACTGTGACCTGTGAGGGGAGAGGGTGTGCCCAACCACTCCCACCCTGCTTGTCTGACGTCTTTTCTGTTTGCAGACTGAGGCTCCATTACTGATCCGGCCCTACTTGGCAGACATGACACTCTCTGAAGTCCACGTTGTCATGACCGGAGGTTATGCCACCATTGCTGGCAGCCTGCTGGGTGCCTACATCTCCTTTGGGGTAGGTAGAGCCCTCCTTCTGCTTGGCTATGTTGAGGACCTGAAGCCCATCTTTGTGGGAGCCCCACACAGCTCCTGGCCAGAGCAGCCCTCAAATCTTCTCTCTTGGGCCTGCTGTGCTGGCAAAAGGAGTGGCTTCCCCTGAGCCAGGCAGGCCCAGTGGGCTGGACCATTTGCTCGGGCTTTGCGCATGGCCGCCTGGGGCAAAGCTTCCCTGTGTTCCATTTACTGAGTGCGTACTAGGTACCAGGCAGTATGCTAGCTGTTTTAATATCCCCATTTTCCAGATGAGAAAATTGAGGCTCCAGAGTAAGTGAGATGCCCAAACCCAGATCTGTCTGACTCCAAAATTCGTGCTCACTTCTCCAGTCTCACACCTGGGCTGTCCCTAGAGATCCGTCCTACTCCTTCCCTCCTCCCCTTCCCCACACTCTCTCTGGGCTTAAGTCCTGCCTCTGCTCCTAAATTATTGCCTGTGCAGTTTACACAGCACAAAGCATTTGTAAGTCAAATTCCAGTGGTGTGAATTAGGCCCTTAAAGCAATCACAATGCTACTGCATGGCGGGCAGAGGGGAATTTTCAAATGCATCCTTCACATAATGCCCAGTAATAATGCTTTACATTCATAAAACACCTTATGCTTTCACATTTTTGCTTTCACAGGCAAATCTTCAAAGGTCTCAATTTTATTTCCTTAATGATCAAAGAAATTCTTGCTTATTGCAGAAACAAATAAGTTTTTAAATCTCTTTCTTAACCCCACTTCCCATGGGTAACTGCTTTTATTTTTTTATTTTTTATCAATTTTATTTTTTTTTTGAGACAGAGTCTTGCTCTGTTGCCAGGCTGGAGTGCAGTGGCACAATCTTGGCTGACTGCAACCTCCAGCTCCCCGGTTCAAGTGTTTCTCCTGCCTCAGCATCCTGAGTAGCTAGGATTACAGGCACGCCCCACCACGCCCAGCTAGTTTTTTGTTTTTTTTGTTTTTTGTATTTTTAGTAGAGACAGGGTTTCACCATGTTGGCCAGGATGGTCTCGAACTCCTGATCTTGTGATCTACCCACCTCAGCCTCCCAAAGTGCTGGGATTACAGGCATGAGCCACCACACCTGGCCTGGTAATTGCTTTTAATAGCTTAGAACAGCTATTCTGAAAGTGGGGTCCATGGACCAGCATTGTCAGCATCACCTGCGAACTTGTTAGAAATGCAAATTCTTGGGCCCACCCTAGACCTGCTGAATCAGAAACAATGGGGGAGGCCAAGGCGGGTGAATCACCTGAGGTCAGGAATATGAAAGCAGCCCAGCCAACATGGCGAAATCTCATCTCTACTAAAAATACAAAAAAATAGCCGGCCATGGTGGTGGGTGCTTGTAATCCTAGCTACTTGGGAGGCTGAAGCAGGAGAATCACTTGAAACTGGGAGGCGGAGGTTGCAGTGAACTGAGATCGCACCACTGCACAGTAGCCTGGGCAACAGAGTGAGACTGTGTCTCAAAAAAAAAAAAAAAAAGAAAAGAAATGATGGGGGCGGAACCAGCGTACTGCGTTGCAACAGGCCTCACAGGTGATTCTGATGCTCGCCCAATTTGAGACCACTGACCTAAAATGTCATTCCAAATCTTTCTGTGTAAGTAGTCTTTTAGGTATACACACCTGAGTACTCACATACTTTCTCTCTCTTTTTTTTAAATAAAAGATGAGAATCATTGATCAGGAGAAAATAGTTCACAAATTATAAAAAGATATTCAAGCTCACTGATGTTCAAAGGAATTAAAACAATAATAACTTATCTTTCTTCTAAGAGATATGCAACCCTTTACGTACCTCCAACTGGCAAAAGTGTGTGGTACTCACCCACTCATGGTAAGAGTTTAATTTACTGTAACCTTTTTGGTGAATGCCTATCAGTCTATTTATTTTTTATTTATTTTATTCTATATATAATATTTTATTATTTTATCATAGATCACTTAAATTTTTTATTTATATAATATAATATTTTTATTATATAGAGCACTTAAAAATATTTATTTTTTCTTTTTAAACTCCCCACATGACACCAACATGTATATATATTTATATATATATATGTATATATTGAGATAGAGTTTCCCTCTGTTACTCAAGCTGGAGCACAGTGGTGCAATCACAGCTCACCATAGCCTCAAACTCCTGGACTCAAGCAATCCTCCCACCTCAGCCTCCTGAGTAGCTGGGACTACATACGTGCGCCACCACCCCTGGCTATTTTTTTTTTTTTTGGTAGAGATGGGATCTTGCTATGTTGCTCAGGCTGGTCTTAAACTCCTGGGCTCAAGCAATCCTCCTGCCTTGGCCTCCCAAAATATTA
Organism: Nomascus leucogenys; assembly: GCF_006542625.1. Taxonomy (NCBI): domain Eukaryota; kingdom Metazoa; phylum Chordata; class Mammalia; order Primates; family Hylobatidae; genus Nomascus; species Nomascus leucogenys. The sequence continues at coordinate 103,798,004 of NC_044386.1, read as the reverse complement.
GGATTATAGGCATGAGCCACTGCATCCAGCTTTAATCACTTTAAAAATACTCTTTCCCTTTGATCCAGCTAGAAAAATTATGATATAGGGACATTCTCACAAGTGTTCAAGAAATGCAAAATTTCAACATTATTTGCAAAAGCAAGAAAACTGGACAGCCTAAATGCCCAGCAGTACAGTCATGAGCTGGGTAAGTTGCTCCCCACAAGTTGGTAGCATTCAGCATGAGAGCAAGGTGGCCTGTGTGTGCTGATCTGGAGATTGACCCTGCCCTGCCTTAGCCTGACCCCCAGGCTCTCTGGATGCTGTGTGTGTGCATGTGGGGGGCGGGGTGGGGTGGTGGGCGGTGACCAAAAAATGACCTACACTGTCCCCTTCTTTAGTCCCAAATTCTACCTGTCTCTCTCATCTCTGTCCCTGGGGATGACGAGGGATGGGTGAACAAACAGCCAGCCTGCCCCTCCATCTCTCCTTCATTCCGGACGTCTGGACCACACCAAGAAGCTCAGCTCTACGTCCCACAGAGCTGTCTGGGCAGGGCCGGCTGTTGCGTGACTTTTCAAGAAGTCCCCTTGGGCTCGGGCTTTGGTTTCTGGCCTGTCACCCTCCCATCTAGAATTCTAGAGACTGTCATCTGGTTTGCACCTGTCTTGCTGAGGCCTAGAAAGGGCTCATTAAATCTGGTGCACCCACCCACCCCACCACCAACTGTTTTTGGAAGTGTAGGGGCCAAGGGAAAATTTCTCCTATGCCCTCTGAAGGTTCACTGAAAAATCAGCTCACAAAAAGCAGATTAACAGGAGAAAGGCACACAAATTTATTTAATGTATACACACGGGGGTCTTCAGAATGAAGACCCAAAGATACAGGGAAAATTGTCCATTTTTATGCTCAAGTTCAACAAAGTATGGACAGCCACATAGAAATAGAATTGAACAAACAGAGTGTGATCTAATACTAATCGACTGAGTGGAGGAAAAACAGCAAAGCCTGTCTGTGTAGACTCTTCTTGGCCTCTCTGAGCATTTCTTCCTTCTGGGTATGGAGCAAGATCCTCTCTGGAAGGGGGGGTCTTATGACCTACAGTCAAACAAGGCAGGTCAGATAATTTCTTTATTGCCACTTTTTACCCAGAAAGGCAGAGGGAAGTTAGAGCAATGTTTTTAGGCTTTATGGCCAGCTTTGGGGAAAAGGGCTTCTGGTCTCCGTGCTCTGCCTTGGAGAAGGGGAATTCTAGTTTTTATGGCTAGCTTTGAAGGAGAATTGGACTGGGAAATGGGAGGGCAGGGAGAAAAACTTCTTCTGAAGCTACTTCTGAGCCCTTCATTCTAGGTTTTGTTTTCAGAGTCCCAACAGAAGGAATTTGATATTTCAAAAATAGAAACCCAAAACTTTGTTCCTGAAACTTTTTTTTGTGGCAGGATATTAGGGGAGGGGATGCCGTAATATTTTCAGAACTTAGGGCTTTAAATGTCTTAACCTTGTTCTGGTCCCCTTAGCCAACGAAAAGAATAACCCTGGTGTTCTTCCTAGTCATTACTTAGAACTTAAACCCTGGAAGAATGCTCGCCCATTTCCACAATCTGGCTTAAAACTCAGCCCTCTTTTCTTCCCTTTCTCAGGCAAAATTCCAGGCCCAGCCCTGGGCAATCTGGCTTCCCCATTGACAGGGCCTGGGTACCCACTTCCCTTCAGCTGCACAGAATGGGCAGAGGCAGCCAGGATCATCCCTAGGTGCCCTTGAGCCTCCATTTACAGTCTCTGGTTTGAAAGCCCCAGACTACAACTATAGCTGGCCCAGAGGAAAAGCACCTAACAAACCTTCCTTCCCTTCAATCTCTGGATTTGCCCCCGTCTTGTCTCCAGAGCAGCTCTCTTCTGCCCCCACCTGGCTCATGACAGTCACTGCACCAGCCCTGTACTGCACTCCCTCTAACTTCTTCCCCAGTCAGTTCCTCAGTGTCTTTGGCTCTGCCCTCAGCCCCTGAATCCCAGAAGGTTCTCACTTGCCCTTTGCTTCAAGCTCCCAGGTTCTTTTCTTTTCTTTTTTTTGAGACAGAGTCTCCATCTGTCGCCCAGGCTGGAGTGCAGGGGCTCGATCTCGGCTCACTACAACCTCCACCTCCCAGGTTGAAACAATTCTCCTGCCTCAGCCTCCCAAGTAGCTGGGATTACAGGCATGAGCCACCACGCCCAGCTAATTTGTGTATCTTTAGTAGAGACGGGGTTTCACCATGTTGGCCAGGCTGGCCTTGAACTCCTGACCTCAGGTGATCCACCCGCCTCGGCCTCCCAAACTGCTGGGATTACAGGCATGAGCCACTGCGCCCGGCCTCCAAGCTCCCAGATTCTTAAAACCACTTCGTTGCTCAATCTCTGGCTCCCTTCTCCGCACATCCCTCTTATTGCTAATATCTGGATATTTCTAGATCTCCACTGTCCAATACAGTAGCCACCAAACACACCTAGCTATTGAGCACTTGAAATGTGGGTAGTCGTATTGAAAAAATTTTAAGATGTTTTATTAATTTTAAATTTTTATTTTGTCATCCATATTGATAGTTTTATATTGATTACATGGGTGGAAAGAAAATATTTTGGATATATTGAGTTAAATAAGACATTATTAAAATTAATTTAACCTATTTCTTTTTCCTTTTTAAAATGTGGCTATGGCTGGGCGCGGTGGCTCACGCCTGTAATTCCAGCACTTTGGGAGGCCGAGGCGGGTGGATCACCTGAGGTCAGGAGTTCAAGACCAGCCTGGGCAACATGGAGAAACCCTGTCTCTGCAAAAATACACAAATTAGCCAGGTATGATGTCAGGTGCCTGTAATCCCAGCTACTCCGGAGGCTGAGGTGGGAGAATTGCTTGAACCCAGGAGGCAGAGGTTGCAGTGAGCCGAGATCGCGCCATTGCACTCCAGCCTGAGCAACACAGCAAGACTTTGTTTCAAAAAAACAAAAAATGTGGCTACTAGGCTAGGTGCAGTGGCTCATGCCTGTCATTCCAGTACTTTGGGAGGCCAAGGCAGGACGATGGCTGAGACCAGGAGTTTGAGACCAGCATGGGCAACATAGGGAGACCCCTATCTCCACAAAGAATTTAAAAAATAAAAAATCACGTGGGCATGGTGGCACACATCTATAGTCCCAGGTATTGGGGAGGCTAAAGTGGGAGGATCACTTGAGCCCAGGAGGTCAAGGCTATAGTGAGCCATGATCATGCCATTACACTCCAGCCTGGGTGACACAGCGAGACCCTTTGGGTCAGAGAGAGAAGGGTCATGGGCAGGCGTGGGCCCTGGGATGCTGGGATGGAAGGCTCTCCTGACCAGGTGCGTGGGAGGCAGGGCTGGGGAATGTCACAGCCCTGCAGAGTAGCTGGCAGTGGGGAGGTGGGTGTGGGCTGGCCCAGTGCCCAGGGAGCCCTGCCTGTGCAGGACTCAGCCCTTTCCATGATGATCTGGAAACTAGCAACTGCAGCATTTGAGGCTGTGACCACAACTGGGTCACCCAGGGGACAGTGTCTAGGAACGTGACAACTGCAGGGTGTGTTCTCTGCTGTGACTCAGGTTTACAAACCAGATGTAATCTACAAGTCAGAGGAAGGGGCAGGGTCCTGCCTGGTAGAGGGAAAATCCCAAGATTCCAGGTGTGGCACCATCCCAGCTGGGGCTGGGCAACTGAGGAGGAAGCAGGTGAAGTCCCAAAGCCTAGCCCAGAAAGTCCAGAGAAGACACCTGCCCCGAGTGGGTTTCATCCAGCAAGGGGCAGGGGCCCAGGCTTGCACACCCAGTGTCCACACAGGGCCCTGGGGAGGTATCAGGCTGCTGCCAATTCTTGTTCACATTTTAAGGAGTTTTGTCAATCATTAAAAAGAAACAACTGGAGTTTAGAAAAAGAAGAAGGACCCAATACCTGGGATTCAGAGCCTGAGAGAGTCTCCAGCCTGGCTTCTCAGCAGCAGGCCTGGCACTTCCCTGCCTTTTTTTTTTTCTTTTTTTTGAGATGGAGTCTCACTCTGTCGCCCGGGCTGGAGTGCTCGGCTCACTGCAACCTCTGCCTCCCGGGTTCTACCCATTCTCGTGCCTCAGCCTCCCAAATAGCTAGGATTACAGGCACCCACCACCACACCAGGCTAATTTTTGTTTTTTTTTGAGATGGAGTCTCGCACTATTGCCCGGGCTGGAGTGCAATAGTGCGATCTCAGCTCATTGCAACCTCTGCCTCCTGGGTTTAAGTGATTCTCCTGCCTCAGCCTCCCGAGTAGCTGGGATTACAGGCACACACTACCACACCCAGATAATTTTTCTCTATTTTTAGTAGAGATGGGGTTTCACTATGCTGGCCAGACTGGTCTCAAACTCCTGACCTCGTGATCCTCCCGCCTTGGCCTCCCAAAGTGCTAGGATAACAGGCGTGAGCCACCGCGCCCGGCCTAATTTTTGTATTTTTAGTAGAGATGGGGTTTCACCATGTTGGCCAGGCTGGTCTCGAACTCCTGACCTCAAGTGATCTGCCTGCGTTGGCCTCCCAAAATGCTGGGATTACAGGCGTGCGCCACTGTGCCTGGCCTGCCCTCTGCTTTTATCAGCCTGAGTGTCTGTCTTCAACTTACCTCCCTCCTCCTTTTTATTTTTATTTAACACTGTAGAACGCAGTTGGCTTATTACAAACTTTAAGAAGAAACATCTATTTTGCTTTTTTGTTTATTAAAAAAAATATTATTGTGGACATTGTGAAAGATACCAAAACGCCTGTAATGCCAGCACTTTGGGAGGCCAAGGTGGGCGGATCACGTTCAGGAGATTGAAACCATCTGGCTAACACAGTGAAACCCTGTTTCTACTAAAAATAAAAATAAAAAAAAAATTAGCTGGGCATAGTGGCAGGCGCCTGTAGTCCCAGCTACTTGGGAGGCTGAGGCAGGAGAATGGCGTGAACCCGGGAGGCGGAGTTTGCAGTGAGCCAAGATTGCACCACTGCACTCCAGACTGGGCAACAGAGTGAGACTCCGTCTCAAAAAAAAAAAAAAAAAAGATACCAAAATGCAGAAAGAAAAGAAAATCGGCCAGGGATGGTGGCTCATGCCTGTAATCCTAGCACTTTGGGAGGCTCAGGTGGGCAGATCATGAGGTCAGGAGTTCGAGACTAGCCTGGCCAACATGGTGAAATGCCATCTCTACTAAAAATACAAAAATTAGCTGGGCGTGGTGGTGCACGCCTGTGATCCCAGCTACTCTGGAGGCTGAGGGAGGAGAATTGCTTAAACCCAGGAGGCGGAGGTTGCAGTGAGCCAAGATTGTACCACTGCCCTCCAGCCTGGGCAACAGAGCAAGACTCTGTCTTGGAAAAGAAAAATAAAGCAAGAAAGAAAATCACCCCTGGCCCCAGTAGCCAGGGACAGTCCATTCATTGCCATTTTGGTGTATTTCTTTCTCATCTTTTCATGCGTCGTTTTGGAGTTTGTTGCCCCGCTGCCCCCAGTTTTGGTTATTCTCTACTTGCAGTGTTGTGAGCCCTTTCCCACTTCATTGTGAGGCCTTGATGACCATCATTTTCAATGACAGCCTGACGATGCTTAGCCAGTCTCCCATTGTTAGATGTCTGAGTTGGTTCTAGTTTCCCTGCTTGGTAAATGACACAGTGATAGGGGGAAACGTGTCATATTTCTCTGTGGAAAAGAACAGAGAAGCAAAGGGTTTGGGGTCCCAGTGAAGATAAAAATTCAGGAAGGGAGAATCCCAGGGGCCAACATTGCTCTGCCATCTTGCTGGGAATGGTTTTCACAGCGTGGCTCCCAGAAGGAGACTCAGGGCCAAACAGTGGCTGTCATAGAGGCAGATTGCCTGAGAAGGAGTTCTCAAACTGCAGGACTGGATGTGATGGATTGCCTTGCAGTGGTGAGTTCCCCGTCACAGTAAGCATTCAAAGAGAGAGCCTAGAGAGGGAGTACCTTCCTACGCTAGTACATACCTACACTAAGGTGGAATTGGGTTAGCTCTTAAATCCATTTCATTTCAACTCTCAGGTTCTGGAGCTTTGTCTGAAACCATCACAAATTCCTCCACTAAGGGGGAGACCTCAGCTAACGGGGATTAGTGGTCAACAGTGACAGCCTAAAAAGGAAGAAAGAACCTTGAACTTGGAGTCAAAAGATGTGATGGGCTCTAATTCCTTCTCTTCCTTTATTTTGGGAAGCCATATTTAATCCTTTGGAGTCTCAGTTTTCTTGTCTGTAAAATGAGGATAACAATATTTGTCATTCCTAACTTAGGGAAGCACCAGGAAGAAATAGAAGGTCCTATACATATAGCCTGTGACCTTCTACACATAAAAGGTATTATTATTATTAGTGATGACAGCAGTTATGACAATGAGGACCTATCAGTGGGACAGACTACACATGTGTAGTCTGCCCTGGGCCGCACTCCTTGGTCACCAGCATTTCTTCTGACTGTCCACCTAGAACCTGCACTCTCGCTCTTGCAGATCGATGCCACCTCGTTGATTGCAGCCTCCGTGATGGCTGCCCCTTGTGCTTTGGCCCTCTCCAAGCTGGTCTACCCGGAGGTGGAGGAGTCCAAGTTTAAGAGGGAGGAAGGAGTGAAACTGACCTATGGGTGAGCACAGCAGGAGGTCCTGCAGATAGGGTAGTGGTACAAGGTGGGGAGAGCAAAGCAGAGGGTCCCGTTCTCTCTGTCCATCACTGTCTTCCACTAGCCCGGGCCCATCTCTCCACTTTCTCTGCCCTGGTTTTGGCTTCATTTGCTGTCTTAGTCCATTTTCCATTGCTTATAACAGAAATCCTGAAACTGGGTACTTTATAAAGAATAAGAATTTATTTCTTACAGTTATGGAGGCTGAGAAGTCCAAGGTCGAGGGGTCGTATCTGGCGAGAGCCTTCTTGCTGCTGGGGATTCTGCAGAGTCCCAAGTTGGTGCAGGGAATCACATGGCGAAGGGTTGAGGGTTGCCAGGCAGAGAACTGAGCATGCTAACTCAGATCTCTCTTCCTCTTCTTAAGAAGCCACCAGTCAAGGCCAGGTGCGATGGTTCATGCCTGTAATCCCAGCACCTTGGGAGCCTAAGGCAGGCAAATCACTTAAGGTCAGGAGTTCGAGATCAGCCTGGCCAACATGGTGAAACCCCATCTCTACTAAAACTACAAAAGTTAGCCAAGCATAGAGCCTCACGCCTGTAATTCCAGCTACTTGGGGGGCTGAGGCATGAGAATTGCTTGAATCCGGGAGGTGGAGGTTGCAGTGAGCCTAGATCGCACCACTGCACTCCAGCCTGGGCAACAGAGCAAAACTCCGTTTCAAAAACAAAACAAAAAGCCACCAGTCCTACTCCCATGATAACCCATTATCCCATTAATCCAACATTCAGGAATGGATTAGTCCATTCAGGAGGGCAGAGCCCTCATGACCCAATCACCTCTTAAAGGCCCCACCTCTCAATATTGCCGCATTGGGGATTAAGTTTCAACATAAGTTTCCAAAGGACAAACATTCAGACCACAGCATTTGTAAAAATGCACACTCCAGTTCTCACATCTTAATTTCCAGTCTCTGACCAGCAGGTAACAATGGACCGGGCAGGGCTTGGGAGTGTGGCCTGGTTCTTGGGTCTGTGGCCTGGTGTGTGTATATGTTGAGGAGGGTCATAGAAAGGCCCCATGCCCCCATCTCTATGTGCCTGAATTCTGACTGTCAGGGCGTCAACCACACATTGACATGCTGAGTGCCATCTTCGATTTCACTCACCTCCTAACATCCCGTCATAGTCTTAAGAACTGTTCAGTAACATTTAAACCTTAAACAATGTTGAAAAGGCACCACATTGGACCCTTGCTGTTGGGTACAGTGGATGACCCCAGGCTCACAACCTTCTGAGGCACTGGAGCAGTGCTGTCCCTTGGAGATGTAATGTGAGGCGCCTGTCATTTTCTAGTAGTTGTCTTTTAAAAAGTGAAAAGAAATGGGTGATTTTAATAACCCATATTACTTAACCCTATATACCCCAAAGTATTGTCATTTCAACATGTAACCAGTATAATCATTATTGAGATATTTTGCATTTTTTGATACTAACTCCTCAGAAACTGGTCTGTATTTTGTACAACACAACTCAATTCAGACAGCCTCCTGTCACGTGTGGCTGATGGCTTCCATCTTGGACAGTTCAGTGTTAGAAACCTGGATCTTATCCCGGTGCTTCGACCAGCCCCCTTTTCTCTCTGGGTCTCAGGGAAAATTAGGATTTCCCGCTCTGAAATGCCCTTCCAGGGTTCCTATTTGAGCCTATAGGATTAGGTACCCTTGCTGGTTGTGGAGACAGGCCAGTAATGATCATTCTTGATCCCACCAACAGAGATGCTCAGAACCTCATAGAAGCAGCCAGCACTGGGGCTGCCATCTCCGTGAAGGTGGTCGCCAACATCGCTGCCAACCTGATTGCGTTCCTGGCTGTGCTGGACTTCATCAATGCTGCCCTCTCCTGGCTGGGAGACATGGTGGAAGTCCAAGGGCTCAGCTTCCAGGTGCGTTTCTGGCCACCACACTCAGTCTGCAGAGAGGATGGCTCCAGGTGGGTGGTGAGTGGTGGTTGGAGACCTAGCAGAGCCCAGGCCCAGCCCTCGGTGCCAGCCATACCCTTGTGCCCTCAGCTCATCTGCTCCTACATCCTGCGGCCTGTAGCCTTCTTGATGGGTGTGGTGTGGGAGGACTGCCCAGTGGTAGCTGAACTGCTGGGGATCAAGCTGTTTCTGAACGAGTTTGTGGCCTATCAAGAACTCTCCAAGTACAAGCAACGCCGCCTGGCAGGGGCCGAGGAGTGGGTCGACGACAGGAAGCAGTGGATCTCCGTGAGTGTCCCAGTCCCTTCCCTGCGGCAGGGGGATGACATGGCACAGCCACTCCTGAGGGCCCCTGGCAGCTGCTCTCCTGCTCCCTGGGCCTGGCTGAGACACACTGAAGTGGTACTTCACCTCCTACATCCTGTAGTCCTGGGAGACAGGACAGCTTCGGGCTTTGCTGCCATCTCTCTCAAGGCCTCTTAGGAGGCCGAGGTGCGGGGAGAGAGCATTGTTTGGGATGTCTGAAAGCTAGCTCTAGATGGGTCGTTTTTCACTGTGGCCTTGGGCCAGCCACAGTACCTTGCCTCTTCTGTTGGAAAATGGGGTGAGATGACTGCCACATCTACTCCAAAGGCATACATGTGTGCACCCAGTGAGCTAGGAGAGTGAGTGAGATAAGGAGACTTCACTAACACCTTCACTGTTTTTTTTTTTGTTGTTTTGGATTGGTTTGGTTTGTTTTTCTGAGATGGAGTCTCCCTCTGTCACCCAGGCTGGAGTGCAGTGGCACATTCTTAGCTCACTGCAACTTCCACCTCCCGGGTTCAAGTGATTCTCGTGCCTCAGTCTCCCAAGTAGCTGGGACTATAGATGCCTGCCACCATGCCCAGCTAATTTTTGGATTTTTAGTAGAGACGGGATTTACCATGTTGGCCAGGCTGGTCTTGAATTCCTGACCTCAAATAATCCACCTGCCTCGGCCTCCCAAGGTGCTGGGATTTCAGGTGTGAGCCACCACACCCGGCCATTACATTCACTGTTAATACAGTGGATTCAGTGCAGGGGTCGGCTCTTTCTGTTAAAATTTATTTTTAAAAACTATAAAAGCTCTATAAAATGAACCTTTCTAAAAGAATAGTAACATTACTGAGAATGAAAAAATTACCTATAATCTCACCACCCCAGATAATAGTTATTGTTGTTTGTTACATTTTCTTCCATTCCTTTAAGAGAGAGTTTAGGCCAGGCGCAGTGGCTCCTGCCTGTATTCCCAGCACTTTAGGAGGTCAAGGTGGGAGGATCACTTGAGGCCAGGAGTTCAAGACTAGCCTGGGCAACATAGTGAGTCCCTGTCTTTACTAAAAATTTTAAAAATTGTGGGGTGCGGTGGTGCATGCCTGTAGTCCCAGCTACTTGGGAGGCTGAGGCAGGAAGATGGCTTGAGCCCAGGAGTTTGAGGCTGTAGTGAGCTAGGATTGCATCACTGCACTCCAGCCTGGGCAACAGAGCAAGACCCTGTCTTAAAAAAAAAAAAAAGAGGGAAAGAGAGAGAGAATTTACATAGTTGCTGTTGTAGCAGCCAAACTGTGCTGTAGCCATTTTTGTGTTTTTGGGTTTTTTTTACTTAGTATTACGACATAAGCATCATTTTTGATACATGTGTCCTAACATATTTACCCAATCCCCTGCTGTTGGGCCATTCAAACAATTCTATTATTTGGTTTTTATCCACATGTTGAAATGAGTATCTTTGTGCATATAGCTCTTCCTTCCTTTCAGATCATTTCTGCAGCGTTCCCAGGTGTAGGCTGACTGACTCCCACGTGAGTCTTCATGTGGCTGCTGCAGCTGAAATCAGCAGCACCAGCTGTGCCTGCGAGCATTTATTTCACCACACAACTAAACAGCATCAAGTAGCTTCTTTTTAAAAACAAGGTTCACTACTTCAATAAGCAAATAATAGCTCGTTGTTTTAATTTGCATTACTTGGGTGACTGGAAACTTTCAATGAGAAGTCCTTTTGCTTGTCTTTTTAATTATCTTTTAAATTGTAAAGGAATGGACTCTTTAGGTTTTTTAAAAAAGAAAGTTTGTGGCCAGGCACGGTGGCTCACACCTGTAATCCCAGCACTTTGGGAGGCTGAGGTGGGCAGATCACTTGAGGTCAGGAGTTTGAAACCAGTCTGACCAACATAGCGAAACCCCTTCTCTACTAAAAATACAAAAGTTAGTGGTTGTGGTGGAATGTGCCTGTGGTCCCAGTCCTTGTGCTGAGGCATGAGAATCACTTGAACCTGGGAGGAGGAGGTTGCAGTGAGACAAGATTGTGCCACTGCACTCCAGTTTGGGCAACAGAGTGAGACTCTGTCTCAAAAAACAAAACAAAACAAAAAGCCAGGCATGGTGGCTCACACCTGTAATCCCAGCACTTTTGGAGGCCGAGGCTGGAGGATCACCTGAGGTCAGGAGTTTGAGACCAGCCTGACCAACATGGAGAAACCCCATCTCTACTAAAAGTACAAAAATTAGCCAGGCGTGGTGGCAGGCGCATGTGATCCCAGCTACTCAGGAGGATGGGGCAGGAGACTCTCTTGAACCCAGGAGGGGGAGATTGCAGTTAGCCAAGATCACACCATTATACTCCAGCCTGGGCAACAAGAGTGAAACTCCATCTCAAAAACAAAACAAAACGAAACGAAACAAAAAAAGTTTGTATAGAGTAAAAAGCACAAATTTCCCCTCACTGCTTACTCTCACCTCGGGTCTCACCCCCTCCTCAGAGGTTAATAGAGGGCATGCCCCCTCCTGTTCTTTTTTTTCTTATTTATTTTTAATTTTTGTGAGTACATAGTAGGTGTACATATTTATGGAGTACATGAAGTGTTTAGATACAGGCACGCAGTGTAAAAATATGGAATGCTTCATGAATTTGCACGTCATCCTTGCGCAGAGGCTGTGCTAATCTTCTCCATATCATTCTGATTTTAGTATGTGTGCTGCCGAAGCAAGCACTTCATGATCTTTTTTTTCTGAATTTCATTCCTTCGGCAAGTATTTGTTGAGACCACTTAGGTGCCAGGCATTCTGCTAGGCACTGGGGTTAAAAAGGAGAATTACACAGACATGGCTCTGGTCTTATGGAACCGACATCTAGTGAGAGACACAGGCAAAACACAAGAAAGCAAAGGAACAAAAATTAAAATAACCACAATTTGTGGTAAGTTCTATGAAGAAAACAATAACAACAAAAAAAAAAAACAGGGCAGGGTCTTCCTTGGCTGGACTGGTCAGAAAAAATATCCGTGAGGTGTGGCATTTAAGCCAAGACTTGGAGAGCAGATAAGTTGCACAAGCTGGGAAGAACATGCCAAAGGAAGAGGCATGTGCAAAGGCCCTGGGGTTGAAAAGCACTTGGTATGCTTAGAGAGCAGAGGCAATGAGTACAGCTAGAGCAGGTGGTAATCACGGGCCAAGGAGCTGTCGGAAATCACTGAAGATTTGACATTTTGAATTTTAAGAAGATGGCTGGAGGCTGGGTATGGTGGCTCATACCTGTAATCCCAGCACTTTGGGAGGCTAAGGCAGGTGGATCACTTAAGACCAGGAGTTCAAGACCAGCCCTGGAAACAAAGCAAGACCCTGTCTCTACAAAAAATTTAAAAATTAGCCAGGTGTAGTGGTGCCTTCCTGTGGTCTCAGCTACTTGGGACACTGAGGCAGGAGGATCGCTTGGACCCAGGAGACTGGGGCTGCAGTGAGCTATGATTTTGCCGCTGTACTCCAGCCCAGGTGACAGAACGAGACCCTGTCTGAAAACAAAAGACAGAGAGAAGGAAGCAAGGAAGGAAAGAAAGAAGGAAGTGAGGGAGGGAGGGAAGGAGGGAAAAAGACAGCGAGACTGAAGGAAGGAAGGGAGGGAGGGAGGCTGGGGCTGCTCTGTGGAACACAATTGTAGGTGGGCAAGCAGAGATGCAGGTACCTTCATATTTTTTCCAATAGTATTTGTATCAACCCTTTATGTTATAAAAGCATTAACTTTTTTCTGTTATATTTTCTACGTATACTTCTCCTAGCTTTTTCCGTTATTGCCCTTTATGTTGTATGTGGAAATTTATTTTTTGGTTTTTGATGTAGAACACTTCATGAATTTGCATGTCATCCTCAGGTAGGGGCCACGCTAATCTTCTTTGTATCATTGAAGTTTTAGTATATGTGCACAAGAAGCAAACACAGGAATGTGTTGTTGTTTTTTTAATTAAAAAAATTGTATTTACTTAGAAGCATTCAGAATGTCAACAAAACAGCTGTAACTTTTTTAAAAATTACAGAGTGGTATGTATGTATGTATTTTTGGAGACAGGGTCTCACTTTGTCACCCAGGCTGGAGTGCAGTGGTGCAATCACAGCTCCCTGTAGCCTCTGCCTCCTAGGCTCAAGTGATCCTCCTGCCTCAGCCCCTGTGTGTGGGATTACAGACGTGTGCCCCCACACCTGGCTAACTTTTGCGTTTTTTTATAGAGACGGCGTCTCACCATGTTGCCCAAGTTGGTCTCAAACTCCTGACCTCAAGCAATCCTTCTTCCCTGGCCTCCCAAAGTGCTGAGATTACAGGCATGAGCACTACGCCCGGCTCAAGTGGTATTTAGTTAACAGAACAGCAGCTATTTTGTGTAAGCTGCATCAGAGACAACTAAAGATGAAGGCACTACCATCCACATACATAACTAATTTGTGCCGTGCACCAACAAGAGACTGCTTTAAATTTCCATGCCAATTTGTAACCCCCATACTGCACCAGGCAAGGTTGGTGGCTATTGAAAATACCACCAGGACAGAGTTATCAAAAGACACATTGGGTAGTATGTTAACTATACAAAAAAAAAAAAGACACCGTGCGGTTTAAAAACAAATCTTACATGGCCTTACATTTTAATTTATTTCTTTAAAAGGAATGAATTTAGTATGGGGGGGTTAAATACATTATATACAAGGAAAAAAACTACTAGAACTAGCTTATTCATCATCTTCATCTTCCCCATCTTTCCTTCCTCCTCATTCTCTTCCTCTTTCTTATGTTTCTCCTATTCTTTCTTTTTCTTGCTTTTTCAGCCTTGACAGCTCCCTTATTTTTGCTGCATCAGGCTTTCCTTTAGCTCGATATGCAGCAATGTCCCTTTTGTATTTTTCTTCCAGCTTCGCAGGTGTCTTTTTCTAAGGCTGCTTATCCTCTACAGCGGTTTTATAACCGCATCTCTCCTACTTTCTTTGCGACATCAACAACGGATAGGCTGGGATGTTCTCCTTTGATTTTTGGGTGATGCTTGGAATAGAACAAGAAGAGGCCAAAGGAGGCCTCTTGGGTGCATTGGGATGCTGGAACTTCTTTTTTGTTTTCCCTTTAGGAAGGATGTAAGTTTTCATTTCTCTTTCCTAGCCAGCCTTGTCCGCCTTTGCTACATCTTCAAATTTTCTTTTCTCTTTAGCTGACATGGTCATCTGCCTCTCTGGCACTTCTTTGAAAGCTCTGAGGAGTTGCCTGAAGCATCTGGGTGCTTCTTCTTGTGCCCCTACCGACAAGCTTAGACAGGGAGTGCATATGATGACATTTTGCCTCTTGGCTTCTTAGGGTCTCCTCTGCCCATGTTTAGTTATTTTTCCTCAGTGAGGCACAGAGTCACCCAGTACCTGCCAGCTCTCACTTGACCCAGCATTTGGGGTTTTTTTTTTTTTTTTTTTTTTTTTTGAGACGGAGTCTCGCTCTATCGCCCAGGCCAGAGTGCAGTGGTGTGATCTCAGCTCACTGCAAGCTCCAACTTCCTGGGTTCACGCCATTCTCCTGCCTCAGCCTCCCGAGTAGCTGGGACTACAGGCACCCACCACCGCACCTGGCTAATTTTTTTATTTTTAGTAGAGACGGGGTTTCACCATGTTAGCCAGGATGGCCTTGATCTCCTGACCTCGTGATCCGCCCGCCTCGGCTTCCCAAAGTGCTGGGATTGCAGGCGTGAGCCACTGTGCCTGGCCAAGATTTGTTTTTTTTTAACATAGATTTTAACCAAATATTTTCTTTTGTGATTTCTTCCGTTATTTCTAAACTTAGAAAGTTATCTGGAAAGTGCGGCTGGGCACAGTGGCTCATGCCTGTAATTCCAACACTTTGGGAGGCCAAGGAGGGTGGGTCACTTGATGCCCAGAGTTTGAGACCAGCCTGGCCAACATGGCAAACAAGAAATACAAAACTTAGCCAGGTGTGGTAACACATACCTGTAATCCCAGCTGCTTGGGAGGCTGAAGCATGAGAATCACTTGAACCCAGGAGGCAGAAGTTTTCAAAAAAAGGAAAGAAAGAAAGAAAAAGAAAGTTATCTGGAAAGTGTTAAATTCGTGAAATAATGTGATGAGATAATTCAGACCATGAGCTTTGGAGTCAGAACTGAGTTCAAATTCTGATACAGCTGCCTTCTTGCTGTGTGAACTTCCTTAGTTACTTAACCTCTCTGAGCCTTGATTTGCTCCTCTCCAAAATAAGAGCAATAATACTACCTTGTAACTATATTTATTATCCTATATTTTCTATCATTTTATGCTTAAAATATTAATATTTATTTAGAATTAATTTTTCTATAGTGTGAGGGGAGGCTCTACCAATTTTTTAAATAATTTTTAATTTTTGTGGGTACATAGTAGGTGTAAATATTTATGAGGTATGTGAGATGCTTTGATACTGGCATGCAATGTGAAATAAGCACATCATGGAGAATGGGGTATCCACCCCCTCATGCATTTATCCTTTGTGTTACAAACAATCCAATTATACTCTTATTTTTAAATGCACAATTAAGTCATTATTGACTATAGTGACCCTGTTGTGCTATAAAATATTAGCTCTTATTCGTTCATTCTAACTATTTTCTTGTACCCATAAACCAATTTTGCTTTCAAATTATTTCATTTTGGCTCTTAAAACTTCTTTCTGGGAAATAGGACAGTTGTTAAGAACAAAAGCGAATAACTATCATGTTTAAACACTTGCTCTCTGCCTGGTGTTTCCCGTACATTATATAATCCTTTTTACAGCCCTCCCAGGCAAGTACTATTATTTTCCTATTCCAGACAGGGAAACTGACACTGAAAGAAGTGACTGACTTCTCAAGCTGGTCGTTGGTGAGACAACCCTAGAAGCCAGGCTGGCTGGGCTCCAAATCCCTTACTCTTTCCTGTGGGCCACACTCCCTCTCTCAGCCTGAGAGCATTCACAGGAGTGCTGTGAACTGGAAGCCCAGGACTGCAGGGTCAGGGAAGGGGCTGTCCACCAAATGGCCCCAGGACAGAGCTTAGTAGGGCCAAAGCGAGAGGACTAAGAAAGGCTGAACCCCATCCAGAAATGCTAGTAATGAAGATTAAAAGGTCGAAGGACAGGCTGGGCGTGGTGGCTCACACCCGTAATCCCGGCACTTTGGGAGGCTGAGGTGGGTGGATCATCTAAGGTCAGGAGTTTGTGACCAGCCTGCCTAACATGGTGAAACCCCATGTCTACTAAAAATACAAAAAATTAGCCGGGCATGGTGGCGGGCACCTATAATCCCAGCTACTTGGGAGGCTGATGCAGGAGAATCGCTTGAACCCAGGAGGCAGAGGTTGCAGTGGGCCGAGATTGCGCCACTGCACTCCAGCCTGGGTGACAAGAGTAAAACTCCATCTCAAAAAAACAAAAACAAAAACAAAAACAAAAAAACAAAGAAACAAACAAAAAAAAGTTGAAGGACAGATAAGAGAGGGGGGCTATGTTTTTGATGCGGTGCAGTTTGAGCCAACTTAGAGGTGGGATTGCAAGGCTGGGGAAGGGGCAGCACAGAGGGCTCGAAGGTCAATTACATGTAAGAAATGGGTAAAATTAAGGCCGGGGGGCCTGGGTGTTATAGGGGTGCCCCAGGCCCATCTGAGGGGAGCCCCTCCTCATGCATCTTCTGTATTTTCAGGTCAGAGCTGAAGTCATCACCACGTTTGCCCTCTGTGGATTTGCCAATTTCAGCTCCATTGGGATCATGCTGGGAGGCTTGAGTGAGTCTAATCAGGGCCTCACCAGTGTCTAAGAGGGTCTGGGACTTGAACTTGCTCGGGACATGTAGGCCTCAGTAGTCCCATTTCTCTAAAGCAGCACCCAAACAAGATGGCCATAGAGGCCAGGTGTGGTGGCTCATGCCTGTAATCCCAGCACTTTGGGAGGTCCAGGCGGGTGGATCACTTGAGGCCAGGAGTTTGAGGCCAGCCTGGCCAACATGGCAAAACTCTATCTCTACTAAAAATACAAAAATTAGCCAGGCGTGGTGGTGCACGCCTGTGATCCCAGCTGCTCAGGAGGCTGAACCCAGGCACGAGGATGCTTGAAACCAGAAGGCAGAGACTGCAGTGAGCTGAGATCGCACCACTGCACTCCAGCCTGGGCTGCAGAGCGAGACTCTGTCTCAAAAAAAAAAAAAAAAAGAAAAAGAAAAAGATATTCATAGAGCTTCCTCCTAGCCCTAGAATTCCCTGATTCTCTGCTGCTGCTGGTGGCCCAGGAAGTTAGCACCTGGGCCTTGAAGGCCAAGCCTGGCTCAGGGGCAGGAGGTGTGGTGCTTGCCTGTCCCCAAGGCTTTGGCCTGCCTGTTCCCACACCCACAGTGGACAGGCAGGCAGGCCTGGTGGGGCTTAAGGTCGAAGGGTCTGCACAGTTCTCAGTTCTTTACAAATAACATTTCCAGTCCTGGCAGCTACACTGCCTGGTGGTGTAATCATCCCATTTTACAAAGAAGGAAACTGAGTCTTCATGAAGTGAAGTGGTGGCCCAAGTCACTCAGCTAGTGAGTGGCTGAGGCTGTATTTAATCCCAGGTCTGCCTGACTCCAAACTCACATTCTTTTCCTGCATCTGCCACTCATGATGTGTAGGGAGATGTGGGGCATTGCCTAGGGGTCCAAGCCAGGCCAAAGAGGACTCCTGAGCTCAGCAAGCTGTCAGGACAACGTCTGTCCCTCTGGCCATCTATTAATAGAAGAGGAAGGGAGGTCAGCAGATGCAGCCAGAGCTGCGGAACATGGGCAGAGAAGGACACAGCTTCCCTGGCCCTGAGCATTTCTGTCCCCTTGCAGCCTCCATGGTCCCCCAACGGAAGAGCGACTTCTCCCAGATAGTGCTCCGGGCGCTCTTCACGGGAGCCTGTGTGTCCCTGGTGAATGCCTGTATGGCAGGTGAGTGCAGGCCTGGCAGGCTCGGAAGGTGGAACCCTGACTTTCTGGCTAGCCCGGGGGCCCTGCCCACCCTCCACTTTCCCTCCACAGGGATCCTCTACGTGCCCAGGGGGGCTGAAGTCGACTGTATGTCCCTCTTGAACACGACCCTCAGCAGCAGTAGCTTTGAGATATACCAGTGCTGCCGTGAGGCCTTCCAGAGGTGAGGGCCTGGGCTGTGGGACCTGCAGGGTACCCACAGTGATAGACAGAATGCCTGAGTGCTGGGGGGATGCCGTTGGTACCAGGGTGAGGGTAGAAATGTTACGGCTGCAGCTAATGGGGAAGTGAATGCTCGAGGACCAATGGAGGAAGGGTGGACCAGAGACTTGAAACAATGTTCCCGGTGTTGCACAGCCTGGTGGTGGCCAGCAGAACCGGGCCTGGAGCTCACACTGCGATCTTTGCTTTCTTTTTAGCATCAACCCAGAGTTCAGCCCAGAGGCCCTGGACAACTGCTGTCGGTTTTACAACCACACGATCTGTGCATAGTGAGGACAGAACATGTTTGTGCTTCTGTGCTTCTGAGGGCTGTTCTCCCCCAGGAACCATCTGTCCCCACCTTCCCTTTCCCAGGGCCCTCTTCAGGGAAGCCACAGGACTTAGACCCAGCTCAATCCCACAATTGGGAAGGGGTCATGGAGTGAGTGTGCGGAGTGAGTGAGGACATAAGGAAGGACATGTGCCACTCCATCCCCCTTCCTGCTCCATTTCCTAACTCCCCTAGTGTGAATTCCCAGGGTCACTTCTGCCTCCTCCCCTTTCCCCTCCACATCCAAACAGCACCCTGGTCCTCTCTATCCCCCATCTCCTGGGGTCCCTCACATGCCCCTTCCCTTCTGTTGTGGGCCGCACACCAAATCCTCCTCCCCTCCCCACTTCCTGGGCGCTAGGATCTCTCTGTGGCTTCCCCTGCTGGGTGGTGTCACCTCTTTCTCTGCTTTCAGAGACTCCCTTCCCGCCTTTCCTCAGAGCGCTTCCCAAACTGAGGTCCCATGGCACACAGTCCTGGGAGGCGTTCAGAGGGTTCCCTGACGGACTAGGTTTGGAACCACTGGGTTAAATAAACTTAGAGAGGGCTATGTAGGTTTTTTGTTTGTTTATTTTTTTTGTTTTTTTAACTGTGAACTTGTCAGAGCTTGGTGTGGATATGAGGCTTTTTCCAAATTTACTTGACCATAAAAACCTTTTCACTCTGTCACCCAGGCTAGAGTACAGTGAGGTGATCATGGCTCACTGCAGCGTCAACCTCTCAGGCTCAAGCGATCCTCCCACCTCAGCCTCCTAAGTAGCTAGGACTATAGGCACGTGCCACCATGTCCCGCTAATTTATATATATATATACACACATACACACACATATATATGCATACATATATATACATACATATATACACATACATATATATACATACATACATACATACATATATATATATATTTTTTTGGTAGAGATGAGGTCTTGCTGTGTTGCCCAGGCTGGTCTCAGACTCCTGGACTCAAGTAGTCTGCCCACCTTGGCTTTCCAAAGTGTTGAGATTATAAGCATAAGTCACTGCACTTGGCCCATAAGAACCTTTTTGATGGAAGTGTCTCAGTTGAAGATTTCGTGGAATACAACTTGGGAAATATTGGCTAGTGTTCAAACTGCTTTACTCTAGGCAACTGTAATATTAGCAAATGCTTATGTGGCACTGTATGCCAGGCACTGTTCTCAGCGCTTTATATATTTTAACTGAATCCTTACAACAACTTCGTGAAGTAGGTGTTATTATCACTAGTTGAGGAATCAGAATCTCAGGCAGGTTAAGTTATATGCCTAAAGGGACACAGCTGGGAAGAGGCAGAGGCAGGATTTGAGCCAGGCCACCTAGTTCTGGGTGGTAGAGGGGTGCCCTGGGCCCATCTGAGGGGAGCCCCTCCTCATGCATCTTCTGTATTTTCAGGTCATAACACAAACTGTGATGTGGAGCCTCTCTGTTGGGCTGCTGGTGTTCAGGGAACCCTGATGTGTGGCCTGCCTTCACCTCCCTCCCTGCCTTTCCTCCCCACCCCAAGCCCTCTGTGCCACTAGGTGAGGCCTGACGTCCCTCCCCTGCCTTCATTTCTGGAGTTCCTATCACCAGCATGCCCTCTCCATCTCCCTGCCGCCTGCCCTGCTCCCATCGCAGTTCTCATTTTCCCCAGCAGCTTTGGCTTCCAGGACCTGTGATGCACCCTGCCCTTGTGGCTGCTGGGCCCCTACACCCTCACCCCTACCTGCCAGGTCCAACTTCCTTCCTAGCTGGGGCTGGCCCTGACCTAGGGCAGTGGGAGGATGGAGCCCTGGGCAGCAGTTATTCAGCTCAGCCCCAGTGAGCCAGGTCCTGCTTCTGTTCTGCCACAGACTTTGGTTCCAGTGGGCAGCAGCCTTGCTCCTTGTGACCCCCACAGGCTGACCTGGGTCTCCATCCTCAGGGCCTGTGTCCTTCCCTTAGCTCCACAGAGTGGAGGCTTGGCCTGACTCCTGTAGCTCCAGCTAGGCTCTTGCCTTCTCTCTGCAGCCCTCCCTCAGTCCTTGCCACCTGCTCCAGCTGCCCCTGGGCTGTGGGCAGGGTCCCCTGTTGATGTGGACAACACAATCCTCTCCCAGGACTGGCCCTCCGCCCCTTCCCTGCCTGTCTGTTGGCCTCAGCTCCACCAGCTGGGTCATGGAACAGCCCAAGGACTGCCCTTGACCCCCTTCTCTGGACTCCCTGCACACTCATTCTGTGGCCAGTGGCCTTCCATAGAAGACTGCAGGCCACTTGAATATAGGGCTCACAATGTACCCTTGTGTCCTAGTCAGTTTTGGCTGATAACAAAATACCATAGACGGGATAGCTTATAAACAAAAGAAATGTATTTCTCACAGCTCTTGAGGCTGGGAAGTCCAAAATCAAGGTGCTAGAAGATGCTGTGCCTGCTGAGAGCCTGTTTCTCGTAGGTGGCACCTTCTCCCTGTGTCCTCACATGGCAGAAGAGGCTAATGAGATCCCTGGGGCCTCTTGCATAAGGACACTAATCCCATTCATGTGGGCTCTACTCTCATGACCTTATCACCTCCCAAAGGCCCCCCTTCCTAATACCTTCACCTTGGGGGCTGGGATTTCAGCATATGAACTTTGAGGAGACATGAACATTCAGACCATAGCACACAGTAGTGTAAGCTATTAACAAGAGGGGAAAATGGGTGTGGGATATATGGGAGCTCGGTAGTATTGGTGCAACATTTTGTAAGTCTAAACTATTCTAAAATTTAATCGTTTATTTTTTAAATGGCATGGGAAAAAAAAGACTGCGTGGACACAGATGCTGTATAACTTGTAATTCAGCCCATGGGTAACTCTGTCCTAGACAATGCATGTTCCAGTAGGCAACCTGCCAAGGCCTGTGAGTTGACTAATGGGCTTCATTGACCCCCCTTCTGCCCATTTCTTCCCATGGTCCTGCCCTCACCTCTGCTGCCCTCTCAATTTAATTCAAGCTCATGCCTTCAGCTGAATGTTAATTAGTCCTGACCTCTTTGCAACCACATGAAGAAAATCATCTGCTTGAAATTACTTTTGACTCGCGATTAGTGAGCCCCGAGGTTGGACAGGACCTTAAACATCATTTTGAGGGTGTCTACCTCCCCATCCAGCTTTTCTGAGAATGTTTACACCCACTGCATGGATGGCCTCTGTCACCATGTTTTTATGTTTGAGTCATGAGACTCCATTCCCATGAGTGATTTGCTATTGAACCAGGACTGAGCGCCTGACTCAGGGCAGGCCAAATCTGTACTTTTGCCAGTGGCCTTTCGGATTCTCGGGAAGGAATATGAATTATAAAACCCAGAAACAGAGCTGGGAGCTGAGTCACCATGGTGGGGCTATGGGTTGGAGCTGATCTCATTCCCTTCCTTACTGCAGCCCAGTTGTTCTGCTTTTCCTTGGATTCCATGAGAGCCAAATTCTTTCCAGAAATTCCCTCTAACCTAAACTAATTGAGAAGGTTCCTCTTTGTAATGAGAAGGACATTGCCTAGGATAGTCACTTTGTTAACCCCCTATTCTGCTTGAAATCCAGCGGTCATTCATCATTTGCTTAAATCTCATCAAGATAATAACCTCACGCCTCTCATTGCTACTCCACATTGATGAGCTCCACTTCTGAGAAGGTTCTTTTTTGATTTTGCATCAAAAAATGTTTTGCTTTGATCCATCCCAGCTTTGCCATTCTGGGCCACTCTGAATGGGTCTCATCTCATATGTATATCTTTGTTGTCCTTTTTCCTACTTACCAAAGTAATACTTGCCCATTAGTTTTAAAAAGTCAAATATTGAAACTTATAGAAATGTTTTAATCCCTTTTCCACATGACAGTCCTTCAACTATTTGAAGATGATGCCCATCCAGGCTTCCCTTCTCCGAGCCAGGCACCCTTAGTTCTTTCAGCTGTTTCTGACATAACACATAGCAGGGTTTCAAAATTTGCTCCAGACCTGATTCTAAGCTGTTCTGCATTTGTGTGCAGACAGTGCATGAGTCATGAGCAAGTCTAAGATGAAGCCAGAACACAGCATGGTAAATATGATCTCATGGGTGGAACCAAGATGATGTGATGAGACTAAAGATTGGATATGGTCTTAGGAAGATATTTGAAAGAGGCAGACTTATTAGGAAGGGTGTTTTGCTTTGTTGTTTTGTTTTGTTTGAGATGGGGCCTCTGTTACCTGGGCTGCTGTGCAGTAGCACAAAAATCCCGGCTCGCTGCAGCCTTGACCTCCTGTGCTCAAGGGGTCCTCCCACCTCAGCCTCCCACCTCAGCCTCCCAAGTAGCTGAGACTACAGGTGCGTGCCATCATGCCAGGCTAATTTTTTTTTTTTTTGTAGAGATAGCGAGGAGTCTCTCTATGTTGCCCAGGCTGGTCTTGAACTCCTGGCCTCAAGTGATTCACCCATCTCTGCGTCCCAAAGTGCTTGGATTACAGGTTTGAGCCACTGTGCCCAGCCTTAGGAAGGGTGTTAAGAAGCTACATGCCTGCTTCAGAAATCCTCAAATCTGAGAGCTTGCATGTTGAGGGTATAACTTGAGGAGCAGTTGTCATTTAGGAGATAATGAGAGAAAGTCCTGGCCTGGATCATAAAGGCAGTATCTTTAGGACACAGCAGGAATAGGGTGGGAAGGACCTTATCTATGGGGGCATCCTACTTGCCCACCACCAAGGGGTGCAACAAGTTCCTACCTTGCCTGGAGGTTGCTTTCCATTTCCTGAGAGAGAGAAATTGCAGCTTTGGATGAAGTTCTGACAAAGATAAGGAATGGTGGAATGGGGACAATTTGCCAACAGAGACTTTGTCACTGGCAGGGATGGGGAGGCAGCACAGCCAGGCGCTTGTCCCACACTTGAGTATAAAGGCATTTAGGAAAGAGACTCCGCAAGGAATGGCAGCACTTGAATTGAACCCTGTCTCTGCTGGGCAAAGTATCCTAATGAGGAAGGAAAGGCAGAGGCAACAAAAGAAATCAACGTGGCTATGAGTGAATAGCAAGGATCTCATTCATAAACTCAAAATTGTAAAATATCAGGCACCAACATCAGGCTGAAGAACACGTGACCCATGTAGAAAGACAGCTGGCTGTCCTCCAGTCGCCAGTCTCCCCTTTTTTTTAGTAAAAACTGACAACCTAGCTGGGCATGTGGCCACTTACGATAAAAACTACATTTCTCAGCCAGGCACGGTAGCTCAGGCCTGTAATCTCAACACTTTGGGAGGCTGAGGTGGGAGGAGTTCAAGATCAGCCTGGGCAACATAGTGAGACCCTGTCTCTATAAAAAGTAAAAAATTAGCTGGGCATGGCAGTGTGTGCATGCAGTCCCAGCTATTCAGGAGGCTGAGGTGGGAGGATCGCTTGAGCCTGGGAGATTGAGACTGCAGTGAGCTGATAGCACCACTGCACTCCAGCCTGGGTGACAAGAGTGACTCTGTCTTAAAAGGAAAAGGACTACATTTCTCAACCTTCCTGGGCTAGGGGTGGCCATGGTCTGGCCAGTAGGGTGTGAGCAGAAGTCCAGTAGTCAGCCTCCCATCGTGCCCTTGGAAGAGAGTTCTGTTGACTTTTTCTTAAGAGCCAGATAGTAAATATTTCAGGTTTCGTGGGCCATATTGCTGTGTTGCGACTACTCAACTCTGCACTTGTAGTTGAAAGCAGCCATAGACAAACAAAGGAGAATGGCTGTGTTCCGATAAAGCCTGTTTACAAAAACAGGTGGCCAGCCTGCAGGCTGTGGTTGCTGACCCCTGCCTTAGATAAATGGGCGCATCCCGCACGTTCCTGGTATAGTTCACATTTTTGCTCCATGCCAGTTGGAAGGCAGATGGGAAGGTGAGCAAGCTTGGACCATGAAGACAGAGGCAACACCCGAGAGATGGGGCAGCTTCAAGTTAAAGGGAGCCTGAGGCCATGGCTCGCCTCTGTAGTCCCAGCACTTTGGGAGGCCAAGGTGGGCAGATCTCTTGAGCCCCGGAGTTTGAGACCAGCCTGGGCAACATGGTGAAACTCCTTCGAGAAAAATTAGCTGGGCATGGTGGTGGGCACCTGTAGTCCCAGCTGCTTGGGAGGCTGAGACAGGCTTGAGCCTGGGAAGTGGAGGCTACAGTGAGCCATGACACTGCACTCCAGCTCAGGTGACAGAGCGAGACCCTGTCTTAAAAAAAAAAAGAAAGAGTCTGGGGTACTGATGTCTTTGCAGAGCAAGACTGCCATGACAGCACAAACTTTATGTGAGAGGGGAATACGTTTCTATCTCATTTATGTTATTATTTGGGATCTCTTATATGAGCCTGCTAGTAGATAGGAAGAATAAGATAGGTGGTAAGAAGGAGCAGATTTGCCTCTTTCCTGCGGGGGTCCTGATGAACAAATGGGAACAAGCTAAATTAACAAAGTGCCCATCATCCCTGCCTGGCACTCCTGGTTCTCTGGTAACATGGGGCTGGTACATTCACCTGGAGTCCTAAATGGGCCCACTCCTTCTGACAAAGTCTAAATCTGAAACATACCTCCCGCTGGCCACCAAGACTTCAGAGAAAAAAGAAAGACTCCTGATACATATGCGAGGGGAAGTGGAAAGAGAGCCAGATGGTCAAACTGCAAAGTTTTCCAATTTAGCTTCATGATGGGAAAACACCAGAGACAGAAGGCAAGGCGAGGCAAGGGAGGCTCACAGCAGCTTCCAGCCTCAGGCTTACAGAAGCAGGAGTCGGCAGAGGTCCATGTGCTGTGTATAACCTTTCAACACACAGTGGCCTGATCTACTGGTAAGTGTGGCCCAGTCTACCCGCTAAGATCCATGTTCCCTCCCCTTGAAGAACAGCAAGGAACTAGAACAGGAGCTAGAAGAAGGACAGGCCTCTCAGGTCCCCATCCTGCTCCCCTCCCACCTGCCAAACACTGCAAATTATGTTGAGAGCAAAAAAAGAACAAGGAAGAGATGATCCCACAAGGACTGCTTGGAGCAGCTTTCTCATCCTCACACAGGCTATGTGGGTATCTGCTCTCCATACAGACACCTTTCCTATCTTTCCAATGTGGGACTCATTTCTCATCTACAAGTAGGAAGGCAGTAACCCACAGATCAGACTGCCCACCAGATGCACACACTAAATGCTGCTACACACCCTCCTACACGTCAGTAAATTCCTTGCATCCAATGACTCCACGTGCTTCAGTGACGGACCATGAGTGAGCCTGACCGGGCTGGACATGCTACCATGCAGGCTACTTCCTCCACTCAGCCCCAGCTGACAAAGGACACATTTTTATCCCAGCCAAAAGTCGCCGGTCACGGTGGTTTACGCCTGTAATCCCAGCACCTTGGGAGGCTGAGGCAGGAGAATCGCTTGAGCCTGGGAGTTTGAGATCAGCCTGGGCAACATGGTGAAACCTAGTCTCTACAAAAAAAATACAAAAAATTAGCCAGGTGTCGGGGCGCATGTCTGTAGTCCCAGCCACTCCTGAGAGGTCGAGGCTGCAGTGAGCTGTGATCGTGCCACTGCACTCCAGCCTGGGAAACAGAGTGAGACCCCATCTCAAAAAATAAAAAAAAATTAATAATAAAGTATAAAGAAAAGTTATTTAAAGATAGAAAACTCACTTTATAAACAAAAGATTGCTTTTATCCCTTGAAACTTCCTTCCTCAATAAGATTCTTTTCTACTTTTAGGGAAGTCCATTGTTTATATTACCAAACTATTCTTTTCAATGCCATCGCATCAATTAGAAGAGAAATAAGCTCTATCAAAGCATACAGCTTTCAAGGGATCTTTTCTTGGGCAGTGCCCAGAGGGCAGATATTTCTAATCTCTAATCCTCTTTGGATCTGGGGCATGTCATTATTTCAGTGTCAGCTGCTCTGAACCAGAGTGTGCCCCGATGCTGCAGGCTGGGACCAGGGTCCCCCAGGTAGGCACAGAACCCAGAGGTGAGAAAGTCTAATGGCCGGTATGGAAAAGACAGGGCCTCCTGAAAAGTTCCGTAACTCGGTGAATCATCTTCAATGACTTAAACTGTCAGCAGTCTCAGGAAGTTCATGTCAAGAGCTCTTAACAGCTGGTGGGTTTTATCACTTAGAGGTGTGTCACTGTAATTAATTGATTCCTTTATAATAGTGGAAAGCCTGAGCGAGGTGGCTCACACCTGTAATCCCAGCACTTTGGGGGACTGAGGCTGGAAGATTGCTTTGAGCCCACGAGTTCAAGACCAGCCTGGGCAACATAGCAAGAACTTGTCTCCACTAAAAATTTAAAAATTAGCCCAGCATAGTGACAAGCACCTGTAGTCCTAGAAGTCTGAAACAGGAGGATTGCTTGAGCTCGGGAATGTGAGGCTGCAGTGAGCTATGATCATGCCACTGCACTCCAGCCTGGGTGACAGAGTGAGATGCAGTTTCAAAAATAAATAACAAAAATAGAAAAATGTAATAGTGAAAGTACTAGAGTTTATGAATGATTTACCTTATTTGTAAAAAATGCATAAATCAGAGGGGTATATTACTTAGGATTCTTTTGGTTGCAAATGACAGAAAACAAATCAAATAGCTTAGGAGAAGAGGAATGTATGGGCACCAGGAGGGATGAGGGTGTAGCTGCAG
The DNA here is from genome assembly GCF_006542625.1 of Nomascus leucogenys. Lineage (NCBI taxonomy): Eukaryota > Metazoa > Chordata > Mammalia > Primates > Hylobatidae > Nomascus > Nomascus leucogenys. The sequence goes on along the minus strand of NC_044386.1, from coordinate 103,770,996 downwards.
GCAGCTGGGCCTGGGGACTTCATGACCCTAGGCCTCTGCCTACCGCTCAGTTCCTGCTTTCGTTGTGTTTGCATCTTCCTGCACCGTGACCTCCTTCAACTGAATTGGATTTCTCCATAAGACTGGACCATGGCCATCAGAAAATCATGGGTTCATATATTAGCTTGTTTTCCTGATAGCTAGTTGTGGCAAAGAAAGCAAACCTCCAAGAATGTGATTGATCTGTCAGGGCCATGTGCCCTCCTCCAGACCCATTGTTGAGGCCTAGAAAATGGGATAGGGTGATCAGTGTGGCCTGGCTCTTCTGCCCACCCCTGAAGCAATCACTGTGACCAGGGAGGTAGAAGCTGGCAGCTCCCATTTGAATAGAAAGGGAAGGAGGAGCAGTTTCCCACGAGATGGGGGGCATTGTTTCCTGATGAAAGCAACCATTCTTTCCATTTATCTATAAAGATTTCAAATGATAGCATATCTTCAAAAATCTGGGATAAGAGAAATAATGGAAATGTAGCACTTGAAATAATTTAGGGAAAAAGGGACTAACATTTTCCGAATGCTTATTGTGGGACAAGTTATTTGCATATGCTGTCTGTGTAATCCTTAAAAACAAACAAACTATATGAAGTAGATATTATTATCCCCATTTTACCAATGAGGCAACTGAGATGTGGAGAAGTGGAGTGGTTTGCTCAAGGGCACACAGTTCAGTGGCTGAGCCAGGTTTTGAACCCAGTTCTGTTTGGTTTTAATGCCAGACACTTAGCCATCATAGCATGTCGGCTTCCTCATTGATCTATCTAGTAAACAGGTATATGATATGTGTAAAATACTTTACATTATTTTGATTTTAATTAATAATACTGGGTCACTGTGGTATTTTTATGACATGGCTGCAAATTTTCTAACACTCGTCCCATTAAGCAGTCAGATCTATGTCCTCTCCCTGTTCATCTGGGCAGGCTTGTGACTGCTTTGAGCAAGACAGCATGGTTGGAATGATGCCATGTGACTTCTCAGGCTGGGTCGTGAAAGGCCAGGCAGTTTTGGTCTTGTTCACTGGGACACTCACTCTTAGCACTCTGACCCACCACAAAGAAAGAGTTCTCCCTACTCTGTGGCTGCCGCGCTGTGAGGAACCCAAGCCATCTGGAGGAGTAACATGTAGGCACCAGGTCAACTGTCCCAGCCGAGCCCAGCCTGGAAGTCATCATAGCCCAAGTGCCTGGGTGGTTCCAGCCCACAGCCATTCGAATCTTCCCCACTGAGGCCTCAGACGTCGTGGAACCGAGACAAGCCATCCCCTTTGGTGCCCATCCAAATTCCTGAGACAATGAATCCGAGAGCATAATGGATGGTAGTGGTTTTATGCAACAGGTTTGGGATGTTTATTCCATAGCAACAGATAACTGGAAGAGCCCCAGAACAGGAATCAAAGATGTCTGACCATGAAACATCTGGAATACAAGAAGGCGAAACTGAGGAACACCTTGTATCAGTAAAGTAGCAAAGTAGTGATTTTTCCCAGTACAGAAGCTCTTGGAACACTCACGCTGCAGTCTCCCTTCTTCCACCAGGTGGGGTGGATGTATTGGTGGCTGCCTGCGCAGCAGTTCCTCACGGATCAGTGGAAGACTGGGTTTCTTTGGTTCAGCAGGACTGTGGCTGACCCCACCCCAGCCAGGATCCCTGGCTGCGAGGCTGCAGAGCACAGGGCACCAGGAGGGCTTGGGTTTGGCTGCTGCTGCTGGGAGCCTCTCCCTTTTGTGGGGGAGGTCGGTGCCTCTGAAGGAGGATAGAATCTGAAAACAAATTCTCCTGGCAGGCTCTACCATCCCACTGCACTCCTGTCAGGGTTGTGGACAGGGGGAGTCACTCTCTGTGTAATGCAGACCCCTCGGTGTGGCTCAATTTCCCCTCCCATTGGACCTGAGGTAGGGGCATTGCCCCCAGCCTTCGTGATCAAGGGATAGAATCCACAGAGAACCCCCAACTTCCTCCTTCCCTCTCTCCATTTCCTTTTTCCTTCCATTCAAATCAAAGTACTACAGATACATGATTTTTAAAGTCAAATGGTACCATAATTATATCAGCAACAATAACACGAAAACATTTCGGTAATTCCCTCCCCATCCCTGACTTCTCCCCTTCAAACTCTTTCAGTCACTTCTGTTACTTATATCCATATTTCTAAATAATGCATCCATACTGCTATTTTCTCAAATTATTGATTTTAGATGTCTTTTTACTCCCCATTACAGAAGATAGAGCATTAACTCTTTCATACCACCCCATATTCCATTTGTCCTCCCTTTATCCTCCCAATATGGTAATATCACAACTTTCAGAAAAAGCTGTATTTCATTAATGTGTTTCTGTCTGATTATGGCTATAAGACTTGTGCATTGATGAGCCATGGAGCATATTGTAATTACATTTCCAATCTTGCACATTTTTCTCTTTCTTTCTTTCTCTTCCTTTCTTTCTTTCCTTTTTCTTTCAACAGGGTCTCACTTTGTCACCCAGGCTGGAGTGCAGTGGCACAATCATGGCTCACTACAGCCTCAACCTCCCAGGCTCAAGAGATCCTCCCACCTCAGCCTCCTGAGTAGCTGGGACTACAGGCGCGCACCACCACACCTGGCTAATTTTTCCTTTTTTTTTTTTTTTTAATAGAGATAAGGTCCTCCTATGTTGCTCAGGCTGATCTCAAACTTCTGAGCTCAAGCAATTTTCCTGCCATGACCTCCCAAAGTGCTGGGATTACAGATGTGAGCTACTGCACCTGGCCTCTTGCACATCTTGTTCCTTCTGAACATATCACTATAATTCTTCTAATTTAAGACAGTAAGATGTGCCATTTTTTATGTACCACTAAGAAAAAACACTCCTAACGAAACTGTGACACTCCATTGTTTGTAGGATGCATCTCCATATCAGAAATGTTAAAATGTGAAAAATATATGCATTTTCAAATCCATATAATACCATGTTTTTTTGTTTTTGTTGCTTGGATTTCTTTGTAACTGTCATGATTTCTCCCCAGATTTGTTAAGAAAATTATTTTTAATTTTTTTGTTTTTTTTTTGAGATGGAGTCTTGCTCTGTTGCCCAGGCTGGAGTGCAGTGGCACAATCTCGGCTCACTGCAAGCTCCACCTCCCGGGTTCACGCCATTCTCCTGCCTCAGCCTCCAGAATAGCTGGGACTACAGGCGCCTGCCACCACGCCCGGCTAATTTTTTTGTATTTTTAGTAGAGATGGGGTTTCACCGTGTTAGCCAGGATGGTCTCGATCTCCTGACCCCGTGATCCTCCCGCCTCGGCCTTCCAAAGTGCTGGGATTACAGGCTTGAGCCACCTCACCCGGCCTTATTTTTAATTTTTAAACAACTTTATTGACATATAATTATATATTATAAAATTACCCTATAGTGTAAAATTCAATGGTTTTTAGTATATTTAGTTGTACAGCCATCACCAGAATCTATTTAAGAATATTGTTATCACCCGAGAAGTCATTCCCCAACTCCATTCTTTTGCACGTAGTTTTTTTTTTTGTTTATTTGTTTTGTTTTGTTTTTTGAGACAGAGTCTCACTCTGTTGCCCAGACTGGAGTGCAGTGGCGCAATCTCCACTCACTGCAACTTCTGCCTCCTGGGTTCAAGTGATTCACGTGCTCAGCCTCCCGAGTGGCTGAGAGTACAGGCAAAAGCCACCATGCCCAGCTAATTTTTGTATTCTTAGTAAAGACAGCATTTTGCCACGTTGGCCAGGCTGGTCTCAAACTCCTGGCCTCAAGTGATCCGCCCATCTAGGCCTCCCAAATTTCTGGGATTACAGGCATGAGCCACCATGCCTGGCTGACAAGACTATTCTTTCTGATTGAATTGTTTTGGCACCCTTATCAAAAATCAATTGACCATAATATAAGAGTTTATTTTTGAGCTCTTAATTCTATTCTATTTATCTATAGTCTATCCTCATGCCACTACCACACTATTTTGATTACCATAGCTTTGTAGGAAGGTTTGGAATCAGGAAGTATGAGTCTTCCATCTTTGTTATTGTTTTTAAAGATTGTTTAGGCTATTCTAGTTCCCTTGCACTTCCATATGAATTTTAAAATCAACTCATCAATTTCTGCAAAAAACCCAGCTGGGATTTTGATAGGGATTGCATTGAATATGTAGATCAATTTGAGGGGTACATCCATTTTAAAATATTAAGCCCTCTGATCCACGAACATGGGATGCCTCTCCATTTGTTTAGATCTTCTCTAATTTCTTTCAACAATGTTTTGTAGTTTTTGTTGTACAAATCTTGCACTTCATTTATTAAATTTATTCCTAAGTACTTAGAATTTCTGAAGAAAACAGAATTATTTTCTTCATTTTGTCATTGGATTGCCCTTTGTAGAAATATACTTGATTTTTGTATATTGATCTTATATCCAGAGAAAATTGTTTATATATATAAATCTGCAAGCCCTGAGAGCTATTTTCTATAAGGTCCTATATCTGATTCCCTCTTTTCCTAAGATGTTTCTTCTGGAACCCTGTGTTATCTTATTCCACCTGGTTCTCTTCAGGCCTGCTGCTCAGCTGTCACCCTGGGACTTGCTTACACCTCTCTCTTGGGTGGATGTCCTATTTTTGGAACCCTTGTTGTTCTCTTTCTTGGGTTATTCCCTCATTTTGGTAGAACACCTGAGAAAGTATACACAAGAGATCAAATTTTGTGAAGAATTGCATATCTGAAAATATCTTTATTCTACCATCACACTTGGTTAATAGCTTAGTAGGGAATATAATCTAGGTTTGGAAATCACTTCCTCTTACAGTTTTTTATTTGTTTGTTTGTTTGTTTGAGACAGGGTCTCACTCTATCACCCAGCCTGGAGTACAGTGGTGCAACCACAGCTTGCTGAAGCTTTGGTCTCTCAGACTCAAGCCATCCTCCCACCTCAGCCTCCTGAATAGCTGGGACTACTACAGGCAGGCACCACCACACCTGGTTAATTTTAAAATTTCTTTTATAGAGATGAGATATTATTATGTTGCCCAGGACGGTCTCAAACTTTTTTTTTTTTTTTTTGAGATGGGGTCTTGCCGGGCGTGGTGGCTCATGCCTGTAATCCCAGCACTTTGAGAGGCTGAGGCGGGTGGATCACTTGAGGCCAAGAGTTCAAGACCAGCCTGGCCAACATGGTGAAACCCCATCTCTACTAAAAATACAAAAATTAGCAGGCTTGGGTGGTGCACGCCTGTAGTCCTAGCTACTCAGGAGGCTGAGGCAGGAGAATCGTTTGAACCCGGGAGGTGGAGGTTGCAGTGAGCTGAGATTGTGCCACTGCACTCCAGCCTGGGTGACAGAGTGAGGCTTCATCTCAAAAAAAAAAAAAAAAAGAGATGAGGTCTCACTCTGTCACCCAGGCTGGAGTACAGTGGCATGATCACAGCTCATTGCAGCCTTGACTTTCCCAGGCCTAGGTGATCCTCCAACCTCTGCCTCCCAAGTAGCTGGGATTACAAGCCTGTGCCACCATGCCCAGCTAATTTTTGTATTTTTTATAGAGATGGGGTTTTGCCATGTTGGCCAGGCTGGTCTCCAACTCCTGGCCTCAAGTGATCTGCCTGCCTCAGTCTTCCAAAGTGCTGGGATTACAGGCATGAGCCACCATGACCAGTCAGGGAAGTTTTATATCCTTTCTTTGTTAATTTTCTCTCTTTCATTTTCTCTATTTTCTCTTTCTGAAACTACTGTTTTTTTTGTAATGTTAGACCCTCCAAATTTATCTTCTAATTTTTTTACCTCTCTTCTCTTATTGTTTTCTTTATAATTTTGTTTGCTTTCTGAAAATTGTCCTTAAGCTTGTCTTCCCACTTTTCTATCAACTTGTTTCCTGCTATCATAATTTTAACTTTCCAAAGCTCTTTCCTTATGGTTGGCTTTTCTTTGTTTCTAATATGCCCTTCCTGTTTCATGTGAGTAATATCATTTCCTATGTCTCTGAGAATATTAATAGTTTCAAGGCATTTTTCTTTGTCCATGTGCATTGTCTCTGGACCCTCCATTCCTTTTTGTTTTGTTTGTTTTGATCTCTGTCTTCCATATTAGATTCTGTCCTCAAATCTACGGTGACCCTTTGTTTTATGTTCATACGTAACAATGAGTCCCTGAAGAGTTGCTTAAACACTGAGGAGTTGGGGAGGGGTAAGGCTTATCAACTAGTGTATCTTACTGTGAGATAACTGGGCTGGGACCATCTATTTCAATGGGGGGAACTCTTGGATTTCAATACCTATAAATCTATTTTCTGGGGTCATGATGTTTCTCCAGAGAAGAATCTTCCAGTCTCCTGCCTGGAGAGGGCACACATAGGGTAGAGAAAATTCTAGGAATACAGTGGCACAAAGAGGGAGGAGGTGGTGCTCAACATTCAGTTTATAAACTCTCCCTTAATCTTTCTTTAAAATACAGAACATTTTCCACTCTACTGTGCCTGCTTTTTTTTTTTTTTTTTTTTTTTTTTGAGACAAGGTCTTGCTCTGTCGCCCAGGCTGGAGTACAGTGGCGCAATCTCAGCTCACTGCAACCTCCGCCCCTGCTGAGTTCAAGAGATTCTCCTGCCTCAGCCTCCCAAGTAGCTTGGATTATGGGCATGTGCCACCATGCCCGGCTAATTTTTGCATTTTTAGTAGAAACAGGGTTGCACTATGTTGCCCAGGCTGGCCTCGAACCCCTGTACTCAAGCAATCCACCTGCCTCGGCCGGCCAAAGTGCTGGGATTACACGCATGATCCACTGTGCCTGGCCTGTGCCTGCTTTTCTGATTCAATATCTCCATAGGATAAAACTCTAGTTTCCTGTCAGAGAAGAAGGAGCCACCTGGGTATGGGTGATGGGCAGGTGGGCCTGGGGCTCTAGGCTGTCAACTCCGCTTCTTGTTTTCAACCCCACCTTCGCCCTCGCTTTTGCAGTAATAGGTGCCTCCAGTTCCTGAGCTTCACTGTTCCGCTTTATCGGCTCTGCTTCCAAAACTTTGTTAACATTCCTTATCTCTCCTGTTGCTGCTCTCATTCTCTTAGTCCTTATTGCTTTATAAATCTTTTCTTCCTTTACCCTTTTTTAGTGGAGTTTTGAGCGACAACAGTGCTAACTACAGGTGCTCTCAATTCAGCATATTTGACTGGCTGATCCTGAATTTGCTTTGCAGGGACAGAATAGCAGGGTGAGTGAAAGTCTGGGCTTCGGAGCCAGACACATACATACATGGTTGAGTTCCAGCTCCACTTCTTCACATCCCTGTGTGTCCTCAGGCAAGATAATTTCAGGTTTCTCATCTGTAAAATGAGAATATCACCTCCTAACTTGTAGGGGTGTTATAAGCATTAACTCTGATAATGCAGGGATTTTTGCCCAGCCTTATCTGAATGCAAGGCTGTGCTCTGAACCATCTAACCAGCCTGCCTCTTTTGAGAACAGCGTGACTCAGAAAGGGGCTTCTCTTTTCAGCCTGGATTTCAGAATAAAGAAATGCATGGAATACAGCCACAGCAATCGCAGGTACTCATTCTGTGAGTGAGAGAGAATTTTTTTTTTTTTTTTTTTTAGAGACAGGGTATCACTCTGTTGCCCAAGCTGGAGTACAGTGATATAATCACGGCTCACTGTAGCCTCAACCTCCCGGGCTCAAGGGATCTTCCTGCCTCAGTCTGCCAAGTAGCTGGGACTACATGTATGTTCCATCACACCTGGCTAATATTGTATTGTATTGTATTGCATTGTATTGTATTGTATTGTATTGTATTGTATTTTTTGTAGAGACGAGGTCTTGCTATGTTGACCAGACTGGTCTTGAACTCCTGGCCTTAAATGATCCTACTGCCTTGGCTTCCCAAAGTGCTGGGATTACAGGTATGAGCCACTTTGCCTGGCTGAGAGATAAATCTTGATGGTCGTAAGACACTAAGATTCCGAGATTGTTACTGCAGCATCATTTAATGACAGTTAATTAATACGGCAGCAGTTTAAGGTGGTCCAAGTACTCCAAGATGTTGGGTGAGAGAAGCTCATGCCAGGTAAAGTCACTAGGTGAGACAGCCTGGAAGAGTTTGAGATTCACAACAGGAGCACCTACGACAGAGATACTGCCCTTCATCAAACCACTGGCGCAAGATGATTCATTGAAATGTCAGCCCGTGTTCATTTGGTTTACATTTGCTCCTCCCCTGGCTCTTTCAAGCAGAGAGTGAGTCCCCTGGTGTTTCCTTGCCTTGGGTATTTCTGGTGATCAGAGCATAAAATCTGTTGGAAGTTGGTGGGTCTTTCTGTCTTTTGTAATAATCTTGACCTAATTTTTTTTTAAATTTCTTAATTATTTTTAGAGACAGGGTCTCACTCTGTCACCCAGGCTGGAGTGCAATGGTGTGATCATAGCTCACTGCAGCCTCCAACTCCTGGGCTCAGGTGATCCTCCTGCCTAAGCCTCCAGAGTAGCTGAGACTACAAGTGCTCACAACCATGCCCGGCTAATTTTTCTTTTTTGTAGAGACAGAGATCTCGCTATGTTGCCCAGGCTTGTCTCGAACTCCTGGCCTCAAGTGATCTTCCCTTCTCAGTCTCTCAAAGTATTAGGATTATAGGTGTGAGCCACTGCACCCAGCCTTCCTTGACTCTTTATAGAGACTCTGTAAGGTGTCCTGGAGAAAGAAGAAAGAAAGGGTGGGCCTGTGATTTTTTGTTTTTTGAGATAGAGTCTTGCTCCATCGCCCAGGCTGGAGTGTGGTGGCATGATCAGGGATCACTGCAACCTCCATCTCCTGGGCTCAGGTGATCCTTCCACCTCAGCCTCTGGAGTAGCTGGAACTACAGGTGCACGCCACCATGCCTGGCCCATGTTTTGTATTTTTAGTAGAGATGGGGTTTCACCATGTTGCCCAGGCTGGTCTCAAACTCCTAGTGCTGGGATTACAGGTGTGAGCCACTGCACCAGGCCAAGGGTGGGCCTTTGAGAGCAGGAAGAAGGGAGAGGAAAAGATTTTTACCCCAGAAGGGAAAGGGGCAGAGTGTGACTAGGGCTGGGGGTAGGGAGGAAAGGTCTCAAACCTTGACTCTAGGCAGTGTCCAAAGGTGACAAGGCCTTAGAGGGCACGGCTGCCTGGTACACTCAGGGAGAGTGGACTTGAGCACAGAGCTTTTGCCCCTCCCTCACAATCCCCACGTTCCAAGGGTGACAGCAAATCAGCAGAGCCACCAAGCCTGAGGTGCCACAAGGCTGGGATGATGGATGTTCTGCATTTGCTAGTGTGACCAGTGGAGCCAGCCTGAGGCCTCGGCACTGCCTAAGACCCTGGGACCTTGACAAAATCTTGAGAATGGGGGAGGGAGACTCAACGATATGCCTGAGATTGAATTTCTTGCCAGCTCAATGGGATAGTGGCTTAGAGTCAGATTTAAATTGAATTAGAAAAAATCAAGAAACAGGCCAAACCACTCCAGCCTTGCAATCCCTCGGCCTATCCCTAGCCACACCCCTTACTCTCATGCTCACCAGCAAGCAGTGGCTACCACCACTGGATGCCCCATGTGACCCATAGCTGAGGGTCTTTATACACTCTCTCCCCAGGAGTGGGCATCCACTTGTGTTTCCCTGGACAGGGAGCTTCCAATCTTCCATCCTGAGGTCCTGCTAGAATGGGCTGTCAGAATATTCCCTCACTAGACACAGGGGTGGGGAAGCAGGAGTCCAGTTTCACAAGCAGGGAAGGGACTATAGCCATAGTGAGTGGTGGACACGTGACGGGGGGTGGGACACCCTTTCACAAAGTGGCCCATCACCCCACAACACAGTATGGGACAGGGCTGGCTTCTCTTCAGCTCTGGCATGGCCAGGGAGGGTACCTACCTGGGGTCCAGCTGCACCCCGAGCCTGTCTATCAGCCATTGTACACCAGGCCAGTCCATGATGGGCTCACCCAGGATGAGACCTGGACAGCAGCTGAGCCATGCAGAGCAAGTGGGTGGTTAAGAGGCAGATGGTCCAGTTGGTGCTTTCAGGCAAAGTGCCAGCTCCTCATCGTGGCTCACAAGGATGCTTGGATCCAGCCCCTGATGACCCCCTATTTCACCTCTAGCCATTTCCCAGCACAGCCCCTCCCCTGTCCTAGCTCCAGCCTCACTGAGCTGCTTTCAGTCCCTTGAAGGAGTTGCACTCTTCTTCCTCTCAGCTCTTCCACAGGCTGCTCCAGACGCTTGACCACTCCTTTCTTTCATGTACCTAACTCCTACTCATCCCTCAGGACCCAATGTGGCTGTCTTCTCTAGGAAGCCATCTGAACTCGCAAGTTGAGTTGGGAGTCTGTTCTGGACCTCCCACAGCACCCTGATTCTCCTGTCTTGGCCCCTGTCATACCTTGTGAAGTCTTGTTTAATCATCTATCTCATACGTGTCAGTATGCTTCTGGGGGCAGGAAATGTGTCCATCTTGTTTAAAACAGTATCTTTAGGGCTTGATGTCTAGTGAGAGAGGAAGGGAAGGGGAAGGAAAAGATAAGGGTGTGGGAAGGAAGGATGGAAGGAAGCAGGGAAGGAAGAAGAAAAGAAGAGAAAGAGGGAAGGAGGCAAGGAAGATGATGAAGGAAGATTGCCCACTCCTTTCAGGGCACTCATTGCCCCAACAGATCTTCCCAGCAGGAGCAGCTGCACAGAGATCACCTATTCCTTCCTCTCACTCAGTAGGAGACATGCTCTTTATTGGTTAGAATGGTTGACATTACCCAATATCAATTGCAAGTAACAGTGCATTCAATAGAAAATGGTTTACATGATGTGAGATTTTTAATATCTCACATAGTAGCAACTCCAGGGGTAAGTGGCTCCAGGATTAATCCAGGCATCAATGATGGTATCAGGGACCCTGGCTCTTGCCACCTCTCTGCTCTGTTATTTTGGTTTTATCCTTGGATTGACCCCTTGTGGTCACAAGATGGCTGCTGAAGTTCTGGACATTACACCCAGACAGGGCCATGACTAGTAGAAAAGGCTTTTCCTCCTATGCATTCATTAGATGGGAAGAATCCTTCCACAGAAGCCCCCAGCAGATATTTCTTTCTATCCTGGGATTAAGCCAGAGGCCCATGCTGTAGCTGCAAGGGAGGCTGGAAAAGCAAGTGTGTCTGCAGCTGGAGGCAGACTGCCAACATAGGAGCAGGAGGGGATGATTGATGCTTCCCTCTTTGTCTTACCTGTGAGGCTTGAGACTTCCTTGCCTTTGAAGATCCTCAGTATGGAATCCAAGTGCTTGGACCTTGATATGGCTTGGCTGTGTCCCCACCCAAATCTCATCTTGAATTGCAGTTCCCGTAATCCCCACGTGTCATGGGAGGGACCTGGTGGAAGGTAATTGAGTATTGGGGGTGGTTACCCCCTTGCTGTTCTCGCGATAGTGAGTTGAGTTCTCACAAAATCTGATGGTTTTATAAAGGGCTTTTCCCCCTTTGCTTGGCACTTCTCTTTCCTCCCACCATGTAAAGAAAAATGTGTTTGCTTCCCCTTCTGCCATGATTGTAAGTTTCCTGAGGCCTCTCCAGCCCTGCAGAACTCTGAGTCAATTAAACCCCTTTCCTTTATCAATTACCCAGTCTCAAGTATTTCTTCATAGCAGCATGAGAATGGACTAATACAGACCAGCATGGCAGTTTTTGGGGGGCAATACATGGAAGTCTCCTCTCTGGATTTAGGCTAGAGACTGCTTGTTGATTCCAATAGCCATTTTCCCTTCTTTTCTCTAAAGTGTATAGTTGGATATATGGCCACCCAGAATAAAATCAACATGTCCTGGCCTCCTTTGCAGTGGATGGGGGCATATAACTAAGTTTTGGCCAAAAAGATGAAAGCAACATGCTATATAACTTCCAAAGTATACCTAAGGGAGGGGCCATGCACTTCTTCTAGGATGACCAACTTGTCCTAGTTTGCCTGAGACTTTACTGGTTTTAGCACTAAGAGTCCTGTATCCTAGGAAATCTCTCGGTCCTGGGCAAGCCAGAATAGTTGGTCACATTCTCCATCCCTTCCTCTTTCCTTCTGGCTAGAATGTAAGTGTGATAGAGGCCATTGTGGAGCCCCAAGGTGGAAGCCACACACTGAGGATCTCACAAGATTAGGCTGCTAAGTTGGAGGGAGGCAAGGCGGGGGAAGATTAGGCTGCTGGAATGGTGCAGGCACACTGATTTTAGGTTACTCAAATTGTTTCTATAGAGAGGGGTCCTGAGCCTAGATCTCTGATTAATCCCTTTAGGTGTCAGTGATCTGAGAGAAAAACAAACTTGTATGTTTTTGGTATTTTTTTAAATGTAATTTTATTCATTTATTTATTTTTGAGACAGAGTCTTGCTCTGTCACCCAGGCTGAAGTGCAGTAGTGCGATCTTGGCTCCCTGCAACCCTCCCGGGTTGAAGAGATTCTCCTGCCTCAGCCTCCTGAGTAGCTGGGATTACAGATGCCCACCACCATGCCCAGCTAATTTTTGTATTTTTAGTTTGACCATGTTGGCCAGGCTGGTCTTGAACTCCTGACCTCAAGTGATCTGCCCGCCTCAGCCTCCCAAAGTGCTGGGATTACAGGTGTGAGCCACTGTGCCCAGCTTATTTATTTTTTCTTTAGAGTCAAAGTCTTGCTCTGTCCCTGAGGCTGGTGTGTGCAATGGCATGATCACAGGTCACTGCAGCCTTGAACTTCCAGGCTCAAGCAATCCTCCTGGGGGGTCTTGCTATGTTGCGTAGGCTGGTCTTGAGCTCCTGGTTTCAAGCAATCTGCCTGAATTAGTCTGTTTTCATGCTGCTGTTAAAGACCTACCTGAGGCTGGGCAATTCACAAAAGAAAGAGGTTTAAAGCACTTACAGTTCACATGGCTGGGGAGGCCTCACAACCATGGCAGAAGGTGAAAGCCGTGTATCACATGGCAGCAGACAAGAGAAGAGAGCTTGTGCAGAGAAACTCCCCTTTTTGAAACCCTCAGATCGCATGAGTCTTATTCACTATCATGAGAACAGCACAGGAAAGACCTGCCCCATGATTCAATTACCTCCCATCAGGTCCCTCCCACAACATGTGGGAATTCAAGATGAGATTTGGGTAGGGACACAGCCAGACCATATCACCACCTGTCTCAACCTCCTGAGTACCTGGGACTACAGGAACATGGCACCATGCCCAGCTAAGTTTTTTATTTATTTTTTATTTTTTTTAGAGATGGGGGTCTTGCTATGTTGCCCAGGTTGGTCTTGAACTTCTAGTTTCAAGTGATCCTCCTGTCTCAGCCTCCTGAGTAGCTGGGATTATAGGCATAAGCCACCGTGCCCAGCCCTTCTATGTCATTTTGGCTTCTGTTATTTTGGATTATCTATGACTTGCAGCTGCAGCAAATCCTAACAGAGAAACAAGTCTAAAGCCTTGGAGGATGCTGGGGTGTTGGAGATCTGCTTTGTTATGTTGCTACTCGTGCACATTGGGGAGCAGGTGTTAGTCCTGAAAAGTTAAAATATTTTCCACACAGGTGCTTCAGGGGCTGCCTTGGGGGATGAGTGGCTGACATTATGGTAAACTTTCTACCCCCAACCTCACCAAAGGCTTCAGCCAGAGTGGTTCTTGCTCTCGCTTCCTTTAGCAAAAGGGTTTCCTTCCTAAAAAGCAATTTGAAAGCCACTGGTTCTTAAAGGAATAGTGATGGCCTGACCCCCTGTCATGCTCAGACCCTCCCCTCCCAGCTATTTTGCCACTTCTTGCCAATTTACATATGAACTGCACAAATTCATTCAGACACAGACATAATAGTGAACTTAGAGACCAAAAAGAAAGAGGAAGTTAAATCCTAGAAAAAGTTGCGTCAGCCTAAATCCCTAGGAGAGACTTGGCAGTAGACGTAGTCCCTGGTAGCAGCCCTGTATGGGACTTGCTGCTACAGGGACCTCTCTGGGGGCCATCACCTTGGAAAGGGAACCTACGAGACCCTGGGGTGTTGTATTATGTCCCAGGTGACTGTTGTTTCTAAGAAGGTGTCGCTGTTCCTGGAAATACTGGCTTCAGGTGCACCTGTGCAACTCAGGAACTGTCTGGGTTTGTGGGTGAGTCTGAGGGTAGACTGCCAGGCCAGGGAATGAAGATGCAGGCAGGGTTAAGGACAGACACACTTCAGAGGCTGGGGCAAAAGAAGGGCTCAGATTTAGTGAATCTTGGAGTCAGGATTTCCTATCTGGTCCACTATTGGTTGGTATGGAAGATACAAGCAGAGCCCTGTACTTGAGGAATCACTGGGGACCAAGACACCCAGGACAAGGGGCATAGTTTAGGGGATTTCTGAAGCCTGTACAGGTAAGCAGGGCTGGGCTATCTCTCCCAAACTCATCTGGCCAGAACCCATCTGGCCCATCTAACCCTTGAAGAGAGGCCTTGTTGTATCCCATCTCTGTCACTTCCTGGTTGAGCCTTACTTTCTTCTTCTGCAGCATGGGGTAATAATAAAGCTTGCTTGATGGGTGTTGCGAGGGTGGGATGCAAAAACTCAGTCTGATGCCTGGTTTGGTGTGGCTTAGCTGGTTGTTCTGGCTCAGGGTCTCTCACGCTGCAGTCATCTGAAGGCCTGACTGGGGCTGGAAGATCTACTTCCAAGATGGCTCACTCACAAGGCTGTTGACAGAGGCCTCAGCTCCTCTCTACATGGGCTTCTCCTTAGAGCTGCTTGAGTGTCTTCACGACATGGCAGCTGGCTTCCTCCAGAATGAGTGACCCAAGGGAGAGAACAAAGTGGAAGCCACAATGTCTTTTATGGCCTAGCCTTGAAAGTCACATGCTGTCACTTCTGCAGTCTCCTATTGGTTACACGAGCCAACCCTTTCTAACATGGGAGGCACTGCTACCAGGAGGTGGGCAGCATTGGTGCCATCTTGGAGGCTGCTACCACAAGGACCTAATTAAGCTGTGGAACCAATCTTGAGAACGATGTGTTGCCTTCTTGTTAAGTGATGTAAGAAGTCCTGCTGTTATGTTACTTGTAACTGAGAACATTCTGATATCTCATCCCCAAAGTTCTTTTTCTTGGTTAAGGTAGCCAGAGTCAGATTGTGTGACTTACAACCAAAGCCCCTGACTGATCCCAGACAGTAAGCCCAGCCCATCAGCCCGGGTAAGGGGAGAGGGAAAGGAGGATCCTGAGCTGGGGCACCCTCTGGGACACTCACTTTGAACCTCAAAAACCTGACCTGGCCTTCTAGGATCCAAGAACAGGCACTGTGAAGGGAGAGAAAACATGGCTTTTATATGCACAAATAGTCATGGTTAGTTAAAAAGAAAAAGAAAAATGCTTGTATAGTAATGATATGACTCTGGTTCTGCCAGCTTCTACAGCTGGCTCTGTGGCTGAGTCTCTGTGGAAGGACAAAATCCTTCTCCTTTCTGATTCCCTGCTTAACTTTGGTATTGGACTAGTTCCAGCAGAGATTCCTAGCAACCAGGAGAATTGCTGAGGTTGCCACCGTGGGCCAGGAGAGCATTGAATTTATACAAGTCAGATCTCCTACCAAAGACAGGCCAGAAAATCAGGATTCACTGAGTCCTCCATCGCCTTCATGTGGGCCCTGGCAAGCCTTCACACTGCAGAAGGAAGAGAAGCCTGTGTGAACTCAGCCCCCTCTGATCTTCTGGATCAGCTGCAGCTGGGAGCACAGTGGCTGGGTGGTCCACAGACACTCGCAGCACCATTGCTGCCAGGCCTGGTAATTATGTGCTGGGAAAGAGAGCACCCTGCCCCCCACTCAAACTTCTGTAATTTGCTGGATCCCAAGAGTACACATGCAGGGGGCAGACTGCAGGGTCCCAAGCACAACATGCAGAGGGGCAGGCTGCAGGAAATGATCCAGGGTCGTCTTCATCCAATACTGTAATCTTTTGCATCTGCGAGAAGCTGTAGGCGAGTGAGACACTGAAGCATTTCTTAGAAACAATAACTATTTAGCAATAATCTCCATCGCTATATAAAGGGCTTGGGCAAAGGGGTGTAGTGGGAGAGAATGCAGGAGCCCGGGGGTCCTGGCTCTGCCACACATGTCTGGCATAGCCTTCAAGTATTTCTCTCTTGTCGAGCCTTGATTTCCTTCTTTGAAAAGAGAAGTTGAATCACAGAATGTTACATGTAATAAGGACAGAGGGATTTGACTAATGGCCTAATATGTAAAGTACAATGCTTCTGGCTGCAAGTAACAGAGGACCTAACTAGAAATAGCTTAAACAACAAAGATGTATTACACCACGTAGCAAAGAGTTCAAATGTTGGGTGGTTCTAGGGTTGGTTAATTTCAGCAGCTCTGTGATTACACTTGGGACAGGGACCCAGGTTCCTTCCATCTTTCCATTCTGCCATCACCAGGTGCTGGCAGCTCTGCTCATGGATAGCTGAAACAGCTCCAGGTACTGCTTTCTCACCCAGTCATTCCAGAGGCAGAAAATGGTTACGTATCTTTCTCATGTCTCTTTTTTAGAAGGAAGGAAACTTTCTCAGAAGCCCCTCTCCACACCATCCTCCAAGACCACCCCATACATCTCATTGGCCATAGTTGTGTCACATGCCCGTGACTAACCAATCTCTCACGTGGGGAAAGGAGTGACCACAGTTGGTTGAAACCAATCAACTTGACTTGCATGGGAAGGGTCTATACAGGACAGGAAGAAAAGTGGGAAGTAGGTGAGGGGGGGAATGGATGTTGGTTGGACAGAAAACAAACTTCTTTTGGCTTCCTCACAGATGGACTGAGCTGAGCGAATCTCAAGTAAGCCAAGATTGGGCATCAGGAGTAATTTTTCACTTTGTTATGTCTAGAGCAACTCGAGCCTGGAACTAAGAATCTGATTCTCCGTGAAAACTTTTCCTTCTAAAATCATCTTAAGGGTCGGGCACAATGGCTCACATCTATAATCCCAACATTTTGGGAGGCAGAGGCAGGAGGATTGCTTGAACCCAGGAGTTTTAGACCAGCCTGGGCAACATGGTGAGACCTCATATCTACAAAAAAAAAAAAAACCAAAAATATAAAATCACCTTAAGTCCGTGGCCAGTCTGAGATGTAATTTTCAGAGCTGACTCAAGCCTTTGACGTCTGTTATGCCTCCAGCCCCAGTGGAATGCCAATGAGAAGTTCAAGGGCACAGTGGGCAAGTGCTCTCCAGGCCGGCTGCAGGTTCAAATGCCATCACTGCCTTATCTGCTGTTTGTTGATCTCAGCAAACTATTCTGGCAGCAGCTGGCAGTGATACCATTTGCGAATGACAGTAGCAACCCCTATCAGGCACCCCTGTCAATGAGATTGTATCAGTCAGTGGCCAGCCAGGAAAATGGAAACCACAGAGATATTTCAAGTTTTAATGAAGAGGATTGATTACAAAGCTGTTGAAAGGGCTAGAGAACAAAAATATGATAAGGGGTGCTATAGTCTGAATGTTTGTCCCCCTCAAACCTCATGTCGAAATTTGATCCCCGGTGTCGGAGGTGGGACTGTAAGGGAGGTGTTTTAGTCACAGGGAAAGATCCCTCATGAATGTGTTGGTGCCATCCTCATCCTCAATGAGCGAGTTCTTGCTTTATCAGAGTGTTCTCACAAGAGCTGGTTAAAAAGAGCCTGGTCCCTCCCCATCTCTCTTACTCTCTCTCTTGCCATGTGATCTGCACACACTGGTTCTCCTTCCCCTTCCACCATGAGGGGAAGCAGCCTGTGGCCCTCACCAGAACCAGATGCTGGTGCCATGCTTCTTGTACAGCCTGCAGAATGTACACCAAATATACCCCACCCCTCCCCTCCCCTCCCTTGTTCTTCTCTTCTCTTCTCTTTTTGACACAGTGTCACTCTGTCACCCAGGCTGGAGTACACTGGCACGATCTCAGCTCACTGCAACCTCCACCCGCCAGGCTCAAGCGATCCTCCCACTTCAGCCCCTCAAGTAGCTGGGATGCCAGGCACATGCCTCCATACCCGGCTAATTTTTGTATTTTTATAGAGACGGGGTTTCATCATGTTGCCCAGGCTGGTGTCGAACTTCTGGGCTCAAACAATTATCCCGCCTCAGCTTCCCAAAGTGCTGGGATTACAGGCATGAGCCACCACACCCAGCCCTCTTTTCTTTATAAATTACCCAGCTTCAGGTATTCTTTTACAGCAATACAAATGGACTAAGACATGGATGTTTCCCAGGGATTAGGAAGCTGCTTTATTCCAGGCACCCATACATGTCACTGCTGAGCTGCTAGAGGGGCTGCCCCCACCCTACACAATAATCCAGCCCCTAATCCAGCCAGAGCCACTGGCACTGCCAGAGCCAGAATGGCTTTTCCCTTCCTCCAGCCTTCTCATCTCTTCAGTACTTCCACTGGCCAGACCCAATTAAAAACCAACTGGTTGGAGGACAGGGATGGAAAGAAATGGATTGAGGCCCCAACAGATCATATGTGGAACAGAAACATGTAAGATGATGATCAATAGCACAGATTTCAGACTCAGAGAGGCCTGGGTTTGGGTCTTTACCCTGTGACCTTGGGCAAGTCACCTCCCTGGTGTGAGCCTTAGTTTACTCAATCTATAAAATAGGAATGATGATATACCCATTTCAGAGTATTGTTGTAAAGGCTCAAGAAGAAAATTATTATAAAGGACTTTAGCAGTGTCCAGAATCTTAGAAGGGGCTAAACAAATGTCAGTTGCAATTGTGTTCGTTACCATCTTCATTATCATCATCACTATCACAATAATGTCAATCTCAATCTGCTAGCCACAGCCTTTGCAACAAGCTCCTAGGCCCCCTTGCATCAGGGTCCCACTGTACCCTTCTAGGGGTAGCCAGGGCTTTCACAGAACTTTTACTAAGACTCCTTTGGACTTCCAAGACATTCTCCAATTTCCACGGAGCTACATTGGTAGCTATGCTTCTATTCTCCCAGCTCAGAAAATGTGAAATAACAAATGCCCTCATGAATTCAATAACACCTTTGAATGACCACATAATTTACCAAACGCATTTGAAAAATACATTTGAAAAATAGATCTCTCTCTTTCTGTGGGAGGGGTTATTTATCTTGTCAGCCAATGATGGAGATGAATGGACTCCTCTCAGGAGCCTCCTCTCCGACCTGGGGCTACCTCCTTCACACTTAGAGCCTGTCTGCTTGAGTGTGGACTCGTATTACTCCAAGGCTAAGGACCAAAGTCCTTGTCATGGCTGACAAGGCCCTGCATGCTCTGACTTTATGCCTTGTCCACCTCTTCCACCTCATTTTTCCACTTAGCCCCTTGTTTTCTGTTCTTAGCCATCCTGGCCCTCTTTCAGTTCCTGAATATGTCCTGCTCCTTCCTCCCATTTCAAGGCCTTTGTACTTTCTTCTACCTCTGCCTGGAATGTTCTTTCCCATATTTTTTAATCTCATTACTTCCGACTTATCCCCCTAGTCTAGGTGGGATATTTTTGGTTGTTAAGAGACTAAAAACCAGACCCAAAGTGACTTAAGCAAAAGCAGAAATTAAAAGTCCAAGCATAGTTCTGACTTCAGGTATGTCTCTATCAGGGGCTTAACCATTGACATCAACACCCATTACCTCTAGATTGGCTCATGTGTCCACCTCTAAGCCAATTGCCATGGCCAGGGAAGCGGCACATGCTAAATATCCCACTCATGAGTTGAAGAAAAATCAGATACAGTTCTAAGAAGGATGAGTGGGTGCTGGGCATGGAGACAGTGATCCATTCATGTCTTACTCAGTTCAGGGAGGTGCTCTTGGTGCCCACTCTCCACCCTCCAAGATGAAGTCAGTCCCTACTGCGATACACACTCAGAGCTTCCTGTACATCACAGCAGTCATCATCTTGTAATTATACGCTCATGTAGTTGCATGATGTCTGCTTCCCGCACCAGACTATGAGCTCCGTGAAGTCAGGGGCTGTTTTGTCATCACTGTATTCTCAGTGATGAAAAAGGCATTCAATAAAGAGTATGCATTTTAAGGGATTCAACTGGGACCCTGGGTGTGACTAGGCCCAGCCTACTGCCTTGACTTTTCCAGCTGCACCACCATTAAGGTCAGAATCTTCCCCTCCATAGTCTTCTCTTCAAGCAGGCTTGGGGACACTTACACAGGACACATCTCCCCTGACAAGAGAGTGACAATTTTCCCATGGGACCTGGCAGGCCTGTGTCCTAGAACTTGGAGTGAATGATTCAGGCCAGCAGAAAGGACTTGAATCAGGAGGGGAGCCAGGGAGAAAAGGAGGGTCACTTTGAATTAAGAACTTTAAAAAGAGTGATTCACGATCGTTGCGGCTGACATTTAAAAAGCCTCAAATACTTTTGGTAACCAGTGTGCTGCTTTGCATTTTGCCTCACATTTACCCTGGGAATGAAGCAGCCCCCAGTTGCTCTGGGGTAGATCGTATTTCGTTTTCTGCTTCTCAAGCATCGGTGATGTTTGGCTCCTCAGTTTCCCATATTTAACCTATTGCCAAAGCTTATTTTCATGGGAGCTCTTGCACAGTGGAGACATTCTGGGCTTTGGTGTCAGGCAGGCCACGGTTGGCAATCTGACTTTGCCATCTGCTGCATGACCAAGGACAAATTATTTAACCTCTCTGTCTCCATTTCCTCTCCAATCAAGTAACGATGCTAATGCCAACCTTGCAGGGGTTTGGGGAGGTGTAGATGGGGATGATTCTGTGCAACCTCCAGCTTTAGCCAAAGCTATGGTGGGATCATGGGAGGCAGGGGAAGAAGCATGTCTTGTGTGAGGGAGGAGAATGGGGAAGCCAGCAGGCTCAGGTATTGCTCTGTCCTACCCTGGTGCAAGTGTTAGTCTGAGTCCTCAAGAGAAAGTCTTGGGCTCCTTGTCCAGATATAGATTCTGTAAGACACACGGCACAAATGGTGTAGCTTTAGGATGCAGGAGACAGTGTGGAATGCTGGGTGTGTTGGGGAGTCGGGGGTTGTGAGGGAGGTCTTGGAAAAACCAAGACTTGGTCCCCTGGACATGGGCTATTTCCCCACTGAGGCCTGAAACCCAGAGGAACTTCCGGGGCCTCAGCCTTTCCCATACCAGGAGTCGGTGCCTGGGGCCCAGCCATTAACATGGTACAGGGCATCAGGGTAGGGATAGTGATGGGGTGATCTCACTACCTCCCCTTAGACACCCCCACATATAACAGGGTGACACCCTGTTGGAGGCTGGAGGCCTGCGTTAGTAGATAGAGGAAGAGCCAGAAAAATGTGGGTTCTGCCTACTCCAGTAATCCCAGGTGAGGCCTGGGTGACTTAGGTTCCATATGAGGGCCAACATAGTACTCAGCACTTACTGTGATTTTTGTTAGTTTATTTCCCAATTGAGAATTTCTAGAATACAGTAGCAGTGACACATACTTTTTTACTTCAAATCTGGCCACTTTAGAGAACTCTTTCGTCTTAATGACTTTTGAGTTGATTCCCAGGCATCTTTGACATTAAAGTCATGTCACCTGCAACTAATGATGTTATCTCCAGTCCCAACATCTGCGTTCCAGTTTCTAAGTCATGTCTCATTGCACTTCTCAGAACATCTCGACAATATTAGATAATAGCAGCGATGGTTGTTGCCCCTCATTTTATTTCTAGTTCCATTAGTTATGTTCCAGTAAAGTGTTTCTTGCTCTTAGGATATTCAAAAGTACACCTGCCGAGTCCCAGCCCTGAGGAGTGTTTCTGTGCTTCATTATTAAGTATCTTGAAGGCTCTCAGCTGGAAAAAATGCCCTTCATTTCTTAAAGAAGCATCCTTATATTTTTAAGAGTCTTTGAAAAGAAGGAGTTTTGTGTTTTATTAAGAACATCAGCCCTGGTTCTAAAACAAAACAAAACAAAACAAAACCAACCAACCTGTGTCTTTATCTGTAAAAGGAGCTGAGAGGTATGGAGGAGCAGCAAAGGTAATAGTAACCACTTCACAGAGCTGTTGAGGGTTAAATGAACTAACACGTGCGAAGTGCCTGGCAGGGAGTCCGGCAGCATCAGGCTGGCAGGTGTCATCGCTGTCACGGGTCCCATCCGGGGCTGTCCTGACACACTGCTCCCCTCTCCAGGCCAGGAGGCCCCGGGCTTCTCCCCTGCTCCTCCCCTAAAGTGGCATGGCCAACAGGGATCCCAGCCGCCATTAGCCAAGTGTTCTTTTGGAATTTGGCTGAAAGCCACAGGCTTGGCATTTGGGAGGCTGGATAGATTGGGATGAAGACCCCCAGGGAAAGGCCAAAAGCTGGAGGACCTTGGGTGTCCTGGCTGTGCCCATCCAGCTGTGGGACCTCAGCATGTCCCTGGGCCCCTGGGCAGCCTGTTTCCCGAGGAGATAGTCTCTGAGGCCTGGCCTACCCGCTGGGACCCGCTGAGTGAGACGAAGGGCTGAGCCGGCCCAGGGCACAGTGGGGAGAGGACTCTTCTTATATAATAGATAACGACATGGCTTGCTCGAGCAGACCCTGTGAATTTCTCCAGAGCCACCATATTACTCCCACACACCCCCACACTGCTTTTCTCCTCTACATGCACCTAAATGGTGCACTTTTTAGGGGGACGGGGATGGGCAGGACTAGCTGAATAATGTGTGGGGCCCACTGCAAAATGAAGTGTGTGGGGGCCCTCTGTTCGACAATGATTAATAATTTCAGGCAGGGCACCATGGCTCACGCCTATAATCTCTGCACTTTGGGAGGCTGAAGTGGGAGGATTACTTGAGGCCAGGAGTTTGAGACCAGCCTGGACAACATAGTGAGACCTCATGTCTGTTTTTTAAAAAAATTTGGCCAGGCACAGTGGCTCATGCCTGTAATCCTAGCACTTTGGGAGGCCGAGGCGGGTGGATCACCTGAGGTCAGGAGTTCAAGACCAGCCTGACCAGCATGGTGATACCCTGTCTCTACTAAAAATACAAAAATTAGCCAGGTATGATGGCACACATGCCTGTTATCCCAGCTACTCAGGAGACTGAGGCAGGAGAATCGCTTGACACGGGAGACAGAGGTTGCAGAGAGCCGAGATCACACCACTGCACTCCAACATGCGCCACAGAGCACGACTCTGTCTTAAAAAAGAAAAAAAAAATCAAAATGGTGACCTCAGAGCATTAAACCAAGAGTGAGACCCTTGTAGACACAGGCGCTGTGACTGCAGAGGTTTCACACTTATGAAGCCAGCCCTTAGGGTACGAACAGACACCGCCCAGAATACTACCTATTAAGAACTTCGGACAAGAAACTTCCTTGCTGTCGTAGAAACCAACAGTGCAGTCATGGGGCTGTGAAGGTGGAGGGCGGGGAATCCCAAAGGCCTTGGTTTCATCATCACAGAAAATCTCATCAGGAAGGTCAAGCTGTCGGGACTGTGAGAGTGCTAGTGGCATCTGGGTCCATGTTGCTGAGTTCATCTTGACCTTCCTGTATTTTGGGTAGGTGAACCCCTAAGCCCCTAATTACCTATCTTTGCTAAGCTCAATGAAGTTGGGTTTCTGACATTTAAAAATATAGCAGTGTTGAGAATCTTGGACTTTATCTAGTAAGTGGGAGAGGATTTGACTCCCTTGCCTGGTGGGAAGCAGGGGTGAAGTCAAGAGGAGAGGGCGTGTGTGGTGAGCACTGGGGACAGAGCCATTTGTTGGAAGATAAGTCTGAGGCTGTGGCAGTTAATAAGGTCATTCTGAGAAAGGGAGTCCATACTGAGGTGTTAATCCAGGGCTAGAGCTGAACTACAAAAACCAAGGTCTGGAGGGAGATAGATACAGGTGCACACCTGAACTCTGGAAGTAGAGCGAGGGTCCTCCTGGGGTTTTACTCCTTTACTATTCTGGCCCTGGAGGTGCTGCTCCCTCTAAACTTAAAGTTTTCCCTCAAGGGTGGTCACTTGGTCCCTCCCTTATCTAAAAAAGGCTGGAACATACAAGAACACTTTACTAAAGGCTTGGAAGTACCAAGAGAAATAAAGATAAGGGTGCCCATGAATCTGGAGATGACCGAGAGGCCTTGTATCTGGAGACGGCTGGACTCCCCTTTTCTAGGGGCAGACAGGAGATCCAGGGAGTTCTCCTTTTTAGTCTCTCAGCTTCTGGTGGCCTCTCTCTCTTTTATTTCCCCTCATCCCTTCTGGAGCTGAGGGGGTGAAGGGGATAAAATACCTTTAGATCAAGCAATTCCACTTTTAGGAGCTCATCCTACAGAAAAAGTTACATTCAAGGATGTTCACCGTAGCTGTACTATTGTAATAGCTGTTCATGTGCAAGTGTGTGTGTGTGTAATATATTTTATATAGAAACAGGTCTGGAAGCATACAGTCCAAACTGTTAACAATAGTTACCTCTACGGAAGGAAGGGAGTGGGGAAGGAAGAGAGACTTTCCTTTGCCTCTGTACACTTTATATACTTCTGCTTACTTCGGGTTTTTTTTTTTTTTTTTTTTTTTTACTATTTTTCCAGTATGTATTCATGTGTATAATTATAAAATGTGTAATTTAAACATAATGAAACTTAAAAATCATATTATACAAAATTTTGAAAGTTCGAGGAAAGAACATGAAGTCAGATGCCATAGATTTGTAGGGCTGTTAATCCCCATAGTAATTTCATTTTTTCCACCAGTTTTCAGCAGTCTGGAGGCAGGACTGGAGGAAGGTGATGTTAAATGGACCCGGGAGAAGGCAGCTAAGGCACAGGGGCTCAGTTGTTCTAGGCATTTGACATCAGTGAGCCCATTTACTCTCTGAGGTAGATAGTAGTCCTAGATTTACAGTGGAGGACAGTGGCTGGGAGAGATGAAGTCAGGAGCTCAAGGTCTAATTGATGGCAGAGCTGGGATTCAGACCTCAGGGTGTGGAGCTCTCCCACTGTGGCTGCCTCCAGCATGGTTCAATGGGGGAAGGCAAGGAAAGGAAGACAAAGAACTGGGTGCAGGTGGCACAGTCTTTGAGTGGCTGACCCCTAGGTGGAGACGGAGATGAAACCAGGAGGGAGAACTGGCTGTATAGAGGCTTAGGTTTAGTAGAAAAGGTGTGGAGGCAGAGTAGGTTTGGATTTTAGACAGGCAAAGCTGTGAGGGACCCGGCATCTGCATGCCTCTAATGAACTGGTGAGGGGGGCCATGAGGGCTGAGTCTCCCGGGAATGGACTGACCTATAATCCACAAATCTGTGCCAGTCACAGGGGTAGGAGGGAGGCTGGGCCTAGGTCCTTTGGTTTATCTCCTTTCCCAGCCCCATTGACCTCATGCTCGAGTCCTGGAGTAAGAACTGAAGCAGACATTCAGCTACAAGTCTGAGTCTTGTGGAAGTCAAGCAGTTCAGGCTGGGGGTCCCTACACCCGGGCAAAATGGATTGAGGCAGCTGGTGAAGCGTGTTCCACTTTGTGCCACGGAATAGTGAGGCTGAACGTGGCTGGTGTGGTGGAGGCAGCCTACCTTCCAGCAGTACTGGGATTGTTCATGAGCCCTCTAGACACCTGGTAGGGATAGGATTCTTTGCAGGGGCCTGTGGAGTCCTGGGTGACTTAGTGGGTGGCGCACACCAGTGACGTCTGGGTTACTTCTGTGTGACCCATTTTCTGTCCACTGTCACAGGGTAGAGAAGTGTTCAGGGACCTCAAGGTGCAGGTTAGAGCCAGGGGAGGAGGGGTGGGGTGGAATTGATGTTAGGTGGTTGGAGCTGAGAGGAAGGGCCTGTGACTTCCTGGAGTGTCCCAGGCTGAGGTTCTGGGTATGGGAAAAAGTGGGCTGAGACTCCAGAAGCAGGCAGATGACTCCTATCTTTCCTATCTGCTTCTGCATCATTCATAGCCCCAGGTCTCTAGGGTCCCAGAATTGCAGAGCTGGAAATTAGTTACAGCTTTCTGGGAACAGAGAGGGTAAGTGACCAGCTCAGGACAGCACAAGGCAGTCCGGGCAGTCAGCGAGGTGTGGGGCGGTGCACGCGGGGCTTTTCAGGCCAGCTGATCCCCCAGCCCTAGTCCCCAACTCCCTCATTTAGTGCATGGCCCAAGGACTAACAAGGGAGGCGGGACGCCGAGGTCCTGCCTAGGAGGGGAGGGCCGAGAGGACTAGAGCTGCCTGGAGCCCCAGAAGCGGCAAGGTCAGCGCCGGGAGTCGTCAAGGCCGGACTTCTCTGCAGGGCGGGGAGGAGAGGTCGCGCTTTAAACTTCCATGAACTCTGGTGGTTCCAAGCATTTTCTCCATGAAGTATCCTTTATTTACAGAGCTCCAGATTCTACCTGGAAAAAAGACCTCTAAATTGCAGAGCAAAGGCGGAAAAAAATTCTACGATTTAGGCGGAATAAGGAGTGATGTTTAAAAATCTTTTCCTTTGTTAAGACATCTTCGCCAAGCCAGTAGTACTTTTATAAGGCAGAGAGGCATAAATATTAATATTGCTTAATGTGCTTAAACTTGGTAATAGAGCCACGTGCCAGTGGTTCAGGGCAGTTTGGCCAGTAACGTGCTCTCGGGTTACCCTGCTCGGGCCAGAGATCGAGGCTCCACGGAACCGGCACCTGAACCTGTGCTGCTGTCCCAGCGCGACAGCAGGGAATCCAGCCCGCAGCACGCCTCCGGGTCTTTACAGCAGCCGGGCCCGAAGTGGGAGCGGCTGCCTCTCAGGGTCGCTCCAGGGCCGCGCTAGGAAAGGTGTGGACGGTCGGAGAGGACAGGAAGGAGCCGGCTGCACCGCACCAGGGTCTCCGCAAACGCGGAGCCCAGGGAGGACGGGAAGACTGGCGGAAGTCCGAGGTAGCCCGCTACAGGATACGTGATGGACGCCCAGGGGCACCGCCCTCCAGCTGGTGGGGGAGGAGCCCCAGCCACCAAGAAGTTAAGTGACTGGCCCAAGTTCACACAGCAAGCTGGTGGCTGTATGCGTGTCTGGGGTCCTCATGGGCCCCAGGCCTGCAATGCGTACGCCCCTTCCCCTGGCTCCGCCTTTGGGGTCTCGGACGCCCGACTAGCCCTTTGGTTAAAATGAGAGGAGGACGGGCACCTGCAGCCTGCCCCGTGCTGTAGCTTAGCGGCCGCCCCTGCGCCTGTGTAGTCCGAGGCGTGGCGCGCCAGGTTTTGGCGTGCGAGGGCGCGCACGTGGACTGCGGCTTCTCGCAGCCGCCCAGGCCCCACCCACCCGGGACCTGAGGCGCGGCGCCCTAGTTTGACTTTCACTACCCCGCAAAGGAGGGCCTTCCACCGGCCTCTTTTCTGGGTAACAGCTCCAAGGCTCACACTTGGTGACCCCACCCAGGTCATGTAGCCGCTAAGTTACGGAGCCGGAATTCGAATTTGGCGGTCGGGGTTCTGGTGGCCTCGAGACGGAGGTAGCTGGGGGTCCCTGGGCAAGTCTCTTTCCTTCTCTGGGTAGCCCAGTCGGGCGCCGCGCGGGTCGTGGTCGCGCATGCTCAGTTGCGGGCGGCGCCCGGAGGAGGTGGCGGGCGCCCCAGCTGCTTTGCATTGACGCCAGCACCCGCTGGAGGTCACCGCTGGGGGCTGGGCGCGGCACGCTGCCGGCAAAGCCCGGCCCGGATCACGGAGCCGGAGCCATACCGCCAGCAACTCCCGGGTGCGCCCAGCCGTTTCTGCGCTTCTAGACGGTGCGGCCCCTGGCCCCCCGCTGGAGCCGAGCTGCTCCCCTCCCTACCCCGGCGGACGTGGCCCGGCCGCTCCGAGAGGTTTCCCTCGGACCCCGCGCCTCAACCCCGGCCAGCGGGAGCGTCTAAGACTAGCCTTGTCCCCCACCGGCGCTCGGCCTGGGGGGCTTTTCCGGGGGGCGGCGGCCCAGCGGGCGGAGCGGCGTGGGTGTCCACAGCTAGGCGGAGTCTGGAGCCGGGGAGGCGGCGGCGGGAGCGGGAGCGGGGCCGGGCGCGGCCGGGAGCTCGCCTCCCCCGGGGGTCGCGCCGCAGCTGGGCGAGGGCGGCGTGGCTCGCGCGGCGTGGACTCAGCCGCTCCTGGGTAACGAGAGCGCAAATCTCCTCCCCCGTATTTCCCCGGAAGCGCGGCCGAGGCGAGCGCGGCGATGTGAGGGAGGCGGCCGGCGGCTCCTGCCTCTGGAAGGGCATGTTCGGAGGGGCGGCCTCGGCACGCCACCCGCCTCAGCGCCCCCTTCCCACCGCCGCCGCAGCGCCCGCACCGCGATAAAAGGGCGGCCGCGTTTCCTGACGCGAGATCCGCGCTCGCCGCCGCCCGCCCAGGCGGCGATGACACGGCGCCCGCGGCGGCCCCGAGGCGCCGGGTGGGCCGTTTGCTGACCGGATCGCGGCTACCCGCCAGCGTGTCCGCGGCGGCGCCGCCAGCATGGGCTGTGCCCCGAGCATCCACATTTCCGAGAGCCTGGCGGCCGAGGACGCACCTAGCCCCGCGGCACCGCCGCTGTCGTCCGGCGGGCCGCGCCTCCCGCAGGGCCAGAAGACGGCCGCCTTGCCCCGGACCCGCGGCGCCGGCCTCTTGGAGTCGGAGCCTCGCGACGCTAGTGGCAAGAAGGTAAGGGGCGCCGGGCACTCTGGGGCCGCCGCGAAACTCGGGCCCGGCCAGTCAGCAACTTTCCCGCAGGGGCCGGGCGGGGTCCCCCCACCCCGGGCCTCGGTGTCCTCTTGTCCCGCTTTGGATGGTTCTGATTGACACCAGTCGCCCGCTTTGCCGGGGCAGCGTTCAGAGAAGGACCGACCGAGATCCCGCGACCCTGGTTTCCTAGGGTTGCGATTAGGACGCCGCCTGTGTCGCGGCGTCGGTTCCTTGGACACATCCGACTCCCGGAGCGGTAGGACCCGCTGTGAACTTGACTGAGGCGCTTGCATCAGTTTCCTCTCCAAGAGCGGGTGTTTGAGGGAAACCCCCAGGATATTCTGGCGCGCCCCTGCAATGTTAAATCAGTGTGAACTTTGTTATTTCCCTGTGGTAGAAAGGGAAGGGCTACTGGCCTCACCACTCTTTTCCCTCTGACAACTTTGCACATGCAGTTGCAGTTTACCATTTTCTTCGGGACTATTAGAATGTGATCTGGGACATCAGCTTTGCTTCATTGCACATGTATTTGAGGTCCACGTTTATTAGCCTACAAACTGTATTTAAAGCATGCGTAATTAGAAAATACTGTGAAACGCGATTTTTGAAGCATTCAGCAGAACAAAGTTAATCTTTTATTAAGCCGACTTACTGGGACATTTTGTGACTGGGGTTTTTTGTTTTTTTTACATTGCGTGTCTTCTCCAGCGCATGTTGTCTTGGCTTATGTTTTGTCAAAGTTTCTGGGGTTAGTCTTTGTTGAGGTTTTCTAAAGGAAAGTTAAAAAGGAAAAAGAAAAACGTGATCATTAAGGCACACAGCAGCAGCTTTCCAGTTGTCTCATTTCAGAATTTAAAGCTGGAACTCATGCGCTGGTTTGTGTTTTGTTAAGCCAGTAAAAGACAACAACAACAAAATTCGTGCATGGCTGCAGATTGTTGGCTGTCATCCCTCTCATCACGACCAGTTTTTGAAAGAGTAATTTGCAAAATTTGTTTGATTTTCCTCGCTTGTTGAGAACTGCTGAACGTCCCAAGTTTGAGGGATATAGTTTGCTGTACTTTGTCTTACATTTCTGGCAGTCGTCGTGATACTTTTTCTGTATGAAAGGGGAAAGTCTTTTTCAGTGTTGCATAACATAGTTTATTTCCCCACCATTCCCATACCCTAAGTGAAAATTCAACTTTGTTCTGATTATCAGAAATTGAATTCCTTCTCTTATAGATTCCTTAAAGAAACCTCTGATGGTTTAGATTTATTAACTCAAGGTGCTCTTAATATCAATGTTAAGCTATGTGTTAAGCCTACCTAACTGGCTTTAAAAAAACGTTACACAGGTACATGTGGAAACTTTAACAGCTTTCAAGTTTTCAGTCCAAATCTAACATTGGTTATTTTGCAGGCTAATGTAATACTTTTAGATTACCAAAGTAGCCCTTTTAGTAAGAGGCCCTTGTGTCTTACAGGCTTTTTTTGTGATGGGCTGGGTATCCTAAAATTCATCTAGGTGTCTTGTAAGCCTCCCCACTGCAGCAGCAGCTTGCTCATGTGCTGTCGCAGTGCCTTTAGGTCCCAGAGTTTTTAAGTACTTCAGCCATTCTTCCCTGTTGGCAGACCATTGTCTTGTGTTGGGGGCTCAGAAAATACTTTCATCCTTAAAGTGCCTAACCCAGTGGCATACACGTAGTAGGTACTAAATAAATGTTTACTGATTTCTTAAAAAATAATTAACTGAATGATGAAACTTTTTCAGTCATTGGAATTTGATTTCATAAAGCCTCTTATGTAGACTTCAAAATAATAGTATTTCCAGAGCAGGAGTCAAGTTATAAATTATAACACCACAACCACAGAAATAATAGCCCCATAGTTGTTATTCATGAACTGTACACGTTGATGTCTCATTTACAGATATTTGCATTTAGGCATGTCAGTAGAGCAGAGGTAAATGTCAGCATTTTTTCTAGTCTGATATTTTTTCTTTGAGAATGAATTTTTTTAAATTAAGGTATTAACTATACTCTGGAAATTTATGTTCAGAGAAGGTAAACTGCTAGCAATTTAGCAAAATTAAATCATAAAATTAGTTTCTTTGTATTAACATCTCAAGATGCAATTTAATTCATTACAAAATTTCTTATTAAAACAGTAAGTCAGCATATCTTTAAGTGAATTTCAACAAGAAATTCATTGGGGGATGCTTTTATAGTCCTACAGCATTTAGTAAATACCAGTTTATCAGTGTGAGTGGGAGATTGATAACTAATTGCATTTTCAGGTTAAGCACTATGTACTTTGCGTTAAAGCGTATCCTGCATGTGTTCCATGGAGCAATATGTGGACTGTTAATAAGTATTGTATGAGAAAAGAGTTCCATGGTCTAGTAAGTTTTTGGGAAATACAGGTTGAATATCCCCTAATCAGAAAATGAGAAATGTTCCAAAGTCTGTTTTGAGTGCTGACATGATGCTCAAAGGAAGTGCTCATTGGAGCATCTCAGAGTTCGGATTTTCAGATTAGGGATGCTGAACTGGTAAATATAATGCAGATATTCCAAAAGCCAAAAAAAAAAAAAAAAAATCCAAAATCCAAAACACTTCTGGTCTCAAGCATTTGGGATAAGAGATATGCGGCCTATACTGGCTCAGACTAAGTTCAGCAGAGTTCTTTTATGTAGGGCTTGTAAGATAACTAATTTCTGAAAGTAATCTGTGAGTCTCCAAGTGGTTTTTAGAGTGTACATCATTTCCTAAACTAGTTGATTGTGGAGCCCTTTTCTTGAGGTATATGTCAGGCAGGCCACATGTTAAGACCTGATTCTTTATGTGAGATACCAGTATTCAAAGTACAAGAAATATAATTAACAGTAAAACTCAGCGAATGTAATTTGCTTCTTAATAATTCCAAAGGTACTTTAGATCTTGTAATATATTAGGCTGGGTTGTCTGTATCAACTTATTTAAGTATTACTAAAAATACCCTCTGGCTGTTTATTCATTTCGGGAGTTTAAGTTTATGTGGTTACAGATAATGAATGCTGTGTTCAGTTTGAACACTTAGAGTTTTGTTTATTTTTAATCAGTGTGAGAGCATTAACTGTAACATTTTAATATTTTCTTGCCAGTCTTTGGATTTACCCCATTTCCTCTTTCCCTAGCCAGGACTTGAGTTGCCCTTGAAAGATTTGCATGTAGTGTTAGAGACCCTATGCTCACCCCCGACCTTCCTTTTTGCAAACACCCACTGCACTGCTAATGACTGATGCTCCCCACACCCCCCCCAGTCAACTCTGTGAGACGGCAATCATGTTTGTTTTGTTCACTACTGTATCCCCCAGGCCTGATGCACAGTAGGCCTTCCATAAACATATGTTGAATTAGAGAATTTTGTGAACCAGGCTGTAGAAGTTGAAAATCCACCCAGGCCAGGTAAGTAGAAATAGAAGCCAGTTTTAACTAGAGTAGAGGCTGTGAAGTTTGGATTTAGTTTTGTGGAAATCTCTGGTTATTGCTCTTCGGAGCACTGTACCCAGGGAATAATATATTTCTACCCTGTTAAGCAGAGTAGATTTCCCTATAAAGAAAGATTAAAGAGGCTGGGTGCAGTGGCTCATGTCTATAGTCCCAGCACTTTGGGAGGCCAAGGCAGAAGGATTGCTAGAGCCCAGGAGTTTGAGACCAGCCTGGACAACATCTCAAGACTCCGTCTCTACCAAAAAATAAAAAAGATTAGCTGGGCATGGCACTGCACACCTTTAGTCCCAGATACTTGGGAGGCTGAGGTGGGAGGATCACCTGAGCTAAGAAGTTCAAGGTTGCTGTGAGCCGAGATCGCGTCACTGCACTCCAGCCTGGGCAACAGACAGAAACCCTGTCTCAAAAATAAATAAATAAATAAAAGATGTAAGGATTAGTGCAGCTAAGGTGATAGATAATAGTACAGCTGCACGCCAGCCTCTAATCAAGTGTTACTGCTGTCGGCACTCACTCAAAATCTCAGACATTCTCCAGTTGGTCCATTTCTGTTTCCCTTTGCTTCTGTCATTCGCTTCCTCCATCCTCTTTTCTCTTACTTTTCATCACCTCCCTTCCCACTTCCATCTTCCTCCTTGTTTTTTTCTGCTAGCCCACCTTCCTGTACAAAACTGGCCACTCTTGCCATCTTAGTCAACTAAAGTTTAGTGGTTTCGAAATGTTACTTAGCAGTGGAATAAAATTTATTGCCTGCTCCTAGTTTACAAAGTGGATTAGTCAAACTTTTTTTTTTTTTTTTTTTTTTTAAAGACAGGGTCTTGCTTTGTTACCCAGGCTGGAGTGCAGTGGCACAACCATGGCTCACTCAGTCTTGACCTCCTGGGCTCAAGTGATTCCCCCACCTCAGCCTCCCAGGTAACTGGGACTACAGGTGCGCACCACGCATGGCCAGTTTTTTAAACTTTTTTTGTGTGTTTTTTTGTCGAGACGAGATCTTGCTATGCTGCCCGGGCTAGGCTCAAACTCCTGGGCTCATGTGATTCCCCCAGCCTCAGCCTACCAAAGTGCTGGGATTACAGGTGTGGGTTACTGTGCCCGACTGATTATATTTGGCTAAACTAAAGCAATTTTCTCTTTGTATGTGACCTGACTGATTTTTTTCCTCCACTAGGGGTCTTTGACCCTTGCTAGGTTATATGGAATTACTGAAAGTTTCCCTTTGAAAGTGTAGTTGAGAAAAATGAGACCAAACTTTCTGCTGCCATAATAAGTGACTACAGTTTATCTCCAGAGCTCAGGGGTTGTGAGTTCCCTCATCATTGTGTTCTTGTGCTTTTCAGTATATAGAAAGATAGTTCTTTATTCATTTTCTTGAATTCCTTTTACATACATAAAATACTTCACATTTATAGCATATGTTTTTTAGTACTTACTGTCATTGCCACCATAACTTTGTGATTCTTAAGATAGACATTGTCACAATTCTGTCACCTTAAACTTGTCCCTGACCAGCTTTGACCCTCGCCTTGCTGAGGCAAGGTTTATGATAGAGCCCGTGGTCCCTTCTGGCACAAATGTTTCCTGTGAAGTGGCTTATGACTCTGGTTTTCCCTTGGATAGCTTGCTCATTTGGATTGGTTCCTTTTTTTTTTTTTTTAAGACAAAGTTTTTTGCTCTTGTTGCCCCAGCTGGAGTGTAATGGTGTGATCTCAGCTCACCGCAACCTCTGCCTCCTGGGTCGAAGCAATTCTCATGCCTTAGCCTCCCGAGTAGCTGGGATTACAGGCTTGCACCACCATGCCCGGCTAATTTTTTTTTGTATTTTTAGTAGAGACGGGATTTCTCCATACTGGTCAGGCTGGTCTTGAACTCCTGACCTCAGGTGATCTGCCCGCCTCGGCCTTCCAAAGTGCTGGGATTACAGGCGTGAGCCACTGCGCCTGGCCTCGGATTGGTTCTTAAATAGGAGAAGGTTCATGATGTGAGGACACAGGGTGAGGCAGACATCTCAGAATAACCTTAAAGGATAGAATATTTTCTAAAAATTTAAAAAAAAGAACAGAGGGAGAAGTATTTAGGACATGAGTAAGCCCTCAGTCTTACCCAAGCTCAGTGGCTTCATCCTGGTTTCTCAGTACGCTGAGGCAGTAGGAGGTGATGGATTCTGCAGTTCTTAGAGTGCAAACTATTCATATTAGTAATAACCACCATTTCTTGGATGCCCTCTGTGTTGCAAGCACCATGTTAGACTATGCTTTAAAGATGTTATCTCATTTAATCCTTTCAACCCTGTGAGGTGGCAGGTATCATTTCCCTTTAGCAGATAAGACACCAGAGGTTAGAAACTTGTCCAAGGTCATACATTTAAGCTGAGATTCAAATCCACTGGTCCTGGCTCTCACCTGCTAGGTTGTTGCTCTCTGTTAGCTAGCTATGTTCATTGCATTTCCCATTCTTTGGTCTTCTGCTAAGTTACAGATTTCACAGGACAACTGAATCTGCATTATCAGGATTTTGTTAAGTTTCAACTTACTGAGGAAGTTGGTTACAGCTCTACCTTAGGTTCCTGTGTTTGAGGAAGTTGAAGTCATCTTCAGCCCTGTCCCAGTTAACTCCTGAAGCTAGATATTTTGTGACGCCCTCCGATCTGCCCTCTTTGCTGTCTGAAATGAGTTGGGAGGGCATCCCTTGGGAGTTTTTTTCCTTTCCCCTTTCTTCTGCTCAGGTTTCAGGCAGCCTGCCTTACCAAGAGTTCCTCAGGAGCTGGTTCTTTCCATTGCCCTTTGCCTAGAGTGCTGTTCCCCCACCAGTGCTGCATGTACCTATCTTCTCAATAGTTATTCAAGGCCCAGCTGAAAGCTTCCTTGAGCCCTTGGCTGGCTTGCACTCTTTTCTCTGCTCTTGGGACCTGCTCTTGTATCCCTGTGAGCCTAGGATTTCTGTCTTCAGCCTTCTGCTGGATTATATGCTGCTTGAGGGCAAGCACTGTATCCTAGTTTCCTTATAGTTCCCAAAGTGCTTGGCACACTTGGTAAATATTTGGATAAGCACACCAGTTTCTAAGGCTGAAAGGGCTTTTATTCATGTTCCACGAGTCTATCTCACCTTGTTTAGATTTCACAAAAGTTGTTGGGGTGTGTTCTGTGTTTTAACAGAAAGCTAAAATACCCTTAAGCCAGTGATTAATCTGTGGGGTGATTAGTAAAGCTTTTGCCTCTAATTTTGGCTGAGTTACGGTTGAGCAATGTTCCCGGGTCCCCTCCTTCTGTTCTACTTTTGTTCTGCTCTGTGTGGTAAAGAGTGGTACAGTATCACGTCAGAGAGCTGTTTTGACAAGTTTGTATTGCATGTCTTAGCTACAGGCACCATATGTAGTTTGCCCATCCACACAGACAGGAAGGACATTGCAGATTTCCCAGAACTTTGAGGGTGACCTCAAATAATTTGGGATGGGGGGCTTTGCCAGTGCTTTTATTCTGTATTGGTTGGAAATAGACCTTTGCCGTTTTGAATTCATCCTCTTTCACTGCTTGCCTTCTCCCTTTCATGTCCTGTTAGGGAGTACAGGAGCTCCTTCACTTCCTCTTACTCTGCTTATAGGATAACCCAAAGCGCTGGTGGCACATCAGCAGTTCCCAGGTTGTCTGCAAAGGTTTGGTGTTGATGGCAGCTCCCTAGTGAGGTGTTAAAAGACTATAGGAGGAGGAGCCAGATGTGTGTTTTGGGTCCAGCTCCATCAGGCTTTGGCTATGTGATACTTGGCAACTCCTGATCCTGAGTTTTCTCAAGTACAGAATGAAGCTAGAATACCTGGGTTCTGGTGAGGATAACTAAAAATAATCTGTGTGAAAGTGTTTTGTAAACTCCAAGACACTATCGCATGTAAGGATTGACCATTTTCTTATGAGAACCTTTCTCAAAGGCAAACCTGGTTCAAATATATCTATTTCTTAATGCAGATCTCATTTTTAATACAGTGTTGTTTTTCTCCAATATTTTGTGAAAATTTTCATAGAGCAAAGTTGAGAGAATTATGCACTCATATGCCTGCCATCTGGATTCTGCAGTTAACACTTTTCCATATTTGCCTTATATCTGTCCACTCCTTTATCCATCCATCAACCCATTTTATTTTTGGATTCGTTTCAAAGTAAGTTCCACACATCAGTATACTCAACCCCTAAATATTTCAGTATGTATGTCAAGTACTAGAGCGCAAAATTTGAACTTTGGGCATGGTAGCACACACCTGTAGTCCCATCTACTCAGGAGCTGAGGCAGAAGGATTGCTCGAGCCCAGGTGTTCGAGACCAGCCTGGGCAATATAGCAAGACCTCATCTCAAAAAAAAATTAATTCAAAATTAAATAAATTCAAAGTTTACTTTATTAAAGGTGAAAATGCCATAAAGTAAAATGTATAAATTTTATGTGTAGCATTTGTGAGATATGACAGATGTATATGCCTATGCACTACAAATTTCTATCAAGATACAGAATTACACAATATTATAATCACCCCCAAAAGTTCTATTGTGCTCCCTCTCCATTCTTACCCCCAGCCACCAGCATCCACTGTTCTGAATTTTTTCCATTATAAATCATTTTTGCCTATTCTAGATTTCATGTAAATCGAACCTTACAGTCTATTCTTTTTTTGTAAGGCTTATTTCACTCAGCATAATGTTTTTGAGATTCTTCTATGCTGCACGAGTCAGTAGTTTGTTCTTTTTTCTAATTAAAGTAGTCTGTTATATGAATAAACCACAGTTCACTTAGCCATTCTTTTGTTGTTGGATACTAGGGCTGTTTCTAATTTTTGGCTATTATGACTAAAGCTGCTATGAATATTCTAGTATACATTATTTTGTGGACATATGCTTTCATTCCTCTTGGTTAAATACCAAGAAGTGAAATTCCTGGGTCATAGGATAGGTATATGTGTAGCTTTTTAAGAAACTGCTTGACCTTTTCCCAAAATAGTTGTCCAATATTACACTCATGCCAACAATGTATAATAAAAGTTCAGTTGCTCTACATCCTTCCCATCATTTGGTGTTAATCAGTATTTTAATTTTAGCCATTCTGGTGGGTGTGTAGTGGTATCTCATTGTGGTTTTGATTTGTATTTCCTTGATGGCTGATGATTTTGAGTACTTTTTCCGTGTGCTTATTGTTCACTTACTGTATTACTATCTTTTTAAAGTTTTTATTTTAATACTTTTTTATTAAAAGGAAATATAAATATTATGACCTCTGGGTAGGGAAGGACTGATTAAGCAAGTTACACAAGGCATTTACATAAAGGAAATGGTTGATAAATTCAACTACGTTAAAATAAAGAACTTTCATCAAAAGAGAGTGAAAAGGAAAGCTGCAGACTGGAAGAAGACATTTGCAATGCATATTACCAATAAAGGATTAGTATTCAGAGAGGTCCTAAAAGTCAATAAGAAAACAATCACCCAGTTGAAAAATTGGAAAAGGTTGGGACAGGCACAGCACTAAGAGGAAACCAAATAGCTAATAACTATATGAAAAGATTTTCAACCTCATTGAGGAAATGCAAATTAAACCCACAATGAAATAACATTTTATACTCATCAAATTGGCAGACATATAAAAGGTTGGCAGTATTTTGAGGAACTGCTCAAAGTTAAGTAGAGGTGTAAATTAGTTCAACTACTAGGGAAAAACTCATTGTCATTGCCAGGTAGAGTTGAGCATGTGACCCTGTGGCATAGCAGCTTCTCTCATAGAAACTCTTATATACCTTTCCTGGAAACATGTGCGAGAGTTTTCAGAGCAGCATTTCTTTTAATTCCAAACTATCCTGTAAAACCCAAATGTCCATTAACAACATAATGGATAAACAAGTTGTGATATGTTCAAAGAAAGGAATACTTCACAGCTGTGAAAAATGAATGGATTATAGCTGTAGATATTAACTTTGATAAATCTCAAAAACTTAATGTGGAGAGAAAGAAGAAGCCATCAAAAAATCTATAAGGTATAATTCTTTTTATTTAAAGATTGATAGGCTGGGAGTGGTGGCTCACACCTGTAATCCCAGCACTTTGGGAGGCTGAGGCAGGAGGATTACTTGAGGCCAGGAGTTTGAGATCAGCCTGGACAACATAGCAAGACCCCATCTCTAACAACAAAAAAAAGATTAATAGCTAAACAATATATAGTAACACACACATAAGTGTTAAAACTTACCATAAAATCAGTTCAGGCAAATAAAGTTTATTTTGAGGACTTAAATGTTTAACATGTTAATTTGAGTGCCTAATATAGAGGCTGTAGGAGGATAACAGGCCCTGCTCTCAGGGAACAATTAGTCCTTTCTGGAAAGGTCGGGTAGGTCTCTGACCTGGAAGTGATGATGGCACCTTGGGGGATGGATTGTGGAGGCAAGAGCTTGGTCTGGATTGGTCATAAGTTATAGAAAGAGGAAAGGAGGGAGAGGTTTGACCTGGGCTTAAAAGACTGGGAGGATGTGGGTAAGTGGAAAATGTATCTCTGGATAAGAAGAAGGAAGGGTACGGGGGTTGGGTGCATGTTCCAATTATGAGGAGGCTGACCAGGGATAGGAGGGGAGGTCTAAAAGCCAGGTTGAGGAGTTTGAAGTCCATCCTATAGACCTCAGAGAACTTCCAAAGGCATTTCATTTTCAGTGGGGTAGTCAAAGGATAAACATGTTTCATGAAGATTAGCTTTCAGGCAAAAATTGCAGTAGGTGGAGTGATGAGGGAAAGCTAGAGGTGGGGCACTATGCAGGACCTATTGCAGTGGTTCAGGCGCAAGGTATGACCAGGTATGACTAACTTAGTGCAGTAGTTTGGGAGAGGAGGGAATGAGAGAAGGAAAAACTGACTAGTGACAGATTGGATTTGGTGAGTGAAAGGGCGGAGAGTTGGAGGGTGACTCAGAGGTTGGGGTTTACCAGCTTAGAAGGACTGTGATAACATGCCACAATTTGTACAGTGCTCTATGGTTTACCAAATGCTATTTTTGTACCTCATCTCATTTGATGTTCCCCAAACCATGGGGAGGTGGAAAGGAGGGATTTTATTTTCCCTGTTCAAGGCCTAAAGAAGCAGAAACTCAGAGATTGAATGATTTGTTCAAGTTTGTGGTGACCACTTACAGACACAGGTTCACTGTAATGGCGTAAGGGAGAAGCCAGAGGAAAGCGAAGTTAGGGAGTTTTTAAAAAACCTTTCTTGTCTTTTGGTTCTGAGTTCATCTTACAAAAATAAACTTTTACTTTTCCTGATTGTAAAAGTCATATTCATTGTAGAAAACTTGAAACGTATAGAAAAGAACAAGGATAGGCCGGGCGTGGTGGCTTATGCCTGTAATCCCAGCACTTTGGGAGGCCAAGGCGGGTGGATCACAAGGTCAGGAGATCAGGACCATCCTGGCTAACACGGTGAAA
Organism: Nomascus leucogenys; assembly: GCF_006542625.1. NCBI lineage: Eukaryota > Metazoa > Chordata > Mammalia > Primates > Hylobatidae > Nomascus > Nomascus leucogenys. The sequence goes on along the minus strand of NC_044386.1, from coordinate 103,731,521 downwards.
CCCCGTCTCTTCTAAAAATACAAAAAATTAGCCAGATGTGGTGGCAGGTGCCTGTAGTCCCAGCTACTTGGGAGGCTGAAGCAGGAGAATGGCATGAACCCAGGAGGCGGAGTTTGTAGTGAGCCGAAATCGCGCCACTGCAGTCCAGCCTGGGTGACAGAGCGAGACTCTGTCTCAAAAAAAAAAAAAAAAGAGCAAGGATCACTTAAATTTTACAATCACTTAAATTGCAGTCAGGAAATAATGTCTCTTAAAATGGTGGTGTGTATCCTTCCATCCATGTAGATTGCTTTAAATAACTGTAATTAAAAACTTTTTCGGCTGGGCATAGTGGCTCATGCCTGTAAATCCCAGCACTTTTGGGAGGACAAGATGGGAGAATCACTTGAGGCCAAAAGTTTGAGAACAGCTTGGGAAACGTAGTAAGACCCCCATTCTCTATAAAAAAATAAATGAATAAATAAATTAGCTGGGCATGGTGGTGCACGCCTGTAATCCCAGCTACTTAGGAGACTGAGGTGGGAGGATTGCTTGAGGCTGGGAGTTTGAGGTTGCAGTGAGCTATGATTGTGCCACTGCTACCCAACCTGGGTGACAGAGTGTGACCCTGTCTCTTAAAAAGCAAAAAACAAAAATATTTTTTAAGCAGTTTTGTTTTTCAGTTCTAGGAAGCATTTAACTATTATTTAATTAAATGTTGTCCCCTTAAGTTTTCTCATTTTCTCTTCTGCAGCTCCCTCCAAAAGATAGATTGAGACGCATCTTGATCTGTCTTCCATGTCTCTTTACTTTTCTTTTACTTCCCCTCTCTGTGTGCTATCTTCTGGGAGGATTTTTTAGCTCAGTATTTTAAGTCACAAATTCATTCCTCAAGGTCTACTCAGCTCTTTAGCCCACCGAGTTTTTAAATTTGAGTTTTTGTCTTCAATCTATGGTTTGCTCTTTTTTCTTAATTGCTTTTTCATGTTTTACGGTTGCAGCATGCTCCCTTATCTCTTTGAGGATATTAATTATACTCACTTTAAAGTCCTATTCTGATGGCTGTTTATTAAAAACACTTTTTATTGAGTTATAAATGTAATCAGCCAAGGTGTACAAAATCCCTAAGTGTACAGCTTGATGAATTTTCCTCATGCTCCCATGTAATTACCACCCAAATCAAGATAGAACATTTCTAGCATTCCAGAAGGCTGTCTTGTGGCTGTTTACTGTTTTTTAGTATTTTTAACATTTTATGAAAAATCTCAAAATACAGCAATCTTGAAGGATTTTTCACAGGGTACCCCTGTATACCCAATGCCTGTATTTTACATTAGCATTTTATTGTACTTGCTTTATCACATATATCCATGTATCCATTCCTCTACCTATCATACTCCTTTTTCTTTGATATATTTTAAAGTAATTGCAAATGAGGACGGGAGCGGTGGCTCATGCCTGTAATCCCAGCACTTTGGGAGGCCGAGGCAGGTGGATTACCTGAGGTCAGGAATTCAAGACCTGGCCAACATGGTGAAACCCCATCTCTACTAAAAATACAAAAAATTAGCTGGACATGGTGGCAGATGCCTGTAATCCTAGCTACTAGAGGCTGAGGCAGGAGAATCGCTTGAACCCAGGAGGCGGAGGCCGCAGTGAGCCGAGATCACACCATTGCACTCCAGCCTGGGCAACAAGGGCGAAACTGTCTCAAAAAAAAAAAAAAAGAGAGAAAAAGTAATTGTAAATGTTAGTATACTATACTTCCCCTTAAATATTTCAGCATGAATTTGATATTTGTTTAGGTTTTTTCCTTTTGAAGCAACATTTACACACAATGAAATGCACAAATATTTAGTGTGTATTTGCTGAGTTTTGACAAATGCATACATATATCTGTGTAATCCAAACCTCTATGAAGTTATAGAACATATTTTCATTCCAGAAAGTTTCATTATGCTCCTTATTGGACAATCTCTTCTTGCAACCAGCCTTCTGATTTTTTTCTTAGCATACATTAGCTTTGCCTGTTCTAATTTTAATGTGAGTGGAGTTACACAGTATGTACCTATTTTTTTTTTTTTTTTTTGAGGCAGGGTCTCCCTCTGTTGCCTAGACTGGAGTGCAGTGCTGTGATCATAGTTAACTGCAGCCTTGACTTCCCTGGCTCAAGTGATCATCCTCCCACCTCAACCTCCTGGGTAGCTGGGACTACAGGTACGCACCACCACGCCTGGCTAATTAAAAAAAATTTTTTTGTAGAGACAGGGTCTTGCTATGTTGCTCAGGCTGGTCTCAAACTCCTGGGCTCAAGCAGTCCTCCTGCCTCAGCTTCCCAAAGTGTTGGGATTACAGGTGTGAGCTACCATGCCCAGTGTATGTACTCATGTAAGACTTCTTTCCCTAAGCATTATGTTTTTGGGATTCATCTATGTTTCATGTCTCAGTAGTTCGTAATATTACATGATTAACTTTTAAAAGCTCATGATAAATATTGTTAAATTGCCCTCCAGGAAAATGTGATAAGATTTTATAGTTAAAAAATCCCTGAGTGGCTGGGATTATAGGCATGCACTACTTTACCCTGCCTTGTGGTCAGATTTTTATTTCATAAGGTGCATGTGAGAGTGCTTTATGGGGCATTCATCAATCTGACTGTGAGAGGTGGTATTTTATTGGTATTTTAGTTTGAACTTATTTCATTTATTATTTGTTACTCTTTATTTCTCCCAAGTATGTTTTGGACATTTGAATGTCCTCTTCTGTGAATTTTTCATGTTTGTTGCCTATATCTCTATTTAGGTTTTAGAAGTTAAATTATTACTTAAAAGAACTTTTTAATAAGTTTGAATGTTAAATTTTGACCTCTTGTGCATTGCAAATTTTTTTCCTCAAGTATGTTTTTCTTTTTTTTAGGTAATGTTTAAAAATTTTTCTTTTAATTTAAGTATTTTTAGAGCTAGGGTCTTACTCTGTTGCCCAGGCTGGAGTGCAGTGGCAGCCTCACTGCAGCCTCAAACTTTTGGGCTCAAGTGATCCTCCCACCTTAGCCTCCTGAGTAGCGGGGGCTATAGATGTATGCCACCATGCCTGGCTGATTTTTAAAATTTTTAAAAAAGCGACAGGGTCTCCCCGTGTTGTCCAAGTGGTCTTGAACTCCTGGGCTCAGAGGATACTCCTGCCTTAGCCTCTCAAAATGCTGAGATTACAGGCGTGAGCTACCATGCTTGGCAGGTATTTGTGTATCTAAACATAGAAAAAGTATAATAAAAATACAGTATAAAAGATAAAAAATGGGCTGGGCATGGTGGCTCATGCCTGTAATCCCAGCACTTTGGGAGGCTGAGGCGGGCAAACCACTTGAGGTCAGAAGTTCAAGACCAGCCTTGCCGACATGGTGAGACCCCCATCTCTACTTAAAAATACAAAAATTAGGCGGGTATAGTGGCGCATGCCTGTAATCCCAGCTACTCAGGAGGCTGAGGCAGGAAAGTCGCTTGAACCCAGGAGGCAGAGATGGCAGTGAGCCGAGATCGCACCACTACACTCCACCCTGGACAACAGAGCAAGACTCTCTCAAAAAAAAAAAAAAAGGTGGTACACTTATATAAGGCACTTACCATCAATGGGTCTTACAGGACTGGAAGCTGCTCCCAGTGAGTCAGTAAATGAGTGGTGAGTGAATGTGAAGGCCTAGGATATTACTGTGTGCTACTGTAGACCTTATAAACACTGTACACTTAGGCTACACTAAATTTGTTTTAAAAATTTTTATTTCTTCAATAATCTCAGCTTACTGTAACTTTTTTACTTTAAAGTTTTTTAATTTTCTGACACGTTTGAAGTAATACTTAGCTTAAAACATGAACATATTGCATAGCTGTATATAAGTATTTTTTTCTTCACATACTTATTCTATAAGCTTTTTTCCATTATAATTTTTTTTCTTTATGAGACAGGGTCTCACTCTGTCACCCAGGCTGGAATGCAGTGGTGCAATCTTGGCTTACTGCAACCTCTGTCTCCTGGGCTCAAGCTATCCTCCCACCTTAGCCTCCTAAGTAGCTGGGACTACAGGCGTGCACCACCATGCCTGGCTAATTTTTTATATTTTTTTGTAGAGATGGGGTCTTGCTATATTGTCCAGGCTGGCCTTGAACTCCTGAGCTTGAGCAATCCACCCACTTTGGCCTCCCAAAGTGCTGGGATTACAGGTATGAGCCAACGCACCCAGCCTTGATTTTTAAATTTAATAATAAATTGCAGCCATTTTCCCATGTTATTAATTTCTTCAGAATATTTATATGATGGTACTAATGCTGCCATGTACATCTTTTTTTTTTTTTTTTTTTTGGAGACAGAGTTTTGCTCTCATTGCCCAGGCTGGAGTGCCATGGTGTGATCTTGGCTCACCGCAATCCCCACCTCCCAGGTTCAAGCAATTGTCCTGCCTCAGCCTTCCGAGTAGCTGGGATTACAGGTGCATGCCACCATGCCAGGCTAATTTTTTTGTATTTTTAGTAGAGACGGGGTTTCTCCATGTTGGTCAGGCTGGTCTCGAACTCCCAACCTCAGGTGATCTGCCCGCCTCGGCCTCCCAAAGTGCTGGGATTACAGGTGTGAGCCACCGTGCCCGGCCATGTATGTCTTACAACAGGTTTAAGATGGGTACATTTTATAAGGCTTTGTGCACAAAGACATGGATTTATTCTTAGAATCTACTTGTAAGTCTTAATTTCAGGTTTTAAAACATTTTAGGGTAGTCTGTAATGAAAAAGCCCTAAATTAAAATTTTTTTATGTGTAAACTTGGCTTTAGATAAGTTACATTTACTTATTGAAATCTTCCATTTTCTTAAGAATTAATTCCTGAGTGGGACCTTTGACTTTACCATATCCAACTTACTTTCTCAATTTATGGAGGAGGAAATCGAAACCCTAAGGCAGTTGTGAGACAGGTGCAAGATCACACTGCAAGGATTGGTGAAGCTGGGACAAGAACCCCAAGCTAACTCTTGTCCTTTATCCCATGGCACCTTTTATATTCATGGGAAGTGAACCAGTTACTTCACTCCCTTTGGTCACTGAGATGGCCTGGCCTCAGACTCTGCATTCTAATTCAGGTTTGCAAAGTGTAGCCTTGTCCAGCAGGCTTTACTGTATCAGAAGCAATAAAGAAGTTGAACACTTGGAATTTCTAAACTTGGATGTCATTAGAGGAGTTGCTAGATTATTGCAAAATGGCTCTGTTTTCATTTTGAATGCATTTACAGATACCTATTTTTTCATCTCAGTTTGTAACCCATACATTTGGGGTTGGAGTTGGCATGCAGTGAAAACTACAGTATTTATTAATATGTAGTCATTAACTGTATTTTTGATCAGCTTCCTTTACTGCCCTAACATTTTTAGGTAAAAACAGGAAGTCTTATTCCTTTTTTCTCCCCAAATCATTATGCCCTGTCTTTTTGTTATTCTAGAATTAAGAAATAGGGTCTTAAAAAGCCAAAAATTTCCCGTGAAGTGAATTATAGTAAAGGCTTTCGTTGGGATGAAGAAGGCAGGGATAAAACCCGGTGGGCCAGCAGTATTTTCAAAAGGCACAGAACACCTCTGTGGAGATAATTGATAGTTGACTATATGAGCAAACATATACTTGTTTTCAATATTGCTAAAAATCAGTTCTTCCATTAGACACTAATCTCTAATGAGATTAGTTTTCAGACACTATGAGTTAGAAATTGTTTTAGTGGTTTTCTAGTCTGACTTCTTGAACTCCATAGTAGGTATTCTCTTGTCAATTCTCCCATCTACTCAGAGAACTCCAGTTTGGTAAATTTTCCTGATAGGTCACATTCTTTTTTTTGAGACGGAATCTTGCTCTGTCACCTGGGCTGGATTTCAGTGGTGCAATCTTGGCTCACTGCAACCTCCACCTCCTGGGTTCAGGCGATTCTCCTGACTCAGCCTCCCAAGCAGCTGGGATTACAGGCACCCGCCACCACACCTAGCTAATTTTTGTATTTTTAGTAGAGATGGGGTTTCACCATGTTGGCCAGGCTGGTCTTTGAACTCCTGACCTCAGGTGATCTGCCTGCCTCGGCCTCCCAGTGTGCTGGTATTACAGGCGTGAGCCACCGCGCCTGGCCCATATTCTTTATTGAACAATAAAATATTCCCTCATTCATTCAGCAAACGTTTGGTGCTTACGATGGGCTAGGAACTGCACTAGACACTTGCTGATAATGTGATGATGAATAAGATGTGGCCTCCCATTTTTGTTGTTGTTGTTGTTGCTGTTTTTTTGTTGTTTTTGAGATGGAGTCTCGCTCTGTCACCTGGGCTGGAGTTCAGTGGTGCAATCTTGGCTCACTGCAACCTCTGCCTCCCGGGTCCAAGCGATTCTCCTTCCTCAGCCTCCTGAGTAGCTAGGACTACAGGCGGGCACCAGTACACCCAGCTAATTTTTTGTATTTTTAGTAGAGATGGGGTTTCACCATGTTAGCCAGGATGGTCTCCATCTCTTGACCTCGTGATTCACCTGCCTCGGCCTCCCAAAGTGCTGGGATTACAGGCGTGAGCTACCGCACCCGGCTGACCTCCTTTTTGAGATGATAAGCTCACAAGACCACAGGCTTGCCTCTAATTGTGTGTGTGTTTCCACTGCCCCCTTGATTTTATAAAACCTGTATAGAAATCTAAACATATTGTTGCTGCAATACAGTTAAAAAGAGCGGGGGAATTGAAATCTGAAAACTTGCGTTCAAATTCTGGGCTTTCTCTTTGGCTTTGGTACTTATTTAGCTGTGTGAGCTGGAGCAAATTGAATAACTTGTCTGTGAGCCACAGTTCCTTGTATATAAAATGTGGACATGAGAGAAGGTATAGGAAGATACCTTCTAATCTGTTAATGCACCTTAGAAGTGACAGACTTTTCTTGTTTTTCTTTGCCTATTAACCAGAATTTTATTTTCTCACCAGTGGGTCACTGGAGAAGGAAGCTGTGTTATAATCCTTTCAGTGCTGCTGAATATACTGATAATGGAAAAATAAACAGGGGTGCACTGATTTTCTGGCCTGTAAACCAAAAAACAGTTTTCAGTGCCAGAAGCTGTGTTTGTCTTACAAGGCCAAGAATGTTTCTGCAGTGTAGGACAGCTTCAGATCCCACTGAATCTCTTGGGTAATCACATGGTTTTGGTTTAGGTTCAGTTGTTTATAGGGCTAGCTTTGCTTACTCTGCTCAGTTTCTGCTGTAGTAAAATAATGTAGGCTGGCTGGAGGTGGTCTCTGGTCAGGGTTGTTATGAACTGGCCTTGTTCTTCTAGTGTGCAGGCCCTGGCTAATCGGAGAAGTGTACCTGTCCCATGGCTAGGCTCTGGAAAGACCTTCAAGCATGGCATGTGAACTGGGCCCTGGCTCCTCCCCACCAGGTCCATTTGGAGTCAGTGGTTTCTAAATGGTGGCAGTGAGGGCTTTGCTCTGGCCCTCAGCCTTCTTAGCTTTCTCTACCACTGTAGAGCCAGGTAGCTAAAATAATCTGCCTTGTTTTTCTTCCTCATGAGGAAATTTTCTGGAATTTTTATCCCACCTTGTCCATTCTTCTGAAAAACTTGTTTTCAGACCTCATTTTTCTAATTCCCAGATAACCACAACCCACATGCAGAGGTCTAGGAGATCTGTACCCTGCAAGCAGAGGTTCAGAAAAGGGGCAGAGTGAGCAAATGCAGATATGATTGTTCTATTCCCCTGTCTAACACCCCCTGTAACTCCCAGTTGCCAAATTCAGACTCCTTTCTTTGGTCCGTAAAGCCCAGCCTGATGGGTTCCTGCCCCCTCTCGAGCTTCTTCCTGTGCCTCACACACTGAGTGCCTTGTGTACTCACATTTCCAGGGACTTGATAACTTCTGGACTTTTGATGGTGCAGTTTCCTTGCCAGTGCTCCGCAAGAATTTCTTCCCAATTTAATCAGTGTAATTAACAAAAAAAACCTCGATGAAGGTAGAGCGCTAAGAAGGAAGTAGGTAACTGTTAAAAGATTTTATGTGTGGAAAAAATGCCCCCCCCCTTTTTTTGTATTTGCAATATTCCATTACAAAAACAAAAAGGAAAGACTAAGATAGAATAAAGGGTTCCAACTGTCAAGGTCATGCATGCTCAGAGGATGGAGAGGTTCCTGTGGTCTGCTGTAGGACAGTTTTTCCCTCCTGACTGTTTCACTATGGCCTTGAGGACCCAGAGAGTGGAGGAAGGTCGTGGAGAATGGATGGATATCCTAGGGACTGGAGGAGCATGGTGGCTGGTACTGGGTATCCTTGTTGAACTCCAGGAGGGATCTGAGGTTGTTGAAGTGGCTTCACCTTGTTGGGCACCTGAAGACGACATTACAAATCAAAGATCTTCTGGATTTGATGGTGCACTGCCGAGTGTTGGATTATGAGATCACAGTGTGAGTGTGTGGCACAAACACACTTTCTGTGATCAGCTTGACACATTTCTAGCTGTGACACCTTATTAAAGCATGGGTCACTAACCTGGAAATAACTAAGACTGGTATAACGATAAAGCTGTCATGTATTGACTGTTTACTGCATACCAGGCACTGTTCTAAGTACTTTGTGCATGAACTAAGTTAATCCTATGACAATCCAGGGGGCTTGAGGTTACCTTAAAGGTTCACCTTTTCAAAATTCTACCTTTTTTTTAAGAGATGGGGTCTCGCTATGTTGCCCATGCTCGTCTTGAATTCCTGGCCTCAAGTGATCCTCCTGCATTGGCCTCCTGAAAAACTCCCACACACGTAAAGCAGCTTTTCAGTTTGTGGACACCAGCTTGGGTGCCCTAAAGTTCAATTCAATTCTGACTGGAATTAGTGTAGACCCTCCAGGTTAAGGACTCAGTCCCATGAGGCTGCCCCCCAGTTCAGATGCCAGTCGAAAGTAGTAGGTCTTTAGGTTGCCCCTAATTGTTGTCTGACTTGGCTACGAATTGGAAGTTCTCATGACCACCCTCTTGGGATTGATGATTTGCTAGACTGGCTCACAGTTTACTTACTAGATTACCAGTTTATTAGGAAGGATATATTTATTAAAGGATACAAATGAACAGACAGACAAAGAGGTGATACACAGGGCTAGGTCTAGAGGGTCCCAAGCACAAGAGCTTCAGTCCCTGTAGAGTTGGGTGCGCCACCCTCTGGCATGTGGATGTGTTCTTGTTCACCAACCTGGATGGTCCCTGAACACATCCTTTTGGATTTTTATGGAGGCTTCATTACATAGGCATGGTTGATGAAATCACCGGCCATTGGTTATCAGCTCGACTTTCAACCCATTTCCTCTTCACTTGATCTTAGCCAAAAGGCCGAGAAGCGGTCCCCATTTTCTCTCATCTTTCCTGGTGGGGGAGGTATGCTGAAAATCCCAACCCTTTAATCCTATGGTTGCTTGCTGCGGTAACCAGCACCCCATCTTGTGGTTATCTAGGGGCTTTCCACAAATCACCTCATTAGCATAAACTCCGGTGTTGTGGAAGGGGCTTGTTATGAATAACGGAAGTCACTTCTTTCACCTTTATTGGCCTGGAGCTGCTCCAGAGCTGTTTCAGGACAAAAGACTAAATATTTTAACAAAAGATAAGCTATAAGCAAGGAATTGTGGAAGAAGACCAAAATATGTATTTCATAATCACAACTATACTTTGATATTTCTGTATTTTTCATTTTACTTTTTTGAGTTTAGTGAGATGTCATGAATTTTTTTTTTTTTCAGACAAGTTTCCTGATTATATTGGTCAGGTTTCTTTTGACTGTAAGTGACATAATCCATTCTAAACTAGCTGAAGCCAGAAGTGGAATTTGTGGATAACCATATTCTGGCTTACATAACCAGACCAAGGGAAGGACATGGGTATGCTGGCCTCTGGTACAAATGAAACCAGGACTCTTTTTCCATCTTTCCCTGTCATTGGTGCCATCTTTGTTTCTTTGGGCTGCTTTTTGCTGTTCAACAGGAAACTATGTCCATCAATAGCTCCTGGCCTCACATTTTATAGCTTCATCAGTAGAGAGCTTCTTCCCTTAATTCCAATTTGAAAATCCTAGGGAAAAACCAAGATGGGCCTGACTTGGAAACACCTGCCCACCCCAGCAGCCAGTGGACGACCTCTGCGATGGGCAATAACTTTCACAGAACAAGATAGTTGGAATGAGGGGGAGCACCCCTCAGAGGAGGTGAGGGTACTGATCAGTACAATAGCTGTCCCTGCACTGGGTTTCAGCCCAGGCCTCAAAACGCTTTTCAGCGTAAGAATTAATACTACTTTTATATGTAATGATAGTTTTTATTCCTAATCTGACTCTGAGGCAGTTTGTATTCTGAATTGTTAGAGAACTTTTCCACTTACTCTGTTTGTTAAGAGAAGAATAGGTAATTTGTAGGAAAATTTCAACAAGGTTTGACATAGAAAGAGCTTCCCAGTTGACCTCCCTTACTTCGTGTAGCCTGCCTAAGAGATATTTAATTACCCTGCATTGCTCATCACTTTTCATTTTACCCTGTCCTTAGAGAAGAGTGGAAGACTCTTCTCAAAGCAGTGATTCAGGGACTAAGGCTCCTTCTATCTGTGGCTCTTTTATCTTCAACATGTGGTTACCAAGGTTGCCATGCTTGTCTATATGGACAAGCTCCCAAAAGGGGAAAAGAGCATGGAGGGTCATGAGTGAGAGGTTTTTAACGGCCAGGTCTAGAAGTGGTCCATGTCCGTTTATTTACTTTCCATTGGCCGTGTGGCCACCCTTCACTGAAGGCTGGGAAATACAATCTAGCTGTGTGCCCAATAAGAAGAGGAACTGAGTTTGAGCAGCCAGCAAGCCAGCCTCTGCCACAGCTTCTTTGATAACATTTGTTGCTTCCCCTTTTCCCCTTTGCCATGCATAGTAGTTGTGTAGTTTGGGTGGGATTGAGCTCATTTCCGGCTCCAGGGTGGGCCCCAGCAACCTCCTTGCCCCATTTACTGGTTCAGTAATAGATACATAACCCAGGCCCAAGCTGAGCAGGACATGGAATTCCTCTGGTCCCAGTTACTAGTTCAGGGGCAGGTATGTCATAGAAACTGTCCCAATCAGACTATGGAGTGGTTGGGGGAAGATGTTCCTCCCACCTCCCTCACAACCCCCCACAGTGAGAACAAAGCCAACTCCTGGATGAGAACAGGCTTAGAGAATTGCAAACCCATAGAGTGAAGTCCTACCAAACCTTTCTTGACGCTTGCAAGAGCTGACCCTGGACTCTGGTTAGCATGAGGCAGTAAATCCACTCTATCACCTAGTACTTTAAGATTGATTTTCTTACTTGCAACCACAAGCATCCTGGCTGATACAACCAATAAAATGGAAGAGGAACAGGGAGAGAGAAAGGATGCAATCTGAATATCTAAGTTCTGCTTCTGTTCGTTGCTATCAGTTCTATGATGTTTCTTTGAATACTTGAACACAACCAAGTTGGGTCTGAATGGATGTATCTTAGTTTCACTTCCCTATTCCCTGGAATTAGAGTGGGGATAATTACATTTTTTAACATTCTTTTTTTTTTTTTTTTTTTTTTTTTTTTTTACCTTTAGACAATGATTTCTCTCTGGATTGAATGATACAAAGTTCCTTTGAAGAATACATTATGACATTTTATTTATCTTCCACCATAATGGAATCATATGGACTGGACTTTTTTCCTGTTTTGTTTTAGTGACTTTTCTAAAGTTTGTCTTTTCATCTAGGAAGTATATAGAATACATTTATCATACACATTGCAGTATGCATTTGGTTTATAGCTGGGTATTATCTCTATGTTACTATAGGAAGTTTTTTTTTTTTTTTTGAAACAGGGTCTTGCAGTGTCACCCAGACTGGAGTATAGTGGCATGATCACAGCTTGAGCTCCTGGGCTCAAATGATCCTCTCACCTCAGCCGCTTGAGTAGCTGGGACTGCTGCCATGCACTACCACATCTGGCTAATGTTTTAATTTTTTTGTAGAGAAAGGGTCTCACTATATTGCCCAGGCTGGTCTTGAACTCCTGGACTCAGTCTTCCTGCCTTGGCCTCCCTAAGTGTTGGGATTACAAGTATGTGCCACTGTGCCCAGCTGTTATTACAGGAACTTTTAATATTTTGAGTTAAATATTCCAGGCCATTTTAGAATTGAATAGCTTGTCAAATTTGTTGATTTTATAGCACCTCCATCTTGAAAAATATGCCCCCTGGTGTTCCTAAAAGAACATTTTGAGAGAATTATATGGTATTTAGTAAGGCAATTAGAAATCACTGGTGTTTAGGGACTATTGCTTAAGCTAATTTGCACAACCAGAATTCATTAGCCCAGGACACAGGCACCTTACACACCTGTGGTGACAAATGAAAACTGCAAAAGTCCAGCCTGATTCATTCCTCTCAGAATATGGAGGACAGGAGAGTGGAGACAACCTCAGTATTGGGACTGTCCTCTCTCGTTTTGTTTCAAGAAGAGTTTAAGTAACTTAAAAAATATGTATAATAGGTTTAAAAAAAAAAAGGAAATTGGGCCAAGGGAACATGGCGAGAACTGACCAGTTAAGTCAGGAGTGAGGTCAGTATGTGGAAACACATGCCACAGGAGCATGCATGGTTGCCATGGGGCTGGGTCACACATTCAGCTCTGAGCTTCCACAGCCTCACCAAATACGAAAACAGTTCCAGAATTCTGGAGATTTAAAACTAGCAAATGACTCAGGAGAAGTACAGTTTCTGAGCTCAGACCTAAAGAAATTACTCTCGTGGGTCCTTTGAGAGGGACAAAGTTGTGAACAATGTTGCCATCATAAATGTGGTAGTGAATGTCTCTCAGTGCAAGCTGAGGGCAGGATGCCATACACAGATTCCAGGTGGGGCTAAAGTACATGGTCCAGGCACTCAGTTAGTTTGATTTGGGAATTAACATTTACTCTCCCTGGAAGAATGTGGTATTACCCATTTTTAACTTGGCCAATTTTATTTACATTAAGTTGATTTGAAATGGATATCAGTCTTTCTCCGTATATTTATCAACCATTTGTAATTTTTTTATATTGTCTGTTACTTAGGCTATTTTCCTATTGGAAAAATGGAGTTTTTCTTCTTAATTTGTGTAGATTTTTTAAAAGTTAAGAATGTTAATCTATTTGTCATGCGTGGTGAATAACTTTTTTTTTTTTTTCCTGGTTTGCCTTTTAAATTTGCCCTTGGTAAACATTTTTAGGATTGCTCACTGAAATAGGAGGGGATTAGGCTACTGTACTGAGAGTGGGAGGATGAGATTAGGGCATATGTATATGATGTCCCTTCTGGCATTAGGGACTTTTGACATGTACTTGAGAAGAGGGAACATTTGGAATTTGGACTAGTCCCTACGGAGAGGAGTGGTTGGGGACATGGAGAAGGCACCCTCGGCAGCACTTGGTGTCCAGCTGTGGTGGGACATTGTGCATTTAATTACCATTCTGCAAGCTGTGTGATCTTTTTTCTTTAGCAGTGTTTGGCCATTCTTCTGTACATGGGTGAAAGATAGACAGTTAGATTGATCTGGAATTGGAGTTTTGCATTTTGCAGAATGTCCAGTAGCTACTGATGAGAGAGCAAAAGTGTGGGATGTGGGTTTGGGTTTGATAGAAGGGACAAGCATTAGAGGGTGACTAGGAGAACAGATGAGATAGGGCCAGGCAGTGTCAGTTAAAGGGGCCAAATGATTATATGCTTAGAGCAGTGCCTAATAGATGGAGTTTCTCAATACGATTCAGCATGGGTGGTGGTGAGAAGTGAAGACTGAAGAAGCAGCCAGCCACAGTAGCACAAAAGCAGGCAAAACTGATCTGTGCTGTTAGAATTCAGCACAGTGGTACTGGGAGGGGACACAGGGTGGCTTCTAGTATGCTGGTAATGTTGCTTCTTGATCTGGGTGCTGGTTATACAGGTACGTTCAGTTTGCAAAAATAAATCTATTAGTACAGTTACACTGTATGTACTTTCTGTGTATGTTCAATAAAACGTAAAAAATAAAAAGAGCACATACTTTGGTGCCCCACCACATTGTTTTCAGATCTCAGCTCTGCCACTTTATAGCTGTGAGACCTTGGGCAAATTACTTAACCTGTCTGTGCCTCAGATTTCAAGTCATATAAAATGAGAATAATACGTACATCACAGGAGTGCTGGGAGGATTAAATGAGTCTCCCAATAGTGTTGAGTACATAGTAAACACTCCCAGAGTGTTGCCTATTATTATTTTTAAAATAATTATAAATGCAAATATGTATGAGGGAGAACTGATGAATTGGGAATTTGTGGTCAGAGAGAGCTCTTGGACATTCTGCCAAATGACATCTTAAGTATGGCCATGCAGTGGTGCCTGTAGTGGAGTGGGGTTGGACTGCAGGTCATAGTCAGAATTAAAGGGAAGTGTGAGGTGGTTGGGTTGCCATATGAACCTTGACCTTGCCCAGGGTGATGGTACTACTTGGAGTGAGCTTGAAGCACTGAGGTCCTTAATGAATGTGAGTGACTTGGAGGTCAAGAGAAGGTGGCAAGAGTGGCATTGCTGTGTGTTGTGAGCCTCAGGGTATGTAGGAGTGACAGTGGGGGAGTCAGAAGCTGGCTCCCTCTAATAGGGAGTGGTCTGGGGAGGGCAGCTGTGGCCTTTGCAGAAAGTCCTATTCCAGGACTTTCCCTACAGTCTCTGTGCCTGCATAGTTAGTGGCTCAGGGACGGATCAGAAGCCAGGGAACTTGGCAGTGTTGTGATGGTGAAATATGGGTTAATTATATTTGCTTCAATATATTTTCAGAATTCCATCTGCTGATACCCATAATACTCTGTCAGACTCCATTACTGCCTTTCTCCTTGAACCTTGGCTAGATCTGTTTCCCCTCACCAGACCCTTCCTCCATACTGTGTAACTCATCCCCCACCCCCAGTTCAGTTGGAGAAAGTTAAAGTCATTCTAGTTCCACACTCTGGGCCCCATTTTTAATAACTGGGCCCTGTGGCTGTGGACACATTCCCATGTTAAATTCTGCTGCCAGGTATAGGTCTTGCTCTTATACCTTATCCTGGCTACCTGTCAGTACTCCAGCTTCCCCACAGCTGAGGTCTTTGCATTCGGCCAAACCCTTTTCTGACTCCAGGCCCCAAGGATGCGAGCCTATCACCTGACATGAACTTCCTCCCTCCTCTAGTCTGCCTGAATCCTCCATTACCACCTTCATCCCACCCTATTCCACCTTGCCCCTTGGGAGAGATGGGGGATGAGTTACACAGTATGGAGGAAGGGTCTGGTGAGGGGAAACAGATCTAGCCAAGGTTCAAGGAGAAAGGCAGTAATGGAGTCTGACAGAGTATTATGGGTATCAGCAGATGGAATTCTGAAAATATATTGAAGCAAATATAATTAACCCATATTTCACCATCACAACACTGCCAAGTTCCCTGGCTCTGCTGAGCCATCTGCATTTGCTGAATCTCGCTGAGGCATAGTCTGGCAACATTGTCTGCTGGGGGTACAGAGAGAGCCTTCCTCTCCCTGTGTCTCGAGTTCAGCACCTATTCCACCTTAGTTAGCCTGTGAGGCTTCCCAGGCATCTCTCCCAAGCTGGTCTGTCCTTTGTCTTCAGGGCTTCTGTTCTGACACTGGGCCCCTGGGAGGTATAAGTTTTGAGTCCTGTAAAAAGAAAAAAGAAGGAAGTGTCCTTCACACAACTTCTGCCCTTTTTCTTCACTTCCTGGTGTGTTAGTGTGTAAGAGTGTGTGTGTGTGTGTGTGTGTGTGATTAGGGTCTGACGATATTCAAAGTGGAAAAGAGTATTTTTTATTTTGTGACTGGGCAAAGGCAGTCTAAAAAACTGACCTATGGAGACAATTTTAGTTCTCTTCTACCTGTTAATGTAAGAAATGTAAAAACTAAAAAGTCTTTTCAAAGTGACTACTAGAAAATCCTTTTGGACTGTACGTAATACAGAATGTTTATAATCAGACCAACAAAATACTATTCCTACACATTGTTTTCTATGACCTAGAAATAAGGATGTTACAGATCACTCTTTGTAATAGAATTTGTTGTCCTAAGAGCATACCCGTTGTAAAATTTAGGACTTTTGGTTGGTAAATAATAAAATTCGTGAAAAGAAGTACACACAAGGATTTCAGGCTGGAGAAGGGACTGTTGGCCATTGTATTTTTCCTGGCAAGTTTTCATCAAAAGTTTAGATTTTCTCTGGACTGTGGTAGGTTATCTTGTCTGTTATGACAAAAACCAACTAAACAAAAAACAAATGTCACATGCTGTTAGCAGGAATGTAAATTAGCAAGATTACTTTGGAAAACTGTTGGCAACATTTACTGAAGTTGAAAATATGCATGTTCTCTCACCACCAGTTCTACTTCCAGTTATATAGCCAGCAGAAATGTGTAGATATGTTCACCAAAAGTCACTACTAGAATGTCCATTGTAGTATTAGTCATACTAGCTAAAAACTAGAAATAACCCCATAGTTCATCAAAAGAATAAGCTGTAATATAAGCATACAATGAAATACTTTATAGCAATGGAAATGAAAGAATCATTGCTACATGCAACACCATGGATGAATTTCATAAGCATCATGTTGAGTGAATGAAGCCAGACAAAAAAAGATTACATGCTATATGATTTAGTTTATACAAAGTTCAAAATCAGGCAGAACTATGGTGTTGGCAGTTAGGATAGGGCTCACCTTTGAGGAAGGGGAGGGGTAGTGATTTGAAGAAGGCTTGAGGGCTTTTGAATGTTCTATTTTTGACCTAGGTGGTAATTATATGGGTGAGTTCACTTTGTGATAGTTAACCAAGCTGCACACTTAGGATTTATATTCTTTTCTGTAAGCATGTTAACCTTCAATAAAAATGTCCATCAAAAAAATTTCAGTGTTTATTATACTTGAGCCACATGTTCATATGCACATGTCCCTTCTGGTCTTAGGGATTTAGCATGTGCTTTAGCCTCATTCTCAAACAGTTTGACTTCCTTTTTGTGAAATACTACTCATCCTTGTGGAAACCTTCTCTGATAAGCTGCTTCCCTCTCTTCCTTACACACAGAAGGGAGTGTGTAGTTTCCCTGTTATATCCTCTGTGGGCACCCTGTCCTGAACCACAGCTAGGAGTTCACATGTCTGTGTGTATTTGATTGCCTCTCCTGATGTTTAAACTTGAGGACGCTGGGCCTATTTATGCCAGTCATTATGTCTCTAGGGACCACTACAGTGCCTATGCTCATTGGTACTTGTCGAATGAATGAACTGACTTCAAAGGGAACAGTCTTTTTTTCTGTCATCCATTTCAACTTTTAATTAGGGTTAGTAGGAGGTTGGAGCCCCTGTGAGGTTGCATGTAACATTTTTGAGATAATAGTGACTTTAATAGCCTTAAAGTATGACCTGTAGGAAAACTCAGCTGAAAGAGGGGAGCAGTTATTGGCTAATCAGTGTCCCTTAACCTAGTTCTGTGTTGCCACTAGTCCGTGTTCCTGAGAGTGAACAGTTTATATATGATGACTTCATTTGTTCTGGCTTTTCTCATGACGATCCTAAGGTCAAGTCTATTTTAAGTCTGAGAAATGTGTCCTGGAAGTTAGTTTCAGAGTCCCTATTTCCTTTTTCTCTCCTTTGTTTTGAAATCTTGGCTGTCCTCCCCATTCCCTCCTTCCAAACTGTTCTTAGAAACAACTTTGCAAGTATCATAAATATCCTCTATGTTGATTTTTCTCTGAACTTTAGTCATTCTTTTTCAGTTAGATATGGGGAAGTGGCACGTTCTCACTTACCATTCTAACCTGACAGAATTAAGCCAAAAGCAATGTTCAGATTGGCCCAGTAGGAAGACGAATTTAAGGTGAGACATTTACATTACACTTTATTTGCTGGATGATTTTCGTAGGGTTTTTTTCTTCTTGTGTAATGTGGTTAGAAGACAGGTTTGGAGCCAGAGAGTACTGTTCCAAAACTCAACCCTGTCTCTCCCTGCTTTTTGACCTTTGCAAGTTTCATAACCTTCTGGGGCCCTAGCTTTTTCTTATTTGTAAAATGGTGATAGTTGTCAAGGTTTAGTTAAATTTTGAATGTAAAATGGTCTGTCAATGTGTAAAAAATTATAAAAACTCAATAAATTGCAGTTGCCTAAAATGGAAGCTTCAACTTTATTGTTAGAAAAATAGTGGTTTTAACATACAGTATTGTTAGACTCTGAAAAGTAGATTAGGGCTTTCTTTTTAAGAATTTATTTGGAAATTAATTTTGATGATTTATAAATGATTATGTAATATCCAGTTATACAATTTACCCTTGGGAACAAAGAAGGAAATATAATATTATTATATTGGCTTGTATAATCACCCTCTTACTTTGGAAACAAAAGAGGGGGAGTGGGAGAATTTTGGAGAACCTGATCCACTGTTAACTCTAATAATCGTTTCCTGAAGAACAGCCCCATCCACAGTTAAACAGAAATCTGGGGATATTAAATGGAGCTTTGTACTCTTGTCGCTTTTTTCTTCAGCAATTTCTAGTTGCTTAGAATTAAGGGCTACACTAAATGACCCTGCGTTTGTTGGTGAGAAAAGGGGAAGCAGAGAGATGTGTTGTAAGGGATGGAAGGTAGTATTTACATAACAAAATTCACAGATTTGGACCTTAGCAACTTTGGTCCTGATGGGCTTGATAGAGAAATTACAAGGTCAAAAGGGCTTTGAGATGTGGTGGAACGAACAGAGACTTTCTATACCCTGTGTCTACCACTGTGCACTTTTAACAAGTTATTAACTTCTCTGAGCATCACTTTTCTTATCTGCAAAATGGGAATAATGAATTCCATCTTTTAGAGTTTTTGAGATTAACTGAGATAATGTGATAAATGATACTTTTAAGGCAGTGAGCTAGAAAAGGAACAAATTTTTATTAGCTCTTTCTTCCTCTCCTTCAATTTAATCTATTATATGTGCTTGCAAGAATAAAGGAATTGTGTTTAAAGGATTGTCTGTAATTACTCAACTTAGTATTTTGAAATATTTTATTGTGGAAAATTTATAACATGTACAAAAGTAGAATTATGTTGTATTTGTTGCATAACAAATTACCCCAAAGTTTACTGGCTTAAAACAGTAATAGGCATTTATTTCTCACTGTTTCTTTGGGTCAGGAATTTGAGAGAAGTGGGGCTCAATAGTTCTGGCTCATAGTCTCTCTTGAGGTTGCAGTCAGGTGTTGGCTGGGTCTTTAGTCATCCAAAACCTTTAGTGGGCCAGTGGATTCACTTCCAGGGTGCTTCACTCATATGATTGGCCAAGTTAGTGCAGGATGTTTTGGGTTTTGAGGAAAGGCCCAATTCCTCTCCATGTGTGTCAGCTTCACAGGGCTGCTCAGGTACCCCCTGGCTTCCCACAGAGAAGTGATCCAGGAAGTCAAAGCAGAAGCTACAATGCCCTGTTTGACCTAGCGTAGACTACATATTGTCAGTTCCACTGTATTTTATGCATTACATATACCAGCCTTGATTCAGGGTGGAGATGATACATGATCTTGTGATGATAATCACATCTTTCTTCCTTTTTTTCTTTCTTTTGCTTTTTCTTTTCTTTTTTTTTTTTTAAGTCAGGGTCTTGCTGTGTCACCCAGGCTGCCAGGCTGGAGTGCAGTGGCATGATAATAGCTCACTGCAGCCTCAAACTCCTGGGCTGAAGCTATTCTCCTGCTTCAGCCTCCCGAGGAGCTGGAAGTACAGGTGCAGGCCACTAGTCCTGGCCACAGTCATCACATCTTTCATTCATTGGTGGTGATATGGTGGCAAATGGTGATATTCTAATTCTCTCATTACTTTTTCATTTAATAAATATCTCTATAAAGAGAAACTCCTCTCATTAACTATGTGATAAAGTTTGAATAGCATAGGCAGGATAAATGCTTGTTTCTTGTTCTCCATTTACTATACCAGTTTTCAGAATAATGGTTTGACATCCTAGTATCCTTCAAAGGGGATACCGTTAAATGTTATTCGTATTATTATGAAGTTAAGGATTTTAATGTATTTGATATGTTTCAGTCAATTGCTCTTATTACCTATATTGATGTTCATATATTTGCACCCCTTTTAGAGAAATGGTAGCATACTGTACATAGTACTCTTGATTTGCTTTTCTCACTTCACAGCATATCCTTGGGATCACTCCATAGTTGTCTATGGAGGAATTCTTCATTCCTAAAAAAAAAAATTGAAATATAATTCATATACTCCCCCTTATAAAGTAGACAATTCATTGGTTTTTTAGTATAATCAAAGTTGTGCAACCATTACCACTAATCCTAGAATGTTTTCATCAAAGAAACCCTGTACCTATTAACAGTCCCTCCCCATTGCCTCCTGCCCATTTACCCGCTACACTCCCAGCCTCTGGCAACCACTAATCTATTTTCTGTCTCTTTGAATTTACCAATGAACGTTTGATTTAAGTAAAATCATATAATTTCTGGCCTTTGTGTCTGGTTTCTTTCAGTTAGCATAATGTTTTCAAGGTTCATCCATGTTGTATTAATAGTTTGAATCAGTTCCTCATTCCCTTTTTAGCATCACAGTGCTCCACTGGGTTGATCTATCTATACCTTAGCTAACCAGCTCATGTTGGTGAACATTTGAACATTTGAGTTGTTTCCCTACGTTATTATATGACCTTGTGCGTAAGTCTTTTTTTTTTTTTTTTGGACAGGGTTGCCCAGGCTAGAGAGCAGTGGTGCAATCACAGCTCACCGGAGCCTCAACTTCCCGGGCTCAGGTGATCCTCCTGCCTCAGCCTCCTGAGTAGCTGGGACCACATCACGCCTGGCTAATTTTTGTATTTTTTGTAAAGACGGAGTCTCACTATGGTGCCCAGGCAGGTCTCAAAACTACTGGGCTCAAGCAATCCACCTGTCTCAGCCCCCCAAAGTGCTGAGAGTCGTCTTTTTTG
The DNA here is from genome assembly GCF_006542625.1 of Nomascus leucogenys. Taxonomy (NCBI): domain Eukaryota; kingdom Metazoa; phylum Chordata; class Mammalia; order Primates; family Hylobatidae; genus Nomascus; species Nomascus leucogenys. Next base: position 103,710,511 of record NC_044386.1, on the reverse strand, counting down.
TTTTTTAATGTGAATTTTGCTAGGTGTTGCTCAATTTCCCTCTATAAAGGTTGTACCATTCTGAATTTTTACCAGCAGTGTATCAGAAAGTATTATTTCTCTACTGCCTTGCCATAGAATATTTTGTGATATCTCACTATAGTTTTAGTTGTCATTTTACTTCTCAATCATGATTGAGATTGATTGAGCATCTTTTCACATGTTTAAACTCAGCAATCCTTTTTGTGTAAACTATCTGTCCATATCACTCTAGACTCTCTCCAAAGGATCGTTTGTATTTTCCTTCCATTTTCGGCATCTTTTTCTGTATTGCAAATATTTTCATTTCTTCATTTCTCTTTTTATTTTAAGATGACTTGTTGGCTGGGTGTGGCGGCTCACACTTGTAATCCCAGCACTTTGGGAGGCTGCGGTGGGCGATCACTCGAGGCCAGGAATTGGAGACCAGCCTGGCCAACATGGCAAAACCTCATCTCTATTAAAAATACAAAAATGCGCTGAGTGTGTTGGTACACATCTGTAATCCCAGCTACTTGGGAGGCTGAGGCATAACAATCACTTGAACCCGGGAAGTGGAGGTTTCAGTGAGCTGAGGTCACACTACTGTAATTCAGCCTGGGCGACTGAGCAAGACTTGGTCTCAAAATAAGTAAATAAATAAAATTTAAAAAATGACTTGTCATGCAAATTTAAATTTTTATGTAATTAATTCTAACAGTATTTTCCCTAATGTCTTCTGGAGTTTGAGTCATAATGGGAAAGCTTTCCATACTCCATGTTATAAAATATTTACCCATGAACTCAATGGTTTTATTTTTCACATTTAAATCTCCAATCCATTTTGAATTCATCTTGGTGTATGATATGAGGAATAAATTCAGTTTAATCTTTTTTTCCATATGGCTATGGAATTCTTCTCAGCACCACTTATTTTGTTCATTCCCCCACACTGATTTGAGATAAATTCCATTCATAATTGAGTTCATTTCTGGATTTTCTGTACTGTTCCATTAGTCTCTCTTTAATTATGTGCCACTACCACACTGTTTTAATTATAAAGCTTTATAAGAATATCTTGCAAGGCTATTCCTCTCTCTTTTCTTTCCCTTTTCAGGATCTTCTGGCTGTTCTTGCTTGTTTGTTTTTATAGATGAACTTTATAATCAGCTTGTCTAGCTGTGGGAATAAAACTCAAAGGTTTTTTGTTTTTATTGAGGTTATATTAAATTTACAAATTAGTATAGGGAGAACTGACATCACTGTGATGTTGTATCTTCTTATACAAGAACCTGGTATGTCTTTTTACTTGTTTAAATCTCTTGTGTTTTTTGGGAGTGTTTTTATGCCTCTCCTCATAGAGTTCCTTACTGAGTTTATGCCAGATATTCTACTATTTTTTGCTTTCATAAGTAGGATTTTCTCTTCCATTATGTTTCTAACTGAATTTCCTCTTTTTTTTTTTTTAAATAAACGAAGCCTGTTGATTTTGATATGTTTCTTACATAGCCTGCTAAGTTCTCTGATTTCTAATACAAAGCACATAAATTCTTTGGGGTTTTCCAGACATATTATTATATTATTTGTAAATAGAGTTTTACCTCTTTTCCAAATTTTAGACCACTAATTGCAGTCTCTTATTGCATTGGATAGTATCTTTAATACAGTGTTAAAATAATAAAGAAGATAGTGTTTTATACAAAATAGTGTGTCTTGTTTCTAACTTTGTCAGGAAAGTTCTAGTTTTTCCCCATTAATATTTAGCAGACTTTTACACTGAATAAAAGGAATAAGGCCAGACACAGTGGCTCACGCCTGTAATCCCAACACTTTGGGAGGCTGAGGCGGGTGGATCACCTGAGGTCAGGAGTTCAAGACCAGCCTGGCCAACATAGTGAAACCCCGTCTCTACTAAAAATATAAAAATTAGCCGGGTGTGGTGGTGGGCGCCTGTAATCCCAGCTACTAGGGAGGCTGAGGCAGGGGAATCACTTGAACCTGGGAGACAGAGGTTGCAGTGAGCCGAGATCGCGCCATTGCACTCCAGCCTGAGCAACAGGAGCAAAATTCCATCTCAAAAACAAACAAACAAAAGGAATAATGGGAGGAAATTATGTGGAGAAAGTTTTTGTGTTTTTTGCTTCTTTTCAAAGTATGGGTGAGATATGCCCAGGATGGTGGTGGTAAATATTGTAATTATTTCTACTCTCAATTCTGTAGTTATAATATCCAGAATAAGTATGGTTTGATGAGCATCTCAAAACAACCACTTTGGCTACCAAGTGGAAAGTAGATTGTAGAGAAACAGAAGTGGCAGTAGGCTAACTAACTACAGGACTTTTGCAGCTCTTCAGAGAAGTAGTTTGGATTTCATGGTAGCAGTAGATGTGGAGGGATATAAGCAAACTTGGGATATATTTTGGAAGTAGGGTCTGTAGTGGTACTAATTAAAATAGTCATGTAGATAAACTGTTTCTTACTGTTTCAGGACAAGATGAGTCTATGCCGGATGTAAGTCAACACATTCATTTACTGATTTCTTCCTTGAGGATTTCTTGTTAAAAAATTTTTGTGGTTGATCTGCATTCTGGCTTAAACTCTTTATTTCATTGTGGATTATTAACAGTTGGTCCACAGGCCACACTTTAAGCGACATCAATCTCTAGTATCCATCTTAGGGGCAAGCCATGATCTATTTAACCAGTCTTACTATTGGGTAGATGGTTAGCCCTCGCATCATCTTTTTCTTAGTATTAGGAGTAAGTAACATTGCCATGAAATGCTTGTTTCTATAATTATGTGTGTATATCTTATGCTTTCTTTAGGATAATTCCTGGAAATAGAGTAAGGATTTTGGAACATAATGACAAATGGTTCTCCATTTTACCCACTTGCAGAACCACATTTTTACCAGTATGAATTCTTTTTTCAAAAAAATCTTTGCTAATTTGGATGGCAAATAGCAAGTCATTATATGGATATGTACTTATGTGATTACTAGTAAGAATATTTTAAATGTATTTTTTGAAATTGATATTTCCACCTTTGCCATTTTTAATGCTCTTGGATCATTTTCACTTTGGCGTGTAAGTACCATTTACATTAAGGTTATTTACTCTTTATATAATGAAAATATTTTTCCTCTGTTTTAAAAATAGATTTTGGTGTTTTTGCATCATGTAGAAATTGTCCTTTTTTATAGACTCTCCTAGCAGTATAGTTACTTGGGAGGTGTGGTTGGTTAAGGCTTGCTGCCTCCGTGCTTCCATCTCTAAAGAGGTTGCCCTTTGGAGGTAAGGGCAGTTCACTATCGTGAACTTGCTGGGGTAAAAGGTTTTGGTGTGAGGAACTTAGGAGTTAAAAACCCTTCTGTAAGGGAAATGTATATGAGTGATAGATGATATTAAGAGGTTATTTTTAAATTTTGTTAGGTGTGAAAATGGAATTGTGGTTGAGTAGAAAAATCTACATACACACATAGACGTATTTAGGGGTGAAAAATGTGAGGGATTTTCTTGAAAATACTATAGCCAAAAAAAGAGATAGATGTAGCAAATGTATCAACATTTAAAAAATGTTTGATTTGAATGATGGGTTTATGAGTGTTCTTAATACTTTTAAAATTTTATTTTAAAGAAATAGGGTCTCGCTGTGTTGCCCAGCCTGGACTAGAATTCCTGGGCTTAAACGATCCACGTACATCAGTCCCTACTGAGTAGCTGGCATTACAGGAGCACTGTGCTTGGCTTCTTAATACTATTCATTATTTTTTGGGGGGTTTTTTTGTTTTGTTTTGTTTTGGAGTCAGAGTTTCGCTCTTGTCACCCAGGCTGGTGTGCAATGGTATGACCTTGGCTCACTGCAACCTCCACCTCCCAGGTTCAAGTGATTCTCCTGCCTCAGCCTCCTGAGTAGCTGGGACTACACGCACCCACCACTACACCCGGCTAATTTTTGTATTTTTAGTAGAGACGAGGTTTCACTATGTTGGCCAGGCTGGTCTCAAACTCCTGACCTCAAATGATCTGCCCACCTCGGCCTCCCAAAGTGCTGGGATTACAGGCATGAGCCACCATGCCTGGCCAATGTGTATGTTTCGAAAAGGCTCTTGGGTCTTTGGAGAACTTTGGGGGAGTTTTTTTTTTTTTTTTTTTTGGCTTCCTGTGACTAGAATTCTCTTCTTAGTCTCTCTCCTGGCACTTTGCAGGCAGAGTGGTTGGTGATCTACATTACAAATGGAGCCACCAGTAAAGTCAGAAATGAGTCAAAGAGGGAGGTTTATGGTTGCCCCTTTATTTAAATGATCATGGTCATTGGCAAATAATAGGTATTCTTTCTTAGGCACAAGATTACTAATCTTCTCAATTCCCTGTCTGTGTTTATTTTTTATGTGATCTGTCTGCCAAAGGAGGAGAGTAGTATTTTGAAGTCCTTCAATCACAGTTGTGGTTTTGGCGAGTTTTTCCTCATACTTCTCACAGCTCTGGGCTTTTAAGAAAACAACAAGGGCCCGGCACAGTGGCTCACGCCTGTAATCCCAGCACTTTGGGAAGCCAAGGCGGGTGGATTACCTGAGGTCAGGAGTTCGAGACCAGCCTGGCCAACATGGCGAAACCCTGTCTCTACTAAAAATACAAAAGTTAGCCGGGCATGGTGGCGCGTGCCTGTAATCCCAGCTATTTGGCAGGCTGAGGCACGGGAAGTGCTTGAACCCGGGAGGCGGAGGTTGCAGTGAGCCAAAATCGTACCACTGCACTCTAGCCTGAGCGAGACTCTGTCTCAAAACAAAACAACAAAAATTTTTTTAGATTTTGAAATAATTTTAGACTTAGAGAAAATTTACAAAAAAAAGTACAAAGAATTCCTGCATAGTCTCTACCCAGATTGCCCAAATGTTATTAATATTTTACCATGTGCTTCTATTTATTGTCTGTATGTATCCATATTATTATTATTTTCTTCATCATTTAAAGTAAGTTGCATACCCGATGCCCCTTTACATCCCTTCAGTGTGTCAATTCCTAAAAATAAGGACATTCTCTATTATCAATACTGTTATCAAGATCATGAAATTAACATTGTTACAGTATTGTTAGGTACCACAGACCTTACTCATGTTGTCCCACTAATTTCCTTTGTAGCTGCTATGGTCTCAATGTTCGTGTTCTCCCAAAATTCTTGTTGAAACCTAATCACTAATGCGATCGTATTAAGAGGTGGGGCCTTTGGGAGGTGATTAGGTCATGGGGGCAGAGCCCTTGTAAATGGGATTAGTTCCCTTAAAAAAGAAGATTGAGGGAGCTTGTTCTCCTGTCCGCCTTGTAAGAACACATAGCAGGTGCCATCTATGAAGAGCAGGCCCTCACCAGACACTGATCTTCGACCTCCCACCCTCCAGAACTGTGAGAAATAAATTTCTGTTGTTTATAAATTGCCCAAGCCTGGTGTGGTGGCTCACACCCGTAATCTCAACAATTTGGGAGGCTGAGGTAGGAGGATCGCTTGAAGCCAGGAGTTCAAGACCAGCCTAGGTGACATAATGTGACCCCATCTCTAAAGACAAATTAAAAATTTAGCTGGGCACGGTGGCCTTTGCCCGTAGTCCTAGCTACTGGGGTTGGGGGTGGTGGTAGTGCTGAGGTGGGAGGATTGCTTGTGCCCAGGAGTTCAAGGATGCAGTGAGCTATGATCGTGCCACTGCACTCTAGCCTGGGCAACTGAGCAATACCCTGGCTCTTAAAAAAAAAATTACCTAGTCTAAGGTATTTTGTTATAGCAGCTCAAACTGACTAAGACAACAGCAGAAGAAAAAAAATATTGTTATTTTCTGATCTCATATCCAATCCAGGATCACACATTTAGTTGTCGTGTCTCTCTAGTCTTCAGCCTGAGGCAATTCTGAAGTACTTGTCCATTGAGATCTAGATGTTTTTGAAGAGTACAGGATGGTTATCTTGTAGGATTTTCCTTATGTTTGCTTTGTCTCTTGTTTTCTTGTGATAGATTCAGGTTGTGCACGTTTGGTGGGAATACCACAAAAGGGAGGTTGTGTGTCCTCCTTACTGCATCATATCAGAAGGCACATTCTGTCTGTTTGTTCCATTACTGGTGATTTTCACTATGATCACTTAAGGTGGTGCCTGCCAGGTTTCCTTAGTATTTTCTGCTTTGAAATGAATAAATATCTTATGGGGAAGTATTTTAAGACTATATACATATTCTGTTAATCATTAAGCTTTCACCAACTAGTTTTAACATTCATTGGTCATTTTTGTCTGAAATAGCTAATACCACTGATAGTTGCCAAATGGTGAATTTTAACTCATGGGTAGCATGTTTTGACAGCTCGTTATTCAGCCACTTGGGGTTTCTCTTAGTTCTTTTCAGCTGAGATGTACAGCAGCTTTGTAGAAAAGGGCAGCTAGATCTCAGCATTGGTCCAAAGACATGGGTGCTTCACATTTTGTTCATCTCCTTGGACAGGACCTGGGTGGGTCGAGTTCTCACCCGTGCTGGATGGGGCACCCTGCCTCTGCCTGTCTGCTCTCTTCTAGGTCTAGCACCAGTCCACCCAGGCAGCTTTGTCTAGATATTGGAAGTGGTTTTTTTTTGTAATGTCTGACACAGATCATATTAACTAGAATAAACCAGGCAAGGTGGCATTTTTCAGAAGGGGCTATGGCATGGTAGTGTCATTGATTTATATTATATATATATATATACATATATATATATATACACATATATATATATATACACATACATATATATATATATATACATATATATATACATATATATATACATATATATATATATACATATATATACATATATATATACATATATATATATACATATATATACATATATATATACATATATATATATATATATATATGTGTTGTTTTTTTTTTTTTTGAGACGGAGTCTTGCTCTGTTGCCCCTGTCGCCCAGGCTGGAGTGCAGTGGCATGATCTCGGCTCACTGCAACCTCTGCCTTCCAGGTTCAAGCAATTCTGCCCCAGCCTCCAGAGTAGCTGGGATTACAGGTGCATGCCACCACACCCAGCTATTTTTTTTTTTTTTTTTTGTATTTTTAGTAGAGACAGGGTTTCACCATGTTGGCCAGGCTAGTTTCGAACTCCTAACCTCTGATGATCTGCCCACCTTGGCCTCCCTAAGTGCTGGGATTACAGGCGTGAGCCACCGCACCCAGCCAGATTTATATCTAATGGGATCAAGAGAATATTTTGTTGAATGGAAGATGAAGATATATGAACATGTTTACATGCTAAAGGGACAGAATGAGTAGGAGAGATTAATGATCAAGACAAAGGGGACTGTTAAGGGAGCTTCCCTGAAAAGGTAGACCTAGGTAATGGGGTTAGCTTTTGGCAAGAGAATGGGCACTCAGGAGGAAGTTGGAAGGAATGAAGGGAAGGGAACGTTACTGTTTTTCAGGTTATGAGTAGGCAAACATTTGAAGGAGTTGTTCCCTAATTGCCTCATTTTGCTTTGTGAAATAGAAGTGAGATTGTGTCCTAAGAGTGAGCAGGTACAGGTCTTGAGGACGTCGTTGAATAGGGAAAGTGTTGTGGGGTATAAGAGCGTTGTCTGGGGTTCACCAAAACATTTCTAGGCTGCTGGTGGTAGAGACCATGAATTGTTGGTGGCCTCAGTCTGCAAGGCTCTGTTATTATCTCCCGCAGTGGTTATCAGCTCAGGCGGAGAAGCATAGGAAATAATTGGGTTGGCTGGGGATGGGGCTTTGCCACATATTGTGGTGGGAAGGCAAGGGAGGTAGGAGAGCAGAGAGTGGGACGAGAGGGTAGGACTTTGTTTGGAGAAGTGGTTTGTGACTCCGTGGTGGTCTATATAGAACTGGGGAGGTGGGATTGGAGAGAGAGTAAAAGAGTGAATGTCTTGAGGAGGTTAGAGAATTATTGGAGGAGGAATTAGGTTCAAGACTGCTAGCAGAATAGGAATATTAGAGAGTAGAATATTGGAGTTTAGCATTTTCATCGTGGGACAGTTCTGGCTGATGAGGGGCTGGAGTGGAGCAGGGTAAGGTGAAGATCACTGGGTTGTGAGGAAACTTGAAATTGGTGGATGGGTTATTTATGTGGACATTGACACCACCAGGTTGATGGGAGGACATTGGTGGAGGGGGGATGACAGTGTTCCAAGTGTTCAGGGAAGGAGGGAGAGTTGAGCAGGAATGAAGTATTGAGGCCAGATGACATGAACACACTGAAAAGATGGCATTTTGGTTGCCAAGGGATCAGGGATGGTTTGGACCTGGAGGTTTGATGGAACTGGCTGTCCACAGCATCCAGAGACGCCTTGATGCTATGAAGAGTGGAATTTGCTCAGATTTCCAAAAAAAAAAGTTGGTCATTGGGTCTTTGCTTGTATTTCTTCTTCCTGTAGCTCCCTTGCCTACCTTCTCTACCTGGCTAACTCCTGCTGGCCCTTTAAGACTGAGCTCTGAGATCACCTCTTCCAGGAAATCTTTCTTGAACCCTCTGATCTGTCTGTCTGTCCCTATACTCCTTGTGCTTATCTCTAACTTAGCAGGTATCATACCATATCATCATTGTCTGCTGTCCTTCCCTCCCCTAGACCATAACTTCCTTGATGAAAGCAGGGACTGTATCTTTGCATCCCTGGCACAGTACCTGGCATATATTTGGTTGAACTATATGAAATTGCCATTTAAGAAGTGAATTTGGTCTAGTTTGTAATTTCTCTCCTTAATAGGTGACTTTCTTTTGTCAGCTCATCTTGCATCTTTTTCTGAAGTTACAAGCCCCTTTCTTAGTTTGGCCTTAGCCAAGTTCCATGCAGGTTGTTTCTCTTTTAGTGACCAACTAATTTCTATGTGGGCCAGTCAGTCTTTCATCTTGCGTAGGCTTTTTTTTTTCTTTACACCCTCTATTATTCCTACTACACCCTCTATTATTCCTACTGCTTAGGCTTTTTGTTACATTAACTTCCCTTCTGCTTTTCTCTACCCTCAGCAGAGGGGGTCAAAAGAAACTTCTTTGTTCTCAGTCTTCCTTAGCTGTCCAAAATTTCCCAGTAGTTTCCCCATGCATTTCATTCCCCTATTGACTCTTACTGAGTTACCTATGTGCTAGGCAAAAATTCGAACTTGTTCATTCTAGTTTCTCTGCTTCTAGTGTGTCTCATGCTGGTGTTTGTTGGCTCAGATGTGTTAATGGGGCTGCCGCTGCTGTTGTGGTTGTTAGTCATTCTTTTGAACAGCAGCTTTAGCTTACCAATTCTCCAGATACAGTTTTGCAGAAATTCAATGATCTGTGTGCATTACACGTTAAAAAGTGCATTGAACAACAGCATATCCAGATTGAAAACAAACAAATTAGATTTTTCTGGTGTTTTTCCATTATGGGTTGGGGCAAACATGCTGTGTATAAATCAGATAAACCTTTTCTTTCACTGTTTCAGACTGAGAATTGTTTATTCTTGCTTTTGTGGTCACCAAGAATGTAATATAACTATGCTGTTCACATCCTAAGGCCACCATAAGTCCTGGATCAGACCTGTTTTTTTTTTTTGAAGTCACCTGAATTCTGACTTGAGGCTCTCCCAACCCCTACTCCCACTACCCTTTTGAACTGGATCGCTTTGCTTTTAAGGGGCACTCCCTTGAAGCCAGTTCCCTGAAGTGACCTACATTCTTGAGGTGCTTGAAGAGCTTCCCTTTCATTTGGGAGGTTTCCTCAGTGCCCCCATTCCCAGGCGTTTTTTCCTGGGAGTCCTGTCCTATTCATGAATTTCCTGTTTTTTCTAGGGGGGTGGGTAGGGGGTGTGGGGGCGGGCAGTACTGTGTTATTAGCATAACTGGTGACATTTAAAGAAAGAAATCCAAAGCCCAGTTAACCAATTACACTTAAATTCTCTGGGCCCAGGCCTTCTGGACACTCTCCATCTACCAGAAATGCTTCTTATCATCCCCCCCCCCTTTTTTAGACTGCTAATCCTTAACGGATTAATCTGAGTTTATATTTAGATGAAAGTTACTCATTAACAGAAAAGCCTGAAACTGTAGTCAGGGCTGACAGTGTTGAAGTGGATAGAGGTACATAGGCAACCTTTAGACCAAAAAGTCTTTGTAAGGCACTGGAGTCTTTAAGTGTCTGCTTTGGCACAAGGACATCAGGTTATCCTTAGGAAGCCAGGAACACCTTGAGACTCGGGCCAGAACAGTGTGGCCCACCTTTGAGCTTCAGGTTTGTTCCCAGTGAGCCTCACACCTTTTTGATGCTGACCATATATATGGGGCAAAACACTCTATAATCTGCTTTACCCCACTACACCCATCCCATCCATCCCTAGTTGCAAAAATTTCAACTTGTATGAATATGCACAGATTCAATAGTGGAAACTCAGCACAGTTGAGTGCCAGGCTTCAAATATGGAATTAGTGACCTCTGAACCCATGTTTGTCAAACTGCCTACTAATGGGTCATGACATCAGTTTAGCAGATTATGCCTAGCACTATTGTTCCAGTTAAATTGCTGTGAAACAAACCACCCCAAACTTAGTGACATTAAACAGTAACCATTTATTATGCTCATGGATTCAATGGGTCAGGAATTGGACAGGGTACAATGAGGGGTGGCTTGTCTTTGTTCTATGATGGCTGGGGATTGGGATCATTTGGAGGCTCCTTTACTCCACATCTTATGCCTGGGCTGGGGTGCCTTGAAGGCTAGTGGAATCAGCTGGGACCAATGACCAGAGCACCTATATGTAGACTCTCCATGTGGTCTGGGCTTCTCACAGTGTGGTGGCTGGATTCCAAGAGAGAGGTTCCCCAGAGGAAGCATCCAGAGAGCCAGTGTTCCAAGAGAACAAGGACATTTAATAACCTTGCCTCTGAAGTCACATGGCATCACTTCTGTTCTGGATTTGTGGATGCCATCTCAAGCCTGCACAGATTCAAGGGAATTGGAGATAGAGAGATGGAGATCTGTATCCCCATCTGTCAATGGGTAGAGAGTCAAAAGATTTGTGGCTGTTTTTAAAACTACTACTAATTCATTTTAAAACAAGATAGATGCTTGAGCCCAAAAGTTTGAGGCTACAGTGAACTATGATCATACCACTGCATTCCAGCCTGGCCCTGTCTCAAAACAAAACAAAAAAAACAAAAAACAAAAAAACTAAATTTAAAAAATAAAATAAGTTAGAATATAGAATAACAGAGTGCCTCATGTAGTCAAAAAAGGCATTGTGAAACTTGTATTTCAGTTATGTGTGTCTGCGTGTTCTGGTTTATGAGGTAATGTTTTTCTTTCTGTGGTCTACAAAAACATTTTGTAAAACACTGCTTAACTGTAGTAACATCTAATTTGGTTTATGAACACCAAATTTTATCTCTTAATACCCAGTTAATAGGTTACTACTGTGTGGTTCTTTGTTATAAAGATGAGAACCTAAGGAATTGATTGTCCTTTGCCTGTAAGAACAAAAAGTCCTTTGGGACCTGTTTTCTTTGCCCTCCAGGACTCCCTGAAGGCCTTTTTGGACTGTGGACCAGACTTGGAGAGTCAGTGCGCTGCAGAATGGGCTGTGGTCTGGGCCAGGAGTCAAAACTTCCTTAAAATTTTAGTCCAATTTTTGCCAGTCAGTTTCCTAGAGTAGCAAACAAATGTGAAATGAAGAGGACATACTTCTTTTTAGAGACAGTCAGAAAATATTTTGCAATCTGGAAGCCCAAGAACTATTCATAGTAATAGAGAGAGAGCTACCTCGCCTGAGCAAGGTGGTGTCTGTGGTAAAACAATCTCAGGAAAAGCTTTCTACCTTCAGTGTTGAAATCAAAAGGAAATACTGAGATTGGGGTCTGCTAGAAAAGACATGCTATGTGTGTTGCCAGAACAATCTGCCTTCCTCCCCTTGCTGTGACTTACTGCATTTAGTTATTCCTACCCTTTCAAGGAAATGTGCAAAGATGACTGAGCAATGGCATTTACTGTCATCTTATAAAACACTGCATTGCAAAACGATTTTTGGGAATAGTGTGATTAAATGGTAAATTTTGCTCACATATTTTAGAAAATTTACACAATTCTGTGCTTTTATTTCTTATTAAAATGATACGTGTTTATTCTAGAAAACCAGAAAATACAGGTAACTGTTATTTTACCATGTAGAGGAGGGTATTATTTACCACTGATTTTTTTTTTTTGGTTGCATATCCTTCCTGTCATTTTTCTGATATGTATACATTTTAAAAAACAAATGGGCTGTTGCAGTACACTTCTGAAACCTACTTTTTAAACATAGATGAACACATTCCATGTCAATTAATGTACTTCTATTATAAAAACTTCATAGTGTTACACTGTATAGAAATAGTATTTGAACGCTTAACATTGCTGACAGCATTTAACTGGTAAACGATGCTGTGGTGAACATCTATTAATATACAACTAAATCTTTTTTGTAATCATGATTCTTAAAATTTTTTAAAAATCTTTTTTGAATATATATGTACAGTGGTACACAATGTTATGATTTTCATTAGGAGATACCTATGTAATTTGATCTGCTAAATCACAGAGCATGAACCTATTTTATTTATTATTTTATTAGAGACAGGGTCTTGCTCTTATCGCTCAGGCTGAAGTGCAGTGGTGTGATTATAGCTCACTGCAGCCTGGAACTCCTGGGCTCAAACGATCCTCCCTCCGAAGCCTCCCAAGTAGCTGGGACTACAGGTGTGTGCCGGCACAACTGGCTAATTATTTTATTTTTTGTAGAGACAAGATCTTGCTTTGTTGCCCAGGCTGGTCTTGAGCTCCTGGCCTCAAGTGATCCTCCCTCCTCAGCCTCGCAAAGTACTGGAATTACAGGTGTGAGCCACCACGCCCGCCCAGCATGGACATTTTGAAAACAAAAAATTTTTGTACTGCTAAATTGTCCTTCCCAAATGTACCAGTTTATACCCCTACAAAAGTGTTATCTATTCCTTGTGTTTTGCAATTTGATAGAGAAAAAAGTCACTTGCTTTCTTAGTTGTGTGATTTATTTGCATTTTAACTTCTTTACCATTTTACCTCTGAAAATCTTGCCTGTTCTTTAATCCTCATCTCAAATACCTCCTCCCTAACCCCTTCCTAACACCTCCCAGCACAATGAAGACTTCCCATCTGCTCTGTCTTGTGGATTTTTCTTGTCCTTTGCAATCACCTGTGGTTTACTTGAGAGCATTAAGCACTGTGTCTAACTCATTTTTTAATCTTCTTTTGCATGCAGCATATTTCATTGCCTATGTTTAAGACTCAGTAAATATTGAGTTAAATTGCAGTCCAACAAAAAGGATTGATGGCCGCACAAAGTAATCTGTCGAGAGAGAGAAATGTACAGAAAAGAAATGTTCGTCAAGCTGAAGACCACACAAACTACTTTGGAGAGGGCATTTAGTATTTCATTTAGGAATTCTTATTTGCCTGTAGTAAAAAAAGGCCTCTCTTTTTTTTGAACCATTTGTATTTATAGCTAATACTTCCTTTAGGCAGCCCAGCCCTGAAATTCTTGTTTAATAATAGCCGATGTTTTGTCAATATTCTTATATTAACCATAGGTAGTAGGATCCTCTGAAGCCAGGACTATTTTTTAATGACCCAACTTATTGTTAAAAGATATTTTCTCAATAAGTTAGTGTTGGCTACCATCGGAAACTTACATCTCTTTCCTGTTTTCAATGCCTTTCCCTTCTTCCATTGTATTTGGTTCAGACCCCTTCAGATCTGTTTTGTCCTCACGGGTCTTTTTTTTTTTTTTTTTTTTTTTTTTTTTAATGACTTTATTTAAACTTGGAGCATCAGTCACAAATTTGCAGAGACAATGCTATTTTCTACCAAAGGCTTTTTTCTGAGCTTATTACCTCTGTTATGTTTGCCTTATATCCATCTTCCCAAATACACGTTTTACTTCTATTTATTTCTTTTCTACATGAATTTGTATATATGTGATGCTGAGTGAAATTACAAGAAAATGCAATAGTAACACACAGTCTATAAAACCCTGGAGATAGAAACATTTTCTGGTGCCTGACGCTGCTGGACTGGACCCTTCTCTGAAGCTGCACATTCTGCCATTATTCATCTCTGAGTGTTAGATGGTATCAGTTAGGACCCTTCAGCTGCAGCTAACAGCATTCAGAACTAAAAAGCGACTTACTTTTCTCAAATAAGAAGTCTAGAGTCTAGAAGTCAAGTGTCACTCATATGACAATGTCTAAGGCAGGTGGGAAGGGGGACACTCTTTTAACTGGGAGAAAGAAGTCTCCACCTCTCCCCATCAGGCTTCCCGTCAGGTCCCACTGGCCAGGGGTTCTGTGTGCCTCTGCTCTGTTCTAAAGAGGGTTGCAGAAGGAGCATCTGGTGGCTTCCACTGCTGTCAAGGGAAAAATGATGTTGAGAATGTGACCAACAGGTGCTGTCAGAGGCGTAATTCTCACTTGCATTGAGCTTCAGCCTCCCTTTGGTTACTTCTATAGGTCAGCTCTAGCTGTACTCTAAATTAGAGTCCCACAACCATTTTATTTCTTTCTTTTTGTAAATTCCTAGAAGTGTTGAAAACAGAGGGTATGATTCTGCCTGAGTTTTTGTCTCCTGCTTGTGGAATATCTTCAGTTCCTGGAACCCGAGGTTGTGTCTTGCCCCTGTAGCCTCCGTTGAATCTGGCCCAGTTTGGTATGATCTCCTAGCCATAGCCTCTTTGTCTCCCAGCCACAGTCACTAGTTTCCTTTTCCTGTGAGAAGTGAGAATTAGTCACTCACTTCCAGTGCTAAGCATAATCAGAGTGAGGAATGTAGGAGCAGCTCTAAAAACCTGAGAGCTATTGGTGTCTGGAATTGGTTTTATTGTTTTTACCTGGTATTTGTGCCTGGGCACTTAAGAGTTTGCCTGGCTGCAGCACTGTTAATTGCTGAGACCCAACAAGGCCCTCTGTCATCTGACCCTGACCCCTCTGCAGCCTCATCTACTGTGGAATCTTCCATTTCAACCATACTTAGTCATTTACTATTCCTTAACATGCTTGGTGGCTTCACACTTCCATGCCTTTGCACATAATATTTTCTCTTTCTAGAATGTTCATTTCCCTCTTCTTATCTGGCAGAGCCCCACTTTTCCTTAACCTCAGGCATCACTCCACTCCTTTGGAAAACTTTTGTGATTTTTCCCTTGGGCGGAGTTAATCAGTTACTTTTCAGTCACACTCTGTACAAGTTCCTGTTGTTAAACATTCACAAAGTGTTGTAATTATCTGTTTATATTTTTATATCCTTCTATATTTAGCTTCTGGAAGATGGGATTTATGTTTTTATTTCTATAACGTCAATACTTAGTGTAAGTTTAGTGCATAAAAGGTGCTTTATAAATGTTGAAATGAATAAACGACAATTTTACATCTAAACCTGCTGATTATTATCAACTTCATATCCTTCTTGTAAGAAATCTCTATATATTAGGAGATTATAAATTGTAAAATACACAAGCTACTATGTTATCTAAAACTGAATCTGATAGCCCATCACATTTCTTATTTGGCAGACTAGACTGAGGCCTGGAGTGGATAAGTAACTAGCCTAGGCCACATAATGATGAGAGGCAGAGATAAGACTAGACTACTATGTCTTTGTCTCTCACATAGCTTGTCTTGTAGTTTCTATAACACCATCTTACAGATAGGTGAGGGAGATTTGGGATTAGCATCATCTGTGTGCCATCAAAAACCCTGCCATTGCTCTCCTCGCCTGTATGCTTTTGTTCACGTGGACCTTTGGCTCTCTGCTTGCCTGAGTCCTGCCCTGTTGCTCCAGACCTACCCTGATTCTTGCCTTTTCTGACCATCTCAGTCAGAATCACTTAAACTGTCTTCTGAGTTTGCATAGCTGTTTATAGCACATGCAGCAATACCATGCAGTGAGTGAGTACAGCTCTCAGTCCACACCCCTGCTTCCTAGCTGTGTGACTGACAAGTAGATTAACCTCTGTGAGTCTGTTTCCAAATCTATAATTAGGAATAATAATAACAGTTCCTACTTTATACAGTTGATGTGAGGATTAATATGTTCTCTGGTACATAGTAAACATCCAGATGTTACATGCTGTTATTGGTGGTGATGGCCTGATTACTATTCATAAATCGCTAGAGACTGATTACTGGCCGCCTCTAGTTTCAGTTCTTCCCGTGTCTGCCTGCTTATTGCTGAATCCAGGGTTGCCCAGTTTTGTAAG
Organism: Nomascus leucogenys; assembly: GCF_006542625.1. NCBI lineage: Eukaryota > Metazoa > Chordata > Mammalia > Primates > Hylobatidae > Nomascus > Nomascus leucogenys. The sequence goes on along the minus strand of NC_044386.1, from coordinate 103,694,232 downwards.
GGGTATATCCTAACCTACAGGTTACCCTCAGACACTTGTTGGAATATTTTTGCGAATAACATTCACTTAGGATTTTTGTTCCCTGGCACACACCAGTGCTTTGTCATGTAGAGGTTTGCTCATTTGTATAGGTGATGTTACTTTGAAAAAGTTGTTGTCTCTAAGGTCTGCTCAGTGAAAGAACAAGATGTTTTCTCTCTTTACTTCACAGCCATAGCCAGCTTTGAGGTTCAGTGTTTGTATAGCTCTAAGTCTCTGTTAATTAAGGAAATGGACTAGAAAAGACAGTTTAATGAAAACTCACAGACAGTAGGCAATTTGCACACATTCCCTTGTTTGACATCATAGTACAGGCTCACCTCTAGATGTAAAAGGAGCAGTCTGTAATTCTCTTGACCCTCTTCCTGATTAATAACCTGTAGATGTTATCCATCCATGGTATAAGAGTTGGATAATTTTGTTTGGATTTTCTCTATCTTGTAAATGAGAAACCAGGGAAAGAAAATACAGTGTATTTATTATACTGGGAACAAAGGTCATGGAAACAGTAACTTTTAAAAAGAACCCTTGGTTACCTAGATTTTAAAGACCTAGGCTTCCTTGTTCTATTTCTTAAAGTCTGTGGAATAAACCCCTCATTTTCTCTGATTTACAAGGAAACTAAAATGTGGAAAATTTGATCTTTAAGGGGCATGACTTCTGGTTTATGGGATGTTTATTTTAAAGTTTAAACATTTCAGTGTCTTATGATACTCTTAGTTAAAAGGAAGTTCTCTTGAGTATCATATAACTATTAAAATTATAATTTAGATCTGTATTTTCAAGAAAATACTCAGTTTTAAGTGGAAAAATGCATGGGAAAAAGGTCAATTTAAATGCATTTTAAAAAATCAAAGAATATGTGCTCATGTTAACAAGGATTACTTTAGGGTAATGAGATTTCGGGTAATCACTTTTTACTTTTTTCCTCTGCAGCCTTTCTATATTGTCTGGATTTTGGAGTGACCATGTGTTACTTCATATTCAAAAAAATTTTTTAAGCCATTTTGTTTATGGAGGAAAAAAGTACAACTTAAGATTTGAACATGGTAAAGTCAGCCTTTTTCCATCTTCCCCAGGGAAATTATCCCTAGCAGCTAGGAGAGAAAGAAACAGAAATGAAAACTCCATCTTTGAAGAAATTGGGAGATATCTGAAACCCGAAGCCAGAAAATGAGTAGAATGAGTTCTTCAAAGATTGAACCAGGGTATGAGAGGAAGTAGACCGAAGGCGCTTGGGACTACAGATCTCAGGAAAAGAGAGAGACATTTTCCAACGTAAGGGACACACCCTGGGATTCAAAACCAAATGCTTCATTTGAAATAGTGGAAATGAGCACACAAGCTGATGGCAGGCGCTTCCCTGCAGCTAGTTTGATTCCAGGATGCAGAAGAGGCTGGACTGAATGAGGACTTAGACAAGTAGTACTTGTAGGGAGAGCTCTGACCTTGTGGTAGCAGAAAGGAGAGACTACACTGTGAACAGCTCCACAGCTGCCTTTTGCTTTTGGTTGATGGGGGAGAGAGGCTCAAGAATACCTTCCCCAACCCTGTGTGCATATATACACACAGGCTTGCAAGTAAAGGAAAGAAGACTTCTACTCTCCTGAATATGGCCCTGGCTCCTCTCCCAAATGAATCTTCAAATAGCTGGTCCAAGCCAGGCCCGGTGGCTTACACCTGTAATCCCAGCACTTTGGGAGACTGAGATGGGCGGATCACTTGAGGTCAGGAGTTCAAAACCAGCCTGGCCAATATGGTGAAACCCCATCTCTACTGAAAGTACAAAAATTAGCTGGGTGTGGTGGCGGGCGCCTGTAATCCCAGCTGTTCGGGAGGCTGAGGCAGGAGAATCGCTTGAACCTGGGAGGCAGAGGTTGCAGTGAGCCAAGATTGTGCCGCTGCACTCCAGCCTGGGCGATGGAGCAAGACTCGGTCTCAAAAAAAAGAAAAAAAACACAAAAATTCCCCAAAGAAGGAAACAAATAGTGGACAAACTTATCAAGAAGTTTCCAGAAATAAGAGAAAGCTTGAATCTACAGTTTGAAAAGACACACTGTGCTCTGGAAAAATTAACATAGAGTGGCCAGCCTTGCAACATCTCCCAGTAGGATTATTAGATTTTAAATGTAAAGAATCATTCAGGCAGCCAGGCCAAAAGATCAAGTCACTTAGTAAAGGAGAAATTTTGACTCCTCCATATTATTAACGATCATGGGAGGACACTGGAGCAACAGTGAGAAACTCCGTAAGGAAAGTCAGTGTGACTCAAGGATTTTATATTCAATGAAATTGTTTTTTAAATATAAAAACAACAAATGCATTTTTCAATGTTAGAAATCAAGAAAGAATATTCTCATGAACCCTTCTTGAGGAATCTAGTCGAAGATAAACTTCAGTCCACCAAGAGATAACTGGAAAAACTACAACAAAGTATATGGCAATGAGTGTTGACCCTCTAACTGTAGGTTAAAATAATTGTGGAGATTGATACAGTAGAACAGAATGTAAAGGTTATATGACCTGACGGTGTGTGGTCATATAACTAACCACCTGTGAGAGGAGAGGGGAAAGAAGATGGGAGGTAAAGTAAGAGTGGTGTTCCCTCATCGTTAATAGCTAAGGTTCAAAGGGTACCATTTAAAGCTGACAATGAACTAATAGAGGTATAGGGTATATTTACAGCTACAAAGCTAAACAGTAAGAGTTAATATAACTGACTAAAAAAGGTTAGCAAAAGGATGGTGCAGGAGAATAAAATATTTTATTTATTTAGTTTTATTAATTTTAGAGACAGGGTCTCACTATGTTGCCCAGGCTGGTCTTGAACTCCTCCTGGGCTCAAGTGAACCTCTCACCTTGGCCTCCCAAAGTGTTGGGATTACAGGCATGAGCCATCAAACCTGGCCCAGAAATATTTTAATTTCATCATTTTCATGGGGGTCATATAGATACTATCTAAATAAAGGTTGATAGAGATTTATAAATAAGTAACAGACAAAATATCAATTATCTTAAATATCAAAATACATGCACAAAGGAAAGTAGCCTCTACAAGGGGTAACAAACAATGGACAGATACCTGACATACCAATAAAGATAAATGGGAGTTGGGGTTACAACAGTCTCGGTCATCAAGAAGTCAGACCTTATAGTCCACTAATATATTTCTCTGACAGAAGAGGCAACTCAAAACCTGGTATTTCAGAAGCTTTGGGGTCAGCAGGAGCAGCACGTCACCTCTGGGTATTTCCTTTTTTTCTTTTCTTTTTTTGAAACAGAATTTCCCTCTTGTTGCCCAGGCTGGAGTGCAATGGCACAATCTCAGCTCACTGCAACCTCCGCCTGCCAGGTTCAACCGATTCTCCTACCTCAGCCTCCCAAGTAGCTGGGATTACAGGCACCTGCCACCACGCCCAGCTAACTTTTTGTATTTTTAGTAGAGATGGAGTTTCACCATGTTAGCCAGGCTGGTGTCAAACTCCTGACCTCAGGTGATCCGCCCACCTCGGCCTCCCTAAGTGCTGGGATTATAGGCGTGAGCCACCGCGCCAGGCCCTGGGTATTAACTTTAAAGTGATTTTCTTTTTCCACTCAGCCAACTGTAGTGAAGGTACTTAGTGTTTTGTTTAAGGTGATTAGTTTCATTCCTCTGAAAAAATTAAAAATTCAAAACTAATAAATAAATGAATGAAACTAAAAAAGGAAAGACCAAATTATTATTTACTTTGAATAGTTATGTTGGAGTTTTTGATGAAGTTCTTTTCTCAAGAGCTATTCCGAAGGACCAGGAAAATATATTTTGTTTTTAGAAGTTCTTGGAATATAAACAGACCAACTGTCTGAAGTGTCATAATATGTGATCCCCTAATATGTGTATTTAATGTTCTCCTTTGTTTCACCCTCAGAACCAAAGCTGCCTTCATTCCTTGGTTTCATGGAAATAGTGTGCATATGTAACAGACAACAATAGCACACATGGAGATTCTAGTTTAAATGACATCCAGCAGTTGCTAACGCCACCTTTCCAAATTTTCAACAGATCTGAGATTGAAACTCGCAACACCAAAAAACAGGCCTAGTGGGGCACATATTTAGAAGTTATGGAACTGGATTGAAAAACATATTTTAAAACAGGAATATCACCCTTGGCAATTTGATAGAAAATGGGAAGACTTACTGCCTTCCTCATGGTCCACCCCTCATTAACCCTGGCAGCCATCCACATTCCTCTGTTTATGTGGGTGCTACTTTTAACAGCAGTCAGGTACTGCATTCCCTGTCTTCTTCCTGCTTCCTCTTGGTACTACTCTATTCTACATGCATTCGAAGACCCTGGCTGCCAGCATATATCTGAGCAGTGAATGGGATGCTGTCTTAGAGGCTCCCATGATTAAAATGGGGGCATAAACAGGAAACACCCTAGTAGTTAACCATGTTAGAGACATTGAAGGACAGAGTACATATGCCAGGAAGCAGAGCTACTTTATTCCTAAAGCCTAGTGGACTTGAACCTGTATACATCAACCCTTCCCTCGCACCAAACAAAACGTTAGTGCTCAGAGAGTAAGGCTGTGAGCACACATACACTTTGGCTAAAGACAGATGCAGGATCCAGGTAGAATGTTGACCTGGGGTCATTCTTAAAAGAGTTCCTGCCCAAGATGTTAGCTCATCAGGCTGAGAGGACTCCAGCAGTAAAGGTTGTGGGATCTGCACTTTGGTAGAAAAGGAGAAAGGACCAAGAAAAGCCAGCTGAGGCACTGCCTCAGCTGCCCATCTAAAGGAAGTTGCAGCAGGAGGGACACAGTAGAAGAATCTCTAGAGACATCACAAAAATGCTTCTTAAGAGAAAGAGCTTTAAACATCCATCAGGCCCCAAGAATGAGAACTCATCTTCTAACAGCACTGGTCAGGGACTTCTCTGACCCTTTGCTGTCCTCCCTGCCTCAGAAACAGCAACTCGCAGATTGGGGAGGAAGTGAGGGAGACAGAACAGTCCCCACCCCCAACTTCTTCCCCAGTGGCAGGCTGCCCCTGCAACTGGTCCTGCTATTAGAGAAAGGTCTTTTCTTCAAACGAAGGTTGCAGTGCTCTTAAGATACTGGACTGATTTTTTTTTTTTTTTTTTTGGAGACGGAGTTTCTCTCTTGTCGCCCAGGCTGGCATGCAATGGCACAGTCTCGGCTCACTGCAACCTCCACCTCCCGGGTTCAAGCGATTCCCCTGCCTCAGCCTCCCAAGTAGCTGGGATTACAGGCATCTGCCACCACGCCCAGCTAATTTTGTATTTTTAGTAGAGACAGGGTTTCTCCATGTTGGTCAGGCTGGTCTCAAACTCCCAACCTCAAGTGATCTGCCCGCCTCTGCCTCCCGAAGTGCTGGGATTACAGGCGTGAGCCACAGCACCCAGCCTGATCACTTTCTTTTTAAAGTAAACTCTTTTTATGAAAGTAACAAAGTTAAACTTAATGCATAAATCATAAATGTACAACTTAATGAATTTTTGCAAATGTAACCATCCATATTAAAAAAGAACATTCCAGGACCCCATGAGATGCCCTTGTATTCCCTTTTGATTACCTCTCACCCCACAAAATATGCTATAGATTAGTTTTGCCTGATTTGAACTTTATTTAAATTGATCATTTTTAATTACTGAATTGAGGCTTAATTATAATGTGAAATGAGCAGAAAGATATTTCAAAATGTTTCGTGATGATTCTTTATGGCCAGTATTTTTGTATATCCTGTAGAAATATGTCATTCCCTTTATTTTCAAACCTCATTTGTGAGATTTTAGGGATACGAATGCCTTTTTGGGACTGGTGTGGATGTATTCTTATTACTGAAGTAAAGAGGAAATGATATCAGCAGATGTGCAGAGCTTTTATTTGCACTGAATACACTATTCATTTAGACAAAAAGATCATTTCTCAATTCAAATCGGAATATTCTAATTTAAGGCTTAAATCAGTTGTGTCATAATCTCTATGGAAACAAAGCTTTCTACTGTGTAGTAGTTGCATAAGTAACTCATTTCCCCTTGTAGATACACAAATTGTAGACGCAAATACTTCTTTTTCCATTTTCTCCCAAGAATACTCTTGAAATAGAAGATACTTTAGTCATATTTGTCATGTTTTATAAAATTTAAAATATCTGTTCAAATTTCCTGCTGACATACATTTTAATAAAATTCTTAAAAATTGTTGATGAGCTCACTTTCTTTTGCTAGTTGAATTCAGAAAAAGAAGATTGAGTTATCCTTAGCTCTTGCGTATTAGTGTCATCTAACTCTGCAAGGCTCTCTCCAGTTGGGTTGTGTGTGTGTGTGTTTTTTTTTTTCTTATTAATCTGCAGGCATCCTTTGTATATTGTGGGTATGAGCTCTTTGTCAGTTTTACGTTTTGCAGATACTTTCTCCAACTTTGTGGCTTACTTTTTCATACCTTTACATGGGTCTTTTGATGACCTGAAGTTCTTAATTTTGAAATCTAACTTATCAGTCTTTTCCTTTATGATTAGTGCTTTTCGTATCTGGTTAAGAAATCTTTGCCTCAGTGAAAGCAAAAATAGAAAAATGAGATTGCATCAAACTGAAAAGCTTCTGTACTCGGCAAAGGAAACAATTAGCAGCATGGAGAGACAAGCTACAGACTGGGAGAAAATATTTGCAAATCACACATCAGATAAGGGGCCAATATCCAAAATATATAAGAAACGTAAACTGCTAATAACAAGAAAACTTGTAACTTAAAAAATGGCCAAAGGACCTGAATAGACATTTCTCAGAAGATATACAGATGGCTGACAGATAAATGAAAAAATAGCTCAACACCTCTAATCATCAGAGAAATGCAAATTAAACCATAATGAAATATATCACCTCATACCCTTTGGATTGGCTGTTATCAAAAAGACGAAAGATAAGGCTGAGGCCGGTGGCTCACGCCTGTAAACTCAGCACTTTGGGAGACCGAAGCAGGCAGATCACCTGAGGTCAGGAGTTTGAGACCAGCCTGACCAACATGGAGAAACCCTGTCTCTACTAAATATAAAATTAGCCAGGCGTGGTGGTGCATGCTAGGTGTAATCCTAGCTACTTGAGGGGCTGCGGCAGGAGAATTGCTTGAATCCGCGAGGCAGAGGTTGCAGTGAGCCAAGATTGCGCCATTGCACTTCAGCCTTAGTAACAAGAGCGAAACTCCATCTCAAAAAAAAAAAAAAAAAAAGACAAGACTGGGTACAGTGGCCCATGCCTATAAGCCCCTCACTTTGGGAGGCTGAGACTGGAGGATCGCTTGAGCTCAGGAGTTCCAGACCAGCCTGAGCAACATAGTAAGACCTGATCTCTATAGAACACAAAGTAAAAATTAGCTAGGAATAGTGGCACATGCCTGTAGTCCCAGCTACTTGGGAATCTGAGGTGGGAGGATTGCTTGAGCCCAGGAGGTTGAGGCCGCAGTGAACTGTGATCGTACCACTGTCCTCCAGCCTGGGTGACAGAGTGAGATCTTGCCTAAAAAAAAAAAAAAAAGACGGAAAATAAACGTTGGTGAGGATGTGGAGGAGAAAAGGAAACTTCACACACTGTTAGTAGTACTGTACATATATACAGTCACTTTGGAAAACAGTATGGAGGTTCCTAAAAAAAAAACTAAAAATAGACTTAGCATGCCATCTAGCAATCCCACTTCTGAGTATATATCCAAAGGAATTGAAATCAGTGTGTTGAAGAGAAGTCTGTTTGTACTCCTGTGTTTATTGCAGTTTTATTCACAACAGCCAAGATGTAGAAACAATTGACGTGCTGATCCACAGACAAATGGATTAAAAAATGCAATATATGCATGCAGTGGAATACTATTCAGCCTTTTAAAAAGCAGGAAATTAATTATGTCATTTGTGACAACATGGATAAACTTAGAGGACTTTCTGCTAAGTAAAATAAGCCAGGCACAGAGCGACAAATACCCTACGATTTCACTTATGTGGAATATACAAAAGTTGAACTTAGAAGTAAAGAGGAGAATGATAGTTACCAGAGGCTGGAGGGTAGGGGAGTGGTAGATGGGAAAAGAGGATACATTGGTCAGAGGGCACAAAGTTTCATTTAGATAGAAGGAACAAGTTCTGGTGATTCATTGTATAGCAAAGAGATTATAGTAATAATAATGTATATTTCAAAATAGCTAAGAGATAGCATTTTAAATGTTCTCACCATAAAGAAATGATAAATATTTGGGGTGATGGATATGTTAAAGAAAAAGAAGCTGAGTGTGATGATGTGCGCTTATAGTCCTAGCTACTTGGGAGGCTGAGGCGGGAGGATCACTTGGGCCCAGGAGTTCCAGGCCAGCGTGGTCAATATAGCAAGACCTCTTCTCGACTCCTGACCTCAAGTGATCTGCCCACCTTGGCCTCCCAAAGTGCTGGGATTATGGCGTGAGCCACCAAGACCTCTTCTCTAAAAAAAAAAAAAAAAAAAAAAAAAAAAAAGAAAAAGAAAAAAAACAACAAAGAAAAAACATTTTTGCCTCAAGTCTCCTCTTTTTATTTCTGATTATGTACTCCCTTTTCCTTTCTGTCTTCTCTAGGCACCTGTTCTAGTGTGTTTAATGTATGTAATTTTGTTTTTCTGTGTTCATTTAAAGTATATATTGTTATGTGCTTTTTTTTTTTTTTTTTTTTTTTTTTTTGAGATGGTGTCTGGCTCTGTCACCCAGGCAGGAGTGCAGTGGTGCAATCTTGGCTCACTGCAAGCTCTGCCTCCTGGGTTCACGCCATTCTCCTGACTCAGCCTCCTGAGTAGCTGGGACTACAGGCACCCGCCATCACACCCGGCTAATTTTTCTATTTTTAGTAGAGAGGGGGTTTCACCGCGTTAGCCAGGATGGTCTCGATCTCCTGACCTTGTGATCCACCTGCCTCAGCCTCCCAAAGTGCTGGGATTACAGGCGTGAGCCACCACACCCGGCCGTGCTTATGTATTTTTAATTTATGTAAATGGTATTGTATTGTAGATCTCATTGTCTTTATTTTTTTAATTTGACATGTTTTTAAGATTCATCATATTATTATCCCCTAGTTAGATATACTGAGAATGCTTGTAACTCCCTGCCACCACACATAACCCTAGACAGACATATGTCCCCTTACAGATCTTTGTGAATAGGCCCAGGCTCATCACTTCTGCAAGTGCAGGCATTTTAGGCCAAACCTCAGTAATTGGTTCCTGAACATCAGATGCTATACGTGAAAATGTCAAGCAGAAGCAATTTCTTGTTATTTTTAATGGGAAAAAAATACGATTCATTACAAGTCAACTCAACCCCAAACCTATTTCCTACAGCATAACTGAAACTTAGTAAAGTAGTAGTCTAGTCTGGTAGGATGTAAAATGCTTAAAACATCATTTTCTGTTATCAGACATTGCTTATTAGCAAGTGTTTGCTTTGAATGCACCAGCAAGAACCGTTTGCCTGCTCTCTCGTGACCTGCCATAGGAAGGCCAAGAGCAGCCCCACGGAGGATGGTGCTGGATGCCCCCTGCACCAGCAGCTGTGGAGATGCACATCGTCTTTGACAGTCTGTGCTTTTCAAAATGTTTATGCACTTATGACTACTACGATGTTCTAACAGGTGTATTTGGATTATAATTTGAGACTTTCTGCCCACCATTTTGTTAAAAATGTATTCATTTGGGGGCACATAAATACACATTTTTTTCTTATATAAACACCAGACAACTTCTGGTCAAAATTTTGCCTTTAAACCCTTAGGAAGATGCAGCCCTCGGAAGAGACGGTCTCCCTTAGGAGAGGTATAGGTTTCCTAAACCTTGTTTTCTAAACCTTCAGCCTGGGCTGTTGCTGCTATTTGCAATGAAGGGGCAGGCAATGATTGTCCAAGGCTGGGGCCTCACCTCCATCCCCATCCCTAATGTCCCCCATCCTTGATCTGAAGGCCTTCATCCGCCCCAGGAGTTCTCACATTCTTTGTTGATGTTGTTAGTTCCTTTACTATATACTTACCTCTCTTTCCTGTAGTTTCTCCTCTGAAACCCCAAGTTCAGTTTTCTTTTGGATGTAAGCAAATGACTTCCTTGATTTTTCTGAGATGATTATTTGAAATTTAGAGTTAGACATAATTAGTAGTAAAATTCCAAAAAGAAACTTTAAAAAAAACAGTGTTTTTTGTTTTGTTTTGTTTTGTTTTATAAAAAATAGTATAGGCCAGTTGCTAGTTGCTGAGAATACTTGTATAGCCCTCTTAAAAGAAAACTCAGAGGTTTGTGTTTTGTTTTTTGTTTTGAGGGGACAGGGTCTTCTTGTTCTGTCACCCAGGCTGGAGTGTAGTGGTGAAGTAATAGCTCACTGCAGCCTCAAACTCCTTGGCTCAATTGATCCTCTCACTTCAGCCTCTCTGGTAGACTACAGGTATGTACCACCATGCCCAGCTAATTTTTTGTAGAGACAGCATCTGGTTATGGCTGGTCTTGAACTCCTGGGCTCAAGTGATGCTCCTGCCTCAGCCTCTCAAAGTGTTGAGATTACGAGCATGAGCCACCACACCCAGCCAAGAGATGGTTTTAACAGTAGAGCCTCAGGTTGAGGACAGCATTCAGAAGGTCTGATAGTTTAACACAGGAAGGAGACTGGGGTTAACAATTTACTTTTTGTTGCAGATTTTTTTCAGATAGCTTTCAGTCTCAAAACTCACTTTCTACCCAAAGCTATGACAGAGATAGCATGTTTAGCTTCCCTACCTGGTCAAGGATGCCTTCTTTTTTCTAGAACCAAAGTAGGGGCTTTATGAATGGTTGTGCATCCACTTCCAGTAGTAATGGCTATACATTATGGAGCACTTAACTGTGTGGCGGGTACTATACAGAGTGCTTCATATCTGTTACTCATTTAATCTTCACAATCACTGTTTTCCAAGTGAAGCTTAGCAAAGTGAAGAAACTCATAGTTTTTCAGAAAGGGTCACAGTTCAAACCCCCCGTATCTGTCTAACCTCCAGAATACTGGTTATGGGAACTGTGGGTGATTCTAGATAATTCGATTGTGTGGATTGTCATTCTCATTGTAATCTCCTTAAATCTCATTAAAGTTCATTAGCCAACCCAATAAGACCTAGGCTGGCCTTTGCAGTCAGGATGCTAGTAGTGATCAGGTAGGCAGGCAAACAGCTGTAGAACCTCCAAACAAGGCTCTCTGCTGTCTGAATGTACAGTGTGTTACAGAAACACGATTGACAAATGTAAATATGCCTGAAATAGATTCATCTGAGAGAGAGGCAGGCTGCTAATTTGTTAATCAATTGATTCGGTATCCATATCACCCATGCCTACTGAATTCAGTTTTTCTTTAGAAGGGAGTTAAATAAATAGCACTGAGTTCTCAACCTTTGGCTCCCTGCTCCCTGGGGCAGCCTGTAGACCCCCCTTTTCATTCTGACAGATGAATAGTCAAGTGATCAGTTTTGTCTTTTGGGAGGGTGGAGGGAAGAGGTAGATTCTAGTCTGGCCTCCATGTTGTTATACCTCAGATTGCCACTTTGGATTTGAGGATCCTCAGATCTCAGTGACATGTTTGAAGATCTCAGGGATTGGGTTATCTCTCCTATAGTTGACTATTCTCATTTTTTTATGGGTTAATTCTTACTAGTTTTACTTTCAAAGGTAATTTTAGCATTTCAGGAAAACTTATATTTGTCCCCTGTATTTAATACGTTAATATGATATTTAAGAACTAGATCCTACTTTGTACAGTATTTCAATGTATCATGAAATTAATGGTTCTTTCTTTTTTTTGAGGCAGGGTCTCGCTCTGTCGCCCAGGCTGGAGTGCAGTCGCATGATCTTGGCACGCTGCAACCTCCGCCTCCTGGGTTCAGGTGATTCTCCTGCCTCAGCCTCCCGAGTAGCTGGGACTACAGGTGCCCACTGCCACGCCCAGCTAATTTTTCGTATTTTTAGTAGAGACAGGGTTTCACCATATTGGCTAGGCTGGTCTTGAACTCCTGACCTTGTGATCCACCCACCTTGGCCTCCCAAAGTGCTGGGATTACAGGCGTGAGCCGCCACGCCCGGCCAGTGTGTTCTGAAAGAAATAGTGCTTTGGAAAAGTAGTTTAAAAAATGCCTTGTAATATGTATGTGCATTATAGAATTATAATTTCATAGCAGAAGCTTCTTGGAAAATATTTGCTGTAGATATTTAGAATTTATTGGGCATTTACTCATTGTCAGGCATTGTGGTAACTACTTGAAATAGCTCATTTAATCCGGATATCATTTTTTGCCCAACACTATGGGTTTGGGAAAAAAGGACGTGTATGGTTTCACCCTAGCATATAACTAGAATTTGCAGTCAGTCAGAGTAACATACAAAAGGTTCACAGTAAATATTTACTGTTTAAATCGACTGATGGGAAAATTAGGAACAGGTGAGGGAAGGAAAAAGCGACTACGACAGTGGGGGACAGATAAAGAGTTTGAGAGAACCAGGGAAAGCAGCTGAGAACTTTGCCTCAAGAGTAGACCTTGGTGCCATCTTGTGGGTGGATCTGGAAAGGACCAAGCAGATGCACATCAGTTTCTACTAAGATGCTTTGCAGAGCCCCAAATTTCCATGCAACACTGATAGAAAACTGTAAATCAGATAATCAAAACTCTGGTCTAGGAATCAGTGGATCTTAGTGATGGAATCAGTGTCCTGTCCATCAGCAAGTCCTGATCACTCTCTCCAAAACACATCCTAAATCTGTTTATCTCTGTGGCCAGCCCCAGGCCACGCCACCATCTTCTCTTGTTTGGACTACTGCAGAAGCTTCCTTACTGGTCTTGCCTCTACTCTCATCCTCCTGTAGTTCATTCTCCATTGGCAGCCAAAGACATCTTTTTTAGAAAGAAGAATCAGATTATGTCACTTCTTTGTATAAAACCTTTAAGCGGCTTTTCATGAAATTTAGAATAAAATTCAAATGTCTTGTCCTGCCTTAGAAAACTCTGCATCGTATGACCCCTGCTTAGCTGTAACTTTATCTCATGACCTTCTTTGTATGGCCCCTGCTTAGCTGTAACCTCATCTCTTGACCTTCTTCCTCTTTGTTTCCTCCAGTGTCCCACCTTATTTCCACTGTAGGTCCTGTGCACTAGCTGTTCCTCTGCCTGGTACTCCTTCCTCCACCTCTTGCATGGTTGGCTACACCCTGTCATTCAGATCTCACCTCCTGCATTTGCTGCCGCAGAGGGGCCTTCCTTGACTCTGATTCAGTTACTGTCCATCACATCTTTCCCTGTTGTTACATAGAGGTATTATCTGTCTTGCTGTCTGTTGAATCCTCAATGCCTAGGAGACCATTTGGCACGTAGTGGATGTTCAGTAAAGATCTGTCAGAAGGTTTGGGAGGCCGAGGCGGGCGGATCACGAGGTCAGGAGATTAAGACCATCCTGGTAAACACGGTGAAACCCCGTGTCTACTAAAAAAAAAATACAAAAAATTAGCTGGGCGTGGTGGCGGGCCCCTGTAGTCCCAGCTACTTGGGAGGCTGAGGCAGGAGAATGGCATGAACCCGGGAGGCGGAGTTTGCAGTGAGCCGAGATTGCGCCACTGCACTCTGGCCTGGGTGAAAGAGCAAGACTCTGTCTCAAAAAAAAAAAAAAAAAAAAAAAAAAAAAAAAAAAAAAAAAACTGTCAGAAGGATAAATGCTGTTTTCCAGTTTCTTGATCTTTTTCCAGCTAGGTATAGATTAGGGCCAGTTTATTTTAGACTTTTCCTAATAGAGCATGAAAAGATCACAGGAATTAAATTCAGACAGAACTGGGTACCATTCCTGCAACTACTGCTTACCAACTATTTGACCATACTTCTCTGAGTGTCAGCTTCTTCATCAATAAAATGGAGTTAATGAGCTTACCTTACTCATAAGGTAAGAACTAAATTGGACTTAAATATGATTGGATCCAAAGTATTTACGTGTTAGATACTTTTTTCTATTAAAATTGACTGGACCATGTTGTTATTTACATTTTCCTCTCCTACTACCCAAGGGACAGGATTAGGTTCTTTGTACTCCTAGTATCTAGCACTGCACTTGTCTTACAGTAATAGGTGGTCCACAAGTGTCTGGATTTAGACTCTTCCACACCTAAGAACTGGTATCTCTTGACTCTTCCCAGGCTGTGTCCCTTTGATCACATTATTTCTCTTTGTCCAGAGAGAGAAACAGATGGTCACTGGTTGCACATGGAAAGCCTGAAGGGATAGTATGGCTCAGACCAAAATTGGATTTATGTCTTTACTGTAGGTCCTGGGTTTTGCATACAATTAATGTAAATTGACCCCAGGATAACTTTCTGTTTCTAATAAAGGGATGAAGAAAAAAAGAGACAGATCATATGATTGTTTTGTAGTTCCTAGGACTTAGGCTCTTCGTAAGATTCTCCTTTCTGTTTCTTTCTTTTTTTTTTTAAAGACAGAGTCTCGCTCTGTCACCCAGGCTGGAAGTACAGTGGCTCTGTCTCGGCTCAGTGCAATCTCTGCCTCCCAGGTTCAAGTGATTCTCCTGCCTCAGCCTCCTGAGTAGCTGGGATTATAGGCACCCACCACATCCGGCTAATTTTTGTATTTTTAGTAGAGACAGTGTTTTACTATGTTGTCTAGGCTGGTCTTGAACTCCTGACCTCAGGTGATCTGCCCGCCTCGGCCTCCCAAAGTGCTGGGATTACAGGCGTGAGCCACCACGCCCAGCCATTCTTTCTGTTTCTTAATGGAATAAAGTACCTATGAAATTACTCTGAAAACTATAAGTCCTGTATGACATACATATATTTATGTAATAAGCTGGTATGAGTATAATTTCTAGATAAATGATTGGTTTAAAAAGATTAGCTGTTGACTGCACATTAATTCCAAAATATTTTTTGAATACCATGTATCAGACATTGTTTTGGGTATTGGGAATACAGTAATGAATAAAGCAGGTAAATCCCTGTTGTTATAGAACTTTATATTCCAGTGGGAGAAACAGACAAAAAAGAAGATAGATAATAAAATATGTAGTATACCAAATGGTGATTGGGATATAAGAAATAAAAACAAAGCAGGCAAGGGATAGGGAGGGTAGAGGGGAGTAGAAATTTTGCATAGGTTGGAATTGTATATCTATTTTCTTTCTCACCCACCCCAGTCAAGATTTGTAACATAATAACTTTGCCTTCTGATACCACATCTACATGATGTTAGATCAGTTAGGCAAATGAAATCAAAGCTTCTAATAATTTGTTTCATATATCTGTCAACCATATTTACAAAAAATTTTACTTTACAATATTAAAATGCAAATCGACACCATCATATTATCTGATATCCTAATCTTAAAACCTTTTTAAATAACAAATCTTAATACATTCACTAATATTTAAAAGTATAAAAGATTAAATTTAACAATGTGTATAATTACTGATATCAGCTATTGAACATACTGTTGTTTCTATATTGCTTAAAAATGTCAGTGGCTTTTAAAGCTGAAAGATGAAATCAAAGCTGTGCTATTTAAATTGATTTGAAAATGACTATTCCCTTGTAAATATTAATGTGAAGAATAAATTATTATTAAGAGGGCTGTGACCTGAAGCCTTAGGTCAGTTTGATTATGATTTCCATACATAAAGAAAGGATGGATACAAGAATTCCAGTAGTTCCAGTCCTCTTTTCTAGAGCAGTCAGGAAGTTGTTTACTCTTTGAGGGCCCACTGCTGACGTCTGCTCGCTGAGTAATGTCATCAGATTTCCTGGTGGTGGTTATTTTGGGGGGAGCAGTGGTAAGTAGTTGTCCGGCTGTTAGGAGACTCTGCTCCATAGAGGTCCTGAGAGCCGGATATACCCCGTAGACAGGATGTAAGGTTAAATGCAATCTAGTTAAGTAAATAAAGTAAGCGTTCAGTGGTAAAAAAGGAATTGCTGAAACATGAACGTTTTAAAATGATATTGCTAGAATTTTACCGTGGCAAAATTCATAGTCTTAAATCTTTTTTTTTTTTTTTTTTTTTCCTTTTTTTTTTTTTTTTTTTATTATACTTTAGGGTTTTAGGGTACATGTGCACAATGTGCAGGTTTGTTACATATGTATCCATGTGCCATGTTAATTTCCTGCACCCATTAACTCGTCATTTAGCATTAGGTGTATCTCCTAATGCTGTCCCTCCCCCCTCCCCCCACCCCACAACAGTCCCCGGAGTGTGATGTTCCCCTTCCTGTGTCCATGAGTTCTCATTGTTCAATTCCCACCTATGAGTGAGAACATGCGGTGTTTGGTTTTTTGTCCTTGCGATAGTTTACTGAGAATGATGTTTTCCAGTTTCATCCATGTCCCTACAAAGGACACGAACTCATCATTTTTTATGGCTGCATAGTATTCCATGGTGTATATGTGCCACATTTTCTTAATCCAGTCTATCGTTGTTGGACATTTGGGTTGGTTCCAACTCTTTGCTATTGTGAATAGTGCCGCAATAAACATACGTGTGCATGTGTCTTTATAGCAGCATGATTTATAGTCCTTTGGGTATATACCCAGTAATGGGATGGCTGGGTCAAATGGTATTTCTAGTTCGAGATCCCTGAGGAATCGCCACACTGACTTCCACAATGGTTGAACTAGTTTACAGTCCCACCAACAGTGTAAAAGTGTTCCTATTTCTCCACATCCTCTCCAGCACCTGTTGTTTCCTGATTTTTTAATGATGGCCATTCTAACTGGTGTGAGATGGTATCTCACTGTGGTTTTGATTTGCATTTCTCTGATGGCCAGTGATGATGAGCATTTCTTCATGTGTTTTCTGGCTGCATAAATGTCTTCTTTTGAGAAGTGTCTGTTCATGTCCTCTGCCCACTTTTTGATGGGGTTGTTTGTTTTTTTCTTGTAAATTTGTTTGAGTTCATTGTAGATTTTGGATATTAGCCCTTTGTCAGATGAGTAGGTTGCAAAAATTTTCTCCCATTCTGTAGGTTGCCTGTTCATTCTGATGATAGTTTCTTTTGCTGTGCAGAAGCTCTTTAGTTTAATGAGATCCCATTTGTCGATTTTGGCTTTTGTTGCCATTGCTTTTGGTGTTTTAGACATGAAGTCCTTGCCCACGCCTATGTCCTGAATGGTATTGCCTAGGTTTTCTTGTAGGATTTTAATGGTTTTAGGTCTAACATATAAGTCTTTAATCCATCTTGAATTAATTTTTGTATAAGGTGTAAGGAAGGGATCCAGTTGCAGCTTTTTACATATGGCTAGCCAGTTTTCCCAGCACCATTTATTAAATAGGGAATCCTTTCCCCATTTCTTGTTTTTGTCAGGTTTGTCAAAGATCAGATAGTTGTAGCTATGCGGCATCATTTCTGAGGGCTCTGTTCTCTTCCATTGATCTATGTCTCTGTTGTGGTACCAGTACCATGCTGTTTTGGTTACTGTAGCCTTGTAGTATAGTTTAAAGTCAGGTAGTGTGATGCCTCCAGCTTTGTTCTTTTGGCTTAGGATTGACTTGGCGATGTGGGCTCTTTTTTGGTTCCATATGAACTTTAAAGTAGTTTTTTCCAATTCTGTGAAGAAAGTCATTGGTAGCTTGATGGGGATGGCATTGAATCTATAAATTACCTTGGGCAGTATGGCCATTTTCACGATATTGATTCTTCCAACCCATGAGCATGGAATGTTCTTCCATTTGTTTGTATCCTCTTTTATTTCATTGAGCAGTGGTTTGTAGTTCTCCTTGAAGAGGTCCTTCACATCCCTTGTAAGTTGG
Source organism: Nomascus leucogenys (assembly GCF_006542625.1). NCBI lineage: Eukaryota > Metazoa > Chordata > Mammalia > Primates > Hylobatidae > Nomascus > Nomascus leucogenys. The sequence goes on along the minus strand of NC_044386.1, from coordinate 103,676,386 downwards.
ATTCCTAGGTATTTTATTCTCTTTGAAGCAATTGTGAATGGGAGTTCACTCATGATTTGGCTCTCTGTTTGTCTGTGATTGGTGTACAAGAATGCTTGTGATTTTTGTACATTAATTTTGTATCCTGAGACTTTGCTGAAGTTGCTAATCAGCTTAAGGAGATTTTGAGCTGAGACAATGGGGTTTTCTAGATATACAATTATGTCATCTGCAAACAGGGACAATTTGACTTCCTCTTTTCCTAATTGAATACCTTTTATAAGTGAAGGAGAAATAAAACACTTTACAGACAAGCAAACGCTGAGTGATTTTGTCACCACCAGGCCTGCCCTAAAAGAGCTCCTGAAGGAAGCACTAAACATGGAAAGGAACAACCGATACCAGCCACTGCAAAAACATGCCAAATTGTAAAGACCATCGAGACTAGGAAGAAACTATAGCAACTAACGAGCAAAATAACCAACTAACATCATAATGACAGGATCAGATTCACACATAACAATATTAACGTTAAATGTAAATGGGCTAAAT